>NC_090442.1:601525808-602839558 GCF_031143425.1 Pleurodeles waltl | reverse complement strand
GGTTAAGATGAACATTCTGCCACCAGTCCTCTATCTGTTCCAGACACTTCCCTCCCCAGTCCCCCAAGATATCATTACACAACTACAACATGACATTTGTGTGTTTATATGGAATGGGAAACGGCCTAGAATCTCTAACTCTCTTATGATGCAACCTCGCGATAGAGAGGAGCGAGCTTGCCCTAACCTTCTAAAGTATTACTGGGCGGCACACTTGCGATACATCTGTGCCTGGATAGCACAGGCGAGTGAAAGCCACTGATTCCACACGAAGAGGGCGTGGCATGCAGACTGCTGTGGGACCTGGCCTGGCTACCAAAGCATGCTCGACCACACAGCGCCTACATCGATACCCCTACCAAGACGGTCCTAGATAGCTGGGACAAGCTAGCGTTTACTACCTTTCCCTCACCTAACACTCCTATTGCAGGCAACCCGGAATTGACCTTGCAGTATCCCCTCATACCTTTCTGGACTGGACGGATAAAGACTGTAGGACACTACGTGACCTATTTGTGGGGACTACTATAAAATCCTTTGTATAGTGTAAGGCAGAATACAATTTTCCCGACACACCTACAATGCAATACCTCCAAGTGAGACACTGGACACTCCATCCCTCAATATACTCTGAGGTAATTCGACCATACACCTCATTTGAGAAGTTGGTGAGAACCTATGACTGTTTGTGAGGGCTTACCTCTAATACCTACCGCATGATTCAGCACTCCACACCCATCTGCACCCACCCCTACCAATCACTCTGGTGCACAACTACCTGTGAGGGTATAACGCTTTAACAGCTGGACACATTGAGGCGATATATACCTAACACATACAGCAGCATTTCCCTTAGAGAAAAAGCATACAAACTCATGTTTCAGTGTTACTGTACGCCCTCCTGCATATTTGCCATCTATCCTGGCACATCTGTCCTTTACTGGTGATGGGGGTATGACCATGTAGAATTCTGCCATGGTGGTCTTGCACCCTCATCGCTAACTTTTGGATGGAGGTCCTCAGCCATAATAAAGCCACAGTAGGGTACCCTCTCCCTTCCTCCTACCTTACCTTATATTATTACTTGGGTTACGGCCACCAACTCTTGGACACACTGAATGGACACTTATATGCTACATGCTGCAGGTGGCTAGACAGCTGATAGCCTTGGCCTGGAAACAAACAGCCCCACCCACCATGGCACAGTGGTTTGTCCGTCTGTGGCACATAATGACAATGGAACAACTTTCTCACAACCTGACTAGAAATTAAACTAAATTTCAATATGCACAGCACCCCTTGATATAATATCTCACTGGCATAGAATTCTCCCGGTTTAATCCACCAATACTTAGAGCACGGCAGCTATTCACTTGCTTCTCCAACAATATGCTTGATAGAATTGCTAAACACAAATTCCACCTGTATCATGAGACATCCAGGTTGTATAATACTGCATAATAGACCCAAAGCATTACAAGATATCACCTACTCATACCTGTCATGCGCCTTTTTGGTTTTAGCTATGCACCAAAATTGTTTGGTACCTCCTGTCCCGGCCTCCCTTCCTTCTATTTAACGCTGCAGCTCTGTTCTATGGAATGACTCGGGCACGGTATCTGAATCCCACTCCTTCACCATGCTTATGTTGTACATGGCCTGTGGTTGCGAATATGGTTGCATTGCATTGCCAGAACCTCGATTATATAGCAGTGCTAGTAGTCTATTGATACTGTTTTGCTTACCTGTTTTGAAACATTTATTAAAAAGACCTAAAACACAAAATGGCTCACATAGAAAGTATTTCAAGTGAGCCTTGCTGGAAATCTAATAAAGGTTCTTGAGTTGAATAAACAGTACCAGAGTCAAACACAGCCTTTGAAAAATTTACAAAAAGAGAAACATAGATTATAACTTTATCTCAAAGTTCCAATGTAATTCATATTAGAGAACTGTTTAAAGGCACAATCTAAACAATATTTCGACAAACACAGAAGTAATTTTGGAAGTTTTCTTCAGGACCATTCCTCTTGTGAATACTTGTGAGAAATGTGAGGCCCTTTTTCAAGAGGAATGAAGTACCAAGCAATGAAGGAATTTGGGGTCAGGATGATGCCAATAATCTTACCTGAGTGTGGTATAAATGAAACATCAATCTAAATCATCAGTCTGGCGGACAAATAGCAGTCCACCATCCCTATTAGGTGAACTTTTCATTTCTGTCAGTCAGGTGAGATTCCTTGTGTCGCCCTGACATCCAGTTCTTTTCTAGTCTGGTCCTTCATTTATTCTGAAAATGTTCCTTGACTTCCTTTCATAAAAGAGCACAAGGAACGGTAGAAAGAGAAGACATCCTCCTCCTTCAAACCCAAACCGTAAAATTTAACTGGAAAGTACATTCAGTAATGTTGCAAAACACACAAATAACGCTGTAGATAATTACCCCACTTTTTAAGAGGCTTAAAGTCACACTTGGTCCTCTGAATGCAGTCCTTTTCCATTTCTCTGAAGTTTGAAGTGCATCCTGTTCTATGTTCAGTTACTCATCCTTCTGCTTCATTGTGTGTGGTGGCAACGTCCTCATCTCCGTCTGTCTCCCAGAACACTGTTCTTCCTTTGTCTCTTGTATTTCCAGAACCTTTTCCACTGCACATTTGAAGTAGAGACATTTTGAGATGTTCTACTTTTCTTCTTGCTCTAACAGGACTCATGTCCCATTGCCCCGCATTACAATTCTCAGTAGAGCATGCTTTTTCAAGTGCTTACTTTCCAGCTTTTTTTCACAACACACCTTCCTGTCACTTCTTGTTCTATCCATAGAATCCTTCTTCAATTTTGAATAGTTTCCCATGATGGACCACCAAGAGCAGTTCATTGTAAGGCTCCCCCTTTTTTAGGAGTTCAAACCACGAGAGCTCTGTTTTTTTGTAAAGAATGCAAAATATGCTTCTGACATATTTTGAGTTTTAACTTTTACATCCATCTAATAACCCACAGCCATCTTTATGGCCTTCTTTGTTAGCCTTTTATTGCTGCTCATTGCTTTGTAGGAAATAAGAGGTGATTTTCACATGCTTGTGCTGATGCTATGTTTTTCTATGAAATCCTTCATTACATGCAAGATCAAATTAATATTGTTCCATAGCAATTGTTGCAATAGTCCTTTCCTCCAAGACACTCTCTTATATATGTTATGGCGCTCTTTTACATATGCTCTTCTGCAGTAATTTCACTTCCACTGAAGTCTACTGTCATGTTTTCCGATTTTAAACACCAGGTGGCTCTCCAAAGTCCCACATGAAATATTCATATCTCACCCTGTTGAGAGAGAAGGAAAACTCCTCTCTCCGACATGTTACATACTTTTAGATAGGGGTTAAGAGTCAGGAAACCCAGCCAGGGGATATCCTATTTGCAGGGTGTATAATGAATACAGAGCACCACCCTGAGTCCCAAAAGCAGTACACACACACAATAACTTGTATTTTACTACAAATGATGTGTATCGGAATGATGATAATTATGACGAAAATCTCAGTAGCCATTATAAAAATCAGACAATTGCAGGAAATTGAAAAAAACATATTTGATCACACATCCTACTCAATTAATCTAATCCCTAATTTTCATACATGCTTCACGACAAAGTATTAGTTGTTTGTGATATCTAAATACAGTATATTATGTCAAGCCACACCAGTTTCCTGCGTAACACATACAAAGCTGATGGATCTCCAGTCAGATATCAGCTCTTTAGCATGTCATGCCAGTGAGCAGGCCGCCTGTGTGGTGTTCTCCCTAATTCTAGCATCCTTCCATACTTCTGTCTCCAGAGATTCCATACAGAGTGGGCGGAGGCGACTCCTGCGAATCTCTTTTATGTGCTCACCCTAAGGAATTATTGTGTTCCTGTTTGCGTACAATCATACCTTCTTTCTATGCAGCTTGTATGTATAGCCAACAAATCCCAGCAACACACACTACTGCCACCCTACCATCAGTACCCCGTAATGCTGATCTACAGACAGGGCGGGCATACAGTGGCCCTAGGAAGTCTTTACCAATCTCTTCAGTTGCGGAAACAGTGTGTGTGTGTGTGTGTGTGTGTGTGTGCATATATTTTTACAGTATGTAAATATGCACATCATCTTTCCACCGACCCCTCAACTTCAGGTTCCTTGCCCTCAATCGTCTACATGTGTTGAAGAGATTTTTTTCCTTCTAGTTTTCAGGGGTGCATCTATTCTCGGACCCTCATAAAGATGTTTCCATGCAAGAAAAACTCACCCCTTACTTTCCAATAATATTTCAATGATACTTCAGTGTTTTTCTCAGTTTTCTATTCGTGTTACAGCATCAAACATCTGATCTTTTCGTAGTTCTAAGATCTGCTCCTTCTTTAAAATCAGACCCAATCCTTGGCCCATAAAATCTAAGTTTGTCCCATTATTTTATAATCTGTTTCATTTTCTTCCTCCTCCATTGCACATCCCAATAAAAGTAAAAGACACTCAGCAACATGATTTGCCATCCTCCTTAGTATTTAGTACTGGCACCTTGTTGTTAGCCAGCTTTCACGTGCTGAGGTTTTTGAACAAGCTATCTGAGAAGTAATAAGAGTACCTAAACTGTGCTGAGGCCAGGCCATGTTTAGAGAAGCACTGGTGTTTCATCGACCAGGCGGTTGCTGGCATCCATATCTAGAAAGTGCCCTGGCTGTCTAAATCTCATAGACCACCTGGGGTGTACTTTTCCCTTGTACTTAGAGTAACTATGAGTACCTGAGATAGGGTGCAGCTGCCAAATAAGCTATCCACTCGCATCTCACCCCAAACCCTGCTCATTGGGAACCCCAATGTTCCCCTAGCATGCCAAGGCACTACATGCATACAATGGCAGCAAGATAACTGTAAACGAGTAGGAGATTTCTTTGATCACCAACTGCTAATGGACTTCCCCCAGATCCAGCTTAACTATGCCCTTCCCTCAACCGCATATTGGCAATAATTTACAATCCGCCATAGGGTCACACAGCCTGCCATGCGCCCCCTACTGCCCTTTGAGAAATGGCTCCTTACCTGACATACAAACGCTTACACTCTGACATCTATGCTTTTCTCAATGCACCGCTCCCCCCATTAAATCCGTAGTGCAGCTGCGCTGGGGAAAGGAATGCAAAGTTCCTGCACCCCAAAGAATGGTCGGACATTCTGAAAAGAGCCAACACCTCAGCTCACAGCGCTTCAGGCAAAGAAACACTCCTTAAGTTAGTGCATTATTATTATTACACCCCAGCACGACTGGCTCAGTGGTAAAGACAGGGATGCGAATTGCTGGAGAGGCTGCGGACAGGTGAGCACCCTAACCCATCTTCTTTGGCAGTGGCCAATGCTACACCAATACTTGGTTGAAGTCCTAGCCGCCATTGATCAAATGTATGATACCGACCTTCCCAGGTTCCCAAGCTATATTCTGCTGGGTCTCCCAAACGCCCTGACGTACCCTCTAAAATCCACAAAGGAACGCGCTATCACTGTGGCCCTATGTCCTGCCAAACAAATCAAATTATCAAGCTGGGTCACTGCCAAAATACCCACTCAACTAGATTTGCTTTATAAAACCTGGGAACTCCTTGGCATGGAAAAAGTGATAGCCGTCGTAGACCAAAGGATGCCCCATTTGACAAGATTTGGGGACCCTGCCTACAATTCCTTTCACAGGAATTCAGGGAATTAACCTGTCCTGGGTACCTGGAATACTTGGTCCTACACTCGCAGACCTCAATGACAACTGAGACCTCAGAGTAGATCCACATACACTCCCAGGCATCATCACTAGCTCACTTATTGGAGGCTGTTACCACAAGCTGGTAGGTTTGCCGACATCCACTTCCCTCGTTGGTGTGCTCCTCCCTTCTTTCTACTGTTATCTTTCTATTCCACCTCTCCCTCACCTGCTACTGTCCATCACCGGCCAGTGGATGTATTTGAGATGTCTCAGTATTGTTCTCCGTCAATATCAAAATCAATCAAACAGATTTAAACCTAAACTGTGCTGGGATGAAATTCTGGCCAGTGAAAGAAAGTGGACCAGTGAGGTTGAACTTAGCATAAGGGAACTTAAAACCATGCACTCTTTATGGGGTACAATAGAAACATGGTTCCCTTTCCCAAGTAAGCAAGCACTGAGGAAATAACCCCGGAAAGTAGGTTATATGCTGGATATGGCCTATTTGAGGGTGAAACCCTCAATACGTTTTAAACTGAAAACCCTGGGTCAGGAAGCATTTTTTTCCTTATTTAGCACAATTACTGGACCTCAAGTAAGGATATTTTAAAAATGGTATTGGTGTCTAATCCTATTTTTTCCAGTGCCAGAAGGTATAAGGAGGCAAGGGTTAAAACAATTTTTGTATGTGCTTCCTTAATGTGAAATGCTGAATGTATCATGTTTTTGCAGATAGTGTCTGTGAGAAGGTAGCCTCTTTCTAGCCTTGTTACCCCCACTTTTGGCCTGTTTGTGAGTGTATGTCAGGGTGTTTGTCACTGTTTTCACTGTCTCACTGGGATCCTGATAACCAGGCCTCAGTGCTCATAGTGAAAACACTATGTTTTCAGTATGGTTGTTATGTGTCACTGGGATCCTGCTGGTCAGGACCCCAGTGCTCATAGGTTTGTGGCCTATATGTATGTGTCACTGGGACCCTGTCACACAGGGCCCCAGTGCTCATAGGTGTGCATGTATATGTTCCCTGTGTGGTGCCTAACTGTCTCACTGAGGCTCTGCTAACCAGAACCTCAGTGGTTATGCTCTCTCATTACTTTCAAATTGTCACTAACAGGCTAGTGACCAATTTTACCAATTTACATTGGCTTACTGGAACACCCTTATAATTCCCTAGTATATGGTACTGAGGTACCCAGGGTATTGGGGTTCCAGGAGATCCCTATGGGCTGCAGCATTTCTTTTGCCACCCATAGGGAGCTCTGACAATTCTTACACAGGCCTGCCACTGCAGCCTGAGTGAAATAACGTCCACGTTATTTCACAGCCATTTTACACTGCACTTAAGTAACTTATAAGTCACCTATATGTCTAACCTTTACCTGGTAAAGGTTAGGTGCAAAGTTACTTAGTGTGAGGGCACCCTGGCACTAGCCAAGGTGCCCCCACATTGTTCAGAGCCAATTCCCTGAACTTTGTGAGTGCGGGGACACCATTACACGCGTGCACTACATATAGGTCACTACCTATATGTAGCTTCACCATGGTAACTCCGAATATGGCCATGTAACATGTCTATGATCATGGAATTGCCCCCTCTATGCCATCCTGGCATTGTTGGTACAATTCCATGATCCCAGTGGTCTGTAGCACAGACCCTGGTACTGCCAAACTGCCCTTCCTGGGGTTTCACTGCAGCTGCTGCTGCTGCCAACCCCTCAGACAGGCATCTGCCCTCCTGGGGTCCAGCCAGGCCTGGCCCAGGATGGCAGAACAAAGAACTTCCTCTGAGAGAGGGTGTGACACCCTCTCCCTTTGGAAAATGGTGTGAAGGCAGGGGAGGAGTAGCCTCCCCCAGCCTCTGGAAATGCTTTGTTGGGCACAGAGGTGCCCAATTCTGCATAAGCCAGTCTACACCGGTTCAGGGACCCCTTAGCCCCTGCTCTGGCGCGAAACTGGACAAAGGAAAGGGGAGTGACCACTCCCCTGACCTGCACCTCCCCTGGGAGGTGTCCAGAGCTCCTCCAGTGTGCTCCAGACCTCTGCCATCTTGGAAACAGAGGTGCTGCTGGCACACTGGACTGCTCTGAGTGGCCAGTGCCACCAGGTGACGTCAGAGACTCCTGCTGATAGGCTCCTTCAGGTGTTAGTAGCCTTTCCTCTCTCCTAGGTAGCCAAACCCTCTTTTATGGCTATTTAGGGTCTCTGTCTCTGGGGAAACTTTAGATAACGAATGCATGAGCTCAGCCGAGTTCCTCTGCATCTCCCTCTTCACCTTCTGATAAGGAATCGACCGCTGACCGCGCTGGAAGCCTGCAAACCTGCAACATAGTAGCAAAGACGACTACTGCAACTCTGTAACGCTGATCCTGCCGCCTTCTCGACTGTTTTCCTGCTTGTGCATGCTGTGGGGGTAGTCTGCCTCCTCTCTGCACCAGAAGCTCCGAAGAAATCTCCCGTGGGTCGACGGAATCTTCCCCCTGCAACCGCAGGCACCAAATAGCTGCATTACCGGTCCCTTGGGTCTCCTTTCAGCACAACGAGCGAGGTCCCTCGAATCCAGCGACACCGTCCAAGTGACCCCCACAGTCCAGTGACTCTTCAGCCTAAGTTTGGTGGAGGTAAGTCCTTGCCTCACCTCGCTGGGCTGTATTGCTGGGAACCGCGACTTTGCAAGCTACTCCGGCCCCCGTGCACTTCCGGCGGAAATCCTTTGTGCACAGCCAAGCCTGGGTCCACGGCACTCTAACCTGCATTGCACGACTTTCTAAGTTGGTCTCCGGCGACGTGGGACTCCTTTGTGCAACTTCGGCGAGCACCGTTTCACGCATCCTCTTAGTGCCTGTTTCTGGCACTTTTCCGGGTGCTACCTGCTTCAGTGAGGGCTCTTTGTCTTGCTCGACGTCCCCTCTCTCTGCAGGTCCAATTTGCGACCTCCTGGTCCATCCTGGGCCCCAGCAGCGTCCAAAAACGCCAAACGCACGATTTGCGTGTAGCAAGGCTTGTTGGCGTCCATCCGGCGGGAAAACACTTCTGCACGACTCTCCAGCCCTTGTCGTTCCTGCAGTATTCACAGTTCTTCAGCCTAGTAAGAGCTTCTTTGCACCAACCGCTGGCATTTCTTGGGCATTTGCCCATCTCCGAGTTGCTTGTGACTTTTGGACTTGGTCCCCTTGTTCCACAGGTACCCTCAGTCAGGAATCCATCGTTGTTGCATTGCTGATTTGTGTTTTCCTTGCATTTTCCCTCTAACACGACTATTTTGTCCTTAGGGGAACTTTAGTGCACTTTGCACTCACTTTTCAGGGTCTTGGGGAGGGTTATTTTTCTAACTCTCACTATTTTCTAATAGTCCCAGCGACCCTCTACAA
Source organism: Pleurodeles waltl (assembly GCF_031143425.1). Lineage (NCBI taxonomy): Eukaryota > Metazoa > Chordata > Amphibia > Caudata > Salamandridae > Pleurodeles > Pleurodeles waltl. The sequence goes on along the minus strand of NC_090442.1, from coordinate 602,830,463 downwards.
GGTCACATAGGTTTGGGGTCCATTCGTGGTTCGCATTCCACTTTTGGAGTATATGGTTTGTGTTGCCCCTATCCCTATGTTTCCCCATTGCATCCTATAAACTATACATTGTTTGCACTGTTTTCTAAGACTATACTGCATATTTTTGCTATTGTGTATATATATCTTGTGTATATTTCCTATCCTCTCACTGAGGGTACACTCTAAGATACTTTGGCATATTGTCATAAAAATAAAGTACCTTTATTTTTAGTATAACTGTGTATTGTGTTTTCTTATGATATTGTGCATATGACACTAAGTGGTACTGTAGTAGCTTCACACGTCTCCTAGTTCAGCCTAAGCTGCTCTGCTAAGCTACCATTATCTATCAGCCTAAGCTGCTAGACACCCTATACACTAATAAGGGATAACTGGGCCTGGTGCAAGGTGCAAGTACCCCTTGGTACTCACTACAAGCCAGTCCAGCCTCCTGCAGTGTCTTTTATAAAGCTGCTTGTATTAAGTGTTGAAAATCTTTATTTTTAAAATACTAGATATATTCTCTGTTGAATGCAATGATGTTTTAGTCTGAAGTGCAATATATGTATATTGTAGTAGGAATTGCAAATTTTATATGTTCTATTAAGCTGTGTTTTAAAAATGCTTTATGCTAGGTGTGTCCTAATTGTATGTATTTATGGTTTTTAGAATTTTCTTACAATGCATGTATTGATTCTTAAAATGTTTTATGGACAATTGTCCCAATAAACTTGTTTATCTATCTATCTATCTATCTATCTATCTATCTATCTATCTATCTATCTATCTATCTATCTATCTATCTATCTATCTATCTATCTATCTATCTATCTATCTATCTATGTGTTTAGTATGGTGATGGTACTCTTTTAGTCTTGACAGCAGTAGCGCCAGCCTTGGTGTGACTGTCATCTATGCTAGGCCCAAGGGTATTTGGTCTTTTTTAAAGCAAAGCAGTTGGTTAAACAAATACATCCCGGAATAAGCGATCACCCCTACATGCATGTTAGTGTTTCTCTTTCTATAACTGCATACTTTCTTTCAGTGTCTCCAAGTGGCATTAAGTGATAGTTATGAATTCTTCTCCATTCTTAATCGACTGTTGTGCTAGTAGCACCCCAAGCCACAAAATCTAGCATCAACAATACAAATGCACTGATTGTCATGTCAGTACTGAATTGTATCAATATGGATGCTTCCATTTTGTGTGCCTTAACTCAACTGGTTGTTTCATTGAATTTTTCTTGCTATTGGAAAACACACCTTTATTTTTGAAGGGCTGTGTAAAGGTGCTAAAATGGCCCAATAACTTCGTGTAGTATTATGCCATCCCAGTGAAGAATCATACTCATGCATAAATCTACTCATTCACCTAACTGCAAGTTTACATATCTTAACTATTCACCATTTTAAAATGTAGATTCGCACTTCAGTGAAGGCTTACAAGTCTCCATCCCCTCAGTTTAAAAGTGGAGATATCTAAGAATGAAACTACGAGTCCAAGCATACTTGTAGTAACTTTTCACACATAGGCAGAGATCTAGGTAAAAATAAAAAAGGTAATTCATTTAAAATATATATATATATATATATATTTTTAAGTATATGTATATTTTAATTTTAAATAATAATGTAAATATATTTAAATAAATATTACTAAGAAAACATTACAGCACATTATTAAAAAACAAAATGTATTAGTTAATTTATATAAATGTTTTGTAATCAAAATGTAAAAATGTATATGCATTTTCTATCTATCTATCTATCTATCTATCTATCTATCTATCTATCTATCTATCTATCTATCTATATACATATACACACACAAAGGTTATAGGGTCATTATAGTTAGGAAGTAGAATTTAAAAAATCTTACAGATTAACTAGAAAAAACAAAGGCTACAGGGACATTTTAGTTAGGTTCATAATTTATACACACAAAACCACAGAAATTCAGCAGTTATATTATAATTATCTCAAGAAACTATAACTTGGGCGCTAAGGTAACTATAACTCATGCCCCCGCCATGCATAGTTTTAGCATCAATAATTTTTTTGCAAATGTTGCAGTGATATTACCAATTATGTCATAGAAAATGTCATGAGTGATGTAATACGTGGGGTAATTAGCAGAGCATGGCGAGGCCGTGTAATGCGGGTGGTTGGCCACAGGGCCTGGCCTGGAGGCAGACCCTGCACTTGACTTCCCAAACGCAGGCAACCTGGGATGGGGGCATGCAGCTCCCTCTCCCCTGGCCGATTTCGGCCTCAAGGCACCCCATCTCTCAGGGACCACCACATTTATTTTAGGGAGGGGGTAGGTTGCCCTCCCCCTCGGGCTGTATTTGTCCCCAAGTACACCATCCCTCGGACCCACCATTTAATTTATGAGAGAGTGGAGCACACAGCCCCCTCCCTAGGCTGGGGATGAAGCCACATGTGTTGATAAGATTTCTAGCTCTTGAACAATCCAGTGGGTAGAAACTTTGAAACAGCATTGAGGACCTCGCACACTTCTCCCTAGAAATTTGTACTGCACAAGGAACCTGACGAATCATTAGATGTTTTTCCATATGAGATTTGTGGTCACATGCATGTAACCGGCTCCTAAAAGGAGATAGGCGATAAGGATCTAAATGATTGTGGAATATCAATTATCCATACTCAGACATCACCTTAAAGCTATATTCTTACCTTTGTGTTGCCCTAACACGATGCTACTCAGGTGCAAACAGTGTTCATTGGTGTTGATGAAGTTAGAACTGAATGGTTCCTTCTCTCCCTGTGATGAATCAAGCTAGTGGCCTAGGAAGGAAGAAGTGTGAATACTTTGCTGGCCAAAGAGTGCTACTTTCTGAGCTTCACCAAACTCAGATGAAAACACTTCATGGTGTGTGACATTCAGTGTGAACTTAGCAGTATCATTGAGCAAGTCTGGACTGGCCGTACTGGGCTTCGGGTGTTTGCCCGGGAGGCTGGAAGGGTGGGGTCCGGTTTTGTTACTGGGGCAGGTTTTGTAGCCCTGCAGCAGTTTTAAAAGCACTGCAGTGTTCCTTGTATATCCAACAGTTTTCTGGCAACAGTAAAATTGCCAAGATAACTCTGGTGATTAATGATCTGCTGGAGAAAGATCAAGTTTTGTCTAGTTCCAGTTTTGACTATTCTAAGGTAGCACAGACAGCTAATATGCCTGCTGCATCAATTATGTACTATGCAGATTACAGAACAGTATTTTATGTGCATATCTCAGTGGGATACTACCTTTGTCACATAGCTCCTTTTGTTACTGTGCAGTTCATAAGTTATAATCATACTCTAGCACAGTGAGCTATGAACTACCATCAAAGAGCTGCATGCAAACTGCATTGTACAGGTTAGAAAGTTATGTTTTTTTCCAATCTTGATTATCCTAATTTTGCTAAAAAAGGTTTGGTTGGGTAGAAATAATTTTTTTTTAGTAAAGTGAATCCTAAACACTGTGCTGAGTTCAGAATCCTGCACTCTTAAGAAATTGCCTACCAGTATGGACGACACATGAATCCTAAACCTTTTTATATAACATTTTCTATACACTGATTTACACACATATGATTCATTGTCTCTGTATCTGTGTGTGATATAGAGCACTCCAGCCCCCTATGCTGGTAAGACAGGTGCCATAAAACAAATGAAATACATTTGAGAGAGGGGCTATGGAGCGAAGAGAGTCACTGTTAGAGAGTGATGGCCAGGGACTCACTGAAGAGCCCTACATAAAGATTGCTGTATCCTTGTGCTCTGTAAGGTCATCGTGTACTATGCTTTAAAAATGAATACAATTGATTATACAATGAAAAATGTGTTGTAGAATGCACTGTTGTTGCCAGTTTTTCAAATTTTTCTTGGGGCAAGAACCCCCCAAGGCCAATTATAGTGGTCAGGCTCACTCGCTATGTACCCTGGGCTGGTCTGACAAAATTTGCCAGATCTGCTTTGGGTTCCCAGTCTGGCCCTGTCATTGAGGTACTGCAACCACATAATCACTACCATTTGTTTAAGCAAACAGAGAATGAACTGAAGAAGCCATGATGTTGCCAAACAAAAAACAGAGAATGAGCTGAAGAAGCCATGATGATTGACAAAGTGCAATGACTTGCTTCATGGATGTCCCCTGTTGTAGTTACCCAAAAGGCCATGCAGCCAGAGCAAATGAGAATATGTGTGGACCATCACCTGCAAACTACAGCATTAAAAGTAAACAAAGCTTTGCTCCCACTGTTGATGAATTACTTGCTTACTTGCATGGAGCTAACGCTAAGCAGGTTCTCTAGACTTTAATTGTGGATACCACCAATTACAGCTACATGATAAATCGAGAAATGAAACCACATTTTCCTAAGATATTGGCCTATGAAGGACCAGCTGTTCATCTTTAGGATGGCTGAGGTTTTCCAGATTGCCATAAGATAGATAGTGGTTGATCCTCCCAAATTCCTGATAGTTTCTGACACAACCTTTCAAACAGCAGTGCAAACAGCAATGCCTCCATCCTCACTGTGCCACCCTGCATCACCTGAAAGATTGCACACTCACTCTATGCAGAGCCAATGAGAACTCTTGAAGAATAAACTGGAGTTCTTCAGCTATGTATTTTCTGCTACTGTTGGGTAAATGTTGTATCGCAAAAGGTTCAAGGCATCAAATGCTGCACAAAATGTACCCGAGGTCCCCATATTCTTGGGTATGGACAACTACTCCAAATAATTCATTTGCAAGATAGCCTCAATAAATGAGTGCCTTTGAGATTCAAACAGAAAGTGACATCTTTGTCTTGACAAAACAATGATACTTGGAAATTGGGAAGAGGGCAATAGCAATCATTTTGGGGTGAAGGCAATTCCACTTATATCGCTATGTTTGCAAATTACCATGTGGTTCCTTTATTTCAAGAATGAGTGGGACATGAAGTACCATGGAATAAGAAGTGTTTACTTGAGCTGCAAGAATACCAGTTATAACTGGACTATAACTGTATTCTTGCAACTCAAGTTCAGGCTATCCTTGCAGCGGTACAACTCACACACCTGAAACACCAGGCATGGGGTGTCTGGAAAATGGAAGGAATGTTGGCACAATTGGATGGATGTGGAGTGCATTTCAACTGATCAAAGACCCTGGAACAGAACTACTTGTGAAAAAGAATTTCAGGACTGCATACGTTATGTTGCATGACATACAAATTGGAACTGCACACCTGCTTAGTTTCATATGATGAAGTGTTAACTGGTGGAAGGAGCTAGGAAACACAGCAGCAAGCATAGAAGAGATATAGGGGCTCATTATGAGTTTGGCGGTTGGACGAGCCAACTGCCAAAATCACGGGGATGAGGCTGCTGTCAACCCGGCTGCCTCACCCCGCTGTATTACGATGTTCCCACTGGGATGACCGGTGGGAACATTGTATTACAACGTTCCCACTGGTCAGCTCAGCGGAAACAGTGCTATAGTATTGGTCTCAGCTCCTTTAAGGCAGCCAAGGCCAATACTGCAGCACACCAGCGCCCTTGGAATGGGCACTGTCTACAAAGCAGAAAGTGCGTATTCCAAGGGAGCTGGGCAGGAAGGTTGTGCCCCCTGCACTGTGTTTCCACCAGCCTTTTCATGGCGTAGTCCCAGCCATGAAAAGGCTGGCAGAAACTGGACTTGTGATCAGTGTGGCGGCGCTGAACTCAGTGCCAGTGTGGCTGACCACGACTCAAACCACTATCAGCCCATCAGGAACCATGTTCCTGGCGGGCACAGCGGTCCCCTGGTGGTCGGACCACCAGGGTCATCATGTGGCAGTCGAGCCGCCTGGAGTGTGGCGGTCTGAACACCACCGCGAGTCTGGCGGTCTTTGGACCGCCAGACTCATAATGAGGTCCATAGATCAGCACCTAGCTAAACACATGCAAACACAAGCATTTACTCATTTTCACAGAATATGTGTGCTATGTCTTTGTGCAGTCTATTTCTGTGATTCTTGTCTGTTATTTTTTTAATCCCTAAGGCCTTTTGTGGTGCTGTTATTTATTCCGCATGTTGCTCTGTTGTTGCCACAATCTTTATTGATTTATTTATTATCTTCTAGAGCAAGCTGATACCCATGATCGGGTGTCCTGCTGCTGATCTGAAAAGTAAGACCTGAAACTGAATCTGTATAATCAGAGAGAAAATAAGTAACATTTGAGATGTTAGTAAGACTTAAGATGTTTCATAGAAACCATATAGGAGGGAAAGGTCCTAAGCAAGAGAGGGTCATTATTTGGACATGTGGGTTTGAGTTTTACATGACCTGTCAGTAACAAACTTCTAAATTTGTTTTTCACTACTGTGAGGCCTACCTCTTCCCACAGACTTACTTTGGGTTGACTTATTACTTTTAATAAGTGCTAACTTTTGATTCGGAGCAGGTAGAAGTGTCATGTCTGAACTCAAATGAATTGTAAGTTAAGAACATGTACGATATTGAAAGAAGCATCCTCCCACTTTAGTCTTATTAATTTGCGGATCTTTAGATGAAGAGGATCTCAAAGCATGCAAAGGAATATAGCTGGGAAACATAACAGCAGCGAACTTAGGGCCTTGGTCAATCGAGGCCTTAAACAAAAACAAAGCTATTTAAACGTGCATCTTTTGATGACTGGAAATCAGTGAAGATGCCTGAGATGATGGATATAGGTTCACATTTTTTAACTACCAAAAGTAGGCACACAGCTGCATTTTGAATTGCATGCAGCTTAGCCAACTGTTTCTTAGGTAGCCCTAAAAGGATTGAATTACAATAACCAAGCTTTGGAATATTGCAGGCTTGCATTATAGTCATTATATTCTTCCAAAATTATTTAGGAACAAAAGGTAATGCTTTACTAAGGGCATTAAGAATGAACATACAAGAAGACATATTTTGAGATGTGTTCCTGGAAAGAAAAGATTGAGTCAAATATGAGGCCAAGATTGTATGCCATTCTGAAAGGTATAGGCGGTGGTCCCAGCTGCTGAGGCTACCAGTTTTGTTTGGGATTCATTGTTAGGGAATACAGCACTATCCTTTCTGCAGTACTAGCCATACATTCCCAAAATTCTGCCTATAATGTGGCTGACTCCTCTTGAAGTGTCATGATTAATTTTAAAAACCATTTCAACCTGGCCAAATGAACCTCTTGCCAGGCCTAAACCTTCCTTTTTTATTCATTTAAGTCACTGCTAAGGTAGTCCCTAAAAGCCCATTGAATGAGGTGCATTGCATTTAAAAAGTTGGATATGTGTTTTTAAGTTTTATATGGCCTGACAGTTAAAAAAAACTAAGTTGTTTTTCACTACTCTAAGGCCTACTCATCCCATGGACTTAAACTTAAATTGGGTTGCCTTATTACATTTATAAGTGATGACTTTTAATTTTATGGCAAGACCGGAGGCTCCTATTATGCAGTAGTCTTTTCTTTATTTTAATAGCAGCTCCAGTCAAGAACTACAAATCCCATAAGGCAAACGACAAGTAGCCAATGGGAAAACAACAGTAGTCTAAAACAATGCACCAATCACCATCGTATCCATGGAATAATACTGATCCTGACTGAAAACAGCCCTCTGTTCTTGCTGCTCTTCAGTCAAGATAAGTATTATTCGTTTTTATTCCGTTCCTTAATGCGTGGCCGTTTTATCGGTGCGCGTTGTTTAAGGTATTTCTTTGTTTTTAGCTTTCGAGGTTCGGCTTCTCAGCCGCATGTTATCAGCGTTTTATTGTTTGCTAGATGCACGGCGTTCACACGATCGGAATCCAACGGTTTTGTGGCAGTTGAAGCGCTTCAGCGCGCGCTGGCATCCTTAAGCCTGCGCGCGTTGAAGGAGCTTAATCCTTACCTTTGTGGTTTAGCGGTGTGTCACGTCCGTGTTGTCGGTCTCTGGGGAAGTCATTTCTTGTCTGGCTGACTCGGTCAGCTCCCGGCACATTGTTTCCTGATAACTCCGCCCGTGGGTGGAGCCGGGAATTTCTGTCCCTCCTCTTTGTGAGGGGTTAACCCTTGCCTGACTCCTTGTTTGGAGCTGATTTTTTCTGTTACGGTAATGGACAGTGTGCAGGCACAGATTCCTCAGGAGGAGGAGGAGGATGTTCTGAAAGAGCATTTGAATGATTTTATTCAGACTTCAGTGGACCAGGCTATGGTTGCCTCTTGGCAAAAGCTTTCAAAAAATTTGGAAAACTCTGTTGTTAATATAGTGTCCAAGACCATGCTGGCCCATTCTGCGGGGGAAGGCAGAAAGCGTCAAATTTCTTCTAAAAATGTAAAAGTGACGCAATCTGGAAGTGACAATGTCTCACACAAGGCGGAGGACGTGGTTCCTCATGGGCCTCCTAATAAGGAGGGGTTAATATCTAAATTGGTGAAAAAATGCATGGCGAAAACAAAACATTTATCTGTTCCTATTAAAATAACAAAAATTTTGGACACGGATGATGAAGGAAACAGTCCTGTTTCGGAAGGGGATAGTTCTGAGGAGGATGTTGGGGAGTTGTTCTTTCCTCCTCCAATCAAAAAAGCTAAGCTTGCTTCAGGGTCCACTGTAGTTCTGGATGCAGAAGGGGTGCCCATGTTTGATCCGGGGGATATTCAACATCCAAACTCCACGGAGTGGCTTCCCGCTGAGCATGTGGCGGATTACGTCACTGCCAGACTTCGCACCCCTCTGGATAAACAGGTTCGCGCGAAGTTAAGATCGGAGTGTCCTCGCCCGGCTCTGGCTTCTATGATAACTGCGACTCCAATGATTGGGAAAGATCCCCGTAAAGGGGTAGATAAGGCTTGGTCCACGTGCCAAGATAAATTGTTGGACATTGTGGGTCCTTTGACCCGCATTTTTGATATGGCAGAATCAGCTCGGCTTTGATGCTGAAGAACTCTCGTTATGGGCTCAAAGGGCCGTATGTCTGTTGGGAAATGCTAATTCCTCTATTACTCATGAACGGAGGAAGGGTCTCCTGCTTAAATTGGACCCAAAGTTGGTTAATTTAGCTGGTTCGGATCCGGGGGGTGAGAGCGGAAGGCTTGCTATTTGGTAATTCGTTTATCAAAGAATTAAGCAAGTATGTGACCACCTTTTCTTCGATTGACAAGGCACAGCAATCCTTGAAAAAGATGTTTGCATCTCGGGTTTTCACCAGGGCCGGCAGAGGTAGGAACCGCTTTGCCGGCCGAACCTACGCCAACCAAGGTTCCAGCGGCCCATATCAGATCTCCTATCAAGATTACAGACCCCAATTCTACCCACAAAGAAGCAGGGGCTTCAGGGCTAAAGGAGCCCGTAACACCAGAAACGCGGCTCAGCTCGGTAAGTCAGAATTCTTTTATCCCGGTAGTGGGGGGTCGCATTGCACTATGTCTGTCAAAATGGGAGGAGCTTACAAAAGATCCTTGGGTTCTAAACACAGTGCGAGGCTATGTTATAGAACTATTTGCAGAACCTTTTCAAGAGGTCTTTCCTCCCCCTCCTCAATTTTCAAGTCAAATGTCAGATCTAATTTCGTTAGAAATACAAGCTCTATTGCAAAAACAGGCTATTACTCCTTGTTTTCTAGATTCTTCAGGTTTCCTCAGTTCCGTTTTCTTGGTTCAGAAAAAGAACAAGAAAATGCGTCCTGTCATCAATTTGAAACAGTTCAATCAGTTTGTCCTTTATCGACATTTCAAGATGGAGACTATTCTTCATCTCAGAGATACTCTTCTTCAAGGCGACTGGTTGGTAAGATTGGATCTTCAGGATGCTTCTCTTTCAGTTCCCATTCATCCCATGTCGCAGAAGTTTCTCCAATTTTACTGGGCAGGTCAGTATTATCGCTTCACTTCTCTTCCCTTTGGCCTTTCCTCCGCCCCTTGGTGCTTCACAAAATTGTTGAGGCCAGTGGCGGCTTTTCTCAGGGCTCGAGGTGTTCGTCTGGTGATTTACTTGGACCACATTCTAATCATGAGTCAGAGTCAAACCTTGCTACTGTCGCAAGTTCGTCTTGCTTGCGCGTTGTTAGAGGATCTGGGTTTTATCGTAAATTACGAGAAATCCTCTTTAGATCCAGTTCAACGAATAGAGTTTCTAGGGTTTTTGGTAGATTCGGTATCGGCTACCCTTCTCCTTCCGTCTTCAAAGATCAAGTCCATAAAGTCTGAGATTCTCCTGATTCTTCGCAGTTCTTATATATCCCTCAGATCTCTGGCAAGAGTTGTAGGTCGGCTCTCGTCCTCGATTCAAGCGATTTTTCCGGGGCCTCTTCATTATCGGGCTTTGCAAAGATTAAAGATTCGTCATATTCAAAAAGGCCTAGCTTATTCAGACGTTATAGCTTTAGATCAGGATTCTCGGGCAGAACTTCAGTGGTGGATAGACCATTTAGATGCCTGGAACGGCAGAACTATCTTTGCATCAGCCCCAGATCTTGTATTAGAGTCAGATGCAAGTCTGTCGGGTTGGGGAGCCCGGTGTGGTGCAATCTCGACTGGAGGTTCATGGTCTCTAGAGGAGTCAAAATTGCACATAAACTGTTTAGAGATGCTTGCAGGCTCCTTTGCAATCAGGAGCCTCGCAAGGGACAGGGTTTCGTGTTCAGTTCTGCTCAGAATGGACAACATTTCGGCGGTACGATACATCAATCGGCTAGGAGGCACAAGATCAAAACCTTTAGCGGAATTAGCGAAAGGGTTTTGGGAGTTTTGTCTTCAAAACAAGATTTCTGTTCAGGCCGAATATCTGCCAGGCAATCTCAATTTGGTGGCGGACTGGTATTCCCGTTTCTTTCGGGACTCCAGCGATTGGATGCTCAATTTACAGGTGTTCAACGCGCTAATTCTCAAATGGGGTCCTTTCCACGTAGATCTCTTTGCTTCACGGTTAAACGCTCAACTTCCTCGTTTTTTCAGTTGGCTGCCAGACCCTCTAGCTCTAGCCTTCGACGCTTTTTCTCAGGATTGGCCGTCCTCCCTGAATTACGCTTTTCCTCCTTTTATCTTGATTCCCAGAGTTTTGGCTCAAGTCAGACGTCAACAGGCCTCGTTGGTTCTCATAGTTCCCTTTTGGCACTCTCAGGTTTGGTTTCCCTCACTCCTGGAACTGTCAATCGAATCTCTGATGTTGATACCCTCCTTCCCGGACCTTCTGACCAATCATCAAGGTCTCCGTCACAGTCTGGTGCTTCAAGAGTCCCTGACCTTATCAGCCTGGAAAATTTCAGGGAATCCCGATCTAGCGTTTCAATTTCGGCAGAAGCTGCAGCCTTCATTGACCGGGCTACAGCTCCTGGGACAAAAAAGGCTTATAGATCAGCTTGGTCTCTCTGGTGTTGCTGGTGTGTGGGAAGACAAGTTGATCCCACTACAGCGGATGTATCTCTGATGGTCAATTTTTTGGCGTCAGAAGCCAGTAAAGGTAAGTCTTTCCGTACTATTAATTTGTATAGGTCTGCGATTTTTGCGGCTCACGATTATTTTCAAGGAAAGCCTATTGGTGAACATCCGTTGGTTTGTCGTCTATTGAAGGGAGTAAAGTTTTCTAATCCACCGAAACCTAAATACAGTTTTTTATGGGATGTCAATACAGTACTTAGGTTGTTTGTATCTTGGCCTGACAATCCTGTGCTATCTTTAAAACAGTTGTCGGCTAAATTAACTATGCTTTTATGTTTGGTTTCTTTTAAACGGTTGTCTGATGTTAGAGCGCTAGATGTTACTGCTCGCTATTTTACTCCCTCCGGTGTTTTATTTAATGTGGCAAGACGTACTAAGACTAATCTTTCTTCAGTTTTTTATCCTTTTTTTTCCTGATCATCCTAAACTCTGTGTGGGCCAATGTTTGAAAGTTTATGAGCAACGGACAGCCGATCTGAGGAATTCCTCTTATACGCAGTTACTGATCTCTTTTAGAAAACCTTACAAGCCGGTGTCCTCTCCTACTTTGGCCCGTTGGGTCCGTTGGATTATGTCTTTAGCCGGTATTGATACCTCTGCTTTTGGGGCGCACTCAGCTAGAGGAGCCATGGCATCCAAAGCTTTTTGGGCCGGTTCACGTTTAGAGGATATTCTCAGGTCGGCTGACTGGTCTAACGATAATGTATTCAGAGTGTTTTATTGTAAGCCAATTCAACATGCTTCTTTCAATGTGATTGAATCGCTTTAAAATTGCATAATAGGAGCCTCCGGTCTTGCCATAAAATGTAGATTTTCCTAGTATGTTATGAAGGAAAGTCTTAATTTTATTAAAGACACGGAGGCGAGTATTATCCCACCGCTACAGTCTCTAATTTTTTCTGTTTGTTACCCTCCCTTTTAGCGTCTACTCCAACACAGCAAACCTCGTAGTGGAGACTCGTTTGGTGCGGTGCCTTCTTCATTATCGCTGTTCAAGAATCATCAAGACATGGATCGTCAGAACTTGCCGGTTTTCCTTCAGAGACTTTTGTTGTTTCTTCAAGAAGTTTTCTCGCTTTGTTTGGCATTTTTCATTTGTTGTCTTATCATACCATTGTTTACTTCTCATTGAGTATCGCACAAGAAAAGAGGGCTGTTTTCAGTCAGGATCAGTATTATTCCATAGATACGATGGTGATTGGTGCATTGTTTTAGACTACTGTTGTTTTCCCATTGGCTACTTGTCGTTTGCCTTATGGGATTTGTAGTTCTTGACTGGAGCTGCTATTAAAATAAAGAAAAGACTACTGCATAATACTCGCCTCCGTGTCTTTAATAAAATTAAGACTTTCCTTCATAACATACTAGGAAAATCTACATTGTGAGTAGGTAGAAGTGTCATGTCTAGACTCAAATGAATTGTAATTTAAAATCCTCTTAGTAGTAAAGTTGAATGATAAGTCACAATTCTAAAAACAAAACTTTTATAAAGTTGGCATTTTCCTGTCCTAACCATTTGTGCCCTCTGCCATTATCATGGTCACATGACTGTGGATGGCACTGCTGTCAGGCTTTATGTATTCTTCCCAGAGAGTGAGACAAAAAGGGTGGCTAGGTGTTGGCAGGATGCCCCATTCTGCCAATATTGTAAGGGCCAGAGGTGTTCCCTGCCCCACTTACAGTTCAAAAGGATTGACTCTAGCACACACAAGCTTAGCCTTTTGTCATCCCAGACGTCCTGGAGACTTGGCAGGGAAAGGGAAGAACTTTCCAGAAACAGATGCATGGGTACCATAGTGAACCCCCTACTTCAAAGGCTGGCACCAGCTATAAATATTGGACCATCAGAACAATGCTTGAGTACACTCCTGGACCTTTGGAAGACTTCAGAAAGACTGCCAGGACCTCTAGAGGACTGTTTTGCTGTTATTGGAGGACTGACCTGCTGCTTAGAGGCCTGCCTTACTGCTTGAAGGAGAATTGTGCCATCTCCTTGAACCCAGGAACATCAGAAGTGACCCCAAGAGCTACAGGGAAGAGACTTTGAACCCCGCACTTGGCCTCTGCTGAGTGAGTCTTAGCCCCCCAAGTGGTGGCTCCAAGGTCGTAGATCCTTGGAAGTGATGTTTAAGGACCTGCTCCTGCCTAAACTTAAAACTTGAGACTTAGAAAGATTTTCACCAAAAAGTTCTTGGAGAACTGACAGATGACAGGGAGCTACCTGCCAAGATACATCAGGGGTCGGCCTAACTTCACAGTAGGTGCTGCTAATTTCTTCTCCACAGCAGCAAATCCTATTCAGTGGGACCTCTCAGGGATGATATCCAGCCTCATGGAGCCCTATTAAACTACAAGCTACATTATCGATTCACTAGACATTTCAGCTTTCAAAAAGTTGTCTAAGTCTGAAAGTAAATATTTTCACTTGGCTCAAGGCCGACTGACTCCCCACTGATGACGACCTTCTCGGCCTGGAAAGCCAGCTTTTCCCATCTGGAGCTTTTTGCTGCCATCATCAATGGCTTCACGAAAGCTTCATCAAGAGGCTCCCTGATGATGAAGACTCCTGTTCGAATTCAGCCTGCTTCCTTGCCCTGCTGATCTCTACCTTTTCCTGGGCTTTTCTTCCATAAATTTGCAAAGTTTTAAGTTAAGCCAAGATCAGGCCCCATCCACCTTGTGTATTCGGCCTGTGCTCCATCGCAGTAGGATTTAACTTTTGACTTTGCCTCAGTCTAATGCGGCCCGATACCCGCAGTTGGTTGTTTGATCTTTTGGGTGCTAGAATTCACTAAAAAGGTTAGAAATTCATAATTCTACTAATTGGATTCAATTTGTTTTGGCGTCATTTTATTTATAAAAATGTTTTCTATTTTTCTACATTGGTTTGCCTTGTGTTTTCAAATTATTGCTGTTTGTGTACTGCATAGATACTTTACACCATGCATCTATATTAATCCTCACTGCTTTTGTGCCAAGCTATCAGAGAGAAGTAAGCACAGGTTAATTTAGTGACTTTTGTGATTCACTCTGACAAAGATTATGGTTGTTGCATGAGTAGGGTTTCCTCCTCCCTCAATAAGTAGTCCAATTTCTTACACTAGGGCTCAAAATGGAGTCCTGGGGAACGCCACAGGGAAGACGTTTCTGGGTAGAATTATAGGGAGGAGTCAGTAACACTTGTGTTTCGTTTGTGGTCTGTCAGATAAAAAGGAACAAATCAAGTTCAAGGCTTGACCACCCATTCCCATTATCTAAACTATGTAATAGGTTTCTAGGTGAGACTGTGTAAGGCAATGGAGAGGTCCAAAAGATCAAGAATAGCTAGCTTACCAGAGTCTAAACAGATTTAGATTTAATTTAGAACAGTTATCAACACAGGGTCAGTGCTATGGTCGTATATAAAGCCTTAGTAATGGCTATTAAAGTCCTCCAGGAAGCACACCAGCTTTTTGTTAATACAGCCTTCCAAAACAGGACTCTAATTGGCCAGGACCTATTGATCCGCATTAGGTTTCTGCAAAAGAGTCACAAAACAGGCCTGCTTCCACACCTCTGGTCAATTCCAATATTAATTAACTATTAAGCAATCTAGTTAGTGGTACCAGAGCTGGTGCAAGAAATCTAAGATTTTTTGGTGGGCATAACTCAGTAAGAGAACCTAACTTGATAGATAAGCCCTTTTACTCCGAGAGAGTTCTCTTCAAGTAGTGGAAATTCTAAAAGACAGCATCTGTACAGTATAGAATATTGAGGGCCTGATTCACAAAGGTAAAGTTACACTTTTGTGTATGTGTACGATCGTTTGGTATTCACAAAGGGATTTCTGAGTAGTATCTTTAAAAGTGCAAGTCTGCACGTAAATATATCTTTTTACGTGCAGACTCTGCACTCGTAAATATACTGCTCGTTAATCCCTTTGTGAATAGCAAACAATTCTAAACTTGCATGAAAGTGTAAGTTTACCTTTGGGAATCAGGCCCTGAGTCCCCAAGAGATCAATGATATCCTTCTTGAACAAGAGTCTGCCTTAGTTTCTCAACTCTATCAGCAAAGAAATTAGATATTTCTTTGCAGAGTTGTTGAGAGCTAGTGCAGATACTTTAACAGCAATCAGGATTACTGAAAGGTTTTCAGATTCAAGTGATGTCCTGGGCTTATTGCCGGCATGCTGTATCTGGAGCCCATAATAAAAGACTTTGGGCACCATGACAAGTTTCCTATAACCTGGGAAGCATTTAGTATAAATAACTTTATCCTGTGTAGTAAAATTGTCCCTCTACTTACTTTCAAGGCCTCTACTCTCCCTTTTCTTGCTTCTTAGTTCATCCGAAAACCAGGGAGCCAATTTAGTTTTGTAAGGTAAGTGTGGATTCTGGTCATACTCTTGCCCCTTAGGGTGCTACTTCAAACGAACAGAAGGTGATGGAATCACATATGGCTGGATCCAAACTGAGGTGGCATAGAGAGCAAAAGAATGATGAGTTGGGATGCTACCCTGAGCTACTGTCATTGGTTAGACAAATTGCAAGCATTCCTCCCATCATCTTCTGTGTGTTTGATGTACCCCCTAAGTGGCAAGGGTATGCCCTGATGTGGGTCCCTTGCTCACTGTGCCACTGGAACCGAGCTATACCTGCCTGATGAGCTGTATCAGGAAGAAAATAGTCCTAGGTTGCTTGTATTCTGGTTCTGTGATGACTTGGCCTGGCAGTTTGGCCTGGACTGATGCCATGAGGCGCAGGGTGAAGGCTTATTGGCATATGGCTGGGTCCAAACTGAGGTGGCATGGTGAGCAAAAGAATGATGGTTTGGGATGCGGGACAAGCAATTGTCAGTGATTATACTAAATGCAAGCATTCCTTTTGTTTATTTATTGTAGTGTTCCCACCGGAGACTGCCACTGTGAACCCCTGGATACTGTTCTAATTAGTGCCTCAAATAATTATCTTCTATAAATTATTCCAGGCTTTTCTTAGTTGGATGAATAATTTTCTTAGCTGAGTGAATAGCAATGAAATACTTTTCATTTTCTAAAACAAAGTACTAACTGGGAAGCAATTTGTTAACTTCTGTTTGATAATTGCTGCGTTCTTAGTATCAAAGCCCATACCATCTCCCTGATTGAGCCTTGGACTGCTCACCTTTGCTACCCTGAGCGTCAAGTGCTAAAGGGGTGTACCTGGTGATCAGCTTTGGGTTCCATATTAGGATTAACCCATGGCACAATAGTGGTAAATGCCTCTGACTCACAGTAACTCCTTGACTGCCCTTGTACTACTGAAAAAGCCCCCACATTATTTATTTATGAAATTATTTGGACAGGGCACATTCAACAAATGGCATCTTGGCACTAGGAGTCAAGGGAGCAGGAAATAAAAAGTAAGCTAAGAAGGTGTATTTTCAAGGCTCACTTGAAATGCTGAAAACAGACAGTGCTGTGCTATTTGATTGGGAGTGAGTTCCCTAGTTGAGATTAAAAAAAAGACATAAGGATGTACCTCCAGAAAGCATGCATTTGTAGCAAAAGATGTGTATTACACCTCAAATGCTTGGCTGGGAAATAAAGAGTTACAATACACACATGAAAGATATGATTGTTGGCTTAGAAGTAGGTCCTGTGTGCCAGGTATAGAGCCTGAAATTGAATTATTTGTTTGGCTGGCACCCAATGTAAGGATAATCAGGCTTCAGAAACAGAATTCTATATGCGGAAGCTACACACCAACCTTCCAAACCGATTTTGAATGCACTGAAATTTAGATATAGCTATTTAAGGAAGGCCTAAGTAGATAGCATTGGAGTAGTTCAGATAGAAAAGGACACATGAGCTGGCTACAGATGCATTTATTTCAGAAACAATGAAGGAAAGAATTTTGATCAAGAGCTTCAGGAAGCCAGAGGACCTTACCTTTTGGATTTAAAGGCCAAACAAATAATGTATTTTTGAACAGAACTCCCATGTCTTTGTCAAAGATTAAGATCACAAGCTTTGGCAGCAGATGTAACTGGAGGGGCCACAGATCCACCGAGTAGTTGGAAATGTTTCCACCAATTATGAGAATTAATGGACATAGAGGTATGAATTTTTAAAAGACAAGCTTAGAACATGTCGATGGAGTTGGTAAAGATTAGGTCAAATTTAAGTAGCAACTGTTTACTGTGAGCATAAGATTAAATATGATAGCTGAAGGACATGATAAAATTACTCTAGAAGCTGCATGTGCACATTAAAAAGAATTAGTGAGAGAGCAGAGCACTGTGGTGCCCCACAGGGCACCTTTATCTCAGGCGAGCAAAGCAAGAGTAGAAACACAGATTGAGTTTGGGTGCCCAAAAAAGAGAACAGTTGTATTGCCGTTCCCATTGACAAAACCTGTATTATCCATTTCAGCACAGCACAGCTGGATTGCCAACATCTGGTCTCTTACACTCTTTCATGATGGCTCTTTCCTAATGACTCTCAACTGGACTGTGCACACCAACCTACCTTCTTTCACATTTAAATCAGTCACTCTTGGTCTCACCTCTAACTTTCCTTCTCACTTCCACAGCCATCACTGACTCCCAGTTTTTTCCTGACCTCTACCTGTCATTCATTTTTTCACTTCCATCTTTCTGAGTTTTTCTTTCTTGCATCTACTTCTGCCCATTTCCTTCTTATCCCACCTCTCCTATTTCTTCACCTTTGTCTCTACACTGAATGGGTACTGTTAGAAATGGGCTCTCTAGTTGGCAGTGGTTGTCACCATGTCCAAGTTGGGATCCTCATTCTAGTCAGGATAAGAGAGTCACACAACTAAGATAACCCCTGCTCATCACCCTGGTAGCTTGGCTCAAGCAGTCAGGCTTATCTCATAGGCAATGTGTAAAGTAGTTGTGTGTACACACAAACACCACACACAGTAACACAGTGAAAACACCACAAAGTACTCCACTCAAGTATAGAAAAATAGCCAAAACAAGACCAAATTGAAAAAAATGCAACATACAGAAGCAAAGATACAAATTTTCAAAGATTATGGGCCTGATTACGACTTTGGCAGATGGGATACTCCGTCACAAACGTGGTAGATATCCCGCCCACCATTTTACACGTTCCATAGGATATAATGGAACTTGTAATACGGCTGGCAGCATATCTGTTCACATTTGTGACAGTGTATCCCGTTCGCCAAGGCCCTAAATATTAAAATAGCACTTAGAAACACAATAGCTCTAATTGGGGCTATCACAGCGTCTTGACGGAGTTGTTTCCAACAGTCCGACACCACTCGCAAGGGATTGTGGGCTGGTGACGGAGTCACACGGACCCCGGGTACAGTACCTTGGACAACAAGGAGGAAAAAAGACGCTGCACAGAGTTGCTGAGGTGAGGCAACATCGGTTCTTTACAGCCACCAGAGAGGTGAAGCATTGATTACTTACTACTAGGCAGGTGAGGTTAGATGTTGATTCCTTACGGTTGCAGGGGATGTGATGTGGCAGTGGTGGTGAGGCAACAGTTCCTCACCACAAGGCAGGGTCGATGAATCCAGCAGGTCAAGACACAAGGTATCGACTTCTCTGTGTCTCGATAATACCACTGGGCCACAAGTGCTGAAATGGAGTCGGGTGCCATGGATGTCGATGACACAGCACTGTGGTGGGACTTTGGAGGCACTGCGGTGATGGCAGTGCCGTTGTTGCACTCAGTGGGGACCATGGTCCAGTGAAGGCAGCGGCACAGAGTAGGACAGTGGCACCAGTTCCTAAATCACTCTGGAGACGATGTGCTTGGTTTCTTCTTGGTTGTACGATAACTGTAGGAAGTTGGCTCTGTATATACTATTTCAAAGTAAGAAATAGTGTGCACAGAGTCCAAGTGTTCCCCTTAGAGGTAAGATAGTTGCAAAAAGAGATAATTCTAATGCTCTATTTTGTGGTAGTGTGGTCGAGCAGGAGGCTTATCAGAGGGTAGTTTTAAGCATTTGTTGTACACACACAGGTAATAAATGAGGAACACACACTCAAAGACTTACTCCAGGCCAATAGGTTTTTATATAGAAAAATATATTTTCTTAGTTTATTCTAAGAACCACAGGTTCAAGATTTACAAGTAATACTTCAAATGAAAGGCATTTCACGTAGGTACTTTAGGAACTTTGAATAATCACAATAGCATGTACAGTTTTGGCAAAAATGGCAATAAGCTCTTTTAAAAGTGTACACAGTGCAAAAATTAACAGTTCCTGGGGGAGGTAAGTAGAGGTTAAGTTCACAGGTAAGTAAAACACTTACAGGGTTCAAAGTTGGGTCCAAGGTAGCCTACCATTGGGGGTTCAAGGCAACCCCAAAGTTACCACACCAGCAGCTCAGGGCAGGTCAGGTGCAGAGGTCAAAGAGGTGCCCAAAACACATAGGCTTCAATGGAGAACAGGGGTGCCCCGGTTCCAGTCTGCCAACAGGTAAGTACCCGCGACTTCGGAGGGAAGACCAGGGGGGTTTTGTAGGGCACCGGGGGGGACACAAGTCAGCACAGAAAGAACACCCTCATAGGCACGGGGCGGCCGGGTGCAGAGTGCAGACAAGCGTCTGGTTTGTAATAGAATTCAATGGGAGACCCAGGGGTCTCTTCAGCAAAGCAGGCAGGCAAGGGGGGGCTCCCCGGGGTAGCCACCACCTGGGCAAGGGAGAGGGCCACCTGGGGGTCGCTTCTGCACAGGAGGTCGGATCCTTCAGGTCCTGGGGACTGCGGGTGCAGTGTCTTTAACAGGCGTCGGGTTCTTAGAAGCAGGCAGTCGCGGTCAGGGGGAGCCTCGTGATTCCCTCTGCAGGCGTTGCTGTGGGGGCTCAGGGGGGTCAACTCTGGCTACTGACGGGCTCGCAGTCACTTGGGAGTCCTCCCTGTAGTGTTGGTTCTCCACAAGTCGAGCCGGGGGCGTCGGGTCCAGAGTGCAAAGTCTCACGCTTCCGGCGGGAAACGTGTGTTCTTTCAAAGTTGCTTCCTTGTTGCAAAGATGTTTCTTCTTTGGAGCAGAGCCGCTGTCCTCTGGAGTTCTTGGTCCTTTTAGATGTAGGGTAGTCCTCTGAGGCTTCAGAGGTCGCTGGACTCTGGGGGACGCGTCGCTGTTGCAGTTTTTCTTGAAGTGGGGAGACAGGCCGGTAGGGCTGGGGCCAAAGCAGTTGGTGTCTCCGTCTTCTCTGCAGGTCTTTCAGGTCAGCAGTCCTTCTTCGTCTTCAGGTTGCAGGAATCTAGTTTCCTAGGTTCTGGGGAGCCCCTAAATACTGAATTTAGGGGTGTGTTTAGGTCTGGGAGAGCAGTAGCCAATGGCTACTGTCCTTGAGGGTGGCTACACCCTCTTTGTGCCTCCTCCCTGAGGAAAGAGGGGCACATCCCAATTCCTATTGGGGGAATCCTCCAAAATCAAGATGGAGGATTTCTAAAGGCAGGGGTCACCTCAGCTCAGGACACCTTAGGGGCTGTCCTGACTGGTGGGTGACTCCTCCTTGTCTTTCTCATTATCTCCCCTGGACTTGCCGCCAAAAGTGGGGGCTGTGTCCACGGGGTGGGCATCTCCACTAGCTGGAGTGCCCTGGGGCATTGTAACACGAAGCCTGAGCCTTTGAGGCTCACTGCTAGGTGTTACAGTTCCTGCAGGGGGGAGGTGTGAAGCACCTCCACCCTGAGCAGTCTTTTGTTTCTGTCCTCAGAGAGCACAAAGGCCCGCTCCACATGGGGTCAGAAACTTGTCTCTCAGCAGCAGGCTGGCACAGACCTGTCAGTCCTGCACCGAACAATTGGGTAAAATACAGGGGGCATCTCTAAGATGCCCTCTGTGTTCATGTTTTAATAAATCCAACACTAGAATCAGTGTGGGTTTATTATTCTGAGAAGTTTGATACCAAACTTCCCAGTATTCAGTGTAGCCATTATGGAGCTGTGGAGTTCGTTTTTGACAAACTCACAGAAAATATACTTAATATGGTGTAGACGGGTCTCATCGCCCTCGTCTACGGCATCGTCGGATTGGCGCCTTTCGCGTACGTCGTCCGATTCCCTTACGCGTCTCCATGGAGACGCGTAGAGGCCGGACGAACCACCGACACCGGATTTCCGGGTCGCCGAGGTCAAAGCGAGAGAGGAGAGAGCCGCGAGAGAGGAAGGAGCCGCGAGAGAGGAGAGAGCCGCAAGAGAGGAAGGAGCCGCGAGAGAGGCGAGAGCCGCGAGAGAGGAAGGAGCCGCGAGAGAGGACAGAGCCGCGAGAGAGGAAGGAGCTGTGAGAGAGGAGAGAGCCGCGAGAGAGGAAGGAGCCCCGAGAGAGGAGAGAGCCGCGAAAGAGGAAGGAGCCGCGAGAGAGGAGAGAGCCACGAAAGAAGGAGACAAGCCCCGCCACGACCCAGGAGGTTCGTGGCTTAACAAGGTACGCTCCCTGTTGAAGGGACAGCTGTATACCGAGAGCAGCCACAAGGGGAACGAAAGGGAGGGGCTGGGTAGAAAAGGGGCACCGGGGACGGAGCATGGAAACAGGACAGGCGGGGCTGAGCACCAGAAGCCGGGTGGCGCCACTCAACCCTAAAACCCCCTGTCACAGCTTCACAAGGGCATAGCTCTATACCTGCACCCCATAACCCACTGGCCTCAGTATTTTTCCCATTCACCCTCCCTCACTCTTACTAACCCAACCCAAGCCCCACACACACCGCCACTTACCGGTTGTCCTGTTCATGTCTTCTTTTTTTTCTGGGATACCCGCGAGAGAGAGAGAGAGAGAGACAGAGAGGAAAAGACGTGATCAGGAGCCCACCACAACCTAGAAGAGAAGGAACAAGACAGAACATTAAATCAAGAAGACCCTACAGAAAGCAACTCCAACACTAAGGACAATTTATACGGACAGTTCAAATATTCATACGGAACCAATTAAACAACCCCTTTTTTCACCCATAAAACGGGTTCGAGTCCTTTGTACCGCCGAGTCTTCCACAGTGGTGTCAGAAGTGGGATAAGGTCCCAGGCGGTACAGAAAGCTCGACACCATGGGAGAGAAACCCACAATAGAGGACATGATAAAACAATTGGCCGAGGTCCAACGCCACCTACAATTGGTATGGGAGGCACACCAGAGGGAGGCTAAGGAGGACCGAGAAGCCCTTCAAACAGCTTTGAAAAGCCAAGCCACCATAATGGCTAATAACCAGCTGGTGCACGAGACCGCACTTCAGAGATTGACGGACACCATTGCAGCCAGCAAGGTCCACCCGAACGTTCCCGGCTCGGTACTGCAAAAATATCAGGAGGGAGAAGACCCTGACTCCTTCTTTACAAACTTTGAAAGGGTGGCCTCTTCAGCTCAATGGCCGGAAGGGTCAATATATAGCCCCCCTTTTGACAGGTATCCTCCAGACCGCATACCAGGCTGTGAATCCAGGGGGCACGACCCCATATACAGACATTAAGAAGAGTATTTTAGAGAGAGTGGGACACAACACTGAATATTACCGTATGAAGTTCCGGAAAGTAAAATGGGGAGCGAATGAAGATCCCCGCACCTTCTACTTCCGAGTCAAGGACTTAGGCCTGAAGTGGTTGGGGCCTTTAGGGACCGACCGCGAAGACGTCATTAAAGCCATTATCTTGGAACAATACCTGGGGGTACACGAAATTGGATACGACAGCACCCTAAGATAGACACCGAGCTGGCAGTTGATCTGGCCTGTGCTTACCACCGGTCTGTGGATGTTAAGACCCTGGCTCCCTGGAACCTAAGCAAACCATCCATAGGACCCCTTAAGTATACACCCCGACGAACCCTCGAGGAACCTGGGCCCTCCCGAAGCGGAGAACCTAGCCCCATGCAACAACCCCAATGTTTCAATTGTGGCGAATGGGGCCACATCGCAAGAGGATGTCCTAAAAAGCATGAGGGGGTGGAACCCATGGAAATAGGGGTCACCCGGGGTAGGGTGTTATGTATTGGGAAAGGAAATAGTATTTTTAAACAGGTCATAAAGATAAATGGAACCCCAGTAGAGGCCTTGATTGACTCAGGTTGTAGCCAGTCAGTGATACGCCGGGATGTGATAAAAACCGTAAGCCCGACTCCGAGGGAGTGGGTTACAATATGCTGTATCCACGGAGACAGGGCCAATTACCCCTTGGAATTGGTCAGAATAGAATGGGGAACATATCACGATTCCCTTCCTATAGGCATAATGGACCACTTAATAGAAGAATGCGTCATTGGCACTGATTATTCTAGATTCACTGATCTCTTAGATCAATCGAGAAAATCCAAGCCAACCACTGATTGGTGGTTGGATGCCCCGTTTGCTAACAGCCACATTGAGGGTTCTCCAGATAGGAGGAAGCTAACCCGGAAGGAAAAAAGAGAAGAAAAACGAAAGTATGCCATAGACAGAACGGAGAGTTCCACAGAAAAGAGAGTAGCCAGCCTTGACAGTGTCCCCGTCTCTTTTAAAAGGAGTCACCGTGAAGACCCTACCCTCGTACATGCTTGGAAGAATGCCAAAAGCACCCCTACCGGAGAGGTAGGACCATACTTCTTAGTCCATAAAAACCTATTATATAGAGTCACGACCACGGCAACAGGAGAGAAGAAACAATTAGTGGTACCAGAGGCCTACCGGACTCAGGTGTTGTTCCTAGCCCATAACCAACCAGGGGGGGGTATTATGGCTGAGAAAAAAACGAAGAATACTTATTGAGGCGTTTTTATTGGCCCGGAGTCTATGAACACATCCGAAAGTATTATACCCAATGTCCTAGATGTCAGTTGGTTGAATCAGGAACTTTAAGGAGAGCCCCTTTGCAACCTCTACCTATTATAGACACTCCTTTTAGACGCGTGGTATGGATCTGGTCGGCCCCCTTTTACCGTCTTCTAAGGGACATACACATATACTCGTCCTAGTAGACTACGCTACCAGATACCCTGAGGCGCTTCCTCTGACCAGCACCACCACTAAATCGGTCGTCCAAGCCATGATAATGTTTTTTTCCCGCGTAGGTTTCCCTCAAGAAATCCTCACTGACCAAGGTACTCCCTTTGTATCAGGTCTTATGAAACAGATATGTAAGACCCTAGGGATTTCCCAGATAAAAACAGCAGTATACCATCCTCAAACGGACGGGTTAGTAGAAAGATATAACCGCACCATTAAAACACTACTACGGAAAATAGTAGATGACTCTGGGAAAGACTGGGACCAAAAACTACCCCTGGTTATGTATGCCATCCGAACGCATGAACAGTCCTTCACTGGACATAGTCCGTTCGAACTGGTATTTGGGAGGCAACCCCGTAATTTACTGGACATGGCAGCAGAAATGTGGGAGGAGGAGAATTCTGAAGAAAAACCCCTTCTAGAATACATTCACAAGTTAAAAACACAACTAAAAAACAGTTTGGGAAGATGTGCAATACCATTTAGAAAAAGCACAAGAAACACAAAAGACATATTATGATCAGGGCACCAAACTACGGGTTCTCCAACCCAACGACCAAGTTCTAATAATGCGACCCACGTCTGAACATAAACTACTGGCCAAATGGCAAGGTCCTTACCGGGTAATGAAAGCAGTTTCTCCCGTCACCTGTCTTATTGAAATCAATGACCATCCAAAACGAACCCAAATCTATCATATTAATCTTCTAAAAAAATGGGAAAAGCCTGAATTCAACCCTAACCTCCCGGCTATTGGGTGCCTAATAACACCAAACACAGGGTTAGGACTTAATCTGTGTCCCACGCCAAAAGCAGAACAACACCAAAGCCCCTGTATCAATGATTCCCTGTCCTAGGCAGAAAAAAGCCAACTAACCACGTTGTTACAACAGTACTCAGAGTTTTTCTCAGCGACCCAGGCCGGACGTCTCTGGTTCAACACCATATTAGAACACCGGAGGGCCAGACTATACGCCTACGGCCATACCGGATTCCCGAGGCAAGGAAACATATAATCGAGGAAGAAATAACGAAAATGTTATCCTTAAAAGTTATTGAACCCTCCACCAGCCCTTGGTGTTCCCCCGTCGTTCTTGTTCCAAAACCGGATGGGTCCATCCGGTTTTGTATCGACTTCAGAAGGCTAAACGACATATCCCTATTCGAAACGTATCCTATTCCCCGGGTAGAAGAGGTATTGGAAAAATTAGGTGAAGCTCGTTATATGTCTACCATTGACCTAACGAAAGGTTATTGGCAGATCCCCTTGGCCCCAGCCGACAAAGAGAAGACAGCCTTTGCAACCCAATCCGGTCTATATAATTTTACTGTTCTTCCCTTTGGTCTTCTTGGTGCACCTGCTACATTCCAACGCTTAATGGACCGG
The DNA here is from genome assembly GCF_031143425.1 of Pleurodeles waltl. NCBI lineage: Eukaryota > Metazoa > Chordata > Amphibia > Caudata > Salamandridae > Pleurodeles > Pleurodeles waltl. The sequence goes on along the minus strand of NC_090442.1, from coordinate 602,804,696 downwards.
CTCTTACGACCGTTCCAAGCATTCGCGGCCGCATACCTCAATGATATTGTCATCTTTAGCGATTCTTGGCCGGAACATTTACAACATCTAGAAAGAGTGTTTCATTCATTAGCGAGGGCCGGCTTAACGGCCAATCCCAAGAAATGTGTAGTAGGACAAACTCAAATTGCTTATCTCTGATACATTATCGGGAAAGGGGTCCTACGTCCTCAAAAAGATAAGGTTGAGGCTATTACACAGATACCCATCCCCAAAACTAAGAAAGAACTCCGTTCCTTTTTAGGATTGGTAGGATACTACCGTAGATTTATCCCACAATATTCCACCATTGCAGCCCCCCTCACCGACCTTCTAAAGAAACATTTCCCCACCAAACTTCCCCCTTTTTCAGCCTCTCAGATTCGGGGGTTCCACTTACTCAGAGATTCCCTTACGACAGACCCAGTTTTACGGTGTCTGGATTTTTCCAAACCCTTCCACCTCTACACAGACGCTTCCAACGTCGGTCTTGGCGCCGTATTAGCCCAGCCTGATGAGAAGGGTCATGATCACCCTATTGTGTATATTAGTCGCAAACTCCTCCCAAGAGAAGTGCACTATCCTACCATCGAGAAGGAATGCCTGGCCATAAAATGGGCCATTGAATGTTTACAATATTACCTTTTGGGTAGACCTTTTGTCCTCTACACTGACCACGCCCCTTTGACCTGGCTGGCCTCCCATAAGGACAATAATTCCAGGGTTTTGCGCTGGTTCCTTGAACTCCAGCCTTTTTCCTTTCAGGTCCGGCACATTTCCGGAACCCGACAATGCCCTGCTGATTTTCTCTCCCGCTGTCCAGACTCTACGGTCCTGTACCAGTCCCGATCTTGGGATGGGGAGTGTAGACGGGTCTCATCGCCCTCGTCTACGGCATCGTCAGAATGGCGCCTTTCGCGTACCTCGTCCGATTCCCTTACGCGTCTCCATGGAGACGCGTGGAGGCCGGCCGAACCACCGACACCGGATTTGCGGGTCGCCGAGGTCAAAGCGAGAGAGGAGAGAGCCGCGAGAGAGGAAGGAGCCGCGAGAGAGGAGAGAGCCGCGAGAGAGGAAGGAGCCGTGAGAGAGGAAGGAGCCGCGAGAGAGGACAGAGCCGCGAGAGAGGAAGAAGCCGCGAGAGAGGAGAGAGCCGCGAGAGAGGAAGGAGCCGCGAGAGAGGAGAGAGCCGCGAAGGAGGAAGGAGCCACGAGAGGGGAGAGAGCCGCGAAAGAAGGAGACAAGCCCCACCACGACCCAGGAGGGTCGTGGCTTAACAAGGTACGCTCCCTGTTGAAGGGACAGCTGTATACCGAGAGCAGCCACAAGGGGAACAAAAGGGAGGGGCTGAGTAGAAAAGAGGCACCGGGGACGGAGCACGGAAACAGGACAGGCGGGGCTGAGCACCAGAAGCCGGGTGGTGCCACTCAACCCTAAAACCCCCTGTCACAGCTTCACAAGGGCATAGCTCTATACCTGCACCCCCTAACCCACTGGCCTCAGTATTTTTCCCATTCACCCTCCCTCACTCTTACTAACCTAACCCAAGCCCCACACACACCGCCACTTACTGGTTGTCCTGTTCATGTCTTCTTCTTTTTCCGGGATCCCTGCGAGAGAGAGAGACAGAGAGGAAAAGCGTGATCAGGAGCCCACCACAACCTAGAAGAGAAGGAACAAGACAGAACATTAAATCAAGAAGACCCTACAGAAAGCAACTCCAACACTAAGGACAATTTGTACGGACAGTTCAAATATTCATACGGAACAAATTAAACAACCCCTTTTTCCACCCATAAAACGGGTTTGAGTCATTTGTACCGCCGAGTCTTCCACATATGGCCACACTGTACTTACAATGTCTAAGAATAGACTTAGACACTGTAGGGGTATATTGCTCATGCAGCTATGCCCTTGCCTGTGGTATAGTGCACCCTGCCTTAGGGCTGTAAGGCCTGCTAGAGGGGTGACTTACCTATGCCACAGGCAGCATTTTGTGTGCATGGCATCCTGAGGGGGATGTCATGTCGACTTTGCCTTTTTCTCCCCACCAACACAAACAATCTGCAATGGCAGTGTGCATGTGTTAGGTGAGGGGTCCCTTAGGGTGGCACAACATATGCTGAAGCCCTTAGGGACTTTCCCTGGTCACAGGGCCCTTGGTACCACTGGCACCTTTTACAAGGGACTTATCTGTGTGCCAGGGGTGTGCCAATTGTGGAAACAATGGTACATTTTAGATAAAAGAACACTGGTGCTGGGGCCTAGTTAGCAGTCAGTATCAGGCAAAATGTGGGGGGTAACTGCAACAGGGAGCCATTTCCTTACAGAGGCCCTTCCATTACAAACTCGTAATTGGATAAAACAACACCCCAATGTCAATACATCCACAGCCATAGATTTAGCCTGTGCATTTCATAGAGCTCCTGATTTTAGGGTCAGTCATCAAAAGGGACCGGCCCCTGGAGGGAAAACCTCTTCCAAACCACGAGTGATGAGAGAGACGGAAGAGGGCCCCAGTATTCATCTACTAGAAAGAGAACCGAACCAGGCAACTCAATGTTATAGCTGTGTAGAATGGGTCCATATCGCTTGTAATTGTCCCCACAAAGTATCCAAGCCTAATCCAATCGAAATAGGCATTACCAGAGGAAGGGTACTGAGGAATATCCCATTATATGAAGGAGATGTTAGTCAACCAGAAACTCACTAGAGTACTAGTGGACTCTGGATGAAGTCAATCAGTAGTTAAAGCAGATTTAGTAGCCCAGGAACAAATAAAAGCTGATACATTTGCCTCCATTTGCTGTATTCATGGAGACATGAGACTATACCCCTTAGCCGAAATTCAATTAGAATGGAGAGGAAAAGAAGAGTAATACCACACCTTGTAGAAGAGGTTATCATAGGAACAGATTACAGATTACAGTGCTTTTCCGGATTTATTAAATAATATAACACAAAAAGAGATGCTGGATCCGTGGTTATCAGAGGCCCCTTTCGCTCAGACATTTATTAGTATGGGTAAGGAAAAGGTGAACTTAAGTAGAGCTGAAAAAAGGGAACAAAAGTGATTATGGGGGTCATTACAACATTGGCAGTAAATGCCGCTTACTGCCGTGCAGCAGACTGCCAACACACCGCTGCGGCCGTGGAATTTCGCCACAGCTATTATGTCCCACAGTTCGGAATCCGCTAAAATTTAGACACCCATGCAAGTCCGCCAACCCAAAGGTCAGTGATAAACTGGCGATAACAAAACCTCCACCGTCACGCCAACAGGAGTACGCCCACACTATCAACACCCACGAATCCACGCGGCAGTCTTTCAACCGCAGTATTCCATTGGGGGTACACACCGCTGCGCTCAAAATACACACACATTTACAAAACACTACCACATTGGACAATTCCAAATACACACACCTGATACACATACACACACCACTCCCACACATCCAATACAATATAAAACACACACCCACATCACCAACAAACCTTAACGACCACAATTGCAACTGAAGGCCAGAGAGAGATACCACCATCTACAGACTAGCATCCACAGGCACTCAACACCATCACTCACACAATATCCACGCACAAAACACCGCACACCCCTAAACATCACCCCACACATTACAACACATACCACCCCACACATCACCCACACCACCCCAGAGCACCGCAAAGACACCCCATGTTCTCTGAGGAGGAGCTCAGGGTCATGGTGGAGGAAATCATCCGGGTAGAGCCACAGCTATTCGGATCACAGGTGCAGCACACCACCATAGCTAGGAAGATGGAGCTATGGCGCAGAATCGTGGACAGGGTCACCACAGTGGGACAGCACCCAAGAACACGGGATGACATCAGGAAGAGGTGGAACGACGTACGGGGAAGGTGCGTTCCGTGGTCTCAAGACACCACATCGCGGTTCAGAGGACTGGTGGCGGACCCCCCACCTCTTCCCCCACAACTAACAACATGGGAGGAACAGGTCTTGGCTATACTGCATCCTGAGGGCCTCGTAGGAGTAGCTGGAGGAATGGACTCTGGTAAGTCAAATCTTAACTGTTACATCCCCACCCTACCTACATGCTATCACATACCCCCACCCTCACCCTCACCCCATCACTCCAACTCCTCACATATGTCCCACTATCACAACCCACCCATCCCAACACCAAGCCCTGCATGCAACACCAAAGCATGGACACCCATCACCAATGCATGGCCACTGCACATACCCACACACACCCCTAACCAATTATCACACAAGGTCCCACACAAGAATGCAAGCATTGGGGTACAGGGTCACCCACCCATTGCACACCATGGCACACACAGATGCAATAATCATGCCTTTAGACCCCTGCAGGACCCCTACCCAACATCACCGGACAGGAGGGTCCAGACATGCCCACTCCACCCACAGAAGAGGCCCACAGTGATGACAGCAGCTCTGTCCAACTGGATCTAGATGACCAGCTCGGCCCATCTGGGACCTCAGGACAGTCGGTTCCCCTCACACTGGCACAAGCCACAACAGAGCCTCCGCCCTCTGGAAACACCAGCACAGCACCCACCCAGCGGGCCCATACTTCTGTCCCCAGGACACGTCAATCAGCAGTGTGTCCACCACTACAGGGAACCCAGGCTAACCCACCACCCCAACAACACCAGGGACCTGGGGGCAGTGGTAGTGGGCCCACAGGTCAGGGGACAGAGGCCCAGGAACACAGGGGAACTGGGAGGGCTGCTGTGTGACAGGGGGAGGACAGGCCCAGGGAACCCACTCTCCACAAGGCCCTCTCCAACATCATGGGAGACTACCACCATTCCCAGGAGACAATGGCAACGGTACTGGCCACGTTTCAGGAGACCCAGCGGCTGCAGGTGGAACAGTATTTGGGGTTCAGGGAGGAACTCAAATTCATCAACACCACCCTGGGCACCATTGTAGGGGTGCTGAAGGAACTTGTCAACACCAGGAGGGACACTGTGGCACAACAAGGGGCCCCTGACACTAGTCTCGATGATGAACTGCCCACCACCTCCGCCGGCGCTAGTGGACAGGAGGCACCGCCACAGGACCACGACACCAGCACCCCACCCCCTGCAGATGGAGAACCACCCTGCAAGTGGTCCCTGAGATCCAGGACAAAGACAGAGAACAATGCCAAGACCCCCACCAAGAAATGAGACCACCCTGATTGTCATCCTTCTGTCCCACTTTGTCACCCTGTCCATCCTTAAACTGCCCCAGCTCCACTTCCCATGCCCCTTTGGACAATGCACCTGTGAGACTAATAGACTGGACTCTGCCATGGACATTCCTCCACCATCACCCCTGACCATTTTACAACACCCTCCAATATTTAGCACGTAAATAAACACCCTTAAAGCACAAAACAGTCTGTGCTGTTGAAAATGTGTATTTGCAATAACTATGTAAAAATGCTATATCCATTGTATTGGCAACATACCTATGTCACTCAGCTCTAGTCCATGCGGAAACAAAGCAGATGTCACACAGTGGGACCCACATCTGTGAAACTGAAAGGGAAAGTGACAACTCAGGGTCCATACACTGGGTGAAAGTGACAGACAGATGAGAGGTAGAGCAATTATGTCAGATGTAGCAGGCAGTGATGTCTTCTTAACTGTGTCTCACTGGAAGTATTGATGAATCATCGTGTTTCTGTTGTCGATGTCCCCTTCTTCTGCTTCCTCTTCTTCACTGTCCACAGGCTCCACAGCTGCCACAACACCTCCATCTGGACCATCCTCCTGCAGAAAAGGCACCTGTCATCGCAAAGCCAAGTTGTGAAGAGTACAGCAGGCCACGATGATCTGGCACACCTTCTTTGGTGAGTAGAATAGGGAACCACCTGTCAGATGGAGGCACCTGAACCTGGCCTTCAGGAGGCCGAATGCCCTCTCTATAACCCTCCTAGTTCACCCATGGGCCTCATTGTAGCGTTCCTCTGCCCTTGTCCTGGGATTCCTCACTGGGGTCAGTAGCCATGACAGGTTGGGGTAGCCAGAGTCACCTGCAAATGTCGAGGGAAATCTGTTAGACACACACTAACTCTTAGGGACATCCCCAGACCCAGACACCTTGTCACACTGTATAGGGTCCATGTCCTCACCTAATAGCCACACACGGTGCCTCTGGAGTTGCCCCATCAAATAAGGGATGCTGCTATTCCTCAAAATGTAAGCGTCATGCACTGAGCCAGGAAACTTGCCGTTCACATGGAAGATGTACTGGTCGGCCAAACACACCATCTGCACATTCATTGAATGGTAATTCTTCTGGTTTCTGTACACCTGTTCACTCCTGCGGGGGGGACCAAGGCCACATGTGTCCCATCAATGGCACCTATGATGTTGGGGATATTTCCCAGGGCATAGAAGTCACCTTTCACTGTTGGCAAATCCTCCACCTGAGGGAAAACGATGGAGCTGCGTATGTGTTTCAGCAGGGCAGACAACACTCTGGACAACACATTGGAGAACATAGGCTGGGACATCCCTGATGCTATGGCCACTGCCGTCTGAAAAGACCCACTTACCAGGAAATGGAGTACTGACAGCACCTGCACTAGAGGAGGGATACCTATGGGATGGCGGATAGCTGACATCAGGTCTGGCTCCAACTGGACACACAGTTCCAGGATTGTGGCACAATCAAGTCTGTAGGTGACAATTACATGTCGCTCCTCCATTGTCGACAGGTCCACCAGCGGTCTGTACACCGGAGGGTGCTGCCACCTCCTCATCTGCCCCAGCGGACGTGCTCTATGGAGGAGAACAGCGAGCAGAGAGTCAACCAACACTGAGATACGTTAACACAACTTTATTTCTCAATTTTTAAAAACCGCTATGTGCCTGTATTAGTGTGTATGCAACGCCTAGATATGTGTGACGCATATAAAATTAATGCCATGTGGCCCCCTGAAATGGCGTCTGCCTGACCTGTGATGTGGGACAAGGGATATGAGGTAACTGCGCTGGCGTTGTACACCGTCGCAGTAGGCAGTCGAAGACCGCAGCGCAATCCTGCATTGGTTAACATTGGACCCTATGGGTCCGAGGAACCAATGACGATGTACACCGGCGGTGACGGTATGCACCGCCGCGGACGTGACCGCCATTTTCTCTCTGTTCAATCACTTGATACCTGATCTTCCACAGGAGAGGACCTACACTGCAAGTGCTGCTGTGACCTCAGTCTGGAAGAGACAATGGCTCATGTGTCTGGGGAAAGGGCCACTGCCTTCAGCACGGAGGAGTTGGAGAAACTAGTGGATGGGGTCCTCCCCAGTACACGCTACTCTATGGTCCCCCAGACAAACAGGTAAGTATGCTGTGAGCATGCAGAATGGGCAATGCCTGTGTGGAGTGATATGGATGGAAGATAGGGTGGGGGAGAATGAGGCGTGCATGAAACGACGGTGAGTGCATGTGCGTCATGGCAAGGGTAGGGATGTGGGCCAATGACTGTGAAGGTGCGGACGGTTATATCTTCTCCTTTTCCCCTGTACTATTCCTGTAGGTCAGCCCCCACCAGAAGAAGGATATTTGGCGTGCCATCGCCAAGGAAGTCCGGGCCCTGGGGGTCCACCACAGACGGAGAACCCAGTGCCGGAAAAGATGGGAGGACATTCGCCTCTGGAGCAAGAAGATGGCGGAGGCCCAGCTGGGGATGGCCTCCCAACGTGGCATGGGTGCCAGTCGCACCATGACCCCCCTGATGTTCCGGATCCTGGCGGTGGCGTATCCGTAGTTGGATGGGCGCTTGAGGGCATCACAGCAGCCACAAGGGGGTGAGTACACTCTCATTCAGCTGATTCTGCGCGCAGTGGAGGTGTCTGGGTGGGGGAGGTGGGCTTTGAGTTCCCCTAGGCCAGGGCGAGTTTAGTAGGCAAGGTCCCGTCGTAAGGCAGGCCATGTGGCACCCCACCCCACCTGTGTTCAGAGCCAACTACACCTAGTCAGGCTCCTGTGACTTCCATGTGTGCAGCAATCGGGCATAGGCCTTGTAACCCATGCCCCTTTGATTAATTAGGGAACTCAAAGTGCCCGGCGTAGTACAGGGGGCTTCTGTGTCTGTAGTGTCCGCCAACGGTAGCGGTGTTGCATGCACTCAACATGTCTTTCTTCTGTCTCCCCCCCCCTTTTTGTGGTCTCCCTGTTCTTGTGTGCATTAGCATCATCAGGCGGAGGAGCAGTGGCACCGGAGCAGGAGGGAGATGCATCCCACATGGCCCTGGAGGGCAAGACAATGGAGTCTGAAGCCACCAGTGGGACGGAGGGCGAGGGGAGCTCCACGGGGGGGACAGGAGCTGAGACCAGCGACACAGACTCCTCCTCTGATGGGAGCTCCCTTGCGGTGGTGGGCCCCTCTGTGCCCACCGCATCTACAGGTACAGTCGCCACCCCCCCACCAGCACCGCCCTCCCAGCAGCCCCTCAGTGTGTGCCCTGTGGCTGCTCACCCAGGAGCGTGGGCATCTCCTTCGCCCCAGGCAGCTCAGCCCCTCTACCATTTTGAATGCCATCCAGGGTGTAGAGAGGCAGTTGCAACAGACCAATGCATACCTGGAGGGCATTCATTCTGGTCAGGCAGCCCAACAGCGAGCTTTTCAGACTCTGGCCTCAGCACTGATGGCAGCCATTGTCCCTGTGTCCAGCCTCCCCCCTCCAACTTCCTCTACCCAGACCCAAACCCCTGTACCTCAGCCTATCCCAAGCACACTATCAGACCAGCATGCACACACCTCAACACACAAGGGAAGCTCTGGCAAACATAAGCACCACACATCCCACAGGCACTCACACAAGCATCATACCCATGCACACATACCAACATCCACTGCCTCCACTGTGTCCCCCTCCTCCACGTCTCCCTCCTCCCTTCCTGTCTCGTCTCCACTCACACCTGCATGCACTACATCTTCATCCACTACGTCCATCACCAGCACACCCATCATCACACCCTGCTCACTTGCACTCACCACCCCACTACCATTCACACATCCCCTGTGTCCTCTCCCAGTGTGTCTGTGAGCCCACCTCCCAAGGTACACAAACGCAGCCACACACCCACCCAACAGCCATCCACCTCACGACAGCCTCCAGCCCATGCACCTTCAACAAAAGTCAACAAACGTACACCTCCTACAACCACCACCTCTTCCTCCACTCCCAAACCCCCTCCATCTACCCTTCCCAGTGTGTCCCAAAAACTTTTCCTGTCCAACCTTGACCTCTTCCCCTCACCTCCCCCACCCCTTCAGTCCCCTAGGGCCCACCTTTCCAGGTCCCAACCCAGCACCTCAGCCACAACATTAGCGGGAACAGTGGTGCCAGCAGTAACCCGCTTCTGGAGTGCACCAAGCAGCAGGGCAGCCAGTGTGCCAAGGAGCCAGACCACGGACAGTCCCCAACCTCAAAAGCATAAAAAGTTGGCCAGTGCCCGGCGGGAGAAAGGCAAGACATCTACCACCAAAGCCTCTCCCAGGAGTACAGTTGGGAGTGGGAAGACAGCTGCGCCACCATCCAAGGTGGGGAAGGGGCACAGAAAGACAGGCAAGTCGCCGAAAACCTGCACGGCGGACAAGACCGCCACAAGCACCACTGCCAAGGACACCGCCGCCACCAGCACTGCTGCCAAGGACACCGCCGCCACCAGCACTGCTGCTAAGGACACCGCCACCACAAGCACCACTGCCAAGGACACCGCCGCCACCAGCACCGCTGCCAAGGACACCGACGCCACAAGCACCGCTGCCAAGGACACCGCCGCCACAAGCTCAACAGACTTGTTGACAGACAAACCACAGACAGACAAACCACCCACTTGAGAGACTTGTGAGACTGTGGCTTTGCACTCCCCAGGATAAAGCAGTGGGCAAGCCACCCACTTGAGAGACTTGAGAGACTGTGGCTTTGCACTCCCCAGGATAAAGCAGTGGGCAAACCACCCACTTGAGAGACTTGTGAGACTGTGGCTTTGCACTCCCCAGGATAAAGCAGTGGGCAAACCACCCACTTGAGAGACTTGAGAGACTGTGGCTTTGCACTCCCCAGAATAAAGCAGTGGGCAAACCACCCACTTGAGAGACTTGAGAGTGTGGCTTTGCACTCCCCAGGATAAAGCAGTGGGCAAACCACCCACTTGAGAGTCTTGTGAGACTCTGGCTTTGTACTCCCCAGGAATAAAGCAGTGGGCAAACCACCCACTTGATAGACTTGTGAGACTGTGGCTTTGCACTCCCAAGGATAAAGCAGTGGGCAACCCACCCACTGGAGAGACTTGAGAGACTGTGGCTTTGCACTCCCCAGGATAAAGCAGTGGGCAAACCACCCACTTGAGAGACTTGTGAGACTGTGGCTTTGCACTCCCCAGGATAAAGCAGTGGGCAAACCACCCACTTGAGAGACTTGAGAGACTGTGGCTTTGCACTCCCAAGGATAAAGCAGTGGGCAAACCACCCACTTGAGAGACTTGAGAGACTGTGGCTTTGCACTCCCCAGGATAAAGCAGTGGGCAAACCACCCACTTGAGAGACTTGTGAGACTGTGGCTTTGCACTCCCCAGGATAAAGCAGTGGGCAAACCACCCACTTGAGAGACTTGAGAGACTGTGGCTTTACACTCCCCAGAATAAAGCAGTGGGCAAACCACCCACTTGAGAGACTTGAGAGTGTGGCTTTGCACTCCCCAGGATAAAGCAGTGGGCAAACTACCCACTTGAGAGTCTTGTGAGACTCTGGCTTTGCACTCCCCAGGAATAAAGCAGTGGGCAAACCACCCACTTGATAGACTTGTGAGACTGTGGCTTTGCACTCCCAAGGATAAAGCAGTGGGCAACCCACCCACTGGAGAGACTTGAGAGACTGTGGCTTTGCACTCCCCAGGATAAATCAGTGGGCAAACCACCCACTTGAGAGACTTGTGAGACTGTGGCTTTGCACTCCCCAGGATAAAGCAGTGGGCAAACCACCCACTTGAGAGACTTGAGAGACTGTGGCTTTGCACTCCCCAGAATAAAGCAGTGGGCAAACCACCCACTTGAGAGACTTGAGAGTGTGGCTTTGCACTCCCCAGGATAAAGCAGTGGGCAAACCACCCACTTGAGAGTCTTGTGAGACTCTGGCTTTGCACTCCCCAGGAATAAAGCAGTGGGCAAACCACCCACTTGATAGACTTGTGAGACTGTGGCTTTGCACTCCCAAGGATAAAGCAGTGGGCAACCCACCCACTGGAGAGACTTGAGAGACTGTGGCTTTGCACTCCCCAGGATAAATCAGTGGGCAAACCACCCACTTGAGAGACTTGTGAGACTGTGGCTTTGCACTCCCCAGGATAAAGCAGTGGGCAAACCACCCACTTGAGAGACTTGTGAGACTGTGGCTTTGCACTCCCCAGGATACATCAATGGGCATGGAGCCCCTCGTGGATCTGGCGTCATGCACTCATCCGGCTGAGGTGCCCCCCCTTCCCTTCCCCCTGAGGTGCCTGTTGTATTTCTATCTGATGCCCCAGCAGTGTTCTCTCCGTTTTGATCGGGTATCTTGTGTGGGCCTCACCCATGCATTTTGAGCCCAGTGGTCCACGGACTTTAATGGTGGAATACCTTGGACTTGTATTCTTGGTGTATATATTTGTTTATGGTGTATATATATATTTTTGAGTACTGGATTTTAATAGATTACAAACATTCAAATCATTTCCTTTTGTCTTTGCATTCTTTGGGGGGGTTCGGGGGTGTAACTGTAATGTATCATGATGTATTAGTGTGTGTGTTGTCGTGGTTGAGGGTTGGGTGGGGGTGTTGCGTGTGTGTGTCACTCTTTTTTCCCTCCCCCCTCCCCTGTGTCATAGGTGCAGTACTCACTGTGGTCTTCCCTACCGGCGTTCGTGCTCCTGGTAGAGGAGCAGGAAGACAAAGGCAGGGAGTATGTTGAGTTCTGGTTCCATGGCTTCCTGGTTCCTTGTGGGGTGTGTAGAGGTGAGCGTTTTCCCTTCCAAGTCCTGTTTCCGCCGTGTTTTTTTTCACGGTGAATCCACCCCGGAAAAGGTGGTGGGTTGGACTGTTGTAATACTGTGGGCGGTACATTGTCTTCCGCCTGTCTGTTGGCGGTTACCGGCGCAGTGTTTGTTTGTACCGCCGTGGCGGTCGGAGTGTTAAAGTGGCTGTCTATGTTGGCGGTTTCCGCCACGGTCGTGATTCCATTTTTTTTACCGCCGGCCTGCTGGCGGTTTTACTGCCGCTTTAACACTGACCGCCAGGGTTGTAATGACCACCTATATCGTTTAACCACTAACTCTACTTCTTTACCTTTATTCCTGGCAGACAAACCTGTCCTGGCTACCATACCATTCTTCGCCGCTAGCCAAAGGGAAGATCCCACTTTACAACATGCTTGGGCCTCAGCAATTGCTGAGAAAAACTGACAAGTAAGTCCATACTTTAGAACTCAAAATGGTTTGCTGTAGAGGGTGACACAACATAATAACATGGAGAAGACTCAGTCCATGCTCAAGTAGGGGGTGGACATTATGGGAGAGAAAAAAACGAAGCATATCTACTCTGGCGATTTTATGGGCCCAGAGTTTTTTCAGAGATACGGAAATTTTGTGCACAATATCCGAAATGTCAACAAGTTAACCTCAGGGCAGTCAGGAAAGCCCCCTTATACCCATTGCCAATTATCGATATACCCTTTTCTCGGGTGGGTATGGACCTAGTAGGACCCTTATCCCCTTCATCCAGAGGAAATATGTACATTCTTGTGCTAGTAGATTATGCAACCAGATAACCAGAGGCAATCCCTCTTTCCAGCATGACAACTAAGAACGAGGCACATGCCATGATCTGATTCTTCTCCCGAGTAGGGTTTCCTCGAGAATTACTACCGGATCAACGCACCCCATTTATGTCTTGGTTAATGGCCTAAATATGTCAACTATTGGGTGTAAAACATCTCCGCACATCTGTGTACCACCCACAAACAGATGGTTTAGTGGAGAGATACAACCGAACTATCAAAACAATCTTAAAAAATCCATAGCTGACTCTCGACGTGACTGGGATAAAAAACTAGCATTAGTGTTATATGCCATAAGAACCCATGTACAAGCCTCAACTGGACATAATCCCTTTGAGCTTGTTTTTGTTCGACAACCCTGATCCTTATTAAATATGGCCACTGAGAGGTGTGTGGAAAAAGAGACAGAAGATAAGGAGATACTAGAATATACACAACAATTAAAAGATCAATTACAAACAGTCTGGGAGGATGTTAGAGTATATCTAGCGGAAGCCCAAGATAGACAGAAGAAATATTATAATCGGGGAACCTCCTTAAGAAACATAAAGGTAGGGGAAAAAGTACTTGTACTTTTGCCTAGTTCTGAAAATAAGTTATTGGCACAATGGCAAGGACTGTATGAAATATTAGAACAGGTAAGCCTGTCACTTATTGCCTAAAATTGTCTGAATCGCCTAGAAAAAACACAAATCTATCACATCAACTTGTTGAAGAATATGATACCTCCTTCCCACATCTAGATACTGGATATTTCATAAACAAAGTAAAACTCCTAGACATAAATTTATGTCCACAACCGGATAACTCGGCCAAATGGCTTTCTCACATAAACCCTCTTATATCCCCGACCAACAACAACAATTGTTGTTGAACAAAATAAAGACCTATTTTCTGTAAATCCTGGTAAGACCTCGTTGATATATCACAAGATCAATACAACAAAGGGGAAAGTAGTCCCTCTTAGGCCATATCATATACCTGAAGCCCGTAGGAGATTGGTGGAACAAGAAGTACAAACTATGTTACAAATGGATATCATTGAACCCTCCACCAGTCCCTGGTGTTCCCCGGTGGTACTGGTCCCCCAACCTAATGGAAACGTTCGTTTTTGTGTTGATTTTAGACAATTAAACAACATATCGGACTTTGATAAATATCCAATATCAAGAGTGGATGAGTTAATTGAACAACTAGGGAAAGTCTGGAATATGACCACTTTAGATCTAACAAAAGGATACTGGCAAATACCCTTAAATCCCAAAGATAAGGAGAAGACGGCTTTTTCTACATCTTCAGGGTTGTACCAATTTACTGTCCTCCCATTCGGCCTACATGGGGCTCCAGCTACATTCCAATGCCTAATGGACAAATTGTTACGATCACATACAGGTTATGCGGTCGCCTATTTAGATGACATTGTCATATATAGTGAGACACGGAAAGAACACCTAAATCACTTATCGTGTGTTTTCCATACACTAATGGAAGCAGGACTAACCGCTAATCCGGAAAAATGTAATCTTGCCAAAGAATCCATTGCATATCTTGGATATATCATTGAAAAGGGACATATCCAGCCACAAATCGACAAAATAGAAGCTATACTCAAAATTCCTCCCCCTCAAACAAAAAGGGAAATCCGTTCATTTTTAGGATTGGTTGGTTACTACCGCAGCTTTATTCCTAATTATTCTACCACAGCAACCCCTTTGACTAACCGCCTGAAAAAAGATCAACCCTATATGCTTAAGGGGCTCAATACCACACAGTTTAAGAGTTATGAGTCCTTAAAACGCTGTTTAACCACCAAACCGGTGTTGCATTGTCCTGATTTTACAAAACCTTTTTATTTACAAACATATGCATCGGATGTAGACATTGGGGCAGTCTTGTCCCAAATGGATGACGATGAGCTACCTCACCCGATCGTTTATATAAGTAGAAAAGTGTTGTCTCGGGAAACACATTATCCTGTGATTGAAAAAGAGTGCTTAGCTATGAAATGGGCTGTTGAGTCTTGACAATATTACTTGCTTGGACATCCATTTATCTTAATCACCGATCATGCCCCTCTCACATGGCTGGCTAAGAATAAGGATACGAACTAGAGAATTCTACACTGGTTCATGGAACTGCAACCTTTTCTGTTTCAGGTACAGCATAGCCCAGGAAAACAAATGGTCAAAGCAGATTACGTATCCAGAAATACCCTTCGAATCAGGACTCGATCAGCCATCTTCTAGGGGAAGCGTATGTAACAGATTAGCTGTTACAGCGGACCCCACTTATCGTGTGGGGCCGCTAAACAAGTACCCCAGGGGCACTTTGAAAAACAACATCCAGTTCGTAGGACACGGCAACCCTGAAGAAGAGGGTTGCGACACCGCACAAGAGGAAGAAAGGACGAGAAAGACGCCGGGGAGAGAGGAGAAAACAAGAAACACCACAGGAAGATATACCCACAGAGAAGCTATCAAGAAAAGAAAAAATAACCAGAATAAACTAAAAGAGAGAGGGACAAGAAAAGGACAAAAAGACAAGAGAAAACAGAAATAATTGAATAAACTATAGACAATAATAAAGGAGACATCCTTATATTCAATAAAAGAATCGCGTGATCCCTCTTTATTCCCATAACTATATTTGACAAACGGAAACTTCATAGATACACCCACGACAGTGCATTAGCATCATCTGGCGGAGGAGTAGAGGCACCGGCGACAGAGGGAGCTGCATCCCACAGGACCCTGGAGGCGGAGTCCTCCGACGCTGAGGTCACCAATGGGATGAAGGGCAAGGGGAGCACCACGGCGGAGACTGAAGGGGACAACACAGACCCTGATACCTCCTCTGATGGGAGCTCCCTGGTGGTGGTGGACACCTCTGTGACCACCCCAGCTGCAGGTACAACCGCCACCCCCGTACCAGCACCGGCCTCCCAGTAGCCTCTCAGCAAGTTGCCCGTGCCCACTCACCTAGGAGGGTGGGCGTCCCCTTCGCCCCAGGCACCTCAGGCCCTGCCCCAATGAGCCCTGCGGCCCTGACTAAGAAGGCTATTGACCTCCTCAATCAACCATTGTGAATGCCATCCAGGGGCTGGCATCCCAGATGCAGCAATGCAATGCATTTCTGGAGGGCATTCACTGTGAATTGGCGGCCCAACAGAGATCAATTCAGGCTCTGGCCTCCTCTCTGATGGCAGCCATTGCCCCTGTTTCAGCCGTCCCCCCTCCAACTTTCACTTCCCAGTCCCATTCTCCTCCACCCCAACCCATCCCAAGCACACAGATAGACACGCATGCACACAAGACAACACCCAAGAGTGGCACAGGCAAACACAAGCACCACACTTCATCCCACAGGCACTCACACAAGCACTATTCAGTTGCAGACATGACACTGTCGCCCCCTCCTCCTCTCCTCCACCTACCACCCAGTTACGTGTACACTCACACCTGCATGCTCTACATCAATATCCACTATCAGCATCATCACCACACCAAGCAGAACACACACCTCACTGGCAGACATCTCCACAACATCCATGCACAGGTCCCCTGTGTCCTCTCCCACTGTGTCTGTCCCCCCTCCTAAAGGACACAAACGCAAGCACTCAGACACCCAACAGCCATCCACCTCACAACAGCATACAGCCCATGCACCTGCACCTGCACCCAAATCCAGAAGACATACACCTCTGAGGACCACTCCCTCATCCTCCACTCCCAATACTCCTCCCTTTTCCCACCCTAACGTACCTAAAACGCTTTTCCTTTCCACAATTGACCTCTTCCCTACTCCTCCCATCCAGTCCTGCATGTATGGTCAGGGTAGCAAGGACGCAGCTCAGCACCTCAGCCAAACAGTCCACGGGGCCAGTGGTAGCACCACCTACTCGTGGTGGAAAGGATACCAGACCAACAATACTGAAGGGGAAGGAGGCAGCACAACCGGGAATGAAAGGGAAGAGTCTGGCACCAGCTGTGAAGAAGGGGAAGGAGTCTGCACCAGCTGCGAAGAAGGGGAAGGAGCCTGCACCTGCTGCGAAGAAGGGGAAGGAGTCTCCACCATCTGGAAAGAAGGGGAAGGAGCCTGCACCACCAGGCAGAGGGGGTAGGAGCCTATCCACCCCTGCCAGGATGGTTAAGGGATCCCCAACCCATGTCCAGGAGGAGAAGAGCCAATCTACGCCAGCGGAAGCTGTCAGCCACACACTGCCACCACCACCAGCTGTCACAGGGCCCCCACTTCCAGCCGTCATTGTGCAGCCATCAGAGAGTGCAGGGGATGACCAAGAGCCTCCCCCACCCACCACCACAGTGCAGCCATCACAGAGTTCAGTGGCTGACCAGGAGCCCTGCCCAACCACCAACACAGTGCAGCCATCACAGAGTGCAGGGGCTGACCAGGAGCCTCCCTCAACCACTACCACGGTGCAGGCATCACAGTTTGCAGGGGCTGACCAGGAGCCTCCCCCAACCACCACCACAGTGCACCCACCACCGCCAGCAGATGCCATGTAGTCCAGCCTCCAGGGGCTACTGTGCGACCTGCCCCCTCCAGAACCAGTGGGTAAGACACCCACTTGAGAGACTGTGGCCTTGCACTCCCCAGGACAAAGCACAGGGCATGTTGCCCCCTCCAGTACCAGTTGGTAAGACACCCACTCCAGAGACTGTGGCTTTGCACTCCTCAGGGTAAAGCACAAGGCATGTTGCCCCCTCCAGAACCAGTGGGGAAGACACCCACTCCAGAGACTGTGGCCGTGCACTACCCAGGACAAAGCACAGGGCATGTTGCCCCCTCCAGAACCAGTGGGTAAGACACCCACTCCAGAGACTGTGGCCTTGCACTTCCCAGTACAAAGCACAGGGCATGTTGCCCCCTCCAAAACCAGTGGGGAAGACTCCCACTCCAGATACTGTGGCCTTGCACTCCCCAGGACAAAGCACAGGGCATGTTGCCCCCTCCAGAACCAGTGGGCAGGTCACTCACTCGAGAGACTGTGGCCTTGCACTCCCCAGGACAAAGCAATGGGCATGTTGCCTCCTCCAGAATCAGTGGGCTTGTTCCTGCATCCGGCTGAGGTGCCCCACCCCCTCCCCCTGAGGTGCCTGCCTATTTGACAACTGATGCCCCTGCAGTGTTCTATCCAGATTGGTGCAGGATTTGAGTAGGGTCTTGGACTGTGCCCTGTGGCCTTGTGGGCCCTTTGAACTTTGGACTGAGCAGTGTCCCTTTTTTATACAAGTGTACAAATCTGTTTCATGGCCAAATCGGATTGTTGATTTTATTGTTGGACTGATTACAATCACTTTCATCAATTTCTGTTGTCCTTGCATTACTCTGCAGATTTGAGGGGTCTAATTGTTTTTGTAATGCAGCTGGTTGTGTGTATGGCGTGTGTGTGTCGGGTGTGTGTTGTGCGTGTGCGTGTCACTGTCTTTTTCCTCCCACCCTCCCTTGTATGCTAGGCGGCTGTACTTACCATCATTGTCTTCGCTGGCATTGGTGTTACAGATGCAGCATAACATAGAAGTTCATCTGGAAGACTTGCAATTCGGGGTCCATGGCGGCGTAGTTCTTCCTTGTGTCTCCAATAGTGAGTCCTTTGACCTTTGTGCTCTGTTTCCGCTATGCTTTTGATGGCGTTGGTACCTCCCCAGAAAAGGTGGTAGTTTCCTGTGTCAAAATATGGTGGTGGTACTTTGCCTTCCGCCTGGTTGTAGGCGGCTACCGCTGGGGTGAGTGTTGTTTCTGTCCTGGCGGTCGGTGTGGTTCATTGGCTGTCTATTGGAGATATAACCGCCATGGTCATAATTTGGCAGTACTTACAACGAGCCTGTTGGCGTTATTACCGCCACTTTATCACCCACCTCCAGGGTTGTAATGAGGGCCTATGTTATTAAATGTGTATAGTCTGATGGACAGAGTATTCATGCCATTATTGACAACTAAAGTCTTTTCCTTATTCTCTATATCTATCTGCCTTAAACGTTCAGCCGCTTCCAATTGAGAAAGCTTCCATATTTCATTGTATATGGCATACAGGAATTGTTTAGAGCGTTGTTTTCTTGGGCCTAGCAAGAAATCTTGCAAGTCTATTTCCTCTGATAGAAGACTAAGGTCCTCATTACAACCTTGGCGGGCGGTGAAGGCTGCCCGCCAAGGTTGTACCGTCGAGCGGCCACCAATGCGGCCACACTCCCGCTGGCCCCATTTTGACATCCCCGCCGGCACAGCGGGGATGTCGGCCACAACATGGGAGCCGGCTCCTAAAGGAGCCAGCGGTGTTGCGGCCGTGCGACGGGTGCAGCTGAACCCGTTGCACTTTCAACTGTCTGCTATGCAGACAGTGAAAAGCAGTGTGGGGCTGTGCCTGGGGGCCCCTGCACTGCCCATGCCAAGTGCATGGGCTGTGCAGGGGCCCACAGGGGCCCCGTGACTCCCCTTCCCGCCAGCCTTTCCATGGCGGTCTCTACAGCCACAGACAGGCTGGCGGAAAGGGGACTCGTAATCCCCTGGGCAGTGCTGCAAGCAGCGCTGCCCTGGAGGATTAAAACCGCCGGGACAACCATGGCGGTAAACCGCCGGTCCCGGCGGTGCAACCGCGGCGCTTCTGCCGTGGTCGTAATCCGCAAGATTGTACTGCCAGCCTGTTGGCGATACAATCTCCAAAACAGCCCTGCCGGTCTTTGACCGCCAGGGTTGGAATGAGGCCCTAAGATGTTCCCTAACTGCTGCTAAAGTGTTAGTGCCTAACTATTGTTGCCACAGTTTAAGCACACTATGGGCCATATTTATACTTTTTGACGCACAACTGCGCCAACGCAGTTGTGCGTCAAAAATTTTAACGCCGGCTAACGCCATTCCAAAGCGCCATGCGGGTGCCTATTTATTGAATGACGTTAGACGGCGCAGCTGACTGGTGTGCGTCAAAAAAAATCACCCACACCAGGCAGCGCCGGCGTAGGGGAAAATGGAGCTTGGCCGTCAAAAAATGGGGCAAGTCAGGTCTGAGGCAAAATATTGGCCTCAACCCCCATTGAAATGACTCCTGTCTTAGCACAGACAGGAGTCATGCCCCCTTGCCCAATGGCCATGCCCAGGGGACTTATGTCCCCTGGGCATGGTCATTGGGCATAGTGGCATGTAGGGGGGCACAAATCAGGCCCCCCTATGCCCCAAAAAAAAAATATGTACTTACCTGAACTTACCTTAAGTTCCCTGGGATGGGTCCCTCCATCCTTGGGCGTCCTCCTGGGGTGGGCAAGGGTGGCAGGGGGTGTCCCTGGGGGCATGGGAGGGCACCTCTGGGCTCCTTCCGAGCCCACAGGTCCCTTAACGCCTGCCCTGACCAGGCATTAAAAAATGACGCAAAAGCGGCTGGACGTCACTTTTTCAGGCCCGCCCACTCCCGTGCGTCATTTTTGCACGGGAGTTTAAATAAGGCGCACATGCCTTAGAGTCATTTTTTAGAAGGGAACGCCTACCTTGCATATCATTAACGCACGGTAGGTGTCCACGCTAAAAAATGACGCAAACTCCAAGATCTTTGGCGCTAGATGGGTCTAACGCCAAAGTATAAATATGGAGTTAGCTTTGCGTCGGATTTGCGTAAAAAAAAACAACGCAAATCCGGCGCAAACAGAGTATAAATATGCCCCTATATGTGGTAATTATATCTGAGTGTTGATCAGAGACATAGCGAGGGTCCGGCCCGCTAATCTTGAAACCCCCTTAGGAATTCACAAAACACTCCTGACATCCTCTGGTGTCTATTGGCCACAATAATCACTCATGGGGCTTGAAAGTGTGGAATTATAGGTACCATCCTGAACCCAAGCATTCATTTGTTCCTCTGTGACATTTAGAAACGATTGCCAATCAGTTATACAGTTATATAGTGATACTTGGCACATTCATTTCCTTTATTTTTGCTAACCCTGGGCAGGATGTTTGTTGAACTGTATTGTTTAAGAATATAATTTGTACAGGAATAAGGCATGCTCTAAACAAAGCTTCTGTACCCTGAATTTGCCAATCTTGTGGTCCGCATACACCTTTCACATCAATAGTGCTCTTCCAGTATTTATAACCTTCAACAGGTAGTCGGGAAACAAATGAATCTAAAGAGATTAATTCGGTGTCAGTTAGAAAAATCTTCCACATTTTGGACAGTAATTTGAAATAATATGACTCTGTATTTGTAGTGTCATGCCAAGAAAAGTATGTCAATTTGTCTATATATATTTTGGGGCTCCCAACAGGCGGAGATGAACAATGTTCCCATTGTGTGTAATTAATACTGATCTATTGTGGTCATTACAACCCTGGCGGTTGGTGTTAAATCGGCGGTAAGACCGCCAACAGGCCGGCGGTAAAAGTTTTGCAATTACGACCGTGGCGGAAACCGCCAACAAAGACAGCCACTTTAACACTCCGACCGCCACGGCGGTACAAACAAACAGCGCAGCAGTCACCGCCAACAGACAGGCGGAGGACAGAGTACCGCCCACAGTATTACAACCAACCAATCCGCCACCTTTTCCGGGGCAGATTCACCGTGGATAAAAACATGGCGGAAACAGGATTCCGAAGGGAAAACGCTCACTTCTACACACCCCACGAGGAACGAGGACACCATGGATCCGGAACTCCAAATTCTCCCTGCGATAGTCTTCCTGCTCCTCTACCAGGAGCACAAACTCCGGCGGTGAAGACCACGGTGAGTACTGCACCTACGACACAGGGGAGGGGGGATGGAAAAAACAGGGACGTGCAAAACGCAACACCCCCACCCTCACCCTCACCCACTACAACACACACACTAATACATATTGATACATCACAGTTACACCCCCAAACCCCCCAGAAGAATGCAAAGACAAAACAAAATGAGTGTAACCATTGTAATATATTAAAATCAAGTAGGAAAAAATATAAATATACACCATTAACAAAATATACACCAAGCATAGTAGTCCAGGTAGTGCTCCAATTAAGTCAGTGGAACACTGGGCCCACACGGTATGGGCGAGGCCCACACAAGATCCCCGACCATGACGGAGAGAACACTGCAGAGGCATCAGAGAGCAAGAAAATAGGCACCTCAGGGGGAGGGGAAAGGGGGGGCACCTCAGCCGGTTGAGTGCACCACGCCAAATCCACGAGAGGGCCACATGCCCACTGTTCAATCCTGGGGAGTGCAAAGCCACAGTCTCTCAAGTCTCTACAGTGGGTGGGTTGCCCACTGTTCAATCCTGGGGAGTGCAAAGCCACAGTCTCTCAAGTCTCTACAGTGGGTGGGTTGCCCACTGTTCAATCCTGGGGAGTGCAAAGCCACAGTCTCACAAGTCTCTCAAGTGGGTGGTTTGCCCACTGCTTTATCCTGGGGAGTGCAAAGCCACAGTCTCTCAAGTCTCTCCAGTGGGTGGGTTGCCCACTGCTTTATCCTGGGGAGTGCAAAGCCACAGTCTCTCAAGTCTCTACAGTGGGTGGTTTGCCCACTGTTCAATCCTGGGGAGTGCAAAGCCACAGTCTCTCAAGTCTCTACAGTGGGTGGGTTGCCCACTGTTCAATCCTGGGGAGTGCAAAGCCACAGTTTCTCAAGTCTCTACAGTGGGTGGGTTGCCCACTGTTCAATCCTGGGGAGTGCAAAGCCACAGTCTCTCAATTGGATAACAGTCTCCACTGGTTCTGGAGGGGGCATTGTGCCCAGAGTGATTCATCCTGCTAAGGACAGAGGTAGTGGATGTATTTCTCCACTGGTTCTGGAGGGGGCTTTGTGCCCAGAGTGCTTCATCCTGCTAAGGACAGAGGTAGTGGATGGATCTCTCCACTGGTTCTGGAGGGGGCTTTGTGCCCAGAGTGCTTCATCCTGCTAAGAACAGAGGTAGTGGATGTATCTCTCCACTGGTTCTGGAGGGGGCATGGTGCCCAGAGTGCTTCATCCTGCTAAGGACAGAGGTAGTGGATGGATCTCTCAATTGGTTCTGGAGGAGGCATGGTGCCCAGAGTACTTCGTCCTGCTCAGGACAGAGGTAGTGGATGGATCTCTCCACTGGTTCTGGAGGGGGCTTTGTGCCCAGAGTGCTTCATCCTGCTAAGGACAGAGGTAGTGGATGTATCTTTCCACTGGTTCTGGAGGGGGCATGATGCCCAGAGTGCTTCATCCTGCTAAGGACAGAGGTAGTGGATGTATCCCTCCACTGGTTCTGGAAGGGGCATGATGCCCAGAGTGCTTAATTCTGCCTGTGACGGACTCCGTAGCGTCAGTGCCCTTGGCGCTCATGGGCCAACGTTGCTTGAGATGGCGGTGCCCTGTTCAGCGGTGCTTGAGACGGCGTGCCCTGTTCAGCGTTGCTTGAGACGGCGGTGCCCTGTTCAGCGGTGCTTGAGACGGCGGTGCCCTGTTCAGCGGTGCTTGAGACGGCGGTGCCCTGTTCAGCGGTGCTTGGAGCGGCGGGCTCCTTTGCAGTGACTCAGCTGCTGGCGGTCCTTCATGGTCCAGGGGGGCTTGTGCTGGCGGTCCTCTCTGTCCCAGCGGGGCTTGTGCTGGAGGTCCTCTCTAGCCCAGCGGGGCTTGTGCTGGCGGTCCTCTCTAGCCCAGCGCGGCTTGTGCTGGTGGTCCTCTCTAGCCCAGCGGGGCTTGTGCTGGCGGTCCTCCTAGGCAGCAGGGATGATGGCGGTCTTCTCCACTGTGCTGCTCTACCCAGACTTGCTGAGTTTCTTGTGCCTCTTCCCCACCTTGGAAGGTGTCGCAGCTGACTCCACACTCCCACCTGTAGCCCTGGGAGCGGCTTTGGTGGCTGGAGTCTTCCCCCTCTCCCGCCGGGCACTGGCCAACTTCTGATGTTTGACAGGTGGGGGACTGTCTGTGCTGTGGCTCCGTGCCACACTGGCTGCCCTGGTGGCCGGTGCACTCCAGATTCCGGTGACTACAGGCACCACTGGTCCCGGAGATGTTGTGGCTAAGATGCTAGTTTGGGACCTAGGAGACGGGCGGGGTGGGGGAGGTGTGGGAAAGAGGTCAAGGTTGGATAGGAAACGTTTTTTGGAGACACTGGGACAGGTAGCTGGAGGGGGTTTGGGAGTGGAGGAAGAGGTTGTGGTTGTAGGAGGTGTTCGTTTGCTGACTTTGGGTGAAGGTGCATGGGCTGGAGGCTGTCGTGAGGTGGATGGCAGTTGGGTGAGTGTGTGCCTGCGTTTGTGTATCTTGGGAAGGTGCGTCACAGACACACTGGGAGAGGACACAGGGGACATGTGAATGGTAGTGGGGGTGGTGACTGCACGTGAGCGGGGTGTGGTGGTCTGTGTGCCGGTGATGGCAATAGTGGCTGTAGAGGTAATGCATGCAGGTGTGAGTGTAGACGAGACTGGGAGGGAGGAGGGAGACGAGGAGGAGGGGGACACAGTGGAGGCAGTGGATGTTGGTGTGTCTGCAAGTGTGTGATGCTTGCGTGAGTGCCTGTGGGATGTGTGGTGCTTATATTTTCCTGAGCTTCCCTTGTGTGTTGACGTGTGTGCATGCTGGTCTAGAGTTGTGCTTGGGATAGGCTGGGGTACAGGGGATTGGGTCTGGGTGGAGGAAGTTGGAGGGGGGAGGCTAGGGACAGGGACAATGGCTGCCATCAGTGCTGAGGCCAGAGTCTGAAAAGCTCGCTGAAGGGCCGCCTGACCAGAATGAATGCCCTCCAGGAATGGATTTGTTTGTTGAAACTGCCTTTCTACACCCTGGATGGCATTCAAAATGGTAGACTGCCCAACAGTGAGGGACCTGAGAAGGTCAATGGCCTCCTCACTGAGGGAAGCAGGGGTGACTGGGGCAGGGCCTGAGGTGCCTGGGGCGAAGGTGATGCCCACCCTCCCAGGTGAGCGGGCACGGGGCAAAGGCTGAGGGGCTGCTGGGAGGGCGGTGCTGGAAGGGGGGGTGGCGGCTGTACCTGTAGATGGAGGGGGGCACAGATGTTGCCGCCACCACAAGGGAGCTCCCATCAGAGGACGAGTCCGTGTCACTGGTCTCAGCTCCTGTCCCCGCCGTGGAGCTCCCCTCGCTCCCCTTCCCACTGGTGAAGTCCGATTCCGTAGTGTGGCCCTCCATGGCCATGTGAGATGCAGCCCCCTCGTGCTCCGGTGCCACTGCTCCTCCGTCTGATGATGCTAATACACACAAGAACAGGGAGACCACAAAAAGGGAGGGGGGAACGACAGAAGAAAGACATGCTGAGTGCATGCATTACCGCTACCGTTGGCGGACACGACAGACACAGAAGCCCCCTGCACTACGCCATGCTCTTGGGCTCCACTGTTCAATTCCTGGGATATGGCCTACTAGGCTATGGACGACATGTGCACATATGGATGACACAGGGGCATGACTAGGTGTACTTGGCACTCTACAGAGGTGGGGTGGGGTGCCACATGGCCTGCCTTATGGAGGGAGCTTGCCTACGGAACTTGCCCTGGCCTAGGGAAACCCACAGCCCACCTCCCCCACCCAGACACCTCCACTGCGTGCAACATCAGCAGATTGAGAGTGTACTCACCCCCTTGTGGCTGCTGTGATGCCCTCAAGCGCCCATCCAACTCCGGTTACGCCACCGCCAGGATCCTGAACATCAGAGGGGTCATGGTGCGATGGGCACCCCTCCCACGTTGGGAGGCCATCCCCAGCTGAGCCTCTGCCGTCTTCTTGCTCCAGCGGCGAATGTCCTCCTATCTTTTCTGGCAGTGGGTGCTCCGTCTGTGGTAGACCCCCAGGGTCCGGACGTCCTTGGCGTTGGCACGCCAAATATATTTTTTCTGGTGGGCGCTGACCTACATGATTTGTACAGGGGGAAGAGAAACTTATTACCAACTGCACCGTCACAGTCATTGGCCCCCATCCCTACACTTGCCATGTGGCACATGCACTCCCCATCGTTTCATGCACGCCGCACTCTCCCCCCTTCCTTCTTACATCCACCCCTCTCCACACAGGCATAGCCCATACAGCATGCTCCCAGTGTACTTACCCGTTTGTCTGGAGGACCGTAGAGTAGCATGTACTGGAGGAGGACCCCATCAACGAGTTTCTCCAACTCCTCCAATGTGAAGGCAGGGGCCCTTTCCCCAGACACTAGAGCCATTGTCTCTTCCAGACCGAGGTCACAGCAGCACTTGCAGTGTAGGTCCTCTCCTGTCGAATATCAGGTATTGAGTGATTGAAGTGATAGAAAATGGCGGTCAAGTCTACGGAGGTGCGTACTGTCACCGCCGGCGTACATTGTCATTGGCTCCTGGGACCCATAGGGTCCAATGTTAACCAATGCAGCATTGCGCCGCGGTCTTCGACCGCCTACCGCGACGGTGTACAACGCCAGCGCAGTTACCTCACATCCCATTGTCCCACTTTAGAGGTCAGGCAGCCGTCATTTCAGGGGCCCACATGGCTTCATTTTCAACTGCGTCACACATACCTAGGCCTAGACTCAACACACATACAGGCCACTTTTTAGATTATGATTGGTGTTCTGTGTAAGCTGTGGGTACGTACCTCTGAGTTGGTTGACTCTGTGCTCGCTGTTGTCCTTCATAGGCACCGTCCGCTGGGACATGTAAGGAGATGAAGGCATCCTCTGGTGTACCGACCATTGGTGGACCTGTCGACAATGGGGGAAAGACATGTGATCATCACATACAGGCTTGACCGTGCCACAATCCAGGAACTGTGTTCCCAGTTGGAGCCAGACCTGATGTCAGCTATCCGCCATCCCACAGGAATCCCCCCTCAAGTGCAGGTGCTGTCAGTGCTCCATTTCCTTGCAAGTGGGCCATTTCAAACAACAGTGGCCATAGCATCAGGGATTTCCCAGCCTATGTTTTCCAACGTGTTGTCCAGAGTGTTGTCTGCCCTGCTGAAACACATGCAGAGCTACATCATTTTCCCTCAGGTGGAGGATTTGCCTACAGTGAAAGGTGATTTCTATGCCTTGGGACATATCCCCAAGATCATAGGTGCCATTGATGGGACACATGTGTCTTTGGTACCCCCCCCCACAGGAGTGAACAGGTGTACAGAATCCGGAAGAGTTATCATTCGATGAATGTACAGATGGTATGTTTAGGAAGTTGGCTCTGTATGTACTATTTCAAAGTAAGAAATAGCATGCACAGAGTCCAAGGGTTCCCCTTAGAGGTAAGATAGTGGCAAAGAGAGATAATTCTAATGCTCTACTTTGTGGTAGTGTGGTCCAGCAGTAGGCTTATCAGAGGATAGTGTTAAGCATTTGTTGTACACACACAGGCAATAAATGAGGAACACACAGTCAAAGACAATTCTAGGCCGATAGGTTTTTATATAGAAAAATATATTTTCTTAGTTTATTTTAAGAACCACAGGTTCAAGATTTACAAACAATACTTTAAATGAAAGGTATTTCACTCAGGTATCTTAGGAACTTTGAATCATCACAATAGCATGTACAGTTTTGGCAGAAATGGCAATAAGCTATTTTAAAATTGGACACAGTGCAAAATTCAACAGTTCCTAGGGGAGGTAAGTATTTGTTAGTTTTTCAGGTAAGTAAAGCACTTACAGGGTTCAAAGTTGGGTCCAAGGTAGCCCACCGCTGGGGGTTCAGGGAAACCCCAAAGTTACCACACCAGCAGCTCAGGGCCGGTCAGGTGCAGAGGTCAAAGTGGTGCCCAAAACGCATAGGTTTCAATGGAGAAGGGGGTGCCCCGGTTCCAGTCTGCCAGCAGGTAAATACCCGCGACTTCGGAGGGCAGACCAGGGGGGTTTTGTAGGGCACCGGGGGGGGACACAAGTCAGCACAGAAAGTACAGCCTCAGCAGCACGGGGGCGGCCGGGTGCAGTGTGCAAACAGGCGTCCGGTTATCATTAGGTTTCAATGGGAGACCCAGGGGTCTCTTCAGCGATGCAGGCAGGCAAGGGGGGGGGGGCTCCTTGGGGTAGCCACCACCTGGGCAAGGGAGAGGGCCACCTGGGGGTCGCTTCTGCACTGGAAGTCGGATCCTTCAGGTCCTGGGGGCTGCGGGTGCAGTGTCTTTACCAGGCGTCGGGTTCTTTGAAGCAGGCGGTCGCGGTCAGGGGGAGCCTCTGGATTCCCTCTGCAGGCATCGCTGGGGGGGATCATGGGGGTCAACTCTGGCTACTCACAGGGTCGCAGTCGCTGGGGAGTCCTCCCTGTAGTGTTGGTTCTCCGCAGGTTGAGCCGGGGGCGTTGGGTGCAGAGCGGAAATTCTCACACTTCCGGCGGGAAATGTGTGGTCTTGCAAAGTTGCAGTCTTTGTGGAACAGGGCCGCTGTCCTCGGGAGTTCTTGGTCCTTTTAGATGCAGGGTAGTCCTCTGAGGCTTCAGAGGTCGCTGGACCCTGGGGGACGCGCCGCCGTTGCAGTTTTTCTCGAAGTGGGGAGACAGGCCGTTAGGGCTGGGGCCAAAGCAGTTGGTGTCTCTGTCTTCTCTTCAGGGCTTCAGGTCAACAGTCCTTCTTCGTCTTCAGGTTGCAGGAATCTATCTTGCTTGGTTCTGGGGGCCCCTAAATACTCAATTTAGGGGTGTGTTGAGGTCTGGGGGGTTAGTAGCCAATGGCTACTAGCCCTGAGGGTGGCTACACCCTCTTTGTGCTTCCTCCCTGAGGGGAGGGGAGCACATCCCTAATCCTATTGGGGGAATCCTCCATCTGCAAGATGGAGGATTTCTAAAAGTCAGAGTTACCTCAGCTCACGACACCTTAGGGGTTGTTCTGACTGGCCAGTGACTCCTCCTTGTTTTTCTCATTATCTCCTCCGGCCTTGCCGCCAAAAGTGGGGCCATGGCTGGAGGGGGCGGGCATCTCCACTAGCTTGAATGCCCTGTGGCACTGTAACAAAGGGGGTGAGCCTTTGAGGCTCACCGCCAGGTGTTACAGTTCCTGCAGGGGGAGGTGAGAAGCACCTCCACCCAGTACAGGCTTTGTTCCTGGCCACAGAGTGACAAAGGCACACTCCCCATGTGGCCAGCAACATGTGTGGTGTGTGGCAGGCTGGTAAAACTAGTCATCCCACACTGGAAGTCGGGTATGTTTTCAAGGGGCATCTCTCAGATGCTCTCTGGGTGTATTTCACAATAAAATGTACACTGGCATCAGTGTGCATTTATTGTGCTGCGAAGTTTGATACCAAACTTCCCAGTTTTCAGTGTAGCTATTATGGTGCTGTGGAGTTCGTGTTTGACAGACTCCCAGACCATATACTCTTATGGCTAACCTGCACTTACAATGTCTAAGGTTTTGCTTAGACACTGTAGGGGCATAGTGCTCATGCACTTATGCCCTCACCTATGGTATAGTGCACCCTGCCTTAGGGCTGTAAGGCCTTCTAGAGGGGTGACTTATCTATGCCATAGGCAGTGTTATGTTGGCATGGCACCCTGAGGGGAGTGCCATGTCGACTTAGTCATTTTCTCCCCACCAGTACACACAAGCTCCAAGCAGTGTGTCGGTGCTGAGTGAGGGGTCCCCAGGGTGGCATAAGACATGCTGCAGGCCTTAGAGACCTTCCCTGGCATCAGGGCCCTTGGTACCAGGGGTACCAATTACAAGGGACTTAACTGGATGCCAGGGTGTGCCAATTGTGGAGACAAAGGTACAGTTTAGGGAAAGAACACTGGTGCTGGGGCCTGGTTAGCAGGCCTCAGCACACTTTCAAATCATAACTTGGCATCAGCAAAGGCAAAAAGTCAGGGGGTAACCATGCCAAGGACGCATTTCCTTACAGTATGTTTGGCCGACCAGTACATCTCCCATGTGAATGCCAAGTTCCCTGGCTCAGTGCATGACGCCTACATCCTGCGGAATAGCAGCATCCCTTATGTGATGGGTCAACTCCAGAGGCACCATGTGTGGCTATTAGGTGAGCACCTGGAAGCAAGACAGTGGGAATGGTTGTCTGGGGTTATCCCTACAGGTTAGTGTGTGTCTAACAGTTGTCCCTCGCCATTTGCAGGTGACTCTGGTTACCCCAACCTGTCATGGCTACTGACCCTAGTGAGGAATCCCAGGACAAGGGCAGAGGAACGCTACAATGAGGCCCATTGGCGAACTAGCAGGGTGATCGAGCGGACCTTCGGCCTCCTGAAGGCCAGGTTCCGGTGCCTCCATATGACAGGTGGATCCCTATTCTACTCACCAAAGAAGGTGTACCAGATCATCGTGGCCTTCTGTATGCTTCACAACTTGGCTTTGCGATGACAGGTGCCTTTGCTGCAGGAGGATGGTCCAGATGGAGGTGTTGTTGCAGCTGTGGAGCCTGTGGACAGTGAAGACGAGGAAGCAGAAGAAGAAGACATGGACAACAGGGACTCATTGAACCTGCAAAATTTTCAGTGAAACAAAGGTAAGAATACAAACCTGCCTACTACTTGTACTTAAACACTACTACCTCTCTACTGTCTGTCATTTTCACCCAGTGTATGGTCACTGAGTTGTCACTTTCCCTTACGATTTCACAGATGTGGGTCCTACAGTGTGACATCTGCTTTGTTTCCTCATGGACTAGAGCTGTGTGACATAGGTATGTTGACATTACATTTGAAAGAGCATTTTGACACTGTAATTGCTAATACACTATTTCGAAATCAGAGACTGACTCCAGATTGTTTTGTGCTTTTTTGTGTTTATGTTAGTGCTCAAAATTGGAGGGGGTAGCAAAATGGTGAAGGGTGATGGAGGAGGAATGTCCATGGCAGAGTCCAGTCTATTAGTCACACAGGTACATTGCCCAAATGGGCTTAGGAAGTGGAGCTGGGGCAGTTTAAGGATGGACAGGGTGACAAAGTGGGACAGTAGGATGACAATCAGGGTGGTCTCATTTCTTGGCAGGGGTCTTGGCATCATTCTCTGTCTTTTTCCTGGATCTCAGGGACCGTTTGCCAGGTGGTTCTCCCTCTGCAGGGGGTGGGGTGCTGGTGTGGTGGTCCTGTGGCGGTGCCTCCTGTCTACTAGCGCTGGTGGAGGTGGTGGGCAGTTCATCGTCCATGCTAGTGTCAGGGGCCCCTTGTAGTGCCACAGTGTCCCTCCTGGTGTTTAGTACTTCCTTCAGCACCCCTACGATGGTGCCCAGGGTGGAATTGATGGTTCTGAGTTCCTCCCTGAAGGCCAAATACTGTTCCTCCTGCAGGCGCTGGGTCTCCCGAAACTTGGCCAGTACCGTTGCTATCGTCTCCTGGGAGTGGTGGTATGCTCCCATGATGTTGGAGAGGGCCTCGTGGAGAGTGGGTTCCCTGGGCCTGTCCGCCCCCTGTCGCACAGCAGCCCTCCCAGTTCCCCTGTGTTCCTGGGCCTCCGTCCCCTGGACCGTGTGCCCACTACCACTGCCCCCAGGTCCCTGTTGTTGTTGGGGTGGTGGGTTAGCCTTGTTTCCCTGTAGTGGTGGACACACTGCTGATTGATGTGTCCTGGGGACGGAGGTAAGGGCCCGCTGGGTGGTTGCTGTGCTGGTGTTTCCAGAGGGGGGAAGCTCTGTGGTGGCCTGTGACTGGGTGAGGGGAACCGACTGTCCTGAGGTGCCCGATGGGCCGGGCTGGTCATCTAGATCCAGATGGACAGAGGTGCTGTCATCACTGTGGGCCTCTTCTGTTGGTGGTGTGGACATGTGTGGACCCTCCTGTCCGCTGACGTTGGGCAGGGGTCTTGCAGGGGTATAAAAGGATGTTTATTACATCTGTGTGTGGCATGGTGTGCAATGGGTGGGTGACCATGTACCCCAGTGCTTGCATTCCTGTGTGGGACCTTGTGTGATGATGGTTTAGGGGGGTGTATGGGTATGTGCAGTGGCCATGCTTTGGTGATGGGTGTCCATGCTTTGTTGTTTCATGCAGGGCTTGGTGTTAGGATGTGTGGTTTGTGATGTTGGGACATTTGTGAGGAGTCAGAGTGATGGCAGTGAGGGTGAGGGTGGGGGTATGTGCTCGCATGCAGGTAGGGTGGGGGATGTAATAGTTAAGATTTGACTTACCAGAGTCCATTCCTCCACCTACTCCTGCGAGGCCCTCAGGATGCAGAATCGCCAAGACCTGCTCCTCCCATGTTGTTAGTTGTGGGGGAGGAGGTGGGGGTCCGTCGCCAGTCCGCTGAACCGCAAGGTGGTGTCTTGAGACCACGGAACACACCTTCCCCCGTAGGTCGTTCCACCTCTTCCTGATGTCCTCCCGATTTCTTGGGTGCTGTCCCACTGCGTTGACCCTGCCCACTATTCTTCGCCATAGCTCCATCTTCCTTGCAATGGAGGTGTGCTGCACCTGTGCTCCGAATAGCTGTGGCTCTACCCGGACGATTTCCTCCACCATGACCCTGAGCTCCTCCTCCGAGAATCTGGGGTGTCTTTGCCGTGCCATAGGGTGGTGTAGGTGATGTGTGGGGTGGTGTGTGGGGTGATAAGTGTGCTGATATGTAGTGGTGTGTAGTGTGAGGTACGTGGAAGTTCTGTGGGTGATGGTGTTGTGTGCCTGTGGATGCTAGTATTGTTGATGGTGGTGTCTCTCTCTGGCCTTCGTTCGTGATTTTTGGTCGTAAGGGTTTGTGGGTGATGTGGGTGTGTGTTTTATATTGTATTGGGTGTGTGGGAGTGGTGTGTGTATGTGTATCCGGTGTGTGTATTTCGAATTGTCCAATGTGGATGTGTTTTGTATATGTGTGTGTATTTTGAGCGTGGCGGTGTGTACCGCCAATGGAATACCGCAGTTGAAAGACCGCCGCGTGGATTTGTGTGTCGTGACAGTGGGGGCGTATTTCTGTTGGCGTGACGGTGGAGGTTTTGTTATTTGCAGTTTATCACTGACCTTTGGTGTAGTGGACTTTTGTGGGTGTCTGAATTTTGGCGGATTCCGTGCTGTGGGTCATAATAGCTGTGGCGGTTTTCCGTGGCCGCGGTGGTGTGTTGGTGGTCTTCTGCACGGCGGTATGCGGCTTTTACCGCCAATGTTGTAATGACCGCCTATGTCTAGTTGCTCAGTGCAGATAGTAATGTCCCCAATGATAATAGCAGAACATGTCCCCATAATTTGTTGCGTTCATGTACACATCATCACTTTCAAATCTAGTGTAATCCTGCAGCTCAGCAAGCATAGAATCAACTATTTTAATATCCCAGTCATCAGAAACACCAGGTGTAATTGCATCAGTCATTGAAATTTTGAATACATATGGAATTTGGATAACATCAGTAGGCCCATATATATCAAAAGGAACTTATCCCAAACAATCCTGTCTGGAATTGGTACTGCTGAAATGTTCGCAAGGGTTAAGTCTCTTCGGACCTTATGTAAGGAAAGATATGGTATTAAAACTTCATCCACTGGCTCGACAGAAGAGCATTCGGGAAGATCATGACTATTTATCAAGAGAAAGAAAACAATCACAAAACCAATCCATAACAGAAAGGCAAGCAATGTCAGTACTATCCACCGATAATTCCATGGATAAACCAAACAGTTATTTTTACGCCATATGTACAGCTTAAGTGTCTTTGAAACAGTTTCAGTTGCAGGTGCATATAAAGTTGAAGAAAAGTCATCAAGGTCAATGAAGTAACCAGAAGCAGTCTCTGCGAACACAGGAGCCTGTGCCTTACTGGTGGATGGACTCACTTCGCTTGGAGGTTCATGGTAGATGGTGTTGTCAGTTTGCATTGTATTGAAGTAAAAACCAGACACATCTTGGACAGTTCTTGATGGTGAAGTGATAACAGTAATCAGCAGAAGCTCATTCTCCTCCCTCCCTATGGTCAAGGAGGAACTTGTAGCATTGCTGTACATGCTGGTGTATTTAGAAGTGTTGTTTCTTCTTTGAAGAGGTATGTCCTGTTGGGTAGTGAGAGGTGATTGGGGATTACCCAAGGGACCCCTGGGTCTACTGTGCAGGATCTGCTCCAAGATGCAACTTGATGTTGTTGATGGAGACAAATCTGTTCCTAGCAACGGTGGTAAAATGACAGTTCTGGAGCCTTGAATTATCAGGACTGGACCTGGTGCTCTGTAGGACCGACTGAATTCCTTCTTCACAGCAATCTTCTCATGAACCAGATCCCCAAATGTAGGAATCCAGCCTGTAGAAGTTGTTGGCAAATCCCTTATTCCTAAGGTGGCAGCACTGGCGGATGAATTATCATCACAAAATTGTTGGCGATCCTGTAAGACAGTGAGGCGTTCATTTATGTTAAAAGGTGTGGCTGCTGCCACCATACCAGGGCCATCTAGATCTAAGACATACATAGGTGTTCCAAAGAGGACCTCATTAGCAGTGCATCCTTCTAAGAACCGCCTTGGCAGATTATTCATTGCTCTCTGGACCCCATGTAGGTGATGAAGGCAACTGCAACCTGAACATGATACTCTAACTGTTAAGGAGTGCTTTTGGTCACAATTACTGTCCACAACAGAATTACCCTCTGGATGATACGAGAAAAGTAATGGAGCTCAACACCCATCGTCCTCATGGTGTCCCTGAATGCCCTAGAGGCAGAAGCAGGGCCCTGGTCCAAGTGGAATGCTGCAACTGCATATGTACCAATAAAGACCAGCAAGTTGTTTATCACAGTTCGAGGATCAGCCGACCACTATGGCCATACCCACAGGAATCTAGAACAAGAATCAACAGCGACTGAGATGTATTTGTATGCACCATCAGGTTGTAAGGGACCACAATGGTCCAGATACACACATTGTAGTGGCCTATTGGACACTAAGAGGGGTGTCTGTGGGGTGCGTTTGATGTTTAAGCCCTTTATTTGCTTGCAAATGTCACAGCAAAGGACATATTGCTTGGTCTGTTTGTATAGACCCAGCCACCAGAAGCGTTTCTGTAAGGAGATGAGCATGAGCAGATGCGACACCCTCATGCGCTGCTTTGATGAGATGTAATCTCTGGTCCTGGTTGGGGATCACTTGATCTCAAACCCCAGGAATTGTCACAAAGGCACCATTCTGTACACTGATGTGGTAGAATACTTGGTAGGGCATGTTTTTGGAAGAGGCTTGCCTTCAGCCGAAGCTTTCATAGCAGTCTGAATTTCATTATCCAATCTTGTGTGACAATAAGTCATTGCAGCAACAGAAGCTGTAGCTACTGCGGATTTGGCTGCTTCATTAGCCAAAGTGTTACTGATAACGTGTACTCCTACACGCTGGTGGCCCAATGTATGTATTACATGAGCATTGGGTAGCTTATCCCCTAAGATCAGCTCCCTCCCCCCTAGAGTTCTGTGTTTATGGTGTTCCCCTTTGAGTTTCTGAACCCGTTTAACTGCCAATGATTGATATAAACATTGTAGGACTGGACACAATAATATGAATCACACACAATCAGTGTGAGCTGTTCTGGATCCATATGTTTCAGTGCCAAGATAAGAGCTTTAAGCTCAGCCAATTGTTCTGTGCAGTCCCCCAGGGTCTGCGTGTAGACATTATGAGAGTGGAATACACCATCCTTCATCAGTCCGCTCACAGCTGCGCAAGCGGCTGAGTATTGATGTTTTGTACCTACAGCTGGTTGTGCTGAACTATCAGTGTAAATGACAGTTTGATATCTGTCAAGGGGCAGCCTGTTATGAGGTGCGTGGGAACTCCTGCTCATATTGGAGAAATTCTTGTGTTGGAAGTTTTGGGTCAAAGATGTAATCAACATCAGTGGCAGTCAGGGAGGTTGCCCATTAAATCTTGTGTGGATGTAATGCTTTACCATTAGGAATGCTTGCTTTGGTGACAGACTCTAAGGTTGGCACCGGGGTAACAACAATAATGCGTTTCCCTTGGGCAAGTGGGCTCTCCTTGATGACAGCCATCTGTACAGCAGTCAGAATCTTTTCTGTGGGTGTAAAACGTTGTTCTGCGTTTGAGTATAAATGTGATTTGTACACTAGGGGCACCATGTCGCCTTCATTAAAGGTGACATAGGTGAACCCAATGGCATCAGCAATTATTCTGATAACCAAATTGTTTTGTTGTCATGTGTGTGCAAGTGTTTTGCTTCTATCATGTCTTGCTGCAATCCTCTAAGGATGCATGTGTGTTCAAATGTCCAGTGTCTGCTTGAGAAATCTGAGTGACTTAAATCGTAGAATGGTTTGATGTGTTGTGCGTAATCTGGAATTTAAGTTCTGCCAACTTAAAGAAACCAAGTAAAGACTGCAGTTTCTTGATAGTCTTTGACAGTGTTTGGTGGTTGAAGTTGGACACGTTTTTCTAAAAAGTGCGGGCCAGACTCTTGACCTCATTTGATAGCTTGTATCCCAGGAACAATACACTTAGAAAGGCTATTTTAGTTTTCCTAAAATTGGATTTGCAGCCAAGGGCTGCGAATCCTAGAACGATCCAATCGACCCTGGCAAGATGAATGTTGAGGTTGTCATCTGTGAGATAGATGTCATCTACATAAGACAGCGCCTTGGGATCAATATCATGCAATATTGATGTTACACAGGCAGGAAACAACCCTGGGCTGTTCTTATAGCCCTGGGGCAGACGACAGAAGAGTTTTGTGAGTCAAATGAGAATGCAATCAGGTCCCGACTTTATATTTTTCACACACTATGTTGTTAATTAGTGCGGTGCTGTGTGCATTTTGTATTGCGTATGTACGTGTATACTTGTTTAAGTGTCCATAATCTAAAATTATTCTATATGATTGGTCTGGTTTTGCAATGGGGACTAACAGGTTATTCAATGCAGAGACACAGGGCTCTATTACTCCCTGGTACTCGAGCTGAGTGAGGATCTCTCTCTCTCTGGAACTTTAGCCTTGTGTGTAACAGGATATTGTGGCTGAGGCTGGGGTGTAAACCTGATACGTATTACATGGCAGGGGGAATCTCTATCCACACTACGTGGTTGCGGTATAGCCTGCGCCAAAGCCCAGTTAACAGCGTAGGCTTCTTTTACCGTTTCCGGAACAAGATCTGAGAAAGAAGGCAAAATTACATCTTCCCCAGGTTGGAGCTTACAGGCGTGTTCGGGTGGCCAATCTCTTTCTGCAAATAGGATATCACAATTAAGTTTATCCCAAAAATTTCACTAATGGCGCGCTCTATGTCTCCCTCAATCTGAATATTTAAATCATAAACTCTGTCGGGTGGGAGAACGCGCCTGTCTGTAGCGTCGGCTGCAAGAAAGTCGTTAGTTGCTGTCGCATCCAGATGATCTTTCAGACTCCCGTGACATACTGTGACTTCTGCCGCACTTTCCAGCAGGGTCACTGGCCCACATCGTGTTCCTCAGCAATGTTCTCAAGTTTGCTGGCAAGTTTAATTGAAATTGCTGCCGCCTTTTTCTTTTTAAATTGTGGCTTTTTTTGTGGGGATTTGTCTTCTTTCTTGTCTGAAGACCGCTTTAAGTCTTTCTTCTGTTTCACGTAGTCAGGACCTTGCTCTGACCGGCCCACACTCTCACTGCGTCTATCCCGTGTGTCCTGAAAGGACTGAGAGGGACGTGAATCAGTATATCTGTCAGGAGCCTTCAAAGTTTCTTTCCGGATGCAGAGAGTCTGCTCTCTGACTTCGTCTATCTTTATTTTGTTTTTGTTTATCCCAGTGAGGGAACCATTCTGAATGGCAAGCACATTGTGAGAATTCTATGTTTATCTTGGGATTCTGTATGGGGAAACACTGTAAAGTGAGCTGGATGAAACATCCAGAATGCAGGTTCCAATCCGGGCAGTTTATTTTAATAACATCATCAAAGAAAATCACCCCAGCGCAGCGCAGTAAGGTCCATCGCTCTTTCTCCTCAACCGCCGCTTCTGTCCAACGTTACGTTCTCTCTTCGCGCAAACACACGCGGCAAAAAAACGAAACTCGGAACAAAAGCCTTATGCGAGTGAAGCTTTCTGCTCCATTGCGTGTGCAGTCAAACAAAAATGCTTCTATGTGCGCGCAACATACTACACACTGTTTCCAGCTGGTTAGTTTTTTGTGCTTCTCACATTCTGTGGGCACTTTGCCCATGATAGAATATATCGTTTGAGGGTTAATCCCAGTGACGGCCAATTGGTGACCAGCTGGTGCAGCCATTGCGGAGGAGGTATTCAATGTTCACATAGTGAATTGTATTAATCGTCTGTATAGTTGTACTAGCTCACTATAAAGTGCGCGTACATAAGCTATTTGCAGTACCTGTACGCCAGGATGTGGTGTGTATGTGGTAAACATGGGCCCCGTTGGTACGTCATTACCTCAGGGACCTAATCTCACGGGTTGTATTACATGTAGTAGGGTGCCTTGGAACTAATTTTGATGTTCTTGATAGGAAAGGGGTATCTCTAGATACAAATATGATCAGACCACTGTGGTACGTTTGCTATTTTGTATGTGTGAAATGTGTATTTGGTCTCATCTTCCTCAAGAAAGGTGACCCAGGAATAGAATGTTTCTGTTTGGTAAGCTTCGTGAGCTTCCACTATAGATATGACATCCCCGCCCTCATCTGTTAAGCCATGGGCTATTAGATGTTGTGTTAATGCTTGTCTGACATTTTCTGGAATGTGTAGGGAGTTGGCCACGTTGAATATTGGGGACAGAGATGGAATACCAAATGGAAAGAAAGTCCTTTTAAGAGATCAAGCTTGAACAACGTACAGCCTAAATAGTTGCTCCCTATTCAGCTGAGGAGGATTATCCCCAAGATCATGGACGTCTCTGTATGATGGTACTTAGGGTACCTGTTGTGCGTGAGACAGAGATACTAAGGATAGCCGTAAATTAGTGTCAAAACACCATTATTGGTGGCACCATGTTGTAGTTGGACTCTCCCTTCTAAGTGAGACTGCTTGTTTAGGGATGACAGCACTTTTGTTTGAAGGTGACTGAGCCACTCCTAGAACAAGTCACAACTGTTGGCCCAACCCTCCCGGCCCACAAGCAGTACCTCACCAAAACCCAAACAGTAAAAGGTGATTTCCGGCATCCTTACGCATGGACTCTAGATTGTGACATCTCAGGGGAGTCGTGGTGGAACGGAAGTTACCCTCTTCTACCGTTAGTAATAAGTCTTAGTCACACGCAGATAATGAAGAAGATGCAGGAAAGTTTTCAATAGGTTTATTGAAAATACTGCACTCTATAGTAAAATGCATTAGCTGCAATGATTAGGGTGATAATCAATAAAAGAAGCATAATTGTGAAGATGAGAGTCATGAATACAAAGACCCCCACCATCTTGTAATAAACATGAAATGTAAAATGCCTACCATGGAGAATCTAATCTCTAATCTAATAAGAGCTAGGTGCGATAAACCTAAACTGCCAGTTCCATGTCTATGAGAAGCGCCCCCAACCCTCGTTACCTTGGAATGAGGTCTCTAGGTCAGACTCTGTGTTGACACAAAGGTTGAGTCCTGCAGCGAGGTGTCGTGAAGCATAGATCGATTAGATGGCATCTGGAAGGAATCCCTCTGATAACCTTGTCTGTGTGAGATGTATTTATACAGATCTTCTAGGACCCCTGGCACAGGTATGTTCCCAAACAATTGATAAGGAGGCAGACTTGTGGCAGCAATTATGTAAACAATCCTCAACAAGTGTACATTATGTGCCTGTCACGTGTAAGTGAGAAAGAGACATGATTTGAATACCTACGTACATCACTTGATTATGACGCTGATAGTGACACCTTCAGATTGTCACTGATAATGCAAATCAGAACATTTTTATAACTATAAACAATGGCAGCCATCTTAAAAGAAATGATAATATAAATGGACTAAAACAGAGCACGCTAAGTAGGTTAGA
Source organism: Pleurodeles waltl (assembly GCF_031143425.1). Taxonomy (NCBI): domain Eukaryota; kingdom Metazoa; phylum Chordata; class Amphibia; order Caudata; family Salamandridae; genus Pleurodeles; species Pleurodeles waltl. Next base: position 602,765,073 of record NC_090442.1, on the reverse strand, counting down.
AGTCACTAGACTAATATGGATTCTCTACATGAAAACATGCAAAATTAACACGAGAATTATGGAACATAGAAGCAACATCAAATGCAAAAAGGCAACAACAAATTATCATTGCATTTCCTGGAGATGAGACATAGAGTTGAGGACATTATGGGGACAATATTGGATAAGCTGAACATTCCATGCAGTATGAAAGAAATAAAGAATTTTCTGTCTAGACAGAAACAAAAATGGATATCGGATCCAAAGCCACGAAATAGGATTGGATGAGGATATCCCATGGCATAAGTTGAACTGTCTCTAAGAAAATAATCGAGAGAAGGGGATAGAGTGCATCTATGTCCCCCTCCCCGTACAACGGCCACCGGGGTTAGCCCATGGCCCCTTTTTATCTAAGCACTCCTGTGGACCATGATTTAGAACCCCCCATGTTTGTGGGATAAATGGGGTTGAGGATAGAAGAAAGTACACATACTAGGTTTATATCAAATTCATATCTAGACTCCACTATGGCTAAGTACTCCATGCTAGGAGATAATATGTATTTTGAAGACAAAGGAGTGTAAATACATTAGATCGACCACAACTACACATGGACACTCCATTGTTTTTTTTTAATACTCAGTGGTGGACTGGGTGGTCCCATTAATTCATCTAAGCATATTGTATTAGAGCTACAATGATGGCTTTGGGCAACATCAGAGTAGGGGGCCCCATGACGCGGATCCACAGCACCCTAATTGGTTTAATACACAGCCCCCGAGGAGCCAGTGATTTCCATTAGACAAAACCAAATTGTTCCTGTAAGTGGCAAACGTTAAAACGGGGAGTATAGACATATGTAGAGAAAGTAGAACTGTTTGAGCTGTGGGGCATTTAGTACATATATATTTACCTATTTGAAGACTGAGGTTAGAGTAATTTGGGGGTCTTCCAGGTGGGACCAGGTATCACAAGTCAGCTCCAAGATGGCTGCGCTTTTTCCCCCAGTCCACAGGAAACCATGTGGTTTGCATGCCACCGACATTGACTGCGGCAACCAGAATAAAGAAGGAACTTACACGTGCTACAGCACTTTCACGAAGCCGCGAGTGGTACAGATTGGTGGCGCCGGTCCTTTGAAGATGTAAGGGACAAACCATGTGGGGACGAGGGGGGGCGAAAAGATTAAGGGGGTCACCGCCAGGGTCAACGACCGCGGGAGCACCGCCAACAGGCTGGCGGTGCTCCCAAGGGCATTCTGACCGCGGCGGTATGGCCGCGGTCAGAAACGGAAAACCGGCGGTTTACCGCCGGTTTTCCGCTGCCCTGAGGAATCCTCCATGGCGGCGCAGCTTGCTGCACCGCCATGGGGATTCCGACCCCCTCACCGCCATCCTGTTCCTGGCAGTTTTGACCGCCAGGAACAGGATGGCGGTGAGGGGTGTCGTGGGGCCCCTGGGGGCCCCTGCAGTGCCCATGCCAATGGCATGGGCACTGCAGGGGCCCCCGTAAGAGGGCCCCTAAAAGATTTTCAGTGTCTGCCATGCAGACACTGAAAATCGCGACGGGTGCTACTGCACCCGTCGCACCCTTCCCACTCCGCCGGCTCCATTCGGAGCCGGCTTCCTCGTGGGAAGGGGTTTCCCACTGGGCTGGCGGGCGGCCTTCTGGCGGTCGCCCGCCAGCCCAGCGGGAAACACAGAATAACCGCGGCGGTCTTTTGACCGCGCAGCGGTATTCTGGCGGTTCCCGCTTGGCGGGCGGCTCCCGCCGCCCGTCAAGCTCAGAATCACCCCCTAAGTGGCAAACCAGACAGCGGGGAGGCAGAGTTGGTCATGGTAATGGCTGCTGTACTCTCTCGGGCCGGGTGGTTGAGCACGGGCAGCGCACAGAGGGGTCACGAGCGAGATATGGCAGTACTCACCTGGTTAGTAAGGTTCCTGCACCATGGCTGACTTAATGGAGAGATACTTAAAAGCTGTAATACTTGGCTGAAACTCCCCATCGGGGGTTTAGGCATTCACAAGAAGTGAGACGAATGCAGGCAGTGGCACATATGATCACAGTTATGCTGAGTATTGTTATTAAATGGGCTATTGGACCATTTTTCCCTCTCCCTTTGTAACAATGTGTGACCACATGGAGGCGGCCCCACTGGCACTCCGATTTTAGAGAAACCAGAAGTGAAACTCGGTGAGCGACATTTGGTGTAGCTCTGAATAACCTCACAAAGCTTCTGGGTGATTTGTGTGTGTGGTGATTAGATGACCACTGAAGGGATGACAAGGAATTGGTGATAGAAGGTTTCATAGTAGGAACCTGGGGTATTAAGCATAGTAATGGTATAAGATGTGATTTTCCAGGCAATAGTCATTGCACTATGTATAGACGCTTAGAAAAACTCTTGGTTCTTTTTTTTCTAAATTATTTTGTTTTCCTTGTTTTCTATTTTCATTTTTGGTATTTCCTTGTGTGTTTACTGGTAATTGACTAATAGGGTCACCACATCCTGATTTCCAAAACAACGAGTGCGAGTATGGGGTAATAAACAGGATGGATCTAGAATCCTGAGGAAGGCCGACTGACCCAAGGGGGTGATGTTGAACGGCGGAAACATGTCGACAAGTGAGAAGATAATAGGGATGATGGGATACTAATTTCTTCATTTCATCACTGTGATATAACGTTTACTCCTGTCCAGGGAGTCCATGAGTAAAAGTTTGTTTAGGACCACACATGACAGTTTTTTTCCATTCTGTTTGTGTGTTCTGCAGACTAGATCCCTAGATATGTTTGTTGTATTATCTTCCCTCATTCCTTGTGCACCATACCTCATGTTGGCTAACGTGGAGATGTTGTAGCAAGCCCTACAATTAAGCATGCCAGAACTAGTGGGTGAGGGCAGTTTTTAAGAATCTTGTGTGGTTTCCAAATGGGTGAAACTCTGGAGTTTTTATGAGTATCATTTGTTCCTCCTTTTTCTATGTTGTGTGTGTATGTTTTGCCATCCCCATGAATGCAAGTTATTGCTACTATTTCTCCTTTTTGCCACTGCTGCAGTAGCACTCTCACTGGGCTGATCACAGAGTGCCTGCAGCCAGAGTCAACTAGAACCAGAGTACTTTTGGCATTAACCCCCATAGACTTCATAAACAAAGCGGAACCACCTCCAGCCCACAAGATGCTACCTCACGTGAATCCTACCTACATAGGTTTTGGCATTTGGGGTTTGAGGACAATTATGCACAATGTGCTTCCACTCAGCACACTGAAAACATTGAGGCCCTTGACCATATTCCTTCCCAGGGGGGTCTTGGTACAGGCCACATCTCTTGTTGTACTTTTGGGATTAGCTTATGCAAAGCTATGCTTCTCCAACTAGGGGTTGGAAGGGAAGGACCCCGGGAAGGGTGAACCCTGAAGTCTGGTGAGCAGTGAAATGTGCATGCTAGGTCAATTGCCATCTGGAAGGTAACATCCAGATGCTGTCTAATCCAATTGCTGGTAGGACCTGGAAGGGATTCTAAAAACTGCTCTAGCAGAACTTTATTGATGATCTCTTCCTTGGTAAATTCTGTGGGCTTTATCCATTTTACCCCTACGTCTTGGATGTAATAGAACAGTACCCTGGGATTATCTTGGTTGTTCCACTTCTCTTTTCTTGGTGCAATAATGTTCACTATCATACTAGCCGCTCTAGAATGAATATGTATGCAGTAAATATATATATTTATGCATGCACACAGTAAAGCTAGATAATTAAGAATTAAAAATGCATCACCATGGGGATCGAATCCAACATCATCCTTGTCTTTGCCAATGCCAAGCTGTGGAACCCTGGACAGGTGAGACAGGAGAAATTTTCCCCAATGGGACTCTGATTTATGAGCAATGCATCCACCCTCAGAAATTAGGGCCAGATGTAGGAAACAAAAATTTAGCGACTCGCAATTTGCGAGTAGGTGCGACTCGCAAATTGCGAGTCGCTAATGGAAATGCAGGTACAATGTCAGTGTTCAAATAGCGACTCGCACCCGGAGTCGCAACGCAAAGAGCGAGTCCGCTGTTTGCAAGGTTGCTTTTTGCGACCGTGCAAAAAACGAACTCGCAATTTGCGAGTGGGTGTCGCAAATTGCGAGTTGCTTGTAAATTGCTTACAGGTGCTGCAGAACACTCCAGAAACCACTCCAGAACACTCTGGAAACACTTCCTGGCACATGATGATAACATCACAGCCAGGAAGTTTACAAATACACCTGGGAGGAGGGAGGACCACACCCTTTTTAACTGCTGAACTGCACACAGGAGAAACAGCAGCTGCAATGGACAGAACTCCTAGAAAAAGAAAACTTAAATTCTCAGAAAAGGAGCTGGAGGTGCTGCCAGATGAATGCTGTCAGCACTATGATGAATTATTTGGAAAAGCAGCCCTCAATGTGCCAGAAGCCACCAAAAGACAACTGTGGCAGGAGATCCAGGAAAAAATCAACTCCCTGGGGGTGAGCCACAGGAGTGTTGAAGAAATTAAAAAACGGTGGTATGACCTCCGCTCCCGGACCAAGGAGAGGGTGGCTGAAAGGCTCCGGGAGATGAGAGGCACAGGAGGGGGACCATCTTCAGTACCACCACCCACACCCCTGGAAGAAAGGGTGGAGGAGACCCTGGAGCAGGAGGCAGTGTCAGGATTTGGAGACCTGGACACCTCAGAACCCACCACATCAACCAGTGAGTACCATGTGACATGCCTGTACCCCTATCAATGCCATACCCCCACCCACCATGTACACAGGGGCATGCTCAACCAAGATAGCTCCATTTCAGGGTAGCAAACACCAGAATGATGCATTATGGGAAATGTAGTCAAGTAGGCAGTTCATAGGCAATTGTTTATTAGGAAGTGTGCAACAGATAGTAGACACTGACAGTCTATTCCCCATGTCCCACAGGTCTCCCACAAGACACCACCACAACCCACAGCAGCCAGCCCCATGAGGACAGCTCAGGAGCCACCAGCACTCCCACCTGCACGGCCAACACCATCCCTGTTATGTCCACACCTGCTGCAACTGTGTTTCAGGAGGCTGCGCCAGCAACAGGCAGGTGTGATACAGTTGAGCACACAGGGCAGTCACCGCTGCGCAGGCGACGCAGGTACAGGAGATCAGGGCTGCAGGCTGCGTCCGGCCGTCAACCTACCAGCAACAGTGAGGCACAGCTGCTGCATGGTCAGCGCCTGCAAAACAACATATTAGGGCGGATTAGTGATGTGCTGCACCGCTTTGTCAGAAATAACGAGGCCAGCATGCATTATCTGAATTCCAGAATTGACATTATTGCCACAAACACTGGGGACCTAGCCCTGTCCATGAGGGATCTGGTGGCAGGACTACTGGCACAGGCCGAGGGTGGGCGGCGCAGGGACCGTCAGCTCCTACAAAGACTAGATAGGATGGCCACATCAATCGGCAGACTGGCTGTGAACACCACTGGCCTGTCCAGGAGGACAGTTGGCCTCCAGGTCGAAATGGGCCATTTTGCTGGAGATGTGGCTAGGGGCCTGGGCCATATCACACACGTGATAGACTTAATGGAGGCACGGCATCTGTCCAGGGGCACAGGGGAAACACCCCAGGACAGCGAGGAGGGCTCTACAGTGAGCAGTGTCTCTGCCACTGACACTAGGGTGCTCCGGAGTACCAGTACCAGGCAGAGCACTGCAGAAGCACCAGGGACCAGCCAGGCTGGCAGGGGCCGCCGAAGGACATAGACATTACCCTGTCCCTGTTGATGTGGCACATGACATCAATGTGCCCCATGCATGTGAGGTACTGGGTTTTTCAGAACCGGTACTGATCCGGTAACCCAGTGGTGCCAGGGTACACCCAAAGACCTCGGGTACTTTCCTGATTCAGAACACAGAAACTCAGAGTCTTCTAGGTGAAGTCAAAGATCGAATTTATTGGCTGCAACCAAGTAACAAGCGTCCTAGAAGTACAACAGCACGGTTTGTATGTTCTCAGGAGACTGTGTTTCAATGCAAAGTCAGGTTTCCTTATATACAGTTTTTTAAGCTTCAGGCAAACATTCTTGACATTTTGGTTGGTCATTCACATGTTTTCACTACAAAGGAAAAAACAGTGTCATGATGAAACCTCATATTTCATGTCATCCAACCCATAATAAATTACCCGGCAAGGCCTAGTATTTTACATCAGATAAGTGTGGACCCCCAATAAAAACGGGCACCTCCCCCTCGTAAAGTAAGAAGAAGAAAAGAGCAGGTGCAGGTGTGAGCAAGATTAGGCAGGGTGTGTGAGCGATAATAAGGGTTTTATGGCCTGGTGTGCCTTGATGCTATCTGATTCGGCCACTGGGAGAGGGACTGACCAAACAGGTTTGGCCTGAGGCAATGGTTCCAGCTTGCCCAGGTCAGAGAAAAGTCAATCAAGGTGTACGTGTCCTTGGAATCAAATCTGACTGTATTATAAGCCTATGTGAGGGCAACTTTTAAAAATGGCTGCCGTGTATAAAATGGGAGCCACGAGTGCAGGACGAAAATGGCGATTTCGAGGTGAAAACGCTGCTGGAATTGAGTGAAAATGCTCATGCTTAGTGTACTAGTCATTATCGGTCTTTTGATACTAAAATCGTACTGCTGTGGCAAAGTAAATTACATGGGTCCAGAATTTTTAGAACCACACATGGTTTGCATTTAGATGACCATGAACAGTTATTATTTGTAAATAGTTGTATTTCTGCACAAATTAAATAGTTTTTTGGTTCCACTTAACAAATGGAGTTTTTGGTCAATAGGTGAGTATGGTTGGAGTTGACACGTACCTTCCAAAGTATTGGCTTGCGATGTGTTCCCGTCTCAGTCTGCCTTGATTAGCTATACTCCGATCCCCATGATGGCGATGTGGTTACTCTTGCTCTTCATCCTCAGGATCTGGGTCTGCAGGGGTGAGAGGTAGCCCACGTCGGGTGGCTATATTGTGAAGGATGGCGCATGCGACCACAATTTTGAATGCTGTAATGGGGGTATACTGGAGTGCACCTCCACTGCGGTGTAGGCATCTGAATCTTGCTTTCAGTAATCCAAAGGTGCGTTCGATAAGGTTCCTGGTCCTCTTATGTGCATTGTTGTATCGCCTCTCACATTCATTGCTGGGTGTTAAAAACGGAGTCATGATCCATGGCCGTAGAGCATATGCACTGTCACCTGTTGGGCACAAACATTACACTGTTAGAAAGTCCTGGTTGGGTGCACAGTGACCTGTCTGTATGTCTGCAAGGTGTATGCAGCTCTACCTAGGAGGTATCCATCTCCAAACTCCCCACGTTCCAGGCGTTGGTGTATCCCACTGTGCCTAAAAATGTAGGAGTCATGGGTACTGCCTGGAAACTTAGCTACAATGTCAGTGATGACATAATGGGCGTCACAAACAACCTGTATATTCAGTGAGTGGGTACACTTTCTGTTGCGGAAAAGATGTTCCAGGTTTACAGGGGGGCATATTTGAATATGTGTCCCATCTACACATCCTATGACATGGGGAAAGTTGGCAATCCGGTAAAAGTCCAGCTTGGTGCTGTTTATTTCTGCCTCATTCCTTGGTAGGTATATGAAGTGAGACATGTGTGTGAGTAAGGCATCTAGGAAGGCCCTGAGGAACCTTGACACTGCACTTTGAGATACCCCACCTGCCACAGCAATGACCCCCTGATAGCTTCCTGAGGCCAAGAGGTGCAGTGAGCATAGCACTTGCACATGCGTAGGGATGGCGCAGCCGCGCAGAGTCTGGTGTTCTAGCTGTGGTTTTAGTAAATCAATTAATTCTAGTATGGCTGCGCTGCTAAGGCGGTATTTGTCATAGATCTCTTCCTCAGTTTGCTGAAAAAGAGTCTGCCTTGTTCTATATATCTTCTCCTGTCTGTGGCCCCTCCTCCTCCTCTGCTGGGCGGCGTGGACTCTCCTCCTCACTGCTATCAGGTATATCTCTGCCATTTTGAGTAACCCAGATGCCCTCTGGGTCTCCTTTTATACTTTGGTTATGGTTACCACCTGCTCTGAGTTAGTGGTAAATTGCAAGTGCAAACTGGGCTTTTTGCGAGTAGTCGCAATTTGCGAGTTGCAATTGCATAAGGTTTGCGACTCGCAAATAGCGACTTGCTATTTGCGGTTCGCAAAATGGGGTCGCACATTTTTCGAGTCGCTAACGGCTCGCATCACTTTTTGCAAGTCGGAAATGGGGTTTTTGCATCCCATTTCCGATTTTGCACAGTCGCAAATAGCGATTCAGGCCATTTGCGACTCGCAAAACTTTGCTACATCTGGCCCTTAGTTCCTTCTGCCTCAGCGCCAAGTTTCCCCACCTTATATAACTTAGACAAACTTAAGAGGGAGGGTCTAATAACCTCCCCCTCCTTTGAGTGAGTTGTGAAACTCAAGCGCTGGTCAGTGTTGAAAACACACAAAAGGATTGGCTAGATCCAAAGGTGTATTTCCAAGACAGCCGTACCCTCCCCTGACATAAACATTCTCATCCTTGTATACTCTTATCATCGTTGCATCCCCCATATGATGTTCCCTTCTCTGGTGAGAAAATCAAAAACATGTTCAATGTAGAGAACAAACTGAGCGTGAAAAAATACCTGCACCACCGATGTGATGGCATTTGAAGCTAAGCTAAGCACATAATGGAGTCAGTGGTCAAGATGGAATCGGAGGTTAAATACAGAGAGCATTACACATCACACTTTGACCAGTGACTCTTATAACATACTGGTCTAAAAGTAATCCTTTTTGGTTTAAACATTGTAAGTAGATTAGGTATGCATTGTACACCGCAACATAGCATTATTATAATTCAAAATACTACTAGTATTCCACCTAAAATATTGCATAATTGCCCAAAATCTGGTAACCAGTTAAATAACCAGTCCCACCACCCTTTGTGAACATCTTGTCTTACTCCTTTCACCGATTCATGTAAACTATCAATATGAGACTGCATCGATTTAGAGTGCTCTGATAGGCTGAAACAACACATTCCCTCAAACTCTGAGCAGCTATGGTCATGCTTCAAGAGTAAGTAGTCAATGGCAGCCCTGTTTGCAATGCAGCTTTTCTAGTGCCTCGTACATCCAGGAGAAATTCACTCAAGGCGATGAATGTGTGATTGATGTTCTTAACCATCAAAAATGCTAACTTGCCAATAACTTGAGTATTATAAACAGCTAATCCTGGAACCCCTACTATAGAAATGCATAAATTCACATATTCTGATTTAGATAATAACTGAATTTCAGAGTCACAGTCTTAATTGAACTGTTTCCCTTTGATAGCAAGTATGTACAGAGTGAAATGGAAACATTATGAGTCCTAACCACGTAAAAGCAGACGGTCCACCAGTTATATTGGCAGGAATGTATGTATAAGTGGTGTTTCCACAAAAGAACAACCACACCTCTGGTGGTCTGACAAGCTTGATGTGGCTAGCAGCAGTCACAATATGTTGGCAAAACATGCTATTGTCCATCTTCTTACAACTTTGATAGTTTCTATGCTGACACAGTACTCATTGTACCCACGGTATCTCTTAAGGAGACCCCATTGTTGTTTCCAGGTGCATTTGAGCACATTTTTTGATTTTATGATCAAAAGTTAAATTGTAGCAGACATCACCTGTAGTAATATTGTAAGTAATCATGTGGGTTAGGTCATCCGTTACCTCTTGGCAAAACCTGCAATATTCATATAAAGTAAAGTGTGACAACACGTCACGTTTTTTAACTGCTCCATCTTTGTTGTTGGCATTAAAGATCTGCAGCAAAACACTGGCAGGAGTTGGTATGGCGACCAAACAAGTAGAGCTGACATCAACAGTACTTTGCATGTTAGACATGCAAAAATCTGATCTTTTGAGCATGACTCGTGCCAGAGGAGTCCAAACATTTTCGGTAAAGTGCAGTAAAGGGGTCGATCGGTGTGGTCGGTCAATAATTTCGGAGCTGGAGGCTTTCAATCCCTCCCGACCCCACGCGCCCAAGGGAGACCACGTAGAACATCTAGCACAAAGATGCCTCGTAGTATGATCATTCTCACAAATAATATTTATCCGCTGGTATATATTCCCATTTCTTCTGTCCTGGTTTCATGACTGACAGGACATTCTTTTTGCCATTTGCTATGATTTCTGCTGATTCCGGAGGACAATTTGGGGATTCTACCCACACTTTAGCACCACAGCTTTTGTCAGTTGAGCCAAAACCTCCTACACACACTTTAAGAAGGGGTGGGGCAGTCCCCCTTTTCACTATTCCTTCATATGCTGGGATAATTACAGATTGAGCAATTCTATCTCCAGGTTGTATTGTCAGTGTATCCACCATTCAGTAGTATAGTTTTTAATTTTCCTTGGTAGTCTGCATCGATCACTCCCCCAAGACCTGAATACCTTTGCGTGCCAACCCAGATCTGGGAGTAATCAATCCAAAATGTTCTGAGGGAAGCAGTATTCCAACACCTGTTTCAAGAAGTGCCATATCGCTTGGCTTCAACAGGTGGATTTTTAAGGCATGTAGATCAAGACCTGCTGATTCTGGTGTGGCTCGGTAAGGAGCTAAGCCTCCTGGTTTTATTTCCCAATACATGATGGTGTTGGTCGCTACATGGGGTTGTATCTGTAACGCTGGGGTCACAATTCGCATTAAAGGGGTCTCTGCATTTGTCAATGACCTGTTTTTCAAAATTTGGAGGGCTCATTTAAATGCTCTCTCCAATTTCTCAAAGTTGTGTCTGATAAATTTCGTAATTGGGCTTTCAGCAAGCTGTTCATTCTCTCAGTCAGTCCTACGGCTTGTGGATAATAAGGAATATGATAAATCCATTCAATATTGTGTTGTGAGCAATAATCTTGCAAATACACAGAAAGAGAGCAAGGGAAGCAAGGCTAACCCACACCGCCTCCCAAGAGAAACCATATAATCACAAAAAGGTGTGGGGTAGTAGGAACTGGGGGTAAGACTGGGTTAGTCTTTTATCAGTGCCTGGTTAAATTAGGTTGCTTTATAGGGGGTGCTGTGTTGACCTACAAGAGTAGCGGGGATTTTCCTTTACGGACTAGGTGGTCTCACACACATAATAGTGTCTTGCTTCATCATATGACCACCTAGCCCCACCCAAGTAAGATGATACTACTCAGGCGGACTCAACCTCTGGTTAAAAGAACCAGAGGGAGTGCTGAAATTAAATTGACTGGATAGTTACAATGATCCAGAAGGGGTGAATAATAAAATTACCAAACATGTCACCGGTGGCTATTGTTAGTTTTAATGGTGGTGCATGTTGGTAAGACTAAAACTAAGGGGGAAGGCTCGTTAGAGAATGATGTCTCTTGGAGTCTAAAAGGAAATGGACAAGACCAACATGTTTCTGCCCTCACTGAGTGCTGGTAGGTCAGGGGCATTCGTCAGGGTCGGAGCACGTGTAGTAAGTACAGTGCTCAAAGTGAAAAGTGTGTGGCCTACCTGAACAGGTAGTTCACGGTGAGGTAGGCCTATAGTAGATGATAAATAAAGCACAATTAATTCAGAGTGATAAAAAAGTGGCAAACCACAGCACACAACACAGCAATAGGTGAGAAAATGTAAAAATGCACTCACACATGCATGCAATTGTGACTTACCCCGGAGCTGGGGGCGTATTGCCTCTGGTCTGGCTAGAACCGGGGGGGGGGATTTCCCTTGTAGTCACACTCTGAGGAGATTAAGGGTTTAGCAAGGGGGGACAAGGAAAAGGAAGGGGAATGAGGACGCACAGTGCGCTTGCAGAAAGGAGGAAACTGCGCAGAGTGCGCTACAGACAGGGGGAGGCCAATGGGGCAGGTTAGTAAAAAAAGGGAAGGGGCAAGAGATGAAAAAGGTAAAAATAGAAGAAGAAAAAATCTAGGCAAAAAGGGAGAGAGAAGGAATACCACAGGGAGAAGAGGAAAGAAGAAAAGGAGAAAAAGAAAAGAAGAGGAACGAAAGATAGAAAAGGCCAGGCTAAAAGAAATCTGAATGCTACCAGAAAAAAAGACAGGTAGCAGTAAAAGAAAAAGGGGGAGAAGAGAGGAAAAGAGAGAGGTATAAGGTGATATACAGGGCCAGAATAGCCCACACTTACCACGCCAAAGGGAATACCAGCACCAGCAGAACGTAATTAAGGGGTCCACCACAGTTGTTAACTTAAGCTCAAGAGTGCTAAATATTAACGAGCTCCAAGCCTTAGAGAAAGGTCTGGGTTTCGTCCCCACCCCAAAACTTGACGTCTTTAAACTAAGGATAGAACTAGCAGAGTTCTTTCGGAAGATCAGGCTTAGAACCTTCTTTCTCCAGAACCCCGAACCCAACCCGGAACGTGAAAAGAACACTGGGCTACGTCCCAAATCCAAATTTACTCCCGCCTCCCACCTCATGCCACCCGAAGTCCTGGCATTTGAAAAATCAGTGAGCAGGAGGATCGACGATCTACAGAAGACCCAGAGGGAGACTTTCCATAACATCAGCACCGAAGAACTCTCAGCCCTCCACGACCTTAGTAACGACTCTTCCATCACTATTAAACCAGCCGACAAGGGCGAGGCTATAGTAATAATGCCCACGGTGATGTACAATACTGAATGCCTACGCCTATTAAACAATGACCATCACTATAAGAGACTATCAAGGGACCCAACAGAAGAGGTCAGGGAAGAGATCTCTTTCCTTATAGACAAGGGCATGAGTAACGGATCACCAAACATGAGGCCTCCTTCCTCACTCAACCTGATCCTAAAACCCCGTATTTCTATATTCTGCCCAAAATCCACAAGGACAAGCATCCACCCCCGGGGAGACCAATAGTTTCCGGGATTGGTTCTTTGCTGGAACCACTGTCGCAATTCTGCGACTGGTTTCTCCAACCATTCGTGAAACAAATTCCCACGTACCTGAAAGACACAACAGACGTGCTCTCCCTTATAAACACCTTAGAATTTGACAAAGATAGCGAACATCTCATGACATTGGATGTGGAGTCGCTATACACTAAAATCCCACAAGAGGCAACTCTAGAAGTGGTCAGCGATCTACTAAATAAGGGCGCCTGGAATTACATCACCCCTCCAGAATTTATCCTGGATCTAGCCCATTTGGCTCTTACCAGAAATTTCTTTGAGTTCGATAAGAACTTCTTTTTACAGATCCAGGGCACCTCAATGGGGAGCACCTTTGCACCCAGCCTGGCATGCCTATATGTGGATCACTTCGAGAAAGAAATGGTACTTACTGAAGAAAATCCATACATCAACCATATTAGGTTATGGAAAAGATATATCGATGATATCCTGATTATCTGGAGAGGTACGAGGGAAGAAGCAACCATCTTCATCACGTGGCTAAACACCCTAAATCCCTTTCTAAGATTTACAGCCACAGTAGGCAACCCAGCAGTCTCCTTTCTCGACCTACTAATAACTGAAAGAAATGGCTCCCTTATAACAGAAGTGTATTACAAGCCCACTGATAGGAACACTCTCCTCCAGTTTCAGAGCTTCCATCCACGTTCCCTCAGGGAAAACCTCCCAGTTGGGCAATACCTCCGCCTCCGACGGAACTGTACCGAATTAACAGACTACAAAAAGCATGCTCAGCTACTCAGTGGCAAACTTCGAGCAAGAGGATACCCGGATCACATATTGAGGAGAGCAGACAAACGGGCCCGTGTGAGCCCCAGAGAGACTCTACTGCATCCAAGCAGTCGAAACAATAAGGGGAACCCCTTGATCTGTGTGACCACGTTCAACCCAGCGTCCAACATGATCAAAAAGATAATAAATGAAGACTGGAAAATCCTCACCTCTGGCGGCCTCCCTTTCGAGATCCCAATGAATGCCTACAGAAAGGCAAAAAGCATTCGGGATATGATCGTACATACCCGCCCTCGGATAAACCCCACCACAAGTAGACAAAAGACCCTCTGGGACCTTCCCCCTCCCAAAGGACATTACCCTTGCGGCAATTGCAGTGTTTGCGCCTTTACCAGAAAAACCTTCACACTTGACTTGGGATTACAAACACCCTGGGAGCTTAGGCAACTAACGAACTGCAACAGTAAAAATGTGGTATATATGATCACATGCCCTTGTGACAAGAAGTACATCGGGATGACGACACGAAGAGTGGGCACACGCATCTGCGAGCATAGGAGCACCATCCGTTGCAAAAGAGATGCCACAAGACTCACAGAGCACTATATCTCCAGCAATCACCATCCTGATGACATGCAGTGGGTGGTACTGGATCAACTTAAATCCACAACAACCAATGCCAAACACAAGCTCCTACTGTATGAACAAAGATGGATCTGGAGGCTGCGAACGGACACTATAGGATTGAATGACAATATTCAATGGTCAGCTCTAGGCTGATGACTAAATACCAATTTGAGATCTCTTTTTTATGAAAACCCACCTATGATCATAACCGGTATTAGATAACTTTACTGACATTCCACGGGCCCTTTTAATCCCCATTGCGGGACCTACCCCTAGTAACTAAGCTATTGTCGCTCCTCCCTTCTCATACCCTCTTTCTTTTTCCCCCCCTCTTTTTCTTTCTCCTCTATTTTCTATACATCTGCTGGATTCCCCCTTCTCAACTCCCCGCCCCTGTTTTTGCTCTCTGCTCTTTTTGCTCTCTTTTTCTTCCCTTTCTCTTTCCTCTTTCCTTTTCTTTTTCACCCCCCTTCCCCTTTTTTTTATCTCTCTTGTCTTCTCTATCTTTAACCTCTTCTCCCCTTCTCTGCAAAAAAACCACTACCCCCCGACTCTACTCTCCTTTTTTCCATTCCCCCCTTTTTTCTTCTGTCTGGGTTCTTTCCCTCTTTTTTCTTCCCAGGCACACCTTCCCCCCCCCCCGCTTTTTGCTCTCTATTTGTGTCTTCCTTCCCTTTCCTTAGTTCCTTTTTCTAATTGGCCCTTATATGTTTTTCTTTTTTCTTCTCTTTTTCTCTTGTTTCCTGCTCATCGACTTTCTCTTTTTCCCTCTGCCCCCTGCTTTGTCCACACCCTATCCCCATCTCTCTACTGAGCCTCAGCGTTGTTCCCTGCCCAGAATCCTTTCTTGTCGTTCCTTTTCTCATCCCCCCTTTTCTTCCCCTCCTCTATTTTCCTCTCTTTTCCGTGTTTTGCCTGCCCGGTTTCTCCTCCCTTTCCCCCCCCCCTTTTTTTCCCCGCAGCACCCCCCCCCCCTTCTGTAGCATTTTACCCTGGTCGCCCATCTGGGACCTTCCCCATGGGACTCACATTCCCAGAGTCCCACGGGTTCCAGTGACGCGCTGCGTTATACGTGACACGTCACCACAGGACGCTCGCCCGTGCGCGCTAGCCGCGCCATGGACGAGGCGTCCTTCCTCACCGCACCGTCACTAAACGCGACGCTCCCCGCGGGGACCCGGGTGCCCCCGCGGGGCGTTGCGCCTTACCAGGACCAATCGGGGCCCTGTAGACTCCGAACCTAGCACAGCCCCCGAGGGGGCGCGGCTGGCTCTGGGGCGTGGTAACAATTTCCCCGGCAAACTGGGGGTTTCTTTTCCTTGACGCGCAGCACACCTGATTGTAATCTTCATTGGGCACCGCCCCTGGCTTCAGCAGCTGCACATCGATTGGCTGTAGCTCCTCATAAAGACCTGGCAAGCCGTTCAGTCAGTACCAGAGCGGCCTGGCTCCGGCATGTAGGTACCCCCCATGGTATTCCCTTTGGCGTGGTAAGTGTGGGCTATTCTGGCCCTGTATATCACCTTATACCTCTCTCTTTTCCTCTCTTCTCCCCCTTTTTCTTTTACTGCTACCTGTCTTTTTTTCTGGTAGCATTCAGATTTCTTTTAGCCTGGCCTTTTCTATCTTTCGTTCCTCTTCTTTTCTTTTTCTCCTTTTCTTCTTTCCTCTTCTCCCTGTGGTATTCCTTCTCTCTCCCTTTTTGCCTAGATTTTTTCTTCTTCTATTTTTACCTTTTTCATCTCTTGCCCCTTCCCTTTTTTTACTAACCTGCCCCATTGGCCTCCCCCTGTCTGTAGCGCACTCTGCGCAGTTTCCTCCTTTCTGCAAGCGCACTGTGCGTCCTCATTCCCCTTCCTTTTCCTTGTCCCCCCTTGCTAAACCCTTAATCTCCTCAGAGTGTGACTACAAGGGAAACCCCCCCCCCCCCCCCGGTTCCAGCCAGACCAGAGGCAATACGCCCCCAGCTCCGGGGTAAGTCACAATTGCATGCATGTGTGAGTGCATTTTTACATTTTCTCACCTATTGCTGTGTTGTGTGCTGTGGTTTGCCACTTTTTTATCACTCTGAATTAATTGTGCTTTATTTATCATCTACTATAGGCCTACCTCACCGTGAACTACCTGTTCAGGTAGGCCACACACTTTTCACTTTGAGCACTGTACTTACTACACGTGCTCCGACCCTGACGAATGCCCCTGACCTACCAGCACTCAGTGAGGGCAGAAACATGTTGGTCTTGTCCATTTCCTTTTAGACTCCAAGAGACATCATTCTCTAATGAGCCTTCCCCCTTAGTTTTAGTCTTACCAACATGCACCACCATTAAAACTAACAATAGCCACCGGTGACATGTTTGGTAATTTTATTATTCACCCCTTCTGGATCATTGTAACTATCCAGTCAATTTAATTTCAGCACTCCCTCTGGTTCTTTTAACCAGAGGTTGAGTCCGCCTGAGTAGTATCATCTTACTTGGGTGGGGCTAGGTGGTCATATGATGAAGCAAGACACTATTATGTGTGTGAGACCACCTAGTCCGTAAAGGAAAATCCCCCGCTACTCTTGTAGGTCAACACAGCACCCCCTATAAAGCAACCTAATTTAACCAGGCAGCAATAATCTTGCACCAATTTTCCTTTGAAATGTGACTCGTTGTCACTCTGGACTTGGAGTGGGACTCTGCAATACAACATTAACAGGTTTAGAGTTTTAATGGTATTATACTGAGTGGCATGTTTGCAAGGGATCGTAATCAGGTAACCAGAATAAGTGTCCACTACTGTGCAAGCATATTAACACCCGCGACTAGTCGGTAGTGGCCCAATGTAATCAGTTTGCTATATCTGCCCTAGCAACTTCCATCTCCCCAACTGACCTTTGACCGTTTGTGTGACAGATCTCTGTTGTGTGTGTTGACAAAACAAGACACTGCATGATCACGGTTTTTATCAAATCTAGGGGAATGTGCATCCCTCTAATCTCTGCCCACCTGTTAGTGGCTTTCTCTCACAGATGTCCACATTTTTGGTGTGCCCACTTAGCCATCCCCACCAAGTCAGAATCCTGTGTCGCCAATTCTGCCTCTGAGATTTTGGCTTTGTTGTCTGCAAGGGAATTAAACCATTATTCTAGTGAGTTGGTGGGTCAGTGGGTATCTACATTACTGTATACACTATAACAGTACTTTGCTCTAGCATTCCCCAAATTTCTTGCCACAATTCTTTGCCCCACACCGCCTTAAAATGTATTTGCCAGTTATGTGCATGCCATGTGGGAAGCCAGGGGGCTAACCCAGTGGTGGTAGACTAAGAATCAGTATAAATATGACAGGTCACAGGCAATTCTTGTTTCAGTGCCTGATTTACAGCATACAATTTTGCATATTGACTACTTTTCCCTTCTCCTGTAATGGATAACACCTTCTTGGTGACGGGCTTATATGACACTGACTTCCAATGTCTTTTGGACCCCACATTCTTGGCTGAACCATCGGCAAACCATACATGCTCCCTATCCTCAGGGGACAACGATTAAAATGGCTCACCCCACCTCACTGGTGACTCTTTTATCTCTGGTACCTCCTGCACCCTCTCAACATCCTGCACAGGGGCGTGTGCCACATGTTCGTGCAGGGCGGCTGTCCATACTGGTCCCACTCGAGCCCTGTCCTGTATGTACCATTTCCACTGAATTATACTGGCCTCTTGTGCATGTCCCATTGGGTGAGTTTTAAGTGAACTCATCACCGCTGCATTATTGGACTCTTAGGTCTCAGAATCACATTATAACCTAGGGTCATTTGCTCAGTATCCACTAGAGCCCAGTAACAAGCAAGTAATGTTTCTCAAAGGGAGCATATCACTCTCCAGCATCAGGTAGCTTTTTGGTCCAAAAACCCTGGCGCACCCTCTTTCTTCCCTGTTTTTGCCACATGCTCCAATTTGCATATTGCCCCTGAATGGTTACATTTAACTCAATGTCTCCTTCCTTACTGGCCGTAAGTCTAAAGTGGGTTGAATCGTGTCCTTTGCCAAGTCAAACGCACACTGCTGCTGCTCTCCTCATTCAGACTCATGTTTCTTTCTTGTCACTTTGTACAAAGGGGCCAAAATCTGACTCAAGCGAGGGATATGCTGTCTACAAAAACCAAACAACCCAATAAATTGTTGAGTCTCCTGCTTAGTACGGGGAGTGGCAAATTCTAAGATGTATTGTTTTGCCTGCGGCAACATCTCTCTATGTCCCTGATCCCACTGAATTCCTAGAAACTTCACATTTTGAGAGAGTCCTTTTGTCTTATCTGGATTAACCACCCACCATTTGCTCTGCAAGAGTTCCACAACCCTGTCCAACTGAGTCTGCATCTGTTCTTGTGTCTCTTCCTGAATCATCACATTCACATCATCAATATAATGAGACAAAGACAGATACTTAATCCAAGTGTTCTGCCACCAGACAGTGGGGTTATGTACATACCCTGGGGGGAGCCTTAGCATTCGGAATTCTATGCCATTCCACAAGAAACTGTATTGCTACTGACTCTCAGGGGCCAATGGTATAGAAAAGAAAGCATTGGCAATAACAATGGTTGCATCCCAGGTCCCTTTATGTTTTTGTATTCTCTTAATCAAAGTGATGGTGTCAGCGACTGCAGCAGTCAAGGGGAGAGTACATTTCTTCAATTTGCGGTAATCAATAGTCATTCTATGGGGCTTATCCGGTCGGCGCACAGGCCACAGAGGATTATTCCATTCAGTGGTAACTGGAGCCACGCAACCTGCCTCTATCAACTCCTGTGTAGTATCACTTATTTCCTCATGCCGTCCCGGAATTCGGTATTGTTTCAAACACCATTGAATGCTGGGGGCACCTTCACTGGGGGTATCAGCAGATGAACCTCCCTCACTGCTGCCACTGAAATGTATCTCTTTGACCCAAACTGGTAACAACCATAATCCAAGTATAAAGTCATCCCCTTTAGAATGTCAATTCCCAGTATATACTCTAGGACGGGCACAATCAAAACATTATATATTTTGTTGGTGCTCTCCCTATTTTCATTTGAACAGTAGTCTGCACTGTAGGGGTTGTTTTCCACCCAACCCTGTGATGGTATAGTGCTGACCTGCAAGCTTTTTTGGATTTACATAAATTAAAGAGGCCTCCCCTCCGGTGTCGACTGACGCCCAGAACCTTTGAACATTTTTGTGCTTTCAGTGAATTTCTAAATCAACATGGGGTCTGTTATCTTTACGAGCCCATCCCTGTACCGGAGCTTGGCCTGTTTCCTAATCTCATTTGAACATGTCAACCTTTATCCAAATAAGGTCTGGATATATGCTCTCATATCTGCAAGGAGATTCCTCTCCTTCCCTGTTCTCAGCATTTAACCAATCGCTGTCCAAATCTTCCTCCTCTTTCCCTTGTGAAGAAACATTTTTCTCCCTCTGTTTTCCTTCCTCCAGCATCTGTGGCTGGCCCCAATTCACTTGTTTATTTTCTTGCTTGTTCACTTCCTACTGCCCTCCTTTCTGTCCAGGCCTCGCTTACAGTACATCTCTCACAAGCTTTTGGTATCTTTACCATCAATCTGCTCCTTGTTGACACCATCCTTCAGTAATGTCATAAACATGTCTTTCCTAGATACTCTTTTATTATCAATGCGACCCTCAGACCTCGAGGCTGTCTCAGGTTTTGTCCAGTCTCCAAGCTCTCCTAACTCACAAACTGCCTCAGTACATCTTTAAATGCCTTCCTTGCCTGATTAATTAGGAGGGTTACTATTATCTGCTTGTAAGCTGGAGGAGCAAGGTGAATAATTTTATTTCGCACTAACACAGAGAGCGGTCCGTTTAACAGATGGTGAGCATCACCCAGGAAAACAGCAGTTTTTATTCCGGCCTTCTTAATTATCCGCATTACATCTCTTAAAGTGTACCAGAGCTTGTCCTTTTGTGGCCAATCTGATTCTGTAGGATACTTATGGTTATACCCCACGACTGCGAGCTGCAGTGACGTGATCAGTTGGTTACCTTGATAACCCCTAAACTGCTTCTGTATTATGGGGTCAGTGCTAAGAGTACAACATTTAGGAACATCTCCTATATCTAACATTACTCCAGAGAATCCTGTGTCAAATAATCACACCATCAATGTAAGTAATGTTTCCCCAGATCTCTGCTTGAATCTGTATATAAGATAATTGACTTCCTGCTGGGTGTAATCTTCTAGGGCAGTGGTTCCCAACCTTTTGACTTCTGTGGGCCTCCACTTTATGATTACTGGAATCCGGGGACCCCCACTGAATCATTATTTGAGTCTGGGTACCCCCCACTACGTCATTACTGAAATTACACTGAATTACATTACTGAATTACCTAATCTGTTCATATTCCTTAATAGTATCCTTAGCAGTCACGGACCCCATGAGGAGGCTTTGCGGCCCCCAGGGGTCCCCGGACCACAGGTTGGAACCACTGTTCTAGGGAGTGCTTCTCAGTCCCCCAACCCCCTGGGTTTGAAGATTTCCCTGAATTTTCAATCTAAATATTGGCTGTGTACAAACCCCTTTCTGTTCGTCTGGCTCAAGCCGGCCTCCACCTTTTTTAACTGACTCATCACTGGAATAAGAAAAATTGGTTGAGTCCCAGATATTTGCGTCTCAAATTTCTGGATCCCAATTTAACCCTGCCCTAGCAATAGCTAAATGAACTTTCTTTTGATTGACTCTACCCCTACATTTCCCATACCTGTATTGGGCAACTCGAACAGCTGCCTCGTCCCCGCAACAGATTGATAAGTTTCCGCTTTATCTTGCAATAACTTATTGTAACAGGACAGCATGGTTACATTATTTTTAGCTTCAACTCTAACTGCACATATTTTTCATGCATTTTTCTATAGGCAGATAACAGGATCCAGCCCCATCTGCCTAAAATAGATAAAGCACATCCCTGTTCTACAGGTACTTTCTATAAATAGAGTAAAACTGTTTTTGGCTCAGCATTACTAAGACATCTGTCCCAGTTCTTACATAATGCTGCTCCACAAGACCATTCATTCGCAAGAACATCATAGGGTGCTTTTTCCCACCCTGGTATGTCATTTGGAACATGGGAAACCTTTGACTTTTTGCCAAACATTCTTCACTTTTAAATCTTTCACTTCATATCCTGCTGATGACGCCAAATTGTTCTGCTTATCTTCAAACTAAGAAGGAACAAGGCTAAAGAATGCAAAGAATGCAGCACTGTTAGTCTGAGTAATTAATTTATTAAGGCACTTCCCAGGGCTCCAACAAAAGAATTCAAAAAAATTAACGTGAGCATTTAACTTGAATGCAACAAAACATGTGTAGCTACTAAAAAAATCACAGCAGTTGAATGATAATAATCAGAAAAAAAATCAATATATTGACAATGAATATCTATGCAGTGAATATATGTATATTTATGCATGCACACAGTAAAGCTAGATAATTAAGAATTAAAAATGCATCACTATGGGTATCGAATCCAACATCATCCTTGTCTTTGCCAACGTCAAGCTGTGGAACCCTGGTCTGCCGAGACAGGAGAAACTTTCACCAATGGAACTCCAGAGCAATGATTCAACCCTCAGAAATGAGTTCCTTCTGCCTCAGCGTCAATTGTCCCCTCCTTATATATCTTAAACAAACTTAAGAGGAAGGCTCTAGTAACCTCCCCCTCCCTTCGAGTGAGTTGTGAAATTCAAGCGCTGGCTCTACTTGGTCGGTATTGAAAACAAACAAAAGGATTGGCCAGATCCCAAGGTGTATTTCTAAGATAGAGCCGTACCCTCACCTGCTAATAAACATTTTCATCCTTGTACACTCTTATTATCGTTGCATCCCCCATATGATGTTCCCTTCTCTGGTGAGAAAAGCAAAAACATGTTCAATGTAGACAACAAACTGTGCGTAGAAAAATACCTGCACCACCAATGTGACGGTATTTGAAGCTAAGCTAAGCACAAATGGAGTCAGTTGTCAAGATAGAATCAGTGGTTAAATATAGATAGCATTACAAAGACTTGTGCTTGACAGGTAGGCTGTCCCCAGTGTCAATGTTGTGGGTACACCATTGGGTGATCCCATGGGTGAGTGAGAACATGGGGGGAAACTGTCCCAGCAACTGATGACAATCCCTCTGCCCTTCTAGGGTCACAGTAAGGGAGAGGTTCATGCCCTCTACTGACCCATCACGCTCCTTGTGAGGC
The DNA here is from genome assembly GCF_031143425.1 of Pleurodeles waltl. Taxonomy (NCBI): domain Eukaryota; kingdom Metazoa; phylum Chordata; class Amphibia; order Caudata; family Salamandridae; genus Pleurodeles; species Pleurodeles waltl. Next base: position 602,742,552 of record NC_090442.1, on the reverse strand, counting down.
GGTTCACATGCAGGACCCTCAAATGGTTCCTAGGAGTTTGCACGCCCACCAGGTAGGTGACATTGCTCTTACGCTCCTTCACCTCAAAAGGCCCCCACCAACGGTCTTGGAGAGCATAGGGCTCTACCGAGGCGATCACCCACACCTTCTGGCCAGGCTGAAACTCAACTAGAGTGGTATGCTGGCTGTACCAGTGCTTCCTGTCCTCCTGGCTAGCTTACAGATTCTCCTGCATGAGTTTCCGGAAGGGGGATGTCTGGTTCCTGAAGGCCAGCATGTAACTGAATACATCCTGGGGTGGCTTCGTGGAAGCTTGCTCCCAGCCCTCCTTTACCAAACTGAGAGACCCTCTCACTGGGTTCCCATACAGAAGTTCAAAAGCACTGAAGCTAACCCCCTTCTGCGGTACCTCCATCTAGGCAAACAACAGGAATGGTAACAGGATGTCTCACTTACACCTCATTGGGTCTGAGAGACCCATAATCATGTTCTTCAGGGTATGCTTGAACTTTTCAACCAACTCATTGCTTTGGGGGTAGTAAGGCATGGTGAACTTGTAGGTAACACCACACACCTTCCACATGGCTTCCATGTACAACGACATGAAATTGGTGCCCCGGTCAGATACCACTTCCTTGTGGAAAGCCACTCGGGTAAGGATCCCTATAAGTGCCCTGGCCACGGTGGGTGCAGTCACTGTCCTATGAGGGATAGCTTCTGGATACTAGGTGGCATGGTCCACCAAGACCATGATAAACCTGTTGCCCATGGCTGTCTTGAGGCCCCACAATGTCAATGCCCACCCATTCAAAAGGGGTGCTCAGGACAGAAAACTGTGGAAGAGGATCCTTGCACTTTACCCCAGATTTGCCACTCACCTGTCAGGTTTGCGAAGTCCTGCAATATGCTCCTGAGGTCTTCCTCATTTGGGGCCAACAGAAGTGGGTTACGAACCTGTGAAAGGTCTTGTCCTGCCCTAAATGACCTACCAGTTGCATATTATGAATCAGACCCAATAGGGAGGCTCTTAAACATTGGGGTACCACCAGCACACTGGCTGCCCCAGGCTCGCTATACAGGAGATCTTTCTCCCAGTAAAGCAGGTGAGATTCAGAGGCGTCACCAGCTGCCTGGGCCTTGGCCTGTTTCTGAAGACCCTAAAAAGTTGGTATACTTTCTAAATTTGTCTCCCAGCTAATATATTTGTAGTTGCTGCAAATGCAGCAGCCATTAGCTCTTCAGTATAAACATCTGAGATGAACCTTGCCTGTACCTCCATATATGCCAAAAACTCGAAACTGGAAGTCTTTAACCAAGGACTGGAAAGGAATGTTAGCATACATGGCGGCTCTAGTTGCCAGCTTTAACCCTGTAAAACTCTTTTTGAGAGCCATCTTCTCATCTGTCTATAGGACTATTGACAGAGAAATCACCTATGATTTTCCTGGCAGATTGACCGACATACAATCAAGAGTGGCTGCAGCAGTAAGATCAAATTCTATTTTCATCACTGAATAAAGTCTTGTGAGGAATTCAGGCAAGGCGGCCTTCTCTGAATTCTTCAATTCTAGAAATAGTGAATCCTTTACCTCCCTATTTATTGCTTCCACCTCTGGTTGCTAGAACATGCCTGCACCAGTAATAGGCATTGCTTCTTCCATCTGAAAATGAAGATTATGCACTAAGTATCTGCAATGTGCTTGCATGTCTGAAGACTGATTGAACTTACCTCTTTGCACCAGCTCAGACTCTAGTTTCCCTTCTGACACATATTCAGGAGATGAACTGGAAAGAAATGTAAGGAAATCTGTCCAGTAGAAAATGAAGAAGGTGGGCACCCCATGAAATTGGCCTTTGTAGCTATCTTGATAGAGAGGTGGAACTGTATCTCTGTAACACCGCTGTCAGTGATTCGATCAAGGTCTGAATCTGTAACTGAGATAAAGCAGGAGGAGGATCTGCATCAACTTTCCATCTTCTAACTGTACCTCTTCACTCCTCCTTGTCTCTTGAGAAATGATGGTGCATAGATCGCTATTTCAGAGTCACAAAATGGAATGTATCATATTTGCGATTCGGTAATAGCGATTTCTTAAAAATCGCAAATGCTATTACTGAATCGCAAATAGCGATTCTGAGGACATTCGCACCTATGGGCCTGTAGGCCCATATTTGAAACTTTTTTGCATTTCCCAAATTGCAAATTTCTAACTGGAATTCGCAATTTGGGAAATGCAAAACCCCAGGGTCCTGGGGGCCTAAGGCTCCCTCTGCTGCACCCCAAAAAATTATTTAAGGAAATGTAAGGCGCACACATGCCAAAGGGGCATGTGTAGGTTACATGTCAATTTTGAAAATGCATTTTTAAAATTTGCACATGGTTACCAACAAGTTGAACTTGGTGGTAATTGCGATTTCTTAATGCCCAATTCGCATTAAGGAAAAGCTTAATACATGTGCTTAAGAAATCGCAAAAAGGGATTCCTTATTTGCAATTTCTTATTTAGAGAATCACAATTTACGATTCTCTAAACCGGCTCGCAATTTTAAGGAATCGCTATTTTATCGATTCCTTAAAATTGCATAGCGAATGCCTTCCATACATACTGAAAGGCATTTGTGAATTCGCAAACGGCCATTCGCACCGTTTGCGAATGCAAAAACGCTTGATACATCTGGCCCTAGCTCCTTTAAGTGAATGTCCTTTTTCCTACGCATAGAAAACAAAGCTATTTCCATTTAAAATACAGATCTGCCACAGAGGGACATCTTTTATATTACTCCTGTTTGAAGTCTAAATTTACATTTACAGTGGGCATGATTGCGGCAGTCATCATGCCAGCTCATAAAGGTAACTGGTAACCCGTATGAGCTTCTACATGCAGCTCCAAAATACTACACTGACCTAACAAAATCCATGGTCTATGTAGCACTCCGGCATCTCTTTCGCCTTGTTTCTAAGGCTGCTTTTGTGCTAATGCGCTGATCTGACCTTGATCTGGGTCTGAACTTTGCTATGGACCCAGTGCCGAGCTGACACCATGATACAGAAACCCAGACATATGCCACAACTCTCTTGTGGCTTCAACAAACTAGATCTGCATGACTGTATTCATTTGTAGACCCCTCTCCAGGGGTCCCACAAACTAAACAAACCTATTTCTCAACCAAAAAAATAAAAATAGAAAAACAAATATAAAGTAGAATGTTAGGTATTGTATCAGGTCATTCCCTGCTACCTGTAAGTTCTATGGAAGCAGACACAAAAACAAACTGTAGTAAGTGTGAAAGGATCTTTTTTGGTCCATGGGTGATTTGAAAGGATTCCTAGGGGAAGACAAGATCATCATTTTTTTACTAGGTCACGTGATGTCTGAGAGAGGTTTGGGCACCTCAGTTCAGGAAGAATTCCCACAAGTTAGGGTTCAAGAGTTAATTAACTGCTCAGTGTTGGGTATCATTTCGGTTCTGCCTGCATTGGAGACATAAGACTTGGGTATGAAAACAATGGAGCATGCCTTATTTCAAACAGCATAGTTTGGCCCTCATTATGTCCCAAGTGGTTTTCCACCACCAGGGTTAATGTGGCGGTAGAAACACCAACAGGCTGGGGGTACATACCGCCACATCATGAGATTGGCGGGCTCGCTGCAGCCAAACCGCAAATTTACCATTTGTACCGCCATGGCGGTATGAGCCGCCGGGCCGGGGATGTGAATCCCCAGCCCAGCGGCCGACAGAGTACCACCCCTGGAATTCTGAGCCAACCTACCTCCATGCTTTCTGTGGCGTTAGCAACGCCATGAAAATCATGGTGGTAGGCCCTACCGAAGACAGGGAAGGAATTCCCTGTCACCGGTAGGCGGCTCCCCCACCCACCAACACTCACCTGACACCCCCTCCATCCAAACTCAGCCCCCTGCCCATCCCCCAAACACACACTAACCCCCAAACCCCTGACATTCAGATACATCCCCCACACTCCCCATACACACACTAAGCACCCCACCCCGAAATTCAGATACAACCCCCACACCCACCCATACACACACTAAGCCCCCCACCCCCTCTGATTCATCCACACACCCCCATACACGCACAAAGACACACACCACGCATACACCCATTAACTTATACTCATCCACACACGCATTCATACACACACTGGCATACATGCATTCTTACATGCATTCTTCCAGACATGCACACACACATGCACAACACATCCCACACCCTCGCACCCCTCCTCCCCTGTCAGACGATCACCTTACCGGCTCCGGGGAAGTCGTCCGGCAGGGAACGAGAAGGGGCACTGCTACAGCCAGCAGCGCCCGCCAGCTGAACACCGCAGGCAGTATCACAGGTCATGATACGGCTGGCGGTATTCAACAGTAGTAGCAGTGCCAGCTTACCACCGTCTGCCAGTCTGCTCACTGCCAGATTTCCGCCCTTCTTGTGGCGGACGTCCGGCAGTGCTCATAGTCTAGCAGACGAAGGTAAACAGGGTGGCGGTCCTTTGGAGGCTGTCACCTGTACGGTAGGCGGCTTTTACCACCAATGTCTAAATGACCACCTATGTTCCGCATTTTATGGGATAGCATGTAGGTGCATTTTAGTCCAATGAAATGTGGCTTTTGCTTTTTAGTTTTGTATGGCTAATTAGTGTTTCTGCTGCTGTTTAATTTCATTACACAAATTCAACCAAAGTGCCATAGTGAAACATATTAAAACTGGCCTTGGTGCATTGGCTCAAGGAATCTGTGTTTGACCTCATGGTTACAGGCTTGAGTTCCTGTGGTCCCACATAGTCTTTCATCCTTCTGATGCTTATAATATGAGTACCATTGAGTTCTAATACAACAGATTTCTGCTATACATTTTAGTATAGCTTCCCCATTGTCTTATTTATGGTGTGCGAAGCTCCATTAGCAAAGCCAACAGGACATACTTTAATGCCCTAAAGCATGCAAACACCAGCGTGCACAATGCTATTTACATGCATTGACAGATTAAAGCCAGGCATACTGGGTATTTAGGGGTATTTCATAAACAATAAAAAGATAAAGGTGAGGCTACACCACATGTCTGGGATTTAATAAAGTATGTATTTGTAAAGCGAATGTTCAACACTTGGGCCATCTTAGAGCGGAATATTTGTTTATAAATTGCTATCCAGTTCATTTAATTGACCTCAGAAGGATGAAATTCTGAGTAGAGTTGCCAAGGTTGAGTTGCTTCTATGAGGGTTGCCCAGGAGAGAACATTTCCTTTCCAGGATGGCTGCCATTGCGACCACATGCTTGGGACCATATGGGAATGTTTTGTTGTTCCTAACCCTTTCAAGATGGCTGACACATTGCTTTCAAATATGTCGGCCAGCTCATATAAAATTATACTGAACTAAAGCAAAGGCAAAAAAGCATTGGCAAAGTCATTAGCTCTATAGCCAGTGCCAGATCGTTTGCCTTTGCCAATGCTTAATTGCCTATGACAGCACCTTAGCCACATTTTGATAGAGTATCCTGTCTGCCTGTCTGCCAAATTCTAAATAAGCCCAAATGCTTAAGATGAAAGACCTTACCTAAAACGTTTTGTTCTCTAATGGTGAATTTGTCTCCATCTGTGAAAATAAATCACAAGAACTATAAAATCAGTCTGTCCAATGACTGATGAATCTAACTTCAGATTTTTCGTAGTATCGTGGATCGAAAATCATCGTTTAAATAAAGACACAGAGGTAAACACTATCCTCTTCCATGATAGAGTGATCCCATGTAATATGTTTTGAGTTGTTACATATTAGTTTTGTTGTTTTTTCCAGTTCTTCTTGCATTCACAGGAAGCAAGAGGAGGAGTATGAAAGAGATGATTGACAAGGAAAGACAGAGATAATTTGACGCTGAAACGAGAATACCTAGGCCCATATTTATACTTTTTTAGCACCGCATTTGCGCCACTTTTTGACGCAAAAATGCTGCAAACATGCAAAATACAATTGTACTTGCAATTGTATTTTGCAAGTTTGCTCCGTTTTTGCGTCAAAGAGTGGCACAAATGCGGTGCTAAAAAAGTATAAATATGGGCCCTAGTTTATTTTGCTGTGCAGAGAAAAAGGGAAGAACATGGTTGCAAGTTCCAGTATTTTATTAATGTTAAAAATATTTGTATATGGATATTCTGTAATGCTGCTTCTCAAAATGAGCTTCTGGCCTGGGCAGAGTAAAGGAATGCGATGTAATATTAGCCTCAATGCCTTGCCATAAAATTGACCCTGAACCAATACAAAAGGAAAGACCTCTTATTGTGTTGCAAATTGGATTGGATGCCTATTGTGTCTGTCTAAATACAAATGTATAATGCTTCCTAATGTACCTATTATAAGACACCTTGTCGGAGGTTGGAATCATGTAAACTTCAAATGCTTTCACAAAGACACACAATTTCATCTAGCCATATTTATCACTATTCACACTGTGCTAATGCACACCACACCTTTGTTGTAGACACTATATTAACTTTAGGAATAGATTTAGGGGGTACTTACAACCCTGGCGGACGGTGTTAAAGGTGCGGTAATACCGCAAACAGGGCGGCGGAAGGGAATTATGACCGTGGCGGAAACCGCCAACAAAGACAGCCACTTTAACACTCCGCCCGCCACGGCAGTACAGACAAGCAGCGCGGCGGTCACCGCCAACAGACAGGCGGAAGACAATGTACCGCCCACAGTATCACAAGCCGCCAATCCACCACCTTTTCCGGGGCGGTTTCACCGTGGATAAAAACACGGCGGAAACAGCTTTTACAATGGGAAAACGCTCACCTTAACAAACTCCACGAGGAAGGAGGCCACCATGGAGCCGGAATTACAAATCCTACCTGCCCTTGTCTTCCTACTCATCTACGAACACCAGCGCCGGCGGCAGCGAAGACAACGGTGAGTACTGCACCTACGACATAGGGGAGGTAAAAGTCAGGGACACACACACGCAACATCCCCACCCTCGCACATTACAACACACACACCAATGCATTTCCAAACATCACTCTAACAACCTACAACCCCCCCGGAAGAATGCAAAGACAAAACGAAATCAGTTCAAACATTGTACTGTATCAAAATACATGTTTCAAATATATACAGATATATATAAACTCATTCAAAAGTATATACATTACGAGAAGTAGTGCAGATATGCACATCTCAATGTCCGTGCACCACTGGGCCAAAAATGCATGGGCGAGGCCCACACAAGATACCTGTCCACAAACGGAGAGAACACTGCCGGGGCATCAGAGAGAAATACAACAGGCACCTCAGGGGGAAGGGAAGAGGGGGGGCACCTCAGCCGGATTACAGCACCACGCCAGATCCACGATGGGGATCCATGCCCATTGACGTATCCTGGGGAGTGCAAAGCCACAGTCTTTCAAGTCTCTACAGTGGGTGGGTTGCCCACTGTACCATCCTGGGGAGTGCAAAGCCACAGTCTCTCAAGTGGATAACAGTCTCCACTGGTTCTGGAGGGAGAATGGTGCCTACACTGGATTAGGCTCCCTGTGACAGTTCCTGTCCCGTCACTGTCCCAGCTGTAAATGGGATAACGATGCTTGATGTGGCGGTCTTTTCCTTCTGCAGCAGTGCTTGCCCTGTTCAGCGGTGCTTGCCCTGTTCAGCGGTGCTTTGCCATGGCGGTCTCTGGCCTGTTCAGCGGTGCTTGCCCTGTTCAGAGGTGCTTTGCCATGGCGGTCTCTGACCTGTTCAGCTGTGCTTGCCCTGTTCAGCGGTGCTTGCCCTGTTCAGCAGTGCTTTGCCATGGCAGTCTCTGGGCTGTTCAGCGGTGCTTGCCCTGTTCAGCAGTGCTTTGCCATGGCGGTCTCTGACCTGTGCATTGGTGTGTGGCAAGATGGTCCCTCATTGCCCAGCGGGGCTGTGGCAGGCGGGACCCTCCTGGGCACTGACTCCGGTGGTGGTCTCCTGACCAGTCATGATACTTGGGCCCTCCAGGGCACTGACTATGGCGGTGGTCTCCTGACCAGTGACGTTACTTAGGCCCTCCAGGGCAATGACTCTGGCGGTGGTCTCCTGAACAGTGACAATACTTGGGCCCTCCAGGGCACTGACTCTGGCAGTGGAGGGCACTGACTCTGACGGTGGTCCCCTGACCAGTGACAATACTTGGGCCCTCCTGGGCACTGACTCTGGCGGTGGTCTCCTGACCAGTGACAACGGTGCTGGCGGTGGCGTCCCGTCCGCCGGGGAGGATGCCACCCTTCTCCGCCGTGCAGCTCTCATGAGGCTGTGCAGACTTCTTCTGGCACTTCACCGCCTTTTGAGGAGTCACAGCTGACTCTGCAATCCCCCTGGGACCCTTATGAGTAGTTTTGCCTCCAGGAGTCTTCACTCGGTCCCGTCGGCCACTTGCCAACCTGAGATGCTTTACAGGGGGTGGACTGGCAGTGCCTTGGCTCCGTGTCACACTGCCTGCCCTGGTGGCCGGTGCACTCCACACACCTGTAACACGCACCACTGGTACTGGAGTCTTTTTGGCTGAGGCGCTACTACGGGACTGATGAATTTGAGGGGTGGGGGCAAAGAGGTCAAAGTTGCTGAGGGACAGTTTCTGACGAACACTGGGATGGGTAGCTGGAGGGGGTCTGGGAGTGGAGGAAGAGGAGGTGGTTGTAGGAGGTGTCACTTTAGGTGTTTTGGGTGCAGGTGCAGGTAGTGGAGGCTGTCGTGAGGTGGATGGATGTTGGGTTTGTGGGTGCCCGCGTTTGTGTACTTTGGGAGGGGGCGTCACAGACACACTGGGAGAGGACACAGGGGACGTGTAAATGGGAGTGGGGGTGCTGAGTGCAGGTGAGCGGGGTGTGGTGCTGGGTGTTCTGGTGCGAGTCCTAGTGCCTGTAGATGTAGTGCATGTAGGTGAGAGTGTAGACGACACTGGGAGGGAGGAGGGAGACGATGAGGAGGGGGACACAGTGGAGGCAGTGGATGTTGCTGTGTCTGTATGTGGGTGATGCTTGGGTGGGTGCCTGTGGGATGTGTGGTGCCTATGTTTGCCTGAGCTACTTTTGTGTGTTGAGGTGTGTGCATGCTTGTCTGTTGGTTTGCTTGGGATAGGCTGGGGTACAGGGGCCTGGGTCTGGGTGGAGGAAGTTGGAGGGGGGAGGCTAGACAGAGGGACAATGGCTGCCATCAGTGCTGAGGCCAAAGATTGCAGGGTTCGATGAAGGGCAGCCTGACCAGAATGAATGCCCTCCAGGAATGCATTACTGTGTTGCAACTCCCTTTCTACACCCTGGATGGCATTCACAATGGTAGACTGCCCAACAGTGAGTGACCTGAGGAGGCCAATGGCCTCCTCACTGAGGGCAGCAGGGGTGACAGGGGCAGGGGCTTAGGTGCCTGGGGCGAAGGTGATGCCCACCCTCCTGGGTGAGCGGGCACGGGCGAATGCTGAGGGGCTACTGGGAGGGCGGTGCTGGTAGGGGAGGTCGCGGTTGTACCTGTAGAAGTGGGGGGCACAGATGGTGCCGCCACCACAAGGGAGCTCCCATCGGCAGATGAGTCCGTGTCGCTGGTTGGTGATCCGGTGCCCGACGTGAAGCTCCCCTCGGCCTCCGTCCCACTGGTGCATTCTGAGTCTGTGGTGTGGCCCTCCATGGCCATGTGGGATGCAGCTCCCTCGTGCTCCGGTGCCACTGTACCTCCGCCTGATGATGCTGATGCACAAAAGAACATGGAGAGCAAAAAAAGGCGAGGGGACGACAGAAGAAAGACAGGTTGAGTGCATGGCATACCGCTACCGTTGGCGGACAATACAGACACAGCAGCCCCCTGCACTACGCCACGCTCCTGGCCTCTACAGATGCAATTCCTGGGATGTGGCCTACATCGCTATGGTCGACATCTGCACACATGGATGCCACAGGGGCATGTATACCTGTACTTGGCACTCTACTGCGGTGGGGTAGAGTGCCACATGGCCTGCATTACAGAGGGGCCTAGCCTATGGAAGTCGCCCTGGCCTAGGGAAACCCACAGCCCTCCTCCCACACCTAGACCCCTCAACAGCGTGCAAAGTCCCCAGAATGATTGCGTACTCACCCCCTTGTGTCTGCTGTGATGCCCTCAAGCGCCCATCCAACTCAGGGTAGGCCACCGCCAGGATCCGGAACATCAGGGGGGTCATGGGGCGACGGGCACCCCTCCCACGTTGGGAGGCCATCCCCAGCTGAGCCTCCGCCGTCTTCTTGCGCCAGCGGCGAATGTCCTCCCATCTCTTACGGCAGTGGGTGCCCCGTCTCTGGTGGACCCCCAGGGTCCGGACGTCCTTGGCGATGGCACGCCAAATGTCCTTCTTCTGGTGGGCGCTGACCTACATGACATGCACAGGGGAAGAAGAGAAGTCATTAGCAATAGCACCGTCGGAGTGAGTGGCCCCCATCCCTGCCCTTGCCATGTGGCACATGCATTCACAGTCCTTCATGTTCACTGCACTCTGCCCCCTTCCCTCTTACAACCAGCCCTCTCCACCCAGGCATAGCCCATACAACGTGCTCCCTTGGTACTTACCTGTTGGTCTGGAGGACCGTAGAGTAGCGTGTACTGGGGAGGACCCCGTCCACGAGCTTCTCCAACTCCTGAGCAGTGAAGGCAGGGGCACTTTCCCCAGACGCAGCAGCCATTGTCTCTTCCAGACCGAGGTCACAGCAGCACTTGCAGTGTAGGTCCTCTCCTGTCGAAGATCAGGTAACAAGTGATTGAACAGATAGAAAATGGCGGTCACGTCCGCGGCAGTGATGTCCACGGCGGTGCGTATCATCACTGCCGGCGCACTTCATCATTGGCTCCTGGGACCCATAGGGTCCAATGTTAACCAATGCAGCATTGCGCCGCGGTCTACGACCGCCTACCGCGACGGTGTACAACGCCAGCGCAGTTACCTCACATCCCACTGTCCCAGTTTAGAGGTCAGGCAGCCGCCATTTCAGGGGCCCACATGGCTTAATTTGCAACTGCGTCACACATACCTGGGCCTACACTCGACACACATACAGGAAGATTTTTGTCTTTGGTGTCGTGTTCTGTGTATCTGTGGGTACATACCTGGGATTTTGTTGACTCTGTGGTCGCTGTTGTCCTTCCTAGGCACCGTCAGCTTGGACATTTGAGAAGATGGCGGAATCCTCCGGTGTACCGACCGCTGGTGGACCTGTTGACAATGGAGAAGCGACATTTACTCATCACCTACAGGTTTGACCGTGCCACTATCCAGGAACTATGTACCCAGTTGGAGCCAGACCTGTTGTCACCAATCCGCCATCCCACAGGAATCCCCCCTGAAGTGCAGGTGCTGTCCGTGCTCCATTTCCTTGCAAGTGGATCGTTTCAGACAACAGTGGCCATGGCATCAGGGATGTCCCAGCCTATGTTTTCCAACGTGTTGTCAAGAGTGTTGTCTGCTCTGCTGAAACACGTAAGGACCTACATCGTTTTCCCTCAGGTGGAGGATTTGCCTACAGTGAAAGGTGACTTCTATGCCCTTGGACATATCCCCAACATCATAGGTGCTATTGATGGGACCCATGTAGTTCTGGTCCCGCCCCACAGGAGTGAACAGGTGTACAGGAACCGTAAGAGTTATCATTCGATGAATGTACAGATGGTATGTTTGGCAGACCAGTACATCTCACAGGTAAATGCTATGTTCCCTGGATCAGTGCATGATGCCTACATCCTGCGCAATAGCAGCATCCCTTATGTGATGGGGCAACTCCAGAGGCACCGGGTGTGGCTATTGGGGGACTCTGGTTACCCCAACCTGTCCTGGCTATTGACCCCAGTGAGGAATCCCAGGACCAGGGCAGAGGAACGCTACAATGAGGCCCATGGGCGGACTAGGAGGGTGATCGAATGCACCTTCGGCCTCCTGAAGGCCAGGTTCAGGGGCCTGCATATGACAGGTGGTTTCCTATTCTACTCACCAAGGAAGGTGTGCCAGATCATCATCGCCTGCTCGATGCTTCACAATCTTGCTTTGCAACGCCAGGTGCCTTTTCTGCAGGAGGATGGTCCAGATGGCGGTGTTGTGGCAGCTGTGGAGCCTGTGGACAGTGATGAGGAGGACGCTGAGGAAGAAGACATAGACAACAGGGAGTCAGTCATACGGGAATATTTCCAGTGACACACAGGTGAGAACAGTTTTCTTTTTGCCATTACATTCACTTTCACACTTCTACCTCTATCCTGTCTGTCAGTTCATAGCAGTATTTGGTCACTGAGTTGTACCTTTCCATTACGGTTTCACAGGTGTGGTTAGCAACGTGTGTCATCTGCTTGCATCCTTCAAGGACTTGTGATGTGTGACATAGGTATGTTGGCTATAAAATTGGAAAGCATTTTGACACTGTCATTGATAATACATATTTACCAATTCACAGACTGACTCCAGATTGTTTTGTGGTTCAAGGGTGTTTATTTCAGTGCTCATAAATGGAGGGGGGTAGTGATATGGTGATGGGGGACGGTGGAGGAATGTCCATGGCAGAGTACAGTCCATTAGTCACACAGGTGCACTGCCCATATGGGCATAGGGAGTGGAGATGGGGCAGTTCCAATCTGGACAGGGTAACAAAGTGGGACAGTGGGAGGACAATCAGGGTGGTCTCATTTCTTGGCGGGGGTCTTGCCATCTTGCTCTGTCCTGTTCCTGGATCTCAGGGACCGCTTGCGGGGTGGTTCTCCGTCTGCAGGGGGTGGGGTGCTGGTGTGGTGGTCCTGTGGCGGGGAGTCCTGTCAACTAGCGCCGGCGGAGGTGGTGGGCAGTTCATCGTCCATGCTAGTGTCAGGTGCCCCTTGGAGTGCCACGGTGTCCCTCAAGGTCTTTTGTATGTCCTTCAGCACCCCTACGATGGTGCCCAGGGCGGAGCTGATGGTTCTGAGCTCCTCCCTGAACCCCAAATACAGTTCGTCCTGCAGGTGCTGGGTCTCCTGAAACTTGGCTAGTACCGTCGCCATCGTCTCCTGGGAGTGGTGGTATGCTCCCATGATGGAGGAGAGGGCCTCGTGGAGAGTGGGTTCCCTTGGCCTGTCCGCCCCCTGTCGCACAGCAGCCCTCCCAGTTCCCCTATGTTCCTGTGCCTCCGTCCCCTGGACCGTGTGCCCACTACCACTGCCCCCAGGTCCCTGTTGTTGTTGGGGTGGTGGGTTATCCTGGGTTCCCTGTAGTGGTGGACACACCGCTGATTGACGTGTCCTGGGTACGGAGGTATGTGCCCGCTGGGTGGGTGCTGTGCTGGTGTTACCAGAGGGGGGTAGGTCAGTGTTGGGCTGTGCCTGTGCAAGAGGAACCGACTGTCCTGAGGCCCACAATGGTCCTTGCTGGTCATCAGGATCCAGTAGGGCAGAGCTGCTGTTGTCACTGTGGGCCTCTTCTGTGGGTGGAGTGGAGTTGTCTGGACCCTCCGGTGTGGTGACGTTCCGCAGTGGTTCTGCAGGGATATAAGAGCATGATTATTGCATGTGTGTGTGTAATGGTGTGCAATGGGTGGGTGTTTGTGTACCCCAGTGCAAGCATTCCTGTGTGTGGGTTTGTGTGATGATGGTTAGGGGGTTGTTATGGGTATGTGCAGTGAGCATGCTTTGGTAAGGGCTGACCATGCTTTGTTTTTCCATGCGGGGCTTGGTGTTGGGATGTGCGGTTTGTGTTATGAGTACATTAGTGAGGAGTTGGAGTGATAGGGGAGGGGGTGAGTGTGGGGGGGTGTGATGACATGCAGGTAGGGTGGGGGATATAATAGTTGAGATTTTACTTACCAGTGTCCATTCCTCCACCGACTCCTCCGAGGCCCTCTGGATGCATGATGGTCAAGACTTGCTCCTCCCATGTTGTTAGTTGTGGGGGAGGAGGGGGGGGTCCGGCGCCAGTCCGCTTTACCGCGATGTTGTGCCTAGATACCACAGAACGCACCTTCCCCCGTAGGTCGTTCCACCTCTTCCTGATGTCGTCCCGATTTCTTGGATGCTGTCCCACTGCGTTGACCCTGTCCATGATTCTTTGCCATAGCTCCATCTTCCTGGCTATGGATGTGTGCTGCACCTGTGAGCCAAATAGCTGTGGCTCTACCCGTAGGATTTCCTCCACCATGACCCTGAGCTCCTCCTCGGAAAACCGGGGGTGTCTTTGGCGTGACATGAGGTAGTGTGGGTGATGTGTGGGGTGGTGTAAGTGTTGATGTGTGTGTTGATGTGTAGTGGTGTGTGGTGTTTTGTGCGTGTAATGTTGTATGGGTGATGGTGTTGTGTGCCTCTGTGTGGCGGGGTTCTCAGTTGCTGTGCTCTCTATCTATCTGGCCTTCATCTCTGATTTTTGGTCGTAGGGGTTTGTAGGTGATGTGGGTGTGTGTTTTATATTGTGTTGGGTGTGTGGGAGTGGTGTTTGTATGTGTTTCAGGTGTGTGTATTTGTAATTGTCCAATGTGGCGGTGTTTTGGAGATGTGTGTGTATTTTGAGCGCGGCGGTGTGTACCGCCAATGGAATACCGCGGTTGAAAGACTGCCGCGTGGATTCGTGGGTCGTGATAGCATGGGCGTGTTTCTGTTGGCGTGACGGTGGAGGTTTTGTTTTCGTCAGTTTATCACTGACCTTTGGTGTGGCGGTCTTCTGTGGGTGTCTGAATTTCGGCGGATTTCGAGATGTGAGTCATGATAGCTGTGGCGGAATTCCGCGGAGGCGGCGGTGTTTTGGCGGTCTTCTGCACGGCGGTAAGTGGCTTTTACCGCCAATGTTGTAATGACCCCCTTAATCTTCTGGAACTTGATTCAGTCCTCACTAGCAGTGGTGTAGCTAAGAAATGGCTATCAGCCTTGACATCACTATATTGATCTATATGTGACCATAACGAAAACGTAATGTGTGTCTTAATGCTAGTCTAATGTAAAGTGGCAGTATTGCTTTCACTTAAATTAAGAGGACACAATACCAAAAGAATTCAGCATTTTCAGATTTAAGATACTTCACCATTTGGGTTGACATCATCCTGGCCAGTGTGAGTGGGGAACCCTCAATTCAGTGAGGAAGGAGACCCGATCAGGATCCCAAATCAGATCCTAGGTAGCGCGTCCGCTCCACAGGTGAGCTCCTATTTGAGCACCAAATCTCTCTGTCCTTTATAGCTGAAAACACCTCAAGAAGAAGGTTCTAGAAATGCCCTCCCCTCTGTTATGAAATTAAACGCTGGCTGTACTTCATCTGTGTCAAAAAGACTCCGTGTGTTATAACTTTATTGATTGAAATGTAGCCATTGATTATAATCTTATAACCATCGTCATGCTATTGGAGAGTTAAAACAATAACAGTTTATGTAACATTTGCACTAATGTTGTTGATTAATTTTGAGAAATGTAGTTCTCCATTAGATTCACTCACATGTTTTAACAGTTCCATTTCATTTTTATTTTGACTGCAACATGTAATTTAAATGAGAAAGAGTGACTGGCATTTTATAATGCAAAATTCAATGTGCACAGTAAAACGTGAATTAAATGTGCCATTGTAATACTGCTTCAGCTTGACTTCAGAAGGCCTGAATCTCTTTAACTTAAAAAACTGTTTTCCATTTCTGCTAATATGTCATTTCATTTTAGGTGCCTTCACATGAAAGATCAGATCAGATAAATGTCAGGTTTATTTGGACCATTGTCCATAAATCATTCTAAAACAATAAAAATAATAAAAATATTATACAATAAAAATGGCTTGCCACCCACCAGACTCATATAAGAACCACCTACTCTGCTGTGACCCATCCTTAAGACTCTGTTTGACTGTACCTATGAAGCAAGCAATTCTTACTGCTACATCTAAGTAACACAGTCCAGATAGCAGCTCTATTGCCTCCACCCTTTTATACCTATATTTTAAAAAACAAAGGTCTTAAAAACTTAGGTCCTCATTACAACATTGGCAGTATTGAGCACCTACCGCCACGGCGACGGCAGCCAACATACTGTCGCCATGGCTACCAGCCGCCCACCCACATGTGACGGTAGACGGAATTCCGCCAGAAGGCTGGCGGAATACCATCAACGGTCATGGTGGCAGACGGCGATAGGGTGGCGCTGCTGTCAGCAGCAGCGCCACGCCAGCAAAACACCGCCAAACTTATCATGAGCAATGAAATGGCCTGGCGGTGTTTTGCTGGCGGAAGGTGCTGCTGGCAGCAGCGCTGCATCCCGTCTCCTGCCTGAAGACACCCTGCAAGCAGGTAAGTCAGGTTCTCCAACAGGAGAGGGGCCTGGGGGTGTTGTGTGTGTGGGGGTGTGTCTGTTTTTGTATTTGTGCATGCGGGTATGAGTCGCGTTGAATGAGTGCGTGAATGACTGAATGTGAGTGTACGTGTATGTTGTGTGTTGTGAATGCGTGTGTGCTACAATGTATGTTGGTGTGTGGTGCGGTGTGTGGGAATGTATGTTTGCATGCGTGGGTGGGTGTGGGTGTGGGTATGTGTGTGTGTATGAGTGTGTATGTGTGTGGGTGTGTAAGTGTGCAGGGGGGATCTGGAGGGGAGGGGGGCTCTGAGGAGGGGGGGAGGCGGGGGAGACCCCTATCAGTGCCAGGGAAGGAATTCCCTGGCACTGATAGTGCCTACCGCCATGGTTTTCGTGGCGGTACGCTTGCCACAAAAACCATGGCGGTAGGCGGGGTCATAATCCCGAGGGTGGGATTGTGACGGCCTCCTGGCTGGAGACCAAAGTCTCCAGCCCAGTGGTCATTACCACTCTGGCAGACGGAGTGGTACATTGGCGGTTTGGCTTGAGCCAAACCGCCAATGGCATAATTTGGGAAAAGGTGCCACCAGCCTGTTGGCACTACCATTCCCCAAATTACAGCCAATGGCCAGGGTCGTAATGAGGGCCTTAGTGCCCAATTTCGAGTCTGGCGGTTGGACTCTAGACTGCCAATGTGGCAGTCAGGAGGATGCCGCCTAGCTGGTGGCCTCCCGACTGCTGCATTAAAAACTAGTTCCAGGCTTGCAGCAGGTCGGCGGCGGTGGCACTGAAGCGGCATGCTTTAGCTCATAAAGTGAGCCTGAAGCACGTGCCTCCACAGTGCAGCGTCCGATGCACCTTAGGCTCCCCATATATGGGCGCACAACATCCGCCCCCAGCCACACTGCCAAATGGGCAAATTCACCCTGGGGCCCTGTTTGGGGCCCCTTCCCTGCCTTTCTTCTGAGCTTTTCATGGCGGGGTGCCTGCCATGCCAAGCTCAGCAGAAAGGCAGGCAGTAATCAGCACGGTGGTGCCGGCATGGGCATCGCCATAATTGATTACGGCTTTCCCTATCGCCATTAGTATTGTGAATTAAAATACCTCAGCTGGAGGATAAGTAAATAGGGTTACAACCCAGTCTCACCCTGAAACTTCTATTCCTCAAAGAGGGATCTGGTAGCCGCGTCATGTAAGAAAAGACCAGGTCAAGGCAAAGGGTACTTAGTGAGAAACTAATAGATGGTTTTTTACAAGTGCGCCAAGTCAAACGACCCAGCAAACATTTCTGCAGACTGTCTCAAAGCTTGTTTACTAGAAAAGGGTGGCCAAATGTAGATTGTACTGTACACTGAGTGCAAATTCTCTAGGAACCTTACACTGTTTCTTACTTCCCTTGCCCACCTTCTTTCACTACCTTGGCTCTCATCCCAAGAGAGTCTGGAAATCTTATCCCCCTCGCAGTCCTCCGAGATATTAGAAACAGAATCTGAAAGCCTGGGAGAACGCCAACAAATTCCAGGGTTTTAGGTTCAGTTCCCTCCTTATACCACATACCATGGTGCCTGGTGGTAGCAACAGGAGTCTCCTTAAAACCACCCCCTCCATCTGGTCCCACTCACAGGAGGAATCAAGTGAGAAAACCTCAGTGTCGTATAGCCCCAAGGGCGGTATTTTCCTTTTGTAAGCCTTTATTGAGGGGGTGAGAGCCAACCCTCCATATTTCCTTTTGAACCTAGTCAAACAGCTAGCTTGCAACAGGGATCACTGCTTAGTACTGGCCATATACGAGTCTAATTGTAAGTTCTTTTTGAAGGTCAGGCCTAGATACTTATAGAAAGCCACTATTTCCACCTCCTGAGCATCTTAGAACCATTTGAAGGTGTTTACATTTTTCCCCAAAGACTAACACCTTGGTTTTCTCTAAATTAATCTTCAGGTGATTCTCGCTAGTGCGTGCTTCCAGGGCATGTCATTTTCTCTGCAGGCCTATTGGAGTATAATCCAGTTGCACCAAATCATCTCCATAAAGCAGGCAAGGGATGTGCTGCTTCCCAACTTTAGGTGAGAAGGACTTTGCATGGTTTAAGGACGTTGGCAGGTCAGCTGGAACCAGGGGGCTAGAACACACCCCTATCTACCCAGATCTACCTAACTTGTCTAGCTCGACCTGGGCCCAATTGTCCATGTGTAATGTTTGCAAAACTCTAAGGAGGTTCAGGGGAAGCTCCCAGACAGCAAGTCTGCTTCATAGAGTTTCCCAGTCCACTGAATCAAAGGATGTCCAGAAGTCAACAAAACAGCAGCAGAGCCTCTGATTCACTTCCAGGGCCTTCCGAATGATTGCCCATTGAGTGGAACAATGGTTTATTGCTGAGTGTCCATCCCCCAAAAAACCTTGTTCAACTGAGATAACCTTATGTTGAGGACCCCAATACTCCAACTTGGATAGAATATTTGATAAAAATACTTTAACCGAGATATCCAGGAGGCTAATCAACCTGTAGTGCGAGGGCTCTAAACAATTCCCCCTTTTTAAGATAGGTTTCACAATTGACTCTTTCCAGGTTGGAGAGTGGATGCTAGTTGAGCCCATCCAATGGAACAGGAGGGAGTACACCCTTGCCCACCAGTCATTATTTGATTTAGCTATTGTTGCTGGGATGTCAATGAAACACGAACACATGAAAAGTTAGTTTGGAAATAGATGTGCTACTGTTCTATTCATAGAGTCTGAGAAAACAACCTTGGAGAAGGTACATGGAGAGACTGATAATGTGAAAACTTCCATAATTCATACATGTTGCAAAAGATGTACAAGAACCCAAGAACAGCAGCTTTCCCAGAATTGCTGTGGGACCAAATCCCAGTGTTGTACATTACCTTGTGAGAATGGAGGAAAAATGAACCACGTGATGATGATCTAGAGGGCATTGCTTGATCAAGAAGTACAGTTTTAACTAGGACTTTCAATAATCAATAGTAGAGCAGATTCTTTTGAACTTTGAGCAGTACAGATCAGTGATTTTCACATCCATTCCCCATGCTTTGCTAGGTGTGGTTTAGGCTTACACTTATCTCTCTAGAAAGACTCTTGATCAAGCTTCTGAAATGCTGACAGCTTTCCTTTTTGTTCCCCTTTCCAAATTACTTTTTCATTTTTCCAAATTTCCTTTCTATCCTAATTTGTTCCTCACATTTGCCTTATACTTTGGTTAGATTCTCACTTTTGGTAGCTGCCACCGCTGATACCATCACCGCCACTGTGTTCAACTCATGTGGGGACTCACACAGGGAGCCGGGTCAGTCCGAGCATGCGGCAAGGATTCAGCAGCTTTTTGTGGCCGAGGGAGGCTGAGGACTGCAGCGGGGGCCGGTGTCAGATTTTGTCTAGCTTTGTATTCATAAATGCCCTTGAGGCACCTTGTGCTAAAGGAGAAACCCTTCAGTGACACTATGATGCCATGGTGAAGAGCATCCCACTCCAAGCCCTCCGAGCAGTTTTGGAACTAGAACCACTTTGGAATAATCCTGAGCCCAGAGTTTGTTGTAATGCTGTATAGGTGTACAGGTGTTCTGACTGGTGTTTGACTGGTGTTCCCTACAGTCTACTCTGCACTGGGTTGTTGTGGGTGGAGGTGGCAGCTGTTACTAAGATCTACAAGGTCAGGAGAGGAGGTAAGTGGTAACTACACTCTTCTCTGCCACCACATGCAGAGACTCATGCAGAGATTCTAACAGACTCTACATGCTCCTTGGATGATTCCTTGCTCTAGCTTGCTGCTGTTACTGATTGGGGCCTGGTCTTGGGGGTCATAATACAGGTGTTTCCTGCCTGCATTCACTTTTGCTGCAGCCTTTGCTTGGGCAAGACTTTGTCCCCAAGCAGTTTCCTGAGCATTCCCCTAAGCCAAGGAGGGGCCCACATCACTTAGTCACGTTCAAGAGCGCCACTCGACTCACAGTGAAGCCTGGGCACTGGGCCTGTGGCAGCTGATAGCGGCTGGGCTGGCAACGTTCCACCAGGTCTTGTCCGCCACCTCAAGCATTAGGTAACCTGTGCCCTAAGGGAGCAGGCTAAAACCCCCTTAGACGGGGAGCAAGCTTCAGACACTGGGCCTTGTGACTTGGGTGAACCACAGGAGATTCATACTCAGCTAAAAGCTTTTATTCTACACCCACAATCCTGTCTAAACCTCCCCCCGACTGCTGTTCCTAGGTAGCTATTTTAACAGGAGCCCATCGCTCCCGAGAGTACTAGAAAATAATCTTATATGCACCTCAAAAATAAGGTTGTCATTGGCTGACTTGTCACACGGATTCCAAAATATCTGAGTATGATGATATCTTGTAGTAAGGCGGGTGGGCTGGGTTGGCCCGATGTCTAACAGCATCAGAGGGGAATGTGTAGTTATCAATTGTAGGAGCTGTGGCAGAGATCAGCGGTTGGTTACGGGTGGGGCAAGGGCTTGTATGATGAGGGCTGGCATAAATCTTGTCCTCCTGGGGGTTCTTCTATAAACATTTCCAAATGAGGCACAGGTGAATCACCGGGCCCTGCCCTAAAGGTCAGCTGTCCATAATGGGCCTCCAGTCCTGACCTCCAATAGATTTCTTCCTCTATCTAATCCAAATAAGACTGATGCCCAACATCGGTCATTAGTAACAGTGATCCTCCCACCATTGGGCCAGCAGGAAGGTGGGCAGAGATCAGTCCTAAATTACCCTTTAATAAGCTTGTGTCTCCCTTTACCAACTCCCTTTATTTTTATACTGTCCCTTCCAGATTACGCACCCTGCCCTCTAGTTGTGTTGCAGCCACTGTAATTTTGGGGTGACAAGACCCAGGTGATGTTCCATCTTATTTGCCTTATTACACTAAGGTAGTTTCTTGGAATGTAGCTGATTTAACATCTAAGCTCTTGTGCCCCAATGGGGGCCTGTTTATAGACTCATTTGATATTTGCCTGTTCCAAGAGACATGATCACTAGTCCCACAATTCCGTCCAGTGTTTGTTATTTTTTCCTTGGATGCTACCAATTTGGAGAATGGCAGAACCTCTGGGGGAGTGCTATCAATCTGGACTAAGACTACCTTACAGTGCACAATTAAGGAGACCGATGTGGGCAGCCCAGATATTTCCTGTTGAACTTGTGTATGAGCCACAATTCCATGTTTGCCTCCCTTAGGAACCTATTACTGAAAGAGTCTAAGTAAATCCTGAAGAGAAAGAAAGAGGCCTCTTGGTACACTAAGGGCAAGATGTATAAAGCCTTTTGCATGTCGCAAACTACGAAAAACACAATTTGCGGCATGCAAAAGGCCGAACGCGATGCTCATCCCCAAATTGCGAGTCGGTACCGACTCGCGATTTGGGGATGCGACTTGCAAATAGGAAGGGGTGTCCCCTTCCTATTTGCGACCGCATCGCCATTCAGAGTTGCTTTGTGACCGCGAATGCGGTCGCAAACCAACTCGCACTTACCACCAGTGTCACACTGGTGGTAACTCATTCGCAAAAGGGAAGGGGTCCCATGGGGACCCCTTCCCCTTTGTGAATGCCGATAAAAATATTTTTTCAAAGCAGGCAGTGGTCCTATGGACCACTGCCTGCTCTGAAAAAAACGAGACCAAATGGTTTCGGTTTAGTTTTCATTTTGCAGCCCGTTTTCCTTTAAGGAAAACGGGCTGCAAAATGAAAAAAGAAACTACTTTATTGACAAAGCAGTCACAGACATGGTCAGCAGACCATCATCCCTGTGAGTGCAGGGACTCACTATGGGGTCGCAAACTGCGACCCACCTCATGAATATTGATGAGGTGGGTCTTTTCGACCCCATAGTGAGTCACAGAAGGTGTCTGAGACACCTTTCTGCATCCAAATTTGCAAGTCGCAAAATTGGAGTTTACTACATCTGGCCCTAAATCCTGTACAGTAGCCAGACGATCCCTGTCAGGATCCATTGAAGCTGGGTCTAGAGATGCCATTAAGGCAGCCAGGTCGCTTTACAAACCTACAATCTAAAATGCAATAAAAGCCTGGGATCGTACTAAGTGGGATTCCATGTTGAGCGCCATTAAAGGCAATGATTACTGTACTTTTTGGCGCATTGTCGCCAGTGGTAATTCTGATATCCACAGCCCACCTGATAGTAACATTTCTGCTGCTGCATGGGTTAAACAGTTCTCCAAGGTATACCCAGGAGATGTAGTCTGGGAACTGTCCAGGACTCTGCCCACTGCCCGGGATATCCAAATGGACAGTAGTGAATCTGCTGTGCGGCTTTTGTTGAGACCTTGATTGAAGCAGTGTCACAACGGTCTCATTTCATATTCAGTACAGAAATCTCCAAAGCCCTGGATTCAATTATACCAAATATGGCACGAGGCTTGGACAAAGTACCTCGTGATATTTTTAAATCCTAGAGCTATATGGTGCCCCTATTTTGCCTTGCTTTTTAACACAATACTGACTGGTGCACCTATTCTGCCTATGCGGGCCAGGGTGGAGATCATTCCAGTTTTTAAGAAGGGCTGCAGGTCCCTACCTTCCAACCATAGACCAATTAGTCTTATTGACAACTTGCGAAAGCTGTTTAGTTTGATAATTTTGAATAGGCTGAGTGAGTGGATGATTGATCTGAGCATTCTACCTCTACCACAAGCTGGTTTCAGGGATGGTGTTGGAACAATTGATCAGGTTTTTTGTCTTCAATTGTTTTACTGGAAACATGTGACCCTGGGGGTAGACAGACATCATGTGATCTTCGTGGCCCTCCGGTCCGCTTTTGACCTCATCCCTAGAGAGTTTCCATGGAAGGTGCTGGCAGAGCTGGGGGTTCCCGCCTATCTTTTAAACGTTTTGTTCAGATTACACTCTACCAACTATGCCCAGATTAGATGCGGGCCTCAGGGCGAACTAACGGATCCAATTCCCGTAAATCGGGGAGCGTGGCGATGGTATGTGTTAGCCCCAGCCCTCTTTCTCCTTTATGCTCATGATCTGGTATCTCAGCTTGAGAAATGTGAGGGTAATGCTCCGTGTCTTGCTGGGGTTAAGATTCTGGCCATACTGTTTGCAGATTACACCCTTTTGTTATGTAAATCCCCCATGACGATCCAGAATATTTTGCATTGTTTTGGGCTCTTCTGCAAACAGCGAGGACTGGAGATTAATCCCTGAAAGAACAAACAAATGTTTTCTGATCCCTGTCTAACGTCCTGTTCTAATCCAACTCTTAATGGCGTAGCCCTAGAGCGTGTCCAGGTGTTTGACTATCTAAGGGTCACACTTACAGAATGCTTTGACTGGTCATCCCATGCTCAGACGTGCAGGCTCAAACCTGAGCAATCTTGTGGGGGCATTGCAGCTCTTCTATTTACACAGTAACTGCAGCTTTTGAGATCCATAAATGCCAAGCCCCAGGGGCTGTGTATGGTGGAGAACTGTGCCTTTCTTTTTAGAACCCTCGAGTTAATTGAAAAAAGATGTATAAGAAGTTTAAGTAATCTTCATCCCAGTACCCCATTGGTCCCACTACAGCTAGATCACGGCCTCAGATGTATTAAAGATATAGTCGATCTAAAACCATTGCTGTGGTCACGGAGACTATGGGCAGTCCCTGAGCTTATTCCGTTTTGTAGGGCTCTAGAAGATGTACTTGGGCAACCTGGGGCCCGTGAGATCACCAGGATTCAGGTTATAAAACATCAATTGAGGCAGACTGGATATGAGAATCTTTGGTCTACCCAGAAGATGCTATCTCAGTCTCAAAGTCAGAATTGAAAAGTGACTATTGGCACCATATTGACCATCTAATCCACGGGCTGGATCTCTCACTGCTTCCTTTTTGGAGTTTAAATCTAGGAGCGAAACTAGTCAATGTATCATTTTCGCTGTTTCTCGGTATTTGATGCACATGTGGAGGCTGAGACTGAAGAGGTTGCTTACCTGATGGACTGGGTTTTATTTCTGTTGTTATAATTTAAAATGTTAAAATGTTTAAAGGCCATACATAAATGCATTTTGCACGTGTTTGTGTCCAAATCAACATAGCTATCAGAATCTCTTTACATCACCAGAGATATTTCAGGCATCATTTTAATTTCCCGTGTTTTCCTCACTTGGTTCAAGCGACTATTGCTCATTTTCACCGGACATGCCAAGGTCCTCTAGTGTAGCACACCTGTTCATATGCTTAGCCCACACTTCACAATGCGCCTGAAAATGACAGACCTTTCCTAAAGGATTGAGTTTGCACATCTAGAAGGACCTGTAATGAGAAGGGTCTATAAATATTGAGTAAGCCTAAGAAGGAAAGACGGCTCCCTTATCTTACATGGTCCTGTAAGGGTATAAAGTGTGAGAAAACGTGTGTGACATCTCTCACAATAGGTCTTATTCTGTGCATGTGGGATCTCAGACTACAGACTAAAAAACGAATGGCGAAGCCCAAGGTATCTTCAGTTTAAGCTCAGAAAATATCAAATTTTCCCAATCAAGGCCTAAACAGTTCCTGTAGAAGGATCACACTTATAGTAAATGGTTTTTTCAAGGTTAATTTGACTTGCAACATATAAACACCCTCTCATACATATTCAGAGGACAGGGGCATTCCAACCCAAACTGGTGGGCAGTATCCCTCCACCTTCCCCTAAATGGGCAAATTATCAACCACCTATGTGTTTCAGGCTCCTTGGTCTTCATCACCGCAGGCTCTAGACTCCTTGTGATGCTGCACTACGATCCATACAGAATAAAATATTTGCCTCCATGATTTTTGAGTGACAGTGCTGTATCCATCCATACACTAGGTGGCAGCAGAGTCAAAGATTAAATCATGACCTTTAAACCTATCTTTTTTATACCAATCCGCACCATCCATTCACAATAAACGTGAACTCGTAATGCTTCTTGTAACATTCCAGTTCCCTTTTGCGGTCCATGGAAGGAGGATTTATGTGAGGGTAGATTATACATTTGTGGAAATTAGGTAAAGGTACAGTTTAACTAGATTGTTAGTATGTGCTTCCCGAATATTATCTCATCTATTCTTGTTCTGTGTAGGTCTAGGACTTATTCTTCCAAAACAAATGTTCATCAGTACATTTCCGTCTGTCAGTATCTCAGTTCAGAAAAAGCTTAATATCACTGTGAAACATAAACTTAATTAGCTTTTTTCACTGGGGCTTTGTATTCCTTAGTTGCCTGCTATTTTAATGTACAACTTACAACTAGCTATTGTTTGGTGTTCCTTGTAGTTGGTAAAGTGTTTAATTGTCCTTATTACATTCTTAGGGCCATATTTATACTTTTTGACGCACAACTGCGCCAACGCAGTTGTGCGTCAAAAATTTTAACGCCGGCTAACGCCATTCCAAAGCACCATGCGGGCGCCTTATTTATTGAATGACGTTAGCCGGCGGAGCTGACTGGTGTGCATCAAAAAAAATGACTCACACCAGGCAGCGCCGGCGTAGGGGAAAACGGAGCTTGGGCGTCAAAAAATGGGGCAAGTCAGGTCTGAGGCAAAATTTTCGCCTCAACCCGATTTGCGCCATTTTTTTTTTACTCCCAACCCCCATTGAAATGACTCCTGTCTTAGCACAGACAGGAGTCATGCCCCCTTGCCCAATGGCCATGCATGGTCATTGGGCATAGTGGCATGTAGGGGGGCACAAATCAGGCCCCTCTCTGCCACCAAAAAAAAAAAAAAAATACTTACCTGAACTTACCTTAAGTTCCCTGGGATGGGTCCCTCCATCCTTGGGCGTCCTCCTGGGGTGGGCAAGGGTGGAAGGGGGTGTCCCTGGGGGCATGGAAGGTCACCTCTGGGCTCCTTCCGAGCCCACAGATCACTTAACGCCTGCCCTGACCAGGCGTTAAAAAATGACGCAAAAGCGGCTGGACGTCATTTTTTTTGACCCGCCCACTCCCGTGCGTCATTTTTGCACAGGAGTTTAAATAAGGCGCACATGCCTTAGAGTCATTTTTTAGAAGGGAACGCCTACCTTGCATCTCATTAACGCAAGGTAGGTGTCCACGCTAAAAAATTACGCAAACTCCAAGATCTTTGGTGCTAGACGGGTCTAACGCCAAAGTATAAATATGGAGTTAGCTTTGCGTCGGATTTGCGTAAAAAAAAACGACGCAAATCCGGCGCAAACAGAGTATAAATATGCCCCTAAGTTCTTTGAATATTTTAAAAGGAGAAATGCTTTATTATTTATCATAATTACCAAGTTAGTTGTGACAATCTAATCCCAATTGACTGTTCTGATTTTAGGTCCATTTTGCCTTTTCTTATAACATGATGGAAACACGGAAGCAACTTATACTGGAGCAAAAAGGCTACCAAGTAGTCAAGGATTTGACTCTAGATAAATTAAAATACATTTTTACATGTAAATGGCAATTGGGACGTTTCCTGAGGTTGATGTTAATGCTATTAATGACCACTTTATAGTTATTTCAGCATATATCACTGATTAGACAGCGTCTTTATAAACTTCTCTGGTAGAGCGTAGTAGAACCTATGCTTGGTAATGTAACCAAATATATGCACAAAGGTTTATTTCACATAAACCTTTATGTTTTGGGGTAGTTGTCACAGTTCCTGTAAGAACCTATTTCTCACTGTGTCAAAACGTGTCAGTTTAAAAAAAGCCTCTTCTTGACACTCGGAGGTGCCCCAGAACACTGTAGATAATTTTTCAGACAAAATCGTCAAGATTCAGTTAGAGATCAGTGCTTATTTTTCTAGACAGTTTCCCATATGACTCCCTGAAACTAATCCTATCTGTTCTGTTATCTTCCATATTTCTCGGGGAAAGACTGCCCAGAGATTTACCACACTAAAACTTACTTTTTATTTCAGCGTTGTGTTTCCTGCTTCAGATGTAAAGGAAAACCTACTCAGATATTAGTAGGCAGCATGTACTGCAATAAACACCTGCTGAGTAACTGCCGGTCCTGATTTCTGGAGGTTTGTATTAATGAGACAGCCAGCCTTGAAGCGATGGGTGAAGTCGTTTTATAATGCATTGGGATTATCCATGTTTCCTGGTGCTGCAGGACCCCCAGGGCTTATACTGAAATTCGTTTTATTGATTATAATAAACCAACCATACATGGCCGCCAAAGGCCCACATCTGAAAAAGCGTCAATTACACATGTAAATAGGTGCAAGACCTTTATTCAGCCGACAACTACAACATGCTAAGTACCTCTCCTCTCCTCTCCCTCTCCTCAGAGGGAAGGGCAGAGCCGGTAGTCACAAACGCCAACTTGAAAATGGAGTCGGAGGTTTCATGATAGAGTGATTTGAAAGATTTGAAAGCCGCTGTTGTAACACCGTCGACCGACCTACGAGGAATCAAAGTTCCCGCTCTGTCTTCGGCGTGCCAGGGTCTTGTAGAGTTAACAGTTGAGACACCCCCTTTGCCCCACTGGAATAAATGAAGGGCTCTCAGCTGACGCGTTGAAAAGCAGAGAAATTCTTGTTCGGAGAAATAACGCGTCAGAAGGGACCACCTTGACATGAATTTATATTTGGTCTGACTTAGGTTATAGGTTAGTAATTCCATTGCTAAGAGCTCCCACAAACTCTTAAATCATTGGGCAAGCCCCACCCTTTTTAAGAGTAGTGCTATGAACTGCCTTGCCAAGCTTCTGTACCAACAGATCCAGTCCTATGTAGCCATCTTTTCGAGGCGTTATGATCTCTAGCCCAATTTTGCCATTGTCAGATCATTCAAGATGGTGAACCCCAACACACTAGTTATGTGGCCCAACGAGTCCTTCCAATAAGACTGGATAACCATGCAAGGCCACCAGTATGCATCACTGACCCTCTGTCCTCACACCATCTCCAGCACATGGTCATGGTGACCAGGCCTATGCGGTGGAAGAGAACCATTGTCATGTACCATTAGTATACAACTTTAAATACTGATTCAATGTGAGGGATGCTTATAAACATTTTGGGGCTTTTGGACTAGTGTCCGCCCCATGACTCATCCAATATCTCCTTTCCCAAATACGCATCCCACCAATTTGATCAAGGCCACTTGCTCAGTGATTCATTTAACTGCTGGGTGTGCTAACAGTTAGAGATGAGGCACTCAAATCCTATGTGTGCTTGAATAAGCTTTTTGAAGAAGGTTTGATGACGCAGAAAAAGAGGGTCCGACATATATTTATATATCATGTAACCAAAATCGTATAATGTAGTGTGATTTTAGTAAAGAAAATAATGTATGAGGGAAATTGTGCCCTCAGAGTAGTTCGCCAATATTATAAACGAGCTTTATTAATCATGAAGAATTGAAAATTGTAGTAATCCGTCATAATTGCAAATGTGTGTCATGATTTCTTATTGAAACTATGTGTGCTTAGCTTAAATTTAGTAGAGGCTTTGGCCTAGTTGCCTGGTCTAAAATTCTAACTACGTGGCTTTTCCTTGAACTAATAAAATGACCATTTTACTCTAAAGTTGTATTTTTCCAGTAGGGATGACTAACATACTTATCTCCAAGGTTTCATACTAGGCAAGTTTCATCCCCTTTGAAGCAAGGTCAGTCTCTGCAGGTGCGGACAATAAGAGCACTGATATCGAAGTAATTGGCAAACCATGTTACAACTTGTGTTCCAAGGCCCCCAAGGACAATGTATGCATAAATGAGTACTAGGAGAAAGACACTTTCCATTGGTCAATTTGAAGCCACCCTATGAACCCTCCAATGGAAGACCCTGCAGAATTTGGAATGTTTCTTACTTAAACCTACTGGATAAAAAGAGAAGTCAGCCATTTTCCTTGATGCCATCTTTAAAGCCAAATGCCAGACGCCATCTTAGACGACATCTTGATTCCCTTTTCTCTATTCCAGAGAAAGAGACTTTGAGAATTCTCACCCTAGAGACTTTAACTTAAAATTGCCCCGTCTTGCCCATGCAGTAACTTTGCCCCATTCTCCTTGCTGCTGCAAGGAAACTTGCCCTTAACTTTGCCCCCTTGAAATTTGCCCCATGCTGATCGAACCGGCACCTGAAGGACGAAGACTTTCTTGAATGCTGATTGTAATTGGTAATTATGAAAGGATAACTGTATTATGCATTGTGTTTTTCCTTTTAGGTACCAACTGCTATTTTGATAGGGCCCAAGTTAGAAGTTTTCCAAATTCGTGTTGACCAAATTTGTTTTGCATGAGGCCCCACATGCCAATGCTAATTAGAGGTTAGTCGAGGTATGCACTTGACGCACCATGTTGAATTGAAATCTTGTCATGCTGACCTATGTATGAAATTAGTCAAATTCAGTTGCTTATATTAGTGATTTGTATTGCCATAACTGAATGTATTATTATTCAGATTTTGCATAGATTGCGTTTCTTCCGCCGCTATGGACAGCTAGTAATGTTCGTATACATATATCATTTAGTTTTGAGACTTATATACATTGTGCTAGCTTTGTTAACATAGGGAAATAAATTCACTAACTTTTAATAAACTGGTGTGATTATTCATGACTGAAAGGTCATGGCGTGTTGAAAAACCAACTGTTATTGATTCCTAATGTGCTATTTTGATCCATTAATTGAGTATTGGCTATCGCGTACAATAGTTATTAGTTATTGATTTAAGTGACCCGACTATTCAAGGATGCGGAGAGCCCAGCTCGGCTAAAAGGTTCACTGACCTCCAACGTGTCCAGATACAGGTTATTTATATGGGCTGGACGCGTCATCAGTAGATGGTAGCAGAGGATGGTTTCGCCCTTTGGGACCCCATCCGAGCAATAGACAGAGTTAGATTAGAATTTTCTTTGATAAAACAAGTTGGGGAGATGATGATGCGCTAAGTCCCCAATGACTTTCCCGGAATCTCGGAGCTTGCGAATGGAGGACATGGAGGTGTGAGAATGTTTTTGGCGTTTCTAGTGACGGTATGAGTGAAGTTAGGGTTTTGCACCTGCACAGCTTATTGCCGCAGATTAATTGTGAAGTTTGTGAGGATTTTAGGGGGGTTACGAACTCCAGTTGAAGTTTTAGAGGAGTGTGACTCCAAAGTGTGAGAGTAGGGAAGTCGTCGAACTTCACATGTGTGTAGCGCTTTGTGCAGGAAACATTGCCCACGTGGTTGTTGATGTTGAGACGGGCCCTACGAGGTCAAGAGACTCCGGAGTATGTTGAAAAGTGTATGAGACACTTGATTGATGTTGTAATCTGTTCGGTTTAGTAGGTTGATCGGGCGTGGTCAACGAGTCAGTATGAATATTGAGGAATGAAAGAAAATTTTTGACTTTGAGATTTGACGAATTCTAAGGCGCGCTAGAATAGTTCATTGATCAGTTGAGAGTAAAGTTTACGGGTCAAGTGGGAGACCGAGAAAGATGGAATAACTGCAGAGGCTAGTGAAAAATCCCTAAGGTTTCTGAAGCAATTGTATTACCCTTCCTGTAGTAAACCGACAGATTTGTTTTCTTCTTTTTGGTTCGTGCTTGCGATATATTGCAGAAATTTGTTTTGAGTGAAGCCGAATGAAGGAGGACAAGCCGCGGGACTTTGTCAGCCACAGTGTGTGAGTGTGACGTCACTAGGAGCCGCGCTGGGATAGGTTGGTTGGTGAGAAGGGTCGCACACGGATTGGACGCAGTCCGTGAAGCGCAATTGGTGTGGAAAGGCAAGCGAAGAGTATTCCGGGAATTAAAGTCACTTATTGATTACTTATTTTTGAAAAATAAAAGACGGAAAGATGAAATTTTTCAAAGCATTTAAGAGCGCCATGAGGGGAGATGTTTATATTAAGGCAAATGTAGGAGAAGAAACACCGCCTGAGGGTACACAAGGGTACATCGTGATTGATAAAAAAGGTGTTGCACCATGTCTTTGGCTAAAGCAATGGTGCAAATTAACAGAGAAGCATGGAAGCGTAGCGTTCCCCATCCATGGGTCGTTTAACCTACAAGTCCTGGAGAATTTAAGATTCGCGCTATACGACATGAAAATACCTCCAAGGCCAGCACAGTTTGAGGCACTAGCAATTTGGGAGTTAATAGCTAGAAATCAACAACAAAAGAAATTTGAGACAAGAATAATAAAAGTAGAAAAGACACTAGCGGATGCTAGATGGGATAGCACACAGAAGGTTTGAGGTCAGACGTACTACAGGGAATTAAATTGTTTCCAGCAATTACTGATGAAGCAGAGACGGAAGGAAGGAAAGCTACCTATAAAACAAATAGGAGCCAGTCCAGAGATAGAGAGAACAACAGGAACTCGAAAAGGTCAGACGAGTCAGACGATGAGGAGTTTATTATACAATTGCTGAAAGATCGCCCGCCACCATATGTGGAAAGCGAAAAAGGCTCAAGCATTAGTACTGCCCCTCCAGAACCAACACAGGGTAATGTAACACCGAATTTGAGAATATCACAAAGGCAGAGCGGGCCCGATATGCCTTTTTCACCACAAATACCACAAGTCCAGAGACTATATCCTGACGTGCCTAAATTGAAACCTGTCGACACTTATCAGCCGCAGGTTCAAAGACACTGCTGTGATGAGCATAACTTGGGAACAACTTCTGGCTTAGGGGCTCAGGGAGGACAGAGTTACCAAAGACCAACATTGATTCAAGCTGAATCAACACAATTTTTGATGCCTCAAAAGCAGGTACAAGAAGTGCCAAGGCACACTCGAGTAACAGAGGGCCAGTTAGGTATGCCAGCAATGATGAACCATAATGTGGGGATTAACATGCCACAGAATTCAGGGAACAGACAGAATCCAGATGCAATATCTCTGCCTATCACTGTGGGTCCGCCAGTACCATTGTATATACATGCAAACCCAAACGTATGTGATCAAGGGGTAATGACACAAAGTGAGACAGGAAGAAGGTGCATAGAAAACACTCCAGAAACGACTCCAATAGCGACACTGCCAAATGGATCTGGGTCGTTGTTGGGATTTAGTCCAATTCCAATTTGTGCTCCGTCGACAGTGGTAAGGTCAAGTCCACCACTATTGATACCGTTAACTTCAAGGACTGAAACATTACAGCAACCTTCAGTAGCAGTTGATGTGAGTGCTACACTGATGGGACTGAACGCGCAACAGCTAACACAATGGTTCAACAGTTTGAACTCCCCACAGAGCACATCCAGCGGGAAGGGAGAAGAGTACCTGAATAAAATAAGATTGGGTATGGAAGCAGAGTAACTAGTAGAGGGAACAATGGGTCTGAACAGATTAGAATCATACACAGAAGAAGAACTGAGATACATGTGCCCTAGAATTACGAGAGAAGAAACAGCATACATAAAAAGTTACAAGAAATTGCAGACAGAAATGAGATCGATATAGGTAAGACCAAACACTTGAGCAGAAGTTACAGGCTAGACTTTGAGGCAAAAGACTTTGAACACATGAGATCGGCAGGGATGAAAACGCACCTTAAGGAGATACTGCAGAGCGCACAGGTATGGAGATGTCTAGATAAGTGGGAAAGCAGGTGGGTTAAGAAAAAGGACAAAAAGAAGGAAAGTACCCCAGATCGGAACGAAAAGGCACAACAAAATGACGACCTGATAACCATGTTGCCAATGAGAGAAACAGCAGGGGGAAAACTTGTACATGTACCATGGCACAGGTGCAATATTCAATCCTTCACAGATGATTTCCCTAAATTAAGAGAGAAACCGATCGAATGGTATCAACCAACAGATAGATTTGTGAAACTCGCAAAATGTCTCTGGGAAGACTTGAATACCTTATTTGAAATTGTGGTTCCGGCAGATTTATGGGAAGATTGTAAAAGGGCTGTAGGTTGGCCGACGAGTGAACCGGAGAGAGATAGGGACACAGGAGCACCATCGCCTACGGTAATGAGTTTATACCATAAGGTGATCGAGCACTTGAAAACAAAGGTTGCGTCGAAAAATGTGGATTGGCAGAGGATTGACAGAACAGCGCAAGAAGTTAAAGAGTCGAAACATGCATACTATGAGAGATTGTTGAAGGCGTTTAAAAATTACAGTGGCACGGAAACGATTGAGGCAAAGGACATGCTCCATTTTGTGTTCAGATTTGTGGAAGGGTTGAGACCCGAAATCAGCCAGATGATTAAAATGCATTTGATTTGTTGGCAGTCAAAATCGATCGATGAAGTGTTGAACTATGCAAAATACTGCTGTGATGAGATTGAGACAAAGCAGAAAAGGTTGAAAGAAAAGGTGATGGTGATGCAGCTTAGTGCAGCTCAGACAGGTTTGCAAGGTTTGCAAGGTTTTCAACAACAGATGCCGCAGCAGCAACAGCAGGGAAATGCTATGTTTCAGCCACAGATGAGAGGCAGAGGTCGAGGAGGTTTTGTGAATAATGGTCCTGACATAAATACTGTTATGATTCCAAATGGTATACAGGCAATGAAGAAGGTGATGCCATGTCATACGTGCGGAATCGTCGGGCATTGGAAACGGGAGTGCCCAATGATGGTGCAGGAAGGTGTAGATCAGCAAAACAATGATGTCAATGCATTTCAGAATATGAGAGGGCCGAAATTGAGAGGTCCAAACCCAAATTTTCAGAATAATGTAAATCAGATCCAGGGTTTACAATCCATACAACAGCAGCAGATCCAAATGCCCCGTGCGCAAATGGGGCAGTTACAGCCAATGCAACAGCAGTTTCCCATGGTACCTAATCAGCAAATGCAAATTCCCTTAGCACCAATGAATCAGCAACAGGTAATGCTTCCTCAACAGGTCACGGGACAAGGGATGAACCAAAGTGACACAGTACACCAATTCCCATTACATAGTGAGAATGGAATAAACGATGTATGGGAGAGTGAAAGTTCAGATGAGGAGGGAAATTGTATGCTTGCAGCATCTTTGGAAGTTGATCAAAAGGGTCCGTATGTGGAGGTTAGAGTTATGGGTCACGGTGTTTCATTCTTGGTTGACACGGGAGCTACACGCTCTACTGTTAGGAGCATGGAAGTACCAAATTTGCCACTTTCAGGGAGGACAGTCCAAGTAGTGGGAGTAGCAAATAGGTACCTGACAAACCCAATCACTGATCCAGTGCAAGTCAGAATTGGTAACTATCAAAGGTCACATAAATTTGTGGTGTGTGACTCAAGCCCGATATCACTATTAGGGAGAGACTTATTGTGCAAATTGGGGTGTTTGATTATGTGTTCAAATGATGGAATTAAAATTAAGACAACCAGTGATGGGGAAGAAGAGGACGGCGTAGAAGGAGACGAAGTGGAAACTGTTGATGAGGAGTATCCCCTGATTACTCTTTATCCAATGCTCACTGAAGCAGATATTCCTGCTGAGTTACAGGAAACAGTCGGAAAGGAAGTGTGGGATATGACAGGGAAAGAAGTAGGATTAGTCAAAGGAGTAGAACCAGTGAAAGTGACTGTAAAACCCAATGTAAATGTTCCCCAGACCCCACAATACCATATGGCACAAGACACCCTCATGAAAGTCGCCCAACTCATTGCTGAGTTTGTAAAACAGGGAGTACTAAAAGAAGTGTTGAGCAGTCCATGTAATTCACCAATTATGGGACTGATAAAACCGAGTGGGAAGGTCCGGATTATTCAGGATTTGAGGAAGATAAATGACATAATAGTCAAATGTTGTCCTGTAGTACCAAATCCAGCTGTGATAATGTTTCAAGTTCCCTGTGATGCTGAGTGGTTCTCAGTCATCGACTTGTCACAAGCATTCTTTTTTGTGCCTCTTCATGAGGACAGCCAATTGTTTCAAATTCCTGGACAGGGTCTACAGTTGGTGTCAAATTCCTCAAGGGTTTTCAGAGTCACCATCAATTTTCAATCAGATTCTAAAGAAAGATTTGGAATCATTGGAATTACCATTTGAATCAACCTTGCTGCAATACATTGACGATCTGCTAATCGTATCTAAGACAGAAAGTGACTGTACAGCTGATACCATTGCCCTATTGAACCATTTGGGAAGGAACGGACACAAAGTGTCCCCTTCGAAATTGCAGTTCTGCCAGAAGAAAGTGAAATATCTGGGTCACCAAATAGAGAAAGGGTCACAAAGAATTATGAAAGAAAGAATAACAAGTGTACTTCAGATGAGTCCACCGAAGACGAGAAGAGAAGTGAGAAGGTTTTGGGGAATGGTGAGCTATTGTCGCCAATGGATTCCCAATTTCTTAACTCTAGCAAAACCTTTACTGAAACTGACCCAGAAAGATGCGCTGGATGAGATAGAGTTGAAAGGAGATTAGATGGATGCTTTTATTGAATTAAAGGAATGCATGTGCAGGGCTCCAGCTTTAGGTATGCCTGACTACACAAAGCCTTTCACATTGTTTTGTCACAAACGTGATGCACGTTCCTTGTCTGTCTTGACTCAAACCCATGGTGGTGTAAACAGACCAGTAGCATATTTTTCAGCTACTTTGGATACGGTAGCAGCAGCACTGCTGGGGTGCTTGCGTGCCGTAGCAGCAGTTGGTATCAGTCTAAATCAGAGTGAAGGAATAGTGATGGGACATCCTTTAACAGTCATGGTCCCTCACTCGGTCGAAATACTTTTGACACGTTCCCGAACACAGCACATGACTGGTGCTAGGCTCACAAGGTATGAGACAATAATTCTGGGATCACCTAATGTGCAGCTGAAAAGGTGCACTACGTTGAATCCAGCAACTTTGTTTCCCAGTGAAAATGTCGAAATTGAGAACGCTGAAGACATCGAGCACGACTGTCTTCAGGTGACTGAATTTTGTACAAAACCAAGACCTGATATCAAAGACACCCGATTGGAAGAAAATGACCAAGTTATTTTTGTTGATGGTTCATGTTTGAGAGATGCACTGGGAATATTGAAAGCAGGATATGCTGTGTGTACAATAACAGGTGTTCTGGAAGCATCCTGGCTTCAAGGAGTTTACTCTGCGCAGGTAGCGGAACTGGTGGCGCTTACTAGAGCTTGCCAACTTTCCGCATTAATGAAAATCACCATTTACACTGACAGTCAGTACGGATTTGGAATAGTGCATGACGTTGGACAGTTGTGGTCACAGAGAGGCTTCATGACCTCTTCAGGGTCACCAGTGAAAAATGGTGAAAGAATAAGAGAATTGTTACATGCCATCCAGTTCCCAGGAGAAGTAGCAGTGGTAAAATTCAGTGCACACTCGAAATCACAGGATTACATTTCTTTGGGAAATGGATATGCAGATCAAGTCGCAAGGTTTTGCACATTGAACTGTATATTGCTCAGACATGAATGGAACTTGATAAATGAGCCAGAACTTGAAGCAAGTGAAGCTTTTGCTCTAAAGGTTGTAGATACAATGGATGAATTGAAGTCCTTACAGAACGATGTTAGTGAAGATGAGAAACTCTCATGGACCAAATTGCAATGTGTAAAGAAACTATATGATTTGTGGGTTTCAAGTGAAGGGAAATTGGTTCGGCCAAACAGTCTGTTGACACAATTGGCCAGATTCTACCATGGACAGGCTCATCTTGGGAGGGACGCCATGGTCAGACTATTTAAAACTGATTGGTTTAACCCCAAATTCCGTCAAGTTGCTGAAGCAGTTTGCCATTGTTGCATCATTTGTCAACAAATGAACGCGGGGAAAGGAACAGTAGTAAATTTGAGTTACATTGGGAGGGCAGGAGGTCCATTCAGCAGGATGCAAATGCATTTTATTGAAATGCCTGTGCATGGAGGCCTGAAGTATGTGTTGGTGATTGTGTGCATTTTTAGTCATTGGATTGAAGCATACCCTGCACGCAGAAATGACAGTCTCACAGTTGCAAAACTACTCCTGAGAGAACTGATACCACGTTTCAGATTCCCGATCTCCTTAGAATCAGATAGGGGAAGTCACTTCAATAACGAAGTAATAAAATTGCTTTGTGCAGCGCTGAACATTGAGCAAAAGTTCCATTGTAGCTACCGTCCTGAAGCATCAGGACTAGTGGAGCAAATGAATGGCCCCCTCTAATCAAGGATGGCGAAAATATGTGCTTCAACAAACTTAAAGTGGCCTGATGCATTGAAAGACTGGACTGTCCCCGCACGAGATTCTCATGGGCAGAGCCATGAGACTTCCAGCAGTTCCTGCAAATGCTCTGTTGAATATTACAGATGATATGGTGTTGGACTACTGCAAAGGTCTAGCTGATGTGGTGCGCTCTTTTTCTCACCAGGTAGAGGCAACCACCTTGCCACAGATCCAAGGTCCAGGACACGCCCTGAAAGCAGGTGACTGGGTCGTGATAAAGAAGCACTTGAGGAAGTCGTGTCTGGAACCCCGTTGGAAAGGACCTTTCCAAGTGATTCTGACAACTACTACCGCTGTGAAGTGTGCAGGAGTTCCCAACTGGATTCACGCCAGTCACACGAAAAGGGTGACGTGCCCCACAGAAGAGGAAGTTGAGGCACTGAAATCGCCAGTGTCTGACAAGAGAGTACCAGGCACCGAGACAGAACAAAGAAAACCTGGAGGCGAACAGGTAGAAATAGAGGAAGGAGAAATATTCTCTGAAGAAGAAACAACTGACCCATTTGAAGAGATCTATAGAGAAGCCTCAGAAAGTGACGAAGGTCCTGAAGACGATAAAGAGCCTGAGACCAGTGAAGGAGACAAAAGGCCTGAGACAGGTGAAGGAGCAGGAGAGCCTGATCAGAGGAGGGCTCTCTTAGAAACAGACAATACAGGAAAGGAAAAGGAAAACCTGATTGATCTCCTAGAGAGAGGACACAAGACAGGAAAGAGTGAAAGTGTTCAAACCCTTCCACAAGTGGTTGCAGGTCCATCAGGCGAAAATAGTGCAAAACAAAGACAAAGCATATCGCCAGTGAAGTTAAGGATCAGAGAAACATTAAGCGAGAGTGAAGGACCAAAGTTGAAAGAGAAAAGAAAAGAAGTGTCTGTTGAAACAGCAACACTAAGTGAAGAGAAAGACTCAGCCAAGGAAGAAAGCACCGGCGAAAGAGAATCAAAGGGAGATGCAAAATTGAAAAGAAAAAGAATACCGAGCAGAAGGTATTCCGGTCCGGAGTGGGCATACATAGCCACTAACGATTGGTCAGATGAATTCGTATCCCTCAGTCTCGAGAACGAAGAGGCAGAACTTCACTTTGGTACTTGAGGAGTAAAGCTCCATGAACTTTACCGGATAAGACATTGATAACCTGATTGACTTTTAAACCGGCTAAGACATTGCTAAACCTGATTGACTCTAAAACCGATTTTGAGACCAAGCTGCTAACCAATAAAAGACGAAGCTGCTAGAGAAAAAAAAAAAACTGTTTGAACATTGAACTCGTTCAGCTTTATATATATCTGCAAATCCGATTTGATAAAGTGCCTTCAACTTTCTGATTCTATATAGATCATGACAGAATACACTACACAGGGGCATAAAATGAAGTGTTGTAAATACATGTGTATATGTCTAATAACTGCATGTGTAGTAATCATTGTAGCAATAGTTCTTGGAATGCATGGAAAGAATGAGAAAGAGACAAATGATGCTTTTACTTCTAGACCGACTACTACTACTGAACTAACAGCTTTAAAGAAACTCGAACAAGACGAAAGACATCTGCATGATAAAAGGAACTTTCGTCTAATGTTTTCTATTGCTTGCTGAGTGAGTATGTTGAGACCGCGGATGCGAAAGATTGTTATGTATGCACACAAATACCTACCTCAGTAGTGGAAGGGGTGACATTTTATAGCATGCCTCTTACGTACGGAATTACATGTAGTATAATAACGTCCAGATTTTATGGTCAGGAGTATATTCATTACTTTTATTCTAATTATGATGTTACATTTGCATATGTCCCCATAATTGAGTACCTGAGTAAAGTAGCCAGAGATTATTATATAAAATTGATGAGGGGCTTCTTTGAGCCATTGTCACCTTTTCACACAGCTCACGCACATAGAGAGAATCTTACATGCTTGTTTTTACTGATGGAGATAAGTTTTTTAGATAACACTGACGATAGGAGGAAAGAGGTGAAGGAGGAATTAGAAAAGGAATTACATAAAAGAACATCTGTAGATAATTATGCTTTTGCCGCGATAAAGACACAAGGGAAAATAGCTTTAGACACATTACACGTAGGGCGATTCTGTATACATAGACATAAATCATATTATGACACAGTCTTTGTGGGAATGAGTAAATGTAAGCATACGTATTTGTTTCAACCTAAATGGACATTCATGCTAAATGGACAAGACCCAGTTATTCCAGGTGTATATTACATTTGTGGACTTAACGCCTATTACCGTGTTCCTAAAGGATGGTATGGGAGATGTTATTTGGGAATAATATTCCCAAAGGTTTATCAACTGGACGACTTAAAGAAATTCCCAAAGCTGTCTGAATCACATCATGTTCAGAAGAGGGAGACAGCTTCTGGTGTGGTAGGAGATATATTTGGAGCTTTGATTCCTTCAGTGGGAGTCGTATTGAATTCAATTAAAATACAAAAGTTGTCTACTATTGTGGATAACATGCTGACAAAATTCTCAGGAGCTATAATCCTGATGGATGCTGAACTTGCTGCAGAAAGAGCTATGACTCTTCAAAATCGGCTTGCCTTAGACATTCTTTTAGCAAAGATGGCGACGTTTGTAAAATGGTTGGTACACGTCACTGTTGTACATATATACCAGACAGCAGTGGGCGAATTAGAAAGATGCTTACAAACTTAACTAACGAAAGTACGGATTTGAAGGAATTGAAAGAACCAGGAGTATAGGAGAAGGTTGGAAAAGGATTTGCTTTGGTGGGAAATTGGCTCAGCAATGTTTGGAACGGATTGTTACTGAAAATAATAAAGGGAATATTAAGTATTTGGGGAATATGGAAGGTTATCAAAATTTTGAAAGCAAGGAACAAAAGGAAAAGAGAAGAGAAAATAGAAAATAAAATAGTAGAAATATACAGAGAAAAGTCAAAGGGAACCAAAAGAAAGAGGGAATTGACTGAAGTGCCAAATTACTAAACAGAATTTTAATGGAATAAAATGTGTGGGTAGATTTGATATGATGACATAATTAGTCATCAGAGGAGGGATTGATGACGCAGAATAAGAGGGTCCGACATATATTCATATATCATGTAACAAAATAGTATAATGTAGTGTGATTTTAGTAAAGAAAATAATGTACGAGGGAAATTGTGCCCTCGGAGTAGTTCGCCAATATTATAAACGAGCTTTATTAATCATGAAGAATTGAAATTTGTAGTAATCCGTCATAATTGCAAATGTGTGTCATGATTTCTTATTGAAACTATGTGTGCTTAGCTTAAATTTAGTAGAGGCTTTGGCCTAGTTGCCTGGTCTCAAATTCTAACTGCGTGGCTTTTCCTTGTACTAATAAAATTAACATTTTACTCTAAAGTTGTATTTTTCCAGTAGGGATGACTAACATACTTATCTCCAAGGTTTCGTACTAGGCAAGTTTCATCCCCTTTGAAGCAAGGTCAGTCTCTTCAGGTGCGGACAATAAGAGCACTGATATCGAAGTAAATGGCAAACCATGTTACAACTTGTGTTCCAAGGCCCCAAGGACAATGTATGCATAAATGAGTACTAGGAGAAAGACACTTTCCATTGGTCAATTTGAAGCCACCCTATGAAGCCTCCAATGGAAGACCCTGCAGAATTTGAAATGGTTCTTACTTAAACATCCCGGACAAAGAGAAGTCAGCCATTTTCCTTGATGCCATCTTTGAAGCCAAATGCCAGACGCCATTTTAGACGACATCTTGATACCCTTTTCTCTATTCCAGAGAAAGAGACTTTGAGAATTCTCACCCTAGAGACTTTAACTTTAAATTGCCCCGTCTTGCCCATGCAGTGACTTTGCCCCATTCGTGCTGCTGCAAGGAAACTTGCCCTTAACTTTGCCCCCTTGAAATTTGCCCCATGTTGATCAAACCGGTAACTGAAGGACGAAGACTTTCTTGAATGCTGATTGTAATTGGTAATTATGAAAGGATAACTGTATTATGCATTGTGTTTTTCCTTTTAGGTACCAACTGCTATTTTGATAGGGCCCAAGTTAGAAGTTTTCCAAATTTGTGTTGACCAAATTTGTTTTGCATGAGGCCCCACATGCCAATGCTAATTAGAGGTTAGTCGAGGTATGCACTTGACGCACCATGTTGAAATGAAATCTTGTCATGCCGACCTATGTATGAAATTAGTCAAATTCAGTTGCTTATATTAGTGATTTGTATTGCCATAACTGAATGTATTATCATTCAGATTTTGCGTAGATTGCGTTTCTTCCGCCGCTATGGACAGCTAGTAATGTTCGTATACATATATCATTTGCTTTTTTGACTTATATACATTGTGCTAGCTTTGTTAATATAGGGAAATAAATTCACTAACTTTTAATAAACTGGTGTGATTATTCATGACTGAAAGGTCATGGCGTGTCGAAATACCAACTGTTATTGATTCCTAATGTGCTATTTTGATCCATTAATTGAGTATTGGCTATCGCGTACAACAGTTATTGGTTATTGATTTAAGTGACCCGACTATTCAAGGATGCGGAGAGCCCAACTCGGCTAAAAGGTTCACCGACCTCCAACGTGTCGAGATACAGGTAATTTATAAGGGCTGGACGCGTCATCAGGTGAAATCCCTGGTATCTGGCCAACTATCATAAATATCTGCAGCAACCAAATTGACAGAAGTTTTAGATATGTAACACCAAAAGAAAGAGTTTGTACTTTTCACTTCAATGTGTTTGTACCTTTTCGGTGCAGTCCTGGCATACATGCCAACCCTCCTTATTCAGGTGGGAGACTAGTGATTTCAAGGCTAGTCTGTCACCTCCCGATTTCTGTATGCAGAAACCCGACTGGGAGTTCTGTAAAACTGCCAAAAATAAAATGTTTGTCACACACGCTTCAGTCTCCCCTCTCCCAAAATTACCTCTGACATCAAAGGTTAGCGCTTTGTCCGTTTTTCTTGGAGGGAGGGATTAGAGCATACGACAGGCTCCAACATTTTATTTTTGGCAGTTTTACATAGTGAAAACAAAAACAGAGTTTAGTACTGTTTTTGTGTGTGCGGTTATTAAACTGCCAGAAATAAAATGCTGATTGTCATTCACCATACATACCAATTGACTCGATTCACGCAGATTGCCTCTCCTTCAATATGTCAGTGGGGGAAATACAATCTACTGTTTCTTTTTTTTAATCTCCCTCTTGCATGCTCTAAAATGTTGCCATGTATTTATAGCCCGGATTCAAGAGTGCTCAGTGGTATTTCAGACACTACTTATGCTAAGTTTCTTGAATTTTACATTGACTGAAAGCTGAATGCGGAAGTGCATTTTAAAAACACCTGACAGACAATTTCAGCTGTGTCCCCCGAAGAGATTCAGGTGATACTTTCTGAAGAACGATGTAAGCACTGTTGATCAAGTTGTAATGTAATGTAGGCAACATGGAGGAAACTCTAGTTTGATGAGGCTTCCAAAAGGGGGACTTCCTCTTCTTAATGTGTACATTCCACTGCTGGTATTATGAGCACATATGTGTGACTGTGCAATATCAACTATTTGCACCCTCCATTGCAGTCAGGGTGATCTTTTATATTACAGTGTGTACTTACTGGCAAGAGGTGTACTCTGGACCAAGGTGTAGGAGGCTGGACTGGCTTGTAGTGAGTACCAAGGGGTACTTGCACCTTGCACCAGGCCCAGTTATCCCTTATTAGTG
This sequence comes from Pleurodeles waltl, assembly GCF_031143425.1. Lineage (NCBI taxonomy): Eukaryota > Metazoa > Chordata > Amphibia > Caudata > Salamandridae > Pleurodeles > Pleurodeles waltl. Next base: position 602,699,487 of record NC_090442.1, on the reverse strand, counting down.
TATAGGGTGTCTAGCAGCTTAGGCTGATAGATAATGGTAGCTTAGCAAAGCAGCTCAGGCTGAACTAGGAGACGTGTGAAGCTACTACAGTACCACTTAGTGTCATATGCACAATATCATAAGAAAACACAATACACAGTTATACTAAAAATAAAGGTACTTTATTTTTATGACAATATGCCAAAGTATCTTAGAGTGTACCCTCAGTGAGAGGATAGGAAATATACACAAGATATATATACACAATAGCAAAAATATGCAGTATAGTCTTAGAAAACAGTGCAAACAATGTATAGTTACAATAGGATGCAATGGGGAAACATAGGGATAGGGGCAACACAAACCATATACTCCAGAAGTGGAATGCGAACCACGAATGGACCCCAAACCTATGTGACCTTGTAGAGGGTCGCTGGGACTATTAGAAAATAGTGAGAGTTAGCAAAATAACCCTCCCCAAGACCCTGAAAAGTGAGTGCAAAGTGCACTAAAGTTCCCCTAAGGACAAAATAGTCGTGTTAGAGGGAGAATGCAAGGAAAACACAAATCAGCAATGCAACAACGATGGATTCCTGTCTGAGGGTACCTGTGGAACAAGGGGACCAAGTCCAAAAGTCACAAGCAGCTCGTAGCTGGGCAGATGCCCAAGAAATGCCAGCGGTTGGTGCAAAGAAGCTCTTACTAGGCTGAAGAACTGTGAATACTGCAGGAACGACAAGGGCTAGAGACTTCCCCTTTGGAGGATGGATCCCCCACGCCTTGGAAAGTCGTGCAGAAGTATTTTCCCGCCGGATGGACGCCAACAAGCCTTGCTACACGCAAATCGTGCGTTTGGCGTTTTTGGACGCTGCTGGAGCCCAGGAGGGACCAGAAGGTCGCAAATTGGACCTGCAGAGAGAGGGGACGTCGAGCAAGACAAAGAGCCCTCACTGAAGCAGGTAGCTCCCAGAGAAGTGCCAGAAACAGGCACTACGAGGATGCGTGAAACGGTGCTCGCCGAAGTTGCACAAAGGAGTCCCACGTCGCCGGAGACCAACTTAGAAAGTCGTGCAATGCAGGTTAGAGTGCCGTGGACCCAGGCTTGGCTGTGCACAAAGGATTTCCGCCGGAAGTGCACAGGGGCCGGAGTAGCTTGCAAAGTCGCGGTTCCCAGCAATGCAGCCCAGCGAGGTGAGGCAAGGACTTACCTCCACCAAACTTGGGCTGAAGAGTCACTGGACTGTGGGGGTCACTTGGACGGTGTCGCTGGATTCGAGGGACCTCGCTCGTCGTGCTGAGAGGAGACCCAAGGGACCGGTAATGCAGCTTTTTGGTGCCTGCGGTTGCAGGGGGAAGATTCCGTCGACCCACGGGAGATTTCTTCGGAGCTTCTGGTGCAGAGAGGAGGCAGACTACCCCCACAGCATGCACAAGCAGGAAAACAGTCGAGAAGGCGGCAGGATCAGCGTTACAGAGTTGCAGTAGTCGTCTTTGCTACTATGTTGCAGGTTTGCAGGCTTCCAGCGCGGTCAGCGGTCGATTCCTTATCAGAAGGTGAAGAGGGAGATGCAGAGGAACTCGGCTGAGCTCATGCATTCGTTATCTGAAGTTTCCCCAGAGACAGAGACCCTAAATAGCCAGAAAAGAGGGTTTGGCTACCTAGGAGAGAGGAAAGGCTACTAACACCTGAAGGAGCCTATCAGCAGGAGTCTCTGACGTCACCTGGTGGCACTGGCCACTCAGAGCAGTCCAGTGTGCCAGCAGCACCTCTGTTTCCAAGATGGCAGAGGTCTGGAGCACACTGGAGGAGCTCTGGACACCTCCCAGGGGAGGTGCAGGTCAGGGGAGTGGTCACTCCCCTTTCCTTTGTCCAGTTTCGCGCCAGAGCAGGGGCTAAGGGGTCCCTGAACCGGTGTAGACTGGCTTATGCAGAATTGGGCACATCTGTGCCCAACAAAGCATTTCCAGAGGCTGGGGGAGGCTACTCCTCCCCTGCCTTCACACCATTTTCCAAAGGGAGAGGGTGTCACACCCTCTCTCAGAGGAAGTTCTTTGTTCTGCCATCCTGGGCCAGGCCTGGCTGGACCCCAGGAGGGCAGCTGCCTGTCTGAGGGGTTGGCAGCAGCAGCAGCTGCAGTGAAACCCCAGGAAGGGTAGTCTGGCAGTACCAGGGTCTGTGCTACAGACCACTGGGATCATGGAATTGTACCAACAATGCCAGGATGGCATAGAGGGGGCAATTCCATGATCATAGACATGTTACATGGCCATATTCGGAGTTACCATGGTGAAGCTACATATAGGTAGTGACCTATATGTAGTGCACGCGTGTAATGGTGTCCCCGCACTCACAAAGTTCAGTGAATTGGCTCTGAACAATGTGGGGGCACCTTGGCTAGTGCCAGGGTGTCCTCACACTAAGTAACTTTGCACCTAACTTTTACCAGGTAAAGGTTAGACATATAGGTGACTTATAAGTTACTTAAGTGCAGTGTAAAATGGCTGTGAAATAACGTGGACGTTATTTCACTCAGGCTGCAGTGGCAGGCCTGTGTAAGAATTGTCAGAGCTCCTTATGGGTGGCAAAAGAAATGCTGCAGCCCATAGGGATCTCCTGGAACCCCAATACCCTGGGTACCTCAGTACCATATACTAGGGAATTATAAGGGTGTTCCAGTAAGCCAATGTAAATTGGTAAAATTGGTCACTAGCCTGTTAGTGACAATTTGAAAGTAATGAGAGAGCATAACCACTGAGGTTCTGGTTAGCAGAGCCTCAGTGAGACAGTTAGGCACCACACAGGGAACATATACATGCACACCTATGAGCACTGGGGCCCTGTGTGACAGGGTCCCAGTGACACATACATATAGGCCACAAACCTATGAGCACTGGGGTCCTGACCAGCAGGATCCCAGTGACACATAACAACCATACTGAAAACATAGTGTTTTCACTATGAGCACTGAGGCCTGGCTATCAGGATCCCAGTGAGACAGTGAAAACAGTGACAAACATCCTGACATACACTCACAAACAGGCCAAAAGTGGGGGTAACAAGGCTAGAAAGAGGCTACCTTCTCACACAACCCCCCCCCAAACGAAGGACAATAAGGCTAACCTTGGCCAGTTGAGACTTTATTGTCTAAGTGGTGATAAGTAGAGAGTAGCTCTGCAATAGACTGGTTACTCCCTTTATCATCCACAATATGGTTACTTCCCTGTGGGGATGTAAACCACCCTGTTTGAAGTTTTTTAGCTAACCAACAATGTGAAGATGTATTTTCAGAGTTTCTATCAGTAAGTTTTAGTTTAGAGCAGTGGGAATTATCCACTGAACCTATTTGTAATGATGGAAATGCCAGACAGGGATGCTGTCTCAGTAAAGCCATAGCTGGACAAAAACTTTGTCCATTTGGCTGGAAGAGAGAACAGGGATGCTGTTTCTCTTGAGTTGGAGCAGGGCAGGGATGCTGTCCTATGAGCTCCACACTAGGGCAGGGATGCTGACCTAAGTGTTGTGAGGCAGTACAGGGTTTCTGCACTAAAGTTTCTCTGGGAGGGTTGGAGGGATGCTCCATGTTAACTAAAATGGTGCTCTTTTTGTCACCAATGTTATTTATCCCACAGAGAGGTACTTCTACCTCAGGGAGTCCAGCTATGCCAGCTGATGATTCCCTTGGAACAGGTGCCACCCCAGGAGAGGTTTCTCCCACCACAGGAATAGTATCCTGAATGGTAGGGTGGTTAGGGGATACTGTGATACCCTTTTTACCTGTTGATGGAGAGGGATCCTGAGTTTTCAGGCCTTCTCTCCTTTGCTTTTTCATTTCACTTGAAATGAGAGGGAACAATTCCTCAGGGATGCCCAGCATGGCTGCATGGGCATAAAACTCTACATCAGCCCAACCTGAGGCCTCTAGGTCATTACCTAAGAGACAGTCTACAGGTAAGCTAGGTGATACCACCACCTGCTTAGGGCCAGTAACTCCACCCCAACTAAACTGAATTATAGCTAAGGGAAGAAACTTAGTGGAGTTATGGACATCAATAATCTTATACTGTTGTCCAATGATGTGTTGTTCAGGAGGCACTAGGTTTTCAGTCACCAAAGTGAAACTGGCACCTGTGTCCCTGTAGGCCAAGGCCTCAACACCATTTATTGAAACTGTCTGCCTGTACTTATCCATTGTAAGGGGACAAGCAGCCAGTGTGGCAAGGCCAATGCCACTAGGTGTGACAGAAACTGTCTTGGGACTGATTACATCAGTTTCCACTATGGACCCATAAGTGAACCCAAATACACCCTTTGCTTGACTGTTGCCAGCAGTCCCACCACTAGTACCACTACTGCTAGGGGCACTAGAGCTTGATGTATTAGTGGTGGTAGGCTCAGGGGGTTTACCTGGACAGGACTTATCCCCTGGCCTATGGCCTCTGTTTTTACACACAAAGCACCAAGGCTTTTTAATGTGTGCAGGTTGGGAAGAAGAGGAAGAATTTGTTTTATCCCCACCCTCTGAAGAGTGTTTAAGATTTGAAGTGGGATCTTTGGTTTTACCCTTATCCCCATGCTTATCTTGAGATTTTTCACCATCTTTCTTCTTATTGCCATCTTTGTCACCCCCTGTATGAACTTTTCTGTTCACCCTTGTTCTGACCCATTTGTCTGCCTTCTTTCCCAATTCTTGGGGAGAGGTCAGATCAGAGTCTACCAGGTACTGGTGCAACAAATCAGACACACAATTATTAAGTATATGCTCTCTCAGGATTGTGTTATACAGGCTTTCATAATCAGTAACTTTACTGCCATGTAACCACCCCTCCAAGGCCTTCACTGAATGGTCAATGAAATCAACCCAGTCTTGTGAAGACTCCTTTTTGGTCTCTCTGAACTTTATCCTGTACTGTTCAGTGGTTAAGCCATAACCATCCAGGAGTGCATTCTTAAGAACTGTAAAATTATTGGCATCACTTTCTTTCACAGTAAGGAGTCTATCCCTACCCTTTCCACTAAATGATAGCCATAGGATAGCAGCCCACTGCCTTTGAGGGACATCCTGTACAACACAGGCCCTCTCAAGTGCAGCAAACCACTTGTTAATGTCATCCCCCTCCTTATAAGGGGGAACTATCTTGTGCAGATTCCTGGAATCATGCTCTTTTGCAGGATGACTATGGGGAATACTGCTGCTGCCACCATGGGTATCTAAACCCAACTTCTGTCTTTCCCTCTCTATTTCTAAAGACTGTCTATCCAAATCCAGCTGTTGCTTCTTGAGCTTCAGTCTGGTTTGTTCCACTCTCAATCTATTGAGCTCCCTTTTTAACAATCTGTCATCAGGGTGGGTGGGAGGGACATTTCTAGATACAGAGGTATGATGGGAATGAACAGAAGGAGACCTGTCCCTTACAGAGGGCACCCTAACAGCTTGGCTACCAGTATAATGTGAGAACACACCATTAGTATGATGTGATTCAACCTCTGTACCAACTATGCTAGACTGTCTAGTAACGGGCAGGCTGAGAAGTTTCTTTCCTGAACCTTTTCCTGGGGGAGTCCCTGGATCAGATTGAGAACCATTAGCTACTTTTTCTACAGATTGGGCACTTATGGCCTTATCCTGTACTCTAAGCATATTAATTAACAGTTCTAAGGAAGGATTCTTCCCTACACTCAAACCTCTCTCTATGCAGAGACTCCTTGCTCCTTTCCAGCTAAGGTGATCATATGCAAGTTTGGACAGTTCAACTTTTTGGCCTGTGCCAGACATTTTTTAGAGAGAGTTAAAGTGATAGACAAAGAGAAAAAAGTTTCCAGAACTTTTTGGAAAGACAGAAAAAACTTTTTAAACTTTTAAGAACTTTTTGAAAGTTTAGAAGTACTTTTCAGCACTTAGAAAAGAGTGAAAAGAGGAAATGCAAAACTTTTTGGCTATGTGTATATACACTGACCTTGTTTTGTATATTTTTCTCTTATGAAAAGTACAATGACAAGAGTGGTAAGTAGTCTCAAAGCACTTATCCCACCGCTGCACAACCAATGTAGGAGGCTGGACTGGCTTGTAGTGAGTACCAAGGGGTACTTGCACCTTGCACCAGGCCCAGTTATCCCTTATTAGTGTATAGGGTGTCTAGCAGCTTAGGCTGATAGATAATGGTAGCTTAGCAAAGCAGCTCAGGCTGAACTAGGAGACGTGTGAAGCTACTACAGTACCACTTAGTGTCATATGCACAATATCATAAGAAAACACAATACACAGTTATACTAAAAATAAAGGTACTTTATTTTTATGACAATATGCCAAAGTATCTTAGAGTGTACCCTCAGTGAGAGGATAGGAAATATACACAAGATATATATACACAATAGCAAAAATATGCAGTATAGTCTTAGAAAACAGTGCAAACAATGTATAGTTACAATAGGATGCAATGGGGAAACATAGGGATAGGGGCAACACAAACCATATACTCCAGAAGTGGAATGCGAACCACGAATGGACCCCAAACCTATGTGACCTTGTAGAGGGTCGCTGGGACTATTAGAAAATAGTGAGAGTTAGCAAAATAACCCTCCCCAAGACCCTGAAAAGTGAGTGCAAAGTGCACTAAAGTTCCCCTAAGGACAAAATAGTCGTGTTAGAGGGAGAATGCAAGGAAAACACAAATCAGCAATGCAACAACGATGGATTCCTGTCTGAGGGTACCTGTGGAACAAGGGGACCAAGTCCAAAAGTCACAAGCAGCTCGTAGCTGGGCAGATGCCCAAGAAATGCCAGCGGTTGGTGCAAAGAAGCTCTTACTAGGCTGAAGAACTGTGAATACTGCAGGAACGACAAGGGCTAGAGACTTCCCCTTTGGAGGATGGATCCCCCACGCCTTGGAAAGTCGTGCAGAAGTATTTTCCCGCCGGATGGACGCCAACAAGCCTTGCTACACGCAAATCGTGCGTTTGGCGTTTTTGGACGCTGCTGGAGCCCAGGAGGGACCAGAAGGTCGCAAATTGGACCTGCAGAGAGAGGGGACGTCGAGCAAGACAAAGAGCCCTCACTGAAGCAGGTAGCACCCAGAGAAGTGCCAGAAACAGGCACTACGAGGATGCGTGAAACGGTGCTCGCCGAAGTTGCACAAAGGAGTCCCACGTCGCCGGAGACCAACTTAGAAAGTCGTGCAATGCAGGTTAGAGTGCCGTGGACCCAGGCTTGGCTGTGCACAAAGGATTTCCGCCGGAAGTGCACAGGGGCCGGAGTAGCTTGCAAAGTCGCGGTTCCCAGCAATGCAGCCCAGCGAGGTGAGGCAAGGACTTACCTCCACCAAACTTGGGCTGAAGAGTCACTGGACTGTGGGGGTCACTTGGACGGTGTCGCTGGATTCGAGGGACCTCGCTCGTCGTGCTGAGAGGAGACCCAAGGGACCGGTAATGCAGCTTTTTGGTGCCTGCGGTTGCAGGGGGAAGATTCCGTCGACCCACGGGAGATTTCTTCGGAGCTTCTGGTGCAGAGAGGAGGCAGACTACCCCCACAGCATGCACAAGCAGGAAAACAGTCGAGAAGGCGGCAGGATCAGCGTTACAGAGTTGCAGTAGTCGTCTTTGCTACTATGTTGCAGGTTTGCAGGCTTCCAGCGCGGTCAGCGGTCGATTCCTTATCAGAAGGTGAAGAGGGAGATGCAGAGGAACTCGGCTGAGCTCATGCATTCGTTATCTGAAGTTTCCCCAGAGACAGAGACCCTAAATAGCCAGAAAAGAGGGTTTGGCTACCTAGGAGAGAGGAAAGGCTACTCACACCTGAAGGAGCCTATCAGCAGGAGTCTCTGAAGTCACCTGGTGGCACTGGCCACTCAGAGCAGTCCAGTGTGCCAGCAGCACCTCTGTTTCCAAGATGGCAGAGGTCTGGAGCACACTGGAGGAGCTCTGGACACCTCCCAGGGGAGGTGCAGGTCAGGGGAGTGGTCACTCCCCTTTCCTTTGTCCAGTTTCGCGCCAGAGCAGGGGCTAAGGGGTCCCTGAACCGGTGTAGACTGGCTTATGCAGAATTGGGCACATCTGTGCCCAACAAAGCATTTCCAGAGGCTGGGGGAGGCTACTCCTCCCCTGCCTTCACACCATTTTCCAAAGGGAGAGGGTGTCACACCCTCTCTCAGAGGAAGTTCTTTGTTCTGCCATCCTGGGCCAGGCCTGGCTGGACCCCAGGAGGGCAGCTGCCTGTCTGAGGGGTTGGCAGCAGCAGCAGCTGCAGTGAAACCCCAGGAAGGGTAGTCTGGCAGTACCAGGGTCTGTGCTACAGACCACTGGGATCATGGAATTGTACCAACAATGCCAGGATGGCATAGAGGGGGCAATTCCATGATCATAGACATGTTACATGGCCATATTCGGAGTTACCATGGTGAAGCTACATATAGGTAGTGACCTATATGTAGTGCACGCGTGTAATGGTGTCCCCGCACTCACAAAGTTCAGTGAATTGGCTCTGAACAATGTGGGGGCACCTTGGCTAGTGCCAGGGTGTCCTCACACTAAGTAACTTTGCACCTAACTTTTACCAGGTAAAGGTTAGACATATAGGTGACTTATAAGTTACTTAAGTGCAGTGTAAAATGGCTGTGAAATAACATGGACGTTATTTCACTCAGGCTGCAGTGGCAGGCCTGTGTAAGAATTGTCAGAGCTCCCTATGGGTGGCAAAAGAAATGCTGCAGCCCATAGGGATCTCCTGGAACCCCAATACCCTGGGTACCTCAGTACCATATACTAGGGAATTATAAGGGTGTTCCAGTAAGCCAATGTAAATTGGTAAAATTGGTCACTAGCCTGTTAGTGACAATTTGAAAGTAATGAGAGAGCATAACCACTGAGGTTCTGGTTAGCAGAGCCTCAGTGAGACAGTTAGGCACCACACAGGGAACATATACATGCACACCTATGAGCACTGGGGCCCTGTGTGACAGGGTCCCAGTGACACATACATATAGGCCACAAACCTATGAGCACTGGGGTCCTGACCAGCAGGATCCCAGTGACACATAACAACCATACTGAAAACATAGTGTTTTCACTATGAGCACTGAGGCCTGGCTATCAGGATCCCAGTGAGACAGTGAAAACAGTGACAAACATCCTGACATACACTCACAAACAGGCCAAAAGTGGGGGTAACAAGGCTAGAAAGAGGCTACCTTCTCACACAAGGGACCACAAATACACAAATTGACATTGCCCCTGCACAGTAAGCTACTGCCTTGCCAGTGCAATAAGCTGATCCACTGGAGACACTAAGAATAATTTGAGAGTGATCACCTGCTTCTCAGGCATGAAAAAAACAACCCTAGCAGAACGCAAAACCTTGCTTCTGTGAAGGAGTTTAGTTAGGATTTGTTTTGCTCACTTTGTGTTCTTTAAATATCCAGCAGACTTCCTTTATCAGAGAGTTCAAGCGTCCAATCATCTAAGCAGGGTAAGATCCAGAGGCTCTTCTGATGCAGAAGTGTGACTACTGCTGGAAGCATTTTGATAAAGAGTTAGGGCAAAGACTTCATTTGAATCAAGAGAGCTTTAAATGGTAACCTTCCACTGCAAACCCGAGAAATGCCTAATGGTTGAGAAGATAAAGGTAAGGATCCATCAGGTTGAAAGATACCTGAAATTTGCCTTTTTTTCTCAATTCTTTATTGGTTTTTAAGCATGAACTATACATGTATATCACAATCTTGGTGTAAATTATTTGCAAAAAAGTCTGTTACTGCAGCAGCCCTATAATATGATCAACAAGCACTTAACCTACTGACATTTCAGATACAGCACCATATACTAATACATATACACTTGCACATAAACTACATAAGGCGTTCAACACAGAAGAGGGAAAAGAAAGAGAACAAAAAATGTAAAAACGCTTTGTGGGTATGAAGAAAATATCATCGTACCCCCTCATTTTTTATGTGAGACCCACACCTCCCCACGTTGTCAATGTTCCATCTCTAATACAGCTGACTGAAATCCCCACATCACATTTCTTTCTCCCAGGCATCCACTCATTTTGTGTTATGAAGGAAGAAAGGATACTTGAGCATAATGATTTACAACTTGACGTTATGCATGCCTAGTTCATTGTGTTTTTCAGAATTCTTCCCTTATACGGCCTGGCATTGTGGTAGTCTATCATTGTGTGAGGTGTCATATGGATTGCTATCCTGAAATATATTGTCATCTCTAACTCAGTTTTCAATGTCTCCCCTATCAGTTTTCAGTATGCATTTACCTTCCTACATCCCAATAGGACATGGACTGTGTCTCCATTGTCATCTTTACATCCTCAGCATCGACGATGGTGACAGATGTAAAATGTTTAAATATCCATACTTTAATCAGGCTTTCTCTTAAATCTTTACTATGTTCTTCTAACACAGCAAACAAGTATGTGTGGTCAAATTAGTTTATTGGTGATTCCCATTATGTGCACAGGTTATGTAACATTTCCTGTGAGATCTGTCTGAAATGAGTTGATGTCTGCTATGGCACCCCCAACTTCTTTCCATGCCTATATGCATTTATGGATGAGTCACAGTGCTATTGTAGTGTGTGGCTCCCCCAGTTTGTCCTTGAATTGCTGGATAGCAAGATGTATCTTCAATATTGCATGAAGGATAGATTATAGTCCCACTGAAGATCTAAAATTGTCTTTAGCAAACCTTGGTTGATCACATCATCTGAACACTGTATCTTGTGGAGTTTCCATGAGGTCCAACTAAGAGCCCTCCTCGCCATCCACATTCTGATTGCTTTATTATGCCATAGTGATGCTTTGAAACGAAGAAATTCCAGTCTTCTAGTTAGTTTATGTACCTCTTCCATGCATCATGAGAGACCTACAATACGGGGATGATCCCTTGGTCATCACTTACTGAATGCAAGTAATACACCATCAATTCCTCCATCTTCAGACTTTGCCTTTCCACATGGACCCATTTCAGGGTTTTCCTGCAAGTTTTAAGTGAGTGGACCAATTGATGAGCTATCCAGTAACATTTGATCTGCACAAAACGTAGTCCTCCCATTTGTGTTGCAGCATACAAATGGAGGTCCTTCAGCCTGGCCATTTCCCCTCCCCATATGAATGGATGGATGTCCATATTTATCCTTAACAATGTGATCTGGAGCGAGGATCAGCAGTGGCAACGTTCCAAAAACATAATTAAACCTGAGCGTCACATTTATTTTCACTACTTCTACTTTCCCCCATAACAAGAGATTTAAGCAGGCCCATCGTTTGCAGTCTGTGTTTGTCTTGCAAGTAAGAGGGTTGATGTTTTTCACCATTTCAACCAAACCTCTATTGACGTAAATGCCTCAGTAGTTAAAGTGTTTTTGTTTCCACTTGAACAGCAAGGTATCCAGGGACGCCTGAGTCGTATTCAATGTCAATGGTTATGCTTTACAGTTAGACCAATTAATATGGTAGATAGAGAATCTAGTAAAAAGGTACTTCAGGTCCATTAATGCCCTTGCCAACGTCTAGGTTGGAATAATGTCATCAGTATGATATCAGCATAAGGTGGAGCTTTTGGTTCCACTATCACTGTCATCACCCCATCAACCAATTAAACAGGATTTGTAAAGCGCTACTAATCGTCCTCAAGGATACCTGGGCGCTTGCAGGTCTCAGCGGCTCATTCTAATTGACAGGTTTTGAGGGCTCTACAGAATTTCAGATGAGAGGTGATGGTCCAGAAATGCATGGGGAGGCTGTTCCAGGTTTTTGCTGCAATGTGGGAGAAGGCACGTCGTCCACTTCTGCTTCAGTGTGAGCAAGCACTAGGGAGGTGCAGCATAGTCTTCTTGACGGTTGGTGGGAATTCAATGAATGGTTAATGTAGGTGAGTCATCCTAGATTGTGTAGAGATTTGTGTGAGTAGGTCAATAGCTTGAATACGCACCTCTTCTGCACGGGGAGCAAGTGAATTTGCCTGAGGTGTGGTGTGATTTGGGATTGTTGGGGAAGGTTGAGGATGAGTATGACTGTAGAATTCTGTATGGCCTGAATTCTTTGTAGGTGTTGCAAGGTGATCCCTATGTAGAGAGTCGACTGGTGATGAGGGCCTGTGTTACGGGCGTCTTGTGTGCTGGGGTAGCCACTTGAAGGTCTTAAAAAGCATACGCAGACCAAAGAAGCGGTGGAGGAGACAATGTGAATCTGTGATTCCGTGGTGAGCCTGTTGTCAGTGATGGTTCCAAGGTTTCTGGCATGTTCTGAGGAAGTAGGTCTGGGTCCCAGTTCTGAAGGCCACCAGGAGTCATTCTGTGTGTTGCTGCTCTTGCCGCAGATGAGAACTTCAGTCTTGCGTGTGTTTAGCTGCAGGCAGTTTTCTTTCATTCAGTCAGTGACGCTTGTCATTCACCTGTGGAAGTTGGTTTTGGTGGTGTTGGGGTCGTCAGTGAGTGAGAGAATGAGTTGGGTGTCATCTGCGTAGGAGATTATGTTGAGGCCGTGAGATCTGACACAAATACCCACAAATGTGTTCATCCTGTGAATAAAACAATAAGGTTGACAGTGGGCAACTGCTTTGAGTCTCTTGATGTATCTAGAAGTAAGATGAGTTAAAATCTCCACGGTTAACCAATGAAGAGGGTGCATGATGTGTCCATTTTGCCCACATTAAGAAACTTCACCCAATTCCTTTTCTATCCATGATGTGGAATAGATTCCCCTACTCCACCCAGCCATACACCTTCTTTGCATCTAGAGAGAGGAGCACTTTCTAGTGTAGATCATCCTTTCCCTGCCAAAGTATTTGAGATAGGAGCCTTAAGTGATTAGCTGAGGAATGCTGTGTGATAAACCCTACTTGCGTATGATGAATTAAGATGGATATATATTTGTTCAAATGAGTCGCCAATATTTTTGACAATTTCCTGGCATCTGTGCTAATAAGCGATATTGGCTGATAGTTAAAACATTTCTAGCAGTCCCCTTCCCATTTTGGCAATCAATGTTATTCTAGCTTTTGTAAAGTCAGAGTGTGGGTGGCCTACTTCCAAGACGTCTCAAAAAACCTTACCTAACAGAGGTACAACCAGAGATTTGGTAATTTTATAAAATTCTACATGGTAGCAGTCTTCTCCGAGTACCTTCCCCGCCTTCATGACATGAATGCTTGTGCTATCTTGTGTTCTGTAATTACCCCCATCAAATAGGTCAGATTGACAAACTGTCTGCCTTGGTATCATAGATATGTCCGAGAATTAATTCTCTATTATCTGGATCCCAGCTCCTTCTGATTTCTACAACCCCTCATAGAAATCATGGAACTCATGGGTTCATCAGCAATTCTGCTCTACCACCACGAATAGTTGGGATTGTCCCACTTGCTTCCACCTGCTTACGTTAGGCAGCTAGCAAGAGGCCTGCCTTCTCCCCCTCTCATAATGTCTTTGAAGTATTCTGAACATTGCCATCTCAGCCTGAGCAGTATAAAGGATATTTAGTTTTTCTTTAGCTTTAATCAGTTCTCTGATGGTTTCTGGGGTAGAAGTACGGGCATAAGCAGACATTAAGGCCCTCATTATGACATTGGCGGTAAGTCCCACTTCGGCGTGGCGGATTACTGCTACCCATATTATGACACACACATAGCAATCCGTCACTATACAGACACACAAACAAGTCCGCCAGCCCAAAGGTCAGTGATAAACTGGCGGTTCCAAAACCCACACTGTTAAGCCAACAGAACTACACCCACAGCATTATGACCCACGAAGCACTGAGGCGGACATTCAATTGCGTTAAACCATTGGCGGTACATACCGCCACGCTCAAAATACACACAACCTAACAAAACAACACTACATTGGACAATTTGAATAACACACACCCGACACCCATACACACACCACACTCACACACCCACACCACTATAAAACACACACCCACACTACTCACAACCTCTTATGACTCAAAAATATTGACAACTAAGAGAGACAGGCTAAGAGCACCCACAGAACCACAGCCACAAAACACCATCACCCATCCTCCATCCACGCACCTTACAGCACACACCCCAACACATCACCCCACACACCCTCACACCCACCACTCACACTACACCCATGGCACCACAAAGACACCCCAGGTTCTCAGAGGAGGAGCTAAGGGTCATGGTGGAGGAAATCATCCAGGTAGAGCTAGCTATTCGGATCACAGGTGCAGCAGACATCCATTGCTAGGAAGATGGAGCTATGGCAGAGAATTGTGGACAGGGTCAACGCCGTGGGACAGCACCCAAGAACAAGGGATGACATAAGGAAAGGGTGGAACGACCTACGGGGTAAGGTGTGTTCCATGGTAGCAAGATACCAGATAGCAGTACAGAGGACTGGCGGTGGACCCCCACCTCCTCCCCCACAACTAACAACATCGGAGGAGCAAGTCTTGGCAAACATGCATCCTGAGGGCCTGGCAGGAGTAGCAGGAGGACGGGACTCTGGTAAGTCAAATCTTTACTACTATAGCCCCCCTACCTGCATGCCATCACATACCCCCACCCTCATTCCCATCACTCCACCACCTCCCACACACCCCACCATCACAACCCACCCATCCCAATACCAAGCCCTGCATGTAACACCAATGAATGGACCCCTATCACAGACATGCATGGACACCCATCACTAAGGCATGCACACTTGAGACAATCACCTAGCCCACTAAATCACTACTCACACAAGGCTAAGCTGCCAGGGCAATAACAACCATAGAGGGCAACACACCCATGCACAATATGGCACACACAGAAACAATAACACTGCATTTACATCCCCACAGGTCCCCCATCCAGCGTCACCGGAGAGGAGGTGCCAGCAACATCCAGTCCTCCCCCCCCAGAAGAGGCCCACAGTGATGACAGCTGCTCTGGATGTCTGGATCTGGATGATCAACCTGGCCCATCAGGGACCTCTGGACAGTCGGTTACCCAGGCACAGTCCCATACCACCACAGAGCCTCCCCCCTCAGGAAACACCACCACAGTACCCACCCAGCGGGCCCATACCACTGTCCCCAGGACATTTCAATCAGTAGTGTGTCCACCACTACAGAGACCCCAGAACACCCCACAAACACAGGATTATCAGGGACCTGGGGTCAGTGGCAGTGGGCACACGGTTCAGGGGACAGAGGCACAGGACAACAGGGAAGCTGGGAGGACTGCTGTGTGACAGGAGGAGAACAGGCCCAGTGAACCTACTCTCCAGGAGGCACTCACCAACATCCTGGTAGCATACCACCATTCCCAGGAGACGATGGGCCAAGATACTGGCCAAGTTGCAGGAGACCCAGCGGCTGCAGGAGGAACAGTACCTGGGGATCAGGGAGGACCTGAGGGACATCCACACCACCCTGGTCACCATTGCAGGTGTGCAGGCAGACATGGCCAACACCATGAGGGAGGCAGTGGCACACCAACTGGTCCCTGACACTAGCCACACGGATGAACAGCCCTCCACCTCCGCTACCGCTAGTGGACAGGAGGCCCCGCCACAGGAACAACAGGCCACCAGCACTCCCCCCCGCAGAAGGAGAACCACCCTGCACACGGTCCCTGCAATCCAGGCAGAAGCAAGAGAACATTGCCAAGACCCCCGTCAGGAAATAAGACTCTCCTGAATGTCACCCTTTTGTCCCACCTCACTCTGTCCACCTTGAACTGCCATTGACCACTTCCTATGCCCCATTGGACAATGCACCTGTGATGCAAATAGACTGGACTCTACCCTGAACTTTCCTCCATCAGCAACCCAGCCCATTGCAATACCCCATTCACTTATTAGCACCTAAATAAACACCCTTGGAAAAAATATGGAGTCTGTCAATTCATTGAACTATGTATTTGTTTAACAATCTATAAACATTACAATTCAACTGTACAGTAATGTATACATAGATATGACCTGTAGTTGGCTGCAGTCAACACTCCAGGAGCCAGAGTGGGGCACAAATATCTGAAAATACAGATGCCAAATGGTACAATAAGTGGCCATAGCAGTGGGAAAATCAGCCTGCCATGTACAATGTCCAACACAAAACTGTCAATGGAAGGTGAAGCTACAGTGCCTTACCTGTGTGTCACTGGAAGTACTGTCGTATGATTGCTGTTCTGTTGTTCTCATCCTCTGCCTCCTCTTCGTCACTGTCCACAGGGTCCACTGCTGCCACACGCCCATCTCCAGCCTCATCCTCCTGCAGAAAAGGCACCTGGCGTCTCAAGGCAAGGTTATGCAACACACAGCATGCCACAATGATCTGGCAGACCTTCTTGAGTTAGTAGCACAGGGAACCACCTGTTAGATGGAGGCACCAAAACATGGCCTTCAGGAGGCCGAATTTCCTCTTGATTATTATTCTTGTTCGCCCATGTGCTTCATTGTAACGTTCCTCTGCCCTTGTCCTGGGATTCCTCACAGGGGTCAGTAGCCATGAGAGTTTGGGGTAACCAGAGTCACCTGCAAATATCGATGGATACCTGTTAGCCAACCACTAACCCTTAGGGCCAACACCAAACCCATACACCAACATATACTTGGTGGGAACAATGGGCTCACCTATTATTGACACCTGGTGCCTCTGGAGTTGAGCCATCACATATGGGATGCTGCTATTCCTCAGGATAAAGGCCTCATGCACAGACCCAGGATACTTTGCACTGACATGGGAGATGTACTGGTCCACCAGGTACACTATCTGCACATTCATCGACTGAAAGCTCTTTCGATTTCTGACAAATGCAATATGTGTACCATCAATAGCACCAATAATGTTGGGGATATGTCCCATTGCATAGAAGTCAGCTTTCACCGTGGCCAAATCCTCCACCTGGGGGAAAATGATGTAGCTGCGCATGTGTTTAATCAGGGCAGACAACACTCTGGTCAGTAGTATTGAGAACATTGGCTGTGCAATTCATGCTGCCAAGCCCACTGTCACTTGGAAAGAACCAGTTGCTAAGAAATGGAGCACAGATACCACTTGCACAAGAGGGGGGATCTCAGTGGGGTGACAGATAGTAGATATCAGGTCTGGCTCCAATTGGGCACACAGCTCTGTGATTGTGGCCCTGTCAAGTCTGTAGGTGAGGATAATGTGCCTGTCCTCCATTGTTGTCAAGTCCACAGGGGTCTGTACACAGGGGGATGTCTCCATCTCCTATTCATCTGCAGCGGTTGTAATCTAGGGGGCAAATCGTGGAGCAGCTGGTCAGTATTCCACATTTCCAAATTGTACACTGCTTTGAATGTTGTGACTTAAACAGTATGTTGTTGGATAGGCCCAAATGGTGCCTATGTGTACTGTGACGCAGTTAGGTGCCATGGCCTTGCCCCCCCCTGAAATGGCGTCTGTCTGTCCTGTGTGGATGGACATGTGGAAATGAGGTAATTCCGCTGACGTTGTGCGCCGTTGTGGGAGGCGGTCGAGTACCGCCGTGCAACTCCTCATTGGTTGTCATTGGGCCCTATGGGTTACTGTGGCCAATGGTGATGTATGCCGCAGACGTGACCGCCATTTTCTATATGTTTTCTCACTTGCTACCTGACCTTCAGCAGGAGAGGACCTACACTGCAAGTGCTGCTGTGACCTGTGTCTGGAACCGACCATGGCTCGAGTCACTGGGGAAAGGGCCCCTGCCTTTACTGCTGTGGAGTTGGAGAGACTGGTGGATGGGGTCCTACCTCAGTACCGAATGCTGTATGTGCCTCCAGACCAACAGGTGAGTACACTGTGAGCACGATGCATGGGGCATGAATGCATGGAGTGCTGTGTGTGAGGGCCTCATGTAAAGGGGGGGGATTGATGTAAGGGTCCTGGGCAGCGTGCCTCATGTATGGTGGGCAATGTCTGTGCATAAGGGATGTTAGGGCTATGGTGGGCCATCAGTGTAACAGGCCGGACGGTATGGCTGATGCCTTTTTCTATGTTTATTTGTCTGCATGTCAGCGCCCATCAGAAAAAGGGTATATGGTGTGCCATTGCCAATGACATGCGGACCCTGGGGGTCTACGGCAGGTGGAGCACCCACTGTCGCAAACGGTGGGAGGACCTGAGAAGCTGAGCATGGAAGACGGCGGAGGCTCAGCTGGGGTTGGCCTCCCAACGAGGAAGGGGTGCCCGTCGAACCCTGTCCCCGCTGATGTTCTGCATATTGGCAGTGGCCTATCCGGAGCTGGATGGGTGCTTGAGGGCATCACAGCAACCACAAGGGAATGAGTACAGTTTCCAAATCTACTACTTGCGCGTGGTGGGGTGGAATCCGGGTGGGGATGTGGGCCTGTGGGTCACCCTAGGCAAGGCCGGACATTGTAAGGTAGGTCCCATGTTGAGCATGGACTGATGAACACCACCTCCTACAAAGCTAGTAGGCATCCACTACTGGGCAGGGGTCTGTGGGTGTCAGGTATGCTCCTATTTGCGTTAGGTATTCCTGTCCTTGGGCTGGTGACTAGCATTGTGACTGGTAGTGCATTACATAGTGTGTAGGCCTGTTCCCTGTGTGAGGGGGCTGTGTACGCCAACTGTAGTGTTGGTGCAGCCATTGACCAAGTGAATCCTTTGTCTCTCTCCCCCCTTTTTCTTTTGTCACCCTGTCCTTATGTGCATGAGCATCAACTGGCGGAGGAGCAGAGGCACCAGCGACGGAGGGAGCTGCATCCCACATGCCCCATGAGGCTGAATCCACTGACGGTGAGGGCACCAGTGGGACGGAGGGCGAGGGGAGCACCACAGCGGAGACAGGAGGGGACAGTTCGGACAGTGCTACCTGCTGGTGGCGGACACCTCTGTGGCCACCCTAACTACAGGTACAGCCACCACCCCGTACCAGCACCGCCCTCCCAGCAGCCCCTCAGCGAGTTTCCCATGCCCACTCACCCATGAGGGTAGGTATCTCCTTCTCCCCAGGCACCTCAGGCCCTGCCCCAGTTAGCCCTGATGCCCTACGTGAGGAGGCTATTGACCTCCTGCGATCCATCTCTGTTGGGCAGTCAACCATTGTGAATGCCATCCAGGGGCTGGCAGCCCATTTGCAACAAACAAATGTATTCCTGGAGGGCATTCACTCTGGCATGGCGGCCCAACAGAGATCAATCCAGACTCTGGCCTCCTTCCTGATGGCAGCCATTGTCCCTGTCTCCAGCCTCCCCCCTCCAACTTCCTCTACCCAGTCCCATTCCCCTCAACCCCAACCTATCCCAAGCACACATTCAGACCAGCATGCACCCAAGACCCAACACACAGGGGTGGCGCAGGCAAACACAAACACCACACATCATCCCACAGGCACTCGCACAAACACCATCATCTACTGCCTCCACTGTGTCCCCCTCCTCCTCCTCGTCCACCACCCTCCCAGTAGCGCCTCCACTCACACCTGCATGCACTACATCCTCATCCACTACCGCCATCACCATCATGCCTATCACTACACACCCCTCACTGGCAGTCACCACCCCCACATCCATGCACACATCTCCTGTGTCCTCTCCAACTCTGTCTGTGCCCCCTCCTCCCAAAGTACCCAAACACAGGCACACAGACACCCAAAAGCCATCCACCTCACAACAGTATCCAGCCCATGCACCTGCACCCAAACACAGCAGACTGACACCTCCTACAACCACCTCCTCACGACGGGCCAGGGTGGTCAGAACCCAGGCGAGCACCTCAGCCACCCAGTCCAGTGTGCCTGCACTAGCTGCCAAGGGCAAGGAGGCACCACCAGCTGCCAAGGTGAAGGGTAAGAAGGCACCACCAGCTGACAAGGTGAAGGGCAAGGAGGTACCACCAGCTGCCAAGGTGAAGGGCACGGAAGCACCACCGGCTGCCAAGTTGAAGGGCAAGGAGGTACCACCAGCTGCCAAGGTGAAGGGCAAGGAAGCACCACCGGCTGCCAAGGTGATGGGCAAGGAGGCACCACCAGCTGCCACACCACCAGCTGCCAAGGTGAAGGACAAGGAGGAACCACCAGCTGGGAAGGGCAAGGGGCCTGCCCCTGCAGGCATGAAGGACAGGAGGCCTGGTACTGGGACTGATTCTGAGCCCCCAACAACAACCATGGCGGTTCAGCCGTCCGAGGCTGCAGGGGAAGGGCTGGAGCCTCCCCCCACCACTGGCATTCCCGACAACAGCACCGCCACCAGCACCACTGCCTGCAGCAGTCCCTGTGGGCAGCCGTCTAAGGCTGCAAGGGAAGGGCTGGAGCCTCCCCCCACCACTGCCAGCACCGCCAGCAGCCCCAGTGGGCAGCCGTCCGAGGCTGCAGGGGAAGGGCTGGAGACTCGCCCCACCACTGCCAGCACCGCCACCATCACCACTGCCAGCAGCAGCCCCCGTGCGCAGCCATCCTAAGTGCAGGGGACTGGCTGGACCCTCCACCCACCACTGGCAGCACCAACACCAGCCCCGCCACTGCCACCACTGAGCAACCATCACCGCCGGTGGACAGTGTGTAGTCCTGCCTCCATGGACTGCATGCTGGACCATGCAAATCCTGTGGGTGTGACACCCAGGTGAGAGACTGTGACCTTGCACTCCCCAAGTGCTGCATCACAGGGCACAAGGCCCCCTCCAGAACCAGTGGAAGAAGCCATCCACTCACTGCATCCTTGCCAGGATGAAGCACACTGGGCACAAAACCCCCTCCAGAACCAGTGGAGAAGCCATCCACTAGAGAGAATGTGGCTTTGCACTCCCCAGGACCAATCAGTGGGCAGACCACCCACTAGAGAGACTGTGGCTTTGCAGTTCCCAGGACCAAGCAGTGGGCAGACCACCCACTAGAGAGACTGTGGCTTTGCACTCCCCAGTACAGAGTGATGGGCATGTTGCCCCCTCCAGTGGTGTTGTACCATCTTCCGGCTGAGGTGCCCCCCTGTTCCCTGTCCCCCTGAGGTGCCTGTGTATTTTCGACCTGATGCCCCTGCAGTGTTCTCTCTGTGTTGTTGCAGGAGTCAAATGGGGCCTTGGCCTATGTGATGTGGCCCTGTGGCCCACGGACATTGTGGACTGGGCTGTGCCCCTCCATTTGTACATATGTATACACTGTTTTGATTTTGAAGCAAACATTTCTACAATTTTATCCTATTACGCTCACTTTAATGATTTCCTTTTGTCCTTGCATTATTCCAGAGGGGTACGGGGTAAATATGTTTTAATGCTGCAGCAGTTTATGTGTATGGTGTTGGGGGTGGGGGTGGGGGTAGGGGTGTTGCGTGTGTGTGTCACTCTCTTTTTCCTCTCCCCTCCCTTGTGTGCTAGGCGGCAGTACTCACCGTGGTCGTCTTCGCTGGCGTTGGTGTTCATAGTGAAGAAGGAGATAGACGATCATGGGGAACACCTGCAACTCAGGCTCCATAGCGGCGTGGTTCTTCCTTGTGTCTCCAGGGGTGAGTCCTTTGCCTTTTGTGTTCTGTTTCTGCCATGCTTTTAAAGTCGTTGGTACCGCCCCAGAAAAGGTGGCAGATAGGCCTGTTGTAATCTGAGGGTGGTAGATTGTCTTCCGTCTGGCTGTTGGCGGTTACCGCCGCAGTGCTTGTTGCTACCGCCGTGGCGGTCGGTGTGTTAAAGTGGCTGTCTGTCTGAGCGGTGTCTGCCGTGGTAATAATTCCATTTTTGTTAGTGCCGGCCTGTTGGCGGAATTACCGCTGCGTTATTACCAACCATCAGGGGTATAATGAGGGCCTAAGTGTATGATTGCGGCCCTCATAGTCAATCTCAGCTTCTGTTCATTTTTGGGGGGAATCTATCATTAACTCACCTCTAAAATAGGCCTTCTCCTCTTCTCATAGCATGTTTGAGGATTGAACCAAAACTTTGTCTTCATCAGCACGGAGCTGCTGTTTATCCACGGGGTCTCTGTATTTGGACACATTTATGTGCAACATGCCTTAAAATGAGGCAACCAAGTTTAAGTCAAGTTTAAACTCCACCAGATCATGGTCAGATACCCCTCCAGGTATTACTAATGCCTCTAGTGCATGTAGTAAGAGTAGACGTTGTTAGGAAGTAGTCAGTTCTCCTACGTGTTCTGTGGACGCATTAGGTAAAAGGGAAATCCTTTTCTCTGGGATGTAGCAGTCCTCAAGGATTTACTAGGGTGTAGTCAAAATTTAGGTTCCTTAAGAAGGATTTAACTTCAGCATAGATGAGGTCTTGTTTACCTGACCTGTCTAAGATGGGGTCTGGTGTGATATTCCAGTCTTCCTCAAACTATACTATTGTGTTGCCAAAAGAAGTGAACAGTCTAGCCGATTTGAAGAGGATATCTGATTGCTCACCTACTGCAGCACGTACAGACCCAGGTATGAGGGACTTGTCTTGTATTTGCAGTTTGAAAAATATATATTCATCCTCTTCATCTGCCCAGGTGAAATATAACTTTTAGGTAGTATAAATAAAAATTGCTACTCCTTTTTTTCGTGACTATGCACTGTGGCTTTTGATGTGCCTACTGGTACAGTCAAAGATGCATAGAATGCCTGGGTTACCCATTCTGTATGCAGCTTTTCACATTTCAATTTAGTCAAGTGCAACTCCTGCACCAAGGCTATATCCTAGAATCAAGAAATTACAGCACCTTCTTCCTTTTTATGTAAAGTGTTAAACCTTTTTCATTCAGAGAGATGACTGTTAATGGTTTTGTGTCCTGTGACATCCAAGCTTCACTGGTACCGAGTGGGAGCCTCTATCTAGGTGCCTTGATGTGGGTAATTATGTTTCTCCAACCCAGCACTCACACTAATTGCTTTGGTAGGATATATCTTGATGGGGTGACCTGTAGTATGAGTTGCACAGTGGTACTCTAAGGTAGTTCAATATCCATTCTGAATGTGGAGGGTTGGCTACTAATTTGCATATGGAGGGTTCAAGGGGATCTGGAAAAGAAAAGATCTGACCCGGAAACCTCCCTTCTCCTCCTCTCCTGAGGTAGTAATTTACCACTACAGGTGTTGACGTTGTGGTATCTTTCATACATCCCTATCTACTATTGTATCTGAATACTGCAAATATTGTCTCTCTAAACAAACTGTAAACCTGGGGCTACTCAATGGCTGAACCACCGACACCCAGGCCCTAAACTGCAAATCAAACATTATACCATAGAACAACGAACCCCCAATAACACAATAATGAAATGTAGACATTATCATGTAATAAGACATCAGTCTCTGGCCAAAGAGCCAGTATAAGCTTTATACAGTATAAGAGTGCTGTATACCTAAGCTTGTTACTCTACCCCCACCTCTATACTATGCACATGACCTAGATAGCAGAGTGTATGCCTAGCGTGCCTCTACAGATTCTAGAGTCCATAGCACTAGAAATAGGCCAAACGTCATATAAGGAATGTCATATACATGTGCAGTAGATTCCCGGTTCACAGAGGATTACCTGGTTGGGTTGAGAGACAGAATAATCGGCTGGTTTGGGCAGATTATCACCCTAGATTTAAACTCTTCTCCACCTTACCTACAAAAATATCAAATATGTACCTCAATGTCCTCTTCATCACTGAGGTCAACAGATGTTATGACAAACACTTGAGATATTGTAGGCCAAGTACCCCCCCGGCCCTCATCCATTCAGAGTTTATTGTCATTCATGGCTTTATAGCTGACTTCGGTTTGTCCCAGGCCACCAATGGACTCCCCTTTCCTTGTTTTTTGTCCTGCATCCTTTGCTGTGTCACTTTTCCGTAATGCCATCTTCCCTCACATTCGCCGTTCTCCGTGTCCTTTGTCACCACTCCTGATGCAAGGTTTCTTCAGGCAACCCCATTTTGTCTCTGGACCTCATTGGATACCGAATGTAAATTGCAGCACTCCAAAAGGAGGAGTACCCTTTAACACACCAGAGAACAGGTCAAACTTTAGTACCTCGAGTCAGCAAAATGTAGGACCATTAAGAGCAGAAGTATCAGAGAATAATAACATAACATAACATAAGTTTGCAAGGTTTCTGTGCACAACAGCTGACTGATTGGTTACATAATTTTAGTCCTGACGGTGCGATAGGTGAAATGAATTGGAATGCAAGAACAGAAGAGACACAAGAGAGAGAGATAGATCAGTGAATATGCCTAGATTGAAACTGGAACTGAACAAAATGATTTTAGGAACGTTTGAAAAAGCCAAATTGGAAACTCACACTGAAGACGAACTGTGGTTCATGTGCAAAGATGTTACTCAACATGCAAGACAGGCTCATGAGAGATTAGCTGAAGTAGCAGAGAAATATGATGTGGATTTAGAGAAATCAAAATCCCTTAAGAGAAGTTACAGATTGGAGTTCAGTACAAAGGACATAATCAACAAGAGATCTCAGGAATGAAAAAACACACATTAAAGAATTGATTACGTACATACAGAAATGGTTAGCTATAGGTAAATGGGAAGGTAAATGGGTGAAGAAAAGAGATCAGAAGAAAGCAAAGCCAAATGTGCCCTCCGGCAAGAGCAAATCAAGCTGAGGACAATGTTAAAATGTCGTCCATGAGAGAAATACCTGGAGTAGGAGTGACATTTTGTCAATCACAAATGATTACTCAAGATTGAGAGAGAAACCATTGGAAGGGTTCAAGCAGACAGAGAGATTTCTGAAACTTTCAAAATGCCTTTGGGATTGTTTGAATACGTTGTTTGATATTGTGGTTCCAACTGATTTGTGGACTGGATGCAAAGTGAATGGCAATTGGCCAGATTGTGAACCTTGAAGAGATCCAGTAACAGGTGCACCATCTAAAGAAGTGATGAAAAAGTATCACAAGGTGATTGGGTGTTTGTAAAACAAGGTGTCTACAAAAGATATTCATTGGCAAAAAATGGACGGGACAGCTCAGGAGTCAAATGAGTTGATTCATGCTTATTATGAAAGACTGCTGCAGGCTTTCAAACAGCATAGTGGCACAGAAACAATAGAAGCGAAAGATATGGTCATTTTGCGTTCAGTTTTGTGCAAGGATTGAAGCCAGACACTAGTGAGATAATTCAGCAGTACCTGAGTTTTGGCAGAACAAACTGATTGATGAAATCCTGTGGTAATCAAAGTACTGTAGTTTCAAGTTGGAATGGAAGCAGAACAAGTTGAAGGAAAAGGTGATGGTAATGCAATTGAAGGCTGCACAAAAGGTTAGTTAGAGCCTGCAGATGATGGTGAACAGTGGTGGAATGCAAAAGCCGCGGTCAGAAAAGGGGAACCGGCGGTTTCCCGCCGGTTTTCCCCTGCCCCAGGGAATCCTCCATGGCGGCGCTGCATGCATGCAGCGCCGCCATGGGGATTCCGACCCCCTTCCTGCCAGCCTGTTCCTGGCGGTTTACACCGCCAGGAAGAGGCTGGCGGGAACGGGTGTCGTGGGGCCCCTGGGGGCCCCATTAAGATTTTCAGTGTCTGCCTAGCAGACACTGAAAATCGCGACGGGTGCCACTGCACCTGTCGCACACCAGCAACTCCGCCGGCTCCATTCGGAGCCGGCTTCATCGTTGCTGGGGCTTTCCCGCTGGGCGGGCGGGCGGCCTTTTGGCAGTCGCCCGCCCGCCCAGCGGGAAAGTCAGAATGACCGCCGCGGTCATTTGACTGCGGTGCGGTCTTCCGGCGGTCTCCGCCCGGCGGGCGGCGCCCGCCGCCCGCCGGGGTCGGAATGACCCCCTAAATGTTTCTGGGAATGGTTGGCTACTGTCGCCAGTGGATTCCAAACTTTTCTCTTTTGGGCAAGCCTTTACAGAGGCTGACACACAATAATGTGTCTGATCCATTACCATTGGATGAAAACTGCGTGCATGCCTTCACAGATTTGAGAGAAAGTCTATGCTGAGCCCCAACTCTAAGAATGCCTGATTATAACAAATGTTTTTCCATATTTAGCTGTGAGATGGATGGATGTACTCTCTCAGTTTTAACACAGCTGCATAGAAATGCCACTAGGTCTTTAGCTTATTTTTCTACCACTCTTTATCCTGTGGTTTCAGCGCTGCTGGTTGTTTAAAGGCAGTCCCTGCTCTGAGAGTCAGCATAGATCAGTGCAAAGGCATTGTTATGGGTCATCCCCTGAATGTTTTTATTCCCCACTCATTGGAAATTCTGTTAACCCGAACAAAGACCCAATACTTAACCAGTGCCCGTTTGACCCGATATGATGAAGTTATTCTTGCATATTTGAATATTAATCTCAAAAGGTGTACCATTCTGAATCCTGCTATGTAATTGCCAAATCCTATTGTAAATGATCGTGAGGATGAGGCTGAGCATGACTGTCTTGATGTGACTGAATTGTGTACCACACCAAAACCTGACATTCAAGAAGTCCCCTTAAATGAAAATGACTATGTCATGTTCGTTGATGGTTCCTGTTTAAGAGCTAAAGATGGTACCCTGTGAGTTGGTTATGCAGTTTTCACAGTCTCATGTCTGATAGAAGCCTCCTGGCTTCGAGGAGTCTTTTCTGCCCAAGTAGCCAAATTGGTCGCTCTTACCAGAGTATGCTTTATTTCTGACCAGCTTAAAGTGACAATTTTCACTGATAGTCAGTATGGTTTTAGTGTTGTTCATGATTTCAGACAGTTGTGGTCTTGAAGAGGGTTTATGACCCCCTCTGGACCCCCTATCCGAAACAGTGATAAGATTTACAGTCTGTTGAATGCATTACAGGTGCCTTCACAAATTGCTGTCATCAAGTCCACAACGCTTAGAAAATCTACTGACTGTAACCTTAGGCAATACATACGTGGGTTAAGTTGCAAGACACTGGGCCAGATGTATCAAAGGTTTTTACCCATTCTATGTCTATGGGAAAATGTGTTCATACATATGGCCCACTGTGCCCTAAATTGTACTTCCTTCAATGAAGAGTGGAATAATGAGACCAAAGATGAGACAAGTCAAAATTTCCTGTTAACTGCTGTTGATATATGGGAGGAAGTTAAGAGGCTGAAGGAAGAAGTGACAGAGGAAGAGCAGCAAAGTTGGGTCAAAGCAGGATATGTCAAAAGAAATGAGGATGACATTTGAGTTTCAAGTGATGGAACAGAGGTTGTCGTAGTTTGGACTCTTGCTCTGAGCAAGACTGCTGGTCTCAGGATGACAGTACTTTCGTTTGTAGGTGACTAAGTTTCTTCCTACAACTAGTTGTAACTGTTGTCCAAACCTTACCGGCTTACTAACAGTACCTCACCAGAAACACAATAGTAAAAGGTGATTTGTAGCAGTCGCTTACGCATGGACTCAAAGTAAGATCTCTCAGGGTTATCGTGGTTAAACGGAAATTACCCTTTTCTCACAGATTTATTATGTCTCATACAAACAAAGGCAATAACACAGATGCAGTGAAGTTATAATAGTTTTTATTCAACATAACTGCAATTTGTGATAAGTTGCATGAACTGCAATGATTAGGATAATGAATATACCAAGCAACAGTATTGTGAAGAAGAGAGTCATTGTTATAAAGACCCACACCATTGTGCAATATATGAAAGAAATATATGTATATGTATAAGATGGAATAAGCCCTAATACCCATAAGGAGAATAGGTCTAACCTCCTACCTAAAAAGGAGAGCTGGGTTTGTTAAACCTAATCTGCCAAAGCCGTGTCCATGAGAGGAGCCCCCAACCCTCGTTACCTTGGAATGAGGTCTCTATCTCAGACTCCGCAGGGACACGAAGACTGGGTCAGCATCAAGATGACTGCAGCATCGGTATCAGCGATGGTAGCGATGCCCTCTGGTCGGAATCCCTCTGATTATCTGTCTAAAAGTGTGTTGTATTTATACAGATCTACAAGGTCCCCTGACATAAGTGTTATTCATAACAATAGATAACAGGCATGCTTGGGACGGCAATTTATATCAACAATCCCTCGAAAGTATAGAGAGGGAAAATCCCTAAGTGTGAATGCCTACTGTATGTTTGTCTTTCGTGCTTGATCTTGACGCCTTGGCGCAGTGACACTGATATTAGAACCCATAACAAGTGGCCTAACTATAAACAAGGCTGCAATCTTAACGGAAATAAATAATTAAATGGACTAAGACAGAGCAAGCTAAGTAGGTTAAAAGTCACTGGGTGACGGGGGAACAAGTTTACAAGCCTACGGCTAAGCTAACTCCTGTTATCCCGTTAAAACAAACTAGGATTCACTACACCCTCCCCATTGCCGTAACAGGTATGACGAAGGTAAAGAAACCCAACTGCTAAAAAAGCTGCTACTGAACTAAAAGCCAAAAAAATAAAAACGAAAACTCAAGCTAAAAAATGCTGTGTGTTAAAATTCGTTTAAAAAACATACAGAGATGTTAATATCAACCATGACAAGTATAGCTAACTTTTAGTATAATTGCTAGTTTTTAGAACCGGGAACTGGCAAGCAAATTCATCAAATTATGTGCTATATGCAGGATCTTGAAGAATGTCATCGAAGTCACCATTCAAGGTACTCAAAAACGAGTCAACATCGTCTGAAGTGAAATCGAGAGCTGGACGGACAAACGGATCCACAGAGCAGAAGTGAGCCACATTCATTGGTGTATCGACACTCGCTGCAGCGTCCTCATCCATGTTAGATCTTATAACAGAAGGCTCATAGGTGGCCTCGCGGAGCAACCTCAGTCTCAAGGGGCATGACCGTGTATGAACCCTCATCGGGGACATCAGCAGTTCGTAGTCCACAGGAGATGTTGGTGCAACAGCAAGACAGACCATAGGCAGATGTTCAAAGAGACACCATATGCAGCGGAACACCGGTTGTACACATCAGAGTAGAGGCCGGAATGACAATGACCAGTCAAACTCCAGTTCCACCAGCAAAGGTGTACCGAAGATCCGAACCATGCGTTCACAGCACAGCGGGGTTGACGGGAGCAGCTCCATTGCTCTGTGTCGCTGGAAACAAACAACCACTGTGAATCAGAAAAAATAGCAGTAGCAGTCCCCCAATTAAAGCCAAGTTAATTGGAAAGCCACCAAACACACTGGAAAAGAGAGAATGGATGGCTGATGGGATGACTCCGAAGACAGTCTGGAAGATGGACACGAAACCAGAATCTGAGCGGCCTGGCTCCGGCATGTAGGTAACCCCCCTTGGTATTCCCTTTGGAGTGAGTGTGACTACAAGGGAAAACCCCCCCCCCGGCACTAGCCAGACCAGAGGTAGATTGCCCCTTACCCTGGGGCCTACCCCACTGTGAACTACCCGTTCAGGTAGGCCATATAAATTTTTATAAATTTTTCACTTTTTGAGCACCCCACCTACTGTGTGTGCTCCGACCCTGACGAATGCCCCTGACCTACCAGCACTGAGTGAGGGCAGAAACATGTTGGTCATCCACTTTTTCTTTTAGACTCCAAGAGACATTACTCTCCAACGAGCCTTTCCCCTTTAGTTTTAGGTTTACCAGCATGCACCTTCATTAAAATTAGCAGAAGCTATTGGCGACATGCTTGGTAATTTTAGTATTCACCCCTTCTGGATCAATGTAACTATCCAGCCAGTTTAATTTCAGCACTCCCTCGGGTTCTTTTAACCACGAGGTTGAGTCCGCCCAAGTAGTATCATCCTACTTGGGTGGGGCTAGGTGGTCATATGATGAAGCAAGACACTATTATGTGTGTGAGACCACCTAGTCCGTAAGGGAAATCCCCCATCCCCCTGTAGGCAACACAGCACCCCTTAGCTTGGACATTTTTCCAGCAATGACTTCCCGACCTGAGGATCTACAGTGACCTTACCAACACCACTGAAAAAAGACTGACCTAGTCTGACCTTCAGTTCCTACTACCCCACACCATTAGTGATGATACGAAACCAGAACCGACAGCCTTAAAGAAATGAACAATCCCAGTTGTGCTTGAAGCATTGAATATTCTGGATACCAACTCTCCAAAGTGTTTGGGGAAATCGGTATTTAAAAGGGATTGTATCTCGCCTGATGATCTCGCAATCTGGAGAGCATACGTCTCTTTTGCGGATGTCAAGGCGACCTGTTTTTGAAACAATAGCGCCTTTAGTCTACTCAACTTGTCATAGTTCACATTAATAGTATCAATGTGGGGCCACATTTCAGATACTTATATCTCTCGTGTGGGGGGAAACAAAACAGGGCCACAACACGTAACGACCTTCGTGACTGAGATTGCGTAGGCAATTCTAAGTCGCAAGCCGCAACAGCTGTCATCGCTCAGTAGAACATAACTCCCATTGGAAAGTACATGAAACACTGAACGAATCAAGGGGAGGGGAGTACCCTTCAGAAAACAGGCCAATTTCGCGACCCCCGCATTGCAAAGACCGTGAAGAGACACCTGTTTGCATATCATGGAATGACGAACAGTAGTCTCACATTCACTTCCGCTAAGAAAGACCTCCTGTTCACCGTTCAGACATCGATACTCAAAGGGCAACTCCCACTCTTCCTTAATAAAGCTATCTCCTAGCCTTTCATATCATCCCACTGCAAGATGTTTCAGGCAGCTCGTGAAACGAAAGGTCGAAAACGGTAAATTAATTATGCCGTGTAAGAGCCAAATAGTTGAAGGACTCTCTGCTACCGTGAAGGGCAACTTATCTAATTTCTCTACTTGAATCAAGGTGAAACGAGCCTCCCTTCTAGCCATTGTTTCTTGTTCCCTGGAAAAATTAAAAGCAGCGAATAGTTCACTCCCATTAATGTATTTCCATGGAATGTGGCCACTTCTCAGTGTCTGCAATGCCCAACCCAGCTGCATGATAGAACGTAGCTGTGTTTGCCCATGATATTACCGGGACAAATCAGTCTGAGTGATATCAATAGCAGATGACACTATATTCGACAGTGAATAAATCCTGTTGGATAACGTGTTCATGCCATTGTCGACAACAGCCAATGTTTTTTCCAAATTCTCCTTATCAAGTTGCCTTAAACGTGCAGCAGCCTCAATTTGAGAAAGCTTCCAAATCTCATTATACATAGCATATAAAAACCGTTTCGAACGTTGTATCCTAGGACCTAATAGGAAATCTTGCAAATCTATACTGTCAGAAAGAGTGTTCAGGTGTTGTTTAACCGCTGTTAAAGTGTTGGTCTGCACCCATTGCTGGCACAGCTTACCCACACTGTATGTTGTAATTATACCAGTATGTTGACCTGATAGAAAGCGAGGGTCTGGCCTATGAATGGAAAAAAACCCTGAAGAGTTCAAAAAACGCCTTTGACACTCATCAGTGTCGG
This sequence comes from Pleurodeles waltl, assembly GCF_031143425.1. Taxonomy (NCBI): domain Eukaryota; kingdom Metazoa; phylum Chordata; class Amphibia; order Caudata; family Salamandridae; genus Pleurodeles; species Pleurodeles waltl. The sequence continues at coordinate 602,668,266 of NC_090442.1, read as the reverse complement.
TGGGCCATACCAACCATCCCCCGGGACGGGAAAGTGAAGAATTATAAGCACCAGCCTTAACCAATGCATCTAGCCTGTCCTCTGAAACATTAAGAAAGTGATGCCAATCTCTAAATTTTGTCGGTGTAGGAATATTGGGCGTGTTTAGATCTTTAATTTTTGCTAACCCCAGACATGATGTCTGCTCAACAGTGTCATTCAAAAAAATCATTTGCACAGGAATTAAGCAAGCTTGAAACAAAGCCTCTCTACCCTGTATTTGCCAATCTTGCGTTCCCCATACACTCTTCAAATTGACAGTGTTCTTCCAATATTCGTAACCCTCAATCGAGAGTCTGGAAACAAATGGATCTGAATAAATCAGTTTTGTATCTGTTAGCAAAAGTTTTCTAAGTTGCGCTGGAGGTAATTTAAAATAATACGATTCAGCTTTATTTGTATCATGCCCAGAAAAGTATGTGAATTTGTCACTGTAATACTTGGGACTCCCCACCTGTGGTGTTGAACAGTGTTCCCATTGTGTGTAGTTAAAGAGAGGCCTATATCTAGTTGCACGGTGCAGGTAGTGATGTCCCCAATTGTTATAGCAGAACATTTCCCCATAATTCATTGTATAATCATATACATCATCACTTCCAAAAGCGGAGTAGTCCTTCATTTCAGTTAGCATTGAATCAACTGGTTGGACATCCCAATCATCAGAGACAACATTAGGTGTAATAACATCAGACATCGAAATTCTGAACACGTATGGTATTTGTATTATCTCTGTAGGCTCGTATATATCGAACGGAACTTTGTCCCATACAATCCCATCAGAAATCGGAATAGCTGTAATATTGACAGGGGACAAATCACGTCGGACCTTATGTGAGGAATGATGTGGTGTTAAAATTACATCAACAGGCTCCACAGAGGAGCGATCAGCGATATAGTGACCATTAATTAGTAAAAAGAAAACAGTCACAAAACCAATCCATAAAAATAATGCAATAAATGTCAAACAGAACCAAAGATAGTTCCATGGATATATCAAATAGTTCTTTTTAAGCCATCAATAGAATCTGCTACCTCTCGAAAGTTTGTCAGTCTCAGTTGAGGATGAATCTGAAGAAAAATCATCAATGTCCACAAAATAGCCAAAGGAAGTCTCCGCAAACACAGGACAAATCGAATTCTCATCCACTGCTCGTGGAAGTTCTTGATATACAACGTTATTAGCCGTGGAAGTGTTTGTGTAAAATACAGCCAAATCCTGAAGCGGGGAGTTCTCCGAAGTTGTTACTGGAACCAACAAAAGTTCATTTTCCGCCCTCCCCATGTTCGAGGAAGTGTCCGGAACAGCAGTTGACATAGTTGTATAGTCAGTAGTAGTGATATTCATCCTACTACGTAGATGGATGTCCTGTTGGGTAGTGAGAGGGGATCGGGAACTACCCAAGGGACCTCCTGGTCTACTGTGAAGAATCGGCCACATGGTGTAATTTGATGTCGTCAATAGAGATGAATCTGTTTGATTTGGAACCAGACAGTGGTGGAAGGATGACAGTCCTGGTGCTTTTTATCCCCAAGACCGGTACAGGTGCTCTGTATGATGGACCAAATTATTTTTTCACAGCGATCTTCTCACGAACCAGATCCCCAACGTTAGGAATCCAGCCAGTTGAACTTTTCGCCAAGTCCCTTATTCCCAAGGTGGCAGCACTTGCAGATGATTTATCATCACGGAGTTGTTGAAGCTCCTGTAAAACAGCGAGACGTTCTTTTATGTCAAATGGTGTTTCTGCTGCCACCATACCAGGGGCATCTAGATCGGGGACATACATAGGTGTCCCAAAGAGAACCTCATATGGAGACTTTCCGCCCAAGGACCGTCTTGGCAGATTATTCAGTGCTCTCTGGCCCCCATACAGGTGATGTAACCAACTGCGGCCTGAACCTAATACTCGAGCTGTTAAGGACTGCTTTAGATCACGATTCCGCCTCTCCACAACCGAATTTCCTTCAGGGTTTGTATGGTGAGGAGTAATGGAGTTCAACACCCATCGTTCTCATGGTGTCCCTGAAAGCTTTAGAGGCAAATGCAGGGCCCTGGTCCGAATGGAATGCTGCAACCGCATATGTACCGATAAAGATCAGCAAATCTTTTATAACAGTCCGGGCGTCAGCCGACCGCTGTGGCCATACCCACAGGAATCTAGAACAGGAATCTACAGCCACTAGAATGTATTTATATGCACCATCAGGCTGCAAGGGACCACAGTGGTCCAGGTACACACAATGGAGTGGCCTGTCTGACACTAAGAGAGATGTCTGCGGAGGGCGTTTGATATTTGAGCCCTTAATCTGCTGACAAATGTCACAGCAAAGGACATACTGTTTTGTTCGTCTGCATAGACCAGGCCACCAGTACCGTTGTTGTAGAATGGTGATAGTGGCCTGTATACCAGCATGTGCAGAAGCGACACCTTCATGTGCAGCTGTAATTAGCCCTAATCTTTGGTCTTCATTAGGGATCACTCAATCACCTACATCAGGAATTGTTGCAAAAGCAACATTATGTGCACTGATATGATAAGTATAGTTCGTAGGGTATCCTTTCGGAAGCGTTTTGCCTGCAGCCGAAGCTTTAACGGCAATCAGTATTTCATTATCCAACCTCGTCCGAGAACGAGTCACTGCAGCCACAGAAGCCGTAGCTACTGATGCTTTGGCTGCTTCATCAGCCAATGTATTGCCGGCAACGTGTATTCCTACACGTTGGTGCCCTAATGTATGAACTACATGGACACATGGTAGCTTATCCTTAAGATCAGCCACCCTCCCCCATAACATTTTGTGTTTAATGGTGTTCCCTTTAGAATCTCTAAACCTGTTCAGCTTCCAATGATTGAGATATTCATTGTATGACTGGACGCAGTAATATGAATCACAGACGATCAAAGTCTGTGTTCCTGGCTCTGAATGTTCGAGCGCTCGAAGAAGAGCCTTAAGCTCGGCCAACTGGGCTGTGCAGTCCCCTAAGGTCTGAGTGTATGTATTGTGAGGATGGAAAACTCCGTCTTCCATTGTCCCGCACACGGCTGCACAAGCTGCTGAGTATTGATGTTTAGTACCCACAGCCGGTTGTGCCGATCCGTCAGTATAAATGATGGTATCATAACTGTCTATTGGCAATATGTGTAGAGGAGCTGGGTACTCTTGTTCATACTGGAGAAATTCTTGCTTCTGAAGTCTTGGGTCAAACACATAATCAACATCAGTGGCGGTCAGAGACGTTGCCCATTGAATCCAGCGTGGGTGTAATGCCTTAGCGTTTGGAACGCTTGCTTAAGTGACAGCCTCTAAGGCCGGCACCGGGGAGACAACAACAATGCGCTTCCCCTGGGCAAGTGGCCTACCCTTTATGACGGCCATCTGAACTTCTGTTAGAATTTTTTCAGTAGGAGCAAAACGTTTCTCTGCATTGGAGTACAAATGTGATTTGTATGCTATCAGCACCGTGTCACCCTCATTAAAGGTGACATAGGTAAATCCAAGGGCACCAGCTATTATTCTGATGACCAAATTTGTCTTATTGTCACATGTGTATAAATGTCTAGCTTCCAGCATGTCCCGTTGTAGGTCCCTAAGTATATGTGTGTGTTCAATCGTCCATCGCCTGCTAGAAAAATTGGGCTGTATTAAGTCGTAAAGTGGTTTGATGCGTTCAGCATAATCCTGAATGTATGTCCTGCCAAAATTAAAGAAACCCAGTAATGACTGTAATTTCTTAAGCCTGTTTGGAGGCTGTAGCTGAGCAAATTTTTCTAGGAAGTGTGGGGCCAGGCTCTTTCCCTTGTTTGATAGTTCATATCCTAGGAACAATACACTAAGAAATGCTTTCTTGCTCTTCTTAAAATTAAAATTATAGCCAAAGGCTGCAAATCCCAAAATTATTCGATCGACCCTTGCAAGATGAATGTCGAGGGAGTCGTTAGTGAGATAGATGTCATCCACATAGGATAATGCATCGGAATCAAGCTCGTGCAAAATTGATGTTACACGGGCCGAAAACAGTCCTGGGCTGTTTTTATAGCCCTGGGGTAAACGACAAAAGCGTTTCTGAGAGCCAAAGGAAAATGCACTTAGGTCCCGACTTTCATGTGCTAAATTCTGGCAGAAAAACCCATTGGATATATACAATGTAGTTTTATATTTTTTACGCACTATATTGTTTATCAGTGTCGTGCTGTGTGAATTTTGTATAGCATATGTGCGAGTATGACTATTTAAGTGTCTATAATCAACCACTATTCTATATGAATGATTTGGTTTCGCAACGGGAAATAGCGGATTATTCATTGCCAATGTATATGGCTCAATTATTCCCTGGTATTCCAGTTGTGACAGTATCTCCGTCACCCTGAGCTTTCGCTTCATGTTTAACAGGGTATTGTGGCTGCGGGTGCGGTGTAGACCTAACGGGAATAACATGACAAGGAGAGTCCTTGTCCCAACCTACATGATTATGGTATAATGCAGGTGCCTGCGCTAAAGCCCATTCAGTAGCATATGCTTTTTTGTCTGCCTCTGGAACAAGATCGGAGAAAGAAGGCAAAATGACATCTTCCCCATGCGGGAGCTTGCGGACATGTTCAGGTGGCCAGTCTCTCTCAGCCAACAGGATATCACTAGTAAGTTCATCCCAGAATATTACACTAATAACGCGTTCCACGTCTCCCTCTATCTGAATTGTTAAATCATAAACCCGATCGGGTGGGAGTACGCGGCCATCCGCCGTCTCAACCGCGATGTAATCGCTAGTTGCTGTTGCATCCAGATGATCTTTCAGACTCTGGCGACATATCGTGACCTCTGCCACGCTGTCCAACAGAGTCACTGCCCACCTCTTGTTCCTCAATAGTGTTCTCAATACTACTGGCATTTTTAATGGTCAGTGCCGCCACTTTCTTCTTTTTAAATCGTAGTTGTTGTTGAGTAGTCTTTTCTTCTTTTTTAATGGTAGACTGTGGTGAGTCTTTCTTTTCTTTCACGTATTCCGGACGTCGATCTTGACGGCCCCCTCTCTCGCTACGTTTATCCGATGCATCCTGAAAGGAACGAGAGGGACGTGAATCAGTATACCTGTCTGGAGTTCTAATGTTATCCCTATTCCTGAGATTATACCTCCTTTCGGAGTACTCCGGATGTGGAGAATCAGCTCTTTTATTTCTCCTGTCTTTGAAATCTTTTTGTTTGTCCCAGCGCTTTTTAGAGCCCTCTTGTGCTTGCTTCGTACCTTCCTTATGGGCGGTACTTGGTATGTCCAATTTTTTAGGTTTGGCTCCCAACCCATCCCGTCCTATACTAGTATAGGTATCAGAGATTATTTTCGGTAGCTGTCTCTCTTGTTCCTGGTGTGGAGTTTCCCGGAGACGCTGGCATATTGCCAGTGCTACCGCTTCCCCTTTAATATTACTTAGTATTATTGCGGAGACGGCATCAAAGTTACGCATCAATTTCATCCCCAAATCCAGGGCCGGTGCAGCCCCATGCTCATTTTGTATTTGTTTTAACACTTCCGGTAAATTGGCAAGTGTAGGAGTACCATGTGTGGTAGTATAAACGGCAGCGAAGACTGTACCCCAAGTGGCACATTCATCCACCGAGGGAACCATCCCGAATGGCAAGCACATAGTGAGCAATCTATGTTTCTCCTGTGGCCCCGTATGGGGGAACACAGCTTCCAGCTGATTTGTTTTCTGAGCAATCCAGAACGGTATTTTTTCTTGTTCCGTGGGCACTTTACCCATTATAGTATGTACTGTTTGTGGATAAATCCCAGTAGCCAATTGATATCCACCAGCTACTGGTGGCGCTGGACGCGCTGGTGTAGTGTTCAATGTTCGCATTACGAACTGAACCAATCATCTATATAATGCCACTAATTCATTATATAATATTCTCAAATCTACGATCGGCATAGTCTGTATGCCTGGGTGAGGTGTATATGTGGCAAACATGGGCCATGTAGGCCCTTCATTACTCAAAGGACCTAGCCTTACCCGTCGTAGTACATGTGGTAGGGCGCCTTCAAACCAGTTCTGATGCTCTTGATATGTGAGTGATATTTCATGATACTGGTATGCTTCGTATCTTACGGGTACGTCCGCAATGTCATAAGTGTGAAATGTGTGCGTTCACTGGTCAGCCTCAGGAAAGGCAACCCAACAGTAAAATGTTTCTGTTTGGTAGGCTTCAGTCGCTTCTATAATCAAAGTAACCTCCCCGCCCTCTTCCGTAAGGCCATGCGCTAATAAATGTTGTGTAAGTGCATGTCTAGCATTTGCAGGAATGTCTATGGTATTAGCCATAGTTGGTTAGAGAAACGGAACACCAAAATAGGAGAATTTTTTTCCTTTTGTGAGTTCGAGCTCGAACAACCTACAGCCTAATTAGGTGTCACTTGTTTGGCTGAGGAGGATTCTCCCAAAGACCACGGACGTCTCCGTATAATGGTACTGAGGGTACGTGTTGTCTGTGAGACAGTGATAGTCAGGGTATCTGTAAATTAGTGCCTAAACACCATCGTTGGTGGCGCCATGTCGTAGCTTGGACTCTTGCTCTGAGCAAGATTGCTGGTCTCAGGATGACAGTACTTTTGTTTGTAGGTGACTAAGTTTCCTCCTACAACTAGTTGTAACTGTTGTCCAAACCTTACTGGCTTACTAGCAGTACCTCACCAGAAACACAATAGTAAAAGGTGATTTGTAGCAGTCGCTTACGCATGGACTCAAAGTAAGATCTCTCAGGGTTATCGTGGTTAAACAGAAATTACCCTTTTCTCACAGATTTATTATGTCTCATACAAACAAAGGCAATAACACAGATGCAGTGAAGTTATAATAGTTTTTATTCAACATAACTGCAATTTGTGATAAGTTGCATGAACTGCAATGATTAGGATAATGAATATACCAAGCAACAGTATTGTGAAGAAGAGAGTCATTGTTATAAAGACCCACACCATTGTGCAATATATGAAAGAAATATATGTATATGTATAAGATGGAATAAGCCCTAATACCCTAAGGAGAATAGGTCTAACCTCCTACCTAAAAAGGAGAGCTGGGTTTGTTAGACCTAATCTGCCAAAGCCGTGTCCATGAGAGGAGCCCCCAACCCTCGTTACCTTGGAATGAGGTCTCTATCTCAGACTCTGTAGGGACACGAAAACTGGTCAGCGTCAAGATGACTGCAGCATCGGTATCAGCGATGGTAGCGATGCCCTCTGGTCGGAATCCCTCTGATTATCTGTCTAAAAGTGTGTTGTATTTATACAGATCTACAAGGTCCCCTGAGCGTCAAGATGACTGCAGCATCGGTATCAGCGATGGTAGCGATGCCCTCTGGTCGGAATCCCTCTGATTATCTGTCTAAAAGTGTGTTGTATTTATACAGATCTACAAGGTCCCATGACATAAGTGTTATTCATAACAATAGATAACAGGCATGCTTGGGACGGCAATTAATATCAACAATCCCTCGAAAGTATAGAGAGGGAAAATCCCTAAGTGTGAAAGCCTACTGTATGTTTGTCTTTCGTGCTTGATCTTGGCGCAGTGACACTGATAATAGAACCCATAACAAGTGGCCTAACTATAAACAAGGCCACCATCTTAACGGAAATAAATAATTAAATGGACTAAGACAGAGCAAGCTAAGTAGGTTAAAAGTCACTGGGTGACAGGGGCACAAGTTTACAAGCCTACGGCTAAGGTAACTCCTGTTATCCCGTTAAAACAAACTAGGATTCACTACAAGGTGTTGCCAAATAGCTTGTTGTCACCCAAGCTAGATACTGTCATGGACAGGCACATATAGTAGAGATGCAGTGATCAGAACCTTTAGACAGACATGGTTTAACCCTAAATTCAGAGTGATTGCAGAAGCCATGTGCCACAGATGTGTCACATGCCAAAATATGAATTTAGGAAAAAGCACAGTTGTTACACTGAGTCATATAGGTAGATCAGGAGCTGCCTGTATGCAATGGCCTGAGATATGTCTTAGTCACTGTATGCATTTTTTCACGCTGGGTTGAAGCCTACCCGACCAAGAGAAATGATAGCCTCACAGTAGCAAAGCTGTTACTTAGGGAATTGATTCCGCAGTTTGGATTTCCGACTTCTCTAGAGTCAGACCGAGGAACTCATTTCAACAGTGTGGTCCTTAAATTGATGTGTGTGACTTTACAAGTTGAGTAAAGTTTGCATTGCAGCTACAGACCAGATGCTTCAGCACTTGTAGAACAGATTAATGGAAACCTGAAGTCCAGATTGGCAGAAGTATGTGCATCCACCACTTTCAAATTGCCAGACGTGCTGCCTCTTCTCTTGATGAGTATGCACAGTACACCCAACAGAAAGACTGGGTTGTCCCCTCATGAGATTATCATGGGGAAGGCCATGAGATTGTCAGCAGTACCTGTGAATGTGCTTGTGAACATTACAGATGACTTGTTGCTGGATTATTGCAAGGGACTGGCTGACGTGTTGTTTTATTTTTCTCATCAGGCCGGAGAAGCTACAGCACAGCAGAAGCAGGAGCTTTGTCATGGCCTATGTTCCAGTGACTGGGTCATGTTGAAAAAGCACATGAGAAAAACATGCTTGGAACCACATTGGAGCGGCCCTCTCCAGGTGGTTTTGATAACCACTACAGCTGTGAAGTGTGCTGGCCTCCCTAACTGGGTACATGTAAGCCATACTTGCAAAGTTCCAAGTACCCTAGATAATGCAGCACCTGTTCCAGAAGGGCCGGGTACAGTGAGCGAGAGGGATCAGGTTAGCCAAGCTGTTGGGACTGGACAAGTGGCTGCTTCAGTACAAGCATGGTCTGATGGGGTTCTGAGCGTGTCAACAACAGTGGATAGCTTGAGAGTCACCAGATCCGTGGGGTATGCGTACGTTCCCAACATGTCCACCACAAGACATCTCCAATACTCTGATTAGATTATCACAGAGTCTAAGAGAGTCCAAGTGGGGAAAAGGGGATTAGGTAGGGGACAGGTGGGAAGGAGACCTGTAGGAAGCAAAAGGTTAAACAACACAATTTCAGACTATAATCACATTGACTTTCACTAGAATATAGTTCTAAGCATTGTCTTACTGTAACCATGGAAAAACTAAGAGGTGACTTAAAACTAGGCCTCAAGAACTCTGGATACCTGGAACAAATCAAGAATGATTAATTCAATGTTTCAAATGAGCTTTCATAAAATGTCACATAATGCTTAGAAATACATGAACCTTCTGGAATACAGTTTTCAGAATAAACACTGCTTTTGTAACATGAGGAACAAAGTCAATCTGAAAAAGGTACCTGAAAAAACAATTGGAATTGTACTGGGGACTAAATATGCACAGAGGTCATCACATTTTGAATTTAGCGTCTTCACAGGAAAACCAAGAATATGTAAATGCCATGAAATGATTGCGCAAGCCTTGGCCGATCCGAACACCAAGATTTACGTGCAGGAAATGAATCGCGCACTCTGCCGATTCTAACAAGAATATGCAAATGCCATGAAATGATCGCGCAAGCTTCTGCCGATCTAAACATCAAGTTTTACATGCGGAAAATGAATCGCGCACTCGCCCGATTCGGACAAGTATATGCAAATGCCATGAAATGATCGCGCAAGTCTTTGCCGATCTGAACACCAAGATTTACATGCAGAAAATGAATCGCGCACACTGCCGATTCTAACAAGAATATGCACATGCCATGAAATGATTGCGCAAGCCTTTGCCGATCTGAACACCAAGATTTACATGCAGTAAATGAATCGCGCACACTGCTGATTCTAACAAGAAGATGCAAATGCCATGAAATGATCACACAAGCCGTTGCCGATCTGAACACCAAGATTTACATGCAGTAAATAAATCACGCAAACTGCCAATTCTAACAAGAATATGCAAATGCCAAGAAATTATCGCGCAAGCCTTTGCCGATCTGAACACCAAGGTTTACATCAGAGCAATGGTTTGCGTACTCTGAAAGTTTCACGGGTAGGCCCAAAAACTCAAGAGTCTTTTTAGAACGGGGTCGGGGGCCCAGCCCGACCACCGCCTTACCACCCTGCTCAAGGATCACCAAGATAATGCGGGGCAGGCCTGGAACTTCAAGGTAGGTCTCCGGAACAGGAGCGCAGGATATTGCTGCTGCTCTGCACCAGGACCTCTGAATAGTGAGCACGTGGAGCTGGGTTGGCTACCTTATGTAGAGTCTGGCCCAGCCCACAAACCACACCCATTCATGCTGCAGAGAAAACGTCTAGAAGGTCCTAGAAGGGACCACACCCTAACACACTCAGTAAGTCTGCAGCAATACCTTGCAAATGAACAGTTATTGCAAACATCATTAATAGTGTTTTTCAAGGTTAAAGTCTGCAATGCAAAAGGTTAACAAACTGCATCTAAACACATTGCATGAATTATGCTTTTGCATAAAGGCTGGGTTTTTGCATTTTTGTTGCCCGTAGAGCGCGCACTGTCTTGATGTTGACAGTACTCCCATCTCCCAAATGCGCTCTAGGGCTTGGTTTGTCTGGGTTAAGACGATGAAAACGTCTCACTAGTCGTGGAGCATGAACATCAGATGCGGAGAGCCATGAGTTACTTTCAGGACCGTAACCTTTCCAAGATATCAGATACTACAGATTACGACCTCTAAGTTTGGAATCCAATACCTGTTTAACTTCGTATTCCACTTCCCCCTGTACTAGAACTGGAGCTGGTTGGGAGTGTACTTTCTGGACTGCTTTTTTAGGAGGGAAGTATGGAACACCGGATGAATACACAGTGACCGGGGCAACTGCAGTTTGCAGGTCACTGGATTAATTTGCTGGAGGACAGTGTAAAGACCTATGAATTTGGGATTAAACATGTGCTTTTTCTTGAAGTCTATATGTCATGTAGAAAGCCATACATTATCACCTGGTTGGTACTGAGGTCCTTCACAATGTTTCTTGTCGTAGTACTTTTTGTATTTTTGTTTAGCTGTTCCTAAATGCTGTTCAACCCGTTTCTGGGTTTGATGGAGGTGTTGAATCGTTTCCGACACAGCTGGTGTAAGAGAACTTTCTTGGGGAATCGTGATGGGCAAAGTGTCAGGATGATAGCCAAACAAGCCGAAAAAAGGTGTGACACCAGTGGAGGTGTGAAACAAGTTATTGTAGGCTAATTCAGCTAACCAGAGCATTGATGTCCAGGAATGAAGTGCTTTCTCGGCGTAAGAACGCAGATATTGCTTCAATGTCTGATTCAGTCTCTCAGTTTGACCATCTGTTTGAGGATGATGCTAGTAGATAGTGTGGATGTGACTTGAAGCGTTTTGCACCATGTTTTCCAGAAGTTGGAGGCAAATTGTGATCTTCGATCGGAGAGAATCATTTTCGGCAGCCCGTGATAACGAACCACTCTATTCAGTAGGATGGTTGCCAGTTCACTGAAGGTGGGCAATTTCTTACAAGCAATGAAATGTCCGTATTTCGTCAGACTATCTACCACCACCAGGATCACAGAGTGCTGTTAAACCACTGGTAATCCTGTAATAAGTCTAAAGAGATGTGTTCCCAAGGTCGACGTGGAGTTGGGAGCGGGCGCAACAAACCTTTCGGTTTTCAATGACTTGTCTTGATGCGAGCACAGACTTCGCAGTGATTTACCATTGTTTTGTCATCTTTTGTCAGAGTAGGCCACCAAAAGTATTGTTGGATTAATTCAAGAGTTTTAGGAGTACCTGGATGACCTGCTGTAGGTATAACATGAAACCAATGAAATACTAACTTGCGAAGCTTGGTAGTAGGCACGGACAAACGAGCGTCATGGAAAGGCAGTCCTTGCTTGATAGATCTTTTGTGATCTGCTTGAGCCCATGCCTGCCATTTCTTAATGGTGAAAGAATTACGGATGTCTTCAAAGAAGTATACGGTTATTATTATGCATAGGACTTTGTCTGGAGCAATAATAGCTCTGGAAAGCTGGATTGTAGGCAACATGGTAGACTTGGCGGGACAAGGCGTCTGCTTTGCGATTGTCTTTACCATGACGAAAAGTTAGCACAAAATCGAATTCGGCAAAAAACAGCAAACGGCGTAATTGCTGAGGAGTCAAAAGTCTAGCTGAACTCATGAACTGGAGATTGCGATGATCAGTATATACTGTGATAGTGTACTTGGTACCCAACAGATGATGTCTCCACTCTTTAAAGGCGTCACTGATCGCCAGAAGCTCTTTTTCAGCAATGACATAGTTCTGTTCAGCTTCGCTCAGCTTTCGAGACATGTCGGCTACAGGATGAAGTTGACCAGTGTCTTTACTTTGTTGTGACAAAACTGCACCAATTACCACATCAGAGGCATCTGCTTCAACTATGAATGAACGATCCACATCAGGGTGAGTCAAGACTGGGGCAGTGGAAAAAGCTTCTTTCAGAGTTGAAAAGGCTTGATCAGCTTCTGGAGACCATACAAACTTTTCTTTCTTTCTCAATAACTTGGTGATTGGCGCCACTGTTTGAGAGAAATGGTTTATAAACCTGCAATAAAAGTTTGCAAATCCCAGAAAGCATTGTACATCTCGAACAGTCTTTGGAGTGGGACAATCAGATACAGCTTGTTCTTTATTTTCTTCCATGACCATGCCTTGAGGGGTAAGGATAACCCCTAAAAACTCAACTGTGGTAACAAGGAACGCATACTTGGTTAGTTTGCAATAGAAATGATGCTTTCGGAGAGCTGTGAGAATTTTCTTTACATGTTGTACATGTTCAGTTTCATTGTCAGAGTAGACCAAAATGTCATGGATATAGACTATTGCAAATATGTCGAGATACTCTCGAAGAACGACATTCAGAAAAAATTGAAATGCTGCTGGAGCACTGCACGGTCCAAAAGGCATGACAGTGTATTCAAAGAGACCATGGTGGTCATTACAACCCTGGCGGACGGTGTTAAAGCAGCGATAAGACCGCCAACAGGCCGGCGAAAAAAAATAATTAATCACAACCGTGGTGGAAACCGCCAACAAAGACAGCCACTTTAACACTCCGACCGCCAAGGCGGTACAAGCAAACAGTGCGGCGAAGGACAATGCACCGCCCACAGTATCACAACCTACCAATCCGCCACCTTTTCCCGCAGCGTATTCACCGCAAACAAAAACACGGCGGAAACAGGACTTCGAAGGGAAAATGCTCACCTCTACACACCCCACGAGGAAGCAGGACGCCATGGAACCAGAGCTTCACATTTTCCTGCCCTTATCTTCTTGCTCCTCTACCAGGAGCACGAATGCCGGCGGCGAAGACCACAGTGAGTACTGCACCTACGACACAGGGGAGTGGGGAGGGAAAAAACAGGGACACACACACGCAACACGCAACACACCGCACCCTAACCCACGACAACACACACACTAATACATGTTGATACATTACAGTTACACCCCCCAAACCCCTTGGAAGAATGCAAAGACAAAAGGAAATGAGTGTAACCATTGGAATATATTAAAATCCAGTACGCAAAAATATATATACACTACAAACAAATATATACACCAAGAATAGTAGTCCAGGTATTGCACTATTGAAGTCTGTGGAACACTGGGCCCACACTGCATGGGCGAGGCCCACACTCAATCCCCGAACATGACGGAGAGAACATTGCAAGGGCATCAGATAGCAATAAAACAGGCACCTCAGGGGGAAGGGAAAGAGGGGGCACCTCAGCCGGTTGAGTGCACGACGCCAAATCCACGAGGAGGCCCCATGCCCACTGTTCAATCCTGGGGAGTGCAAAGCCACAGTCTCACAAGTCTCTACAGTGGGTGGGTTGCCCACTGTTCAATCCTGGGGAGTGCAAAGCCACAGTTTCTCAAGTCTCTACAGTGGGTGGTTTGCCCACTGTTCAATCCTGGGGAGTGCAAAGCCACAGTCTCTCAAGTCTCTACAGTGGGTGCTTTGCCCACTGTTCAATCCTGGGGAGTGGAAAGCCACAGTCTCTCAATTCGATAACAGTGGGTGGTTTGCCCACTGTTCAATCCTGGGGAATGCAAAGCCACAGTCTCACAAGTGGATAGCAGTCTCCACTGGTTCTGGAGGGAGCTTTGTGCCCAGAGTGCTTCATCCTGCCAAGGACTGTGTGAGTGGATGTCTTTCTCCACTGGTTCTGGAGGGGGCTTTGTGCCCAGAGTGCTTCATCCTGTCAAGGACTGTGTGAGTGGATGCCTTTCTCCACTGGTTCTGGAGGGGGCTTTGTGCCCAGAGTGCTTCATCCTGCCAAGGACTAAGGTAGTGGATGCCTTTCTCCACTGGTTCTGGAAGGAGCTTTGTGCCCAGAGTGCTTCATCCTGCCAAGGACTGAGGTAGTGGATGCCTTTCTCCAGTGGTTCTGGAGGGGGCTTTGTGCCCAGAGTGCTTCATCCTGCTCGTGGCGGACTCAGTAGCGTCAGTACCCTTGGCGCTCATGGGCCGGCGGTGCTTGTGGCGGCGGTGTCCTATTCAGCGGTGCTTGTGGCGGAGGTGTCCTGTTCAGCGGTGCTTGTGGCGGCCGTGTCCTTGGTAGCAGTGCTTGTGGCGGAGGTGTCCTTGGCAGCAGTGCTTGTGGCGGCAGTGTCCTGTTCAGCGGTGCTTGTGGCGGCGGTGTCCTTGTCAGCGACTCAGCTGCTGGCGGTCCTGTCTGGCCCAGCGGGGCTGATGGTGGCGGTGCTGTCTGGCCCAGCGGGGCTGGTGCTGGCGGTCCTGTCTGGCCCAGCGGGGCTGGTGTTGGCGGTCCTGTCGGGCCCAGCGGGGCTGGTGCTGGCGGTTATATGTGACCCAGCGGGGCTGGTGCTGTCGGTCCTGTCTGGCCCAGCGGGGCTGGTGCTGGCGGTCCTGACTGGCCCAGCGGGGCTGGTGCTGGCGGTCCTGTCGGGCCCAGCGGGGCTGGTGCTGGCAGTGCTGTCGGTCCCAGCAGGGCTGGTGCTGGCGGTCCTGTCTGGCCCAGCGGGGCTGGTGCTGGCGGTGCTGTGTGGCCCAGCGGGGCTGGGGCTGGTGCTGGCGGTCCTGTCTGGCCCAGCGGGGCTGGCGGTCCTGTCTGGCCCAGCGAGGCTGGTGCTGGCGGTCCTGTCTGGGCCAGCGGGGCTGGTGCTGGCAGTCCTGTGGGCCCAGCGGGGCTGATGGCGGTGGCCTCCTGGCCAGCGGGGCTGATGGCGGTGGCCTCCTGGGCAGCGGGGCTGATGGCGGTGGCCTCCTGGGCAGCGGGGATGATGGCGGGCTTCTCCGCCGTGCTGCTCTTCCCAGATTTGCCGGGTTTCTTGTGCCCCTTCCCCACCTTGGAAGGTGTTGCAGCTGACTCCACACTCCCACCTGTACCCCTGGGAGCGGCTTTGGTGGCTGAAGTCTTCCCCCTCTCCTGCCGGGCACTGGCCAACTTTTGATGGTTGACAGGTGGGGGACTGTCCATGCTGTAGCTCTTTGCCACACTGGCTGCCCTGCTGCCTGGTGCACTCCAGAATCCGGTGACTACTGGCACCACTGGTCACGGAGATGTTGTGGCTGAGTGTAGGAGGCTGGACTGGCTTGTAGTGAGTACCAAGGGGTACTTGCACCTTGCACCAGGCCCAGTTATCCCTTATTAGTGTATAGGGTGTCTAGCAGCTTAGGCTGATAGATAATGGTAGCTTAGCAAAGCAGCTCAGGCTGAACTAGGAGACGTGTGAAGCTACTACAGTACCACCTAGTGTCATATGCACAATATCATAAGAAAACACAATACACAGTTATACTAAAAATAAAGGTACTTTATTTTTATGACAATATGCCAAAGTATCTTAGAGTGTACCCTCAGTGAGAGGATAGGAAATATACACAAGATATATATACACAATAGCAAAAATATGCAGTATAGTCTTAGAAAACAGTGCAAACAATGTATAGTTACAATAGGATGCAATGGGGAAACATAGGGATAGGGGCAACACAAACCATATACTCCAAAAGTGGAATGCGAACCACGAATGGACCCCAAACCTATGTGACCTTGTAGAGGGTCGCTGGGACTATTAGACAATAGTGAGAGTTAGCAAAATAACCCTCCCCAAGACCCTGAAAAGTGAGTGCAAAGTGCACCAAAGTTCCCCTAAGGACAAAATAGTCGTGTTAGAGGGAAAATGCAAGGAAAACACAAATCAGCAATGCAACAACGATGGATTCCTGACTGAGGGTACCTGTGGAACAAGGGGACCAAGTCCAAAAGTCACAAGCAGCTCGGAGATGGGCAGATGCCCAAGAAATGCCAACGGTTGGTGCAAAGAAGCTCTTACTAGGCTGAAGAACTGTGAATACTGCAGGAACGACAAGGGCTAGAGACTTTCCCTTTGGAGGATGGATCCCCCACGCCTTGGAGAGTCGTGCAGAAGTGTTTTCCTGCCGGATGGACGCCAACAAGCCTTGCTACACGCAAATCGTGCGTTTGGCGTTTTTGGACGCTGTTGGGGCCCAGGAGGGACCAGAAGGTCGTAAATTGGACCTGCAGAGAGAGGGGACGTCGAGCAAGACAAAGAGCCCTCACTGAAGCAGGTAGCACCCGGAGAAGTGCCAGAAACAGGCACTACGAGGATGCGTGAAACGGTGCTCGCCGAAGTTGCACAAAGGAGTCCCACGTCGCCGGAGACCAACTTAGAAAGTCGTGCAATGCAGGCTAGAGTGCCGTGGACCCAGGCTTGGCTGTGCACGAAGGATTTCCGCCGGAAGTGCACAGGGGCCGGAGTAGCTTGCAAAGTCGCGGTTCCCAGCAATGCAGCCCAGCGAGGTGAGGCAAGGACTTACCTCCACCAAACTTGGGCTGAAGAGTCACTGGACTGTGGGGGTCACTTGGACGGTGTCGCTGGATTCGAGGGACCTCGCTCGTCGTGCTGAGAGGAGACCCAAGGGACCGGTAATGCAGCTTTTTGGTGCCTGCGGTTGCAGGGGGAAGATTCCGTCGACCCACGGGAGATTTCTTCGGAGCTTCTGGTGCAGAGAGGAGGCAGACTACCCCCACCGCATGCACAAGCAGGAAAACAGTCGAGAAGGCGGAAGGATCAGCGTTACAGAGTTGCAGTAGTCGTCTTTGCTACTATGTTGCAGGTTTGCAGGCTTCCAGCGCGGTCAGCGGTCGATTCCTTATCAGAAGGTGAAGAGGGAGATGCAGAGGAACTCGGCTGAGCTCATGCATTCGTTATCTAAAGTTTCCCCAGAGACAGAGACCCTAAATAGCCAGAAAAGAGGGTTTGGCTACCTAGGAGAGAGGAAAGGCTACTAACACCTGAAGGAGCCTATCAGCAGGAGTCTCTGACGTCACCTGGTGGCACTGGCCACTCAGAGCAGTCCAGTGTGCCAGCAGCACCTCTGTTTCCAAGATGGCAGAGGTCTGGAGCACACTGGAGGAGCTCTGGACACCTCCCAGGGGAGGTGCAGGTCAGGGGAGTGGTCACTCCCCTTTCCTTTGTCCAGTTTCGCGCCAGAGCAGGGGCTAAGGGGTCCCTGAACCGGTGTAGACTGGCTTATGCAGAATTGGGCACATCTGTGCCCAACAAAGCATTTCCAGAGGCTGGGGGAGGCTACTCCTCCCCTGCCTTCACACCATTTTCCAAAGGGAGAGGGTGTCACACCCTCTCTCAGAGGAAGTCCTTTGTTCTGCCATCCTGGGCCAGGCCTGGCTGGACCCCAGGAGGGCAGCTGCCTGTCTGAGGGGTTGGCAGCAGCAGCAACTGCAGTGAAACCCCAGGAAGGGCAGTCTGGCAGTACCAGGGTCTGTGCTACAGACCACTGGGATCATGGAATTGTACCAACAATGCCAGGATGGCATAGAGGGGGCAATTCCATGATCATAGACATGTTACATGGCCATATTCGGAGTTACCATGGTGAAGCTACATATAGGTAGTGACCTATATGTAGTGCACGCGTGTAATGGTGTCCCCGCACTCACAAAGTTCAGTGAATTGGCTCTGAACAATGTGGGGGCACCTTGGCTAGTGCCAGGGTGCCCTCACACTAAGTAACTTTGCACCTAACCTTTACCAGGTAAAGGTTAGACATATAGGTGACTTATAAGTTACTTAAGTGCAGTGTAAAATGGCTGTGAAATAACGTGGACGTTATTTCACTCAGGCTGCAGTGGCAGGCCTGTGTAAGATTTGTCAGAGCTCCCTATGGGTGGCAAAAGAAATGCTGCAGCCCATAGGGATCTCCTGGAACCCCAATACCCTGGGTACCTCAGTACCATATACTAGGGAATTATAAGGGTGTTTCAGTAAGCCAATGTAAATTGGTAAAAATGGTCACTAGCCTGTCAGTGACAATTTAAAAGTAATGAGAGAGCATAACCACTGAGGTTCTGGTTAGCAGAGCCTCAGTGAGACAGTTAGGCACCACACAGGGAACATATACATGCACACCTATGAGCACTGGGGCCCTGTGTGACAGGGTCCCAGTGACACATACATATAGGCCACAAACCTATGAGCACTGGGGTCCTGACCAGCAGGATCCCAGTGACACATAACAAACACACTGAAAACATAGTGTTTTCACTATGAGCACTGAGGCCTGGCTATCAGGATCCCAGTGAGACAGTGAAAACAGTGACAAACACCCTGACATACACTCACAAACAGGCCAAAAGTGGGGGTAACAAGGCTAGAAAGAGGCTACCTTCTCACACAACCCCCCCCCAAACGAAGGACAATAAGGCTAACCTTGGCCAGTTGAGACTTTATTGTCTAAGTGGTGATAAGTAGAGAGTAGCTCTGCAATAGACTGGTTACTCCCTTTATCATCCACTATATGGTTACCTCCCTGTGGGGATGTAAACCACCCTGTTTGAAGTTTTTTAGTTAAGCAACAATGTGAAGATGTATTTTCAGAGTTTCTATCAGTAAGTTTTAGTTTAGAGCAGTGGGAATTGTCCACTGAACCTATTTGTAGTGATGGAAATGCCAGACAGGGATGCTGTCTCAGAAAAGCCATAGCTGGGCAAAAACTTTGTCCATCTGGCTGGAAGAGAGAACAGGGATGCTGTTTCTCTTGAGTTGGAGCAGGGCAGGGATGCTGTCCTATGAGCTCCACACTAGGGCAGGGATGCTGTCCTAAGTGTTGTGAGGTAGTGCAGGGTTTCTGCACTAAAGTTTCTCTGGGAGGGTTGGAGGGATGCTCCATGTTAACTAAAATGGTGCTGTTTTTCTCACCAATGTTAGTTATCCCACAGAGAGGTACTTCCACCTCAGGGAGTCCAGCTTTGCCAGCTGATGATTCCCTTGGAACAGGTGCCACCCCAGGAGAGGTTTCTCCCACCACAGGAATAGTATCCTGAATGGTAGGGTGGTTAGGGGATACTGTGATACCCTTTTTACCTGTTGGTGGAGAGGGATCCTGAGTTTTCAGGCCTTCTCTCCTTTGCTTTTTCATTTCACTTGAAATGAGAGGGAACAATTCCTCAGGGATGCCCAGCATGGCTGCATGGGCATAAAACTCTACATCAGCCCAACCTGAGGCCTCTAGGTCATTACCTAAGAGACAGTCTACAGGTAAGCTAGGTGATACCACCACCTGCTTAGGGCCAGTAACTCCACCCCAACTAAACTGAATTATAGCTAAGGGAAGAAACTTAGTGGAGTTATGGACATCAATAATTTTATACTGTTGTCCAATGATGTGTTGATCAGGGTGCACTAGGTTTTCAGTCACCAAAGTGAAACTGGCACCTGTGTCCCTGTAGGCCAAGGCCTCAACACCATTTATTGAAACTGTCTGCCTGTACTTATCCATTGTAAGGGGACAAGCAGCCAGTGTGGCAAGGCCAATGCCACTAGGTGTGACAGAAACTGTCTTGGGACTGATTACATCAGTTTCCACTATGGACCCATAAGTGAACCCAACTACACCCTTTGCTTGACTGTTGCCAGCAGTCCCACCACTAGTACCACTACTGCTAGGGGCACTAGAGCTTGATGTATTAGTGGTGGTAGGCTCAGGGGGTTTACCTGGACAGGACTTATCCCCTGGCCTATGGCCTCTGTTTTTACACACAAAGCACCAAGGCTTTTTAATGTGAGCAGGTTGGGAAGAAGAGGAAGAATTTGTTTTATCCCCACCCTCTGAAGAGTGTTTAAGATTTGAAGTGGGATCTTTGGTTTTACCCTTATCCCCATGCTTATCTTGAGATTTTTCACCATCTTTCTTCTTAATGCCATCTTTGTCACCCCCTGTATGAACTTTTCTGTTCACCCTTGTTCTGACCCATTTGTCTGCCTTCTTTCCCAATTCTTGGGGAGAGGTCAGATCAGAGTCTACCAGGTACTGGTGCAACAAATCAGACACACAATTATTAAGTATATGCTCTCTCAGGATTGTGTTATACAGGCTGTCATAATCAGTAACTTTACTGCCATGTAACCACCCCTCCAAGGCCTTCACTGCCTGGTCAATGAAATCAACCCAGTCTTGTGAAGACTCCTTTTTGGTCTCTCTGAACTTTATCCTGTACTGTTCAGTGGTTAAGCCATAACCATCCAGGAGTGCATTCTTAAGAACTTGGAAATTATTGGCATCATTTTCTTTCACAGTAAGGAGCCTATCCCTACCTTTTCCACTAAATGATAGCCATAGGATAGCAGCCCACTGCTTTTGAGGGACATCCTGTACAGCACAGGCCCTCTCAAGTGCAGCAAACCACTTGTTAATGTCATCCCCCTCCTTATAAGGGGGAACTATCTTGTGCAGATTCCTGGAATCATGCTCTTTTGCAGGATGACTATGGGGAATACTGCTGCTGCCACCATGGGTATCTAAACCCATCTTCTGTCTTTCCCTCTCTATTTCTAAAGACTGTCTATCCAAATCCAGCTGTTGCTTCTTGAGCTTCAGTCTGGTTTGTTCCACTCTCAATCTATTGAGCTCCCTTTCTAACAATCTGTCATCAGGGTGGGTGGGAGGGACATTTCTAGATACAGAGGTATGATGGGAATGAACAGAAGGAGACCTGTCCCTTACAAAGGGCACCCTAACAGCTTGGCTACCAGCATAATGTGAGAGCACATCATCAGTATGATGTGATTCAACCTCTGTACCAACTATGCTAGACTGTCTAGTAATGGGCAGGCTGAGAAGTTTCTTTCCTGAACCTTTTCCTGGGGGAGTCCCTGGATCAGATTGAGAACCATTAGCTACTTTTTCTACAGATTGGGCACTTATGGCCTTATCCTGTACTCTAAGCATATTAATTAACAGTTCTAAGGAAGGATTCTTCCCTACACTCAAACCTCTCTCTATGCAGAGACTCCTTGCTCCTTTCCAGCTAAGGTGATCATAGGCAAGTTTGGACAGTTCAACTTTTTTTCCTGTGCCAGACATTTTTTAGAGAGAGTTAAAGTGATAGAAAAGGAGAAAAAAGTTTTCAGAACTTTTTTGAAAGACAGAAAAAAACTTTTTAAACTTTTAAGAACTTTTTGAAAGTTTAGAAGTACTTTTCAGCACTTAGAAAAGAGTGAAAAGAGGAAATGCAAAACTTTTTGGCTATGTGTATATACACTGACCTTGTTTTGTATATTTTTCTCTTATGAAAAGTACAATGACAAGAGTGGTAAGTAGTCTCAAAGCACTTATCCCACCACTGCACAACCAATGTAGGAGGCTGGACTGGCTTGTAGTGAGTACCAAGGGGTACTTGCACCTTGCACCAGGCCCAGTTATCCCTTATTAGTGTATAGGGTGTCTAGCAGCTTAGGCTGATAGATAATGGTAGCTTAGCAAAGCAGCTCAGGCTGAACTAGGAGACGTGTGAAGCTACTACAGTACCACCTAGTGTCATATGCACAATATCATAAGAAAACACAATACACAGTTATACTAAAAATAAAGGTACTTTATTTTTATGACAATATGCCAAAGTATCTTAGAGTGTACCCTCAGTGAGAGGATAGGAAATATACACAAGATATATATACACAATAGCAAAAATATGCAGTATAGTCTTAGAAAACAGTGCAAACAATGTATAGTTACAATAGGATGCAATGGGGAAACATAGGGATAGGGGCAACACAAACCATATACTCCAAAAGTGGAATGCGAACCACGAATGGACCCCAAACCTATGTGACCTTGTAGAGGGTCGCTGGGACTATTAGACAATAGTGAGAGTTAGCAAAATAACCCTCCCCAAGACCCTGAAAAGTGAGTGCAAAGTGCACCAAAGTTCCCCTAAGGACAAAATAGTCGTGTTAGAGGGAAAATGCAAGGAAAACACAAATCAGCAATGCAACAACGATGGATTCCTGACTGAGGGTACCTGTGGAACAAGGGGACCAAGTCCAAAAGTCACAAGCAGCTCGGAGATGGGCAGATGCCCAAGAAATGCCAACGGTTGGTGCAAAGAAGCTCTTACTAGGCTGAAGAACTGTGAATACTGCAGGAACGACAAGGGCTAGAGACTTTCCCTTTGGAGGATGGATCCCCCACGCCTTGGAGAGTCGTGCAGAAGTGTTTTCCTGCCGGATGGACGCCAACAAGCCTTGCTACACGCAAATCGTGCGTTTGGCGTTTTTGGACGCTGTTGGGGCCCAGGAGGGACCAGAAGGTCGTAAATTGGACCTGCAGAGAGAGGGGACGTCGAGCAAGACAAAGAGCCCTCACTGAAGCAGGTAGCACCCGGAGAAGTGCCAGAAACAGGCACTACGAGGATGCGTGAAACGGTGCTCGCCGAAGTTGCACAAAGGAGTCCCACGTCGCCGGAGACCAACTTAGAAAGTCGTGCAATGCAGGCTAGAGTGCCGTGGACCCAGGCTTGGCTGTGCACGAAGGATTTCCGCCGGAAGTGCACAGGGGCCGGAGTAGCTTGCAAAGTCGCGGTTCCCAGCAATGCAGCCCAGCGAGGTGAGGCAAGGACTTACCTCCACCAAACTTGGGCTGAAGAGTCACTGGACTGTGGGGGTCACTTGGACGGTGTCGCTGGATTCGAGGGACCTCGCTCGTCGTGCTGAGAGGAGACCCAAGGGACCGGTAATGCAGCTTTTTGGTGCCTGCGGTTGCAGGGGGAAGATTCCGTCGACCCACGGGAGATTTCTTCGGAGCTTCTGGTGCAGAGAGGAGGCAGACTACCCCCACCGCATGCACAAGCAGGAAAACAGTCGAGAAGGCGGAAGGATCAGCGTTACAGAGTTGCAGTAGTCGTCTTTGCTACTATGTTGCAGGTTTGCAGGCTTCCAGCGCGGTCAGCGGTCGATTCCTTATCAGAAGGTGAAGAGGGAGATGCAGAGGAACTCGGCTGAGCTCATGCATTCGTTATCTAAAGTTTCCCCAGAGACAGAGACCCTAAATAGCCAGAAAAGAGGGTTTGGCTACCTAGGAGAGAGGAAAGGCTACTAACACCTGAAGGAGCCTATCAGCAGGAGTCTCTGACGTCACCTGGTGGCACTGGCCACTCAGAGCAGTCCAGTGTGCCAGCAGCACCTCTGTTTCCAAGATGGCAGAGGTCTGGAGCACACTGGAGGAGCTCTGGACACCTCCCAGGGGAGGTGCAGGTCAGGGGAGTGGTCACTCCCCTTTCCTTTGTCCAGTTTCGCGCCAGAGCAGGGGCTAAGGGGTCCCTGAACCGGTGTAGACTGGCTTATGCAGAATTGGGCACATCTGTGCCCAACAAAGCATTTCCAGAGGCTGGGGGAGGCTACTCCTCCCCTGCCTTCACACCATTTTCCAAAGGGAGAGGGTGTCACACCCTCTCTCAGAGGAAGTCCTTTGTTCTGCCATCCTGGGCCAGGCCTGGCTGGACCCCAGGAGGGCAGCTGCCTGTCTGAGGGGTTGGCAGCAGCAGCAACTGCAGTGAAACCCCAGGAAGGGCAGTCTGGCAGTACCAGGGTCTGTGCTACAGACCACTGGGATCATGGAATTGTACCAACAATGCCAGGATGGCATAGAGGGGGCAATTCCATGATCATAGACATGTTACATGGCCATATTCGGAGTTACCATGGTGAAGCTACATATAGGTAGTGACCTATATGTAGTGCACGCGTGTAATGGTGTCCCCGCACTCACAAAGTTCAGTGAATTGGCTCTGAACAATGTGGGGGCACCTTGGCTAGTGCCAGGGTGCCCTCACACTAAGTAACTTTGCACCTAACCTTTACCAGGTAAAGGTTAGACATATAGGTGACTTATAAGTTACTTAAGTGCAGTGTAAAATGGCTGTGAAATAACGTGGACGTTATTTCACTCAGGCTGCAGTGGCAGGCCTGTGTAAGATTTGTCAGAGCTCCCTATGGGTGGCAAAAGAAATGCTGCAGCCCATAGGGATCTCCTGGAACCCCAATACCCTGGGTACCTCAGTACCATATACTAGGGAATTATAAGGGTGTTTCAGTAAGCCAATGTAAATTGGTAAAAATGGTCACTAGCCTGTCAGTGACAATTTAAAAGTAATGAGAGAGCATAACCACTGAGGTTCTGGTTAGCAGAGCCTCAGTGAGACAGTTAGGCACCACACAGGGAACATATACATGCACACCTATGAGCACTGGGGCCCTGTGTGACAGGGTCCCAGTGACACATACATATAGGCCACAAACCTATGAGCACTGGGGTCCTGACCAGCAGGATCCCAGTGACACATAACAAACACACTGAAAACATAGTGTTTTCACTATGAGCACTGAGGCCTGGCTATCAGGATCCCAGTGAGACAGTGAAAACAGTGACAAACACCCTGACATACACTCACAAACAGGCCAAAAGTGGGGGTAACAAGGCTAGAAAGAGGCTACCTTCTCACACTGAGGTGCTAGGTTGGAACCTGGAGAGTCCAGCCCTAGGAGAATGACGGGGTGGGGGAGGTGAGGGAAGGAGGTCAAGGGTGGACAGGAAACGTTTCTTGGGAACACTGGGACGGGTAGCTGAAGGGGGTTTGGGAGTGGAGGAAGAGGTTGTGGTTGTAGGAGGTGTACGTTTGGTGACTTTGGGTGAAGGTGCATGCACTGAGGCTGTCGTGAGGTGGATGGCTGGTGGGTGGGTGTGTGCCTGCGTTTGTGTACCTTGGGAGGTGGCGTCACAGACACACTGGGAGAGGACACAGGGGACGTGTGAATGGTAGTGGGGGTGGTGACTGCACGTGAGCGGGGTGTGGTGGCGTGTGTGCTGGTGATGGAAGTAGTGGCTGTAGATGTAGTGCATGCAGGTGTGAGTGGAGACGAGACTGGTAGGGAGGAGGGAGATGAGGAGGAGGGGGACACAGTGGAGGCAGTGGATGTTGGTGTGTCTGCATGTGTGTGATGCTTGCGTGAGTGCCTGTGGGATGTGTGGTGCTTATGTTTGCCTGAGCTTCCTTTGTGTGTTGAGGTGTGTGCATGCTGGTCTGATGGTGTGCTTGGGTTAAGCTGAGGTACAGGGGTGTGGGTCTGGGTGGAGGAAGTTTGAGGGGGGAGGCTAGAGACAGGGACAATAGCTGCCATCAGTGCTGAGGCCAGAGTCTGAAAAGCTCGCTGTTGGGCTGCCTGACCAGAATGAATGCCCTCCAGGAATGCATTGGTTTGTTGCAACTGCCTCTCTGCACCCTGGATGGCATTCAAAATGGTAGACTGCCCAACAGTGAGGGACCTGAGGAGGTCAATGGCCTCCTCACTGAGGGCAGCAGGGGTGACTGGGGCAGGGCCTGAGGTGCCTGGGGCGAAGGTGATGCCCACCCTCCTGGGGGAGCGGGCACGGGGCAAAGGCTGAGGGGCTGCTGGGAGGGCGGTGCTGGTAGGGGGGGTGGCGGCTGTACCTGTAGATGCGGGAGGCACAGATGTGGCCGCCACCACAAGGGAGCTCCCATCAGAGGACGAGTCCGTATCACTGGTGCCAGCTCCTGTCCCCGCTGTGGAGCTCCCCTCGCCCCCCGTCCCACTGGTGAATTCAGACTCCGTAGTGTTGCCCTCCAGGGCCATGTGGGATGCAGCTCCCTCCTGCTCCAGTGCCACTGCTCCTCCGCCTGATGATGCTAATGCACACAAGAACAGGGAGACCACAAAAAGGGGGGGGTGACAGAAGAAAGACATGTTGAGTGCATGCATTACCCCTACCGTTGGCGGACACGACAGACACAGAAGCCCCCTGCACTACACCGCGCACTTGGGGTCCACTGTTCAATCCCTGGGACATGGCCTACAAGGCGATGGATGTGACAGGAGCCTGACTAGGTGTAGTTGGCACTGTACACAGGTGGGGTGGGGTGCCACAGGGTCTGCCAGAAGAAGGGGACCTAACTAGCACACTCACCCTGGCCTAGGGAAACCCACAGCCCACCTCCCCCACCCAGACACCTCCACTGCGCGCTGAATCAGCTGAATGAGAGTGTACTCACCCCCTTGTGGCTGCTGTGATGCCCTCAAGCGCCCATCCACTCCGGGTACGGCACCGCCAGGATCCTGAACACCAGGGGGGTCATGGTGCGACGGGCACCCCTCCCATGTTGGGAGGCCATCCCCAGCTGGGCCTCCACCGTCTTCTTGCTCCAGTGGCGAATGTCCTCCCATCTCTTACGGCAGTGGGTGCTCCGTCTGTGATAGACCCCCAGGTTCCGGACGTCCTTGGCGATGGCACGCAAGATGTCCTTCTTCTGGTGGGCGCTGACCTACATGAATTGTACAGGGGAAAAAGAAAAGTTATTACCAACTGCACTATCACAGTCATTGGCCCCCATCCCTACCCTTGCCATGTGGCACATGCACTCACCGTCGTTTCATGCATGCCTCATTCTCCCCCCCATCTTTCATCCACCCCACTCCACACAGGCATAGCCAATACAGCATGCTCCCAGTGTACTTACCTGTTTGTCTGGAGGACCGTAGAGTAGCGTGTACTGGGGGAGGACCCCATCCACGAGTTTCCCCAACTCCTCCGTGGTGAAGGCAGGGACCCTATCACCAGGCGCACGAGCCATTGTCTCTTCCAGACTGAGGTCACAGCAGCACTTGCAGTGTAGGTCCTCTCCTGTCGAAGATCAGGTATCAAGTGATTGAACAGAGAGAAAATGGCGGTCACGTCCGCGGCGGTGCGTACCGTCACCGACGGCGTACACCGTCATTGGCTCCTGGGACCCATAGGGTCCAATGTTGACCAATGCAGAATTGCGCCGCGGTCTTTGACCGCCTATCGCAACGGTGTACAACGCCAGCGCAGTTACCTCACATCCCATTGTCCCACTTTACAGGTCAGACAGCCGCCATTTCAGGGGCCCACATGGCTTAATTTTTAACTGCGTCACACATACCTAGGCCTTGCCTCAACACTCAAACATGCAAATTTTGGATTATGAATCATGTTCTGTGTAATCTGTGGGTACAAACCTCTGAGTTGGTTGACTCTGTGCTCGCTGTTGTCCTTCATAGGCACCTTCCTCTGGGACATGTGAGTAGATAGCGGCATCCTCCGCTGTACAGACCGCTGGTGGACCTGTCGACAATGGAGGAAAGACATGTGATCATCACCTACAGGCTTGATCGTGCCACAATCCTGGAACTGTGTGCCCAGATGGAGCCAGACCTGATGTCAACTATCCGCCATCCCACAGGAATCCCCCCTCTAGTGCAGGTGCTGTCAGTACTCCATTTCCTTGCAAGTGGGTCATTTCAAACACAAGTGGCCATTGCATCAGGGATGTCCCAGCCTGTGTTTTCCAACGTGTTGTCCAGAGTGTTGTCTGCCCTGCTGACACACATGCGGAGCTACATCGTTTTCCCTCAGGTGGAGGATTTGCCTACAGTGAAATGTGATTTCTATTTCCTGAGACCTATCCCCAACATCCTAGGTGCCATTGGTGGGACACATGTGGCTTTGGTACCCCCCCCGCAGGAGTGAACAGGTGTACAGAAACCAGAAGAGTTATCATTCGATGAATGTGCAGATGGTGTGTTTGGCAGACCAGTACATCTCCCATGTGAATGCCAAATTCCCTGGCTCAGTGCATGTCGCTTACATCCTGCGGAATAGCAGCATCCCTTATGTGATGGGGCAATTCCAGAGGCACCGTGTGTGGCTATTAGGTGAGCACCTGGAAGCAAGTCAGTGGGAATGGTTGTCTGGGTCTGGGGATATCCCTACAGGTTAGTGTGTGTCTAACAGTTGTCCCTCGCCATTTTCAGGTGACTCTGGTTACCCCAACCTGTCATGGCTACTGACCCCAGTGAGGAATCCCAGGACAAGGGCAGAGGAATGCTACAATGAGGCCAATGGTCGAACTCGGAGGATTATAGAGCGGACCTTCGGCCTCCAGAAGGCAAGGTTCCTGTGCCTCCATATGACAGATGGATCCCTATTCTACTCACCAAAGAAAGAGTGCCAGATCATCGTGGCCTGCTGTGTGCTTCACAACTTAGCTTTGCAATGACAGGTGCCTTTTCTGCAGGAGGATGGTCCAGATGGAGGTGTTGTGGCAGCTGTGGAGCCTGTGGACAGTGAAGACGAGGAAGCAGAAGAAGAGGACATCGACAACAGGAACTCGGTGATCCTGCAATACTTCCAGTGAGACACAGGTAACAATACACACCTGCCTCCTACATGTACTTTAACACTACTACCTCTCTACTGTCTGTCATTTTCACCCAGTGTATGGTCACTGAGTTGTCACTTTCCCTTACGATTTCACAGATGTGGGTCCCACTGTGTGACATCTGCTTTGTTTCCTCATGGACTAGAGCTGTGTGACATAGGTATGTTGACATTACAATTGAAAGAGCATTTTGTCACTGTAATTGCTAATACACTATATCGAAATCACAGACAGACTCCAGGTTGTTTTGTGCTGTAAGGATGTTTATTTAAGTGCTCAATATTGGAGGGTGCTGTAAAATGGTGAGGGTTGATGGTGGAGGAATGTCCATGGCAGAGTCCAGTCTATTAGTCTCACAGGTGCATTGCCCAAAGGGGCATAGGAAGTGGAGCTGGGGCAGTTTGAGGATGGACAAGGTGACAAAGTGGGATAAAAGGATGACATTCAGGGCGGTCTTGTTTCTTGGCAGGGGTCTTGGCAATGTTCTCTGTCTTTGTGCTGGATCTCAGGGACCGCTTGCGGGGTGGTTCTCCATCTGCAGGGGGTGGGGTGCTGGTGTGGTGGTCCTGTGGCGATGCCTCCTGTCCACTAGCGCCGGCAGAGGTGGTGGGCAGTTTATCGTCCAGGCTAGTGTCAGGGGCCCCTTGTTGTGCCACAGTGTCCCTCCTGGTGTTGAGGACTTCCTTCAGCACCCCTACGATGGTGCCCAGGGTGGAATTGATGGATCTGAGTTCCTCCCTGAAGCCCAAATACTGTTCCTCTTGCAGCCGCTAGGTGTCCTGAAACTTGGCCAGTACCGTTGCCATCGTCTCCTGGGAATGATGGTACGCTCCCATGATGTTGGAGAGGGCCTCGTGGACAGTGGGTTTCCCTGGGCCTGTCCTCCCCCTGTCGCACAGCAGCCCTCCCAGTTCCCCTGTGTTCCTGGGCCTCTGTCCCCTTGACCATGTGCCCACTGCAACTGCCCCCAGGTCCCTGTTGTTGAGGTGGTGGGTTAGCCTGGGTTCCCTGTAGTGGTGGACACACTGCTGATTGATGTGTCCTGGGGACAGAGGTATGGGCCCGCTGGGTGGGTGCTGTGCTGGTGTTTCCAGAGGGGGGAAGCTCTGTGGTGGCCTGTGCCAGTGTGAGGGGAACCGACTGTCCCGAGTTCCCAGATGGGCCAGGCTGGTCATCTAGATCCAGTTGGACAGAGCTGCTGTCATCACTGTGGGCCTCTTCTGTTGGTGGTGTTGACATGTGTGGACCCTCCTGTACAGTGACGTTGGGCAGGGGTCCTGCAGGGGTATAAAAGGATGTTTATTGCATCTGTGTGTGCCATGGTGTGCAATGGGTGGGTGACCGTGTACCCCAGTGCTTGCATTCCTGTGTGGGACCTTGTGTGATGGTGGTTTAGGGGGGTGTATGGGTATGTGCAGTGGCCATGCTTCGGTGTTGGGTGTCCATGCTTTGTTGTTGCATGCAGAGATTGGTGTTGGGATGTGTGGTTTGTGATATTGGGACATTTGTGAGGAGTTGTAGTGATCAGGGTGAGGGTGGGGGTATGTGATGGCATGCAGGTAGGGTGGGTGATATTGTCACGTGGGCTCTCATTATCCTAAATGAGACTACTGGATTTCTAGGTAGCAGGATCGTTCACGGTGTGGGGGACTGAGTCTGACCCACTTGGAAGGACCTCTGTCACCCTAAATCCGGTTTTGCTCTGGCTAACTAGCAGTGCCTCATCTCTCCCAAGAGGAAGGGACGATTGGGCAGCCGAGCGCATGACATCTTTGGAACTTCTCAGGGAAGTCGTGGTCACTCAGATCCAAACGAGCTCTCTCATTTACAGTGTGATCTCATATACAAATGACAAAGGCAGTTTGAGTTTTATAGATTGTTTTAATAAAACGACTGCATTTTAGATATTAAGGCGTGAGCCGCAATAACCAGAACCATACAACACAGTAGGATTGAAATAGTCACGAGGAGAGTGAAACATAAGAATAACGCTATCATGGTGTTAATAATTTCTACTCTCTCTCAGTTAGTTCTATTTCGAGCACAGCATGTTAAGCTTCTAACTTGCCTTTCAGATTCCCTGGGAAGCTAGAAACCCTCATACCTGAGCAAAGGCCTGTGATCTGGTTCAGCATCTGCAACGAGGCAGTCAGCGTCTAGTTGTGGTTCCCTGGTCGGAATCTCCCTCTCTCATGTATTGGGACAAGGAAGTGTTTTTATAACTAACATGTCAGTGTGATCACAAAATGTCCCTACGCAAGAATGCCAAAGACTAAACTCCTACCACGTCTATCGGCAATGTACCAGACTGTATCCTTGACTGAAACACAGAGTGAACAAGAATGTGTTATTGAGGACTCCAGTGATGAAGTAGGCTATACAGTGTGATATAAAAAATAAAACAAGAACGCAGAACTGGTTATTTGAAAAATAACAGTACGAAGCCGAATAAAAAGCATTTAGAGCAAAGTGCACAGAGGCTCTAAGCTGCGAGCAAAGGAATAAAATACATCCAGGGCAAAGTGCACAAAGGCCTAAACGCCTGAAGCTAACGCGCAAAGGATACATAAAACTGATCACACTACAATATAGTAGTAAAGCATTGCCTTACCAGAGTCCATTCCTCCCTCTACTCCTGCGAGGCCCTCAGGATGCAGAATCGCCAAGACTTGCTCCTCCCATGTTGTTAGTTGTGGGGGAGGAGGTGGGGGTCCGCCGCCAGTCCGCTGAACCGCAAGGTGGTGTCTTGATATCACGGAACGCACCTTCCCCCTTAGGTCGTCCCACCTCTTCCTGATGTCATCCCTATTTCTTGAGTGCTGTCCCACTGCGTTGACCCTGTCCACTATTCTTCGCCATAGCTCCATATTCCTAGCTATGGAGGTGTGCTGCACCTGCGATCCGAATAGCTGTGGCTCTACCCGGACGATTTCCTCCACCATGACCCTGAGCTCCTCCTCAGAGAACCTGGGGTGTCTTTGCCGTGCCATGGGGTGGTGTGGGTGATGTGTGGGGTGGTGTGTGTTGTGATGTGTGGGGTGATATTTAGTGGTGTGTTGTGTAGGTGAGTGGAAGTTATGTGGGTGATGGTATTGTGTGCCTGTGGATGCTTGGTAGTAGTTTGTACTGTCTCTCTCTGGCCTTCTTTCGGTATTTTGGTCGTAGGGGTTTGTGGGTGATGTGGGTGTGTGTTTTATATTGTAATGGGTGTGTGGGAGTGGTGTGCGTATGTGTATCGGGTGTGTGTATTTTGATTTGTCCAATGTGGCTGTGTATTGTAAGAGTGTGTGTATTTTGAGCGCGGCGGTGTGTACCGCCAGTGGAATACCGCGGTTGAAAGACTGCCGCGTGGATTCGTGGATCGTGATAGTGTGGGCGCATTTCTGTTGGCGTGACGGTGGAGGTTTTGTTTTTGCCAGTTTATCACTGACCTTTGGTGTGGCGGACTTGTGTGGGTGTCTCAATTTTGGCGGATTCCGAGCAGTGGGTCATAATGACCGTGGCGGAATTCCACTGCTGCAGCGGTGTGTTGGCGGTCTTCTGCACGGCGGTAAGCAGCTTTTACCGCCAATGTTGTAATGAGGGCCCATATCTTGTCTTGAAAGCAGTTTTCCATTCGTCGCCTTCTCTCATTCTGACTAAATGGTAAACACCTCATAGATCGAGCTCAGTGTAAAGTTTTTTTTTTTTTTACTTGATCCAACAAGACAGGAATCAGAGGCAGGGGGTATTTGTTCTTGTTGTGACCTTGTTCAAACCCTTACAGTCAATACAGGTTAGAAGGTCCCCGTTCGCCTTAGGGACAAAAAACAAAGGAGAGGCTGCAGGAAACTTGGAAGGGCGGATGAAGCCATTCTCTAAGAATTGATCTAGGTACTTTCGTAAGTGTTGATTTTCATGTTCCGACAAGGCATATACACGACAGCTAGGGAGTATCGCACCTGGAGTTAGATCAATTTGACAGTCATAAGGTCTATGAGGAGGCAAGGTTTCAGCTTCTTTTTCATCAAATACATCTTCATAGGATGAATACTCCCTAGGCAACTTTACTTCTTGGAATAGATCTTTTTCTTAACTTGAACTTTTATGCCCAGCTTGAGATGTCTTGACTGTGAAGGGTCCACGGTGACACCCAAGAGCAACCCTTCTTTACATCTTGGGTGATTTAGTTTTCCGACTCGACTTGTGCATTGGCTGCAAGTTTCTGGACAGGACCTCTTTTGCTCTTTGGTTTGATTGGACAATCTTTGGCGTAATGACCCTTGCGCCCGCAATAAGGACATTGTCCATTCTTTCTACGTAGGTCCATTTCGTCTTTGGTCAAGGGTCGCCTGATAGTCCGATTTCCATAGGTTCTGGAGTTCTCTCTTTCGGGGTTCTTGATTCTCTATGATCATGAACACGCCAGGAATATTTCTCAGTCTTTTTGCGTGTTCTCTTTCGTTCGGCTAGACGGTGATCCAGTCTCAAAACTAGGTTTATTAGATCTTGACAGTCTGTAGGCTGCGGGTCTGTCTGGGCAAGAATGTCCTTTAGCTCGTCCTTGACTCCTTTGTAAAACAAGGCCGCTTGCTTTTCTTCAGGCCAGGATGTCTCGGCTACCAGCCGATTAAAGTTAGCTAAGTAAGACACTAGATCATGCTTACCTTGTCGCAAGTCTAATGGTTCTCGATCTGCTGACAATGTCACAGTTCTTCGATCAAACACTCGTTTAAACTCACGAACAAAATGTCTCCAATTGTAAAGCAGGGTACTGTCTTTACGTACAAGAGGGATTGCCCAGGTGGCTGTGTCCCCAGTCAGATAAGATAACAAGAAAGCCACTCTGGATTGGGCATCAGGGAAAGTGTTTGGGCGGCAGGTAAAATGTAATTCCACTTGAACCAGGAAATATTGTGCTTTCAGGGGATTGCCTGAAAAATGTTCTGGAGGAGCTAGGGGAATAGCTGAAGGAACATTGAGGGAAAAGTTCGTAGGAGGATTACCTCCAGAAGCCTGAGAAGAAGGACCAGGCCAAGACACACCCAACGGACTTTGTTCCTTCTTTTCTACCCTTTCCTGCAACTGACTCACTCTCTCAGCTAAGCTGGCTCCTATATCCTTTGATGACACTACCTCTGCTTGGAGCTGCGTGATAACCTTGACTAGCTTGTCCAGTGTGGCCATGCTGAGAACACACTCAAACCAGGAGGATAATAAATTTGTGGGCTCACTATTCTGTCAGAGTCACCAGATCCTCAGGGTCTGCGCACGTTCCCAACATGTCCACCACAAGACAGTTCCAATACTCTGATTAGAATATCACAGAGTCTAAGAGAGTCCAAGTGGGCAAAGGGGGATTAGGTAGGAAACAGCTGGGAAGGACACCTGTAGGAAGCAAAAGGTTAAACAACACAATTTCAGACTATAATCACATTGAGTTTCACTAGAATATGGTTCTAAGCATTGTCTTACTGTAACTATGGAAAAACTAAGAAGTGACTTAAAACTAGGCCTCAAGAACTCTGGAACTCTGGATACCTGGAACAAATCAAGAATGATTAATACAATGTTTCATATGAGCTTTCATAAAATGTCACATAATGCTTAGAAATACATGAACCTTCTGGAATACAGTTTTCAGAATAAACACTGCTTTTGTAACATGAGGACCGAAGTCAATTTGAAAAAGGTTCCTGAAAAAACAATTGGAATTGTACCGGGGACTAAATATTCACAGAGAACATCCCATTTTGAATTTAGCGTCTTCACAGGAAAACCATAGACTCAGAATAAATGTGTGCACACCTTTGCCGATTTGAACACCAAGTTTAACATGCGGGAAATGAATTGCGAACACAGCCGATTCAAACATGAATATGTAAATGCCATGAAATGATCGCTCAAGCCTTTGCCGATCTGAACATCAAGTTTTACAAGCGTGAAAAAGAATCGCACACTCTGCCGATTCTACCAAGAATATGTAAATGCCATGTAATGATTGCCGAAGCCTTTGCCGATCCGAACACCAAGATTTACAAGCGGGAAATGAATCGCACACTCTGCCGATTCTAACAAGAATATGCAAATGCCATAAAATGATCGCGCAAGCTTCTGCCGATCTGAACATCAAGTTTTACATGGGGAAAATGAATCGAGCACTCGGCCGATTCTGACAAGTATATGCAAATGCAATGAAATGATCGCGCAAGCCTTTGCCGACCTGAACACCAAGATTTACATGCAGTAAATGAATCACGCACACTGCCAATTCTAACAAGAATATGCAAATGCCATGAAATGATCACGCAAGCCTTTGCCGATCTGAACACCAAGATTTACATGCGGGAAATGAATCTTGCACTCGGCCGATTCAGACAAGTATATGCAAATGCCATGAAATGATCGCGCAAGCCTTTGCTGATCTGAACACCAAGATTTACATGCAGTAAATGAATCGCGCACACTGACAATTCTAACAAGAATATGCAAATGACATGAAATGATCGTTCAAGCCTTTGCCGATCTGAACCCCAAGATTTACATGCAGTAAATGAATCGCACACACTGCCGATTCTAACAAGAATATGCAAATGCCATGAAATGATCGCGCAAGCCTTTGCCGATCTGAACACCAAGATTTACATGCAGTAAATGAATCACGTACACTGCCAATTCTAACAAGAATATGCAAATGCCAAGAAATGATCGCGCAAGCCCGACCTCCGCCTTACCACCCTGCTCAAGGATCACCAAGATAATGCGGTGCAGGCCTGGAACTTCAAGGTAGGCCTCCGGAACAGGAGCTCAGGAAATTGATGCTGCTCTGCACCGGGACCTCTGAATAGTGAGCACGTAGAGCTGGGCTGGCTCCCTTATATAGAGTCTGCCCAGCCCACAAACCACACCCAGTCGCGCTGCAGAGAAAACTTCTAGAAGGTCCTAGAAGGGACCATACCCTAACACACTCAGTAAGTCTGCAGCAATACCTTGCAAATGAACAGTTATTGCAAACATTATTAATAGTGTTTTTCAAGGTTAAAGTCTGCAATGCAAAAGGTTAACAAACTGCATCTAAACACAATGTATGAATTATGCTTTTGCATAAAGGCTGGGTTTTTGCATTTTTGTCGCCCGTAGAGCGCGCACTCTCCTGATGTTGACAGATGGTACAGAAGGGTTGAGACAGAATCATTTGACTCAAGAGCACTCTGTGTCAGCTGTATGAGTGCCAACTATTGCTGAGGAGACTGAAGAGTCAAGTCAAAGTGACAACGATGCTGAAGGTCGAGTAAACAGAAGAGAAAGAGAGTACCGAGATGAAGATACTCAGCACCTAACTGGGCATATTTTGTGGCAAATGATTGGGAGAAGAAATTTGCATCCTTCTGCTTTAACAATTTGAATCCAGTTCAATATTCTTGAGTTTGAAATTGCAGTGGAGGTGAACTTTGTAATCTCATTGGTGCTTGATGAACAAAGACATTACATTTTGAAAGGGATTATTAGATGCGCCTTTATTAGAGACATTTTAACTTTTAGTAGATGTTTTTGAACATTTGCAAGTAGAGAAAAACTCTTGATTAACTTTCTAGTAGATCAAAGAACATTTGTGAATAATTTACATTTTTAAAGAGACTTTTGGATTATTGCTTTGCTCACAAACAAGGGCTTAAAGAAAACAGTGATATATTAAAGCTACTTGCATTTTTGTTTTTTGATTTTGAACTTTTGGTCTGAAATTAGAGAACTCATGGAGTCAAATGAAATAGAAGTAGAAAATGCTAATATCTATGTATATAAGTTAGTACTAGTAACAGTTATCATGATTATAGTATTGCTCCTTGGGTGGAGTTTGCCCATAGCAAGTGATTCAGAGAAAGTTACATCCACAAGTGCTCAGGATTTAGCAAATTCCATTGCAGATCAAAGTACCCTGTACAATGAGAAATATTTACACACTGATGGTTCGAGAGGTGATTTATCCGCAAATATGTCTTGCAAATGACTATATGAGTATCTACATACTGTATGTATGTAGATACTGTGGAAGGTAGAGATTGTTAGGTTTGCAGACAATTGCCTTCATCAGTGAGTGAGGAAATCACATATCAGTTTACCCTTAGCCTATGGAATTTCTTGTATCCTTTTACTAACACTATTGTATCAGCGGGTGAGTTATCAACACTTCTATTCAAAGTATGACCTAGTGTTCTCAGTTGTCCCCATCATGAAATACTTAAGTAACATTGCACAGATGAAAAACATTGACACAGTTGGAGGTTTCTTTGAGCCTACATTGAGATGTGGTACAGTTTATGCCCACAAGAATAATTTGACCTGCATTCTTAGCCAAGCCCAGTAGAGAAGGAGTTCATTGGATAAGTTAAGGAGAAAAGCTATGAAGGCTAAAATAGAAAAGGGAATCGTTTAAAGAATTGAGGAAAAGATGAAGCTCATACAGTAGCTGGAAATCAAGGAATCCTGGCCTTAGATTGGCAACATGTAGGGAAAGTATGCATACATAGACCTAGATCAAAGACTGACACACATTTTGTAGGGACTAGTAAATGTAGACGTGTTTTTATTCAAGTGTTTGGACTTTCACGTTAATGGTCAAGACACCACCATACCAGGTGTTTATTTCATATGTGGAACAAATGCCTATTACAAGCTGCCGAAAGGCTGGTATCGTACATGTTACCTGGGAGTAGTTTTTCTGAGGATTCATCACGTGGGCCATTTTAATGATCCAGCCTGGAATAAAAAAGCTAACTCTAGAGTTTAAAGAGGAGCTAATGCTTCAGAGATTGTAGGAGATATTTTTGGTGCCATAACTCTATCTGTAGGTGTTATCTTGAATGATCTCAAGATTAGAAAGTTGTCAATAATAGTAGATAAATTATCTACAGACACTGCAAGTGCGATATTATTAATGGACACAGAAATGCTTGATGTGTGATCAATGATTTTACAAAATTGCCTTGTGTTAGACATTCTTCTTGCAAAGGAAGGCAGAGTTTGTAAGATCTTACATGCTCAACAATTTTGCACTTACATACCTGACATAGTAAAGAGATAAGAAAATACACTGCATACATGACTGACTTGAAACAGGACCTGAAACAATTAACTGCGACGGGTGCATACGAAGTGATAGGCAATGTTTTTTCAGCTATTGGAAAGTGGTTTGGCAATATAGGGAAAGGAATTGTGGGAACCATTTTGAGACCCCTATTATTAATGGCTTTGTGTGCCCTAGTTGTAGTTGGTCTTTATATAAATTAGTAAAGAAGCTAAATGCAAAGAGAGTGGATAATTGACAGAGAAAAGAGGAGATTGAGATGGAGGCTAGGAGAAGCTTATATTATAGTAACATCAAGCAGTAAGAGGCCTTCAGAAGACCTTACCTGAACAAGCCTCTGAAACGCTGAGCTGTCTGATTGAAAATGAGAGTGAGAGTATTTTGTGATGGCTTGATTCGCCATCAATGGGGGGAATGATGTAGCCGAAACTTTAGTGTTGCCCCTCATATCACAGAAGTCACCTATACATGACAATCTATGCAATATGTTAACCAAAGTACTAATAGTTTGATTGTAGAATGATACACTGAGAAGTCATTTTAAATGTGAATTTGTTCAAACTAATGTTAGAAACCCTGATGATATCAAGGTTTAATTACATGTTTGAAGGATTTAATTGATATTATGTTATAATTTAGATGCTAAATTAATAGTATGTATTTAAATGATATTGAATTTCTAAGGATTAAAGACTTAAATATGTGTACAAAAATTGAGAAATGCAGTTCTACGTTATACTGTCTGTCTAAAGTCACTGTGACAGGAATATTAATGAGGAATTGTTAACGTCGATTTAAGAGTTTGCATATTAAAATGTGTTTATTAAAATGTATTCATTAATGTGTTGTTTTAACTCACTTGTATTAGCCTAAGTGAGGCCTGTAA
Source organism: Pleurodeles waltl (assembly GCF_031143425.1). Lineage (NCBI taxonomy): Eukaryota > Metazoa > Chordata > Amphibia > Caudata > Salamandridae > Pleurodeles > Pleurodeles waltl. Next base: position 602,629,725 of record NC_090442.1, on the reverse strand, counting down.
AGCCCTATATTTCGTGACTGTGTGGAGAATGGTGAATCATTTTGTTAACATGAAATCTTCTTTCAGACTTTGTTCCCATGAAGAGACTTGTTCAGTAATAGAGCTTGTTAGAAATGGGTGTTTGGTTGGCAGTCAGGTTACCCCCTGTCCAAGCAAGGACCCTCACTCTAGTCAGGGTAAGTCACACACAATCCAAATGATCCTGTGCCCACCCTCTGGTAGTTTGGCACTGAGCAGTCAGGCTTAACTTAGAAGACAATGTGTAAAGTATTTGTGCAATAAATCATACCATAACACAATATAGCACCATAAAAATACACCACACAGTGTTTAGACAAATATATAATATTTATCTGGATAAATCCAGGTCAAAACGATCAAAGATGCAATAAGTAAATGTTGAGATATCACTGAAAAGTGATGTAAATTGTCTTAAGTCTTTTAAAAGCAAACAAAGTCTCTTTCTAGCACAAAGTACCTGGTTTGCATGAAAAATCTCTGCAAAGAACCTCAGAGGAGGAGATACGTGGAAACAAAGGGGTGTGCGTTGATTTCTTGGACCGCACACTGTGATGCGTCATTTAGTTTTCACACAGGGACAGCTGTGTGTCGATTTCCGATGCTCAGTCGGGGATCCTCTTCGAGTTTCGGGGTTTACAGATGCCCCCGGGATGATGGGTGGATTTCCTGCGCTGGCAGGACGAAGTCACAGGAGCTGCGTGATTCGGTGGGCGTTGGGTCAAATTTTCTAGCGCATGGCAGGTGCTGAGTCGATTCCTCTCTGGAAGTCGGGCTGCGGCGTTCCGGTTCGGCTGTGTGTCGTTCCAGTGGGCTGTACGTCGAATTTCCGGTTGCTAAGCTGGTGCTGGATCGATCTTCTCGTTGGGAAGTCAGGCTGTGTCGTTCCGGATTGGTGTGTGGTGAAATTTTCACCACAGTGCAGGCTGTGCATCGTTTCTGGCAGGCTGAGTATCGAATTTCGCCACACAAGGACTCCTTCTTGTAGAGATGAAGTATTTTTGGTCCTGAAACTTTAGGGAACAGGAGGCAAGCTCTATCCAAGCCCTCGGAGAGCACTTCTTTACCACAGCTAGAGAGCAGCAAGGCAGCAGAGCAACAGCAAGGCAGCAGTCCTTCACAGAAAGCAGTCAGGTGAGTCCTTTGGGCAGCTAGGCAGTTCTTCTTGGCAGGATGCAGGTTCTTGTTCTGGTTCCAGTTTCTTCTCCAGGAAGTGTCTGAGTTGGTGGGGCAGAATCCCTGTTTATATACCCAAATGTGCCTTTGAAGTGGGGGAGACTTTAAAGAGTGGCTTAGAAGTGCACCAGATCCCCTTTCAGTTCAATCCTGTCTGCCAGGGTCACAGTCGGGGGTGTGGCAGTCCTTTGTGTGAGAGCAGGCCCTCCACCCTCCCTGCCCAGGAAGACCCATTCAAAATGCAGATGTATGCAAGTGAGGCTGAGTATCCTGTGCTTGGGGTGTGTCTGAGTAAATGCACAAGGCGCTGTCAACTAAACCCAGCCAGATGTGGATTGTAAGGCACAGAAAGATTTAAGTGCAGAGAAATGGTCACTTTCTAAAAGTGGTATTTCTGATACAGTTATATTAAATCCAAAGTCACCAGTCAGCAGGATTTTGTATCACCATTCTGGCCATACTAAATATGACCTTCCTACTCCTTTCAGATCAACAGCTACCACTCAAACAATGTATGAGGGCAGCCCAATGTTAGCCAATAAAGGGAGCAGGCCTCACAGCAGTGTAAAAACGAATTTAGGAGTTTTACACTACCAGGACATGTAAACTACATAGATACATGTCCTGCCTTTTGCCTACACAGTACACTGCCCTCTGGGGTTACCTAGGGCATACTTTAGGGGTGTCTTATATGTAGAAAAAGGGGAGTTTTAGGCTTCGCAAGTACTTTTAAATGTCAAGTCGAATTGGCAGTGAAACTGCACACACAGGCCTTGCAATGGCAGGCCTGAGACAAGGTTAAGGGGCTACTTAAGTGGGTGGCACAATCAGTGCTGCAGGCCCACTACTAGCATTTAATCTATAGGCCCTGGGTACACATAGTGCACTCTACTAGGAACTTATAAGTAAATTAAATAGTCCACTTGGGAAAGAACCAGTGTTACCATGTTTAAAGGGAGAGAGCACATGCACTTTAGCACTGGTTAGCAGTGCACAGAGTCTAAAAACCAGCAAAAACAGTATCCAAAAAATGGAGGGAGGCAGGCAAAGACCACCCTAAGGCTGTCAGGTCTAACAGACCTCTATTGTTTTACACATAGTGAGATGTAGGTATTTGACCTTGGATGTGCAACATTCTGGACTGTGGACTAGTAAATCAAACATTTGTTTCAATCTCATGTGGAATCACATGGATGGATGCCATTCGCATGACAGACCTGGAAAGAAATAGGATTGTTTCATCTTGGAATCATGTGATTGATTGCTATTGGTTGATGCCCCTTCAATGTCAAAGTAACTGTTGTCCTGAATGAATCAGATTTTTGTATGAACTTTGATATAGTGATGACCAGTTGGACTTTTGTCAGAATCTGATCTCCCTTTGATCAGGACCCTTGCTGATGAAGTACTCTGAATGCTGAACCCCTTAGAGAGGTAGCTTCCTCTCTGTTTGTGCCTTTGAAATGCCTTACTGAGACTTAGAGGTTTTTCCCTAACTGTTTGCAGAAGGTTCTTGACTGAGCTTCTGACATGCTGACGTGTTCCCTTTTTATCTTTTGCACACCTTAGTTAGTACCCTGTTGTCCTAGAAAATCTTTTTCTTTTTCCAAATTCTTTATGCCTTTTTTTTCTTTTTTTGTCTTTTGCCTGCATGTGTTCCGCAAGCACATGTTTTCCCGTAATTTGTTTAATAGTAGGGTTACCCTGTACCCAGCTAAATTGACCTTTGGTGATTTGAATTGCATTAATGCTGGTCAAAGCTGAACAACGTATATTTTCTGTATCTCAGATTTTCTTGTTAATGTTTGGCACTGTCCTTGTAACATGCTTACTTTATTAATGCTAGTTCGTTTGAACTTATTTTGTTGCCTTGGACAATCCTTGTTGATGCTGTATCTTTATAACTTCATTTTGGGAATTGTCTACGCAACACTAAGCTTGAGTTTGTAATAAATCCTTTAACTTTATTCCTGACGGGAGTTTTCACTGTAAGGCCACATTGGTCATACTGTGTAACTTAACAAGTCTGTATTGAAATTTTGCCATAGACTTCTACCACATCCAATGCAGGGTCCAAAGATCCATTGACCTAGTTGAGCATTGATTCCTGCGAAGAATGAAAATGCCCCAACACTTGCTATGCAGGCCTTCCTCAAGCTGCCAGCTGCTGTCAGCTAACGATCATTCAGCTGTTTACAATCATTAAGTTGATCAGAATATGACAGTGTGACTTGTTATGAACTTCAGAAAATCTGGTTTTCTGAGGCTCGCTTTAAACTGCACTCACTGTTTGCTGATTTCCACAAAAATCCATTATAAGATGTTCTGCATTGTCCACAGAGTCTATTAAGAAACAGGCCCCATGCTGCTTATCTGTTGGCTTCCAACTTGAAGTGATCCCTTCATTGTGGCTCTTCTATCGTGCTATCAGTCTCGCAATTTAAAAAGCCTCAGTGAGTGAGGGTGTTGAGGGACATGCCCCTTCTCCTTGATTGCTTCCTCTATTAGGAAGGCACTCCATCTTGGCCTGCCCAAAAAAGAGGGTCATCCTATGTTTTGGAAGGCTCCTAATATGCACCTATGCAAAGATGCCTTAGGGTGTTTGATGCACTTTATAAATAGATCTCCGCTCAACTTGTATCTTGCATGTGTAGGTTTTTCAATATATTTCGGACATGCCCTCAAACACTAAAACCAGGGCTGGCGGCAATTTTAGAAGAAATCAAACAGAAATGATGGGTTGTAGCTCTTTTTCCTTGGTGATGAAACATTGTCACAGGCAGGGTAGCTCAGGTGTTGGATATTGGGTGAAAAAGGTTAGAAACAAAAAACTTTGCCCACTGGAATCCCTACTTTGTGCTCTACTGGTTCAAGTGTTACAGTGACAAACTGGTAACAATGTTGTCTACCTGGTGTCTCTCTGGCACCCCATTCAAGTTTGTCCCTTTCTGTATCCAGGCCTGGCTAATTGCCATTATTTGTATGGACATTTAGGAACAGCCATTATAGAGAATATGGTTATTCTTCTCCAAGGAATTCTGGAGAAATTCACAACATTTGTTGCATTTTATAATGCACATTGGGCTTGCAGAATTGAAACAAAATGTATATTTTAGTGGATTTGACAGTTTATATGGGGTCTTCAGAAAAGAATTGAAACATGGTTGTTATTATAACATATGCTATTAGGAAGACAAGGTTTCTGTTGAGGTGTCCTCTTTTCAGAACATTAGCTATCAGCCACACATTCTTTGTGGTCTGGAGTTTGAAGGAATCCTTGTACCTGTTGCATGCTAGAATACTATGGCCCCCATTATGAGTGCAATGGTCTTTTCCGAAGTCTGCTGCAGCCGTGGCTGCCAGAAGACCGCTGTATTATGACTGCCACCGGATATCCGCACCACCAGCGGTCGGATATCCAGCAGCATTTGCAACAGCAGTTGGGGGCACTTTACTGAACCTTTCACTGATTAGCAGCTCCCTTCCATCACAGTGGAAGCATGCAATTGTAAAACCGTTGCTCAAGAAATCTAATATGGAACCATTGGTACTGAATAATTATAGACCTATCTCAATGCTGCCAACTTCGGTTAAGATCCTGGAAAAACATGTCAATACTCATCTTTCCTCTTTTTTGAAAGACTACCAGATTCTCCATCCCTCCCAGATGGGCATTAGACCCCTTCACAGTACAAAGTCTGCTCTGATAGGAATGACGGAAGAGGTCAGGAAGCGACTAGACCAGGGAATGGTCTCTGCAATTGTGCTCCTTGACCTCAGCGCGGCCTTTGACACTGTAGATCATAATACTCTACTCTGCAGAGTGAGGGAAATAGGAATTACAGGACATGCCCTGAAGTGATTCAAGGACTTCTTAGATGAAAGATCATTCCAGGTAATCAATCGCTCCTTCTACTCAAGTAGTTTTAAAAGTCATTGGGGAGTTCCTCAGGGCTCATCTTTAATTCTGTTTAACATATATATGCGTCCATTGACAAAGACAGTGGAGACATTTGGCCTTTCGTTAATATCCTATGTAGATGACACCCAGCTGATAGTTTCTTTGTCTACCTCTCATGACTCTTTTGACTCTCTGCTGGCTCCATGCTTACGGGCAGTCTCTAACTGGATGGCGGAATGCAAACTTAAACTGAATGGAGAGAAAACAGAGGTCTTGATTATGGGCCATCATGCACACCCTCTCTAAGCGATACCCACCCTGCATCTATTAGGAGATCTTCCATCCCTCAAGAATTATATTAAATGCCTGGGAGTATGGTTCGATCCTTGGCTTACCATGAAACATCAGGCAAATAAAATATCCTCCACCTGCTTTGGGATACTTAGACTTCTTAGGAAAGTCTTTAAAGTCCTCCCATTTATTGCAAAGAGAATCATTGTACAGGCACTAATTATCTCACGTCTGGCTTATGGAAATGCCCTGTTTTTGGGCTCTCCAGACTATGTCAAGAAACTGCAGGTGGTTCAAAATATGGCTGCCCACCTTCTCTTTAATGTACCCAGACACCAATCAACCAAACCTGCCCTTCTAGCCTTACACTGGCTCCCAATCGAGCAACGATTAAAGTTCAAGGCTCTGTGTTGTATACACAGAGCTCTTCATGCTGGGGGTTCCCCGCTTTTGTGCACCTTAGCTACTTTTCATAAGGCAATCAGAAATCTGAGATCATCCGCAGCAGCATTAGCAGACCTCCAAATCAAAAGTTGAATGGGGCGGAAGATCTATATCCTATCTTGACTCTAAACTCTGGAACTCCCTGCCTCTCTCTCCGGCAAACAAGCAATGAACTATCATTTCGCTGGCTGTTAAAAACGTGGCTGTATTAATAACTGGCACTCTTGCCTAGCTGTTGGAGATTTCTTCATAGCGCTGGGAGGCCTTAGGGTAGCTATGCGTTCTATAAAATTTCCATAACATAACATAACTTAGATGGTTCCACCGCTGGCACCATCATCCCAGAAAAAGACCTCCCACAGGATTCTGTGTGGTGGTCTTCTGGTGGTGGGGAGTTGCCAGCAGTGGGAGCGCTGGGTCCCCTCCCCTCACAGAGGAGCACCTTGTTGGCTGAGTTAAGTGTCATCCACACGCGGAGTGGGTGGGGGTGCGAATGGGTGTGTGTGAGTGTGTGTATCCGTGTCATGAATGTGGGGGAGGGAGAGGTAGTGTTTGTGCATGCGTGTGTCTGTGTGTAAATGTGGTGATAGTGATGCGTGTGTGGGTGAATATGTATGGTGGGTCGGGGTGCATGTGTGTATGCATGTGGAGGGGGTGGGGGTGTGTGCATAGGTGAATGAGTAAGGCGGGTGTGAGTGAGTGCGTGGATGTTTGTATGTGTATGTGGTGTGTGTGTGTGTGTGTGCCTGCGGTGAGGTACGATTGGGGGGCTTGGGGTGTGGGTGTGTGAAGATGAGTGAGGGAGGGGGTGGGGAGATGGAGAGTGTATGCGTGCGTGTGTGATGTGTATGGGTATGTATGCATATCTATGGAGTGAATGTTGTGAGTGCGTGTGTGAGTGGGGGGGTGTCTGTGTGTGATTGTGTGTGTGTGGGTGCATGCGTGCGTGTGTACGGAGGTGTTTGGGGGGTTTCCTGGCAACAGGATCGCAAGTTCCTGTGATCAGGATACCCTCCACCTGCATTTTCGTCCAAATAACATCAGCGGTTATTCTACTCCGGCCGAGCTCGAGGTGGAAACCTCGAGCCTGGCTGGCCATGGTAAAATGGCAGGACGGGCGGGGAAGTAGCGGTTTGGCAGTGGCAAACCGCCACAGTCGTAATATGGCAGACTTCACCACAGGTCCCACAGTGGTGAGATCGCCGCCTCAGCCCTGGCGGTCCCTGGACTGCCAGGGTCATAATGAGGGCCTATTTGTTGCAAAGTTGTTTCAAGGCAGCTACTTTTTGTGCCAAAAACTCATATGAGAACTGCTCAAAGTGGGGTGCTTATTTTGATTTAGAATAACAGAGATTCCTGACAGGGTAATTAACAAGTGGTAATGCTGCCAACGGAATATCGCTCACTTATACAATATGGGGATGAATGGGAGATGCATTAGGAATCAATCCTATGACTTGGCAGTTACACATCCTGAAATTTGGTGTGTTAATCAGTAATCTTAATATTCTTAGACAAGAGTGGGGGAGCCTCAAACAATGCGCAGACTGCAAAACATATCCTGGGTCAACAATCAGACAAAAGCGTATTTCTGAAGATGTAATTAAAAATATTTCATGAGCTCGTTGTTTCATAGAAAAAATCTTTGTATCATTGTCAAAAAGGGTTGTTGTCTTTAAATAACTTGATGAGAACTTGTTCTAAAGTGCTTTGTACTGAAATCTGTCGAACCCGCTTTTTAGTTGCCAAATTATGTATTTGCTCTTTAAAGATCTCTGTCAATAGTTTATAAACATTGTCAAAGTTCACTGAAAAACATCCTGTCTTCATATTGCGTTTGACCAATATATTGCTACTGCACACTAGTGAAAGGCAAAATGACTAACTGAACCAGCTGTTTGTTTCACTGATCAGGAGACACCCAACCTGCATTTCAAAGAGGCAACAGGGATAACGTGGTAGGGGGTGCACTGAGTAACCGCACCCACCTGCAGGAAAATGCCTGAGGGGGTTATGGGACCCCCTTTCACAGGGCAACCTTAGGGACACACAGTGTGTCATCTCTTTGTGGTATGCTCCCTCTGACAGCTTATCTGCCTCTGCACTTGCCTATAATATGGCGCAGGTGCACATGATAAGTGTTTCCCTCATTTGCATGAGCCGTGCCCCACTACAAATGAGGGAACGTTCATTTAGGATAGCGCCGACGTTATCTGTTTTACAAAATGGCCCGCACAAGCATCTGCAGCCTCTTGTGTGGTACCAAAGTGCCCGGGGTGCACGGAAAGCATCCACACACGCTCATTGCACCCCTGGGGCACATGATATAATAGGGTCCCTGGCCCTTAAGACCTGCTCATTGCTCACTGGACGCAACTCACAGTATTCATGCTGTTCTACTGGCATGTTGTACTTGCCCACCGGGACCCGCTGCACAGCAACGTGCGCTAGAACCACCTGCTAGTCTATTTCCAACGTAGTGTGAAATTAATTCACACAGATCTCCTTTTCATAATTTTAGCTCCTGGTTTTCACTCAAAAATATGCATATTTCAAATTTGCAGTGCATAGGAAAGGGGACGTTACTTTCTTGTGAAATCCTACACAACCGGACAGACATTGACTTGAAAATAATGGAGCATCCCGAGAAGAGTGGCCCAGCCCACCTCGTGCAAACGCAGACCAGCCTGCCTGTCAGAGGGCGCACACGGTGCATTAACACTGGATGCTTGTGCTGAACTCTCCGTCTAAGGGCTCTGGTTCACGCCCTCGTGTCACTGTCCTCTGCTGCCTCGGAGGCAGACGGCCTCTGCCGTCATTCAGGGGCAGTGGAGCGCCAGTGCGCGTGTGCCTGGCAGGCGGCCAGCGGAGGCCGGGCTTGCGTCAGCTGGGTCTCTTCCCCCTCTCGCTCCCTCCCAGCGCTCCTTCCACGACCGCCGCCTCCCGGGAAACCCGGGCCCTGGTGCGAGGCGCGCACGGCAAACTAGACCTCGTGTCGGAGCCCCGCCGAAGGCCACTGGAGCGCGCTCCCCGAGCAGAGCGCCCAGGATGCTGTGGACAGCCAGTCGGGTCGTGAGGAAGTTCTCCACCTCCACGGTGAGTCCTGGTGACAAGCAGCTGTTCTGGATACGTTGCTTGCCGTGCGTGGGGCTCGAGATGCCATAGGCGCTCTGCTTCTGTCGTTGAGGTTTCTAGGGCTGGACATGAACGTGCACCCTGGAAGTGGCAGTTCAGCTTCCTGCGGGGTGGACACAGGGTACATGCATCCTTGCTGCTGCGAGTGCGCTTTAGGGGACTGGCCAAACATAGGAGGTGGTGTAAGTGATGTGTAGGAGACATGGAACATACACCTTGCTGCTGTTGGTATTCTGTATAGCACTAGACGAGCGCCCTACTGCTGCTGCCATGGTTCACACACTCTGCTGCTGCCACTGCGCGTGGCACGGGCACCCAGTCGCTGTCGCCGTCACTCAGCCGTCCAGCCTTGCTGCGATATACATACAAGGAGGGCTGTGACCGTCACACCCGACTGCCGCCGTCCGCCTGTGTAAGGCTAAACATGTCACCTCCACCCTGCTGCAGTCAGGACTCCCTCACGACGCTGCCTCCGCGGTTGTATAGGCATGGCTGCAGCACATGCACCTACTGCTGTCAGCGTTGCCGAGAGGTCTGAGCAGCGCGCCGTGACCGCTATCACACGTGCCTGCTGTCAGGGAAACTGTAGTCGCGCACCCTCGCGCACACATCAACACTCGCTGCTGCTATGACAAGTTCCCACTACGGTAGCACGGCACGCGACGCACACTGGGCTGTTTTGTATACTCATTGTGTCGACATCATACGCTGAGTTGACACTGCCATAATTGAAACCAATGTATGACCTGCAGGGTACATACGCGCAGCATGTGCTTTAACCCACTTAGGAGTCCCTTCTAGTTTTAGCTATGGGAGATGGTGCTGACAGTAAAATACATCTTTTTCTCTTATGTTTTCAGATGCACAAAATGCCCGGGGTTGTTGTACACAGAATGTGTTGATGAAACACAAGCACTGGTGCACACGCAGTGAAAACAAATTGCTCAGCTTGCAAAACGTACAGTCCTACTATCTGCCGCCTCTCAGTGTTATTACTATGCGGGCGAGAGAGGAAAGAGTAAACAGGGTGACTCCTTTATACACACTAGATACGTTGGTTTAAAACACTGAATTTGCAGAAATATTATTGTACGGGTCCTCTTATATACAGCCTACCACCCATATCTGTAAGTGTTGCGCTCCTCTGCATTATACATCTGTCCACAAAGCTGCAGGTGCTCCTCGGTGCCGGGAGCCGTTGTGCTCTGGGGGAGGTGACCCGCCACGTCCATTCGCTGCCGGAAAAGCTTGACTCAAAAGCGCCTTAGAATTGCATCAGCAGACGCCGCACATGGGCGAGAGCGACACGTTGCAGGCAGCGCGCCGTACAGTAGGGGGCTGGAGAAGCTATGTTTGCTGGGCGCAGGCTGGATTTGTACTCATTCATAGCGTAATAATTACATATGCATGAGTATGGGAAACCCAGCAGCTGGTTGGTGCGTCTTTTGGCACTTTTGTCTCGCCGTCCGACTGACTGCGATATAAAAGGAATCAGGGTGGGGCTTTACCTGCGGCCCTCAAATGTTGTCTGAAGACAGGTATGCGTGCTCCTAGCGTCTAGAAGACCCGTGGAGCTTATACGCTACTTCTCAATGCAAAACATTTTTGCAAACTATGTTCTGCTTGCAGGATTTGTGCCGAAAAAAAAAAACCTAGTTATTGTACGCAGAATCTATCACTTTTTCGCATAAAGCATGCAAGGTCATTCACACTAACCTGCTTTAGATACTTCCAAGGCTTTTCCTGCCTGAATGCTATAATGTATTGTATTCACAAATCTTTATTTAGTTTGTCCCTTTAACAAGTTTGTTCTGACAGTTCTGATGACATTAGGTCAAAAGGAGCAAATCAATATTCATGTAGTGGGATTAGTGTTAGGCTATGGAAGTGCATGATGTTTTGTAATGCTAAAATGTGATTTGTTGTTGTGTTGGTGCTTTGCTCACACCATGCAGAAACTGCATTTTCTATGGTGAAAATGACTATATATACATTTGTGGATGAATCGAACTATCTTCTGATCCTCTAGAGATGCTGTCTGTTTCTCTGCCAGTCTGCTGCATATACTGAGCTTAGACTATTTTTCCGCTTTTTCTCATTGATGCATCTATTTAAACTCTGAAAGGCTTCACTGCAAATAATTTATGTCTTATATCTGGTTCATTAAGACTGCTATATTTTTACCTTTCTGTAATGCACTTCAATATTTTAATAAGCCTTCATGTTTTTTCTATATTTCTAAACTTGAGCTCCCTTTTTGAGTCCTTTTATTATTATTAATTGTATTTTGAAATGCTGTTTGAATCTTATAATTAGGGACACATTACCTCATCTATTCTTGAGGATAACACCCTCCCTGGTCCACATATGACTGTTCTGCAGATTATCTGAGAGTCAGTGCCCACAACAGTGACACTCCCCTAGTAGTCCAGCAGCACAGAGCATGGGCATACTAATCATCTGATCACATGACTGCATCTGAACAGCTATTAGTGTGAGCCACTCCCCTAAGTTATGTATGTTTGTAGAGCATGCTGCCTCTAGCCATCTTGGATATGCTTATAGCTTAAAGTAACACTAGACTAATATTGGGGAACTGCCAGTTTTTAGGCATCTCCTCAATAGGGTTAAATCAGAATCAAACAAAAAACAAAAGGTAAGGTCCTCCTAAATTATGGGTCGGTGCTGAATAGGGTCAACCACTACTGTGGGCTTCGGCAAACTACAGGATGGAAAGCAACAAGTACACAGAAAACCTCACAGGGATATATATTTTCTCATGAAATAGAGGGCCTCTGTTTAAGATACCCTAATGGACCAAGAAATTACTTTAAAGTAAATCTTCTGACAAACTGTCATCCAGTCTAAGAAAAATAAGCAAATGCTTGCGTGGTCTAAGACCCATGAGGCGGTCGCACAACAGTCTGATGAAAATACTGTGTTAGACAAAAGTATATGTCTATGAAAGTTCAGCTCTTTGCATAGATCCTCCATTTTCTTCTTACTTGCTGGTATATTTTGACCTTTTTGATAGTGGGAGACTGCTAGCCAGTCCCCCTTGCATGTATGCTACCACCAAAGCATGGCATATAATTGGCAAACACCAATTGGCATATTTAACTTTTAGGGAAGCTCACATCAAAACTGTACAAAATATGTGCCAATGACATAAATGTCAAATGTCCAATGTGGGGTGCAGTGTGGTTGTACGTGATCCACATTAGAGATTTGAAAGGCATGGCAGAATGTGGCGTACAGTAGAATGGCGTAAAGTGGAGTGTCATACAGAAGAATAGCATAGAATGAAGTGGCATTGAATCAAGTAGCATGAACTGAAATAGAGTGGGAGGGGAGTGGTGAAGAGTGGACTGATGTACAGTTGAGTAGTGTATAGTGGAGTAGCGAGGGGCAGAGTGGCGTATAGTGGAATAGCATACAGTGGAGTGGCGTAAAGTGGAGTGGCATAGAGTGGAATGGCATACAGTGAAGTAGCATAGAGTGGAATACCATACAGTGCAGTAGTGTAGAGTAGAATAGCGCAGAGTGGAGTAGAATAATCAAATAGCGTGGAGTGGGGAATAGTGGCGTACAGTTTCGTGGCGTAGAGTGGAATAACATGAAGTGGCATAGAGTGGAATTGCATAGAGTGGAGGGGCGTAGAATGGTGTAGGGTAAAGTGGCGTAGAGTGAAATAGAGTAGAGTGGAGTGGTGTAGAGTGGAGTGGCGTACAGTAGTGTAGCATAGAGTGGAATAACGTAGAATAGAGTGGCATACACTGAAGTGACTTAAGAGTTCAGTGCTGTAGACTGGAGTGGCATAAAGTGAAGTGGCATAGATGATAGTGGCATAGAATGGAGTGGCAAAGAGTAATGGTGTCAAGTGGAGTGACTTATAGTGGCGTACATCGTGTGTCGTGCAGTGGCATATAGTGCAGTGGCGTACAGTATAGTGGAGTAGCGTACAGGGGAATAGTGTAGAGTGGAGTGGAGTGACATAAAGTAGAGGGGTAGAGTGGAGTGGCGTAGAGTGGAATAGCATATAGTGCCATGGCATATAGTGGAGTGGAATAAAGTGGATTAGCGTAGAGTGGAATAGCGTACTGTGGAGGGCATTGAATGGAGTTGTGAACGGTTGATTGGCGTTTATTGGAATTTTGAACAGAGGAGTGGTGCACAGAGGAGTAGCGTTGAGTGGAGTGGCATAGAGTGGAATAGAGTCGAGTGGTGTGGGGTACAGTAGAGTCCCGCATAGTGAAGTGCCTCCACTGGAATAGCATAGAGTAGAGTGCTGTGGAGCTGAGTAGAGTGGAGTGATGTGGAGCATAGAGTGAAGTGGTGTAGAGTTGAGGGTGGTACAGTAGAGTATTGTAGAGCAGAGTAGAGTGGAGTGGCATACAGTGGAATAGCATAGCCTCTTGTGGCATAGAGCGGAAAAGCGTAAGTGAAGTAGTGTACCGTGGAGTGGTGTAGAAAGAAGTGACATACAATGGAGTGATGTAAAGAGGAGAAGTGTACAGTGGAATCGGGTAGAGTGGAGTAGAGTACAGTGGATTGGCGTACACTGGAATAGTGTAGAGTGGAATAGCATTGAGTAGAGTAACAGAGAGTGGAATGGCATACAGTGAAATAGCGTAGAGTGTAGTGTCGTAGAGTGGAGTTGCATACACTGGAATAGCGTAGATTGGAGTGGTATAGAGAGGAATAATGTAGAGTGGACTAGCATACAGTGTTGCGGTGTACAGTGGATTGGCATAGAGTGCAGTGCCTTAGAGTAGAATATCAATGCGTGAAGTGGCATACATTGGAGGGGCGAGGAGTGGAGTGGCATAGAGTAGAGTAGAATAGCATAGAGTGTAGTGACATAGACTGGGAGTGGCCTACAATAGAGTGGAATAGATTGGAGCATCATAGAGTGGATTGCCATAGGGTGGACCTGCATAGTGTGGAGCATCGTAGAGTGGAGTGGCATAAAGTAGCGTGGCATAGAGGAAAATAGAATAGAATGGAATGGCCTAGAGTCAAGTGGCATGCAGTGGAATAGTGTAGAATGGAGTGGCATAAAGTGTAGTGCCATAGAGAACAGTGACGTAGAATGGAGTCACGTAGACTTGAATAGCGTAGAGTGGAGTGGTGTAAAAAGTAGTGGCATATAGCGGAGTAGTGTGTGGTGTAGTAGATTGTATTTTGAGAAGACATTGTGTGAACGTGGCTGAACAGATGTAGGTGACATTTTGCTGGGTTATTTGTGTATATATATATATATATATATATATATATATATATATATATATATATATATATATATATATATATATATATATATATATATATACCAACAAAACCGGCTTTCCTTCAAAGCCATAAAGGGGCACTCTCCAGGTTCCAGCTAAGTTAATTTCCCCAGCATGACGCGTTTCAGCTAAACTATAAACAACACATGTTAAAATGGCAGCGCTCTGAGCAGAGTGATTTATGGATGAATTGAAGTCCTTTCTCACTGATGACTAATATCGAAACTAACAATGAAGGGAAACTATTTAAACAGCCAAATACGAGTGTCTTTTTATTTTGCTGGCATTTGAGAAAGGCATTTAGCTGAAACGCGTCATGCTGGGGAAATGAACTTAGCTGCAACCTGGACAGTGCCCCTTTATGGCTTTGAAGGAAAGCCGGTTTTGTTGGTATGTTTTACGTGTATGCCACTTGCACGGAGGAGGCACCCATCGTTAAGTGTTCGGCATTTTCAGTGGCATTTGGAGAAACACATATATATATATATATATATATATATATATATGTATATATATATATATATAATATGGTGAAAGGGTAGTTTTTGGTATTAGGTCTAAATTGGTTTAGTAGTAATAAAGTTATAAGTGCTGAAACACTTAGTTATATGATGTGTCGCAGTATACCGTGCAAACCTGAGGGTATACCGTGACACATGCCAATTACAAGTCAGTATATGATTGGCTAATGGCTGCTTTTATAAAAGTAAAACACAGCCATGTAGTTTTCTCCACACGTTGGCTGTGTTCTGGGTCATAGGTCAGTAATAGATTTTATTGTTGTTCCCTATGATTTCTATTTCGTAAATGTGGTAATAGGTAAGGAAAATATTTAATATTTTTCCATATATTTTAAAAAATATTTATGGAGTTCCACACTCATAACTACAGAGTACTGCAGTAGTAAAGGAAAATTAAAAGAAGAAACAAAAAAAATACATTGGAACACACTATATTTATTAAATATAATGTAGTTAGTACAGTGATTTTTTTTTGATTTTACAAATTGATTAAAAAAAAATATTTATAAGTAGCGCAATACTTTCTAGGTAGTACTGTGGTATTGCCCTAATTATTTTTTTAAAAGTAAAAAATAGAAAATACACTCTGGTGCACTATATTTCTGAAATATAGTGTAGTAGAGTATATTTTTAACTTTTTTACATGTTATTATCATTTTTTAAATTTAACTGTTGCAGGTCTTCCTAGGTGGCACTGCAGTACTTAGTGACTTTTTACATTTTATATATATATATTAATAATTTTCCCTACCGGTCATTGCCTATTAAAGTGGTAATAGGCAGGGAAACATAAAACCAACTACTTACCTAGATCTATGTCCCCAACACAAAACACAGCGGAGGTGTGCTTAAAACAACATGACTGCCTTTAACATTTGTAAAGGCAGTCATTAGCCAATCATATAATGAATTGTCATTGGTATGTTCTGTGGCATATGTATTGGGAGAAAAACGTGTTTTGGGAGCCAATGAAGAAAAAGCTATAGGCCTGTAAAGTTTTGTGAAGATTTGTCAAATGGGGACAAAGTTAATAGCAATCTAAAATCTGAGGATTTCTTATACCTGGAAATTCTAACTATAACTTCAGAGTGAGTTAGGATCTAGTTTTCATAGGGAAAGCGTTTTTTGTTTTGCCAATACCTTTGGCGCCGTTCGACAAATCTTCACAAAATTTTCAAAACTAATATGACAGTCAGTTCAGCTCCTGCCTTGAAAGTTTCGGGGTGATTCGTCAAGTGTGGGAGTTATTAAAGGTAAAAAAATATAGATATCTAGAGGAGCGGAGGCTCCGTGGATCCCGGAGATCTCATGCTGAGACCTGATTGGTTGCCAACACTTTAACCAGGAAGTGTTGGCAGCGATTTGAAGACTCAACTTCAGCTGAGTCCCAAAATAAATAGACTAAAAAATAGAAATGGGGGCAGGGTACGAATACTCTAACCCCCTTACCCTTGTGCTGGGATCCCCCTGCGACCCCACCAGGGTAAAAAGCTTTTTTTTTTTTTTTAATATTCAGCAAAATTCACAGAGGATTATTAGCCTCTGGGTGGGCCAGATCTCGGGGGCATTGCACATTATAAAAATATGGAGGGGGCACACAGGGCTCTCCTGTAAGGGCTTATTAAGGCCCTAGGGACCACCACCTCCCCGTGGCTGAACTAAACATTAAGCATGGGCGCGCAGATCCCCTGGGCCCGGAAGACATGTGGGGGCCACGTGGACAACCACAGCGACCACCACCTCCCTGGTGCTAAATCTAAAAAAATGTTGGGGGGGGGGGGTGTGCAGATACTCCCAGGAATCCCTACCTCCACAGGGCCAATTATTATTTTTTTAAACATGGAGGGGCGCCATGCATCTCCCCCTCATTGGCCATATACGAGCTTGGGAAACCACCACTTCCTGGGGCCAGCCCATGCACAATAAGGGAGGGGGCCACGTGGCTCCCCCTCCTGGGCCCTTATATGGCCTTGGGGACCACCATCCCCCAGGGCCGACTCCTGCTTCTTCCCGAGGTGCCCACCCTCAAGAGATAGCTTTTTGCTTTTGCTTGGCAGCAGCTGTGACAGCTCCCGCCAAGCAAAAGCATACACCCCGTTCCAGCAAGCACAAATCTGGAATGGATAATCTTTACCTGTATGTATTTAATAGAATCCAAGCTTCTAACCACTTTCTTGGGGGAGATTTTACATTGTATCAGAAGACTAGCATCTCAATTATTACACTTTGAAAGGTGGACAGTAACACAGCGAGAAACATAAGCCATTGGTTTAAACCTGGTCCTAGGATGCTTGAATCCTGTCCAGGGAGGACCTGGCTTGGCAGTTCGGGCTGGACTGCTCCCATTGGGAGCAGGGTTGAGACTGATTTGCATATAGCTGGGTCTGAACTGGGGTGATGTGGAAAGCAAAATAACGATGGATTAAACCCACATCTCTGACTAGGGTGAGTATTTGAAAAGTTTCAACACCCTGTCCATCATTTTATTTTGTGATATTGCGGTAGACGTACAGTAGGCAACACAAATATGGCAGACCCACTCCCTCCTAGGAACGTGGTGCCTGCATAAGAGATGCATATATGTGCATGCAAAATAAAAGCAATTACACGCGTTGCACATCTGTGTTCCAATGCAACCACCGACATCGAGATCTCAGTTCCTCTCATGCTGCACATTGCGTAATGTGGGGTAGTTAACATCTTATAAATAAGGAGGATCTTCGTGCTTAGAAGTAAGAAGGGGATGTTTACAATTGGTGGTTGAATATTAACTGCACTTTAAGAGTCTGCCTTTCTGCATGGTACAAGAATAGAGCAAACTATTTTGCATAATTTTCGCTGGCTCTGCAGTAATACTTTGTTTACAAATAGCTCTTCCCTCACCTTGCCTGATATTAGCTCTATGAAGTTCAAATGTGACTACGATCATGCATAACAGCATTGAGTTTTCAGCCTCGGAAGAATGAAAGGTTGAGCAGGCACTGATGGATTGGAACTTTTGACCTGCAGGTCTCCGCTGATTGGACTACATTATGCGAAGATCTTGAGTCACATCAGAAATGACGCTGTTTGTTTTTGAACTGGTTGGTGCCTTTGTACTGACAGAGTAAAGCGATTGTGCCTTAAAAGCAGTGTTAATGTTTCACATTTTCCAAGTGATGCAAAAATAACGGTCTCATGTTACAAGTAAAAATAGAGCTAAATCAGTTCATTTCCATGGTGCCAAAATGTATCTACTATATAGTTCGAGTATAAAATAAAACCGGTTTCCCCTGCTACTTTATAAGCAAGCTGATAAAATGTTGCAAAATAAATGTTCTCTAACTTTGTTTTCCAGTGCAGATCCAAACACGATACAAATGTAATGCTTGCCAACTTTAAGACAGTGCCTCGAATCGAGTTATCCAGAGCTGTGGGTAGTGCTTTCCCAGAGTTCTGTCACTTGATTCCCTGCTGCTGAACCCATAGCATGCTGTCCAAAAAAGGAATGACTTCCTTAACAGCTGCTGAGCGATTCTGAGGCTATCTCTTCTAAGAACCCTGCTCGAAACAAGATCGAACTAAGAAAAGCCTTCCCATGGGTGCTTCTTCCGTGTGCAACCATTTTTCTGATAAACATTCGAGAAGAGAGGTATTCTTGAGCAAAACACAGTTCAAGGGGACGTATTAAAGGACTTCTTTGCACAAAACCGGTACAAAGTTCTTTATGTTTGCAGAGGGTACATTTTAAATGAATAAGACAGTCTTCCTCGGCATTTAAAGGTTCATAAAGTTGATTTTTTAATGGAACAGTCAGCTTGCAAGCTATGTGTGATTTTTTTTGTTTGAATTTGTTTATTAAGGTTTTTGTTTATTTGTTTGAATTTGTTTATTAAGGTTTTTGTTTTGATGAGAATACATTTAAATGACATCAAAAACGATACATTGGAGTGCTTGGCATTAATATTGTTTTTCATGGTTGACCACATGTGTCACAGTTAGAACAAATTTACAACTGTTACAGGAGGGTAGCAATAGGTATATACGTATGGCAGAAGTTTGCAGGGGGAAAGGGGTTAGGGAAAGGTAGGACAGCTGGCATAGGTAACTAAACATATCAAGTCTTTGTAGCGTTACTGGCATTAGAGTAAGCTGTAAGTCGTATAACAGAGTTGTCATGCTTGGGATTTAAAGGAAAGGGTATGGCTCCAGTAAACAGCCTCAGTTTGCATTTTTTCCATGTAAAATCACGGTCATAACAACGAAAAGGAACATTTGATGTGCATTCCCTGAGAACCCCCCCCCCCCCTACATCCCCGACTCACAGCCAAACAATATTGTCAATGCTATTCCCATAATTTAAGTGTTCTGACCAGTAGGTACACCGTGGTAACCTATTTGTCCTGTGGATTGTGTAGGGAACAATGTTGCTGTGTGGATGCTGTCCTGTGTCTAATCTGTTTAATCAGCAGTGCCTGTGTGTTGTTTTTAAACTCAGAAAAAATTGTGTCGCAATAAGTGGCTATTAGGTACTTGCGGACCCCCAGGTTGTCTCTTCCCTGTGTAACGCGCTGCTTTCTGCCTGGGCCCGATAAGGAAGGAGGTGGCCCAGGTGGCCAGTGCCGGGGGTTCAGGTGATTTCCACCGCCTAGTGATGAGGCGTTTAGCTCTTATGAAACCCAAGTCTAGGAAGTGAGTAATGCCTCTGTTTTTCTTGTTTCTGCTATATAGTCCTAGAAGGTATTCCTCCGACATATGCTGAGATCAAGATGGACTGTGCGTCTAGGAAGGTGGGCAAGACCCCTCGACGGTAGTCTTTCAGACTTGGACATGCTCATAGTAGGTAGAGCAGGTCCGCATTGTTTAGGTGGCAACGAGGGCAGATGGCATCTGTTCTGTGAAATTACCGATTAATGTTATCTGAGGTGAGGTACGTCCTGTGTACAATGTAGAGTTGAATCAATTTAAATCTGGCATTACAGGGGACGTGCGCCGGACCATCCAGTATCACAGCCCATTCCTGTTCTTTGCAGGGACGGCCAGGTGTGTTTCCCATCACTGTCGAACAGCTGTCAGTGGATCGACGGTGTGAATGCATAGTGAGTCTGCAAACCAGTGTATCAAATGTCGGTCTGCTCCCATCACATGGAGGTATAGGATCATGAGATGGGTGGGATGTTCGTTTGACATATCACCCCATTTGTTTCCCAGTGTGGTTAGTAGTGTACAGTAAATATTTTGTCCGGGAGGTCATCCCTCCTCTGCTAATAACGTCTCACATGGGAGATGGGTGCCCTCCTTGTGCAAGCCGCCCTGCGTGTGGAGGCCACAGCATGCTACATGGTTAATTCTGTTGGTGAGGTGTAGGTGGCTCTTCTGAAAGTGCCAAGGAATGCCAGCAGTGATGCATAAGGCATCTAGGCTCATATGAGGTAGAGAGAGGCCTCTGCGGTGGCATCAGTAGACTACTCCTAATAGTAGGGGATCATGAATTTTAACACAGGAGCACGGGTGGAATAGGCAAAGGATGGCAGGGAGATTGCAAGCCGTATGTTATGTGAAGTATCTGATTAGAAAAGTGACAGAGGCTCCAATGATATACTTTCAACAGAAATTCAAGCAGTGTTTGTGCATTGTAGGCTCTAACAGCCGTAAAAACGTACTCACTTCATGCACGTAGTGTCAGTTGTCTAGTTCTTTGGCCATTGTTTCTGCTTTGTTGTTGTAACCTATACTGAACTGGTCCTTCAATCCTTTTTAGACCATGTGGTATGTTGGTGTCACGGTTTCGGGCGGGTCTGATCAGGACTTTGGTTGGGACACCCCTTGAGGTCACCGAATATCCTAAAGAGGTAGTAGACTGGGGCAGAGGAGCAGCTAAAGGCATACACGGAAAGGACAGCTATGGATAGGCACAGGAAACAGGAAAATAAAAGCAGAGCAACCCTTGTGCGAACAAACAGGAAACAGATTACCAGTGGACAAACACGCTGGGGTTGTACACAGAGTAAGGCGCAGAACCTCCCACAGTGACAGGGAATCTCAATGCCTCTGTGCAGTTTGCTCTTACAGATAGTCACCCTGCCAGCCCCATAGAAAGGAGGCAGCAGAAGTGATTCTGTCTCTGGACCCTAGAGCACAAACAAGGATAGTACTTACATACACAGGACACGCTCTTGTGGGTCCAGCTGGAAACACAGTGGCGATTCCTGAGAAAACAGCAATAGCACACTGTCACTGTTAGGCACGAAATACAACGTATAACACTGGACAAGGATGGGGGCTGGAATTGCCTCCTGGAAACCAGGAGCCAACCCCAGTACACAGGAGGACACGTATACACTGGTGAAGACTGATAGAACACTTACCAGACACAAAGAACCAAGAAGAAACAGAAACAGAAGGGAACAAACAAAGAGGCAGAGGCAAGAACTAGGAACAGGCTCAGGCTGAAGCAAAGGCGGGTCTAGGACTTGAAAACAGGGCGCAAACTTCTGTCTGGGACAGACAGACAGGACTGGGAAACTGAGAACAGGCTCTGGCTGGAACAGGCAAGGACAGGACTGGAATACAGGGAGTAGGAAATGAGCAGTGAACAGGACTGGGAAACAGAGAGAAGGTTCAGGCTGAAACAAGGCAGGAGCAGGGCAGAGAAACAGGGAGCAGGCTTTGGAAGAAACAAACAGGTACAAGGCTAAGAAGCAGGGAGCAGACTCTGGCTGGAACAATCAGGAGCAGGGAAGAGAAACAGGATCAGGCTGGAACAGAACAGGAACAAAACTGGAACACCATCCGACAAGGGGTCTGTAACACAAAGGAATTGAAGTCCGATGCACGACGGGGAGCTTGAGGAAATGGCTGCTTATAAGCAGTTCCAAACTGGGCTGCACAGGAGAGGTTTCAGGTGTGTGTGGTTTCGGACACTTGCAAGTCCTGGAGGAGAGGATCCAGTGAAAAGGAGCAACTGGACTTCTCCCATTGAAAACAATGGGAAACAGAATCCGGGTTTTCCTGACTACCAAACTGTGCATTATGGGATTTGCAGTCCCAAGAAGCAAATGTAGTCCTACACAAGTGTACCATAGAGAAAAGAGAAACAAACAGGAGTCAGCAAGGGACTCTAGATAGGTGTTCAAGGTGCTTCCCAGGCTTCTGACAGTCCCCTTACAGCGCCCCCTGGAAATGGGACGACCGAGTCGTAACAGTATACCCCCTCCCACCAGTCTGCTCAAGAAGAGAAGGCGATCCTTTGGCTGAAAAAAGTTGAAGAGGAAAAGCCAAAGCAAGAAAATCCAACACCAACCTTGGTTGATAAGTTTACAGTCCTGCCATAGGTGAAACTTCCAATGAGCAGAGCATGTATTAATACCCATATGGGCTCCGATGTCTTTCCTCTTTATTGTTTGAGTGATACTGGAGGAGTGCATGGAGTTGGTTTCTGGTGAAGTGGATTCAGGAGCAAGGATATCTGGAATGGCATTATGGGCGGTATTCTTTAGGACTTTAGTTTCCTGTTCAGTACTGTCTTCTTTAGAGGAGATAATTGGCGTGTTAGTAACTGTAAGGTTTGTAACACCTTCCGACAAGCAGGATATGTCTGTTTCTGCAGCAGTATTTGCATTGATTGTGGTCTGAGGATTGCAAAGCATAGAGACTTGGGAGACATGGGTAACTGGTGTTCTCAAAGTAAACATGAAAAAGTCAGAATTGTCTTTCATCTTGGATGACTTCGGAGTATCACATTCAGGAGCAATAAGAGTTTTCAAGTCTTTAGAAACTGGATTAACATCTGAAAATGTAGAAGTTCCACAAGCTAATTCTTTAGGGTGATCTTCAGACAAGACTGAGATTTCTTCATTGCAAGTGCTCTCTGGTGTATTCGTTGTATCAGAAATGGTTTCTTTGCAAAGCGTTTCTACTACAGGTAGTTGATCTTCAACTCTGTTAACACTGAAAGGTTGTTCTTTGGAAAGAAATAGAACTGGAGTCTCTTCAGAAATCGCCTTTACATTGGTATCTACATTTTCAGCTCTTGCCTTTGAATTGATGATGGTTTCTTGCAATAAAACACTAAGAACAGTACTTATCAGATCTTCGAATACAAGATTCAAATTCAAGTCTTTAGTTTTAGTGGGAAATATTATATCTTTCAGCACTTGAGCTTCGGTTTCAGATTGCTGGTTTTCAGGAGTCTTTAGTTTCAGGGACACAGCAGGTGACGTTGGTGTGGCTGATTTTACATCAAGATCAGATACCGGTAGCTCAGAGATCTGTTCTTCACTAATTGTGGAGCTGGAAACAGGATACACATTGACAGGGATCAGCAGGTCAGGATCAGTGGTTGAGGTTGCAACTGTGTCCAGTTCTAGGAGAAGGCTCTCATTTCTTATGACAGGCTGTTTAGTTTCAGATTGCTGGCTTTCTTCCTTGTCTGAATTCTCCATGGTTTGCTTTGACACAGAAGAGATTTTTAAACTTTCTGAGAAGTCCATTACATTCTTAGTAATTGCGGGTATTTCGTCATGGTCAGAAAAATCCATTAGTTCACTTGAAACATGAACTGTCTCTTCATTATCTGAAAATTCTATGATATTGTTTGAAAGGTCAGGAGTATCCCCACAATCTGAAAATTCTGGTGTGTGCGCCATTTGAACAGCACTATCTGCATGTTTGTTCACTGCAAGGCAGGAACCACTGTCATCACTAGATTCAGATTCTTCAACACTGTTGCACAACTTGCCATTAATCTCCAGAAAAGTCATATCTTGGTTTCTTAAGGTGCAGCTATTGGAGTCTGCATCAGAACTCTCTTCTTCCTTTGGCTTTATTTGTTCTGATAGAGGGGCTGAGACACTTCCTTCTGAAGACTCTGATCCATCCTTTGAATCAAGAGGTGTCAAATCTCTCAGAGATGTCAGAGATTCAGTCAACTGCACAGGGATATTCTCTGGAAAACTACAAGCTGAGAGAGAGTCTGAAGAAGAGGCTGATATATTTATAACTGGAGCAGTCTTTTGACATTCATTCATAGCAGGGAAAATCTGCTTTATAGCAGTCTTTGGAGAGGCACATGAGGTAGCATACTGTTCTTTAAGCCAAAGCTGGTGATCATTTTCTTTTTTCAAGTTTTCAAATTGCCTTGCAGTAGTTTCCATCAGCTGCTCTGTTACTTCCTCTACCTTACAGATAAACAGAATGTCTGGTTCTGGCAACAGTGAAATATGCATTGATGAAAAGAGCCCACGGGCAAGATTTCTAGTGTATGTTATAACATATTCATCATAGAAGTCTGATATCTGCCTTTTAATCTGCCAAAACTGCTCTTTTAGTGTGTGTATGTCCATATTGTTATCAAACCCACTCAGAATAGAAAAGGGTTTAGCAGAGCTTTTAGGGATTGAGACTGGTGTATTATCATCCGGTTTGAGAAGAGCACAAGCCTTTTGAGTGGAACTAAGGAATCCCACAGTCTTCACTGATCCATTTGACACAGGTTCTATCCTGCTGACTTGAAAGCACTGAGTGACTGGTAGAGCTTTACAAGAGTCAGCACAACACTTTGAATTCTGAGAAACTGGCCTAGATGGGCTGAAGCACTCAACAGAAAACAAGGGAATCCCTAGTGTGGCTTCGTGAACAGTGTCAGGGTTCTTTGTTTTGGCAGAGTCCTGGAGGTGAACTTGGGATGCACTAGCATGAGGCAAGGAATTAACCGTCTTTTCTTGAGAGTAAATGTCTTGTGCAGAAGTAGCAAAAGCACTTTCACTGTTAGGAACATTCTCCCCTGTTTGAGGTAATAGAACCTCCAAAAACTCATTATTACTTTGTAATTCTTCTACAGACAGGGATTGGGGGTCATAATCACATATATTATAATAGCTGAACATTGAGGAATCAGCAAGCCACGCAATGTAGTACTGCATTTGCAATCTTTGATTTTCTTTAACAAGTCTATCCTTTAAACTAAGGCCTTTTTTAGAGGTCTTCTGACAAAGTCTAGGTTTAGAAAGGGGTGTCTTAACATGATAGGAAAGCATTTTAGGTTTGTGTGTGCCTTTACTGCCAGGGGAGCTTGAAATGTTTGGGTCGTGCATTCTGTCACGGTTTCGGGCGGGTCTGATCAGGACTTTGGTTGGGACACCCCTTGAGGTCACCGAATATCCTAAAGAGGTAGTAGACTGGGGCAGAGGAGCAGCTAAAGGCATACACGGAAAGGACAGCTATGGATAGGCACAGGAAACAGGAAAATAAAAGCAGAGCAACCCTTGTGCGAACAAACAGGAAACAGATTACCAGTGGACAAACACGCTGGGGTTGTACACAGAGTAAGGCGCAGAACCTCCCACAGTGACAGGGAATCTCAATGCCTCTGTGCAGTTTGCTCTTACAGATAGTCACCCTGCCAGCCCCATAGAAAGGAGGCAGCAGAAGTGATTCTGTCTCTGGACCCTAGAGCACAAACAAGGATAGTACTTACATACACAGGACACGCTCTTGTGGGTCCAGCTGGAAACACAGTGGCGATTCCTGAGAAAACAGCAATAGCACACTGTCACTGTTAGGCACGAAATACAACGTATAACACTGGACAAGGATGGGGGCTGGAATTGCCTCCTGGAAACCAGGAGCCAACCCCAGTACACAGGAGGACACGTATACACTGGTGAAGACTGATAGAACACTTACCAGACACAAAGAACCAAGAAGAAACAGAAACAGAATGGAACCAACAAAGAGGCAGAGGAAAGAACTAGGAACAGGCTCAGGCTGAAGCAAAGGCGGGTCTAGGACTTGAAAACAGGGCGCAAACTTCTGTCTGGGACAGACAGACAGGACTGGGAAACTGAGAACAGGCTCTGGCTGGAACAGGCAAGGACAGGACTGGAATACAGGGAGTAGGAAATGAGCAGTGAACAGGACTGGGAAACAGAGAGAAGGTTCAGGCTGAAACAAGGCAGGAGCAGGGCAGAGAAACAGGGAGCAGGCTTTGGAAGAAACAAACAGGTACAAGGCTAAGAAGCAGGGAGCAGACTCTGGCTGGAACAATCAGGAGCAGGGCAGAGAAACAGGATCAGGCTGGAACAGAACAGGAACAAAACTGGAACACCATCCGACAAGGGGTCTGTAACACAAAGGAATTGAAGTCCGATGCACGACGGGGAGCTTGAGGAAATGGCTGCTTATAAGCAGTTCCAAACTGGGCTGCACAGGAGAGGTTTCAGGTGTGTGTGGTTTCGGACACTTGCAAGTCCTGGAGGAGAGGATCCAGTGAAAAGGAGCAACTGGACTTCTCCCATTGAAAACAATGGGAAACAGAATCCGGGTTTTCCTGACTACCAAACTGTGCATTATGGGATTTGCAGTCCCAAGAAGCAAATGTAGTCCTACACAAGTGTACCATAGAGAAAAGAGAAACAAACAGGAGTCAGCAAGGGACTCTAGATAGGTGTTCAAGGTGCTTCCCAGGCTTCTGACAGTCCCCTTACAGCGCCCCCTGGAAATGGGACGACCGAGTCGTAACAGTTGGGGGGACGTGCATCCTTGAGTCAGTTCATTTATGACTCGGCCAAAGGAGGCTGTGCTGTGTGTTGCTGGATGTAATAAAGACTTGAAGACAACATATGTGAAATTAATCGTAACATTGACGACGAGCTGCTGCATCCACTCATTTCTTGTAAACCCAGCATGCATTTTTGTCTTTTTTAGCATTTCATGTGCATATTGATTGTTAATCAAAGTTATCTCTTCTTGTGTGTTGGGAACCTAAAGACACCTGAACACAGGCGGTCAGTGTGTACACCGGGCATAGGGATTAAAAAGGTACTTTTTTATTCAAGGAAATTAAAGTGAGCTTACCCCTGGTGCACTGGACCATCAGAGCAACGTGAACCCCCTTGGAATCTTCAGCCACATGAGCCCTGGGTGTGTGTGCGCCATCATTGTTGTGGATCGTGCAGGTGATAATCATGTGACCGTGTAACCATGTGATTGTGTAACCATGCCACTGTGCTAGAATCCAAAGGTCACACTCAGCCGCACTGTGCGCTGTCGGAACAGTGAATAACACTGATGTGGATGTGTGGCGACGCACAGGGAATATGTTTCAGTTGGATGTAGTTTGATTCCATGTGCTTATGTGCATGTAACTCTGTGTTAAAGTGGATTTACTGCCTGGGGTAAGGTTTGAACTGAATTTTAGGAAATATTTGACTATTATTATACAGCACAGCTGTTAGAAATTGGGTCTCTAGTTTACAAAGTTATGCACCCTGTTCAATTAGGGACCACAATCCTAGTCAGGGTAAGTCAGGTAGACTTTCTAAATTAATCTGTGCTCACCCGCTGGTAGCTAGGCACAGAGAAGTCACGTTTAACTTAAGAGACAATGTGGAAAGTATTTGTGCAACATTTAAGTTCGGTAACACAGTGGAAGACACCACAAAATACTCTGCACTAGTTTAGAAAAATAGAAAATATCTATCTGATAAAAACGAGACCAAAACGATAAAAATCCAGTCAATACTTTGCAAGTTATAGCGCTTTCAAGTATGCATCTAATCTCACAATGCTGAAGAAATGCATTCCTGCGAGGACTAGAAAAGCACTCGCACTTTTGAGGTGTTGCAGTCTCACTTAGGCAGGGGTGATTGACAGGGATCCCCACTGAGAGATCGACTGGTAGGTGCGCGGTAGTCGCAGCCAAATGAGCCCAAGGTCCCTCTAGACCAACAGAGAAAAGTTACTTAGCCACCATGCCGCACAGGATGAACACAGAGGACCTTGGATGTCCTGTCCCTGAACATAGTACCTCTCAGTGTAGTAGCGGTCTTCCTAATGCAAGTGGTGCAGCGTTAGGCCATACGAGGTTATTCTTGGTGGACGAAGCAGGTTTGGCGAGTTCAGACCCCTCTACGGCGAGCAGTGTGGCCTCAGCTGATGCATCATCATGGGGGAAGCCTGGTTGTTATGGCAATGCTGGGGACACGCTGGGAGGTTTCTCTCAGTCCTGTGGTGTTGGCCCAGGCCGAAGGCGGTGATTTGAATGAGGGTGTGTCGCTGATCTTGGTTGCAATTTAGAGAGTGAGTGCTGGCTTCGGTGAGAGTGTAGCACTCAATCCTTGCGGCAAAGTCCTTCTTTGTGCAGGGAGATGTGCTAGGGATGTGCTGGTGTTTATAGAACGGCTCCTGCGGCAGAGAGTCACAAATGAGGATTCAAAGTCTTTGATGGCCCTGAGACTTCGATCACAGGAGGCAAGCCATCAAACCCTTGGAGGTAATGGAGGTTTAATGGTTGAAGAGTAGGTTTCAGTCCTTGTCACTACCAGAGGCAGCAGGCCAACACAATGAGCAGGTTGCAAAGTGGCAGTCCTTCCTGGCAGAGCTGTAATCAGCAGGACAACACAGCCAGGCAAATAGCAAAGGGACATTCCCTCCTAGCAGCATGGCTCCTCATCCTCGGTAGAGTCTCCTCAGTACCCCAAAGTGAACTGATTTGGTGGGGCTTGGGGTCCAGTACTTATACCCAAATTTGCCTTTGAAGTGGGGGATATTTTAAAGAGGCCTTTGAAGATCACAAGGTCTCTGTCTTTCCTTCCCTGGCTCCAGACATTCTACAGGGGGGTGTGCAGCCCCTTGTGTGAATAGAGGCACAGCCCTATTCAGGTGTAGGTGCCAGCTACTCCCTCCGATCTTGCACAGGAAAACCCATCAGTCTGGTAATGGGCCATCAGGATGCAAATGTCACACCCAAGCTCCCTTTGTGTGTGACTGTCTAGAGGGAATGCACAAAGCCCAATTGTCATCTACCTCAGATGCATATTTAAGGATTGGCAGAGGCGCAGGATGGTTAAAGAAAGAAAATGCCAACTTTCTAAAAGTGGCATTTTCAGACCTGCAATTTAAAAACAAACTTTACTAAAAGATGTGTTTTTAAATTGTGAGTCCAGAGACACCTTTCTCCAAGTTTTTATCTGCGCTCAATGGCAATTGCACCTAAAGGGTATTTTAAGGCAATCCCCATGTTAACCTATGGAAGAGATAGGTCTTGCAGCAGTGAAAAACAGACTTATTAGTGTTTCACTACCTGGACATGTTAAACTTAAAGATACATGTCCAAATTTTTAAATACACTGCACCTTGCCCTTGTGTCTAACTTGGGCCTACCTTAGGGCTGACTTACATGAAATAAAAAGGAAGGTCCGGACCTGGCAAGTGGGCACACTTGCCAGGTAGAAATGGCAGTTTAGAACTGCACACACACAGACTCTGCAATGGCAGGCCTGAGATGTTTGAAGGGCTACTCATGTGGGTGGCACGATCAGTGCACAGGCCCACTAGTAGCATTTAATTTACAGGCCCTGCCAGCATGTCTCAACCACCGCAGTTTCTGACCTAGTGAGGAGAGCCCTTGCTACCCTGGAGAAAATAGAAATGTTTATTTCACTCTTATTTAATAGCCAGAGGGTGAGAGAAGTTTTCTCCCGCCAGGAAACAAGGAGTGTCATTAACATCAGTGCAGGAGAACCCAGAGATCTTTTTGAAATGTCGATCTTTGTGTTAGAAAAACACTTTGAACCATGGTCATGGAAAGACACAGATTTTTTAATGAGAGTGCAAGCCAAGGAAGAAAAGGTGGGAACTTATATAGCATTGTTAAAAACTCGTACCCAGGGTTGTGAATTCTCTGATTTGACTGACTCTCTTATCAGAGATCAATTGATGTGACGTGCCAATGATCCCAGAATGCAGGAGAAATTATTGGCTAAGGTTCCTCATTGGAAGAAGCCATTGACATTAAAGAAGGAATGGAGCATATGTCATGCTGAGTTAAGGAGATGCATGACATTTCGTCTCCTGCTGTTTCCAAAGTAGCTGGCTTTGAAAATGACTTTAAACACCTTGATATGAATCAAAGGTTAATACAAAAACGAACGGTAGAGAAATCTAAAGTGAATTTGGAGGTAGAGAAAGACTCAAAATTTAAATGTTACAAGTGTGGCAGTCCCAATCACCAGTCAAACAACCTAAACTGTTACGCTTGTAATACTAATTGTAGGATTTGTGGCAAATAAGGTCATTTTGCCAGTGTTTGTAAAAATACTAGAGTAAATAGTATTGTTGCTACTCCTGAATTGAGACAACATGAATTTTACAAGTAACTGCTTCAGGGTGTAGAGTTAAACAAGTAGATTATATTTTTGATGGAGTTAGGGTTACCATGCCCAAATGAGATATTGTGACAGGAAGAACAATGGTAACACTTCTGGCTGATACTGGATCCCCATTCACTCCGATAGGTGATTAAAAACTGACAGTAGATTTTTGAAGAGGAGACCATCACTTTGCTGCTGCCTGATATTAATCCAAAAAACTCTGGAGGGACAAAAGATATACCTGTTTTGATATAATGTTATGGCCATCAATTTCAAAGGAAGAGTTTATGTCGCTTAAAGAGGGGCAATTGTTTAGGTTGGCGCTACAAAAGGGATCTTGGTATTACTTGGAACCCCAATTCTCCTGATCAAACACTTTTGGTGTTGCATGTCAGTGATGATACATTGTGGAGGAGTTTCAGGAATTGTTTAAAAAGGTTTTTGAAAGGCTATAGGTACAGGAATGTTTTAAAAGCAAATGCCAAACCTGTGGTGCCTAAAGTGAGAAGAGTGCATAATCTCATGTTGAAACCACTGCAAGATGAGTTGGATAAATAGTTGTGCATGGGTGTGATTGAGGAGCTTGAAGCCTCAGAGTGGGTGGCTCCCATAGTTTTGGCTTCCAATGGACAATGGAACCAAGTTGAGAATGTTTGTTGATCATAGGAAGGAAGGAGAGAGCCTAGAAATATATTTAGTCCACAGGAGAGAAAACGATCTTGGGGAGTATCGTCTTACTTAAAGGTTTATGCAATTTCTTGTTGCTTGGAGGAAACTATTTTACCTTTAAAATGTAGATTATTTTCAGGATTATTCTTTGATGTGTTATGTTTTGTTTTGATCCTCATTACAGTATTTTAACCTTTTCGGTGCGGCCGACGCCCACACACCCTCCCTGGTGCGGGTCACGACCAGTAGCCGACACCAGGAAGGGTATTAATAAATCCTCGGGTGCGTCGCACCCGAGGATTTTTTTTTTTTTTTAAAACTTCCCCCGGGAGACACGGAAGCTTCTGTGTCTCCCCCCGCCCCCCACCCGCCCCTTTGTGACGTCAGCGCGCCGCGAGGCACGCTGACGTTTCAAAGGTGTTTTCCCCATCAAAGCAGGAAGCAGCCTTGCGGCCGCTTCCTGCTTTAATGAGGAAAACGGCCTTTCCCACGTTCGGGAAGGCCTCGTAAGAAAGGGGAGAGTCTCCCCTTTCTTACGAGGCCTTCCTGAAAGTGTTTCCTGGCTCCCTGTGCTGCGATCGGGGGCCAGGAAACACTTTCAGGTTTCCTGGCCCCCCGATCGCAGCACAGCTGCAATTCACATGCTAGTATGGGCACCTCGGGATTCAGCGATGTGCAAATAACCACTGCTCCTCAAAACCTTATCTTGATCCCATTTTGGAAATGCAAAGGTTTTCTTGATACCTCTTTTTCACTCTTCATATTTCAGCAAATGAATTGCTGTATACCCAGTATAGAATGAAAACCAACTGCAGGGTGCAGCTCATTTATTGGCTCTGGGTACCTAGGGTTCTTGATGAACCTACAAGCCCTTTATATCCCCGCAACCAGAAGAGTCCAGCAGACAAAACGGTATATTGCTTTCAGAAATCTGACATCGCAGGAAAAAGTTACAGAGTAAAACATAAAGAAAAATGGCTGTTGTTTTCAGCTCAATTTCAATATTTTTTTATTTCAGCTGTTATTTTCTGTAGGAAAACCTTGTAGGATCTACACAAATGACCCCTTGCTGAATTCAGAATTTTGTCTAGTTTTCAGAAATGTTTAGCATTCCGGCATCCAGCATTGGTTTCACACCCATTCCTGTCACTAACTGGAAGGAGGCTGAAAGCACCAAATATAGTAAAAATGGGGTATGTCCCAGTAAAATGCCAAATTTGTGTTGAAAAATGTGGTTTTCTGATTCAAGTCTGCCCGTTCCTGAAAGGTGGGAAGATAGTGATTTCAGCACCAGAAACCCTTTGTTGATGGCATTTTCAGGGAAAAAACCACAAGCCTTCTTCGGCAGCCCTTTTTCCCATTTTTTTTGAAAAAACAAAATTTTCACTGTATTTTGCCTATTTTCTTGGTCTCCTCCAGGGGAAACCACAAACTCTGGGTACCATTAGAATCCCTAGGATGTTGGAAAAAAAGGACGCAAATTTGGCGTGGTTAGCTTATGTGGACAAAAAGTTATGAAGCCCTAAGCGCGAACTACCCCAAATAGCCAAAAAAGGGCTCAGCACTGGGGGGGAAAAGGCCCAGCAGCTAAGGGGTTAATATGGTAGATTTATGTTTTAGCTCAACAAAGTTTGTTTAAATTTGTTTGCATTGTATTTTTATTGTGTTCTCTCTGGTTTTCTGTTTTGCATAAGGCTTCTCTAGTTCAATTGTTCTTATTCTTTTTTCTTTTTTGTTTCTTATTTGTTAAATTATTGGGTGGGAAGATATGTTGTAGCTTATACTGCACTGGCACTTTAGGCATTTTTACATCACTTGGAATGCTGCGTGACCTGGGCAACCATGAGTCAGTTGATTTATGATTTGTCCAGAGGAGGCTTTGCTGTGTGTTGGTGGATACCCTAGAGACTTGAAGACAACCTATCTACATGAATTTAATCTTAACAGTCATGAAATAGTTCACTTTGTGACCCAGGGTGAGCCACTGATGATGTTGTAGAGGAATATAGCTTGCAGGTCTCTTTATTTTATGCATGCACTTTTCATTGACTAGACAGGCTATGGTTGCAACATCACTGACTACTTCAAGATAATTACTCTGATTCTGTATCCCTTGTCCCATGGCAATAAACTGACCTAGGCGGGAATGAGGATTGAGGAGTTAAAAATGTCTAGATCCAATTAAAAGCATTATAACCCATTTATGATCTAGGGAGGTCCAATGGGGGCATAAATGAATTAAAAGAAACCAAAATCTGCATGTTATTCCCCAAAACGTGAGTGGCACCTTCTAAGTGAGTTTGTCTAAAATCGGGAGATTAATGTTGTTTTGCCAATTTAAATACCTCCACATCAAGAATCTCGTAATGAAGATACCCACACAAGCAGCTAGAGAAAGAGCAGACATGTAAGGGCCAATTAATCCAAAATGTTTCAAGTCTTTAATAAATAAAGACAACTTATAAAAATGAGCTATGGTTAAGTCATAGAGAAAATATTTTTGTGTTGCTTATTATCACTAAACTATTAAATTAATGTGCACCAAACAGTAACATTCTACTAAATCAGATTTTTCATTTCACATTTGTCAGAGACAGGTTAAGGGATTCAATGTCTATTAGGGAAACATTCATTTAAGCCACAGACTATAACCAAAACCATAATGGATGTATCATCCAAACTTGACATAAAGATAGAGATCATGCCAAAATAGATCTTTTTTGTAGTGCTGTGTAATTATTTGAAGTACTTTTAAAGGTATTTAAGATTTAAAAAGAAGTGGTCAATCCATGTACCTGTTGAAGAATTTTGGTTCAGAGAATATTTTTTTAAATTGACACAGAAGATCTCTTGTTCCTAAATGACATTGGGAGTTCAGATAATATATAAGATAAGATATATCCAATAGGATTGGATGAGAAGGATCATAATGCGGTGCACAGTCCAATCCTACTTTTCATGAATGACACACTTCAAAAACCTTTTGGATAGCCCACATAGGCCAAGGCAAGTCCCAGGGGCTTTGTGTGAAAACCTGAGAAGGCTGTGAAAGGCCCTCATTCACAATGAAAAACATGTAAAATGGAATCAGTAAATCAATTTTTGTACAGCGCGGCTACTCACCCCTGAGGGTCTCAAGGCAGAAGAAATGTTTTAACTCTTGGTCTCAGTTTGTTGAATTGGACTGATAATGTGTTAGTCAAAACCATTTTTGAACCACAGCCCTAACCAAACAAGGCTCACAAACCTGATGTACGTAATTCAAAAACCAAATAAAGATTGCAGTCATATAATATATATTAAGGGACATTTTGGTTGAGATATAAAAACTAGAAAAAAAACCTTTGAAATTGTCTAGTTATAGTTATCTTCCCTCATGTTTGTAGGCAGCTGGGTTGAGATACCAAACACATTGGGGCCTATTCTCAAACTGCATTTTGTAGTACTTTTAGTAGTATTACCTTGGCATCTCCTTTCTTTTCTGTGAGGAGATATCTTCACATGTGTGCCTATGTTTTAGTAATAAATGTGGGCGAGATGGGGGAATGGCTAGGAAATGGAGAAAACCTACTACTAAATGGGAAAATTAAGGAGAAGTTAAGAGAGGGGTAAAAAGGAGGTTGCAGAGGGACATGCACCCTCCCAAAAAATTGTAAGCCTATTCCAGTTCACAAACTGCACTTCTAAAGTTACTACTGCCAAAAAGCACCCAGAACAGTTCTAAATTTACTCCACCTCAGACCTGGAGTAATTCCAGCACCATACATTTCTAACCACTGGCACTTTCAACACCTTCCCCTAAAAAATAATGGAGGTAGGGGGCACAAAATAGAATCTCATAAATTTGGTCCCACCTCCTGATTTCATGGTGTGGAGACACATAAATTTACACCTAGTAGTTATTTTACACTTGTAAATCGTGGCTAGCCAAAAGTAATACATTTACTCCAAAGTATAGGATAAATTTACTCATGTAGCTTTACTCACTTACATGTTTATCTTTGTGAATAGGGCCTTCATGGAAGGCTATCTTTCTCAAGATGTGGTCCACTAAGTGATGAGTCCTATGGATCGTGTGGTTTTGTCCTCTAGGTAAGGCATCTGCTCCTGTTCACATCAGGCAGTTGCTCTTCCTTTTCTTCCTTTGCAAGTGACAATAGTGATTCTCCAAATCCTAGATTTCTTT
Organism: Pleurodeles waltl; assembly: GCF_031143425.1. Classification (NCBI taxonomy): domain Eukaryota; kingdom Metazoa; phylum Chordata; class Amphibia; order Caudata; family Salamandridae; genus Pleurodeles; species Pleurodeles waltl. The sequence goes on along the minus strand of NC_090442.1, from coordinate 602,594,962 downwards.
TTAGCTCTCATACAGAACAATAACATGCAGAGTCCTGTTCCTAGTCAATGCCTTGTCAACACCTCTCTGTTGTGGCTCAACACGTTTTATATTGAGTCCAGATCAACTACATCTACTTGGTGGATGCTTTAAAGGTGACAACCATGTGATGGATTGGCCAACTCTTCCCTTTTACACAGATCAGTAGTGATGCTGGCAGCAGTCCGCATGCCTTTCTGCAGGCTCTCCAAAGCCTATAGAGGGCTTAATTAAAAAATGAATGAACCTCTGGTTAATACTCTTGCTTCTGTCCTGAACCTTGCAAGCAGTCTGGAGAGACAATGTCCCCATGGTTTACTCCTCTGTCCATGGGTGGAGAAGGGAGAGGGGGAAAGCACCAGTACCTGGCTGCTGCTGCAGGTTAGAGCCATCCACAGTTGCCTGGAGCAACAGTGCCTAAGGGGCTCCATCCTACCATGGATGCTGTCACATAAGTAGGGTAAAAGAAACCCTTCAGCCAAAACCGGGTTGGTCAACCGGGAGTCAACAAGAAATGTCTGAAGTTGCAATGTCATAGAAACCTTCTCCTGGCAGGTGCGAATGTGGAGAGTGGGAGGGAGCCCTCCCACCAAGTATCACCTGGCTTGTCGATGAGTCAGGAAGTGTGAGTTGGTAGGAAGAAGAGGAAATCCCCTTGACAGTAAGCCCTTTTCTCATTTAAGCCAACCACTGAAGAGCAGCATCAGCATACATTAAATAGTGTCATAGTGTCTTTGTGCCATGTGCATATCAGTATTCATGTCTATTGTAATGCAGTTTTAAGCCGAGGCAGAAGTTGTGAAGAATAATGCATTTTCCAAGACATCTCTTTTTCTTGCTGTTCCTCTAGGCCTAGAATTAGCCATATCTGTGGTTAAACCCTGTTACATAGAGAAAGTGCCTATATAAGAGGTATTTAAAAGAATTATTCAACCTATTGCTCCACTCATTTTCCTAAAGGCTCCCCATCACTTTTCCTTTTTTCAAAATATCATTATTGGCATTCCAAATATATCTTTTATTCTTATTGCAGGTATCTCTGTTCAACAGTGAGATGAAGTAAAAGTACATTTCAACATATAGACATATTAATAAAATATATTGTTCTTAACAATAAAAAACAAAAAGGTTTCAGTTCTTGATTGATTGGGAACACAATACAGTCAATTATCCTATGTAGCATTCTAGCTATGGCTCAGCAGTTTGAGATAATTTCAAGTGTTATAGATTGTCATCCTGACATAACTTTCAAAACTTTCAAGCCTACAGACCCGTGAATTATTCTTTTAGTAAACTGAAACCTAGAGTTGATTACAACCTCAGCGCAAGACTAATGCACAGAGGTCCAGTCATCAGGCACATTTCATTGTGTGTAGAAGATCCCCGCTAGGAAAATATATCAAGAGGGCATACCCTGCATATGCCATGTCTGTCACACAAATCTTTCTAGACAATTTCCTTATCACTGCAGTTTCAACTTTCCCGCACCTTCTTGTTTCCGCTTTCCAACCTTCTGTGTTTTGCAGCAGATGTGATTTCCAAAACCCAGATATCTGGCATTTAGCCACTAATATTGACGAATTAGTTAGTTCACATTTCACTCAAGCTTTTTCAGGATCTTGACGTATTGTCCAAAAACAGTTTACTGGGTTACAAGTTAGTCCTACTGGTCACTTGGGCAGTGTTGACATAACACTTTTCCAGTAATCTGACAGCCTAGAGCATGACCGCATCCCTGCCACTTTGTACTCTGTCAAAAGCTTTTTACGCCTTTAGATTTCTCTTTTCCTTCAGAGGTGCTGCTCCACAAAACACTGATCTTCTCAGAGTGATTAACGTGCACCTTCAGGTTGCCCTTGTACTTAACACTCTGTAGTCTGTCTTGGTTTGATTTATGGTACTTTCCATACAGCTCTGGCTGTACTCTTATGTGAGAGCAGGAATTTTATGGTCCTGTGTTGAAGCACAGTGCCAAAAAATGAGTCTGCTTTTTCAGCACACAGTTCGACACAGTTTCACCTAGAAACATACGTTGCCAAATTGAAACATTGCAAACATATTAACTGTATTGTTGTGCAAGTTTCTAAGTATTAAATTATTATTCATCTTTAAATTCTGCTTTCCTATTATGGTTCAGTTGTGGATAAATGGCTCTTTATGTGTCCCTTGGTGTGCTGTGCTTTGGGCAAATAGATCTCTAGTGGGTAAGAAAATGGCAACAGGCAGCTTTCTGACACATCAGATGAAAAAAAGCATTAGTTACTTCCCTAAGGACCTGCAGATCTGAATTTAGATCCCATTGGGCCATAGAAGCATTGTCTGTCTGCGGCCAACCTCCACAGTGGACATTGACATGCACAGTATCTTGCTCGAGGCTCTTGAATCTATAGGATACTGATCCAGCTTTAAGTAACTAGTAGGCTATAGGTGTTTTCACAAAATAACAGTGAAAAATATAGTGTGGAGAAAATATCATGTCAAGAATGTCAAGGACAAAAACATTGTGAAGGTACGAACTCCACGACTATTTACCTTGACTATATATGTATGTTGTCAAGGTACATATATGTCGAGTTAAGAATATTAAATCTATAATTACCTCATTGCACATACCTTCTCAATATTTTTGTTGTCCACACAATATTTGTTTCCTCAATAGTCTGTCAGACAACTGGACTATATGGTGTTACTGTATATACCTTGTATGTATGTTGTTGTATGTATGTACCCACAATCTGACTGGTGTGATCATCCCATGAATCTCAATAACATAGTCTGAATAACAACTATATTGCTTGTTCAGTGTGAAAATAAAATACTAAACATTAACTTGTAGCTCATCTTAATCTAAGCTCTATATATATTACTAGAAATTTCTAATGGAATGAACAATGTACTAATATTTGATTGCAAAATACTTGTTACAAATTGCAAAACAGTAGTGGGGCAGCCAGGAAAGATTTTTAACAATTGACCTTTGTACTGATAGGCTGGTTTTTACTAATCCGAATCACAGTGGGTATCAATTGGATCTACTTCAAGAATACTAATGAGGTAGGTCGCAAAGTGTGAATTACTTCGATTGGGGGCCACCACAGGGATGTTGGTGTACTGAGATCAGCAGATCACCATGTCTATAATTGCTTTTAAATACATAAAACAGATTTCTTTAATGCAGCGTTTGGGTAAACGGCTGTATTTAAAAAAAGTTTTTTTTATTTTTAGAGTTAGTTTAAGCCTACTTTTCAATAAACATTTTTAATTCACAAAGGGGTTCCTTTCCCTTTTGTGAATGTGTTACAACCTCATTTGAGCTTTTGGTATCTTTTCAATATTTCACAACTGGATTTCGCTCTCAAAACATTGACACATAGCATACTGATTCAATATTTGAAAGGGACGCCTACTACATTCCCCTGCTTGATACCAAATCAGTATTTAATCGCAATCACATAATTTTAGGAGTCTGAAAAAGTTGTCTGTATACCAAAACGGGAGTAGTAGTTCTGAAAACAATTCCTACAGTCTGAGGCGCCTAATCACATCGTTTGCAACTGTAAAAAGGCTTTTTAGATCTGGCCCAATATCTGCTATTGAAAAGGGATGCTATAGAGGAGTAGGGGTTGTCAAAAATGTATTTTTTCGAAGTCTTGTATTGTCAGAGAGAAAAGTGTTGCTGAAAGTGTTCAGATAAACCCTACTTTTTTTGCAAAAGCGAGAATTATAAAACAAGTACCTATTTTTGTGACAAAAAATAAACACATCAGGAATGGAGTCTGGGTCTGACTCTAAATAAAGTAATTGTTTTATTTTTTTTACAGATTTACTATCAGAACAAGCTAAGACTAGCCCTTATCGGACAGAGCCTTTTTGGACAAGAAGTGTACACTAACCTTCGAAAAGAAGGGCACAAAGTGGTGGGGGTGTTCACCGTTCCAGACAAGGATGGGAAAGCGGATCCATTGGGTGAGTTACGTATATTCAATACAGGCAAAGCGTATTTTCTCACTTGTGTGCTTGTTTCAGAACCAGTTATGCTGTTATTAGAAGAAAATGGTCTTCTTTCTTGGGAATTGCAAAATACCTCATAAAATATTGGCCAGACATACCACTAAGGAAACAGAAAGACCAAATAAGCTTCACATTTTGCCAGAATGTGAACATTTTGGAAGCCACCATTAAGAAAAAAAGTTACTATTGTAACAGAAAACAGAAAAAACTAAAAATATTTTTAAAGTGCTTAAAAACAAATGCACGTGGTTTGGGGTGCTGGTGCACTACTACCTTGATCAGATATAGTTTTGAGTGTGAAAAGACCAGATAAGGTGAAAGGCCTTTAGGTTGTAACACAAAACATGATAATGGTTTGTCCAGTTATTATTTAATGTAGAAAGAAATGTTGATACTTTTCTTACTGCAGCCCTTTTTATAGGTTATGAGGTTTATTGATAGGACCACTGTTCGTTAACCTAGGCATTATTGATTGGCACCAGGTTCCCCACGTACGCATATGTAAATCCACGCAATACTCCCCTTTGGAATTTTCATTCTTAGAATACTTCTAAGCATTTGTAACAAAAAGCATTTATATTATGTTACCAACATTTGATTCGTTTTATTTGCCATTAGTATGCACCTTTTTAATCTAAGTGCACTTTTCGCACAGCTCTGGGATATTTTTTCTTCGGTTAGTTGTTGTTTACTTGCGTACTGATAGTAGATGTTTGTTAAGTATCTTTTTTTACTAATGATTGATGTTATTTAATGTGGAAGCCAATGTTGGTCCTATTAAAGGTACTTTAACATAAGTGTGCTATATACACGAATGGATGTGCTGAAGGACATTTTTCTCGGTTTCCATTGCCTGGCCTATGCAGATTGTTTTCTAGATATCCTGTTTTGCCAGGTAAACAGCTATCAGGTGAAGTGATGTTGTGCAAGTGTGCTGTGTTTATGGTAACGTTAACTTAATGGTTCTAAAATGTGCATTGGGATGGTGTGGAGGAGTGCTGTTAAACTGACAGCGATTGACCAAATACATGGTTTTATTGTCATGTTGTGTCCCTGTGAGTGTCCGTGTGAGTGTCTGTCTTGCATGTTCTGTTTAAGAAAGGCACACCGTAAGTACGGTTCGCAGTTTTGCGTTGTGACTGATTTTTAAAGTAGTGACAGAAATTCATCCATTTCTATGTTCATTTTGAAATATGCAAAAAATAGTGAAATGGCAGCAATGAATTTATCACATCAGTTTGTCATATAACATTTCCTGGGGTCCAACATGCACTAGATTCAATATGGAAAGGTGGGAAGATGTTCTTAGGGGAGGGGGGTCGAAAGGGAGGACAGTAATTAAGTATAAGTCCATTCCTTCACCATTTTGGATTTCTTTAGTGGGGCACCAAAGTCTCTTTCTGGGTTGCTTACTCTGGTGCGTTACCTCTTACACTTCGCTCCATTGAGGAATGTGCTACCCATAAACCCCACAGTTTCTGACATAAATATTCTCTACCGTCATAGACCACATTTTCCACCCCCATGCACTGATCCATGACTGGATATCACTTGCCTCTACTCGGTCAGAGCCCTTTTTAAATGTCTATGCAATTGTATGCAAATGGGCAATATACAAATTGTTTACATTTTTTTTTTTGTGGTACTGATTAATGAACTTCCAGCTCAACTGTTGTTCACTGTTTCGTTGTTAAGAATGAAAAGCGATAATTTAGTTAATTTAGTTAAAAGATTATAAGTGCAAAAACTGAATTAAGGAATTCATACAAAACATTTCCAGTGGGGTGTGACTTTGGAAAGGAAGGACGATTTTGAGAATATCCTTACATGGTATTGGGAGGGTGGTGAAAATGACATTCCTCCAAGCTAAACTCTATTAAAAGTGGAAATGTTATTTGTTCATAACTCACTACATTCTCCTGGAATATACAGGAAACGTGTTTGACATAAATATTGCATACAAAAATAATGTCCCATTGGGTGTTGATTTTCTATTTGCAGTGTAACAATATGTTTGGTAATGATTTTTATGAGAGATGTTATTCTGACATTGACATTTTGGTACCACTCCTCTGTTGGTGGCATCACACAGGGCTGGTGCGTCACCGGAAAAGGGGTACAAACATTTATGGGAGGCCCCCAGCTGGCTGTGTACACTATTTAAGTCCCATCCCATTACTGCCCATATTTCACATTGTGGGCTGAGGGGCACCGACAACATGCTGCTCTTCTTTGAGTGCTACCCATACCATTCTGTGGTTAGAGAATGAATAATGTGTTTATATGTTGCCTCTACTGTCTTCAGCCTGTCAGTATGAGACATGTTATGGGTGGGATGCAACACTTGTGGATTCTCCTTTATTAAAGCCATCCTTCAGTTATGGATGACTCATTTGGATTATTTCTTAATAATTTTGGACCCAAAGATATTTCTTCATTTTAAGACGTCACTCATAAAAATGAAGCCTCGCCCAAAACCAGTTGTACACATTTCCAAAGATGTCCAGTTTCCTAATACTCCTTAAATGTCTGTCTTTCGCTGCTTTTAAGCTACTCACTTAAGTGGGAGAATCAGGGGAATTTTAAAGACTTACATACATTGTACCAAGTTTTATGTTCCGCCAAGCACGTTATCCAGGTTAAATGCAGGGCATCAAAGCAGCGCTTATTAGTCATATTGTTGTGTGTGGACTAATCTTGGACAAGATATATGATTGTCCACGAGGGTGAGCCTTTTAGCGTAAGCTAGGATGGATTGAAGCAGATATTACATTTGATTAGCGGTCAGTGCTGTGGATAGGAATGAGCTGAAGATGATTTAATCTTTGCTGGAAGGTCATAAACAGCACTCTTCAATAGTTTAGGCCGGGGTTGTTTGGTGCTTGATGACCAGAGATCTATATGTGTAGGACCGGCTTGGAGTAACTTTCACATGGTGTGATTCATGCTTGCTGCAGCCTTCAGTACTAAGATTGTGATACTTATTTACCACTCACTAATTTGGGGTCTTGAGCATTGGGTTGCAACCTCCTTGGAGGGGATGTGTCTGTTTTCATTTTCTGCCATATTCTGGTAAATGTTATGGCATACGGAATATATATGACAAATCAAAAATGTTATTAAAAAAAATACAAGCACGCTGACATAAAAGAAACATGGAACACTGCAGTCTAAAAAAAATTAGATGTGGCACACTTTAGGAATCAGAAAGGACAAGACCAGCATGTTAAAAAGTTTGGTTTTGCAGCAAAGATTTGTGCAAAACCTATGTTACTGGAGTAGATCGAACAGAGATGCTAAATGGGTGATATTTCTCCCTGAATGTTTAGTTTAAACAGGTTTTATTTTGTAGAGGAAAGCAGTTTTGTGAAAGTTGTATAAATGTATATATTCCAGTATTTGGAGTTGGTGTGTGCATATTTCATGTATTTTTGTGCCCGCTAACTTGAGTAAAATGTTTTTAATTTTAAACACTGTGGTACAAAAATATCTGCTATCAGAATATTGTGAAGATTAATATAGATTTCGTTTTCTTAAGAGCACATATGTAACTTGGCATTATACATACAAGGCAGGTCTATGTGGAAAAAAGAACAGTAAATCTAAACTTACCTAGTTAAACATTTTTACTTTCACAAGTAGTAGATGTCCTGACATTCGATACCAGGGCAGGGTTAGTCTCCTGGTGCCATGTGTTTATGTAGTGTGCCGAACATTAAATTAGTACATATGGGCTGCATAGATTGCCTTCACTACTGTGGAGAGACTGCAGTCACGTGAACATAGGATGACAACAGTTCCTCCTCTGTTTTCTAACATCCAATCGCAGGGTCCGTAGGTTTTTGTAATTTGATGTCTTATTCATAACATCGGGCCATAAGCCCCAACCCTCCAGTGATTTTGCAGGAACAATCTCCAGAGCAGCTCTGCACAGATCACTGCAGCAAAGGTGACACGTTTCCTACTCCCAGGCCACCCTGGACCGGCTGCTAAGGGCCAACCCGTGTGTAGGCGCCATCTTCTATGCTGGAAGCAACCCTGTAGCATCTTCTGCCCCGAGCCATGACAGCGGGTATCCGCGTGGCCACGGCAGAGCCATGAGGTTCATTGCTTTTTATTCTCTCCTGGAATGAGCACATTTTCTTGTCTTACTCAAGGGCACCTCGGATTCGTGCTCAGCTGAAACAGATGGCAAGGCACCTCCGCCTGCAGATCAGCTCACAGAGGAACTGGAGTTCGGCGGCACAGGCAGTGGAGCGGGAAATTAGGTTCCTGCTATCTATTAAATCTGAAGATGGATGCGATAGCTTCAGCAATTAAATGTCACTGCAGGAGCGGTAAAGGATTTATGATTCGTTCAGCAGTTCTGTCGGAATTAAGCGCTTCTCATAGAGATCAGTGCCTTTCACTGGGTCGGTAACTGGAGTGCTCTTTCTATCAGAGGCAGTGTCAAAAGCTTTCACAAAGGGAAGATTTCATTAAACAAGCCACAGTCTTTAATTGCAGTTCCCTGTTCCTACTGCTTGTGTATTTCTGAGAGGGCACATCTCTGGAATATGTCTGTTTCATGATCCTCAATGATTGGCCAGTCTCACTTCTCCTCAGTTACTTATTTTAAGCAGTTACACCTGAAGGTATCCATTGTACATGGACTTTTCAGGCGCCTACTTCTGTTTTCTCCTCCCAATTGTCAATTTTCTCTTTTGTATTTTTACTCCATTGACATTAGTAAGTACAAAAGTGTATCTCTTCTAGCTCTGTCTGTAAAATGCTCTGACACATTTGAGCCAAGTTTGTACTGTGTGTTCGTTTTTATAAAGTAAGCATCACACCAGTAGCATCAGTTATTCATGTATGATTGAGTGGCAGTGACATTCATATTATGTACATAAAACAATACTTAAATAAGATGCGTCAGGATATGATCGTCAACGTCTCAAACCCTTTCTCTTGATTTCAGTGGGGTCATCTTCAGGATGGGTTAGCACAGCTAATGATGTTAGTCACCATTATAATTGAAAGACATGACTAATACACTTGACTACTGTGTAACAAAACTAAATTCAACACTTTGTAGAAATATATTATTATAGAAATATAGGAGTTGCATACCAGTCCAAAATATTCTGGTCAGTGCTCAATCATAAAAATTCAAACTACATGTTAAAACACCAAAAGAAGTGTAGGGAAAGGGCTTTGTTGGACTTTTGGCCATACGCATGGTCATCCCTAGTCTTTTTGCCTCCTTCTCCTGGTTTTTCTGACCTTTCGCTGTTGGCTCTAGGACTCTGAGCACTTTATCACTGCTGACCAGTGCTAAAGTGCAGGTGCTCTCCCATCTAAAGTTGGTATGATTGGCTTATACCTAATTGGCATATTTAATTTACCTATAAGTCCCTTGTACAGTGGTATCTCTATACCCAGGGCCTGTAAATTAAGTACTACTAGTGGGCCTGCAGTGCTGCTGGCGCCACCCACTGAAGTAGCCATTCAAACCTGTCTCAGGCCTGCTAGCGCAGGGCCTGTGTGCGCAGTTTTCTGCCACAGGGACCTGGCATCTAAATTTACTTGCCAGACCCAGAACTCCCCTTTTACTACATGTAAGTCACCCCTAAAGTACGCCCTAGCTAGCCCTATGGGCAGGGTGCCATGTATGTAGAAAGGCAGGACATGTGCCATATTGCATGGCCTGTCCTAGTAGTGACAAACAGCCTAACTTGGTGTCTCACTGCTGTGAGTGCTGCCTTCTCATAGGATTGCATTAGAAATGCCCTGCCTTATGTGTAAGGGGTATTGTCTGATTTATGAGGGGTAGCGTAGGCGTGTTTGGTATGGTTGTGATGGGGATAATAAATACTGCTTACTGGTGTGGGTGTATTTTTTATTACTATCACAGAAATGCCACTTCTAGAAAGTGCGCATTTATCTGTGCTTATGATTCTGGTGTTTTGCAGCTTGACTCCAATCCACGTCTGGGCAGAGTGACAGTTGGGGCTTTGTGCATACTTTTCAGACAGCCTGTACACAGGGAGGGTGGAGGTGTCACTGAGGTGCATCTACATACTGAATAGTCTTCCTGGGCTGAGAGAAGGGGGAGGCGGGGCACACCTACATTTGTAAAGGCTGTGCCCTGGCCTCACAAAATAGGGTCGTTAACCCCCCACTGATGTTTGGAGCCTGTGCTGAAAGGAGAGAGGGGGCACTCCCAGAACCAGTTGTAACTGGCTGGAACCTCCTCTCCCTATCATTGTAAAACACTGTAAAATCAGGACTATAAGTACAGGGGAATTTTCCCCACAATTTGAACATTCTTGGAACTTGAAACTGGACACAGGACGCTGATGAATGGACTCACCAGGAAACCGCCATGGACTGCTGCTGCTGTGCTGACCTGTGACCTGCCTGGTCACTAGGAGGAACTGCCACCAACTGCACCCCTTGTGCTGGCCTGTAGCTGGACCCACCAGCCCTGTACCATCCCCTTGATTATTGTTCCCAGGGGCAGGGTGCTGTGGCCCCTGACCCCTGCAACTAACTTTTCTTTTGCGCAAAGAAATCACCGCCGCAGCCCGGGCTCTAGATGGTTCCTAGCGCTTTGAAGAGCGCTTTTCTGTTGGCAAAGGAAGAATCACCGCCGCAGCCCAGGCTGCTGATTTTACCTTAGCGCTGTGAAAAGCGCTGTATTCTGAGCCCCCGGATCACCGCCGCAGCCAGGTTATTTGTTTTTGTCAAAGCGCGAGGATCGCGCTCATTCTGTGCCCCGGGGCACGAGAAGGACCACCTCAAAAGAATCCGGAGCAAGCCTGCTCCTAGCGTGCTCCCGGGGGACGCGCGCTTTCCAGAGCGCCCCCGGGGCACCAACAGGCCCCACCTTGGGCCACGTCGTCATCCGGACAGCGAGGGGGGAGGAGGACGCCTCTCCCTCGCGTGCCAGAGTCCCGGAGGACTCCACTATTAAATTGGGCCGGGCGGCTGCCTCGCCAGAGGCTCGCCCTGGCCCCCGGCTCCCTCGTTGGCCCCCTCGCGGGCCAGGAATACCTCAGTTAGGGGTCTCCCTTCGAGGAAGGGCCACGGAGGCCCAGGGAGACCCCAGAGGTTAGCGGGTCCCCCGGAGGGGCCCGTGTGGCAACAAGGAGGGGGTGCGAGGCGCCCCCCTCCTCCCTACCAGTGTTGGGTGACCTGGGCCCCCCACAGGAGGGCCGGTGGAGGCCCGGGGGGGCCCCCAGTGATCGCGGGCCCCAGGAGGGGCCCGTCAGCCGTACCGAGGGGGTGCGTGCCACCCCCCTCTTCCCCAGGACTTTGAGGAGGCCCCCTCACTGCGCAGAGGAGCGCTGGGGGCCCCTTTCTTCTTTGTCTTCGGGGCACGGAAGGTGCCTCTATCCTTCACCAGGTACTTTTAAACGGACCAATAATATTATAATCCAAGTTCTTTCTACAGACCTTGCTAATTGTGATTTATTGCCTACCTGTTCTAGGATGCTTTTACATATAGGTGCACATGTTCCTGTTATGGGCATGACTTGCTAATATGTTTCCCTAACTTGCCATAGGTTTTCTAATGTTCCTACTATGGCCGTTTTATGATATGCTTATGACAAGTGTTCTAATGTGATAACGTGTTTCCTGACTACTGCTTATGTTGCAGAATACTGAGTAACCTGTGTGTTATGTGTGACTACTGCTAGTTTGCAGAGTAACTAATGTGTAACGTTCTGACAACTGCTAAGGTAGCAGGATAGTACTGTTATGTGATGTTGGTCTGATAATTACGTTGTGTACAATACAGTATATTTTCATTTAATCTGGTGTTGTGTTTCCTTTGTGGTGGGGATATTGCGTCACATGTATGTGTGTGTTGTGCAAACGCTTTACGCATTGCCTCCGGGTTAAGCCTGACTGCTCGTGCCAAGCTACCAAGGGGGTGAGCAGGGGTTATCTTGGACGTGTAACTCCCTTGCCCTGACTAGAATGGGTAAGTTCTGCCTGGCTGAGGTGCATACCCTAGCCAACCCGAAACCCCATTTCTAACATTGGAAGTCAGCGGTGAGGATAGGACTTGCGCTTGCACAATACCATTGTGACTCATTATTTCACTACAAGGATTGCGTTTAGACCATCACATGTTTGGCTTCTCTTAACTTTCTCTCTTTGGTCATTTTTCCTGTTTTCAGTTCTCACGCTTGGGTATTGTGGTTGTCACAGTTGAGTTATTTGTACCTTTTCAAGATGGGGCTTACCTTTGATTTAGAGGACCTGCCGTTTTACACGCAGGGGGAATTAGAGGGGTTCTGTAGAGAGAGAGGGCTGCCTGTAGAAGGGGACCTCAGGAGATCTCTGAATTTTTTTGAAAGGTTTGTGACATTTACCCAGGGAGGGAGTGTGCGTAGGGGGTACCCAGAGGATCCTGAGTGTAGCGAGGGTTCCCAATGGGAGGGCTCCCAGACCTCATCCCTAGAGAGTGGTAGAGAGACTGATCAGGAGGGTGAGAATGACCGGTTGGGGACGCCAGTTGACAGGGAAGGCCCCAGTGATAGGGAGTCCCTTGCTGGGTCCAGTGTAAGAAGCAGGGCTACCTCTCATTCCTTGACGCCTGATGAGCTAAGAGATAGGCGGGAAGAGAGGGACCTGAAGTTGCAGTTAGCGCGCCTAGCTGTTGAGGAGAGAAGGGCGGAGGTAGAGAAGGCCTTAGTACAGGAGAGAATGGCAGAGAGGGCCTTTGCCAGAGAAAGACTCGCTCTAGAGCACAGTCTGAAGGTTCTGGACTCACCAGCGCTGCAGGTGGAGTCCAGTGGTGGCAGCAATGTACAGTGCTGTAGCAAAGATGTTCCTCACATACCCATAGATCTGGTACCTAGGTTCCAAGAGGGGGGTGACATACGTCAGTGGTTAAAGGAATATGAGAGGGCTCTGGTAGAGCGCAGGATCCCTGAGAAGGATTGGGGAACTGGCCTAGGGAGTTTTATTCCTGAGGAGGGGAGGGATGCCCTACTGACTCTAGAAGAGAGTGACAGGGAGGGGTACTCCGCTGTGAAGAACGCACTGATTGTGAAGTATGGTTTTTCCCCTGAGGAATACAGAAAAAGGTTTAGGGGTGGTAAGAAACTGTCCCACCAGTCTTGGGAGGAGTTTGTGGAGGATTGCTGCATTGCACTAGATGGATGGGTGAAGGGTAGCACAGTAAACAATTTTGAAGGGCTGTTTAATCTGATTCTCAGAGAGCACCTGTTTCGTTGTTGTTTTTCAGAGTTACGCCAACACTTGTCAGTGTGTGAGCTCTCTGACCCCAGGGAGCTCGCAAAGGAGGCAGACTTCTGGTTGCATACCAGAGGGTCTGGTGTGACATTAGGGGGTGTTCCTAATGAGAGTGGTCTAGGTGTTTCCCAACAATGTGTGGTGGGAAAGGAATGGAGTGTCCCAGGTAGGTCCCAGTGGACTGGGATGGGTGAGGGACCCCATGTCCCGTCTCTGAGGAGAGGGAATGGGGCTGGGCTGAGGCCCAAGGTGCCCAAGATACCGTCCCAGGCCCCTGAAGGTTCCATGAGTGAACGCCAGGAGGTGAGCCTAACCTGTGCCGTAGGGCCAGCTGTTCAGAAGGATCCCATTTTGTCATTAGGACTTAGGCGGGTGGCTGGTGATAGCGTTCCGCCGTTCCTGGTGTCTGGTAGTCTCGCTCTACAGCGGAGGAGGTGGAAATCCAGGCATAGGGTTGAGAGGGGGCTGCGGGCTCCAGTGGAGAACCTGGAGGGTCAGGGGTCAGCTCTGAGAGCAGAGCCCCCCAGGAATGACCTTGGTGAGACCATTTCTGGGCGGGGGGGAATCCAGACTCTGTCCGATGGGCAGAGGTCAGGAGACCTGCGCCAGCCAGACTCTTGTGTGGCCCTTGGGGAAAGTGTTTCCCTGGTGGGGGGTAGGTGTGCCCCCCAGGAAGTCCTGGTGCGCCAGGCAATAATTCAACCGCAGGGTGGTGACTCTGGGTTGGATGATCAGGTTCAGGGGGTAAACTCTGACCTGATGGGGAGTACGTGTGCTCCCAAGGAAGTCCTGGTGCGCCAGGCAGTGGTTCAACCGCAGGGTAGTGACTCTGGGTTGGATTGCCAGATTCAGGGGGTAAGCTCTGATCTGGTAGGGGGTAGGTGTGCTCCCAAGGAAGTCCTGGTTCGCTGGGCAATGGTCCAGTCTAAGGGTGTCGTCCCTGGACTAGATAGACAGGTTCAGGGGGTAAACTCTGATCTGGTTGGGGGGCGGTTAGTGTGCTCACCCCCCCGTGTGAAACTTCTGGTGGCTTCTCCCGAGGTGGGGAGACGCAGGACTCTGGAAGTGGGGTTCAGGGAGGGGGAACCCCACCCCGGACCCCGGTGCAACCCAAGGGTGTCATCCCTAGGTTGGGTGGTCAGTCGCCAGGTAGTGATCCTGGGCTGGCAAAAAAGTTGTGCAGGGCTGCTGTACCCAGCACCCTGGCAAGTGTGGATTCTGGTGATACCCCTCCTAGGAGAGGAGGGCGGGATCCTAGAAGGAGGGGTAGAGGGAGGAGAGCCTCGCCTCTAGCCCCTGTAGAACCTATGGGTGCGGACCCTAGGTTGGTGGATCAGTGGCAGGGTAGAGCCCCTGAACTGATCGGAAATGGAGTGGAGACAGGTTGCTTTGCACCTGGGGCTACCGCCCCCCACTCATTATGGTTTCAGAGACCAGAGGCCCCTAGATGGCCTGGGGCCTGGTTCTGGCCATTGGCAGCTAGAGAATCCCCGTGGGTTGGTCTAGGCTGCCTGGGACACATTGACAGAGAGATCCCAGTGGAGTCAGGAAGGCGTAGAACTGGAACATGCCCCTGCTGTTGTGGGCCTGGGTCCTTGTTCTATCGCCCCAATCAGGAAAGTACATCAAGGTATTGATTGTTCTCCCCTGGATTTTGGCTGGTAGGGGGTTGTGTTGGACTTTTGGCCATACGCATGGTCATCCCTAGTCTTTTTGCCTCCTTCCTCCTGGTTTTTCTGACCTTTCACTGTTGGCTCTAGGACTCTGAGCACTTTATCACTGCTGACCAGTGCTAAAGTGCAGGTGCTCTCCCATCTAAAGTTGGTATGATTGGCTTATACCTAATTGGCATATTTAATTTACCTATAAGTCCCTTGTACAGTGGTATCTCTATACCCAGGGCCTGTAAATTAAATACTACTAGTGGGCCTGCAGCGCTGCTTGCGCCACCCACTGAAGTAGACTTTCAAACCTGTCTCAGGCCTGCTAGCGCAGGGCCTGTGTGCGCAGTTTTCTGCCACAGGGACCTGGCATCTAAATTTACTTGCCAGACCCAGAACTCCCCTTTTACTACATGTAAGTCACCCCTAAAGTACGCCCTAGCTAGCCCTATGGGCAGGGTGCCATGTATGTAGAAAGGCAGGACATGTGCCATATTGCATGGCCTGTCCTAGTAGTGACAAACAGCCTAACTTGGTGTCTCACTGCTGTGAGTGCTGCCTTCTCATAGGATTGCATTAGAAATGCCCTGCCTTATGTGTAAGGGGTATTGTCTGATTTATGAGGGGTAGCGTAGGCGTGTTTGGTATGGTTGTGATGGGGATAATAAATACTGCTTACTGGTGTGGGTGTATTTTTTATTACTATCACAGAAATGCCACTTCTAGAAAGTGCGCATTTATCTGTGCTTATGATTCTGGTGTTTTGCAGCTTGACTCCAATCCACGTCTGGGCAGAGTGACAGTTGGGGCTTTGTGCATACTTTTCAGACAGCCTGTACACAGGGAGGGTGGAGGTGTCACTGAGGTGCATCTACATACTGAATAGTCTTCCTGGGCTGAGAGAAGGAGGAGGGGGGGCACACCTACATTTGTAAAGGCTGTGCCCTGGCCTCACACAATAGGGTCGTTAACCCCCCACTGATGTTTGGAACCTGTGCTGAAAGGAGAGAGGGGGCACTCCCAGAACCAGTTGTAACTGGCTGGAACCTCCTCTCCCTATCATTGTAAAACACTGTAAAAACAGGACTATAAGTACAGGGGAATTTTCCCCACAATTTGAACATTCTTGGAACTTGAAACTGGACACAGGACGCTGATGAATGGACTCACCAGGAAACCGCCATGGACTGCTGCTGCTGTGCTGACCTGTGACCTGCCTGGTCACTAGGAGGAACTGCCACCAACTGCACCCCTTGTGCTGGCCTGTAGCTGGACCCACCAGCCCTGTACCATCCCCTTGATTATTGTTCCCAGGGGCAGGGTGCTGTGGCCCCTGACCCCTGCAACTAACTTTTCTTTTGCGCAAAGAAATCACTGCCGCAGCCCGGGCTCTAGATGGTTCCTAGCGCTTTGAAGAGCGCTTTTCTGTTGGCAAAGGAAGAATCACCGCCGCAGCCGAGGCTGCTGATTTTACCTTAGCGCTGTGAAAAGCGCTGTATTCTGAGCCCCCGGATCACCGCCGCAGCCGGGTTATTTGTTTTTGTCCAAGCCCGAGGATCGCGCTCATTCTGTGCCCCCGGGGCACGAGAAGGACCACCTCAAAAGAATCCGGAGCAAGCCTGCTCCTAGCGTGCTCCCGGGGGACGCGCGCTTTCCAGAGCGCCCCCGGGGCACCAACAGGCCCCACCTTGGGCCGCGTCGTCATCCGGACAGCGAGGGAGAGGAGGACGCCTCTCCCTCGCGTGCCGGAGTCCCGGAGGACTCCACTATTAAATTGGGCCGGGCGGCTGCCTCGCCGGAGGCTCGCCCTGGCCCCCGGCTCCCTCGTTGGCCCCCTCGCGGGCCAGGAATACCTCAGTTAGGGGTCTCCCTTCGAGGAAGGGCCACGGAGGCCCAGGGAGACCCCAGAGGTTAGCGGGTCCCCAGGAGGGGCACGTGTGGCAACAAGGAGGGGGTGCGAGGCGCCCCCCTCCTCCCTACCAGTGTTGGATGACCTGGGCCCCCCACAGGAGGGCCGGTGGAGGCCTGGGGGGGCCCCCAGTGACCGCGGGCCCCAGGAGGGGCCTGTCAGCCGTACCGAGGGGGTGCGTGCCGCCCCCCTCTTCCCCAGGACTTTGAGGAGGCCCCCTCACTGCGCAGAGGAGCGCTGGGGGCCCCTTTCTTTTTTGTCTTCGGGGCACGGAAGGTGCCTCTATCCTTCACCAGGTACTTTTAAACTGACCAATAATATTATAATCCAAGTTCTTTCTACAGACCTTGCTAATTGTGATTTATTGCCTACCTGTTCTAGGATGCTTTTACATATAGGTGCACATGTTCCTGTTATGGGCATGACTTGCTAATATGTTTCCCTAACTTGCCATAGGTTTTCTAATGTTCCTACTATGGCCGTTTTATGATATGCTTATGACAAGTGTTCTAATGTGATAACGTGTTTCCTGACTACTGCTTATGTTGCAGAATACTGAGTAACCTGTGTGTTATGTGTGACTACTGCTAGTTTGCAGAGTAACTAATGTGTAACGTTCTGACAACTGCTAAGGTAGCAGGATAGTACTGTTATGTGATGTTGGTCTGATAATTACGTTGTGTACAATACAGTATATTTTCATATAATCTGGTGTTGTGTTTCCTTTGTGATGGGGATATTGCGTCACATGTATGTGTGTGTTGTGCAAACGCTTTACGCATTGCCTACGGGTTAAGCCTGACTGCTCGTGCCAAGCTACCAAGGGGGTGAGCAGGGGTTATCTTGGACGTGTAACTCCCTTGCCCTGACTAGAGTGGGTAAGTTCTGCCTGGCTGAGGTGCATACCCTAGCCAACCAGAAACCCCATTTCTAACAGGCTTTTAGGTAAATCACTGTGCCCATTCATTTAAACATATGTAATTCAAGTGATACAGTGGCCTAGCACACCTGAGACTGTGCTTAGAATGTTTACCAGTACTGTCAGCTTATTTTACCAAGATAATTATGGCACAGAATGCAGCAAAAACTAGGGCTTGAGCGACCAAGAAATTCAGAATGACAGGGAAGACTCTTAAACGCTCCTATTTTCTGCTTAATGTACACCTTCAGAAAAACATTAAAATGATAATACATTGTGAAGAACACTTGAAAAATCTTTTACAGGGTTATCAAGACAAAGCATATTTCGTTTCATCAAATTGTTATTTTGCAGCAGCGTTTAAACAATAGCTTACAAATTTAATCATATCCAATGTTTCCTGTTTTCCGTTCATAGGTGACGTGGGTATGTAAAGGTGACGTGCAGCTTCCTAACACACCACTGATCTGACTTCATGCCCCTTGCTTTGCAACAGTGCATTTTCCCAGATTATTTAAACATAAGACACATATTTCCTCTATTAAAAACAACACATCACACAAATGACCTCAAAGACTACTGCCTGCTTTCTGGGATCCCATTCCTGGCTAAACTCCTGGAGAACTGTCTCAACATTCAATTTGTCAAGAACAAGACACTGCTGAATGAGTATCAGTTGGGGTTTAGACTAAAGGGCAGAGCACAGAGACAGCCATACTGAAAATAATGGCTGATACTTTCCAAATCATGGACGGCAGATGCCTGTGCTTGCTCATCCTTCTCGGCCTCTCTGCACTTATGAGACTGTCAACCGCGATATCCTTATTTGCGACCTAAAAGACCGTTAGGGCTTTGAAGGGAATGTCCTTCAGTAGCTTATATCATGACTTGAGAACTGCTCCAAAGCAATCAAAGTCAAATAAGCATTTTCAAACCCTGTTAAAATCCTACAAGGTGTCCCTCAATGCTTGGTCCTGGTACCTGCTCTTTTCAAGCTCTGCCTGCAGCCACTGGGCAAACTCTGAAAGGACTCAGCTATATCCCATCATAAAGTTGCAGATGACACTCAGCTCTACTTGAGAACCTCCTCCTAGTGACATCTCTCCACAGGGCTTAACACTTTGCAACATTCTTTCCTGAGTGGTTATGTTCTTCTAACATCTTAGCCTGATCCACCTCTATCTCCATACACTTTCAATCATTTGGCTACACTCTAGGGAATAGATTTAATTTTCTTAGTCACATTAATACAGCAACAGGGACCATGAATTACCAACTACCATCACCCGTGGTATCAAACCTTTCATACCCACCTGTGACCCCAAAACAATGGTACAATCTATGGTCCTTTCTAGACTGGACTGTGGAAATGTCATTTTGTCAGGGATTCCCAAATCCCACTGGGCTCCTAGGAAAGACTTTCTGCAGATGCTACTTGTATGGTCTGAGGTGCTGACTGTTATGAGCACTTCAGACCAATCTTGTACGTCCCATGTTGGCTGCCTAGCAAAGGGGGATCCATGTCCAAAGTTGCCTGCATATTTCACAAATTCATCCACTGTCACCAATTGCACTACGTATTCAAGTAACTGAATCTTGCTATCTCAGGACTATTGAATTGCTAAAACCTGAAATCCCAGCTTTCAAGAAAAAACAGACCTTGAATTAATCCTTTTCTGGATGTTCTCCCAGAATCTGGAATTCGATACATCCTGAAATTCAGATGTTCAAAACACACCTTAAAGGCTTTCTCTTGAAGTTTTTCTCATCTCCACACTCAACTAGACTGGTTGGATTCTAAAACATGTAATTACATGTGGGTTCTAATGCATATGAAGTCCTTCCATTTTATTGCTGAGTTTTTAGGCCCCGAACAACTGTGACTGGTGTTACTGATCTCTGCTATTGGTTATTATTGTCGATTTCACTTCTTGATTTGTACATAGAAACCATGCTCTTTATTCCTTTTGTATGTCCTTGTACATTATCCTGAGGTTACCTGCAAGCTTCATGATTTGTTCTGCTTTAGGTTTTGAGTGTATGATCGGGTATTTCTATTGCATCATGTATTCTGTTCCTTCACTTTGACTCTCTGTGTGCACTTTTGTAAGCTCTGCGGTGTTGTGTAAAGGACTTTGATGTCCAGAGCCCAGTACACCATATGAAAAAAACTAGGAATAAAATAGACCTGGTCGCCATAGAAGCAGTGGTAGCCGCTGACTTTGAAAGAGGTGGGGCATAAAGGGGAACATATTACAACTGTACAAAATAAATTTTATTAAGGAGACTTACCTTCACCATACTGTAAGCGGTTATGATCCCAGACCCGAGGATAATCCTCCCACCTTGCGCTGCCTGCTTCTAAAGATGTTTCCAGTCCTGGCCGGGGACGCTCTCCAGCCAATCCAATCACTGCTCCTATGTTGCATATAATACTAAGCAGCATAAAGCAGTGCTAGGATTGGCAGGGGCATGCAAGACCAACGCTCCATTGAAGACCGATGGGGCTGTGTTTTTGCTGATGCATCTCCCTTATAGCCTTCAGTGTGAAAGCCTGAACTGCGCATGTCAGGTTGGTCAAAGTAACTATACCAGCCAAACTGACATGCGCAGCTCAGTTTCTGCCTCAGCTCCTGGTCCCACCCGTGTCGAGCTCTGTATCCCTGCCCCTTAAGGAAACAAAATGAATGGAGGTGCTACGCAGCTCATTTCAACTGTCAAACTTTTCCTGGAAGGTAGTGGCTCGCAGCAGTCCTATGAAGGAACCGCCACTGCCTAGCAGTTCTGGTAACACTGCTTTCTATGAGATATGATTGACCTGCTGTCCAGAAGGTAGGTCCCCTTCTGTTTTAGTACAGACAACCTAAAATGGTGAGAAAATGCCACCTCTAAATATTCTCACCGGTTTTGGAGGCCTTGTTTAAGCGTTTGGGTAACGTCTTGCAATTTTGATGACTCATTTCCATAAATGTCCACATTTATTGGGTCTGTTTTGAAAGCTGTCAACTATGCAAGTGCCCACGAAAGGAATACTTGGCTGCCTCAATGAAAACATATATTAGTTTAATTGCAGTTGGGTTTTCTTTAGTCTGACCTGAGTAATATAAGGCAGAATACAGTAGAGCTTGTTAAGGAATGCTATTTTGAGGTGAGGCAGGAGAAAAAAAACTTTCAATGATTTGACCTGTAAGTTTATTGAAGCATCATTTTATTAACGGACATGGTCCTGACAGCATATTATATGTAGATTTGATTTACTCTGAACAAAAAGGCACACTATATATTAAGTTTAGATAAGGTGTCTTGCCGACCAGGGAATACCTAGTTAGATGTTCAAGACTCTCAATAGGTAGTGAATATTGTGACTGTAAGTACGGGAGGAAGGACAATTTATTGCACTTTTTTGTTGTTTTGCATTAAACATGCCTTAGCACACTAAAGGTGGCTTGTGCTATGAGATTAAGGCCCTGATTTATACTTTTTTGTGCTGCATTAGCGTAATTTTTTGATGCAAAGGTGGTGCAAACTTACAAAATTAAATTGTATTTTGTAAGTTTGCGCCGCTTTTCCGTCAGTAAATGATGCTAATGTGGTGCAAAAAAAGTATAAATCAGGGCCTAAATGTGTTGAAGCGGTATTGCAGTTCTGCCTTAGAACCAACGACAAATGTATTTTTAGTACTGTAGCCTCGTTCATATTGCCAGTTTGGCCTCACATGGGGTAGCTGCTAGCCGCTCCTGTAATCTGATCAGATTCTAACAGGAATCTACCCAGTTATGGATATCATGGTGCTTTCGCTCCTTAGTATTGTGTATGCACTTGCACTTTGTGGGGATGTTGACCGGTAGTTGCTGGTCATATGAACACTACTGTTTGTATTTTATAGGTCAACGTGACTTATAGGAAAATTGTATGGCAGAAAGCTGAACCAATAAAGAGTATTAGAACATTGGAATGCTGGGGGCTCCATTGAAAACAATGGAGTGCTGCGGGCTTTTACTGGCCGGTAAAAGCCTGCAGCGCCAACATTCCAATGCTCGCATTGTTCACAGCAACAGCTGTGAACAAAGCCTCACGGAGCCCGAGGGGATTTCAATCCCCTCGGGCTCCGTGAGGAATTTGTTTTATTTAATAGAACATTCTGCCCTGAGTGGCAGAATGTTCTAATAGCCTTAGAACCCGCCGTAGCGGGCTCTACCGACTATTAAAGGCCCTCTCCCTTGTTAAAGGCCCTCGCCGGCTTTAACTCAGGAGCGGGCCTTTAATAGCTGGTAGAGCCCGCTACGGCGGGTTCTAAGGCTATATTAGAACATCGGAATGTAGTGCCCTGTGCTTCTAATGGCTGGTAAATGCCCAGAGCCTCAACATTCCAATGTTCTTTGTTCACAGCAGCAGCTGTGAACAAAAGGCCTCGGGGAGCCTGAGGGGATTTCAATCTCCTTGGGCTCCACGAGGCCTTTGTTTTTCTTATTAGAACATTCTGCCCTCTAGTGGCTTAATGTTCTAAAACTTTGTAGCCCTTCTTAGCTGGGCTATACCAGCCATTAAGGTTTTGCTCTCTTGTTAAGGGCCCTCGCCTTTAGATGGGGCCTTCAATGCTGGAGCGGGCCTTTATTGTCCAGTATAGCCCGCTGCGGTGGGCTTTAAGGCTATGTTGAGTTGAATTGAGTCTGATTCTTAAGCATTGTTTATTGTTATTTAACAGCTGTGGCAGCAGAGAAAGATGGAACCCCAGTATTTAAATTCCCAAGGTGGAGAGTTAAAGGAAAACCTATCCAGGAGGTGGTGGCAGCCTATAAATCAGTTGGGGCAGAGCTGAATGTACTTCCCTTCTGTTCACAATTCATCCCCATGGATGTGATCGATCACCCCAAACATGGCTCTATAATTTACCATCCATCCCTTCTTCCCCGTCACAGAGGGGCATCTGCTATCAACTGGTAAGATTGGGTCATTTTTACAAAATGTTTTCCTTACTTGTACAAAAAGAATTTTTGAAAATGGAAGAAGGAACGAAAAGATCTTGACAAAAATCAATGTAATCTTTATGTCCTGAGGGCAGCTATCAAGGTTTAGCATATACAAATGTAATTATGTTTCAACATGTCCAGAGCAAAAAAAGATTTATATTACCACCACACACGATCATTTCACATGCATATTGCTTAAAATCGCCGCAAGTTATGACTTAGCCACGCTCAATCAGGTAAAAAAAATCTAAGCACCCTTACACACAATATCAACCCAAGAAATATTATGAAGGCATTAATAAATCCTTATTTGTTTTCTTGCTGTTCATTATGTGATGCTTAATTAGTTTCTTTATTACTCGTGCACAAAATGTATTCGGCTTTTTTCCAAAAATACTCTCTGGGCTACAAATGCACTGCATTTTCTTTTAGGTCTGTTTGTTCAAATGCAGATTTTTTTAAAATAATGTATTTATTAACATTACAAATTACCAAAAGCAATGGAAATGTAACAACAGCACTGTACAATGTAGGGGCTCAACTTTCCTACTCAGACCGTCCCGGGATACATTCCTCAGATCTTGACTATATAGCCCCTGCTGTGATACTCAGTTTTGACAGCAATCATCAATTCGAATGATATGTGTTGCAGTTATGTTCAGTCCATCCCTAATAGTATTGGAGGAAATAAGGTACATAGTACAGGACAACTCCATATCTAACATTGTTGACAACACCAGATATAGTCAGTGACTTGTGCAACATAAGTCCCCACCCCCATTCCCACCCTCCCAGCTTCCAGTAGGTCAAAATGTAATATATGGTAGTAGGAACGGTCCAGTGTTCTCTCTCATCTCTTATAATATGGGAAGTCCATGGGTATTGTTTGTCTCCCTCCCTCACCTCTCTCTACCCCCCCAGTTTGTCCCTTAATTATTCAGTTGCCTCAGTCTAGTCTCCCTCAGTTGACCCCACTAGCGCCTGTGTCATAATCCTCCAGGATGACAAATCTTCTGTCACCCTCTTGTCCCTGCAGGCTCTCTGCATATGTGCCTCCTCAGCACCAGCCCACTCCAACATGTCCCTTGTCAGTCTTTCTGTGTAGGCGGTTTAGCGCTCAGCCAACCTATTGCAATCCGCCGTTTGGCCACTATGAGCCCTAACATCGCGAAGCACCTACTCAGTTTCCTCTTTGGGTTTTCTGGAAGGAGTCTCAACATGCACTGTTTAATCGTGCACTGAACCTCCCAACCTGTTGTGTGTTTAATGAGTTGCAATGTAGCCTTCCAGTAGACTGCTGTATCCAGACAGTGCCATACTATGTGCAGAAAGTCTGCCACCTGTGCTCCCCAACTGGTGCACAGCTCTGGGATTTGTCTGAATATATGGTGTGGAGCCTTTCAGGGGAGAGATACGCCAGGTGTACCATATAGTACTGGGTCAACTTAAACCTTGCTTTAAGCAACACAGTGCACACTCCTGAATGTATTGTAGGCCAGTCCCTGGGTGTAAGGCCTCTTTGCACACACACTGCCAAGTATCTTCTATTTTTAGTGGAGCCAGTCATCTATCTGTGTGCAATGCTCGGTATTTATGTGTTATAAATTTGCAGCCACTCGCCATTGACAGCATAGTCACTAGTCACTGTGTTGGTGCAGGGGCTTCCGCAAAGGATGGACATGACTGTCTCATTGTCACTGCTATTTTGGCATATTGGAGAAACTGTCCTTTCCCCAGCCCGTACGTCTCTATTGCAGTCGGCAGTGCTGTAAAACACCCTGCCGGATATAGGTCTGACAGCATGATACAGCCCCCCCATCCCCCCCACCTGTCAATCGCCATTGTCCGAGCTATTTGTTCGAAGGGTCTCACTATCCATAAACCTAATCTGGCACACACCTAATCACCCTTTGCACCACTCTCTCCCAGAGACGACTCCTTAGGCGTATCAGGGGTGGAAATGTATTGGGTATGTCCATCACTCTTATCAGTAGGGTCCCAAGTTAGTAGCCATCATGCATACCATCCCAGGTAGGCTCCCCATTTACCCAATGTATGGCATGTTGCAGAACTGCCGCTAAATAGCAAAGTTCCAGTTCCAGAACTTCCATCCTGCTTCTGTCACATTCCCTTTTAAGGGTATGTAGTCTAATTTTGCAGTATTTCCTTGCCCAAAGGAGTTCTACCAACAAAAAGTCAAGATCTTGGAACATCCTGGGTGGAATCTCATTTATGGCTACCTACATGACTTATGAACATTGAGACAGGACTGCCATTTTCATAAGTGCGATCTTCCCCATAAGTAATAACTTCAGCGTGTTCAAGAAAGCAAGTAAGGGGCGCAGATTAGAGATTACATGCCCCATATTCATTTTTTGTGCTTGGTGTTCCCCATGGGTGCTCTGTATCCCGAGGTATTTGATGCTGTCCCTACTGCGCGGCAGTCCAGCTTCAGGCAAGTAGTCCATCAGCAATCCCTTCAATCTCCCCAGAGGGAAGAAAGTCGATCTGGCAATGTTGAATCTATTCACCAGGTATTCATAAATCGTGGCTAATCACACAATAGGGTATCCAGGCATTTGGAAGTTACTGCTAACCCTATTAACCCGTAGTCCAAAGATTTCCCAGAGCTCATTTAGGACAATGAGCTGGGTTGTGCCCATTATGCCAGGTTGGCACAGATAAACCATGGCATTGTCTGCAATCAGTGATACCACATGCACCGTGCGGCCACCCCACACCCCTCTACCGTGTAATGCCTCCCGGAGTCGACAAGCCAGTGGCTTCATCACAAGGGCAAAGATTGAGGGTGACAAGGGGCATCCCCAGCATATACCCCTCTGTAACAGGATCTCTGCTGACACGTACAGCCCAGTTCGCACCCTCGCCCTCGGGCCGTTATAAAAGAGCTTGACCCACAGGATGAAATTTGGACGCCGACCCATCTTGTCCAAGACCTGCCTTATATAATCCCATCGTGCTGAGTCGAAAGCTTGTTCTACATCTAAAAAGGCAAGTGCATGGGGATCATCTTCCAGTTCAGGTGCATATAAGACATGCAACAGCTAGCGCAGTTTAAGTTCTGGGTTATTCTATATATACTTAGAACAACATGCCAGACAAAAGCAGTGCTTGTATTACCAAAACATAATATTACCTACCATTCATAGCATTTGTTTGTACTGTAGTATTTTAAGTTCAGTACATTTTGGAATATTGTAAAAAAAATATTATGTTGTCACTTTTATTAAGAAACATTGTATTGCAAGCATTCAGAATAAAGATTTATATGGGTATGAAACATGTCCAGTACTATTACTTTATGCAATGACTTGGGCTTCACAACTTTCTAAGAAGGAACAATTACTGTGTCCAGTGTCTACCTCTTCCCTCATTTTACAGGTGTCTTTTTTCTTCACTCCACCATTGCATGTGTCTGGACAGTGCTACTTTACTGAGTTTAAAACCCTCCCCACCCCTTGTGTTGCTGGTCAGAATATCAAGCACACACATAATGTGTTACCAAATATAGTAACTAAAAAAGTATTGTAGTAAGTTTATATAAGTTTCTATGGGTTTACTACTGTTAACTCCACATCTACATACCATGAACATATGTACATCTTCAAGGTACAAATAGGAGGAATTAGGTATAATAAATTGCCTATAGATACCTTCACAATATTTTCATAGTCGATATCTTTACTATATCATTTTGTCATAGGTAGCACAATATTTAAAAGTGAGTCTGTTATGTTATACCAATATATATTGCGCATGGCTGCCCTGGGGGGGGGGCTTCCCAGCACACCTGATGAATAAGCAAAGTGAACAGAATGTGCAGCTAAAACTAAAACAGCAAGATCGTAAGCTGCGTTCTCCAACTAAAATTATTTCACATGTTCTGGAGGTGGACCGGAAGTTTGTTCCATAAGGTAAGTAAGAAGGACCTTCCTCCCTGTCTGGTAAGGTTAAAGTATGTAATCTCCGCTAGAATGAGGTCTTCCGATATCAACCTGGTGGGGCATTACAGCTCAAGCAGGCAAAACAAGCTTGGTGCACCCACTTTGTGAAGGACTCGATAAGTCATACATAGTGCCTTAAGCTGAATATTCATCTTCACTGAGAGCCAATGCAGATTGCACAGCTGATACAACACTGAATGAGTTCTTGCAAGCGACAGAGCAGATTTGCCACTGTATGCTGAATAATCTGCAATCTCTTTTTAGCAAACCCAGTTGAGCCCAGATACATAATATTACAATAAACTAGGAGTAAAATGATTGGGGCCTGTATGATCGTCTTCTCGAAGAGGTGGAGAAAAGAAGCCTAAAATGTTCTTCATGCTTCTTAATAACTCAAAGCAGCAGAAAGTCAGTGCTTTAATTTGTGGCTCAAAGGACAGCTTGCTGTCATTCTAGACTCCCATGTTCTTAACTACTGGTTTGGGCTCATGGGGGTGGCCCAACATGATAGCCACTAATGTGGACCCCATTCCAGAAAGCTGCATCATTAGAATCTCTGTTTTATTGGCATTTAACTTCAAGCAGATCAAGTGCACTCATTGTGCCACAGCTGGCATACAGTTTTTTAACAGGAGGGGACGTCTCTCCTCCGGAGATGACAATAATAGGATCGGCTGGTTGTCAAACCAAATTATTCCACAATTGCTGCTGGTGGCCTAATTTAGATATTAAAAAGTGTGTGGTTTAAAGCCCAACCTTGAGGATCTCCAGTCTCCAGTTGATGCTTAGTAGAGGCAAATGCTGAAGATATTACCTGAAAGGAATAATTCTTCAGAAAGGAGGTGAGTCAAGCCAGCACCTTTCACTGT
Organism: Pleurodeles waltl; assembly: GCF_031143425.1. Classification (NCBI taxonomy): domain Eukaryota; kingdom Metazoa; phylum Chordata; class Amphibia; order Caudata; family Salamandridae; genus Pleurodeles; species Pleurodeles waltl. Next base: position 602,567,388 of record NC_090442.1, on the reverse strand, counting down.
ATCCTGATCTTGTTCAGTCTGCCGAAGAGCACATTGTGGGAAACGGTGTCAAAAGCTGTGCTTAGATCTAGTAGCATCAAAGCGGCAGATGCCCCTACCCCAACCATCCACCAACTCACTAAGATCCTCGGTCACCTTGAGCAAAGCCATCCTAGTGCTATTATCTGGCCCAAAGCCATTCTGAGAAGGGTGGAGCAGTTGCTGTTTTTCAAAATACTTTATCAGTTGTCTTCTTATTGCTCCAAAACTTTCAGCAAAAATGGCAAAAAAGAGATTGTCTGGTCATTTTCAGGCAAGGCGTGATCTAGGGTAAGTTTTTTTAAGAGAGAAATCACTTTAGCATGTTTCCAATCCTGTGGCATTTCTGCAGCAGAGACTGCAAGAGTTAACATACTAAGGAATGTTGAAAAAAGAAGCGAACCTGCCCGTTTAAAATGTCCAGCCTTGCTGGATTGACAAGTGAACCAGATTTTACCTTTACTACAAAGAGTTGCAGACTTTCTAAGTCTAGTAGCTCAATCTATAATAGGCAGGTACTCAGTGGGAGCTCCTCTTCCAATTGACTATCATGTTTTCCCCAGAAAAATTGGAATAAGTGTCCTCTATGTTTTTTTACAAAGTAATCCGCAAGCAGATTACGTTTCTCATTCGAAGCATTGGTCTGAGGAGAGTTACCACAGTCATTATCAGACCATGCACAAGTGCATAAATCTCTTTAGCTGGATTCTGACTCTCTTCAGTTGTGGCCTCATAAAAGTTAGAGTGCACCTTTTTGATCATTTTATGATACATTTTAGTGGTGCCAAGATAAGTCTTTTTAGCATTGACATCATAAGATTTCCACCAAGTATGTTCAAGCCCCTTAATCCTTTTTTTCAGTTAGCTGTTTATCAAACCATGATAGTGGCAGTAAATGATCTGTGTCCGCACTCTGTCCCAGAGCCACATGCTCTGTTTTCCTGGGCCTGCATGTGTTACTGCTATCCCCCATCCTACTTTTTCATCTCTACTCACCTTCTATAAATAATAACTAATAAATGGGAGCAAATCAACAGGAAATCATTGCTGCATAGTATTACATGTTATTTTACCCCCAAAAATATGTAATTCCTATTTAACAGCACATTAAAATCATCTTTAGACATAAATTATGTTATAGTGATTCTAGGGAAAGCGCTGGTTTCTTGGTTTGGGTTTAATGTTTACCTCATCACTTTTCCAAAGTGGCTTGCATATATTTACTGGATGTCACAGTAAGGAGATAAGTCATCTTCCTACCTGTAGTATCTCATGTAAATGCTACTCCTTTTCTTCTAGCTATGCTATCCACCACCCATGCTCATGTTAGACAACAGTTTCCCTGTAACAATGTCCTCCTACTTTCACCTGATACCTGGAAGAACCGAGAAAATGAGGATTGCATGTAGTTGTGTTCTTACTATATCGGGTAAAGTACCCCGTGCTGTATATTAAAAGGATTTTGCAAGTCACAGAGGAGTTTCATTACCATATAAGGCTTTATCATTTCAAGGAACTCCAAGGTGACTTGCAGTATCTTTATCAATACGGCAGGAGCACCTCCTCTCTTATAACACATAGTCACACTGTCACTTTTCCCACAAACCACATACGTCCTTGGAACGTAGCTTTTTCATACAAAAGGGAGAGCATGGTGAAAAACATGAAGAATAAAAATAGAATCTCAAGTGCAAAATTAAACACACCAAAAATCTGTGAGATAAGTGTCGTAAGACAATATTTGACTCGGTTTACAGTAAGTTTTTTTTTTTAAATGTGCAGTAGCTAGTGATATATAGAAACATGCAGAACGATTCTAATTTTCTATAATTGCCTAAAGAGTGCAAAAGCAAAAAATAAATATTGCCATAATTTCTCTTTTCTGGTTTCACTGTACAGCTAGAAAAAAAACAGAGCAGAAGAAAAAACACATTTTGTTCTCTGTCCATAAACAGCTGCTTTAATTATGCTTTGTGTCCTGACCTGAATTCCCCAACTGCTGGCTCTAGCTGCAGGCATTGTGGCGTCAGAACTCAACTGTAATATATTATTATAGTATGACTGAGTGTGTCACAAGTCACCGATCATAAAGAGATTATACTGAGATTGCAGAATCCCATGTATTATACAAGGTCTCCCAATGCCGGCTGAATTGAGCATTGTGGAATGAGACGGGAAGTAGGTCAAAGAGGTGGAGTCTGATTCACAAAGCTTATTGAGTGTAAAAATGTTTGATTTATACAGTGAACTCACTATCAGTCTCACACTGACACCATTGTCATGCCAGTCACAAACTCGCAGCCAAACATAATCAGAAGCACTCTTACACCCCTCACAGACTTGCAGCAAGGGTAACGTCTATTTTACAACTATAAATCCTCATTCTTTGACAGGTGATCTTGTATGCGAAGTAGATGGGTGAGTGGGTGAATGCAAAAATGAGAGTGCGTGCATGAACGGTTGCTTGCATGCAAGGATGATTGACTACTTGGATGATGAGTTACTGAACGAATGAATGGAGGGCAAGTGACTGCTTGCATTGACACATACAGGCACTTTTAGTTATTATACGCCAGACCTATTGGGTTTGCCATTGTGTTTTGTAATTATTAGCCCCAAAATCAAGAGCTCAAATTTAATTTGATTCTTGTGCAGGAAGAAAACGCACACAACCTGTGGGTTAATTCCCCAAGTTGGGTAGAGTTAGAAAATGGATAGATTTGCTATGCTTGTTTGGAGTTCATAAAAGAAGGTGTATGAGGCCATTTGTATTTCCCATCGTCTAAATCCGAATCCCCATAGCGGAATAGCCATAGGTTGTTCTCCCTCTAACTGAACAAAAAACAACGAACCCTTCGGAAGTCTGTAAAAGAAAATAATCGCAATCTTCATGCGTGATTGTATATCCGCATCACGTGACCAGCTACGTTTGTAGGGGTTTTATTTGTGAAAGGAGTAAACCATTGTGACGTTTGTGTGGGTAAACCAATCACATAGGAGCAACACGTTTGAAACAGGGCACTGCTGTGGATGAAACCTCCGTAAATGACGGTTTTAAGCATCTTGACATTGGAATAGATAATGTTGCTACGTTACACCTCTATCTGTATAGCGGAGGAACAGCGAAGGTGTGTTGGTGCTACATAAAGTGAGCAGGTGAAAGGGTAAGGAGTGTAGTATTGAAATCAGCCTCGCGCTGTGGCTATGGGGGATCTCTGGGTAAATATTGTACTCTGACAGCTCTTATGACGTTTCTCAGTAGTAGACAGCTGCCTTCTGTCTCGGATGAGCATGCCACAGGAGCAGCTGCGCGTTTTTCACTTGAACTATTTTGCAAATGTTGATCCATGTGTAATGTGACAAGCCCTTGGCATCTCTCCATTGTGCCGGTATGTTTATGCAGCACTGGGATTCTTTAATGAGTAGAAGTATTGCCATTACTCTTTCTAGAACAATAAGTAGGAGGCGTCTCCAAATGTTCCTATGCACTTTATGTGGGAGGCTCAAGGGCTAGCTGGAAATATTTGTATTTATTTAGAAGTGTTTGTTGAGCGCTGCGCGTCACCGTACAGCTTCTTCCAAGCACTGTGCATGCCAGTTTAGAGGTCAATGGCAAAACATTGGAGGCTAGCAGGAGTCTTGGCTCTGTGTAGCAATTTCTCGCTCCCTACTCGCTGCAATCACTGCGCAGCGCACTGCATCCCATCAATATACAGCAGTCTGCTGATGCAAACCACAGTCCTCTATGGGTTGTTCACTTTCACTTTAGGGGGGAACGGCTCCTTTCCTTGCAATTCACTAGTGTGACGTCACGACTGGGTAGAATTAAAATCCCTCTGCACTAAACTAATGTCATGTGAAGTCATCTGAAAATGGCTGCGCCTCTACCTCACCATAGACAGGTACATTCCCTACACTGCTGCTTCCGCTAGGCCGTGGAGCGCATTGGAAGATGTCAACCTACCTAAGGTGATCCAACTGGCACCCACAGCTCCAGCGAGCAGGCGCAGCAATGTTTCAGCACTAGCGGTGACGCCGAAGCAGGAGCTGGAGCCCAACACAACCATCTGTTGCCCCAGCGGTGTAGTTGAGAGAGAGAGGGAAGAAGAGAGGTCCCCAAGGAGAGCTACAGAAGAGTGGAGGAGGATGTCTACGTCTGGATTGCCATAGTGGGCAAATTACAGCAACTCCCTGTTGTTTGTATGTGGTATTAGGGATTAGTTGTGCACCCTCATTTCCTCACCAGTGGGCTCTCACTGCATCGTTATTAGTACTTTACACACCCCTCCTGGGTGGAAGGGCAGACAGTAGTTTTCCTCACACATTTGGAATTACAGATGTATTTTCATTCATAAAGTTGGGCCATGGTTTCCTCTTCGAGTTCCTTACTGCTACCCTCTTCATGTAGGTAAACTCCTAATTCTCAATGGAAGAAGTCCAGCTTTATATGCGGTTGTGCTAGTGTGATTTCTCAGTAATTTGGAATTACCTTTTTTGTACTTTTTACTTTAAAAACCTTAGATGCTCCTTATACATTTCTATTTTTATAAGATACGTGTGCAGTTGATGTACAGACCCTGCACTGGAGCATTAACAAAGAAGTTCACTTGATATATTTTCCATACGCATTCAAGCTATTTCTTTGTATATTATTTATTTATTTATTGCTACTGGCATTGCAGTAAATTGTAATTTATAGCTGACTAGTTTTAAATGTTTTCATAGATTCACATGCATATGTGCAGGCTAATCATTAACCCTTTTTTAGAGACAGTTGTCTACTGTCTCAGGTCTGCTGGCCCACTCACATGCACCATTTTAGACAGATTCTTTACCAACATTCCCTGTGATGTAGCCTCCTAATAGCTCTGCTCTAGCTGGCATGCTTTACGAATATTTATTTTTCTGTGGTCTCTCTCTCTGAGTTGGCTTGTTGAAAGTTTTTCCATGAAACTCCTTGCTACCGTATCACTTTTTAACGGTTTTGTTCTTAAAACTCAAAAATAAGTGTGTGGGAGGAACTTGAAAGAGGAATTCCACATAAAGCACCATCTGTTGTTTATTGCCAGACTCCAGGCTCCCATATCTTTGACTGAAAGGTCTAGTGCGGCTTTTCTCATAGAGTAAGGAACAAAAGTACCATGAGTATGCTATCAAAAGGTGAAGCTTAGCCACTTCTCCAGTGTGCACCTCCACATCTTAAGCCATGCTGTGGAATCCCCCAAATTGAACTGAAATTGGTGTTTGCTCTGATTCGAGGTCAGTGTCATCAATCCTGTCATCATTGGGCTGGACGTTAATACGGATGTTTTCTCTTATATCAAAGTCTTCTTTTCTCTGACTCTGACATATCTGATATAGATAGACTGATAATGAGACCTTGAACATCAGAGCATACAGTGTAAGACCTGATTCTACTGGTGATGGTGCTGACTTCGACTATTGAAATAGCTAAAGTGAGAAACGTAAGCTAAAAAGTGGTCGAGAGAGGGAAACAAATGGACGCATAATGGTGAGAGATGAGTGTAAGCATTTAGAGAATTGGAGGAAAAGAAACACAGAAGGAAAGCATGACACATCGTATCACTTTGTTTTAACAGGTCATCTCAATCAGTGGCTGAATAGTACATAACTTCTCAAGGTTTCATTTTAATGAAATGTAATGCTAAACCTAATGTGTCCATTCAGCTTCAATTGGAAACTATATATTGCTTATGCCAGGAAATATGTAGCAGTCTATTTTATAACCCATATTTTGAAGAACAAGAAGAAAATAGCTATAGCTGAGGGTATCAACTATATGGCTTCTCCTCAGAGAAACATTCTGGGTAGAGAAAATCATCCATGGGAGTATTATATAATTGCTAATAATGTACTTTTCAACTTCCAAGGAATCATTGATATGTCGAAGTAATTTAGGTTGCTTAATCAAATTTAACCTGAATAAGGAGGTTGTTAAACCTGTCAGCCTTAGGGTGGTTTTCCTTGCATCGCTTTGCCTTCTCTCCTCGTGTTTTGTTGGATTTGCTTTTGTTGCCCTTTGAACTCTGTGCAGTTTACCACTGCTAAAGTGCTTGTGCTCACTCCCTGAAACATAATACCAATGGCTTACACCTGGTTGGCATGTTGAATTCACTTGTAAGACCCTAGTAAAGCGTTATACCATGGTCCCAGGACTGGCAAATTAAATACTAATAGTGGACCTGCAGCACTTCTTGTGCCATCCATATTGACTTGGCAAAATAAACCTCTTGCAAGGACTACAGCTCTCTTTGCATTACATATAACTCACCTTCAGGATGGGATCTAAACAACCCACAAGGCAGGGTGTATGGGTGTAATCTACCTAAAGAGCTGGGCATGTATTTTTATGTTTTACATGTTCTGGTAGCAAAAAACTCACAAATGTGTTTTTACTAGTGTGATGTCTACCTCTCCCATGGCATAACACTGGGTTACCGTATTACATTTAATAAGTGATACATTTTGTGTGGGAGCAGTTAGAAATTTAATTTTTGGTGTCTACGGAATTGAAATTTAAAATCCTCTTTTATGGTAACGTTGGATTTTAAGTCACAGTTCTGAAAATGCCACTTTTAGAAAGTTGCCATTTTCTTGTCCTAACCATTTGTTGCCTGCAGCCTGTTTCCTGGGTCATATGACTAGGTGTAGTTGGCCTTTGTGTAGTCCTACCAGTCAGCCACACAATAGATGGACTGGGTGCTTGCAGGGTGGGCCATCCAAGCAGGATATGGAGGGGGCAGTGTCCACACAGGCCCAATAGCAATACACAAAGAACTTCACCCTAGCCTATTGGAACTACAGACAGCCTGGGGCAGGACAGGGAGGCAGGAAATTCCAGAGGTGTTTGTGAGGGGGAGAATGAGGGGCTCCAGAAGTTTCTTCCACTTCAAAGCTGACACCTGGTATAAAGCTAAGACTCTTAGACCCACTCTACAGTTCACTTCTGGAACTGCAGAACCTGCAGAAGGACTCTCAGAGAACTGCCCTACTGCCTGTGGCCTTCTGTGTACTTCAAAGGACTGCTGTGATGCACAAAAAAAGGATGGCCCTGCTGCCTGTAGCATGCCTTGTACCCTCAGAGGACTGCCTTGCTGTTTGAGACCTGCTTTTCTCTTTGAACCCAAGACTTCCACAGTGACTCCAGGGGCTAGTTGGCTAGCTTCCCAATTAGAATTCTATAGTATGAAAAGTTTAAATCATCTTGAACCCACAGCTGGACCCAGCCTGAGTGCAGCCTGACCCTCCAGTCCTGGACCCTTGGAAGTGGAGCTAAAGGTCCCCATGTAGCCCAACTCCAAAACTTGGGACTTAAAAAATGTTCTTCTAAAAAGTGCTCTGTGAACCAAGAGGACACTAAGACCTATATGCTTGCTGATTTTCCCAAGGTGCATCTCGGGGGGCCTGACTTCTTGGCAGATCCTGCTACGTTCTTCTCTGCAGCAGCCAATCTTGTTCAGCGGCTTCTTAAAAAAGGGGTATCACTCATTGGCTACAGCCTGCAGCTTTGTTCCACTGGAGAATTTTGCCTTCCATTAAAGAGACTAAGGGGGTCATTATGACCCTGATGATCCTGCCACCATCCCCGTACTGCACCCCCACCATCCACGCATGCATGCAAACACCAGACATACATACATGCATGCACACATCCATGCTCACTCATTCACACACACATGGACGCATGGCCACAACACTCCCTCTACCCCCTGCATGCATGCACGCATACTCCCCTAACCCCCTCCATACACGCACACAATACTCCCCCTACCCCTGCATACATGCAGTCACACAGGCACACAGACACGTACACGTGCACGCACACGCACACAAACACACACAACACCCCCAAACCCCCCACTCACACCCCCCCCCATTCATGCACACAACACTCAAACCCCCCCCTCCCTGTCGGTTGATCACCTAACCTGGTGGTCGTCCGGGAGGGAACGGGGTCCATGGAGCCTGCTCTGCCGCGAGCGCTCTGCCGACACAACACCGTCACACCATCTACAATGTAGTAATATGGCAGCCGGTGTTGTAGTGATGTGGCGATGGCGACGGAGTAAGCTCCACTAGACTGCCGACCGCCAGTATAGTTGCTGGTGGCTTCCCCACCAAATAGTGGCGGAGAGCAGCCAGCAGCCATAATATGGAGGTCTGAAGACCGTCAAAACTGGCGTTCATGAGGCGGGCTTGACTTCTGCAGTCTGAGATAAAGACTGCTGAAGTCATAATGAGGACCTAAGTCCGAACTTAGAAATTTTCACTGAACTTTTATCCAGTGGCTCTCTGACGATGGTGCCTCCTCTTCAGACACTGTTGGCTGGGGATCCCTGCTGAACTTTACTTTCTGAGAAATTTTTCCTGAAAAATTCTTCTAAGTCTGAAGATAAGCAGAGATTAGGCCCAATCCACTTTACGTATCTGAGCTGTGCATCATCACGGTTAGCCATAACTTTTGACTTTTCCCCAGTCTTGCATGACTAGATGGTTAGCACTTTGATCTTTTAGGCAATATGTTTCACTTTAAGAATTATTAACTCTGTTTAACTGATTTTCTCATTTGTAACAGAGTAACCCCCTCCGGCAAACTCTGTCAGGCCCTCTCCTTTTATTTTGCCCGTTATGCCAATTCAGGGAAAGACCACCCATCTGCAAATCAGTCTTATTCCTGCTGCACTAGCAACAGCACTGCAAAATTAGCCAAGCTAGGTCCCTTCTGAAGAAGGTGTTGTAACTTCAGTTTTTTTAAGTACAGTGGGCAAGGGAATTATGTGTTTAAACTGTAGAAGCATCATAAGAATGTGGAAACATTACTGTGGAACTTTGACTGGTTAGACTGGAGTTTAGTTTAGGGCTTCAGTTTTTCCGATCAAAGCTGTATTGTGAATAAAGTAACTGAACTTGAGTATTGCACATACATATCTTCACTGTTGCCCACAGACCTGCTGATCAGCAGGAGCTGTGTGCAAGTGTTGATTCATTGTCTCTGCTTTTCTGTCCGGCCCCATCAAGAGACACATTACTGCAGGTCCTGCAGAACTTTACAGCCAGGTTGGTGAATCAAAAGCAGAGCAGTTGGTGATTAGATTGAGCCTAGCAGTATGAGGCCTATAAAGTTCCTTTGTTGTTCTAGCACATTTCAAGCACATTTGTGTTTCAGCTGCAGAGGTCTTCTGAGTGACGCTGACAGACTGAAGCCCACACAGCATTGTAACCTTTATGTTACATGCCACCATCTTGGTGTGGAAGAATCACAGGTAAAGCATATTGGGAGCAGGTCATGAGTAGCTCCTTGTATTCTGAAAGTCTTATTCCATTGACCCACCATCAGGAGAGGTACTCCTTTGTTATCTATTCTAAGGATGAGAAATCTAATCTGCGGTTACAAGGAACCATCAGAAGAACAAGTTAAACGCCGTCGGTAATATTCTTTCTGGTGGATAATCTATCTAACCCCAGATTCCTCACTGCCCTCCCACCTCCCCATTTAGTGGAAGGGACTCTTCCATCTAAAAAGGTCCCAAATTAGAGATCTGCACACTGGCACAATTGATTTCTGTTGGGCTCTTCATCTGAGAAACTGACATCTGCGTGGCTTGGTGATGCCTATGTATGGTTCCAGTCGTCACTTCTGGGGCGGAGCGGAGTGGACGCAGAGCTGCTCAACACCATTTATTGGCACGCTGGTCTTATCCTGAAAAATCTTCTAGAACCACTCAGGCACTTGGGGATATCCTAAAGGTGAGGAATCTGTAGTTTGATACAGTATCCCCCAGATAGAGCGTTTCTGAAGGTAAGTAACTTGTTCTTTCAGGAAGAGATAAGGCACCAAGTTGCGGAAAAAACAAACAACAAACAGCTACCAGAGACTTTGTTGAAAACTGTCAACTTAACTTTTGGTATGGGAATCAAAATTGCCAGTGGAATTTAAAGTACAACATTCTACATGAAAGAAATGTCAATATCATTGTACCCCCAAATAGTCCACATTTTTCTAGAAGCTGGTAAAGTGAAGATAAAAAGAAACAAGACAAAGAAGAGGGCTAAATGTAAAATGGGTTAATGATGTGGGAGCAACCCCAGTTTGGGAAATGCAGTTTTGTCCTGCTATGAATTGAACATGCAGCAAATGCAAAAATATTAGGTCACTTTGTCAAAGTATGTAAGTCGACTAGTGTGACCACACATCAATCAATGCTGTGGAGGTTTCAGAATGGTCTGTTGTTGACACATATTCTAGAGATGTGGTATTGTGTGTGGATGTTTCGGAGACAGGTGTGTCGGAGAATGAGCCTGATGGTAACAAAGTATTTGGAGTGTACACTGTACAAAGGCAGTGTAAATTTAGATATTTTGGGTGTGTCTGTATTAATGATCGGTAAATTGATGGACAGAGAGCTGAGCAAGCATTTGATCCACATGGAGTAAGGAATCAATGTACAGCCCTGCAGGACGTCCTGTTGATATTCAAGAAGTCATACCAATCAGTATCTTATTTTTACAGGGTTACAAGAACAATATTTGCTCAATATCCTGTGGTTCTGGGCAAATCACTTCCCATACCTAAAAAATTATGCGACCCTGTTCAATGTAACTAGTGCTCTTGTAAAGTGTTCAGTACCTAAGGGTTACGTTTGTGATATGTAACATGGCAAACAAAAAAAAGCAGATCCTTTAGTAATTTTGAGATGACCTTTTGATACAGTTAACCACAAAGGTACAAAACATCATTTCAAGCAAAGTCATGCTTGTTTCCTCAAATATATTAGAGGTGTGTTTGGAGATGAGCGGTGGAAACTTTGTACATATCTGATGGTCTTTTGGTGCCATGTAATGCTTCTGGAGGGAGGTCCTGAGTGCCATAAACTTGGTTAAGGGTTTCCCAATTTATTCCAAACTTGGGATGACGTTTTCCAATCTCATGGTGAAGAGAGCTCACCAAATGTTTAGGGATTTGTAGGTTTTTCTTGTACCTCTTTAAAAAGGGTGGCAAGAATGTTGATATGTGTTGCCTGAGAGAAGACTTCAGCTGCAACTCTTACTCAGTGGCCTTCCAGGCCTTGGGAGGTACTTACCCTGGAAAACTGATATTTAGGGCCTGATTTAGATTTCGGCAGATGGGTTACTCTGTCATAACAGTGACGGATATCTTGTCCACCAAAATATAAATCCTGTTATTTCCTATGGGATTTATATTTTGGTGGATGGGATATCCATGTGACAGACCAGCCCGTCCGCCAAAATCTAAATTTAGCTCTTAGTCTTTACATATGGAGGGAGAGGTTGTAAAGGGTCTTGGGTCAGCTATTGACATACATCTCCAGGACAGACTTAGAGCCTTATTTAGAGTTCAGTAGATGGGATACTCAGCCATCTGTGTGACGGATATCCCATCCACCATGTTAGAAATGCACTGCGGCCTATGGAACTCTTAATATACCATATGGGCTATCCATCACAATTATCTTGTCCGACAAATTCTAAATAAGGCTCTAACCCTTGACACTCCCTCAGAGTATAAAAACTATAGACTTATATTTCTTATCATCACTCATAGAGCGACATTACTGTCAGCTTAAGCTGTTGGTCCCTCTCACCCCTCACACCGTTTCTCTGGCCCTGGATGGAAGGTGTGGATTAGCAGGGGGTTAGGTCTCTTTTGTTCACACTATGTTCAAGTCAAAACATTCCCATTTAATTGTTGTTTCAAGAGATTACGCCTGCTGTCATGTAACCTGCTATGTTTTTATTAAAACTGAATTAAATGCTTTGTACAACACATCAATCAAATGCAGCTAAGACGTCTCCTCCCACTCTGCACAACAAAAGGCTCATCATATATTATGTTGACAGAACACAAGAATTGTGCAATAATTCATAACTATTTGTTGCCTAGAGCTTAGTAGTCATTGAAATGCCATCAAGCAATACCTAGGGCTAATGTCACCATATTGAAAGTGAACTGTATAATGTTCACTTTTAGTGAGACTAATCTTCGGATTCCACATGAAGTAATAGCTCATTTGACAAGACGAAAAGGCATAGCAACGTGTATAATGCAAATAAACCTTTAACAGTGTTGCATCGCTTCTTCCTTGACAGTGCTGCAAAAGCAAATAATCATGTGAGACGGACAATGCTGAAGAACCAGTTTAAGTGTAGGAAATCTCTACCTGCATTCTTGGTGTTTGATGCTTTATACCCTGTCGAATGAATTGTAGATTTATAATGCTCTAATTTTGCAGAAAATCAGGTTACTTCCGGTTGAATGCAGTGCTGCAACATTGGGATGCTTTTTAAATGCAAGTATCGATATTATATCTTGTATCTAATGATAATATATTTTACAAATACTAAGGGTCTCATTATGACCGTCAGGGATGCGGTGGCAGTCTGACTGCCACATTATAACAGTAGCCATTGTACCATAGTCGGACAACCAGCATCGCCAGTTTCCCTCCGCTGGTGGGACTGGCTGTGCTGGAGGCCCTAATCCGCCAGGGCAGCACTGCATGCAGCGCCGCCTTGTGGTTTATGACCCCCCCTCTCCGCCAGCTTCTACACGGCAGTTGCACCGCCATATAAAAGCTGGTGGAGACTGGGTACAGGGGGGCCCGATGGGGGCCCTCACTGCCCATGCACTTAGCATGGGCAGTGCAGGGGCCCCCATGGACAGCCTGTCGCACTTTTCACTGTCTGCATTGCTGGCGTCAATGTTGTGGGCTGTTCCCTGCTGGGTTAGCGGGGAACTCACAATAGGGCCCGCAGGAAGGCAGCCGCACTGGCAGCAACCTGACCGCAGGAGTTTGGCGTGCAGCCTTTTCTGCCTGCCAAACTTGAATGACCCCCTCAGATTCTGATCATGTAGAGCTACTATGTCAGCAGTGTTGAAGCAGTCTGCAGAATATTCACTTTAAAAATAGAACAAACATGTATTTGCAAATTGAGTTAATACATATGAATTAATTTTTCATTGAGAATTTCCAGCTCACCATTACTTGATGCTAAAAATCATTTAAATAATTGGAAGGTACCAATACTGGTGAACTACCTTTACAGTAAGTAATTTAATTTCTTCCATGTCATCTTATTCCCAGTCATTGGATCCCAGCCTAGTAAGATACACTGGGCCATACAGCTTGTGTTGGAGGGGGAAAAACACATGAAGTCAGGGGCTGCTGCACTTTAAGCATACTGTGAGACTGCAGCAAAGGGAAGCAGAAGTACATCAACACAACATACCAAGTGCGAGTTACTAAGTTACCAAAACATCAGTTTGGTGTGAACCCATGAGTTGGGATTTTCTTTTTGGTTCTGCAATCAGTGCCTCAGGTTTATGAACTCTGTCATTCCCCTTTCCATCAGCTTAAGCTTTCAGTCTTGATTGCAGACATGAAATGAATGCTGACTGTCCAGCACTAGACACTCTTCATATTTTTACGTTCTGATGGTAGTGAAGCTCTCATCTTCTCAGCCGACCACATAGTAAGAGACGGTTGCACTAGCATGGCCTTTTCCTTTGAAGTCAGTTTACTTGTTGAATTATGCATCAGCATTCCTCATGATGAGAAGTGTCTAATAACATAAAACCTGTCCTGTGTTAATAATAAATTAATTAATAATAAATGCCATATTTTACCTTCATCTCAGTAGCAGAACTTCCACCCTGATAGCCGTGGAAGGCTAGCTTTTTCCTACCTTGTGATCTCCAGACTTGTTGCCCTTTATTGATAAATAAGGAGGAAGATTTGTTGAAGGTTATAAGGGGGATACAGGGGATAGTAAAAAAGACTCTAGTCTGACATTTAAAGACCAGAAGGCTTTTTCCATCTAAGCAATGTTCCTGTCACTCACAAGCATGTTCCACATTGCACGCGCATAGGCAGCTATGGCACCCTGCAGTCTTGCCTTCCAGATAATACCTTGGGCACAGTGAAAATTGTAGACACTGCTGTTCACATGGTTATCAATTAGAGAACATTCCAACAAAACGCTCCTCCTTTCATCAAAACATATTATTGACTCTTCCTTCTTGCCAGCATCATAAGGGGAAGTAAATATTTTGTGGATAGGCTGTACATCTTCAATGATATCAATGCCAATCTCATCTCATCCTTCACAAGAATCAAAATCCTTAGCTCACTCATGACTTTGACATCTTCCTTACACCCATCGTCTCAGGAGAGAGATAACCCTGCATTTTTCCCTTGTCATCAATTCTTCACAAAAGAGCACAATGCCCATCCCTATACTATATTCCTGACAACCACTGCCAGAGGCACAATTTTTGATGAGTATAGTACTCTGTAATTCTGTAAAAGTGTATGATATGTTTTTATGATCCCTATCCATGATTACCAACCTGTGCATGCGTATTCCTAAATGTTCATTGATGTTTAGAAAAATTTTGTTTGGCAACATGCTAGCATTGGTCGCTAATTATACTGTACACTGTGTTTATCACAGTGAAACAACATCTAAAAATATGATTCAAACGTCCTCCGTACCTTTCTAATACATTTCTACTGGAACAAAACATTACAATATTCAAATCCAAGGTATCTTCAATGTGTCTGTTGGTTGCAGGACTTTGATCCATGGAGATAAACAGGCCGGGTTTTCAATCTTCTGGGCTGATGATGGTCTGGACACAGGACCTATTCTCCTCCAGCGATCATGTCTAGTGGAACCAAATGACACTGTGGACACCCTTTACAATCGCTTCCTTTTCCCAGAAGGAATCAAAGCTATGGTAAAGTGTAATATTTTTTTTATATCTGTGCAGTGCATTCCTTGACAGTTTGTTCGTTTATGGAAACTGTATTGGCTGATTATCATGACTGAAGGGGGACGTTCGAGGCAGATTGCTTTCCTTTTCGAGAACTTTACAAGCTACTATTTTAAAATATTTTAATGTAAATGATGGAGTCATAACATTGAAAAGTTAGTTCTTAATCTGGCACTTATTAACAAATAATGCTATCTAAACTAATGTCAGTGTCAAGGACTGGACACAGAAAATGACTGTCAGGTGTCTCTTTAAAAAGGTCGCAGGGCTAGGAGGAAAAAAGCATAAAGATAAAAAAAAAAACCTCCTTGGCAATCTGGTAGTAATTGAAAGAAGAGGAAGATTTGTGTTGCAGTAGATAAACCAGGCCCCCGCCTTCCCCTGATATCAGGAAGAGAGAATAGCCAGGCTAAGAGTTCCACAAGATGAGTCCAAATAGAATAGAGCTGCAAGGAGCAAAACTCAAGGACAAAAATGAAAAACAAATGGGTGATGAAACTGACGAAAAATAGAGAACAAATGCTTTACAACGCATCTTACTCCAGTGATTGCCCCCTTTATATATAATTTAAACGGGAAGTGACATCACAGGAAAGGCTCAAGATTGATCATGGATTAGGAACCTCCAATAGTGTTCTCTGTACAACCCACTTTTTGGGAAGTACCGTTTATAGTCTTGGCCACTCCTCTTCTGCAGTTCCACTGCCACGGGTGGCGACATATGCCTCCACCTGATTACAGAACACCCTTTGTGGTGACTGCGATCTCAGACTCATCAGCATGGCCCAGGCTGCAAGAATGCCCACAAACACTCTATCCAAGTGTGCAGTGTCTGCACAGTCTTCCTCACACTGTGGACAACTTCCAATAAGCCCTGAGAACAAATATGTCAGTCATATAACTGTTATATATTGTATTTTATATGTATTGTATTGACATGATTCATATCATTATAATATGTGAATAAAGTGTCTGTATGTAATGTTTACAAATATCGAACACTGTCTGCTATTTTACAGACGATAACTATTCAGTAATACGTAATTTAGAGTCATCACTACACCCATGCGCTCCCGTGCATGCACTGCCATCATACACTTATTTAAAACCCATGTAAAAGGAGCAAGTAAAGAGGTTAGCCCCCACAATCAAAGCATCAAACCTGCCAGAGGAGCAATGTCTGGCCTCCTCAATTCAGCAATTTTTATAAACACTGTCCAAAGCAGAGTTGCCCAGCAAAAAATCTAAGAGGGCCAAATCAAAGCCAGAATTTCAGAATTATCTCGGGGTATGTGCAAAAGTGACATTTAGGATCATTGCATGTACCTTTATCACAATATGGATATTCAGAAAATCTTTAATGAATCTGTTCCTCCTGTACCCATGTTAGGCACTTTTGTTCCAAAAGGATGTCTTATTCATTAAATTAAACATGTGAACATCAAACCTATTCTGAATGAGAATGGCACATTGATGACAGGCGATGGCCAGCCACTATTTGATATCAAACCTTACATCTGCCCTCAGAATTAAAAACAGGCCATAAAACAACTGCAGGATGCATGGAACCAAACTATCTTCTTCACAACAAACAGTCAAGCTTCAGGCCAATTAAAGGGCTCAAACCCTTAGTGAGGAGTAAACGGCATGATCACCACACTCCATCTATATGAGTGACAACATTTAATAGAAAAAGGTGCTGAAACCTTTAACCCTCACTCCCATGGTATGTACTGCTTTGTGTTCAAAAGTTACTTCCCTGTTGAGCGTCTGGAACGTGTGTGTAGGATGTTTTGTGTCCTCTGGAAGACATTGCTTGTCATATGCAGCAGCTGTACCTGAATTCTTCTTCCTCCAAACCCTGTGATTCCTCCATGACCAGCAAACAGAAAGATATTTCAAGGATGTTAGGATACAATCTACTCTAGCCACACATTTTGTTGTGAGATGATCAAACACTAGACAAAACCAAGGGGTTATATTTACATTTTTGTTTTTGTCTGTGTCACTTTCTTTAGTGTGATAACCATTAAGAAGAAAGTATCACACCATCTTTCACTCTGGTTACATCAGGGCAGTTAAATTCAAGGTGGGGAAATTGGAAGAAAGGTGTTTCAAATTATGTGATTGCTCTGTTTGGTTCCAATCTCAATAGGAATAACCTTTCTCATTCATTATTTAAGACTGAATTATGGCAGAATCACTTGTGCAGCTATGCAGGATGAATGCCTCAGAAACCGGTTTATGTTTAGTGCAGTTTCAGAAAAATAAGAAAGGAGTTGTTGGTCAAAAGTGTTCCATCCTTTGAGGAAGTTCTTTCTGTTCCAAAAAAACAGAATGGACCACCCAAAGTATATGTAATTGAGATAAACACAACACAAACTTGTTTCTATACAATTAGTCTTCATATAGTTAAGCAAAATAATGCATTGAATAAAGATCCTGAGAAGAGTAGCAAAATGAGCAAGAGATGAGAACAAAAGATGTGCTATTCCTGTGAGAGTGCATTTCATCTGGCCTAAGCATGAGTTTGTCCTACAGCTAACAAATATCCCTTGTTTATGATAAAAGAAAGTTATTTGGAAAATACCTCATGTGCAAACTTTATGCTATGTCAACCTATAATAATCTACTTCGATTCATCCCATCTGATTTTCAAATAGGCTGTTCCTCTACTGACAATTTCATCACTCTTAGACTGATAATAGACAAAACACTATTGAAAGACTTTGCACTGTATGTGTGTTACATAGACTACAGCTCCGATATTGACAAAGTTAATTGAAATAGGCTTTAGGATAAACTATCAAATTAAGGCACTGACCATACTTTATTACATTTTTTAATTTCATTATATGCTAAAACTTGGTTGAAAACTAAATTGAGGATGTTGACAAAGTTAATTGAATAGGCTTTAGGATAAACTATCAAATTAAGGCACTGACCATACTTTATTACATTTTTTGATTTCATTATATGCTAAAACTTGGTTGAAAACTAAATTGACTAATAGGTCTCTTACACCAACGATGATGACACAGAATGTCTTAAAGCAGGGATGCACACTGGCTAACCTTCTTTTCTCCCTATATATCTCAAAATAATCATTGTATCTAGATTTTGTTACAGGTTTACCACTAAAGCTAGTATGCAACCGATCACTTTTCTAGCCTATGCGGATTACATACGCATCTTATTGTTAACTCCATCGTGCTTGCAGTAGCAGCACCCCCCCCACCCCTCCTCAGTGCCTTGAGACCCTCACAGGTGAGTAGTGCGATTTACAAATCCCCTGACTGATTGATTGATTGCAAACTCAACTCTTAAAGCTACATGAATATAACTACAGACATTGCCTGTAACAGTAACTTATTAAAAACCAAAGTGATGTCCTTTGGCAAAACTACCAAATAGTTACAGTGGAAAATAGAGAATAAACACATTGAATCAAGTAAACAAATATGACTGTTTGGGAGTAACCATTGATAATAAGCTATCATGGTCTGACCATATTTCAGCCAAGAAAGAGAAAGCATGCATCATTGCTACAGCAAAAAAAAGGTTTCCAAATATCTACGAAGGTCGTGCTATTGGACAATCAATCATCACAATCAGTGCAAAGTTTCTGCAAAGCTTCTTATTAGAAGCATCACTTCTATAAGCTTTGTTATTTTTCATAATGAAGACAATGAGTTGGATAAAGTCTTTTGAAGCTATGCTCTTCTACTTGGCACTGTAAATTATGGCTAAAACTGTCTCTAACCAAGAGCAATGCTAAGCTATATATGAGATTGCGACTTAGCCAAGGGAAGCTCCTTAAAAGCTAATAATTTATTAATTAAAAGGAAGTGTTGGCATCACCACAGGCATGAGCATAGCCGTTATAGAAAAGGTAATTATTAAAAACCAGCTTCCTCCACTTGCTGCTATTACAAAAATGACCTGCGCAGAGCATAAGGTGCTCATGCAGATATCTTTGAAAACCAGTAATAGACTGAATGAGTTGTCCACGCTGCTGATCCAGAAGCACTCACATCACATAATTGATAGCTAGCTCTCAACAAGTCAGGATTACCTATACTTTAATGTAAAGGTTGCCTGTAGAATCAAGTTATTTGGATTCAGACTTATGTACGTTCCAGTTGCTCAATTTGAAGTTTCTTGGAACACACAGAGCTTGTACTCAAGGAACTACAGGCCTTGCAACTATAAAGACAAGTTAATCAATTGCATTATCTGCTTATGACCCTCCTTATCGGATTTAAGGAAAAGGTATTTGTGGGTGTTGTATATTAAACACTAGAACTGACTAAGAAGCAACCAAGTTTTATTTTTCTTTAAAGGATCATTAATTTATCGGGAAACTCACAAAATTTTTATAACTTTCACTCATTCATTTACAAAAGTCTATTAGCTCAAATGTCTCTGCGTAAATTCCTTACTGGAATGTTAATCTTACCTACTCTCAATTGTCAGTTTTATCATCAATATATTGATTTTTAGTGTTCAAGCTATTTTTTTTTTTTTAATGCTTTTATTATTACATTTGATATATTTTTTTCTATGCAACAAGCTTAATTACTTGTCCTGAAAGCAAGTTGGTTTGGATGTCTTGTGGGAAACATGGGTATTTCCTGAGGTGTTGCATATATTTTATGAGGCAAAATAAATGATGTCTGCATATCAGATGTGGAATTTGTACAAAAATGTATATAATGCGTAACTGGTGATAGCGGGTAATGGCAAAGCATCACATAATGACATTTCTGTAAAGAAGACATTGGTAAAAATGTTGACTGAGTCTTGTGCTTGATACAACATTTTGTCAGAAGGACTTCGTTAGGCAAATATTTGGGATTAGTATTGGTTTTGTGCAAACAACAAAATTACCCTTGGTTTCTATGATGGCATTGATGAACCGACTATTACAATGATTGCTTTTGTTACAAAATGTATATGTAACACATGTAATGTTTTAAGCAGGGTTCTTTATGAGCAAACAAGGGAACTTTGGTGTTAGGTTGGTGACAAACCCATCCTTCACCTTGATAGTACAAAACAAGTTTTGCACTTTACCCTGAAGAAGACCAAAGTGTTTATGCTGTTTTGCTCAAAGTGTTTAAGGAGCATCTAAGTTGATTGAACATCTTTGCAAAATATGTTGAAGACAAGGTGAAAAAACTATCTTGGTATGGTATATATTGTGCATTTAGATCTCAGGTCTCAGGAAAATGCCCGTGCTCTACTAAAAGGATTATGTTTTAAGGTGAAACAGAACCCGGTATATCCATAGACTACCTAACACTATTTGTTGTGGAGGCATGCAGGTGTCTTTCAACCCTTGCCTTTATGTTAGTCTCTGGGGGCTGAATATGGATATAGTGGCTGATCTTGTGAGTGTATCTGAAACATCATGTACACTGGACACTGTCCCTTCCTCTGCCTATTTGCAGGACTTTTGCAATCATTCTTCATTTGGGTTGCACGCATAACATTACTGGTTATGAAAATTTGCAGATCAGGAGTGTGCTGTTTGGCCTGGTGTCCTGAGTAAGTGTTTCAGTATTTTACCAGCAGTATGCTTCTTTCAGTATGTGGTACTCGGTCCCCTGAAAGAGAAATGTTATTTTATTCTCCATATCATTGTTTATTTAGAATATGAAACCACAAGAGGAGGGAGTGGATCTCAAAAAAGACCCTAATAAGAGCCATACTGGAAGTTCATAGTCTATGCAATAAGGACAGAATTCTGATCTCATTAGGTACACAATATTGCTGATGAAGAGTGAAGGAAGATCTTGCCATTAGTAGGTCGGATACATGTTGCAGTGAAATTGAGGTGGTTAAGCTGACCATGATAGTAGGCTGATTTGGAGATGAAACTTTAATCATAAATATGAGCGATTATTAGTTAGGGCAATCCTGTCCTAAAAACGAAAATGCAGCAAAGGTGGAAGAAATGTGTTATTCAGTAAGTGGGAAGGATATTTAGGCCTGCATAGGAGTGATTAAGAAATGCAGATCACTTTTGTGAGGCACATATTTTGCTTTTGGGAAAGACCATAAATCAATTAAGCCTATCCTTGTAGTTGCATTCATTTAATATGAGTTGTATGCCAGGAGTGATGAATTTGCTAGCAGTTCTTTTAGCACTTTTAAATGGAGAAGCACACAATAGAAGACAGAGATTTTGCACAAGTAGTCCATGTTATAAACTCTGTTGAGAACGAAGATTAGTGAAAAGTCATAGTAAAGGATGCAATAGATGTACCTTTACAAATTCTTTGTTGGAGGACTAGCCGAATAAACAATCCTTCTGGGTATTCAAGTATGAGTTACTTTTGATGAAGAATGTATTGTGCAGAGGGGAGAGGATAAGGAGTAGAAGAAAGATTAGTTTAATTCTGCATGGAGGTACAAATGCTAAATAAGCTAAACAAAACAGAGGGCTAAAGAGGTTATTGGTGACCAGGTTTCGACATCTTTGTGTAAAGGTGCTTACAAATTTGTGTTGAATATTCACACATTGATATTTGATAAAATAGCCATACCATTTATGTTCATTCCAATATTCCTTGTTTGCCTTTTTAGATATTTACCAATTCGGTGAACACCAAGGGTGGGATGCCAAAATACATAGATTACTGCTTGAATTATTTCAGCACAATAAATATTATCAAAGGTCTCTGCCACACACACTGATGTGTAATACTTCCTGTACTCTTTTTACCCTCAAAGATTAATCAACATAGATAATGCTCTAAGTACATCTAGCCTGATGTTTTGGGTACAGGTTGAGACTGTAACCTGGTGATTTGGGTCCAGGTTGTGAGTGTAGCTCTTAAATTAATCTGGGTTAAATATTACACCTAAAAAACCTGGATTGAATTCCAGGAGAGAAAAGCAGAGAGGCGGGAGAAGAGGATGGGTCCAATTTCATGGCTGGGTTCAGTGCCAATTAAGGGCTCTGGAGTAAGCGACAGAAGAGTGGAAAGAGTAGGCGTTTAGAGAGCAGTAGTTCCCTTCTCTGTTGTGCTATATTTTGCTGGAATTTTTTGATGCTCTGGTATCTTGTCGGGATACAGGGTGCTGATTGTTTTTGCATTTTGAGATCCTCTTAGACGAGCAGCTTGAGCAAAAGCTACATTTGGGGGGGGAAAGAGCGGCTAGGAAAAAAGGTGATTTGAAAAGAACAAGAATGACTGGTGTGAGGTAAGTGGGGGCAAAAATATTAAAGGGTGCTAAAGATTATAATGTGGAGAGAGACATGCGTCTGTTTTCAGAGAAAATGAATTAGGAATCTGACCAGAAGTCTGCTGATAAGACTGCAGTTTGGCAGAGAGAATTCAGCAGGGTCAAAAGATTGGATTTGAGTGCTCCAGGGAAATTTTGAAGAGAGCAGGAAGGTGCACAATATAGTAGAACAGATTTTGGGGGAATAATAGAAGTGAGCAGGTTCACATTTAATGAGTTTGAGAAGAAATTGAAGGGATGTAGAGAGTTGCTGGAGACTGGCTCTGCAGGACAGCAGGCCACAGGTTCAGAAAGAGTGAGTTCAGTCAGAGAGAGCAGCTTCATGTAGAACAGAGTTGGAATGGAGATGGGGGAGCGGGAAACCCATTTTAAGTAGATCAGATTTCAAAAGACAGGAGAAAAAAAGCAGGAGAAGAAGAGCAGGAGGGGCGGTCTCAGATAGAGTAAGTCTCAGTGGTTTCTGTTGGTGGGGCACCACATGACCTGGAGCATGCACTATATCCCTGCTTTGCCATTCTGATCTTTAAAACAGGGATATAGCTCCCGTGGTGCATATATCTCTGGAACGGTAAAGACTGCAGTGGGACAAGCTTCCAAATGTAAACCTAATACCTTCAACACAACTTTTTAGTCTATATTTTGAAGGTTTTTTAGTTGTTTAGAGGTGCAGAATAAATGCCCTATAACTGTTTCATTGATTAATGGGATCACAAATATTTAATAGAGAATTAAATGCAGTGCACCACTGCAAATGAACTGGATAATTATGTGAATGACTCCGTGAGCTCTTATCTAAATGCTGATAGAGGATGATGTCATTTTTATCAAAATTTCTTTGTATCTTTACCTTGCCAATTCCTTTCCTAATCTGATAAATAATTTTGAATTATGCCTATTTTGAGGGTTGAAACCTATTTAAAGCTCTTAACATGAGAAGTGAACACTAAATGGATTACATGAATAGTCGTGTTTGATATTTTAGGTGGAGGCTGTGCAGCTGATCGCAGATGGTAAAGCACCAAGCATATTTCAACCTGATGATGGAGCCACATATGAAGGAATTCAGAAAAAAGAAAACGCAAAAGTGAGTTTTGGTGGTACCATCAGTGTTACACTCCATTAAAAAGACCTATTTATTAATGCTGGATTTACATTTTACCGGCTTTCACCTTCCTTTTAAAAGAAAATACAGACTTTTAAAAGTTAGAAAGGTGTTGAGAGAAAAGGTTAGGGGACAACATCATGTGACTGTCAAAAATAAACCATGTGCAAACTTTTCAAATTTACTGACTGGGGCAGACTACAAACTTCAAGACATGTGTGTCAAGTAAAACTATGATCCAGCGTTATGTTGACTTATGAATTGTGCAGTGTTTTAAAGGTGACAATAACCAACAGAAGTGTGTTTGCAAAAAAAGTTTGAAGTACACATTTTGATGTCAAATGGAAAGTACTGAAGTATTTTAGAGAAATGTGCCTTCAGTAAATTATTGCTTTCTGTTTAATTGTTCTAATTGTAGTAAATGCTTTCTGATATTAGATCTCACTCAATAACTTAAGTATATAAAAACTTGCTATCTTTCAAATAAGGGCAGCCACCAGCCATGCTGCCTAAACATGGAGAGAAGGTGAGATCAAACATAGTTCTGAGGGGCTGATTTACAGTTTGGTAGACAGGTTACTTTGCCAAAAAGTGGTGTGATAATTCTATTTAGAGCAGGACAAAGCATCATGTTTATGCTAGTGGTGACCCCATTGGCTTCACCTGTAAAAACCATTGGTCGGACAGCTTGGCAACACCAGTCTAAGTACCTCAGACGGTTTTCCCTATTTAGGGCAGGCATTCTGGTGTACTTTTTTCTATTTGGGTCTGCCATGAAAAGATTGGCGTCCCAAACACAAAAAAGTAAAACTCCCAGGGTGTAAGGGACATTAGTATTTTATTTTTCAAAAATAAACTCATGCCTTGAGAGTTTGTTTTTAAACAGTGAACAAGTTGAGCATGAAACATAGCAGCCGTTCAGCAAACTTTCACTGCCTTTAGAGGATCTGCAGTGGTGGCAGCTTCTATAAGACATAGATATTTCTGCCAGGCAGGTGGAGATCTATAAATTTGGTGAGCTGTGTGTCTGCTGGGGCACTAGAATACATGACTTTGCTGCACTGGCAGAATAATTAAGAATCTTCAAGCCTTTTTCTTATTTTTAAAATCTTTTTATTACATTTTTGTGCGTATAACATTGACCTTGCCAGAACAATATGGAGAGCTTCACCACCTTACAATTTACATTTAGCAATCCCCAAATGAAGGTGTTTCTATCAGCTTTTTTTCCCTGTCACTATTAGGTTTCAAATTTGTGTCTCCCTAAAGCGTCAGGAAACGTCTGCCTACAAGATATCTATGAATAAATTATAACATATAATTTATTTTCAAAAACCTATAGATAGTAATTATTATTTTTTTCTAAAGTGTTTGGAAATATCTCTGTCCCTGTGGTATACAGCAGTTGAGGGTTTCACATTTAATCTGAGGCACAAATAAATAGTTTGTTTTCTTGGATTTTAGAGAGATCTCACAGTGGCAAAACATGCGTGTTCCAGACAGACATAAGTTTTCTCAGCGCAACTAGTTAGACTATTTGTGTGACGTCCTGCAGCTGCTCCCTTAGTCTAGCTAAACATTTTACCAAGCAGTGATTAGACACTCACTTGTTTTGCATACCTTAATCAGGCAATGAAAATTATACTACTGTGTTGAGAACACTTTCAGTGTAAGTGCTAGAGGGTATAGGATGTTGAGGGGTCATGATTATGACATTTACTTTTCACCTTAATTCCAGTGTGGATTTGAGATTTAAGAAGTAGTAGCTCACAGAATATGGTTTCCAATAATGATTACGAGATGCATTCCTAGGACATGTACTAAAGGTGCAGAGAAGTCTCTGCCTATCCCACTCTTTCCTTTAAAAGAACAGACGGTATTAGAAACACCTCCTGAGTGTGGGTAGAAGACTAAGCAACAGAGACCACTGATAACAAAACAGAAGTTGAGTATTAGGTCTGGAACCATCTCCCATGTTAACTTCAATAAATGTAAATGAGTTATCATCACTAGTGTGTGTCATGTAGACGTGTTGCTCAAATTGAAATGTGTCCTTAAGGAAAGGGATGCAGGAACAGTAGTAATGAACTCAGAATAAGTCCTAGACTCCACTACAAAGCAGAAGACTTTGCAAAAACACATTCTTAAAGGCTAAATTCTAAAATAGTACATTAACTAATAAACTATTTAATTGAACTAAGGCCTCGTGAACTCTCAGTAAACATTACAATCATAGGTAGACCGGCCTTTGTGATTCATTTATGAAGAAGGGTACTTCATCATTTCCTGACACTCAGGACTGTCTCCTCACCATTTTCGATTGGCAAGCATATTTTTTGTTGAAGAAAGAGACTTCACCGATTAGTTATAAATGTAAGTTTATTCCTACATACAAGAGCAATCACAAAAACATCCCATAAAGTACATGCCTAACCACGATCTAACCGTCTTTATTAAAACCGTCCCTAACATTCTTATCTAAACATTCTACCCACGCCGTTCCACTCTCAGCTGTCCTCCCAAGATCTGAACCTAGAACACAACATTTCTATGTACTCAAAGTACCCTAGCTTGCATGGTGAGACTGTCATGCTACATTAGAATTTTACTACTGTTCTTTCTGCGTTCTGTCTGGTTTGAGGGGGTAATAGTGTCCTGTAGACATTTTTTTCACTCTTTAAACACTCCCTCTGGTAGTAGTAAGGTATCTGTTGACAGCCCCAGCATTCTTCATTTCAGAAGTTGCTCATTTGTACAGTGGAGCCATCCTGATAACCAGAGCACTTGTACTACTGGAGTTACTTGGTCCCTTCCACAGAGCACAGAATGTTTGCACTGCTCCTTTTACCTTTCATACATGTTCTGCCTACTGATGAAGCTTTATATTCTTCCACATTTATGTTCCTGGCACTTGTGGAATGGTGGGTGGCTGTTCATGAATACTCATCATGTTATGTAATGTTAACAAGGCAGGTCTTAAATCTTTGTCCCCAAAAACTTTTCTCTTTCGCCACGCTGTCATGGCAATTGCCTTCCACCCTACCTTTTCCTTCCTGATCTTTCCTGAGTCAGTTCTAAGAATCATTCCTCATGTTTTGCAACTCTTCTGGTCTGTTCTCTGAGCCACCAACTCTTCACTCCATTTTAAATGTCCAGTGCTTTGAGTTTTTGACCCCACAATTATGTATCTGCATGTTTCTAACCCTCAGTTCCAGTCTTAAATTTTCAAACCTGAAGATTCCAGTAAAAGGGTCCAGAAATAATACCCACACATGTGAACATATCTATCCTTTTTATACGTAGCTATAAAATCCATACAGACTAGTATTAGTATAATAAAAAATGTATGTTTTTGTGGGCATCACAACCTTGCTAGGGCTAAGAAGTACTATAGAGAATGCAGAAAGCAGTCAGCAAAACTCTTTAGGCTGTTCAGCATATATTGTGAGCGTTAACTGAATACTTATACAGTACAACACAATCAACTAACTATCATACTGAGAATGATTGCAAGGGCATTTGAGAACATTGAGGTAGATGTTAACATAATAGGTGACAGACACAATATACATAAACAGTAGTATTGAGAATATGGTTTACCATATGTATGTTTGTAGTCAGTTAAGTCAGTAGGAGGATTTTTATGTAACAAAGAGTGCCATGTGTCTTCAGAATTCAACATCTTTTTTAATTTGGTGTTTAGTGTTGATTTTAGAATTGGTTTTCCTGTTTTTATCAACTCCGTTTTGATTCTGATTTGACTTGCAAGCTCAGGCGAGCCCAAGTTGTAAACAATTGTGTTTTTTGGAACTGGTACTGTGAGCAAAAGTATGCTTTAGAATCGACTTCTTTGCTCATTTAATTGTAATTGGGATGTGATGGGGTCTATTTCTGAGGCATTAGTGACTGCACATTTGTTTGGTACAGAAATATTTGTCACACGGAGCTCAGTTTTTTACATGTTTACAAAAGACATTTCGTTATTTCCTAGATATACTGGGACCAGCCAGCAGAAGCCATCCACAACTGGATCCGTGGGCACGACAAGGTGCCTGGGGCCTGGGCTGTGATTGACAATCAGGTAGGACCATTGTACTTTATTGATGATTCTTGTAGAAGTTCGAGAACTATAACTAAATCAAATTTCACTATTGCAGCAGACAGCAGGGTGGTGAAAAAGGTAAATAACTATTTTATGTACAACAGCATTTGCTTACTTGTCTGTGTGGTAGAAGTTATCCCTTTACCTTCCTTCAGTAATTCCCAATCTTCTACTAGTCCTGAGGGTACTAACACTTGGACAGTGCGGATTGCATCTTACCATACTACCACCACTACTGCTGCTACTAATGGTAGTGGTATTTGGATTTGCTGACATTTTAACATAAGAATGATTCAGGGCTACCTAAATACAATTAAATATTTGTGCTTCCCCTTCATTTGCTTTGGCTAAACACAATAATCAATAAAGCCTATCTGAATCACTCAAACACATCCATTTTACGAAGAAATCACAATTTATTTAAGTGAGTTCTAAAACGAGTTTATAATTTTGTGCTAGAGTAATATATAAAATCATAGTAGTTAGCTTCATAGTTTTTCATTAGAAAGAATAAGGTTTATTTCAATGCTTCATCGGTCATAAGTGAATCAGATGCTGATTACACGCAACTTGCAGGAATAAACTATTTATGTAAACCATACTAGTTTCCTTGCGTAGGGGAGTAAGTTTGCCTCTTTTCTCATGTCCTCCTCTCAGTTACTGATTCAGGGGTCAAATGTTAC
This sequence comes from Pleurodeles waltl, assembly GCF_031143425.1. Classification (NCBI taxonomy): domain Eukaryota; kingdom Metazoa; phylum Chordata; class Amphibia; order Caudata; family Salamandridae; genus Pleurodeles; species Pleurodeles waltl. The sequence goes on along the minus strand of NC_090442.1, from coordinate 602,539,414 downwards.
TTGGTGATTTAGTGGGACTAGCAGCCTTTGCTGGCCTCGTTCACACATTGCAATGCTTTCTATACCAAATGCCTGCTATGCTGTGTCTTCATTTTGAGTAAAACAATCAACAAGAAGACAAAATTCAGAGTAAAACATAAATCCTCTCAAAAATCCCAGGTGAGAACCTCATTCTGACCCTGTGTTTTACCAAAGTTCACACTTCTTCTCCCGACACCATCGGATTCACAATGTGTTCTATGCTCATTAGCTGAACACCGACACTGGATGCCATAATTACTATTTCTTCTAACATCAAAGTCATGAAATATACTACTGTTATTAAAACTACATCTCTTGTCAAGCTTGTGCTTTGCATCAGATCGAACTCGTTTTGGAATGCAACCCAACTGTCCTACTCACTGCCACCCCCTCACCTAATATGAAAGGACATCTACATCTAGCCAGAGGTCAAAGTGGGTGGGCTGTGTGGGAACCATCCATGATATATTATTTTATAAAAACAGTCCTCATTGTCTCTGTTAAAAAAAGAACAATATCTGAATGGCTAATGCAGATGTTGAGGTGCCTATGGCTGAAAATAAAGAGGGTGTTGTCTCTCCTGTGCTTCGAAGCTGAGAGAGGGTCAGACAGGTAAAGAAACAGGTCTTCTCAACAGAGTGCCTCCTACTTGAAGAAACATAAATATGTGCAATTGGTTAATCACCAAATGCAAATGCTGCTTGGGAGCCTGTGTACATTTTAATTTATGGAGTCATCGAAGCTTCATGGTGATAAAATGTATTCTTCTTAAGTGGTAATGAATGGTTGTTATCAACTGAGTTCTGCAAATCATCATTTTAATGGACACTTATAAACAAGTTTGCAGTAGGTACAGTCTGAGTACCTATTGCTAAAATATATACTTTAGGAGCAATTGTTTTAGCTTAGACTAAGGGCCTCATTACGCATGTGGTGGTCCGAGGACCGCCACACACATGGTGATGGTCGAGCTGCCGCACTCTGGCTGGTGGACCCGCCAGGAGACCTCCATCCCCGGCAGGAACACGGTTCCCGATGGCTGACAGTGGTCTGAGTTGTACTGAGCCAGGAGTGGCACTGAACTCAGCGCTGCCTAACTGATGACAACTCAGTTTTCTGCCAGCCTTTCCGTGGCGGGGACCAGTGCTGCAGGCCTGAGGGGGGTAATACCATGGGCAAAGCAGCCCCCCCCCCGCCAAGCACCATCGGAATGCGCACTGTCTGCTCTGCTCTGCTCTGCAGATAGTGGCCATTTCGATGGTGCTGGTGTGCTACGATATTGGCATTGGCTTCCTTAAAGGAGCCGAGGCCAATATTGTAGCACTGTTTCCGCTGGTCAGCCAGGCGGGAACGCGTAATACAATGTTTCCTCCGGTCAGCCTGGCGTAAACGCTGTAATACACTTTGGGGGGACCGGTAGATGGTGGCATTCCTCCCTGCGTCTTTGATGGTCTCGAAGTGGGACTGCCAAAGTCATAATCAGGCCCTAAGTCATTGTATGGCAGCCTATCTTATACTATGTGTACAGTTTACAAATAAGGGCTTACATATACACAGTGCTTTCTGTCACAGGCTAAGACTTCGTAGCGGTATAAATACACAAGGCACTTTCCTTATTGCATCTACTGGGATTTATTAATGTTATTCTCTAGTTAGACACTCAGTCATCTCCAGTGATTACATCAACCAATTGAGGTTCGATTAATTTAACTTGCATTCATTTTTTCATTTAAATTATGCGTGCTATCTTATATGCTGTAACCTGAAAGTACAACAAAATAATTACAGAATATTTTGTTTTTTATCCATGTCTTTGAACCTGACACCACATTCAATGACTCAAAGGGCAGACTGGCCTTTTACTCCATCAGGCATTTCCCCGTGGGCTGGAGTCATTGGAGGCCAGTTTTGAAGTCCCAGTTCTGCTAGCATTTTTCTTCACTTTTCCTAATTTCCCCAAGGTTAATTGCCGCAGAGGGGAACTTCAAGGGTGAGGAGAAAAAGAGAAAGAGATGAAGAGAAAGAGTTTAGAGCTAGAGGAGAGGGTAGAGAGTGGATGGATGGAAAGAGAGCAAAGAGAGGAAGAGAATGGGGCATGGTCAGGCTGCTGTGCCTGGGTTGTTTTTGACTTACCTGGTGGGACTGGACGACCCTTCCCCTACGGCATTCAGGATCATGGTTCCTGTCCTTTTTATATGCACTTCAGCCACTGTAAATGAAGACCACCTGGTGACAAATAAACAAGGTTGTGCCTCCATGCCATCTTCATTTACAAGTGCATGCATAGCCAGGTGTGCCCCTTGAAAATACAACCATGAACCCCCAAAGGAGGGCACCCTACAGTATGAAGACCTTTGCACTAGACTGGAGGATCCTTACATTTCAAAACCTTAGAGGGCCCTGGAGCAGGGCTGTCCGCACCTTCCTGTTGGCATTAATATGCAGTCATTAAAGCTCACCTCAAGAAAGGGATACGCACATGTGGTGTCATACCACCATCATTCCAATACATCTATTTGGTGGATATTTTTTCTCACATGCAAGTTTACACTAATGTTGGTGTGCATGGGCTCTAATCAAGAGTGAGGAGGCAGCAGCAGCTATGAATTTCCTCCCCATGCACAAATTGTACAATAAAATTGTCCATCTGTCGGGAAAAGAAATTTAATCTATTTTTATAGTGAGAGAAGTAGCTTGAACAGTTTTTTTATTTTTTGGTGTTTTTTTTATTTATTTTTATTTTGAACAAATAACCCGTTTACAAATGAAAAGTTGAACTTAAATACTAGAATTAGATTTTGAGAAAATGAATGCTAAATATATGTTACCAACACTTTTATTTCCCCTGCATTATCAATGACAAATTAACATAATGAGGTTACTTCACAGCTTTAGCCATGTCATCCTTTCTACAGGCGGTGACACTCTATGGGTCTTCTTTACTTGAAGGTCCAGTGCCTAAAGGACAGCCCTTGGAAATCACAGAAGGTCTGAAGCCGGGGATTGTAACTAAAAATGGCCTTGTACTTTTTGGCAACGACGGGAAGATGGTGAGTGTGCATACAGTATATAACTGAAGAAGGAAAGATGTGCAAAATTGTGTACTACAATGACCGACTAACCAATAGAAATCACACTTTGCCATTTTAAAAGTGATATATGTACATGCCCATTGTCGTGACACACCAGGGTGTGCATCTATTAAAACTCCAGTATTAATAAACAGAAGTGAATGATTTTAATATGTTTAATGCTATCAAAAAAGGAACGTTTATTGTGTGCCATATGTATCTGTGTTTGTTCTTGATCTGGACTCTAAAATGGTCATGCAATAAGTATCTAGGCTTTAGAATAAATGTGGCTGGTATGTGTAGTACAGGTTTCTATCGTGAATCCATCTGATACAGTCGCTAAGCTACTTATAAATGACGGTTGAACCACTGGGCCAAATTAGAGTGCCCTTCCTAGCGTGAGACCTATAGTTTGTTCTTTTAAACTTTCCAAGCACATTGTCCTTTTATATGAACACAAAAATCATTTTAGGTTGACCCTACCAGATAGTGTAGCTCTCTGTTTGAAAAACACCTATTTTGGCCTTCCATGAGCTTCCAGGGGCTTACAGCCTGCCCAGTGCTTCACATTTAAATGTTGGCTTTATTGTCACTCTCATTTGCTTGTTTCTTATTCATTGGCCTTCCTTTTCCGAGCCTGCCCACCCTGTGTTTGTCCCTCCCCAGAGCATAGCCCTTTTCTTATGTCTCTGACTGGCTGGCTTCTAGACTTCCACTACTCACTTTTAGGTAACTACTGTACTATGTTTTACTTTTAGCTTAGCAGTGCAAGAGATGTTTTTTCCTCCTGTCTCCTTCTTGAGCGTTTGTCCTCCAAATAACCCGCAGTCAGTGACACTGCCTCCCCTGTGTTGCTGCAAGGACTGTCTTTTGTGCTTCTTCCCCTTGACAAACTCCTGCATGCACATGTTGATTTCTCACTCATGTGTAGTCTGCCACATTATCATTCTTTTTTTAAAATGTTAACTTTTTTACTTTTTGTCATGTTGCACAGCATTCTGACAGTGCTGCAAAGCATCGCCTAAAGGCATTGGCAAAGCTAATAGGTTCCAAAGGGTGAGACCTATTGTGTTTGTGGTGCTGTTTATAATTTAATTTGTAAAACAACAAGATAGGGGTTCTGATAAGAAGCCTGTTTCTAAATGCTGGAGCAAACAATAGATATTAGCTCAAATGAAAAACAGGGTTATTTTCTGCAAACACAGAAAATGTAGAAGGTGGGCTACTATACTGGGTGGGGTTCCAGAGTGAAATGTTGTTTTTGTTTATCATGTAATAGGCTCGAATAGCAATAAGCAACCATTTCATTGACAAGAGCATTACAAGTAGAAGTGGCGAAGAGATCAAAACACTGTTATGCAATCCGTAAAGAATATGACAGTATCCTTCGATCATTTTATTGTACTGCGTATTGCTGTCCCTTATATGCCATAGCCTAGGCATCATCACATAGGCAAGGGACTTCCTCTTTTGTACTGGTAGGATACATGCCTGCCGGGCTATTTACTATGTCCATTAGGCTTATTATAAACTGCCTCGATGCTGTTCTAACAGCAATTCTGTGTACATGCTGCAGTACACCAACATTATCCACTCCAGTATCACCCACTGTCATCCCGCCAAGACGGCCTCAAACATGTCTAAGCATACTTTGGTATGTCCTACTAAATTCTCTCTGTAACTTATCATTCAATTTGTCAATGCACATCCTTTGTGCTATAAAACAGCCTGGCATTTCTAGTCTATATTTTAAGTTGCAAATATTGTGCACCACAGAAACATGGATCATTTCTCAGAATTACTTATGTCTCAGACATACTTTGAGCCTCTAGCACAGCTTTCTCTGACATCAATTGGCAATCAAGAAATGGCATTTTTTTTTGCATTTTCTTAAACTCATGTTGCAGACGTTTAAACCAGCTATAACAAAGCCAACTATGAACCTTGATCTTTATTGTCCTGTGTACACCAGACACAAATGGATCTCAGATTTCCTGTCAAAAGGGTATTCCTATCTAAGAGGAAAAGGAATGTTTTTAATCTTTCTTATCATTTTTTGAACTTAAGAATTAGGTTCCTGCACTGTATTTTTGCAATATGGGCACTGCTGTTGTGAAACTGTTTCAGATTCACCATTAAATGCACATTTTCTCACTGCTTCCAAAATGTAAGAAGAAGAATCTAGAAAGTTATCAGGGCACTGATGTGGCTTGCAAGGAGATCTGTGTGTGCCTTCATGAAGAAGTCGAACAACACTTTACTTCAAATAGACTATCTAAATTTCAAAATAAATCTGCAGTTTTCAGTTAGCAGCACTAAAGACCCAAGAGCTTCATCTAGACTCTTGGATTTATGTGAATGGAATGCCTTGGGCAGGCAGGCAGGCTTCTGCCAAGGAATCCGTTGCACATTTTAGGATCTCTAAATAATACTCGACATAAGTGTTCTGGCTTTAGGAGGCATCTATACAATTTCCATCAGAACCAATGTAGTGTTATTGACTTCTCTATTACAGCAGTCTACTGACACAATGGGCAAGCAGCCTCTTGAAAAAACACCACACATAGATTCTGCACCAAGATGTAAACTACAAAAAAAGATACTCAGTTTGAGGATGAAGTGTTTATATTAGTGTGTGCTTGATCACTACTAGAGATCACTCCCAACATCCATTTGTTTCTAGTGAAGAGTCTTTTCATGTTGTAAATCATAAATTCTAGATTTTAAAGTAAAAATGTAACTTAAATTATTGACTGGATATCATGTCTAATCATAACCCGAAGCCCTCTAAAGATAGAGATACCTCCTTTATCCATTCTGGTCTTCATGTAGAGTTTTTCAACTGATGAGATGTGCAGGAGGCACACATGGTGGCAGATCTAACTACATGAACATTGTCAGGGGAGATACAGATATAACTCTTTTATCACAGCTTGTGAGTGCGGCAACCTAACAGTAGTTTTCTTTATTCGTGTAGATGATAATTCTAAAATTCCTTTTTCTCAGCTCATGGTAAGAAACCTTCAGTTTGAAGAAGGAAGAATGATTCCTGCATCAAAATACTTCTCCACTGGTGAAACGACTACATTAGAGCTCACAGAAGAAGAACATAATATGGCGCTTAAAATTAAGGTAGGTTTTAGTCATAACAGAACACATTAAACTAATATTATTAAAAGGTGTTGCATGTTCACTATGGTATCGAAAACATATTATATAATTTAAAAAAGGATCAGTCTTTTAGTGACATGCATTGCAAAAACAAAAACTATCACTACTGATGCTAACATTTGTATGTGTTAAAGAATGATTATATGCTAGGTAATTTAAAGAAGGATACTAATATTATTAATTACAAATGTCATGTGGAAGCACCCATGTCTCCTTGTAGGGTCACTGATCAGAGCAAAAGCATGCACCATAAAAACTCCAGATAGCAAGGTTTTACAAAGAAGAGAATTGTTGATCAGCCTGGCACTCACAAAACTTGAAAAAGAGTAGATGAAGACTGGATTCAGCTGGACCAAGAGCATGGTTCTAGGAGATGAAGCCAGAACGCCATGAGGTAAAGCAGGATTCCAGGAGATGAGCATTATAACACATGGAATTAGGGGCACGTAACCACTAGAAGATCACCATCACAGTTACTGGAGTGTTCACAATGCATGGTAATGAGAGTTCCATCTGCTTTTATCTGGTGAAACAGGAAGCAGATAAAAGAGGAAGCAAGAAGTGACATAGAGGAAGTAGTACCTCGATAATAGGTTAGGCTGTGACAACATTATAGACTTCGAGGACTCGATCATGCGAGTCCTGTTTCTTTTCAAAGTCTGGCTAGGAGACTTCTTGTAAAAGAAAGACTTTACAGACATGGGCTGAAAAGGAGACTCATATAAAGTGTTGGAAACTGGATTACCAGGAAGGGAACAGCTAATGTGGTGGAGGACTGTATAAAGGGTGTCAATAGTGGCTTTCAGAAAGAGCAGCGTTTGGATGCTTGGACAAACATGTTAGTCTATCTCCTGCACCGTGCCAAGGGCATGTAGGCTGCTGCAATCAGTGGATCACGATGTTAGCAAGATATGTGTAGTATGCACAGGATAACAGTTTGTAGTTTTAAACGAAACCCTATTTTTCCAGAAACTACCCATTTTGTTTTTTAGTAGGTACATGTTTGATTCACAGGCATCAGCTTGTGTTTATGGGTATTGGGGTGGAGAAGGACCTGTTTTGTTAGAATTATTTATTGTTTATTTATCAAAGATGTTTATATAGTGTGAACCTGGACACATGGGCAGCAGAGCTCTTTACAACTAACATGGAAAACAATGGGACAGCTACTGGGTTGTATTTGCTAACATTTTGCATATATTATTAATCAAAGGAGAATTAGTATAGGGCAGGGAAGATATAGAAATCTGGGGAAGACGTAGAAAAGAGAGATCCTGGGAGAATTAGGAGAGTTTTGTAGAAAGGTTCTGAATAGGTATGTCCTGAAGTTCCTTCTGATTGAGAGTAGGGATTAATTTAATCTAATGAGGAAGTCTATTCAGAATCTGGGAGTCAGACCAGTATTAGGCTTGGTTCAGAGGTTTCCTCCTGACTTTTGGGCTCTCCAGTGTTAATCTTTTCTTATGGTGCTTTTTTCTCCTCTGGTGAGTGTCAGTTGCATTTAAAGGCAGTGGAGATGGCCTATGTGGGTGGCATTGAAGTTTAGACATGCTACCTTACATTGGATTGTTTTAGAGGGAGACATTGGAGATCATGCTGTAAGGAGCTTTCTTTGCCCACTTGAGAAGTCATTCAGTTGCATGTAAGATGGACATAGAGTAATAATAGCATAATTTACTTACTTGTATATTTATTTGAATTTTTATAGTGCATAGGAGACCCAGTAGGTAGAAATGCACTTCACCTATGAGTAGTTGTACATGAGCAATTAAACCATATAACACACATCACACGGTATTGAAAAAGACACACAGTACTAATAAAGGTACAAGAGAAGAAATTAACAAGTATGTGTATTAAAAAAATAAGCAGTTTATAAAGATGCTAGGAGCAGGGAGCATAAGGAGAAATTTGGATTAGCATAGTGCTGCTCCTCTCTATTATAGGTAATTTATAGATGGAAGTTGTGCTGAAATAGCACAACTCTTCTCTTTAGTGTTTTGCACAATGAGGTTTTCCTGTTTGCCAGTGAAACAAAATTCCACACCTTGTGAGTTTTTCCCGAAAGGATTTCTTTAAGGTTGTGTTTTGTCTCCTAAAAGGCTGTGAGAAAAAGGTTGTCAGAGCTCTGAAGGTGCCTGGAATACTTACAGATAATGTTCATTACTTTGAAACATAGTCTTCCTCAATACAGTCCTTACGGAAATGAGCCATTGTCCTTAGGTCACAGATCTAAAGAGAAAATTGACAAGTGCCCCCTCGACATGGCCCACACATGAAGTTGATACTGTGTAGACCGCATAAAAGGACCTAGTCCGTGACTGCATCCTGAGATTACCAAATTGTCAAATAATAGCAATTTCTTTCTCCAACCTTTCCTCAAATGAGGGTGAAAAGGAGGGAAACCAAGGACTGTGACTCAGACTTGTGAAGATTACTGGGAGGTAATCAAGGAATTACTTTCCTCATCCATCTTCCTCTTCCCAGTCCTTACAAAAATGAGCATATATCCAAGAAATTAAACGAAAATACATTGCTTTATATAAATCACAACTGAGTCTGAATAATGCAGCACCTAAGTGGATTTATTTCAGAGAGTACAATAAAAACCAACAAAAAAAATCTTAATTGACTGCAGGAAGAACTACAGGTACAAAGGAAGAAGAAAATACATTTCCCATTCTAAATCTGTTCTGGAATATGAAGAAGTACAGAGATGACTAGGTATCTGCAATACAAATATCCGATAGGAAGGTCTCTTTGAATGCTGCCCAAGAAGAAGATATTCCTTTGGTGTAGCAGCACTGTACAATGGTGGACAAAGACATTCCTGCTTTCTGTTTGCCAGGGAAGCAACCATTCTTATCCAGTAACTTAAAGTGTCAGTCTTTTGACGGTGACCTTTGTTAGCCAAAACAAATGTTACAAATAGGAAATCCACTTTTCTACAGAAAGCTATACTCTCTAGCCACATTGATAATGTTCTATGCAAGTCCAAGAAATGCCATAGCCTAGGAATACCAGAGCATCTCCTGTTCCAAAGAAGGGGAAGGAAAAATACAGGGAGCATCAGGTCTTGACATAGATGGAATGTAAAGGACATCTTAGGAAGGAAAGTTGGATCAGGCCTGAGAATGACCTTCTCAGGAAAAACCTGATAAACGAGTAGACACAAAGAAGAGACCCTATCACTCCTAATCTTTAACCCAATGTTATGGCCTCTAAAAAGAATACTTTTCGTGTCAACACCTTCAGTGGGATGTAAGGGAGATATTCAAAGGGAGATTCTTGAAGAATATTCAGAAAGAGGGGTAGATCTCATGAACGGACCACAGAATGGATGAAGGTCTCTTAAGCTGGAAACCTAGACGGAGACTCAACACCAGAGGATGGAACTGAAATATTACCAAACCGCTGTTGGCCTTGGTGGCTGCCTATTGACTTTGGAGAGTAGAAATGCCAAAGCCCAACAGGAAACCAGCCCTTAGAAATTCAAGAACCTTCCCTCCCTCACAAGATGAGGGAGGAAAATACCTCAGATTATACCATCCAGATGAGTTCTTCCAGTGTCTCTTGTACACCTATAAAGTACTCTCCTTTCTGGAATTTTGGATGGAGAGAGATAACTTCAACGAGCAACCGAATCCCATAGGTCTCACTCTCTTAATTTACACACCTCTGGGGATAGGTACCATAGAGTTTTCTCTGGTAACAGAGGACATCTCCGAAGCAAGTGGATTACTAGAAAAACCCAAGGACACTAGAGTGCCATCTGTAATAGAAGAGGAAACGAGAGACAACTATCAGGACCACCACACTCTCCTTTTTGATTTTGTACAGTTGCTTTCAGATCACAGCAAAGGGGGGAAACATGAACAGAATATGCCTGTGCCATTGGAAGCTCCACAATATATGCCCCCTGACATGGAAGGAGAGAGCCGGACCTGGGAAGGAGCAAATCCAGAGGAGATGAAAATAGATCTATCCATGGTTCCCAGAACCTCCTCACAATCTCTTGGAACACCTTTGGTGACATTGACATAGATATTGAGGAGGGTGATGACTCAGGAGGTCTGCCTGCCCATTTTCCCTCTCTGACAGATAGATCGCTGTCAAAGATAAAGGCTCAGCTCAGGTGCCAATCTGTTCTGCAAAGAGAGCAAGGACTGGAGCCCTGATGCTCCTCAGATGTTTCACGTATGCTCCCATGCCCTGATTGTTTGCCTTGATTCTCACAGCTTCATCCATGTGAAGCAGATCAAATGCCAACTGGGCGTTTAGGACCCCGCCCACTCTCCTAAGTGAATGAGGAGAGATGCTCCATCACTGACCAAAGACCCTGGAGAGAGTGGGGATCCATTGTCGCACCTCATCCCAGACTGCTTGCGTCTGTAGTTATTGTGATTGGGAGAGGGAGAACTAAGGATTCTCCTTTACTGAGGGGATCAAGAATGAGCCACCATTGCAATTTCTGAGACACTTGAGGAGAAATGGGAATCAGGTCCTCGTAAGTTTGGGTTTGTGGTTTCCAATGAGACAGGAGGTGTTAAACCAAGTAATAAAGGTGCAGGCTTTTCCATGGAACTAGATGGAAAGCTGCAGCCATATCCCCTTTAACTCTCAGCCATTGCCTTACTGGAGCTACTCGACAGCCCAGAGGATTTTTAGGGTGTGACATCATTTTATGTTGTCCAAGGAGAGGACGGAATACCTTCCCCACAAGGGTATTGAATAGAGCCCCAATACTGCAACTCCTGGTCTGGCAACAGGTGTGACGGCCTGGGGTTCAGAAAGCCATGCAGAGAAGGGCAGGTGCACATCAGCTGACCAGCTTCCCAACCCTTGTAAAAAGAGGAAGCGCATATTAGTCAGTCATCCAAGGAAGGGCAAAACAACAAGCCCTGAGAGTGAAAGGCACTCATCAGTGGGGCTAGTGTTTTGTTGAAAAGCCTTAGAGCAGAGGATAATCCAAAGGGAACAGCACAAAACTGAAGATGCTGACCGAAAAATAGAGTCTCACAGACATTTGATTATCCAGATTCATAGGAATATGGAATTAGGCATCTAAGAGGTCAACAGAAGCTAAGAACATGCCAGAAGAAACCAGAGGAATAATGTCCTGGAGAACCACCATTTTAAACAGTTGATAAGGAATAAAGTAATTCATATTCTTCAAGTCCAGAACAGGAGGGAACACCTCTAAGCTCTCCAGTACCAGGAACATTAATGAATAACAGCTTTGTTCCTTTTCGTTTTCAGGTAATAGGGTAACTGCACCTTACTTAATAAAGACCTGAACCGCCTTGGTTAAGCCCTGGCACTTGGCTGCATTGCCGGGAGTTGGAGTAGGGTCAAAATACAGGTTGACAAAAAAAATTTGACTAGCGCTCTATTTTGAGCCATAGCACCCAACCATCTGAGACATCTGATTGCCAGGTTGTAAAAAAAAGACCTGATCCTTCCCCCAGCTGTGCCTGGATAGTCCTGACTTGGATACTGCTGAGTGGTTGGTGAAATAGCTGGTTGCTGCTGTGATCCATGCCACATCCCCGCCCCGAAAGGATTGATTCGTAACTCTGGAAGAGGGAGCTTGGTCGAAAGCTCTTCAAAAGCTAGAACCTGTGCCCGTGAAAGGAGGTCGCATCAGACGAACCAGAGGCCACTATTGCAACAGGCTGGGTGTTGAAGGTGATTTCAGAACGAAATCAGACTTTTTGCTCCATTATTGATAGCTTTGATGTACCATCTTTCCATTTTAAATATTTCACCAGTTCCTGGAAGTCCTGCAGAAGAGATTAGATTGTGTAGGTTGCATATGCGCCTGCTCTGACGGTGAAATTGTAGACTGCAAATGTTCTCTTATTGCTCCTTCTTTTCGACAAGGTAAGGGGTAACTGCATCTTCTGAAGTATTTGTTTAGCTTTTTGATAGGCATGCCATTAAGGAATCAACTTTAATAAAAGAGGGGAACTCCTCAGGAATTTTTTCAAGAGACTATCACATCGCCAGGAACCTTGGGAATTTGGACTTTTCCACATCCGCCCATTTTCTGGATAGTAATCCTCTAATGGCCTTATGGATAGGTCAGGAGTCTTGTTCCTTTTTTTCTGTACTGGCAGAAAAAATCATCATCCTCCATCTGAACCACTGGAAAAGAGAGGTTCTCCCTCGAATGGGCAACTAACTGCCTCAAATCAGTGCCTTCAATGTATCTGCCCCTCTGCTCCTTCTCTTTGGAATAATCTGAGCGTGTGTCTATTTTTTTTGTAAAATATGTTTTTGGATTTTCTGTCACTAAAACAATTCAATAACAATAAGCTTGCACATGTTTCGAACCTTGAACACCTCCCTCGCCTCCCCATCCATTCAAACCGATCCTTCCCATGGCAACAGACACTCTTACCTGCTGTTCAACTCTTGTGAGCTGCAAAAGTTGGTTTCACAGCTTTAATAATCATTCCCTAAAAGAGTTACATATCAGTGATTGGATCCACATCATCCACAACTGAGGTAGCTTGATCTCCTGAACTTGTCTCTGGAGCGTACCTCTTCTTGGCATGGCATTTTCCTTCCATGACCAATGCTGAGGTGCTGCTTTGATAAACTGACTCAAAGAAATGGGTTCACACTAACTTATATGCACATCATCAAGTTACTAGGCAACCCGTCACAGCATGCAGGGATGTATTGGGACTGCTGCCATTTTTAAATCAGGCACCGCTGTCCTATTTAGTTAAAATTTACATTGCCCGGCATTACATTATGAGGTATCCAGGCCGAGCTGAATGGACAGAGCCACGTGGGAAATGTTGGACTGTGGGGGACTCCACTAGTTAAAGGATTGATGTATCTGGAAACATGAAGTTCCCACACCCCACTGGACCCAAGAGGGGAGACCTTGGAGGCGAAGAGAATTGGGATATAGCTGCAATTTACTCAACAGATTATCAACATTTTAATTAACATTCTGTTTAGTAGGAGTCAATAAAGAGATTTTTAGTATAGTTTAAATTCTTTATTCAAATTGTTTTAGTAATTAAGTTCTTTGTTAGCAACTCATAATATTTCAGTGCAATTACAGAACAAAGCATGGAGCACGTTCCATAACATTATCCCTATTCTAAGCTAGATATAGTGAAATAGAATATCAGCACAAGCCATGAAGAGTGTGAGGTTCGAGAGGTGGAAGCATAAGAGCTGTAGTAGAACTTCCCATGAAGAAAAAATCAAGAAACTCAAAAGATTAACAGCATAAATTTAAAGTATAAAAATCAAAATCTTGCCAGAATAAATCTGAGAAGTGTCAGCAAAGTCTTAATCAGAATGTATCTGAGTCGAAGTGCTCACAAGAAAGTCTGCGAGCGGTCTAGAAAAAGTCTTTCACCACCACTCTCTAGTCTAGGAACATACATTTATACATTTTCAAAAAGCAACATTCTACAAGTCTCGTGAAGATAGCGTCTGGCCTCCACCAATTGGTTGATAATGATGTCTTCATGGGAACAAGACAGCTTCCGTCGATTTGGCAAGTTTGACAAACAATGTTCTAAACACAAGATACATTGAATTGTGATTCGCAACAAGGTTATCAAAATGGTTTTATGCTTTCAGCATTTCCGTCTATAAGACAAAACAAGTCAAGGTAAGTACAACACATAACTTCATTAGATCCCTTCCCTTCCCATACGCTTCTGTTAGCAAGCTCTATTCATACAGAATCAACTTTTATAAGATTAAAATAACATTTAGGTACTCCTAAGCTTTTATGCAGGTCAAAAGGGAAGGCAAGCTAAATCCCCATTCATGTTACTGTAACTTGAAGAACGTGTTTGCGTCATGAAAAGATATACACTTAAGTCCAGGACACAGAACAAAATCAAATCAAATCAAATAAAATCATTAACATTTATAAAGCGCGCTACTCACCCGTGCGGGTCTCAAGGCGCTAGGGGGAAAAGGGGGGGTTATCGCTGCTCGAACAGCCAAGTCTTTAGGAGTCTCCGGAAAGCGGAGTGGTCCTGGGTGGTCCTGAGGCTGGTGGGGAGGGAGTTCCAGGTCTTGGCCGCCAGGAAGGAGAAAGATCTCCCACCCGCCGTGGAGCGGCGGGTGCGAGGGACGGCAGCAAGTGCGAGGCCAGCGGAGCGGAGGGGGCGGGTGGGGACGTAGAAGCTGAGGCGTCTGTTGAGGTATTCCGGTCCCTTGTTGTGGAGGGCTTTGTGTGCGTGGGTGAGAAGACGGAAGGTGATCCTTTTGCTGACTGGGAGCCAATGCAGGTGTCTCAGGTGTGCGGAGATGTGGCTGTTGCGGGGTACGTCGAGGATGAACACAGCAAACAGGAAATAAATACATAAATAGAAATGCACCAGTAGTCAGTGTTTTAAACTAAATACACATCTTCATGAAAACTCTGTGCATAAAGCCACATTTAAACAACATTATATTAGGGCTTACGTCACATATCCTACTGAATAATTATGCCAGTCTTTCGTTATTAAAACTCTTTCACAGAAGCAAGTGCTGGGGCTGCTCGCTGGACAGGGCTCCAGACAACGCACATCGGTATTTGGGAAAGCAGCCGTTGAGGCAGGCCTATCCATACATATGAAAATATACAGATAAAATAAAAAAGAGTACAAATATATAATGATAAAATACTTCTCTTTGGTGTGGGTGAAGTCTGACACAATAAGAAACAGGATGCAGCTATGAACTTTTCCATTAGGGGTGGCTTTTGTGCACTAGATACAAGGACTCATTTCTGTAACGACAGTGTCGAGGAAGGGAATGAGGTTGACCTCGTAAGATCACCAATTCTGGGAAAGATAGTTCGAAGCTGCAGAGTGGAGTGACGTATGCAGGGTGAGGCAGACACTTTTAGCTTCTGTGGGAAGCCATTTCAGTGAGCTCAGAACTCGATATGCGAAAAGCACTAAGAATAAAGGGCTGCAGCTAGAGTGGTGCAAAAACGTAAACTTTTTCCTACATCTGTCTAAACACGACAGGCCTATTTCCCCTGATTAGTGCGGTAGAATATATAGCATAGTTGTGAGGCGTAACAGTGCGCCCAGCTCAGGGTTGTAGCGTTAAATGTACCTTGTTGTTTTCAGGCAGAAAGATCCTTTGCGCAGCTGCTGAGGGTCTCAGCTGACCGCGGTTCGGCAGTACACGCTCGAAAAACTGCTGAAGGTTCAGCACTGACCTTCCAGCTGCTCAGTTTGTAAAATGTGACATTATTTTTCTTAAACAGTAGTGCCTGGCACTGTAAAGAAGGGAATGGCGTGCAGCCTAAAGCTAAACAGATGCATTCATATTAACGGCAAAAAACAAAACGTCAAATGCAATTAGCTTACGTTTTGATGTTAAGGCAATTCTCGTTAAATATTTTGAATTTTCTCGGATGTTTATTTTAAAGACTGCTTTTTCTGTCTTGCACTCTAGTCAATTTGGAAAGGCATTTTAAGTAATGTTGCTGTGATTGAAGATTCCACAGACTTTTTCAAATCCGGAGCTGCTTCTATGGATGTGGTCAGGTAATTTTTCAAACGTGATTGTTCGTTATGAAGCCGGTGCCGCCACCATTGATTAATTTCAAAGATCTTGATAGTGTCTCATCCCAGCAAGCTAAAAATCACTGTAAAAAGAAGGGGCATTCATTAACGGCTGTTATATCAATTTTATGGAAAGTATGGAAATTATATAAAAATATAAACATTATTTGCAATATACATCACAAAATAAATATTCTCTCTTGTCATGTACACGCCCGCGCTTCTATAGCTCTTTATCAAGGGCATGAATAAAGTGGGTGTGTAAATATTGACTGGGGAACACCCTTGGCAAAGGGCTGATCATGGCAAGCGCTATATGTAGCTCTTAAGAAGGGGTGTTCTTTTGGAACAGGAAGTAGTTGTCTCTAGCGGCAGTGGTCTCCAACCTTTTCTGTAGTGAGAGCTACTTGTGATCAGTAAAAATGATAGTGAGTTACTGAAGGCTAAACAACTCTTGCATTGTTACCAGACATGCCCCATGGCCAGCTCCATTGACCTTAATCCTAATGTCCATAGAGCCAGATACTATGGTTTGAGCAAAGTGCTTTGACTAGGGGCACTATGACAAGGCTACCATGTGTGTCAGTGAGAGTGTGGTATTTGGGGGATGTATGAACCTATGTGCATATGAATGGCATATATGTGTATGGGTAACTGGAAGCCTGCATTGTATGTACTTGTATCACAGGACATACCTTTCACCATATTTGGCACCGTGACAAGAATAAAACAAATATAAAACCATTTTTTTAATGGGAGAAGTTTAAAGAGCAGAAAAATGTTCTTGCAAAAATGTTTGAAATATTTCGGTTTGACAAAGGTAGCTAGGGTTTATGCTGCTTAGTTTCTCCATTTTACATACAGAAGCTTCTTAGCCTTGAGCATAATGCAGTCAGGCACTGCATTGTAACTTTTACATATCTGAGGATCAGGCCTTTATTACCACGTTTACTCGCTCTTCGTTTTCATCTGCTTTGTAATATAAAACATGATTATAGAATTTTAGGCGCAAATACCAGTAGATAATCATTCATAACAGAGTTTGTGTTGTGTTATGTGAATCAGATAAACATATGTAACATGCATTACCGATGCTTATCAATGGATTCATTATATTGTCTTGTGCTCTTTTAAGGCTAGTGGAGGAAATTAAACAGCAGTGTGATGGGCTGGAACTGCAAAATGAAGATGTGTACATGGCAACCACATTCGAAGACTTTATACAGATGGCTGTCCGAAAACTGAGGGGTGAAGATAAAGAAGAGTTTGTTGTGGATTATGTAAGAAGATGACTCTTTAAAGTCATTTTGTCTTGAGCGCTGTTTTCACTATTATTCTCTTTATGTCTTTTTTTTTTTTGTAAAGTGCTGCCCACAGCATGTGGTTGTCTCAGAGTGCTTTTTAGGATGGACTATAAGGGGATTCAGCAGCAATGGGGTGGTTTCTAAAAGAGTTAGCTGTTGTTTTTACAGACCATCCACAAGTGTATCTTGTTGTTGACCAATACAACCAGAAATGCTTTTCTTGTATCATTTGGATGGGTTACAGTCAGCGGCATACTCAGACTTGTATGTTTTTCCTTTTGCTTACATAATTCCAAATGTTCATTCAAATGGGCAATCACAAGATCATCAAATGTGATGCAGTGCGAGGCCGACACATTCGCCAACCAGATCCCTTGCCCTTGCTCAAGGAGAGGATCTGTCCTTTCTTCCTGATACTCGGTGCCCCTGCCATGCAGTGCTTAAGACCTCACAAATTATACCGCTTATGATGTTACATGACAGTCCTGATGACAGCACCAAGCTAGTTCTCCTCAAATTACTCTATAAACTGCTAGATAATTTTAGAAAACAAAGCATATAGTAAAGGGCCCACAAACATATATAACATAGATTGACTGTACAGGTGTGCATGTATGAAATAGAAATAGTGTAGTCCTGAGCACAAGTCTGATTCAGTATGGTAAAAGTTATACGGTGCCTAGAGAAAAGTAAAAAAACAAAGCAGAAGGGGGCAGGGTAGGTATACCCTCAGCCCCTAGGCCTGGCAGTGGGGTCCCACAACAGTTTTATTTTTTATTTTTGCCACAGCGTTGCAGTGGAGCCGTGAATCAGCAGCAATTTCATTTTTTTTTAAATAGGCCCAGCTCCCCTCATGCTGCTGCATAGCTGTTGTTCCTGTCTTCTTCTTGCTTTTTCCCATGTTTGTTTAGTGCCTTCTCCTTGTTTTCACTGCTTACTCCTTGCTTTTTCACCCATTTTTTGTGTGCCCGCTCCATGCTTTGCCCTAGTTTTCAATGTTTTCCACGTTTTCTCCTTGCTTTTTCCCCCATTTTTTGTGTGCCTTCTCCTTGCTTTTCCCTCATTTTCACAGCTTTCTCCTTGCTTTATCCCCTGTTTTGTGAGTGCTTTCTCCTTGCTTTTTACTCATGTTTTGAGGGCCTTCTCCTTGCTTTTCCCTCATTTTCACTGATTTCTCCATGCTTTTTCTATGGATTTTTGTGTGCCTTCTCCTTGTTTTTCTCTTGTTTTCACTGCTTTCTGCTTGCCATTTACCTTGTTTTTGTGTTTCTTCTCCTTGCTTTTCCCACATTCTCACTGATTTCTCCTTGCTTTATCCCGTTTTCTTAGCGCATTCTCCTGCTTTAACATTGAATTTTCACCCGTTTTTTGTGTGCCTTCTCCTGGCTTTTCCCTTGCTCCCACTGATATCTCTTTGCTTTTCCCCTCATTTTTGTGTGCATTCTACTTGTTTTTTCCTAGTTGTCACTGCTTTCCCCTTGCTTTTTCCCATGTCTTTTGAGTGCTATCTCCTTGCTTTTCCCTTATTTCGTAGTGTTGGATGCATGCGGGGGATTGTGGCAAACCCCCCGATTCGTTACAAAAAAACATAAGAATTAATTGAAGAATCCAAATGTTACAGGGATGTTATAGTTAGAAATTATCATTTAAACACCTTAGAAATTCAGTAAAAAAACCCAAAGGTTACAGGGCAGTTATAGTTAGGATCAGAATTTACACACACAAAACCATAGAAATTCAGCTGTTACAGTTGGAGTTATTTCACATAACTATTACTCGTGCCCTTAGGTAACTATACCTCACATCCTCGCCATGCACTGCTCATTACCCCACATATTACATCAGTAATTGCATCTTCTATGAGATCATTGATTATATTGCAACATTTGCAGTAAAATTATTAATCTGAAAACTGCGCATGGCAGGGGCATGAGTTATAGTTACCTTAGGGCAGGAGTTAGAGTTATTTGAAAGAACTCTAACTATAACAGCAAAAATTCCATGTGGTTTTGTGCATATAAATTCTGATCATAACTATAACGCCCATATAACTTTTTTTGTGTGAATATATATATATATATATATATATATATATATATATATACACACACAGACACACACACACCAACTTTTCCCATAGACAAAGCATTTTTTGTTTTTGCAATAATTGTGGTGCTGTTTGACGAATCTTAACGAAATGTTCCAAACTAGTACTTAAGTTAGTCCAGCTGATGTCTGTGAAGTTTTGGGGTGATTCATCAAGTGGAGGATGAAAAAAAGGAGGGTGGGAGTCCCAAAACACTTTTTCCCCATGCAACGTCTCTGGGGATTACACCAAATTTAGCAGAAAGCTAGACCTGGATCCGCAGATTGAGCTTTTGTGATTTGGTGTAAATCTGTTCAGTAGTTTCGCAGTCTTTAAGGGGAGACCGTTCAGGACATGAGACATGGCTCTGGAGGCTGTTGTTCCTTGTCCTGGAGCTAAGGCTCCACTCAAGGTTGAACCCTGGATCGCGGATCCTTGTAAGGTAGTGGCTGAAAAAAGTGTAGCCTGAGTATGGGTTTCACTGCAGGTCCAGGAAAAGGATTTTCTCCAGAGTCATTAGACGAAACATACTGCTTCATGCTGTGGATTCTATTCTTCCTGAATCTTTTGTGTACTGAAGGACCCTCTCTTTTCACCGTCCATGTCGGTGCTCTCGACATCTTCGACGCCAGGCACAGTTAATGGCTCCGGAGTGCTTTTGTGCTGCATTCCATAATGCACTCACCACCTTCTCCTACCGTGCTGGATGATCTTTTTACACCTGAAGGCCTGGCAGGCAGAGCAGTTCAATTTGTTGTGGTCTGTAGGAAGACAGAAGTTGAAACCCTTTGTTGAGCCAACCACAAGAACTTGTTATTGTACTTAAGACAGAACCGGAAGGGTGTATTCTGCATAAATCACGCCCCTACAAGTCATTACCATACACCCTGTGTTTGAAATGTTCAATCCAGTACTGTTCTGAAATAGTCAGCAGTAGCACAATATGCTTGTGTGTTGAGGGTATCAACTTTGGTGAACTGATGTGGAGGATTACGCTTCCCAAGTGCAGCAGTCCCGCTGAAAGATACATCCGAACACAACGGTGGAAAAAAGAACACAATAACAAAGATAGTCTATATCCTGTTGCACTGCAGCCTTCAGGGAAGGTATCATAAATCACCTTTTAACAAAACGCTCTACTTTGAACAAAAAGAATTTGCAATATCTTCACCTATCACTTGATTTCAGGAGAGCAACAGTATGTGGATATACAGCAATGTAAGAGCTGGACCGATTGTAACAGGTAAGTAGCATTTTCCTTACCGCATTCTGTGCCTCATTTGTTCCCGCAAAATTCTTAGTCAGAGGCTTTTGTAACTAAGAGAAATGTTATTTCCTCTTAATCTTATCCTGCACTCTAAAGGCCAAGTTAGCCATAATTTCTCTTTGGGTCGGTGTGACTTACTCCAGAGTGCACAGGAGCTTCTAAAATATTCACAAGTAAATCAGACCTTCTTGTGGAAAAGGCTGTGTGAATTGGGCTGTTTGTGAGTACTTTTAGTATTGATATATGTTTTTTGCTGTTAGGTTTCACGAAACATCAACAGTATGACCGTGAATATGCCACACCAGTGTTTCATAAATGGTCAGTTTATGGATGCTGAGGATGGAAAGATGTACAAGACTATCAACCCTACAGACGGCTCAGTAAGTACTGAAATGTTTAGATAAGGAATGCAGCAGTATTACTGGTGCATAACTGCCATGGATTCATATTTTTAAGGTTTTAAAGCTGTTATGTTTTAACATTTATCTTTCTTAGGCTTTTGAAAAGTGCAAAGCACACAACAATGTGTATACTCCGAAAGCAAATTAAGACCAGCATCATAATAGACCACTTTTCTGAAGCACAGTGCTGGAAGGGTATTGTTCACCACCTTTGCAAACCCTTTTTACTCTCTATTCTCCATGTGGCTCCTGCCCGCTCCTAGAATCCTCAGGTCTCCACCACTGTAGCTTCCTACTGTTCACAAAATCCATACTATTTGTCATATTAGAGAATTCTCAATTTAGCTGGTAATAATATTTATGCCTCTGCACCAAGATCCACTAATGCCTACTTTGGTGACTCTAGTTGCTTCCTCCTCCTTTTATGTAATACTAATTACATTTGGGATTATAAAAATCTGTGCAGCCTCACACTTAACCGTTTCTGCCTTCCAAACCCGGATGAGAACTCTACCCTGAGCCATGTCACTATCTTTTTTTATCTTTTTTTTTAATTTTTATTTTTTTAATTTTGATAGCAGCAGTAAACAGAGGTAGAAATGTAAACGTCACAAGCATTGGATAGGAATACTACTGGCGTTTAATTTCATCTAAGTAGGCATCTGTGGTCATAATAAAAAACAAGTCAGCCGACCTGCAAAGATTTGTGAAATATTGTAAAAATTAGTCATTGACTTCAGCCTGGGTAAATACTGTTCTCTCCCTCCTGTCATTGACCGGTGCTAATAAAGAACCACTCTTGTCTGTCCTTGTCAGGCAAGCCAATAAGCAGTCCACTTTATCCTGCTCAGAATTTGTCCTAGTTAAGGTCTCCCTATAATCGAGCAAATACATTTTTAAAAACTCTTAGCACATTACTCCTTTTCAGATAGTAGCTGACATTGTGCAAAAGGGTTTACAAACAATGACATCTCCAGGGCCCTGATCGATCAGTCTAATTTGTTCAGGTTCCAGTGTCTTTCAAATTCTGGTGACTGTTTTATCACCATTTCCTCTGATGACCACCTCAAAGGCCCCCTATTCCCATAAAACATCTGATGCAATACCCTTGTTCTCCCTAAAGTACGTTTGTATGGTTTCTCTCACCTTCTCCCTAAAGGACTAACTTCCAGCAGTGAGCCTTTCCCTAGACATTCCAGGTAATCAGTTTATACTTATTTAGGTTAACTGTTAGAAGTATACATTCTAGGCCACTTGTCGTCTATCTCTTCCCCAAGGCTTCAACTCTGAGATCCCCAACCCTTGAGATCTGCCATCCCTCTTAGTAGTGCAAGGATTTGAAATTAACAACGTTTGATCCACATTCAAGTACCCTAACTCATATAACCTAAGGAAAAGGCAGAATAGTAATGGCCAACCTTGTAAAGAACATAATTAGAGTGGTGGGTGTATCCAAGATGGCGACATGGCAGATGTGTGAGCTCGGAGCACTGCATGGCCCGCATACATCCTGCTTTAATCTGTCCCAAATCCGAAACCATCTAGTGCCAATCTGCCGCCACAGTGGAGGATGGCTCTTGACATGTGATTTGGTGGTGATCCCTCCCTCCGGGTGGCTGGGGTAGGGGGCAAGCTGTAGACCATGGAGCAAGTGGTGACGAGCTGGGCCTCAGAGGTGGGCCGCCACCTGGACATTACTGAACTCCGGCCTGGACAGGCGGATCAAACCAGTTACAGAGTGCCTCACTCTGTCCACCACCCAGACAGCGGCGCTGAGGATTGAGAACGAGCCCCATACAGGGACCTGCATAGGCATGGGCCCCTGCAGCTGACACGCAGGTCGCTGCTGTGCAGAAGACCACAATAGCCTAGGATAATATGCAGAGCTGTGGCCCTCAAATGGCGGGGAGTCTTCCATACCCCCGTGAAGCCTTGAAGTGCCGCACTACTAGCAAATTTGTAACACCTTTGCCTCCTTGACTGTGAATCTGAGTGCCCCCATTCCCCCGTCTAATCCAGCTTGCAGCCTTCGGTCGTGGCCTGACTGGATCCTGTGGGCTGATGTTGCCAGCCGGGCCAGGACTTTTTTGGGTGAACCATTTGAGGCGTCGTGAGTGCCCACGATCCGGACGCCGGAGACTGAACCAACAGACCCCCTTGGCTGACTAGAGGGTGCCTCTCACCAGGACACACCCAAGCAGAGGGCCCACCCAGGGTTGAAATTACCATATTTGGTGTACCCAATGGACCGGTCTGGGGGTGACCGCCTCCTTCCCCTTCTTCCTGCACTGGAGCTACAGGTGAGGTTCCCCCACAACCCCATGTAGGAGATAATATTACATGCTCCCCCATCCTAATTAGTGCTGGAACTCGACACCTGGCTGACAAACATGGGACAGCAGAACTAGTGGAACCCGGGCTTGCCTGGTGGCCCCATGGTCATGTGCTGGTGGTCCTCCCCACCACTGTTCAGACTGCGGAACCTTAGTAGTGGCATTGATTTATGGCTGTGGGGTCATGCAGATAGACTCTGAAGATCGCCCCCTGGACACCTTGGCTAGCCCTCTCCTGCTCTCTGGTTGAACATGGGTGGGTCCCCCCACCCCCACCCTGCATTCTTGGTGATCCCTTGTGCTTACATGGGCCCGACTGCACCACAGCCTCTATGCAGGGATATTCCAGAGACTGAAGTGCCACAAGATGGCAGGGAATCCACTGCTGTGTTCAGAATAGTAGTGGCTGATGCTGCACAGTGCCCCTGGAACCAACATCAACAGTTGGGGGGTCCCTCAGAGGGCTTACACGCCCAACGGCTGGAGGGCAGGGACACATGGAGTAAGTCCTGCATAGAGGACGGGGTGATTGTCGATGGCTGGAAATCACACCGGGAGAGCCATGGCAAAACTAAAGATGAAAGCACAACAGGGGTCGCGTGTCACACAGTCAGAGCTGTCCAAAGTGGAGATGTCCCCTGATCCACCCCCAAAGTCACTGCAACACACCCTAGATAAAATAGCGGAGGCCATAGCAGATATGAACACCTCCCTCCAGACAGAGATTGGTGCAGTCTCATGGAGTTAGGCTTGCTCCAAGCCGACCACCATAAACTAGTCAACAGGGTCAAAGACACTGGACCTATTTTAACAGGTCTACAACTGTTGACCGGTTCACAGCCTAGAACACTGATCTAAGGATGTAGAAGGACACAGTTGATGTAATAACGTGTGCATTGTGAGCCTTCTAGTGGGCACGGAAGGGACAGACCTGGTGGATTTTCTGGAATGCTGGATGTGCACAGAGATGGCCCGGACAAAGCTCACGCTGCTCTTTGCCCTTGAAAGAGCACATTTTGTTCCTGATCAGTTGCTGGTCCACACCTGCCCACCGAGGTATGTAGTTGCCAAGCGCTTGTATTATAATGACAGGGACTTGCTACTCTAATGGGCAAGAGAAGTGGGCCCGTTTAGGGTGGGGAATGGCCAGATGTCCATGTTCCTGGACTTTATTGCTGCCAAGGAGGCCAAGTGTGCCTTCTTCCATCTTCTCGGCCAACCTAAAGATCATGATGGCCAGTAACACCCACTTTTTGTCAAGACCCGGAAGACGTCTGGTCCTGGCAGGAGACCTACTTGGCCGGGCCAGATGGACCATGGTGAAATGCAAGAGACCAATGGCCCCAGTGGCAACGGAAGCATCGAAAGTTCTGAGCGTCCCAATGATGAGCCCCGACGAAGGCCTACACTCATGCAGACAGTCATGTATAAAGCACCGGCGCTGCAGGCAGTGGCGGCACTCACCGAGGCGAGGGTCCTTGATTCTGATAACAGTAGGTCTGTGGTACCATGTGCTGAAGACTCTGGATCTGACTCCCTGAGCACAGTGGGTGAGGGATTGCCGTAGAGGACCTTGTGTAGAGTTTCCCCCTTCACCTGGCAAACTCATCTCCCCATGTGGTCAGCACATAGTGTTGGTGCCAACGCAGCTAATTGAGGCCATTAATTCATCCAGTTCTTGACTGCACCCTTTATCGCTATTCCTGAGGTACCAGAATGGTGGTGAAGTGTTTTTCCTGCACTTTTTAACATAACTGTTTGGGTGGCCACCCATTGCTGGGCTGCCCCTGGGTAGGGGATTGTTCTTTTTTGTTGTGCACTTCTGCTGTGGGGGTGATTGCATGTTGCGGAGGGGTAGGCGGGAGGAGGAGACGGGCTGGGGTGCTGTCATGATCTTGCTTGTACCACTGTATCTGTCATACCCTCCACACACACACACGACTTACAAACTCATGTCTTGGAACATCTGTTGGATGGGCTCAGAGACCAAGCGCCACAAAATCCAGATGTAGATGTAGCAGGGGTGCATATCGCCATGCTCCAAGAGACTCACCTCACAGGTACGGAGGCAGAGCGACTTCTGCACCGCTGGCAGGGGCAACTATATGCCATGGCTTACTCTGCCTTCGCAAGACGGGCACTGATCAGGGTTAGGGCAGGGGTCCCCTTTGAAGTCCTAGTGATTGGTGTTGACAAAGACTGCTGATACATATTGGTTGAGAGACATCTATGTGGGTGACAGATAGTACTGGGCAGTATATACGCTCCGAACAAGGACCACGCCCCCTTCCTGCACTCTCTCTCGGTGCAGCAGGGCTGACTGATGAATGGGACACAACTCATGAGGGGAGATTCCAATGGTGTGTTTGATACCATGTTTGAGTGCTTCAACCCCCACTGCCGGGGCCTTACTTCCATAGAGTAGCTGCAGCCCTTCGAAGCTGGATGCCTCATTGGGACATGGAGAACAGCTGGCGCACCCAACACATTGCAGACAGAGATTACTCATACTACTCTGGTTTATACAAAATTCACACAAAAATCGACCGCTTTGTGTGCTTGGGAGCATTGACTAGTTGCGTAACTCACACAGAGTATCTGGGTTGTACCCTATCCACCCACAGTCTGCTCCTGCTGTCCCTCCAGCTAACAGTGAAGTGCCCCCCCTCCAAATCCCTTCCTGAAGGCTCCACTCAGTGGCTCTCGCAGATGCTACCTTCCAAGTCTCATTGGTGGACCAGGTCACATAAGTACTTAGCTACGAACCCTGGGTTCGGCCTCCAGCCGACGTACAGTGTAGGAGGCCTGTAGGCTAGCGGTGCTGGGACATTGCTTGGGCTAGTCAGTGGGTATCTGGAGGTACATCGCCCTGGAGATCACGATGTTGGATGATGCCCTACATGAGCGGGGCAACGAGCAGAGAGCCTACCTGGGTGTCTTTCCTAGGCTGCTGGTCAGGGAACAATACAACGTGGCCCTCTAGCTTCTCCAGTGCCACAACTTCAAGGACTATGTGAGTCATGCTCATGAGGAGGGGGTTAAGTCGGGATGCCTTCTGGCTTGGCTTGTCCACCTGAAGGGTGGGGGGCATTACCTGTCTGGTGGACCTGGGAGGGGTGACAATCTTCTCCCCTCAAGGCATTAACAGAGCATTTCGAGACTACTACATCTTCTTGAAACAACTGACCCTTGGGCACCTCCCTGCAGTTAAGGTGGAAGCACTGTGTGGTACGATAACGCCTCAAGAAATATGAAGCACTGTCAAAGCCATGGTGATGGGCAAATCTCCAAGTCCAGGCGGGCTCCCCTCGTAATTCCTCTGTGGCGTTTGCTGGAGTATTGACACAGAGGCTAGAGAGTATGTTTGCAGATGCATACAAGGCTGGATTGCTCCCTGCCACAACCAGGGAGGCTGTAGTGGTACCCCTTCCTAAATCCAGCCCTCCGTAGGTGACAGTCACTGACTTTAGGCCCCTATCCTTGCCTAATACCAATTTTAAGATACTAAGCAAAGTATTTACTTCTTGGTTGCTGCTTCATATGCGGGGCTTAATCTACATGGATCAGAATGAGCTCATACCCACCTGCAATACTTCCCTTAATCTCCACCGGCTATATAACATCATCTATAATCGAGATCTGAGCAGCATTCTGCTCACCATGATCATGTTGATAGACCTAGAAAAGGCTTTCAACACGGTGCAGTGGGATTTCCTGGAGGCCACCATGCTTCACATGGGGTTGGGCACCAAATGGGCCCAGTGGGTGCCTTTGTTATACACCCATGCAAAGGCAAGAGTTGAAATGGGGCACACAATCTCAGAATCCTCCGTGATATTCTGTGGCACTAGACAGGGCTGCCCTTTGTCGCCCCGACTATTTGCCATTGCCATAGAGCCACTGACAGAGAGGTTCTATACAGAAGGCGCAGGATGGGGCATAACTGTAGAAAACACTGAACACATAGGGGGTGATTCCAACTTTGACGGGCGGCGGAGGCCGCCCGCCAAAGTTCCCCCAACAGAATACCGCTACGCGGTCAGAAGACCGCCGCGGTTATTCTGTGTTTCCCGCTGGGCTGGCGGGCGACCGCCAGAAGGCCGTCCGCCAGCCCAGCGGGAAACCCCTTCCCATGAGGAAGTCGGCTCCGAATGGAGCCGGCGGAGTGGGAAGGGTGCGACGGGTGCAGTTGCACCCGTCGTGATTTTCAGTGTCTGCATGGCAGACACTGAAAATCTTTTTGGGACCCTCTTAAGGGGGTCCCACGACACCCCTCACTGCCATCCTGTTCCTGGCGGTCAAAACCGCCAGGAACAGGATGGCGGTGAGGGGGTCGGAATCCCCATGGCGGCGCAGCAAGCTGCGCCGCCATGGAGGATTCCTCAGGGCAGCGGAAAACCAGCGGGAAACCGCCGGTTTTCCGTTTATGACCGCGGCCATACCGCCGCAGTCAGAATGCCCTTGGGAGCACCGCCAGCCTGTTGGCGGTGCTCCCGTGGTCGTTGACCCTGGCGGTCAATGACCGCCAGGGTCAGAATGACCCCCATAATCTCCCTCTACGCAGATGATGTCCTGTTCTGCATGTGAAATAGGAACGTGATATCCCCCATGCACTGCAACTCCTTGAGGAATTTCGTTCTTACTCAGCCCTGCAAGTGAACTGAGGCAAGATGTGTATTTCTGGTAGTAGGTAGGGCTCCTCACCCTGCCAGTTGCCCTCCTGATGTAATCTGGGCACCAAGCATCTTTAAACACCTGGGCATCCAGATCTTCCATGATATAGCTGATCTGCACGAGGGAAACCTGGGGAGGGCACTACGTTCCCTCCTAATGTTCCTCCCTTTTGGAGGTCACTTAAACTACTCATCATAGCATATATAGCGCTTTCCAAAATGTTCGTGCTCCAGGGGCTCCTCTAGTTTTTTTACAAACCTCCCCGTGAATGTTCCAGTATCCTGGTTTCGGTAATTGGATGTCCTCCTTTCTGAGCTGACCTGGGCCTGTGGCACTTGCTACTCTTTTTCACCCCCAACCTCCCCCTTTGTCGTTGGGCTGGTAATCCCAAACTTTGAGCTGTAATTACTGCCAGCACAACTGCAGTGGCGCCCCAGGTAGCTAGATGGAGCTGGCTGACAGACATTGGCCCAGTAGGTGCGGAACCTAATGAGGAGATGCTCCTTGCTAAGCTACTTAACCCTGTCCTGTGGATTCCCGCATAGGCATTCTACTGTCTGTCTTCTGCACTATATCACTGGCAGCAATGCATGAAAAAGACAGAGGGGAAAACACCCTTCTCCCCTGAACTCCCACTGGTGGATTTGCCCCACAGCGACCCCATAACCTTTTGCACTGCAGGGCAAATGAGCCCCTGGATGGAAGTGGGAATTGGGATTACAAGCGACTGCTTTTCAGTGGCTAATCTTATCCCCCTCTGGGAGTTATCAGAACAAACCGGTTTACCACAGGGCCAGTTCCTCACCTATGAGCTCATGTACACCATCTGAGAACTCTTGGGAATGTTAGAGGTGAAACCTGCGACAAATGGCATCCTCCAACTCCTACTGACCATGGGCAGAGGCAGCCACTTGATTACATTTGTAGAGTATTGTAGGGCTTGGCCAGAACACCCTTATATGCTCTTCGAGCACGCTGGCCCACAGAGCTGGGGCGAGAACTGACAGATGCTGAATGGGGGAGGGCACTAGCTTACCTTTAGAAAGTATCCTGTAATGTGCCTCAAGTGCATCCAATATAATTACACACACACAACATACCTAACACCACACAGGATTAAGGCTATCTATAGAGGGAACCCTAGGGGATGCCCCCGCTGTGCGACACTGGATGCTGACTTTGGGCATATGCTATGGGGCTTCCCAAAGCTTCAGGGATTGTGTGAGGAGGTCCTTTCGAAACTCAACACAACTCTGGCCTGGCTCTAGAGAACACACTTTAGACATGCATCTTGGGCACCTTTCCTCGACCCGCTTCAAAGAAGGTAAGGAACAGGTTCCTTGACCTGGCACCGGCCCTAGCCAAACAATGCATAGCCACGACCTGGAAGCTTCCTGTAGGTCTCAATGTGGATACTTGGGTTAAAGATGTAACCTTGTGAACCTGTGCTGATGAATGAGGATTGCTATGAGAAGAGGCTTGTGGAGTCCAACATTGGCAAATAGCTGAACTGTTGTCCGAAGTGGTTGATAAATGGGAGTTTCCCATGCATAAAGACGAACAGGTTGATGATGATCAAGCACGACAAATGATGGGTTAGGACACACAAACCGGGAACCCAGCCACTTTGGACAGTTCTCATATTCTGACCCCACCCCACACATGAGAGATCTTCCTGCCCGGTCATATCACACCTTGGGAACTCCGGAGAACTGTGGTAGCCCAGAAGCAGACTTGAGACAAAGTCCCTATCAAAGTGTGAGGTGAACTCGTGGAACACTGGCTAGAACCCAGAAACATTAAAACAATATGCAGAATTGATAAAGCTGTTAAATCTCTGTATAATTAATACATGCCCTCCTGAATGTTTATTCTACCAAGCCTATTTACATTTGTTGCCAATAAAACATAAGTTAAAAAAAAAAAGAGTACCCACTCCACTGCCTAGAGAAGTTGGCAACGTAGGGGTGTGTGCAATCATTGAGACTCTCCTGCTCATCCTACCTCTCGTATACCACATCAGTCATGTCATTGGCAGTGACATTGGCTAACTTATTAAGAGCATCAAAGCTGTTTCAACCGACAGGGTAATAACCGGCGACAGGGGCTTATAGTATTGTTCCAGGTCTTGCAGCTTTTGAAGTGTAGGGACTTGTCTCTCTCCTCAATTGTTCTATGCCAACTCCAGGCCTGGAGAGTCAGATGTCGTGACCAAGGTGCCGATAAGTGATCGCATGGACTGATGCACACTCACAGCCTCCACTGATACAGCTCTGGACTAGCTTCTGGTGGGCATCCTGGGCATCCTTTCCCAGATTCTGATATCTCTTTGGGATCAGTAAAGAATATCTCCTTGTTGCACTGGTACTGCCAGAGTTACAGGTGAGTGAGGAGGCAACCTCAAACACAATCTGCTCTGTACCAGTGATAACTCCCACTCAGGTTGCAGTGCACTTGAATGATTAAAATCTGAATCCCGGATGATCACTGTCCAGTTGCTATACTTCAGTCAATGGCTCTGGGCCATTACTAAAACAATTTGTGGCATCATAATCCCATGTCTGACTTCAGGCAAAGTATCACCACACACCAAACATTTTAATCTAACCTTCAACAATATGAAGGACTACAGAACAATTAATTTACTGCTAGCCATATCTGAAATCTTAGAAAATATATTGCAAAGTAGCTTTACAGTTCTTTTGACCGTCACAGGCTTTTGAACTGGTCCCAGGTCAGTTGCCCTAGAAGTGGTACTGAGCCAGCACTGCCACTCCAGATGAACAAGTCTGAACAAGAAATGAGAGCACCCATAGAGGGTTCCATTTCACATTCTTACTGCTGCATTTGACACTGATGAAAATTCCATCTTGCATGACTTTTGTGCATCAGTTAGAACACAGTAGTTCAGGTATTTCCTTAGTGACTGGTCTCTTGTGGTATTCATGTCCCCTTTACATTCTCCAGTGATGCTAGTCCTCTGGGGTTCCTTAGGGATCTGCAATATTCGGATTGTATTCAGTCTGTACGTGCCGCCTATAGTTGGAGCATGTGGTAGTATTTGCCTTTTTCTTCAAGGCATGTGGTTACTCCAACAACACCCAGCTTATATGGCGATTCAACCATGTGTCATCTAACTTTGTCAGACATTTCAGAGACTGCTTTGCCATCATTCAGAAACAAATGGTGCCCAATTTCCCCAAACTTAATAGGTTAAATACAGATGTTCTGGTGATAGTGAAAGACTTAAACGCATATTTATAATGCCCTAGCGGCACCTTGTGCCACATTAACGTCATTATTTTTTACGTTAATGTGGCCCAACGAGGCCAAAATCTCTGTGCCGTATTTACAGAGTGGCACAATGCATGAATTGCGCCACTCTGTAGCCCTTTGCGCTACATTATGCCTGTGCCAGGCATAGTGTATGCAAAACTTGAAAAATGGCGTAAGGACATCTATGAGATTTTCTTTCGCCATTTTTTACGGCACTTTTAACGCCTGCTCAAGCAAAATAATCTCTTACAAGAAATTATATACACATAATTGCATTGAAGATCCTTTTCCGACAAATCACAATTCATAAATATAACTTGTTGCTGATCATCTGTGAAAATTACAACCCCTTTCAATGCCTTCCTCGTATCTGTACCTATACCTATACACTTTAGGGGAGCCTGAACCCGCTAAAGCCCAGTTTCACAGAGCAGGCGTTAAAAGGGGGCTTCTATTCTTCAGAATGGGGCCCTATGTACTCTGCAGGAGTAGTGCCAATATTTTGGCGCTACTCCTGCAGAGTACATCAGTAGCATCAGGAAAAATGACGCTATTTCCCTGTACCCTGCGCCACAGTGCACCATATTTTAAATACAGCACACACATGGTGGCGGTTGGGGGGTGCTAAGGGGTGCAGGGAAAGTGGCGCTGCACACGGTGCAGCACCACATTCCATAAATCTGCCCCTTATAGTGCGGAATCAGAAAGCTCTGCCTTTATCCAGCCTGAAGGGCTTACAATTCGGATTTTATGTTAGACAGCAAGCTTTTGAGACCCACATTTTAAAGGTGTAGTCTTTATGTGTTTTTGCTACTAAAGTTTTGAGAAAACCCCTTATATTTATTCTGTCTCAGTTACATGCCACAGTCATTAAAATGTTCTTTTGCAATTTATAGCACTGCCCTGTATCTTGTGTCTTCCTAAAGCTTCAATTATAAAACTCCAGAATGTGGTTCTTAAAATAGCATAGAAATATGGACATGTGACCATGTCTCAGCGATGCTATTGTAACCTCACTGGCTACCAGTGAACCAGAAACCAAACTTCAAAGCACTGGACGAGCGGAGACCTATAAAATTATCAATTTACAATCTGCTTGTCACTGGACCTAGAGATAATAAACCTTAGACACAAGTGAGAAGGGAAGAAGCTGCACATTTAAACATTCAGTTATTACAAATCTCAATCACATTTAGTTTCTTGAGTTAGTAATGAGAGTTTATTCCTAGTTTAAAAGGTGTTATTAATTATTAGTTTGTAACATCTCTGTTTGATCAAATCAGTACAATTTACAGAACACAGCACAAAATGTGCCCCATAAAGATCATATCCCTAATCTAATTCTCTAAGTCAGAAAAGTACATTTAGTAGAATAAATCATGAAGAGTTCTCTCATGTGGCAGATTTAGAGAACTCAGCAACAGAGAATAATCTGAGTCATAGAGTTATCAAAGAATAAAATATAAAATAGCAAAAAGGAAAAAGCATCTGAGTCTATCTGGCCACTAAGACTGTCGATTTTCTTGATTGCAAATGGCAGGGTCTTTCCTGAAGAGTGAGATCATAAAAGCTCTGAAAGACACACTATCTCTTTCCCAGGGACACTTCTGCCCATTCTTTAAACACTACAAAAATTTACTATTATACAGATAAAATATTTCTTCCAGCCAATCAGTATGCCAAAAGCTATTTTCATATTCATCGTGTTAAGCAGAATTCCCCTTAAGGATGTATATGTTTTACCTCAACACAAGCATAAACAGCACAAGACGTTAAAAGATGAATAACACATTAATTACTAGGTTATCCTGATGGTACAGATACCTGTAGCATACCTTCTTTCAGCTCATTATAAGGGTCTTTCTTCAGCAGCTTATAACAGGCAGAAAACGTTTAGAAGATAGAGATGGAATTCTGTGAACTCTTACTGTTCTCATGTACTGATACCAGACGGAATCCTCACTCAGCCCTCACAAACACCGTTCTTTCCTTTGATGCATTTCAGTGTTTTGCACATATTGTAGAGAAGAGTCATAGAATTTTCAGATATACTCGAACCACTGCTTTACGTCACTTCTGAAAAAAGAGTGAGGCAAGATAGTGAAGCAAGCAAGAGATATTGGAACTGGTCCCATTCTTCTGAAGCACATGTCTCATTTAGGGAACAGTTGAAGCATGATAAGAGCAGGGATGTGGAATTTAATAAAATATCTACTTGTCCATGGGACAGGTTGCTTCTTTAATCTACTTGTCCTCTAACAAAATCTACTTGTCCGCAGAACTACATACTGGTGCTGGAGGAGGAGGTAAGTAATAGTTCCAGGGCTGGATTGCCATTGAGTCTGCAAACCTACTAACTTGCATGTTGTAGGGAATTTCACCAGCTCTTCTCTAATCGTTTCCCATAATGAGAAAGGTTGGAAATTTACTCCTAACAACGCCAGAAGTAGAAGTTCTCCAAGGGTTTTCGAAAAAAGTGGTTGGAGGGAAAGTGCACTTGAAAACGCTCAATAGATTTTCACATGAGAAAATCTACTTATGCATATTTAATCATGCTAAAATACAGTTCACAAATATTTTGTAGGAGTATGATTTTCTGATCTACTTCTGTAAGTTCTTCTGAATTCATGAAAGCCACTAATTCAAAGATATACACCATAGGTGCACTTTTGTGACTTTCTTTAAGAATTCGGTTCCTAATTAGGTCTGGCGTTAACAAATATATTTTGTTTTGATTAAACTTTTATTTCTCTCTCTATCTATCTGCTCACTTTACTATAAGTGATCGCATTCTGTTTTTCCACAAGGAGCATATCAGCACGCAAAGTAGTTTTGTTCAGTGCCATGGACTACTGTGGCTATCAGTGGCGTAATGAAACTGGAGTTGGCCCCCCTGCAAAGAATGTGGAGGGCAGCCCCCCATCCAGACTCCCTCAGCACAGGTGGTGTGCTGACGGGACACCCTGGAGGGAGGCTACGGGGCCTTTCTTACGCCACTGGTGGCAATGTGTGCTTTTTGGGATCATAAAACTTTTTTTTGATTTTTGACAATGTTTGTTTCAATGGTGAGGGCCTGGCAGCTCCTACAACTATAAAGGTTTACAAAAGGCTTGTCACAAGACGAGACGCATTGACGAAAAACCAAAAGACTCGCAAAAAATGTTGGATCTGTTGGTTTTGCCAGTGCTTGTTGATTTTCATGCTTTTCATGCTTCCCACATTCATGACGAAAATGGTTAAAATGATTTTCCATTAGGAATATTTTTAGAAAATCTAGCATGCAGCAACACATTTTACTGAATGACGCTTCAAAGAAATAGCACCTAAAATTTCATAGTAGCAAAACTTTGTTTTTCTACTTGCACTTTTTTCCTTTATTTTATTTTGAAAGCAAATAATCATCCCTCTTGCTTACAAGCTTCTGCAAACATTTGCATCTAATCAGAGAGCCATCTGGGAGCATTACACTTAGCCTCGTATTGTTAAACTTTTTCAAACATGTATGTACACTTTTTTTTTTACTGGAACGACTATCAGTCGTAGTGCGTTGTGACCTTAAAACGTTTATTTACAGCACTTACACTAATTATGAAGGTTTTTCATTAATGAACCATAAATACAAGTTCGAACACCATTAACATATGAACACACATATTACCTCAACTGCAGACAGTTCCCTTCTCTGTGAACTTGCAGCCAAAGGGTTTGTGCTGCAGGGAGTTGGGCCTACTTGTCCTAAGGACAAAATAAACATGAAAACTTGTTGCCCTTGACCCCAAACAATATGTCCCGGGCGTCGGGTGATAGGAATTCCACATCTCTGTAAAAGGTACCTCCATTCTCCTACTTTTATCTTCATCAAGGGAGCTGTTTGCTATGGTTAAGGTTCTTATGTTCTCTACAAGTGGCACTGTCAAGTTTACTTTTGTCCAGTCACTATTTAGCTGACTTCTTTCTTCATCATGAATAGACTGATATCTACAAGTCAATTAAAGACTTATCTCCGTCACTGCCAAAGTTACAGGTGAGGGAGGAGGCAACCTCAAAAAATAATCTGCTCTGTACCAGTCATAACTCCCACTCAGGTTACAGTGCACTTGAATGATTAAAATCTGAATCCCGGATGGTGCTGTCTAGTTGATATACCTTAGTCAATGGCTCAGGGCAGTTACAGAAACAATTTGTGACATCATAACCCTACTGCTGATTTCAAGCAAAGTCCCTCCACTCACCTAAAACTTCTGATCTACTCTCCAACAATATTAAAGACTACATACCAATTACATTACTGGCAGCCATGTCTGAAATCTAAGAAAAGATATTACTTAATAACTCTAAAGTTTTTTGACCATCACAGGCTTTTGAACTGGTCCCAGGACCCTAGACATGACACTGAACCAGTCCTGGTGGACACTCTAGATTAACTAATCTGGACAAGAAATTAGGGCAACCAGAGAGGGCCTCTCTTACTCATTCTCTCTGCTGCATTAGACACTGATGAAATTTCCATCTTGGAAGACTTTCGTGCATCAGGTAGAACACAGTAGTTCAGGTATTTTCTTAGTGACTGGTATGTTGTGGTAATCATGTTTCCCTTACATTCTCCAGTGATGCCAGTCCTCTGGGGTTCCTCGGGGTATGCAATTTTCTGGTTGTATTCAGTCTGTATGTGCAGCCTATGGTGGGGGCAGGTGGTAGTATGTGCCTTTTGCTTCCAGGCACCTGGTTACTCCAACAACACTCAGCTTATACGGCGATTCAACCATGTGTCATTTAATTTTGATCAGATATTTCAGAGACTGCTTTGCCATCATTCAGAAGCTAATGGTGTCCAATCTCCTTACAATTAACAGGTTAAATACAGATGTTCTGGTGATAGTGGAAGATTTGTTGTGCTGGACTAGACAGCTCCACCTGTTCCAGCCTGAAGGGCTTACAATTCGGGCTTACAATTCGGGCTTTTATGTTAGACAGCAAGTTCTTCTTAGAGGCCCAAATTTTAATGGTGTAGTCCTTCTGTGTTTTTGCAGCTACCCTTTTGAGAAAAATCCCTATATTTATTTTGTCTCAGTTACATGCCACAGTCATTAATGTGTTTGTTCTTTTGCAATTTATAGCACTGCCCTGTATCTTGGTCTTCCTCAAGCTTCAATTGGAAAACTCCAGAATATGGTTCTTAAAACATCATATAAGTATGGAAATGTGACCATGTTTCAGTACTGCTATGGTACTCTCATTGGCTACCAGTGAAACAGAAAGCTAACTTCAAAGCACTGGATGAGCTGAGACCTATGAAATTATCAATTCACAATCTCCACTAGTCACTGGAACCCGAGGCAATAAACCTTGGAGACAAGCGAGAAAGGAAGAAGCTGCATATTTAAACATTCGGTTAATACAACTCTCAATTAAATTTAGTTTCTTGAGTTCCAACCTGAAGGGCTTACAATTCGGGCTTACAATTCGGGCTTTTATGTTATACAGCAAGTTCTTCTTAGAGGCCCAAATTTTAATGGTGTAGTCCTTCTGTGTTTTTGCAGCTACCCTTTTGAGAAAAATCCCTATATTTATTTTGTCTCAGTTACATGCCACAGTCATTAATGTGTTTGTTCTTTTGCAATTTATAGCAATGCCCTGTATCATGGTCTTCCTCAAGCTTCAATTGGAAAACTCCAGAATGTGGTTCTTAAAACATTATATAAGTATGGAAATGTGACCATGTTTCAGTACTGCTATGGTACTCTCACTGGCTACCAGTGAAACAGAAAGCTAACTTCAAAGCACTGGATGAGCTGAGACCTATGAAATTATCAATTCACAATCTCCACTAGTCACTGGAACCCGAGGCAATAAACCTTGGAGACAAGCGAGAAAGGAAGAAGCTGCATATTTAAACATTCGGTTAATACAACTCTCAATTAAATTTAGTTTCTTGAGTTAATAATGAGAGTTTATTTCTAGTGTAAAATGTGTTAATAATCATTGGTTTGTAAAATCTCTCTCTTATCAAATCAGTACAAATTACAGTTCACAATATAAAGTGTGTCCATAAAGATCTGATCTCTAATCTAATTCTTTAAGTCAGAAAAGTACAATCAGCCAAACAACTAATGAATAGTTCCCTTGTGTGGCAAACTCAGCAACAGAGAATAATAAGAGTCACGGTATTATCAAAGAATAAAATAGAAAATAGAAAAAAAAGAAAAAGCGTTTCAGAGTCTGTCTAGCCACTATTGATTTTCTCGAATGCGAAAGGCTGGCTCTAAGCTGAAGAGGGAGATCATAGGAGCTCTGAAGGATGCACTATCTCTTTACCAGGGACACTTCTATACATTCTTACAATGTTACAAAAATGTACAATTGTACAACTATAATTCTTCTTCCAGTTAATCAGTACACAAAGTTTCTGTGTGACTGGAACAGTTTAGATATGGTAAGTTCTAACAAAGAGCATTCTAAACATGATACGTTTACCTAAACATTTTACTACACTACAACATCTACCTAGATTCCCATCCACATCTTTAAGAGAGGATAGTCATGTCAGTTTTCAGTATAAGCACATTTCGTCATTTCCATGCTCACACTTCTTCACACTATAAGCCTATTCATAAAGAAACAAATGTTAAGATTAGTCAAGCGTTGCAGCAATTCCTTAACAGGTCAAAGAGTTAAACAGAAAATAAATAATATTCTTGTTGTTAGAAGAGGACATTTGCAGCATGAAATGTTATGTGAATGCCCATAACAATGCCCATAACTGGGGCCAGATTGTAAACGTTAGCATTTTCAGTCAAGTGCATGTCATGCAGGCTTAGAAAGGAAAATTTCTGTTTAATAGACAGCCTTTAGTTAGGCCTATAATTCACTTGTACAGGTTATTATTTATTGCATTCATTTCTATTAAAATCTCTAGCAGCACTGTGTATTTTATTGGGCCTACTGCTAAACTGCACTAGTTTGTTGGCAAATGTCTTGTGACCTGTAATCCATGAAGCAGTTTGACATCTGGCACGCTATACCTTTTTAAAATCCCCTCCTTTAAGTAGGTATCTTGTGGTGAAAGTGCCTGCTGAGCTCTAGAATTGAAGCTTTGGAACCTTCCACTCAGGTTCTGTCTCAATTAGGGGCATATAACATTTTGCAGAACAGCAAAATCTTGCTCTGCAATATATTTGAGGTAGTTGTGCTCCATGTGCCTCACCCCATGAAAGCAGTTAGTGATAGTCCACTCCGAAATGACTAAATGAAATAGAAAATAATATAAAAATTTAGAACATACATTTTATTCATTCATTTATTTTATAGTGGAAACTTGTGTAGACTAACTTTAGCCTAAAGTATCTGACAAGAGGGGGCAGCAAGGTGAAGTTATTGCAGATAACAATTACTTGAAGGCTTTGCCGATGAAGTATGTTTTGTAGGGCTTAAAACTGAGATTTGTGGGTTTTTAGGCGTGCTTGTTAGAGAACTGCAGAGGTTTGGTCCTCATATTCTGAATCCCATTGCCATTTGTCCTGGTATAGAAATAATAATGGATAACAGTGCTTAATTTGTAAAAAAAAAAAAAAAAACAGCAGAGATCAAAAACGTCTGCTGGGACTGTGAATGCCAGGATTGCCCAGTACCTACCCTGCCTCGTCTTGATTTCACTTGATGCCTCCTTCTTCCATTAAATAAACATTCTGCCTTTCTCCTGCATTCTCTCTTTATCATTGTGTTAACGCGTCCCTTTATGATTAATTATTACACATTGGGACTCGTTTTAGGCCAATGAATCTTTTGACCCTGTTGAAAGACACCTTAGGACGAGATAGCTAATCAACATGTCAATCAATACGTCAATAATATCATCAATATTTATTACCACAATGCACTTTACTTTAGTCAATGACATTTAATTAAACTCAAGATGACCTTTCAGTCATGAATAACCACACCAGTTTAGTATACATTTAGTGATATTTATTCCCTATTTGTTACAATACTACTGGCAAGTTTATTAGTCTCAAAACCAAGAAACACAATAGCATAGTCACAATATGGCAACTCTGATAAGATTTCATCAAAGCAAGAATCATAAACATTAGAATATAGCACGGCGTGAACATAGACTATCTCTAGCAGAGTATATTAGCACATTGTTCAACAAAGCATAGATTCAGTCATTTGTCTATTTGCATCAGTTTGTGAACCCCTCTCAACTAATCTCTAATTAGCATTTGGCATGTTGGGCTTCATGCAAAATAGTTTTGTAACACCAATTTGGTAAAACATTTAACTATGGCCCCTGTCAAAAGAAAAGCGGTTGGTACCTAGAAAGGAAAAGCAAACAGACAATTCACAATTTCATTGTTATATAGTTACCCTCCAAATTTGGGTCAGAACTCAGGTTCGGTCTTCGTCTTCAGGTCATCAGTTGGTTCGCCATCAGTCAGGAACTCGGCTCAGGTAAAAGGGGGCACTTCCCTCATAAGAAGGTAAAGTGTAAATGGGCAATCTAAGGACAAGGATGGTTCTAAATAAAATCAGCAAGTCACCAAGCAAAGTGACAAAGTCTCTGGATCATAATAAATCGCATCAGCATCTCCCCCTCTCATAGTCTCTCTCCTATCCCTCACTGTTCTGATTTACTTCCTGGTGTCAAGGGTTTTTATCCCCTTTTGTGGTACATTCCCCTAAAATCTAATTGGACAAAGGGTTGCACCCCACTATCTTTAACCAATTAAAATCAAATTAGCTCATCGAATTTGTTACCCCATAACAGTTCTCACGTATTTTATTGGTGCTTATCATTGACGTCTTTAGTGGGTGGAATGTCAGGTATGATTTCCTCGTCTTGTGGTCCTTTGCACATATTCGGTCAGTGGCTCCATTGTCCGTACCGGTTTAGGCGACCTTGTACATAGCATTAATCTACACTGTTGCATTCAGCTAAAAATGTTACTACAAGCAGGATGAATTTCATGAGAACGGATCTACTACAGTTACATTCAGCTTCTAGCTTTTGGAAAAAACAAGAGTTCATGTCCTTTAGCAAGTCAGCACACTGCATGTTAGAAAAATTCATTTAATATGAGAGTCAGGCAGCTAGGCCTCGACTCATGCTAACTAAAGGCCTAAAAGATTTATTAGCAAAACTTTAATAATATAATCATTAATAATTAGTGTAAAACCATCTTTAACTATAATAATTCATCAACATTAGTCAATTTTATTAGTCCTCGTATACATTGACGGCCACTCCCCGTGGGCACATTTCAAGTGCACGTTTTAGCAAAACATGTTAATACAGTTTCTATGCAGCATTATTATACTTTAGTTCATAAACATTTCATGTTAATATGAATTATATAAGCTACGCTCTCTCAATTGTTTTCGGCTCTTTCTCTTCCTCCTGCCTTCTCTTTTTTTGCATTTTTTCTGTATTGCCATGGGTTTGCGTGATTGCGAAAAATAAATCCTGGTCACCAAACATGAGTGCCACCTCTATCCAGGGGGACCGGCTTGACAGTACAACGTTGAAACCCAGTATAACCATATGTAAGGGGTTGAGGGCTGTGAATGTGGAGGAAGGGTGTTTGTGGTGAGCTGTGGTAAGAAAGTTCCAGAAATGAGACAGGGCATTCTCTCTTGAGTGCTGTGTGTAAATGGCAACCTGCAGCGTTTGTAAAATGTTCAGGTAATAAATAGCATGTGAAAGAAGCAAATGCTACTTAAACATGACAATGTGCTCTACTTCATACCTGAATCAAAACCAGTGACCCAGTATATTTGCCTCAGTGTGAGTCAAGCCTTTCCAAGGTCGATTACTCTTTAGTTGTAGCCAAGGTTGAGTGGAGCTGACAGCAGACAGATGGTCAGTGCCTCTGGTTATGTGTGCAGCCAGCATCCGTATCATAATGAAACAAGTTGCACTGACTGTCCTCTGCAGGATATCGAGTATTTTCACAGTAATAGTCTCTTTGGAGACTGAAACAGTTTTATTAAAAAAAAACAGTTTCACAAATGCATGAAAGAATGAACAAGGGACCAGTGTAGCACACCTTGCTAAATATGTCATTTGTGTGAGTATTATTTTTTAATACTGTCATTGCATCCAAGGATCACACTGATGTAAAGATTCCCAAAACAATTGCTATATTAGATTATGCCTGGAGATGAGACTTATTTTTGTGGACAAACTTTTTGAATGATCCTGCGTGGCGAGCTGCGGGTCCCTCCAATGAGCCACACAACCTATGCACAGTATTGAAAAGTGTCAGAATATAGGAGGTCATTATGAACATGGGGGCACCCGCCAGGGAAAGGCTGGAGGAACAAGGGTTCTTTATCCGTAGGGCAGAGCTGCTTGCAGTGCTGCCCTGTAGGATAAAGTATTCCACCATCGTCAGTCTGCCTGTCGGTGGTAGCCTGGCGTGGTGGAGGGCCGCCTGTGGCAGCCCTCCCTTGTTCATAATATGGCGGTCTGAACCGCCATGTTCGTAATGAGGGCCATAGTCTGATATATATATATATATATATATATATATATATATATATATATATCGAATTCTAAATATAACATTTTGACATGTTTCCCCAGTTGTGGTAATGATAGAATATCCACACCCCGTGGGACTGTATTTTTGTAAATTAATTTCAGGAAACAATATGTTCGATGGCATCTGTCGCTGTAGATACGCATGTATTGCAATAGCTCGCCATCTGGTGTTGGGCCGGAGTGTTACAAGTTGTTTTTCTTCGAAGAAGTCTTTCGAGTCACGGGACCGAGTGACTCCTCCTTTTGTCTCCATTGCGCATGGGCGTCGACTCCATCTTCGATTGTTTTTTTTCCGCCATCGGGTTCGGACGTGTTCCTGTCGCTCCGAGTTTCGGAACGGAAAGATAGCTAATTTCGGAAGATTTTCGTCGGTATTGTTGCGTTCGGGATCGGCGTAGTTAGATTCAACACTGCATCGAAGATCGAAGAGCTCCGGTGCCCTTCGGGGTAGTTTTTCGATCCCCCGTCGGGGCCTGGTCAGCCCGACCGCGTGCTGAAGAACGCCGATGGAACGAACCCCATTCCGTTTCTGCCCCAAATGCCACAATAAATACCCCTATACAGACCAACACTTGGTCTGTAACCTGTGCCTGTCACCCGAGCACAGTGAAGACACCTGCGAGGCCTGTCGTGCGTTCCGGTCCCGAAAAACACTTCGAGACCGTCGAGCCATAAGACTTCAGATGGCGTCCGCGCCGACAGCCCACCGAGAGTTCGAGGAACAAGAAGAGGAAGGTACCTTCTCGATCCAAGAATCGGACTCCGAAGGATTCGACGATACACAAACCGTGAGTAAGACGTCGAAAACCACACAGAGGAAGATTTACAAGGCCCAGGGGACGCCACTGCCATCAGGCCATGGCTCCACCCATAAATTCGGTGACCGAACGTCGGCACCGAAAAAGGCCCAAACAGTGCCGAGATCGTCCGACTCCGGTCGAGACACCGGCACGCAGCCTTCTCGGGACCGAGAAAGTGCTGGAGACAAGCCTCGACACCGAGATGCCGGTGTGGACACGGCTCGACGCCGAGACAGCGGCACCGAAGAAGATCGACGCCGAGAGGTTTCGGCCCCGAAAAAGAAAAAAG
This sequence comes from Pleurodeles waltl, assembly GCF_031143425.1. Taxonomy (NCBI): domain Eukaryota; kingdom Metazoa; phylum Chordata; class Amphibia; order Caudata; family Salamandridae; genus Pleurodeles; species Pleurodeles waltl. The sequence continues at coordinate 602,496,630 of NC_090442.1, read as the reverse complement.
TCACCTCGGAGCCGAAAAAACACGCAGACAGGGTTTCGGTGCCGAAACAAACTGCAAGCGACCCAGCTTCAGGCTCTTATACAGAAGAGCACTCGCTAACCTCCCAAATGCAAAAGCATAGGTTTGAGGAAGAGCTACAATCAACTGATGTGGACCATACGCAAAAGCGTATTTTCATACAGCAGGGGACAGGAAAAATAAGCACCCTTCCCCCCATTAGAAGAAAGAGAAGGTTGGAGTTCCAAACTGAACAGACACCACAACCAAAAGTGGTGAAAAGAGTTACCCCACCACCCTCTCCTCCGCCCGTGATTAACGTCTCACCAGCACAAACTCCATCACACTCCCCAGCTCACACCACCATAAGCCAGGGTGACCAAGATCAAGACGCATGGGACCTATACGACGCCCCAGTGTCAGATAACAGTCCGGAGGCATACCCTACGAAGCCATCTCCACCAGAGGACAGCACCGCGTATTCTCAAGTGGTGGCTAGAGCAGCACAATTTCACAACGTAAGCCTCCACTCAGAACAGGTCGAGGATGATTTTTTATTCAACACACTCTCCTCCACCCACAGCTCATACCAAAGCCTGCCTATGCTCCCTGGTATGCTCCGGCACGCAAAAGAAATCTTTAAGGAGCCGGTCAAAAGTAGGGCAATCACACCAAGGGTGGAAAAAAAGTATAAGGCGCCTCCTACAGACCCGGTTTTCATCACTACACAGCTGCCACCAGACTCTGTCGTTGTAGGAGCAGCTAGGAAAAGGGCCAACTCCCACACATCTGGAGATGCACCACCCCCAGATAAAGAAAGCCGCAAGTTTGATGCAGCTGGTAAGAGAGTCGCAGCACAAGCTGCAAACCAGTGGCGCATTGCGAACTCCCAGGCACTACTTGCGCGCTATGACAGAGCCCACTGGGACGAGATGCAACATCTCATTGAACATCTGCCCAAGGACTTACAAAATAGGGCAAAACAAGTGGTTGAGGAGGGACAGACCATTTCCAACAACCAGATCCGCTCCTCCATGGACGCTGCAGATACAGCTGCACGGACAATTAATACATCTGTAACTATCAGAAGGCATGCATGGCTCCGAACGTCTGGATTTAAACCAGAGATTCAACAAGCAGTTCTCAATATGCCGTTTAACGAAAAAGAACTGTTCGGTCCAGAAGTGGACACAGCGATTGAGAAACTCAAAAAAGATACGGACACTGCCAAAGCCATGGGCGCACTCTACTCCCCGCAGAGCAGAGGGAATTACAGCACATTCCGTAAACTACCCTTTCGAGGGGGGTTTCGGGGTCAGAGCACACAAGCCAGCACCTCACAAGCAACACCGTCCAGTTACCAGGGACAGTATAGAGGAGGTTTTCGGGGACAATATAGAGGAGGGCAATTCCCTAGGAATAGAGGAAGATTTCAGAGCCCCAAAACCCCTACTACTAAACAGTGACTCACATGTCACTCACCCCCTCCACACAACACCAGTGGGGGGAAGAATAAGTCATTATTACAAAGCATGGGAGGAAATCACTACAGACACTTGGGTTCTAGCAATTATCCAACATGGTTATTGCATAGAATTTCTACAATTCCCTCCAAACATACCACCAAAAGCACAAAATTTGACAACACACCATTCCAATCTCCTGGAGATAGAAGTGCAGGCACTATTGCAAAAGAATGCAATCGAATTAGTGCCAAACACACAAATAAACACAGGAGTTTACTCACTGTACTTTCTGATACCAAAGAAGGACAAAACGCTGAGACCAATCCTAGACCTCAGAGTAGTGAACACTTTCATCAAATCAGACCACTTTCACATGGTCACACTACAAGAAGTATTGCCATTGCTAAAACTACACGACTACATGGCAACTTTAGACCTCAAGGATGCTTATTTCCATATACCAATACACCCATCGCACAGGAAATACCTAAGGTTTGTATTCAAGGGAATACATTACCAATTCAAGGTACTGCCTTTCGGATTAACAACCGCACCAAGAGTCTTTACCAAATGTCTAGCGGTAGTCGCTGCACACATAAGAAGGCAGCAAATACATGTGTTCCCATATCTAGACGACTGGCTAATCAAGGCCCATTCGTTAATAGAGTGCTCAAATCACACAAATCATATCATACAAACCCTCTTCAAACTAGGGTTCACCGTCAATTTCACAAAATCCAAAATTCTGCCGCGCAAGGTACAACAATACCTGGGAGCCATAATAGACACATCAAAAGGAGTAGCCACTCCAAGTCCACAAAGAATTCAAAATTTCAACACCATCATACAACGCATGTATCCAACACAAAGGATACAAGCAAAGATGGTACTACAACTCCTAGGCATGATGTCTTCATGCATAGCCATTGTCCCAAACGCAAGACTGCACATGAGGCCCTTACAACAGTGCCTAGCATCACAATGGTCACAAGCACAGGGTCACTTTCTAGATCTGGTGTTAATAGACCGCCAAACTTACCTCGCTTCTGTGGTGGAACAACATAAATTTAAACAAGGGGCGGCCTTTCCAAGACCCAGTGCCACAATACGTAATAACAACAGATGCTTCCATGACAGGGTGGGGAGCACACCTCGATCAACACAGCATACAAGGACAATGGAACGTACATCAAACAAAACTGCATATAAATCACCTAGAACTTCTAGCAGTTTTTCAAGCACTAAAAGCTTTCCAACCAATAATAGTTCACAAATACATTCTCGTCAAAACAGACAACATGACAACAATGTATTATCTAAACAAGCAAGGGGGGACGCATTCCACGCAGTTAAGCCTGCTAGCACAAAAGATTTGGCGTTGGGCAATTCACAACCAAATTCGCCTAATAGCACAATTTATACCAGGGATCCAAAATCAACTCGCAGACAATCTCTCTCGAGATCACCAACAGGTCCACGAATGGGAAATTCACCCCCAAATTCTGAACACTTATTTCAAACTCTGGGGAACGCCTCAGATAGACTTGTTTGCGACAAAGGAGAACGCAAAATGCCAAAACTTCGCATCCAGATACCCACACAAACAGTCCCAAGGCAATGCCCTATGGATGAACTGGTCAGGGATATTTGCTTACGCTTTTCCTCCTCTCCCTCTCCTTCCTTACCTGGTAAACAAACTCAGTCAAAACAAACTCAAACTCATATTAATAGCACCAACTTGGGCAAGGCAACCCTGGTACACAACGCTGCTAGACCTATCAGTAGTACCCTGCATCAAATTGCCCAACAGGCCAGATCTGTTGACACAGCACAACCAAAAGATCAGACACCCAGATCAAGCATCGCTGAATCTAGCAATCTGGCTCCTGAAATCCTATAATTCGGGCACTTACAACTTACCCAAGAATGTATGGAAGTCATAAAACAAGCCAGAAGGCCATCCACCAGGCACTGCTATGCAAGTAAATGGAAGAGGTTTGTTTGCTACTGCCATATTAATCAAATACAACCATTACACACAACTCCAGAACATGTAGTGGGTTACTTGCTTCACTTACAAAAATCTAACCTGGCTTTCTCTTCCATTAAAATACACCTTGCAGCAATATCTGCATACCTGCAGACTACCTATTCAACTTCCCTATATAAGATACCAGTCATTCAAGCATTCATGGAGGGCCTTAGGAGAATTATACCACCAAGAACACCACCTGTTCCTTCATGGAACCTAAATGTTGTCCTAACTAGACTTATGGGTCCACCTTTTGAACCCATGCACTCCTGCGAAATACAGTTCCTAACCTGGAAGGTGGCATTTCTCATCGCCATTACTTCCCTAAGAAGAGTAAGCGAGATTCAGGCGTTTACAATACAGGAACCTTTTATACAACTACACAAGAATAAGGTCGTCCTAAGGACCAATCCTAAATTTTTGCCAAAGGTTATTTCACCGTTACATCTAAATCAAACAGTGGAACTTCCAGTGTTCTTTCCACAGCCAGATACCGTAGCTGAAAGGGCACTACATACATTAGATGTCAAAAGAGCATTGATGTATTACATTGACAGAACAAAAAACATCAGAAAGACTAAACAACTATTTATTGCATTTCAAAAACCTCATGCAGGAAACCCAATATCAAAACAAGGTATAGCCAGATGGATAGTTAAATGCATCCAAATCTGCTACCTTAAAGCTAAACGACAGCTGCCCATTACACCAAGGGCACACTCAACCTGAAAGAAAGGTGCTACCATGGCCTTTCTAGGAAACATCCCAATGCAAGAAATATGTAAGGCAGCCACATGGTCTACGCCTCACACATTCACCAAGCACTACTGTGTAGACGTGTTATCCGCACAACAAGCCACAGTAGGTCAAGCCGTATTAAGAACATTATTTCAGACTACTTCCACTCCTACAGGCTGATCCACCGCTTTTGGGGAGATAACTGCTTACTAGTCTATGCAAAACATGCGTATCTACAGCGACAGATGCCATCAAACTGAAAATGTCACTTACCCAGTGTACATCTGTTCGTGGCATCAGTCGCAGTAGATTCGCATGTGCCCACCCGCCTCCCCGGGAGCCTGTAGCAGTTTGGAAGTTACCTTCAACTATTTATATATGTATCATCTCAACCTTAAATAAGTGCATACTTACTCCATTGCATGGGCACTATTACTACAATTCAACTCCTACCTCACCCTCTGCGGGGAAAAACAATCGAAGATGGAGTCGACGCCCATGCGCAATGGAGACAAAAGGAGGAGTCACTCGGTCCCGTGACTCGAAAGACTTCTTCGAAGAAAAACAACTTGTAACACTCCGGCCCAACACCAGATGGCGAGCTATTGCAAAACATGCGAATCTACTGCGACTGATGCCACGAACAGATGTACACTGGGTAAGTGACATTTTCATTATCTTAATAATAATATTTCTGTTTTCGCATTCTGATGTACAACTGCACCAAATGTGTATTTTCCTGGTTTCTATTTTACTTAAGGTATTAATAGAGCATGACACTAGGTTCTGTTAGAAAAGGAGCACTTTGCACACTGGAGTGGTAAACAAAGTGCATTACATAGTTTGATGGTTGTCTGCAAAGGAGGGTTGTGAAAGGGCACAACTAAGGGCCAGATGTAGGAAAGATGGGAATTGCGACTTGCAATTTGCGAGTCGGAGCGACTCGCAAATTGCAAGTCGCAATTCCCAATGCAGTACGGTGTCTCAGACACCAACTGCAACTCGCTATGGGGTCGCAATGACCCACCTCATGAATATTCATGAGGTGGGTCGCAAATTGCGGCCCCATAGCGAGTATGGGCACTCGCTAACATGGAGGCCTGCTGACGTCAGCAGACCTCCATGTTCGCGACCTGCTTTTAAATAAAGCAGTTTTTTTTTTTGAAGTGTAGCCCGTTTTCCTGACAGGAAAACGAGCTGCACTGCAAAAAAAACCGAAACCTTTTGTTTCGGTATTTTTTCAGGGCAGGGAGTGGTCCCTTGGCCCACTCCCTGCCCTGAAAAAATATTTTGGGGTCCAGTCACAAACTGGAAGGGGTCCCATGGGGACCCCTTCCAATTTGCGAGTGGGTTACCATCCACTTGAAGTGGATGGTAACTGCGAGTCCATTTGCGACCACGTACGCGGTCGCAAATGGAATTGCATCCCACAGCGACTCGCAAATAGGAAGGGAACACCCCTTCCTATTTGCGAGTCGGAAATGCATATTGCGAGTCGGTAACGACTCGCAATATGCATTTCTGCATGCCAAACCCACGTTTGCGACTCGCAAACGGGTTGCTACATCTGGCCCTAGATCTTTAGATGAGCGAGGTGCAGTCCTCCCCCTTTGAAGGCGAGCAGTTGTTTCTACTACTTGGATTGAAGGAGGACACAAGTGCTGGAGTGTCCAGAACTAGTGCCTGGATCCAGGGGAAGCACAACAGCAGTTAGACTAGACCCATCGATACTCCTGGCCTTCTCATGATGTCACCCAGAGGGCACTCCAGTGCCGGGGTGTAGGGAGACCTGGGGCAAGGGTAATAAAAGAGAGGGAGACACAGGGGCCATTCTCACAAAACGATGCCAGACAAAGGCTACTGAGCGAACTTCCTTTTTGTGGTAGCTCTGCCTACTCTCCTCAGGAAGTGAAACAGCCTCCTTCAGATGCACTGCCCTGTGGTCCTTGACCTGTCAGCTTTTACAGTTCTTCATAATCTCATAGTTTACGTTCTATTAATCCTGGAGTCCATGCAGGTGAAATACAGTGTTGAGTTGGGGGCGTAGGGAGAGTTCTATCTCTTGTCATTTTTTAACTGACTTAGTAATGTGTGTAACCCCATGCCCCTTCCCTAACCCAAAGAAACTCAACTCTCCCTTCTCTCCTGGGAAAATGGTTTGGCCCTGGATTTAGAGAAAAGTTCTTATGGAGGACTGATACTAGCTTGGGTGCACGTACCAAAGAAACTAGTTTGCATTAACTCTCTGAGGCATCTTATCTCTTCCAAGCCAGCAGATACAGCAATTGGCCATGTCCAGCTCAAGAGGCTATTTTAATCTCGAGCTCGTCCTCAGAAGAATCATTGCTCAAAGTGGGAGGAGGAGCTGATGGAGAGCACTTATTAGCCAATTTAAGTCTAGAAACATGAATCATAGGATGTATTTGCCAACAGATGGGTAACGTAACTCGTACTGCAGAGAATCCCATTAACTTTTCTACCTAAAAGGTCCCATAAATGTGGGTGAGAATTTCGAATTTGACTCTGGAATTTATCTCTTGCTTTATATGCTGGGACAAATGGACAATATGCATCAGAAAAACGTGTACAAGCTTCCTTTGCTTTAGCCAGATGCTTTTTAAGAGTTTGTTGAATGGTTTGTACTTTGGTACCAACTGTGATTTTGATGGAATGGAGGATTTTGCTATTTTAAGTGGTAACATTCTGGGAAGTATTCCGTGAATTTGATGAGAGGATCTTTCACCTTGGTAATAGAAAGATTACAAGGCTGAGGAGTTATTTCTTCCTTTGTCTGGTTAAAGCATCAGTTTTCCCGTATCTGTTTCCTGGTTAATAGGTGGTCTAGTGATCAAAATGGGAAAATAAAAATGTGCACGACAATGTTCTGCCATTTGGGTTTTTCTTAGAGTAAGCTTTGGAAGGCTTTTGTGGTTGGGCCAGACTGTGGCCTGATGCTGTGCCCCTTCCATATAGTGTCACCCCGCAGTGAATGCTTCCTTGATTGCCACTAACTCTTGATCATAGTCAGTATGATTGATTTTTGCACTATTAGGGGTTAAAGAATAAAAGGATACAATATATAGGGCCTCCATAAAGAGATCACGTTGTGAGAGTGAAGTTACAACAGCAAACAAAGAGGCATTAGTTTCTATTGTGAAAGTTAAACTGATTCTAGGATGTCTCCAAATAGGTGCAGAAGTAAAAATCTCTTCCAGAGCCTAGAAAGTGTGCTCCTGCTCCCTGGTCCAGCAAAAATATTCTTTTTTAGTAAGCTTGATGATGGGTTTAAAGATAGGGGAAAACCTTTTGAATTGCTGATAAAAGTTGATGAATCCCAGGAAACATATCCCCTTGGCTGTAGTAGGTTGGGGGTACTTGCAAAGAGCTTTTACTTAATTAGGACCCTTTCTGATCTCATTTGTGGAAATCTGAAACCCCATGAAATGTATCTGTAAAACTTGAAATTCACACTTTTCAATCATATATTTAAAAGTGTTTTCTTAATCTTTGTAGAATATCTCGTATATGACCTTGATGTGGTTGAAGATTCTTAGACAACTCATGTATATCATCTAAATCTACCTCCAGGGCTTTAAATGGACTGTTACTCACCGGTATTAAATATCAGCACTTCTTTGTTTTCTCCCCTTGAGAACCAGAACTTCTCCTTGGCGCTGCAGAGTACAGGTGCTCAATATTGGCATCCGGGCAGGCTTGGGTGTATTGGTACTACTAGTGCAAGTGCTTCTTCCATCTGATAGAAACATCTAGTTGCAGATTCCTTCAAGTGTCAATCTGGATCCAGAATTTTTTCTCGAGCAGTACCCCTACCCCATTAGGTAGTGTTGATTGGCTCCATGTCCGTCTCCATCGGATATGAGATCACAGTTCCTATATAGGCGCTGGTGCGCTAATGTCAGTTATTTTCTCTTTGCATCAGCCAGCTTCGATTCAAAGAGAGCTTTCCCTCAGTAATTTTTTGACAGGTCTTTTTTGACTTTTTGCTTAAGTTTTTTTGGAGTTTCTAACTCCTGGTGTGTCGAGGGATGTCATCTAGGAAGACCGGGCTCAGGCCCTGTGGATCCTGTCATTGGGTGGTGTCCGTGACGGATCAGCACTTCATGTGCCTTTGGTGTTTGGACCACAACCACAACCCGAAGTTGTGTTCTTGAGTCATGGGTCATGAATCCGAAGGCTTCGAGGGAGTAGTACCTGAAGCTGATGGCGGCCCGAAGCTTGCCGCCGCACAAGTCAAGGTCCCAGTTGAGAGGAAGGTCCTGGGAGTGGTCATGGAGTCCTCCATTGTCATCGTCCCACTCCAAGTCCTCTGAGAAATTGGGTAAGTCTAAACACAAGAAGAAGCAGAAGAAATTGAAATATTCTTCGACTTCACCTCGTCTCTCAGCCGACGAGATGAGGGAGCATAGTCATTCTAGGAATCCCTCTGCGGAGCCTGTGTCTTAGCTGACTCCACGTCTCCTCCAGTTTCTGGAAGCCGGATCGAACCCTGCCCAGCTAAAAGATTTATATGAGGCCATGCACCTCATTTTTGGGCAGTCCAAAACCGTTGGTGCATCTTAGAGCCCCGTGGAGTCAGAAGGTGCCCCAAAGGGTTCCGCGCTGGCGGCTTTGGCCTTGGCTCCGAGGGGCACCCGTTGATCAATGTTTGGATCTGGTACAGCATTGTTCATACCACCTTGATCTTCCCCGATGCTAGTCTTGACGCTCCCAGCCCCATCCACGCCTCTGGGTAGTGCCATTCCCATCCTCATTGCTGACTCTGACACGGAGCCAGATGGGCATTGTACGACAATGACTGTGGCGGCGACAGAAGCCGTGCCTCCTATGTCAGATCCTGATTCTTTTTCCTATGAGCTAGGTTACACTGAGGAATAGGAGGGGTCGCCGGACCTCTCGGAATACCAGCTCCAAGATCCTATTGACTGGCTTACAAACTTGGGGGAATATACTGGCATGCTTTCTCCCCCTATCAGGGCTATGCAGGAGGGAGCTTCATACTCCATGGTGGTGCAAAGAGCAGCTGAGGTCCTGGACCTTGAGCTGCCTTCAGTGGCAGTCAGGACTAACATCCTGGCAGAGGTGCTTCAACCTGGAGCTTCATCCTCCGAACCCCACTCCCCTTCACTGAAGCCCTTACACATTTCCTACTGGGTACCTGGACCAAACCCAGCAAAGAGACTTCTGTCAACAGGACAATTGCCCACTGCTGTCACCCTGCTCCGGGTGACCCAACTTTCTTTACGCAACACCCCACCCCTGAAAGCTTGGTTATTCAAGCCTCCCATGGCGCATTCCCTTCCACACCCCCGGATGGGAAATCCAAGAGGCTGGATGCACTTTGGAAGAAGATGTTTCCTTCCGCCAATCTGGCATTGCGGTCCGTGAACATTGCATGGCTTATGGGCTGTTACTCCCACATGCTGTGGGATACGGTTGCGCAAGTGCTGCCACAGGTCCTGGAGGATGCCAGGGCTTTACTTTCCCAAGCAGTTGTTGATGGGAGAGATGCAGCAAAGTTCACGATCCAATGTGGACTAGACATGACCAACTCACTGGGCAGAGTGATTTCACTGACAGGCGCCCTTAAGCGCCACACCTGGTTGAGGACATCTGGCTTTTCAGGGGATGTCCAAGCCAATCTTATGGACATGCCATTTGATGGCACCCATCTATTTGAAGAAAAAGCAGACTCGCTGCTCGAGCCCTTCAAGGATTCTTGTGCTATGGCCAGGTGGCCCCTTGTCATCCTCAGTCTGCTTTTTGGGTTACTGAAGGGGTGCCCAACTGCGTCCGTTCCACTCCAGCTACAGTGCTGCGCAAGCCTCTGCGTGGCTGGGGACTTGGGATCCACTAACCTCCTGGATCAGGGAGCCAGTAGTCGGGCCAGTCCACCTGATCACATGCTCTCATGCCAGCCCCCCACATAGCTGTCTCCAAACCCTGGTCTGACTCATTCCCACCTGGGACCAGTCGGAGGCAGGATCCACTAACACTAGCTCCGCTGGCAGTCCATCAGGTCAGACAGGTGGGTTTTGCAGATATTCCGAAGGGACAACTCCCTCCCCTTCGAGACTGCCCCTCCATCCATGCCACCATCCCATGATCGGATAATGGAGTTTCACTTGTTACTTCTCCGATGGCTCTCTTGGCCAAGAGAGCCATGGAGAGATTTCCTGTGCCAGAAGTAGGCTGCGCTTGCTATTTCTGCTACTTTTAGGTACTTTTTGGTACCTAAAAAGAACAAGGGCCTCCACCCTATCCTAGACCCTAGCTCCCTCAATCTCTTCCTCAGGAAGTTCAAAATGCTCAGTCTGGCTTAGGTTCTATCTGATTTGGACCCAGGAGACTGGATGGTAGCATTTGACTTCCAAGACACATGTCCATATTCCCGTCCTGCCTGCCCACAGATGTTACTTGCAGTTCACGGTGGGCCAGAAGCACTTTCAGTTCATCATGCTCCACTTTGGCCTTACCAGCACTCATCAGGTGTTCACCAAGGTGATGGTGGTGGTTGCAGCTCATCTCCGCAGGTCAGGGTTTTCAGTCTTCCCCTACCTCGAAGACTGGCTGTTAAAGGCGGGCTCACCCCAGGCTGCCGCCTTCTGCCTCCAAACTACACTAGACTGCCTGCGTTCACTGGGGTTCACTATAAACATCTCTCCTGGTCCAGATCTCGGAGGGAACTGTGCAAGATCTGAAGTGATAATTAACGATCTGCAGATGGGTCAGAGGGAGATTTCTTTCCCTTTCCCAACCAGATCTGACAGAAATTACAGATGCATCACTCCTGGATGGGGTGGCTATCTGAGAGAGGCAGAGATCTAAGGCATCTGGTCTATGGCAGACTCTGTTCTCCACATCAACCTGTTGGAGCTCTGTTTGATCAGACTAACATTGAAAGCATTTCTTCCCTCTCTCAAGGGAAAGGTATTGCAGGTGTTCACAGACAACACCACTGCCATGTGGTACTGCAACAAGCAGGGCAGGGTGGGGTCATGGACACTTTGTCAGGAGGCTCTGCTCCTCTGAACATGCCTGGAACAACAGGGCATCTCCCTGATGTCTCAACATCTGGCAGTATCTCTGAACACCGAGAGCAGACAAACTCAGCCAACAATGCTTAGTCAATCACTAATGGAATCTCCATCAGGAGGAGCCTTGGTTAGGTCTGTTTGCTTCTGCAGAGAATGCGCAATGTCAGCATTGCCAGTTGGAGTTTCCAAGGCGGCAATTGCTCAGGACGCTTTTTGTCTCAAGTGGCACTCGAGCTTCCTGTACACCTTTCTGCCCATACCACTTCTGCCCAGAATTCTTAAAAAGATCAAGAACGACTTGCCCCAAGTCAACCTTGTGGCTCTGTACTGGGCACGGAGAAACTGGTATCCCAAACTACTGAGCATGGCTATCGATCCTCTGATCAGGTGGATCATCTGTCGCAGCAGCATGGGAGAGTACTCCGCCTGAACCTATCCAGCCTCCCCTTTCTTGCGTGGAGATTGAGCGGTGACATTTGACAGCTATTGACCTTCCGCCCGAAGTCTGTAACATAATCTTGGCAAGCCAGATGTCCCTCCACCAAAATGGTAAATGCCTGTTGTTGGAATAAATTTGTGGCATGGTGCATAGACAACTCTGTTGACCCCCTTTCTGCCCCTCTCTCTGATGTCCCATTGTTTATCCTTTCTCTGGCCCAGCAGGGCTCTGCTATAGGCACTCTCAAAGATTATTGGTCTGCTATTTCTGCATTTTTGAGGTTGCCTAATCAACCTCCTTTGTTTAAGCCCCCTATTGTTACTAGGTTCCTCAAAGATCTTACTCATGTGTTTCCTCCATCCCCTTTTATAATGCCCCGAATGGATTTGAATTTGGTTTTGATATTCCTGATGTGTGCTCCTATTGAGCCTCTCCAGAGCTGTACACTCAGGCTTCTCACGTTAAAAACAGCCTTCCTCTTGGCCATTACATCTTTCAACAAAATGAGTGAGCTGCAGGCATTGTCCTCTAAACCACCCTATGTATCCATCTATCCTGACAAAGTGGTGCTTTGCACTAAGGCTTCCTTTTTTGACAAAAGTGGTTACGCCCTTTCAGGTAGGCCAGTCCATCACCTTGTCTGCTTTTTATGCACCCCCACATCCTTCTAAGGATGAGGGAGACTTCACCGCCTGGGCCCAAAAAGAGCGTTGGTGGTCTTCCTTGATCGTACAAAAGTGTTCCGGGAGGATGATCCACTCTTTGTCGGTTATGTGGGTGCGAAGAAAGGTTGGGCAGTGTAGAAGCAGACCATCTCCCGATGGGTCATATTCTGCATTGAAATCTCCTACGCACTGGCCAAGAAGCAACTACCTGAAGGTTTGCATGCTCATTCAACCAGAGATACAGCTGTGACCACTCCGTTAGCACGTTGAGTTCCAGTCCTTGATATCTGTCAGACGGTAACGTGGGCATTGCAGCAAACATTTACCAAACACTACTATCTGAACAATCAGGTCCATAGGGATGGGTACTTTGCCCATTCAGTCCTGCAGGACTTTCTGGTATCATCTTAGTTGCACACCCCTCTCTGCGGATGGTACTGCTTGAATATCTATTGTAAGGTCGAGAATCTGCAACTAGATGCCTCTATCAGCTGGACAAGTTACTTACCTTTGGTAATGCCTAATCTGGTAGAGACAATATCTAGTTAGTTGCAGTTTCCTTCCTGACCTACCCATCCTCCCCGCTCTGTGAACTGATTTTTATAGAGAGGGACTGCCCTTTCAGGACTTTAAATTTGAGGAGCGTGATCTGCATGCCACTTTGTTCCTGAAGCCTTGTGCTTAGCTTCTGCGAATGATGTATATTATCTAAGGGGCAGGAGGGAGGTGGTTGCGAGGGCCAGAGTCACACTCACACTCTTAATTGGCAGGAGTTCCAATTAGGTCATGCACAGTCAATCGAACTGCAAGTTTGACATTGGCGCTGCAATGTCTCGTGATGTGCAGGAATTTGAAAATAACACTTTTACATAATGGTTTCAAGTGTTCTGTGACCACGCTGATTGAAGAGGTGGAGAGGCAGCCAGAATGTGGGTCAAGGCGCCGTGCACGTGAGTGGGTCTCCCTGTCACTGGTACATAAGCATGTAAAAACTGTCTTGAATGTTGTCGGTGTGCCTTTTTATTTGTGTATGCATGGATGTGAGAATGTCTTTATGTTCCCCGCTCTGATGCCACAGACCCACAAGCTCTACAAGGGTTAGGGGAGGACAAGGTAGCAGTCACTCTCTACCCCACTTTTTATGTTAAGATTCATGTCTAGCATTTCACTTTTTGTTACTGTGTAGTTGTAATAGTCAACCCAGCTGGCAGGAAAACATAAAAGGTTAGTGTGCCTGCTGCAGAAATCTACTTTCAAATTCTTGGTTGGAATCTTGAGAGAGTATCTTTGGCTTTTTAGTTTTCTGAATGTGATAAAATCATCACCATTTAGATTACTTGTAGTAAACTGTAATGCTTATTACACTATGTAAAGGAAGCAGGCTGTAATCCTAGAGGAGTGGCACTGGTGCACTACAGGTGCTTGTAGTAACAGGCTGATAAGTGACACAATGGGCTCCTAATAATAAACCAATCAGTGTGCTCGCTACCAACTTCAACTGAGGCAGAAAAGAGGAGCTGACATACTGACAGGTAACCTAATTCAGCCAACAGCACACATATTGGTATAGTTAGACAGTCAGGATTAGAGTTTGGGTCTCCTGGTTATACAGACAACAATGTTTCCACTAGATTACACTCAACTGCAATGCTGCATCCTCAACATTTGGTTGTTCTAGATGTCTGTATGATGCCCTTTCTGAAAATATAGCTTCTTTGCAAGAAAACTGTGTAGGAAATTGTGCTATTTAGTTCAAAGAACACCTGCTGCTGGTGCACAGCAAGAAAATTGTGATTTTATTAATGTTTGCTTCACGGCTGTGCTCCTAGACACCCTTCTAGGCACATCCTACTCAATCTGGTGAGTACCTGCACATCTTTTTTCCTATTTAAAGCACTGTATACCACTAAGAAGATGACCAACAGTTCTGATCATAGAATTAAAAAATGCACAGTTGTATTCCCTCTGCTGTGGGGAGTGTCTGCTCCGTTTTTAGTGCGAGCTTGCGGGTGCATGCTCTACCGCATGCCTCTCACTTGTAAGACTCTGCTGTGTTCAGTAAAGGGCTTGAAGCCCGCCTGTCACTCACCATTTGTTGGTTTGTGTGGCACTCTTCTTTACAGCCTCGTAATTCGTAAAGACACGCCTGGCATCAATTCCGTTCCTCTGTGTGGAGCAGGGATCAAGCACTAATTGATTTTAAATTAATTAGTACCTGTCCGCTGCTCCCCATGTGATCGAGGTACTATTTTGTTCCTTGTAACTTCTAGTAGCCTGAAAACAGAAGGCTTGTGACTGGCAAAAAAGTTCCCAGCACGACAAACAAAATTGCTAAGTTTTATTTGTAAAAGCTTTTATTTTGTTAAATCGTCTTTTCTCAGTATCCACTCATGTTTTCTTTTATTTTTGCTCGTGGGCGCTGCTGTCAAAATATGACAATTAACTTGTTCGAAATATGCAAGACCTATTCTATTTCAAATGCTTGTTGTCTGGTTGAAAAAGACCAGTTGTCACTTTACCAAGAATTGCGGGGCCTAACGCTCACCCATTGCTTAGCGCTGGTTGTCATTATCATGTGAATGCTTCCTATTCTCTCCCCGGCCTCTCGTTCTCTCGTTCTCTTTTTTTATTTTGCTTTTTTACGCTAAAACATTTTAAAGTGTTATTATTTACTGCTCCAAGTGGCGTTAACCATCTGTGATCGCTAAGTAAAATAGCGCAGTAGGTGGCGCACGTCATCTCGATTGCACACTCATGCATGCCCCGGTGGGTGACGCGTGATAGGCTGTGCTTATAAAGGCAGCTGTTGTATTTCGAAGAGATATGAATTAAACGTTAACACTCAGAACCGTCATGCAATGGCCAATAGAGGGAGAGCCATCTTTATAAATCCGACTCATAGCTCAACCTTTTGTGTGAAAAAAACATTCTAAAATTATGTAACACTTTTTACAGAACCTCGCTAAAAAAAGTTTTGCAAACAAAAGTGAGAAATGAAGTTCTCTAAATGTCACATGCCTTACCTACGTCTATGCATCATTAGTCTTTGCATTTTCCTCGTTCCGCACAAAACCATATTGTTGCCAATCACATAATTGAAACGGCTGTAGCAATACAGATGCCCAATGCAAAACAATGCAGTGTAATTCCGTACCGCTAAAGGACATTCTGGCAACAAGCTCATACTGACTAGGTGATATGAATGGATAATTAGCAATTTGTTCCAAATGCTTGTCAAATCCAATTTAGGAATTTTCGGTTCCTCGGTACCATTGTCCAAATTAGTTTAGTTTTATTTTGTGCGAAATTAGTCATGTGTAAACTTTGAACTCAATGCACGTGCAGTAATGAAGGGCCAGATATACCGAGGAAAAGGGCCGTACCTACAAAGCTTTTTGCATTCACAAACAACCCAATTCACGGAATCAGGCTATTTGAGAACGCAAAAAGACATTTTGTATGTGCCAAGCCCAAACTGCGATTCAGTAACCTATTAACCAAGAATTTAGGATTGTGAATCGGTATTTAGGAGCGGCGTGTTTAGGACGACCCTTCCTAATACCGATTCACATTGGTATGTACAAATGTTTTGAGATCAAAATGAGGTCCAAAACGTTTGCATTTTACCATCACCTCGAAGTTGGTGGTACCCCATTTGCATATGGAAAGGCGTAACCAAGGACTCCTTCCCCTTTGACAGTGATTGAAAAAATACTTTTTAAGAGCAGGCAGTGGTCCCACGCGCCACTGCCTACTTAAAAAAATGGAAAAGAAGTATTCTTTTTTTATATACGCATGCCAAAACTACATTTAAAAAATAAAGATTGCTGTATTGTAAATAAATAATAGACATGGTGCTCTGGTGACCCCAGCAGGTTACCATCCCTGTGATTTTTGCGCTTCCCAGTGGGTCACAAACTGAGATCTACCTCATTAATATTCATGAGGTAGGTCTATTTGCGACTCCCGTGGGAATTGCAGAAAGTGTAAAACATATTTTTGTATATTAGTGTTTGTGATTACCAAATAGCAGATCACAAAAATTCACAATTTGTTAATCACAAACACAATATATATACATCTGTCCCTAGAGGGGCATGGCTAACCACCCAAGATGCCGGTCGTCTAATTGTGGAGCTCAGGGTCCGGGCCCGCCGGTATTGAAACATCCGTACGCAAATGGGGACGTCTATTGAAGGAGGAGACGACAAACGCCCATAACTAATAAGCGGGCACTAAATCGGGCAAAAATAAGCTCCCGTCCGTCATTGTGCTGGCAAGGACGGGCTGCGGACAGAGCGGGTCTGGTGGACAGCCGGCCGCGCCCGGATGCGACGGCCTCGAGACAAGCAGAACATTGCAGTGGGTCGGAGCGGGACGCAGAGGCCTGGTGGAGGTGTGGCCGAGACCGGCGTTGACTGGGAAGAGCCTGGGCTGTGATGCCGGGGCCCCACCCACCCCTCCCCGATGCCCGCTTCCCCCATCTCCCCCCTTTTTTTTTACTCTCTAGAAGCATGAGAAGGAGGCCTGACACAGGGGAGAGCTGGCGCATCCGGGGGCAGAGGACGCTGGATGCCACAAATTGTGAAGATTGCAGCTGGTAAAGAAATGCCGTGGAGTGGCCCCGATTCTACTGGCGGTGAGTGGCACTCACCGAAAGGCCTTAACTAAGAGATGGCCTCAGCACATGAGAAGTCTATGAGGACTGAAACAGGCATGGAACGAAGGGCGCGATGGGCGTCCACTTCTGGACCCCAAAACTGAAACTGCAACTTGCCGGTGAGAGCGAAGGCCACCAACCTGAGGGGTGGTTTGTGGGGGTCTGGGGCTACATTGGAGGGGCCCCCCGCTGGACCAACTATTGGGGCTGGAGTGCCGATCTCTCAGGTCAGAAACAGTACGGGTGGCCGTGACCATGGGCCGCAAAAAAGGCAAACACTTGGATAGCACCGGGACGCCAACCGCAGGCAATTATGTGCTGGCCACAGCAATAGACACTCCAATGGACAAATTGGATGTTATATTACAAGAAATTAGAGAATCACAGCTGGCAATAGAACAAAGACTAGGCTCTATCACAACGGAACTTGGTATCCTGAAAGGTGACCAAAAAAACTAACGGACAGAATAAAACAAATGGAAACAGATGTTGCTACTCTCCTCCCTGCCCACAAAGAATGTGAGAACGCAATTCAACATTTACAAAAACAGGTGGAAGCCCTACAAGAGAGAGTCGAAGATGCAGAAGGAAGATCACGCCAAAATAACGTCCACATAATTGGCCTCCCGGAAGGAAAAGAAGGGCGAGATGCCACACAATATGTAGAGACATGGCTGAAAACGATAGCAACGGATGGGCTGTCGACTCACTTCATAATAGAGAGAGCACACTGATTCCCGGGAAGGAGACTTCCACCAGGGGCGCCACCCTGGCCCATGGTGGCCCGGGTGTTGAACTACAGAGATCGTGATGCCCTGCTGCAAGCAGCGAGAGAAGCGGACCCCATCATCGTAGATAATGCTTGAGTATCCCTATATCCGGACTACACGTTGGCAGTCCAGAGGCGTAGGGCCTCCTTCCAGACAGTAAAGAAACAATTATGAGCAGAGGGGCTATCATACGCCCTACTGTTTCCGGCCCGATTACGCATCACACACAACCAAAAAGCTCAGTTTTTTTAAACAACTGAATTGGTGCGTGACTGGCTGGATACGACCTCCCTGCACTCGAGCCACAAAGAACAAAGTGATACCCTGCCAGAAAAACAGGCCCGCCGGCCCCTCAAAGACAGACAAACTCGACAACACCCAACGCGAAGGAATACTGGGCCAACATTGTCGCAAGTGTTGGAGAGTCAGAGATTAGCAATACAGACATACTCAATACAAAGAGAAGGATTTCCTCCTCCCAGCATTGCCTCCTCTGTGGACAGTACTGAAGTATCCGACTCAGAAGGAAGTATAGCGTTATTCCCTTCCATTACTCCTCAGATGGCGCATGAGCTCTAACGAAAAGGCTGTATGAGAAAGTGGTCTCCTGTTTGGTTATTCCCAAGAGCTAAAGTAAGGGCTCCGCAGGGTACTAATGGTCACCCACCCAGACCAGAAAGTAACTTAGAGCAGACAGACCTGGCTATGAAACATCACCTCATTACGAGAGCAAGTCTGCGGCTGGTAAAGGGAGGAAGAACCAGCTGCAAAAATAGAGCACCGATGTGCATAGGTAAAGGGTGGTCCCCTCTGCTTGTAGATGAGTTCCCACCTCCTGTGGAGACTATAACTCCTATACTAAGTGGTGGGCCCGGAGGGTCGATCGCTGTGGTTCCTATACTGTATGTGAGAAACTGCCAATCACAGAACAGAAGAGACGCACATAGCCTATATCTTTTACAACCCCCATAGTGTAGGCTTGTTTGTTTACATAATAATGGTAATTAACTGGTTACGTTCCTATTATGTAATGGTTTGGCGGAGACAGTTTTGGCTCTGCCTAGTATTGAGCACAGTTGGGGGAAATGTTTATTATATCAATGTTATGACATCAGCACATGTATTACAAAAAATACGTATAGAGAACAGCAGGACGGTATGGATTGGGAGAGGGAATAACACACTAATGATATATCATGTTTCCGCACGTAATTACAATATTATCACTTGGCATGTGCGTGGAATGGGATCTATCCATAAACGGCACAGAATAATGACCCAATTAAATCACCGTAAAGCACACATAGTATACCTACAGGAAACGCACCTCACGCCCATGAGGTGGGGAAACTGCAAAAAATGGAGGGGGCAACTGTTCCACACCTCGTATTCTGCTTTTGCTCATGGAGCGGCTATATGGATACAATCTGGTGTCCCTTTTGAAGTAATAGACACGAAAGTGGATAAAGATGGCAGGTACACTTTGGTCAGAGGTAACTTAGATGGGAAGCCCGTGGTACTGGGAAGTCGTTATGCTCCAAACAGTGGTCAGGATGCTTTCCTAGAACACCTATTGAGTGTCCTATCACAATGAGCGCACATACCCTGGATCCTGGGTGGGGACTATAATGCAGTATTAGATACATCCCTTGACCGCTCTATCCCCCCGTTGTCGGGCACAAATGCGCAGAGACAGGTGGAGGGGCTACGAAAATGGTTACAAGTCTGGGCTCTCACCAACATATGGCGGGCAAGAAATGAGGGGATGTGGGAGTACTCCTTCTACTCACACCCACACAAAGTGCACATACGTATTTTATCTTATGCACTAATACACTACAGACCCAGATGACCCATGCCACCTACTTAGGGAAAACACTATCAGATCATAATCCACTAGAATTGACAGTGAATTGGGGACGGGCGTCCACACCGATTCCAACATGGTGATTACAACCACTGCTCCTTGAAGATGCAGTATTGAAAAAGGAAATAGCTCAAGTAATAACAAACTTTTTTACCGACAACACAGGAACTGTGTCCTTTCCATTGGTAGAATGGGAGGCATTCAAGGTGGTAATAAGAGGAGCGATGATGGGAGCGATGACAGGAGCACGAGCGGTTATATTAAGGGAGTTAAAACGTGTAGAAGACAGATTAGGGCCCCTAGAAAAGGAAGCAGTGCTTCAGACGCCCCAGGCCCAGATGTTGCAAGACGCCAGGGCCGAACACGCAGAACTCCTTGAAAGACTACGAAAGGTGGATTATACGAAATATAAGGAACAAGCGCACAATGATGGGTATAAGGCGGGCACGCCTTTAGCGTGCCTAATAAATGATGAGCCATCTCCCACTCCTATACTATACATCTATACTCCACAACTAACTAGTATAAACACACAGGTGGAGATTAACACTGCATTTCGAGACTACTACACAACTCTGTATTCTGCACCACCAGCACTAGATCAGGTACAGCTCAGTTCCTTCCTCTCTTACATTACCCTACCAACACTCAGCGACACTGCCAGGCAAGTCCTAGGAGCACAGATAACACAAGGGGAGATCCGAGAGGCCATTAAGGGCATGGCTCGTAATAAATCACCGGGATCGGCTGGTCTCCCGACTGAATTTCATTCATTATATAGCACAAAACTGGCTCCTCAATTGGAAAAATTATACCAAGCCTCGATGACTGTTGGTCACCTCCCTGATACGACAAAGCAGACAATAGTGACTTCATTCCAGGAAGACCAAGGCACTCGTGCAAATAGTAAAGACTTTAGTGTCTGTGTTGTTAATAATATAGTGTCTTCTTCTTGTAATCCAAATTCACTCAATAAGTGTAATCAGAAGTCAGCAGCTTAAATCCATTCTTCAAATTATTATTTGGTATTGTTATTCTTGTCAATGGTCAAAAACCAACAGCCAACACGTGTTTCGTCATGCTAGAGAATAATCTCACTGATTTCCTCAGGGCTGTAAAGGATACAATTATAACTATTTACAAGCATGTATTACAAATATCCTGTCAATTGACAGATTTAATAGATATAACCCATCACCATCACCAGACGTTGTTGTAACAAAAATAGTGACTTCATTACTAAAACCTGGCAAACTTGCAACAGATATGTCGTTCTATAGGTCCCTATCATTACTGAATACAGAATATAAAATACTAGCTAAAATGTTAGCACAGAGACTCCTCCCCTTCATAGGCACCTTGATCTACACAGATCAATGTGGATTTATACCGACTCGTAACACCTCCCTAAATGTACACCGACTATATCACATTATAGATCATACAAGAGAGAGATATCCCCCAGTGGGTTGTCTTTCTCTGGATCTTCGCCAGGCAACTGATACCTTAAATTGGGATTACTTTTCGAAGTACTGACGCGATTTGGGCTCCCGAATGACTACATACTCTGGGTGCGACTGTTATACGCTGATCCCACAGCAAGAGCACGCACTGGACAGAACATTTCAAACTTCTACCACATTTATAGAGGTACTAGACAGGGATGCCCACTGCCCCCCTGCTGTTTGTTTTGGCGGTGGAACCTCTGTCACACCGACTCCGACATGACGCTGAGTCGTGGGGAATTGAAATAGGCACTACAGTGCACTCGATATCACTATATGCCGATGACATTATACTATACGTGAAAGATCTAGGTCAAAACCTAAAGTCTGCTGCACAAATATTCTACGATTTCGCACCATTGTCAGGACTAGAGACCAATTACAATAAATCCATAGCATTCTTATTCTTTAAAATGGACATGTGTGACACAATTACCTTTGGTGACAAACCACTGCAAGTAGCCGTGGACACTTTCCGATACCTAGGAATCCAAATATATATCGAACCCCATTGGATTTGTTAGAGGGCAACCTACAGAGAGCGATGGCTTTGCTTAAATCACAGGTCCAGTTCTGGATAACACTGCAGCTGTCCATTGCGGGCCGACTAGCACTGGCAAAGATGGTAATGCTGCCCCGTATCTTGTACTACTTTATGAACCTGCCGGTGAGGGCGCCTGATACCTACTTTAAAACACTCCATTCTATGTTGGTGGACCTCGTCTGGGGGAAGGGGAGGCGCCGGATTAGCTTAGTAAAACTACAAATGCCGGCGGACGAGGGAGGTATGGGTGCGCCAGATTTTAAAGCCTACTGTGTGGCGGGCCAACTTCAATGGCTTGCATACTGGTTGGCTGGACGAAATTTACATGAGATAGAGTTCACCCAATCAATGTTAGATAGGAGCTGCCTACATTCGCTGATCTGTCCCGGATCCCGCCCCCGGGGAGGCTGCCACATTTGTTACGAGTGGCCTTGCAGTACTGGAAGCTTGCTCTCAGATACACCGCCGACACAGTTCCCTATGCCTCAGATATTCCACTGTTGGGGCTACCTGTGAATGTTGAAATACTGACTTAAAGTAGGATACAAGGGTGGACACAGGAGGGAGTATATACTATTGGGATGCTATTCAAGGACCGTCAGTTACTCACACATATGGATTTCATTCATGAACACAACTTGCCTACCTCACTGTTTCTGTTATACACAAACATAGTACACTACATCAAAGACCACTGGGCTCCAGATCGTATAGAGCCCCCAACGCACGATTCCATTCATACATTGCACATCATAGGGTATGGGAGGCA
This sequence comes from Pleurodeles waltl, assembly GCF_031143425.1. Lineage (NCBI taxonomy): Eukaryota > Metazoa > Chordata > Amphibia > Caudata > Salamandridae > Pleurodeles > Pleurodeles waltl. Next base: position 602,474,123 of record NC_090442.1, on the reverse strand, counting down.
CCTAATCAAATGGCTTTATAGAGGGCTTAGAGTACATTTACAAAAGCCCCTTACCCCCCTAAGAACCAAATGGAGGGCAGACATGGGCAGGGAACTCTCAGATAAAGAGTGGTCTTCTATTCTGGTGTACCTAAAACAAGTATCCCGAAATACGAGGTTCAAGTTCATACAATATACCATACTACACAGAGCGTATCTTACACCACATAGGCTACACATACTATTCCCGGCACTCTCACCGGCATGTGCAAGATGCAGGGCCGACGATGCAGAACTGCTTCATATGCTTTGAAGCTGCCCTAGTATCACTCAATACTGGCACAACGTGGGTACCATATTAGAGAGGGTGATGGGAAGATGTGACTGGCAGATGGCAGAGGCATGCCTGCTCGGCCTATTCCCACACACCAAAAAAGGGAGGGTGTTGTCACGCTTTGCAGACTTGGCCCTACTGTTAGCAAAACACCTTTTAACTAGGCGCTGAAAGGCTACAATAGCACCCTCGATATTACAGTGGAGTGCAGCGGTGGTGGAGTGGGGCACAGTGGAGAGTACCACCCTCAGACGGGAGGAGAGCAGGGAGCTAAGAAAACACCCTATGGCATTAGACTGGGATGCGTTACTAGAAACTTAAAAAATAGCATACGAAGATGAAAGGGAGACTGACTGAAGAAATAAAGATCACTCATAACATACCACTGAGATTATTGAAGTCCACCTGTAGGAACTGAAAATTGGTGACACTTGCAATGGGCTATGGAGTTATTCTCTCGGGGTCACAAATACGCTGCAAGATCTCTTACGGGCTAGAAGTATGGTGTGGTCGCGTGTTGCATAGCGAATGGTTAAGGCGAGACACATCACTGCTGTGACTATCATTTGAGAATCTGATGTCAAGTTTAAAGGGGAGGGAGGGCGGGGAATGTTATTTGTTATTAGTTATTAAAAGAACGCATTACCAATTGTCAGAGTTATATATGCCATGATCATGCTAAATAACTATACATCGGGCTGGAACGAGCTTCATAGATGCACTTTGACTTAAGGTTGGAATCTTAAAGCTATAATATACAAATGTTAACTACTGTGAAAAAGACCATAAATAATAGGCAAACATGCCACAAAGCACAATATGCATGATATTGTATAAACTGTGATGAAACAATAAAAATGTGTTTAAAAAATAAATGTACATCTGGCCCTAGATTCAGTAAAAGGCACCCTATATTGCGCACTGACTTTTATCAAATCTGTTCTGTTTTTGCAAACCAACCTATGTACTAATAGGTCTGTCGCAAAAACCCAAATCGTAATGGGTTGCAATTTGACCTACCTCATTAATATTAATGAGGTAGGTTGCAAATTGTGACCCACTATGAATCGCAGACATTGCAGGGACGGTGGTCTGTTGAGGATAGTGCCCCACCATGCCTGTGATTTTTTTTAAATAAAGCATTTTTTTTAAAAATCAACCGATTTTCTTTAAAGAAAAAGTGAATGTTTAAAAAAAAAAAAAAAAAGACATTTGTAACTAACATTTTTTAAGGGTACAGAGTGGTTCATGGTACCACTGACTACTCTTAGAAAATATTTTTTTTACCATTCTCAAAAGGGAAGGAGTCCCCTAGGCATCACTACATTTTAATAGTTGAGAAAAGCTTGTTGTTTTGCAACCAGAATGGGTCACAAAACATTAATACATAGCACTGCAAATCAGTGTTTGGAAGGGACACTCTAAACCTGTCCCTTCCAAATACCGAACCAGAGTTTCTTCGCAAACCCAAATTGCGATTCGGTGGTGTGTTACCAAATCTCAGTTTGTGGTGTCTAAATAACAAAAGGTCTCTTTGCATTCACAAGTAGCCTGATACTGCGACCCGGGCGGTTTGCAACTGAAAGAAGGCTTCAAACATCTGGCCCAAATTTCATAAAAAATTAAGATTTTTGGTTTTGGGGCTTTACAGTATTTTAGCAGCAGCTATGTATGGCCTATTCGCATATGATGCTGCCCTGATCCATGCAGCAGAAAATGCCCATGCTTCTGCATTTAGTGTACAACATTCAAGACCAGTTGAGCATCATAGTAGAGACTTGTGCATTACAATGGGGCTGTGTATTACAATGGGGTTTTCATTTCCCTTGTAGTGGTGGGACAGAGACTGCTGGCTTGTAGTTTGGAGAGGAAACTTAGAGGGATTGTCTTTAGTGGTATGTTCCCACATTTACCACATTTCATGTAGGAGAAAATATTTCTATTCACCCTTTTGCGAGAGGACAAAAATTAGATAGTAGAGCGTTGCTCATGTGTTGTATGCACGCCACTCCACAACGTATAATTTGCACCATCTTTCAGATGAAATGCATGACAGCTGCTTGATTGCAGGCAAATTGGATGAATAAGATTCCACTGCCATTTCACCCGACCATTGTTTAATTGTACCCCTATGCACGCGTATGCAGTAGAAGTGAAGATACAATTTTTCATATGTACAACAGCTGTCGTTTTAAATGCAGTACTTGTCCATTTTTAAGTATCGGCGTCTGGTTGCAAAAGGCCCATAGTGGGATTAGCAAGAATTTATAGTGAGCTTATAGTGTGTCCATTGTTTAGCATTGGTTGGCTTTATTGTCACTTTTGTCCTTGCTTCTTATTCAATGGCTTTCCATCTTTATTTTGTCCCTCTTTTGTTTGTCCCTACTGTGAAGGATAGCCTCTTTAACATTATTTTGCTTGGGTGACTTCTATCCTTCCACTGCTTACTTTTAGGGAACAACTTTTTTCTTTTCGTTTAAGCACTCTATGAGAGTGCATGTGTTTTGGAGCTCTCCTCCTTGTGAGATTTTTCCAAACACCACCCACCCCCATGCTCCATGTTGTGCTGCTCACCCTCTCTTGTCTGCTTCTCCCTGCTCTCTATGTTTCTATGTTTCTCTCTCTGTTGTGGTGTTGTGGGCGTCTTGCCCCACACCACTGTGCTGCTCTCTTCCTCATTTACTGATCTCTCTCTCTCTCGCTCTCTCGTGTGCTTTTTCCCTGCTCCTCTGTTCTTTCCAATGTGTCCTTTTCCCACGTCTCCCATTGTCTCTTCTGGATTGGGGCATGGAAAACAGTGGCTTTTACATTGCAGGGAAGAGAACATGCTAAATCCAGTTATTCAAGATGTATGTTTCCATAATCGAGATGTTTTGAGAAAAATAGGAAAGGCATATGCATCAATACGATCAATGTGAATGGTTTCCACAGGTCGGTCTGGTGTGGCCATAAGTAATGGAAGAGTCTCCCTCTTCATCTCTGCAGGTGTAATGTATTGAGTGGATGGTGTAGAGAATGTATGGGATCTTGTGGTGCTTTTACAGTCATAGTAAACTATGTAATCTTATGTTCCTTTACTCACCGTGAGCTTGAGAACTGATAGCAGCACACTTGTTCCTCCAGCACACCAAATTATCTACTAGAGTTGGTATTTTTCTAGAGAATCACAGCCACATACATGGATGTGTGACCTATCAAGCATACACATATCCTTTTCAGATCTAATATACAACTGTAGTTCAAGGTATTTCCTTCCTGACCACAGTGCTGAAGAAAGTGTTTGACCCTTTTAGGCACTAGAATAGGAATGAAGCGTGTTGATATATAACATCTTGTTTTTAATCTTGTGGATTGAGTCCCATTGGATTAAACATTTTTCACAAGTTTTTAGGAGGCTTCAGTGAGACCTTATGAGACATCGCAACAGTTCACAAACACCTCAGAATTTCAGTGAGCTTACACAGGTCACTTCTGAGTGTGAAATATGGTATTATAAAAGAAAGCATTGAATAGGCACCCTTTGACCATTCGTACACACTGTCAGGACTTAATACCTCAGTGACACTGGATCCAACTCATCTAATCTCTCAATTGTAGGAGGCCCCTATCCTTTCTAAATGTAATACTTTTGCTTTCCAGAGTACTGTATTAATCACACAGTGATAGAATTCCACAATAAAAACAAATACCTGCAAAATAATTGGACTAGTTTTGTCAGGGCTTGGTAAATTGGGTCGCATGGGCAAAGCTGGCAGTGGCTAACATTTTGGAAGTGTATATATTTATACTTCCAAGGTGGCTGCCACATTCTGTGTTGCAACTTGGCAAGACACAAAGCAGCAGCCACTGTGAAAGTATGTTTTATTAGTCCAAGATGGCTGCCATGTAAATCATGCCAAACTGTATCACGCAGTGTAGCGGCCAGTTTGAAAGTATACAAATACACTTCCAAGATGGCTACCCAGTTCATCACACAAAATGGAGGCAATCTTTGGAGGATAAAAAAAACACTTCCAGGATGGCTGCCATTTAGCTTCACAGCCTTTTTCCTCATATTGCACCATGGATTATGGCAGCCATCTTGTAAATATAATAAATACACTCATGACGGCCACCGCTATTGACTGCCAATATCTGTGCAATTTTAAAAGCATGCAACATTGGCAAAGCCAATACCAATGAGTGGCTTGAAATTGACAGGTGATGCTAGATGGGCAGCTGTTGAGGGCAGCATGTAAAAGATATGCTGCTCAATCATGGGGGAGGGGAGAGGGAGACAAAGAGAAAGAGATGGAAAGAGAATGAAGCAGAAGCAGGACATGCTGTACCTTGGAGCCTTAAATCATAAATGAGAATGGGAAAAAGATGTGTTCTAATACATCAGCGGTGTAGGGATGCACTGAACTAATCAAGAGCAAGGATAAAACCTAAATCCTCCATAAGTGACACAAATACAACAATGGGGGAGCAAAGCAATCGGATCCGGAGCAGCTACATGAAAAAGACAAAGAAGCCCTCCAATGAATATAAAGCCCATTATAAGAGGTTTAGGAGTACTGATTACAGTGCTGTGACAGACAACTAAAACGGTTTACAATGAGACATAAACAACTTGATCCTCCAAGGCCCATTTACTGCTATGATTGGCTTTTGACTTGTTAATAGCCTAAGTGCTCAAGTCTTAATATTTATTTTAAGTAACAAGAAGAGAACAGACCCTTTAGTGTGTTGTGAAACTTCAACCTCATAAAAGAAACACTGATAACGGGGCACTGCCAAATTCCTTAAATTACAATGGGTAGGTAGATGGTCTGTGCATTCAAAAACTATTATTATAATTGGTGAAAGCCGTGGAAGAAATGCTTATTTTTTCAGTGTAGTTGGATTGAAACAAAAGTTAATAATATATTATTTTTGCAGGTGAATAATTCTGTACAGAATAAACAAAGCACATTAATATTTGCCTTTGGATTTCTTAGGTCTTAGCTGTCAGTGGTTGATTTCAATTCATTTGTAACATCCCATGAAAGCATGAATAAAATAAAGTAATATGAGCAGTAAATTTTCTGAGAGGGGATACATACGTTTCTATACTATGAACATTCTATGTTGGTCATTTCATAAATTGGTTGGCTGGTACACACCAGTGTAGTCTATTCTAAATGGCTAGTGAATGTGGAGCCCACTCGTGATTTATTATATTGAGTGGGTATAGTTACGGGTGCATTCTACTTATGTATTTGTTAATTTTGCGGGTATTCGAACATTGAATTTAAAAGCTTACCTTTCATTAACATACCCAGCAGGGCGGGACCGTGGGTGACCGTTGAGCAATCTTTGGCATCTTAATCAATTCGTGAAGAGAGGAAACATTTAAAGGAAAGAGAGAGAAGACCACTGAACACTTCACAAGCGACACAGTAGAGCATTTTGCTAACTTTAGGCAGTGGACAAGCATCTCTGAGATTTTTTTCACATTTTTTATCTGAACATTGCTCAAGTTGTTGAGTTGAGCATAGCAGCGCGCAAGCGCTGCTTTTCCGACGTGTTGGTATCTATGTGGGCTTTTAACCACATCCACCGTACGCCCATCACTTTCACTCATTCGTGGGCTTGCCTTTCAAAAACCCTTTGTTATCATTGGTAAATGCTTATGTTTGTCACTCTTTGGGGTGGTTTTGTTATCGCCTTCAACACTGACCTTGTTACATGGATAATTGCACGTTTGTCAATACGTTTACTGCAAGTAAACTTCTTTTTCCTTATGTGTCTCTCTTTCGCGCTCATGGCGGCCGTGACGCTTTGAATCAGCTTGCTTATGTCAACTGTTTTACTTTTCATTTCAATTTATGTGGCAAGAAAAGTCCTATTAGGATTTTACAATGCTAATAGCTCTAACTCGAGCAAATGCAAGACCCACTGCATTACAAATGCTTGTTAGTGTTTCAATGTGTTTGTGCACCTCGTCTGTTGCATCTGTTTTTTTTTCAAGAAGGCAAGTCAAATTAGGTTCGGGATTTACGTTTGTGTTGGATCAGTCCTGTCCCAGAAGCCAAATTGGTAAAAAAGCTACCTTAGCAATAAAAATAGGCCACAAATGCAGGGTCACACCCTGCCTTCAATCCCAGTCTAGTCCACGTGGCACTTCCCGTTTCTGACAGTGCTGGGCCTATGGCCATTCTCAGCTCAGGGGCTGAGCAACTAGGAAGCCATGATATTGTAAAAACACATACTGCAAGCCCTTTATTTTATCAAAATAGTTTTAACTTGCTGACACTGCCAAGCAAGATCTTCTATAGATGAAGCTGGCTAATTAAGTAACATGAAGCTAATATCCAACCATTGCTCTTAGTTGCTACTAGATGGCATACAGCTGTGTTGGGTCTTGTTAGTTCTGATCTGTTCTGGCGTCATATACATTCTTTTAAGCTGGTATCTATCTTATACCTTAATGAAAAGTCCCACATTTGATTTTCATGTGAAACACTGCAATCTGTTGAGGAAAGTGCTCAGCGAGGATTGGTTGAGTAGCAACCATATATGGCTTTATAGATTTTACCAGTGTCCAGGAGACACCATTGGATAAATAGGACATAATCATCTGTAATCTTAGTAACATCATCCGAAGAACTCCACTGTGACAATGGACATTTCAACTTTACTATTCTAGAATTTGTTGATGTATAATTGTTTTTTCTGAATGAAGTTTTGCATTTTCTTTGACACACAACATTAATGCAATTGGTAGCCTAAACAACATGTTTAGGTATTTAGGCTTAGCTGAAGTTGTGGTTTGGCCAATGCTTTGTTTACTTTATTGATTTGCCCTCAGATATATTTATACAGGTAACCCTTCATAACAAGTTGGTCACAAATCCTGGTGTGTCCAATTTGGTATTCCAACTTAAGTGCTAGTTGCGCTAGTTTTTACCTCAGATTTGTTCGCCAGGTACATTCTGGTGCAAATCCTACAGGAAATTGGTGCATATTTTGAGTTTTGCAACTCAGACAAGGGTAAATTATCTACCTTTCTAAGTTTGAAAGCTCACTGTTGTGCACCTGGTAAACACAATGGCTTGTGTTATTGCCATTTATCAGATACGCAGTCTGCCCCCATGACTGCACTCACATTATGTTGAGATCCTCAGTCTTCATGACATCACATGGATTTCTTTCAGCTTTATATATTGGGTCATGGAGTGCTCTGAAAAAACATAATGGAAGCATAACTAATCAGATTTAACATTGTTATTAAGTAACCCATGGTATCTATTTTTTGAGTGTATTGTTGTAGCATCTTCTTTTATACAGGTAGTTCTCTAGGGAGATAAGCAAGGTGGAATGTCTGAATCAGATCTTGACAGTGAAATGCTACACCTGCAAGGATTAAATAAAAGGAGCCTTGAATGTAGCAATTTCAAGATATTTTTAAATGAGTTGCTGGAAAACCATGTAACAGGTTTTTAACTTGTCACATTTTCAGAGTTTTATTAACTATAGGCCCAAAGGTGGATTCATCAGTTGTCTGTTCGGATTTGCCTCTGGTTCTTTGGGCTCTGTAGGTTTTATCTTTTGAACCGCTGGCCACCATCCTTCTGGCTTCTGTTGTTAATGTGTTTTTGTTGTCACCGAGGATTGTAGACTTCAGAGAATTGTTGTGTCCAAGTCCTTACCTCAAAATCTTTCTCCACATGGTCTCTCAATTGTACATGTCAGCCAGTGTTTTGCCTGAATTGCCTTTTGGCTGAGCATTCTCTGATACCATGCTTCGACTAGAACAGGGGTTTCTTATTTTATCTTCAAAGCAATATTTCCTTTCATAAATCTACCACTCTGTGTACTGTGTTTGGTTCCATAGGCAAGGGAGGGTAAGCAATTTCAAAGCCCTACCTCTTCTCTGAGTTTTCTCTCCCTGCCTCTATTAAAAGGCATTCCATTCATGTCATGGCTACCTCTTTGGAGGAAATGTTGGCTACGATTATCTGATGTGTTATGTTCTAGGCGGGGTGCTTGTGCATAATTGTGACCATTTATGATTTGATGGTGGGGACACACACTGCAGCATTTGGTTTTGGTGTTCTGGGTGCTGTGCACCAGTAATATTTTGTTGCTGTTTGTTAAACAAAAAAGTCATATATTGCAGTCCTCTGGCTTCCATCTGGTTTGTGTTCTGGGTGTACACTTAGACGTGCCTGGTATATCCTAAAAGGAGGGTCAATTAAGTATTAATATTCTAATTACGAACCTTTAACCTTAATGATTTCAAGTCCAGCCTTCCTTATCACAGTCCTTCTTTTCATCCCTTTCGCTACTTTACCTCCCAGAGTCTGGTGCTTGATCCCAGTGGCAGCCTGTACTTTTAGTAGGGAGAGGGGGCGGTCGGGGCACAAACGCTCACATAAACACCCATGCATTCACACATGCATGCGCAAACACACACACACACCCATTCACAACATTCTTTCCAAAATATTTAGTCACACACGCACACACCAAATATTACAAATGAAATCCTACTTACCTCATGCACAGTGCTCTGTCTCAGCGATCCCAGAGGGGCTGCACTGCAGCCATTGAGAGAAGGCAGCAGGCCCTCACTCGTCACAGACTGGGATGGGGTCATTGAGACTGCTGACCCCCGCCCACTCTGTGACGAGGTGTCAGTGATTGGCACTCAGCCCAGGGCACTTCAGGGCTTAGAACTGAAGTGTCCAGGTCAGAGACAATCAGTGACACTCTCCCTCGTCATGAGAGGGAGGGCTTTGAGGTGCTTTGGCTGGCTGAAGAGGCCCCTCCCACAGGAGCTATAACTTCTTCAGCCCGGCAAAGTTAAGCTCAGACAGCCAGGAGCCTGAGCATTTAGCGCATGTCTAGCTCCTGGTTGCCTGACCAGAAAATAAAGTGTTTGTCAGGCTGACCTTTGCTCAGCCTGACAGACACTTTTTCTGGCAGCCAAACGGTGAGGGGGCGTGGCCCCTCAGCCCATTAGGACAGGTTGCAGTTGCTTGATACCTACTGGATGTTCTATAGGCCAGTAGAAAATTACATCTGAGAGCAGAAAGACAGCTTTAAAAAAGTATTATGAATAGGAGGAAATTCATAAGCTCTTGCTGTGTAGGACTGTTTAGGTGAAATTAGTTGATATCCTATATTTGCTTCCATGTTGAGGTAATGCTCAATCGGCACATACAACCTCTATTGCAGCCTGCACTGAACAATCATTATTTTATACCTAATATCAACATTGACATTTTGTTCAAGGCAATGATCATCAATGCATATTTCTTACTTGTTTATGACTTCTTACTAAAAATACTTGCTTTCTTTTGTAGGTAATTTGTGAAGTTTCCTATTGTTCGGTGGCTGATGTAGACAAGGCTGTTTCTGCAGCAAAAGATGCCTTTGAAAATGGAGAGTGGGGAAAGATGAACGCGAGGGACAGAGGCAGGTTACTCTACAGGTGAGTAGTGGATTATTTTTATTATTGGAAATAAAGCCCCTTGCCTGCGAATTTGACTCTAAAATTCATTTTTTAATTTGATGAAAAATCAGTCATGTAATATTTATAAGGGACATTTAGAAACGTTAATGTGAATCCACATCCCACAAGAAAGAGAAAGTGGTGAAGAACCGAAACTTATCCAGGTGGATTGTCCTGTCTATAAAAACATGCTATATCGTAGTCCAGAAGGATCCCCTGAAGGCCGCCCGGGCTCATTATACAAGGGAATGGGCTGCTTCACTGACATTAGCAAGATATATTTCTCCTTTGGTCATCTGCCAGGATGCAAAATGGATAAACATGCATAGGCTCACAAAGCACTGGTGCCTCCACAGTCAAGTCCACAGATTAGGCCATTTTGCCCACCCGTTCGGTAGGACTTTTTAGTGTGTGCCCACTCCACAGTGAGTGCACTCCTCAGACCTTCCCCCTTTTGGGTGGGTGCTACAAAAAGGAGACGAAACTGCAGTTTAAAGTGTCCATCACAAGAACAAGTTACTTACCTAATGAATTTCTCACTGCCTTACCTCCTCTCCAGTCTGTGAAGTGGATATTTGTAACTGTTAAAAATGTAACTGTTACTGCAGTACTACTGTGTAGACTTGGCTCATTGCCACCTCCAATCTTTAGGTTGACCTAGTACCGAAGGTGCAAAAAAACATTCAGGATAACTGGTGTCAGGATGCAGGACCAACACAATATGTGGCTCCACTCCATCACTTTTGGAGGTGGTGCTGGTGCGCAGGAGCAGTTGCTTCGAAAAATCTGACTGGCACACTGGGATAGTCAAAAAGTGATGAATCTGCAGATAGATAAATTATCCGGCAGAGAGAGTCTTACCAAAGGTAATTATCTTGTTCCTCTAGAAAAAAATAGAGTAATTTTCTTGTTATTGATGCTTTTTTCATTTCAACTCGTCCAAAAGGTTCCCAGTTCTGTTGAAACAGTTGCGAAGGTCCCCCCAACAACTAAGGCACGTGTTCCACAATCTATGTTGCAGTTCCCCGGTTTACAGTGTGATGTAGTTGCTGTACTGGGAGAGTGACTAGTGTCACTAAAATCTCCTAAAACCAGTGATAGGTGACATTTTAAATTGCCAATTCTATGTTTCATTCTTTTGAGAAATAGAAAATGCATTGCCTGAGCTAGTTTACTGAACAAATGAGGTATTTGCACCTGTGACTGGATGACTTTAAACCTCCTTGTGCCAAAGGCCTCTCCCAGCTTTGAGGTTTAGAGGAAGCACTGGGCAGGCAGACTGAAGTTTGATGCCCTGACATTTGCTAGGGAAAAAGCCCTCCCTTCATCTTCTTCATTTCTAGACTAGACACACCCAGAAAATCATGTTGTCTGCTCTCTGGATCATTCTGGGAAAGAGCCAAAGGAGAGATCTAGAATGGGTGTGTAGTGGACTCTGCTGGACTGGTTTGTGAGGATGGATTTGGAGGGCATGAAGGGCTGCATTTTCAACACGACTAATCTCAACCAGGTTGAATCTGTCTGCAGATTTTACCTTTTCGAGCCAAATTACATATTGGATTTAAACTTGATAATTTGATCACCACCACCATTGTGAGGTTCAAATTAAGATATAATTTAATCTTATAAGTGAGCACTCTTCGAGCAACCTGTCAGGGGTCATTCATCTTGAAGTGTTGGAAATAATATGCTGCTTCACAGCTCCCTAATGGAACTAGATTAATCAGGCAAGTTGGCCTGTACTTTTACTATAGTTTTACAAATGGGTAGGTTTTATTTAATGTGGTACCTTTTTGTTGTAGGGATTCATTTTTAATATTGTACCATTCTGGCACCATTCTATACCATTGTGCCATAGGTCCTGCCAATTAGTATTGCCATTCCCTAATGGTCAGCAGTGGGATAATCAAGACATACCATAAAATGTGTTGCTTATACCTGCTTAGTGGTTTGCGTCACAAACTTGAAGTCAAAAGTCCAGAAAACCAAAATGCAAAAAACATAGGGAAATGTTATAAAGTTGCCATTCTTTGCATTGCTTTCTTGACAAATTCCACTTCTTCTTCCACTCTGATGGCAAGCAGCAAACAGGGAGGAGTAATTTGTTTTACTTTCATATTTTTTCTTGTTCTAAGTTACAGCATTTGCATAATGCACTTCCTTTTTGGAACAGCATTAAACACAACAGAAGAAAAATACCATACCATAATTTAGATTTTTTAAAATATTTTAATAAATAATGACACCTAAATGACAAAAATCCAATAAATGGAACCAGAGATGTACATTTTTAAAGGTTAGCCCCAAAAACCACAAAAGGCAAACTGTGGTTATCTGGTCATGTTAGACGAGGTGAAAGTCAAAAGTTAAGGCGGTCCGCAATGGAACACAGGTCAGATACAAGGACCAGGTTCATCCCAGTGGAAAGTTTACCCTCTGACTTTGAAACTTTAATGGAGAAGATGTGCTGGTCAACGAGTCCTCACCAGAGGAAGGTGCCAAGTGGATCCGAAGCAGGGCTTGACAATGGCGGATTGCTGGAGAGAGGGGGCCCGGTGTGGTGGTAGAGGAAGGCAGGAGTGAGTGAAGCCTGAAGTCTGTGCCCAGGAACATTTTGACGTTGATAGGTTTCTGCCTAGCTGCAGTCCTGATAAATCCCTCTATGTTCAGACATTTTTCTGGATGACAGCTTTCCCCCAGTAGGGCAAACCAGCACACTGAGGGGAACCAGCAGTGTTGATGCTGCAGCTTCGACAGTCAGTAAAATCCGATTTGGCCATTATGTTGAATTTTATATTACTATCTGAAGGAGTCATTAAACCATTTTTCTAGCTACTCCTATACCGGAATTATTAAGCGTAATAGTGTAAACCAGTGGGAGAGAGCTAACCTTGCCACAGTGAAAAACTACTGTTAGGGCATATGAAACAATAAGTATGCATGCCCTCATTTTAAATACCATGCTCACCGCCCTATGGGCTTTTAAGGCCAACCGTAGGGATGATTTATAATTAATAGAGAGGAAGGTTTAGGCCTAGCAAAATGTTTATTTTGGCAAGTCGAAATGTCAGCTTAAAACTGCACACTGAGGCTGCAGTGGCAGCCCTGTAGGGGTGTTTTGCAGTGCACTTTGCTACTTTATTGGATGGCACAATGAGTGCTGCAACCCACTAATAGCATTTAATTTACAGGCCCTGGGTACACGTGGTGCCATGTAGTTGGGACTTCCTTTAAATTTAGGCGTTTACCAGTTCTAGCACGTTTAGAGAGGAGAGCACAAGCACTTTACCACTAGTTAACAGGGATAAATTGCACAGTCCAATGGGCAGCAAAACCATGTTCAGCAAAAGGCAGCAAATGTCTGGGGGAATACCACACAAAATATGATCATCTTCAACAACAACATTTATTAAAGCTTGCAGTTTCTAAAACAATAAAAAGGAGGAGTTGAGTAAGAATGCCTAGTCAACTTTGCCATGTGTAAGACAAGACAGTTACTTTTTTGGGTACTAACCTTATTACTTGGGGTTTAATACATTGAATACTATATTATTATCAATAATGTTCTTGCCTATACAACTATCTGTACACCCTGACATTTTTGCTAACCCCACCACGCCAGACAATTATTTCTGTTACATTGTCTTATGAAAATGTAATAAAATTATTCTGAAAGGAGTAATAAGCACATCTGGCTCATTTACTTGGTAGTCCTCCTAAACGTTTCCTAGTGTCATTGTTAGATAAATTAAATATATATTTCTTTGGTTAATAAAAGCAATGTAGATTAAAGTTTACATAATCATAAAATACAGTGCAATAAAAACACCATCAAAACTTGCATAGCCATTTCATTTATTCAATAAAGGTTACAAATAAAAACAAATACACATTTAAGACATCATGTTGTTTCTTTGTCTGATTGCTCCATTTGAATAATTAATCATGGCAATACATATAGGCTTTTCAGGCAGCATTTTTAAGCATAGCATAGCTGGTCTGTTAAGTGCAAAAATTCAGTAATTTCAGCAGCAGGACCAAATAAAATTTCATAATGGTCATAAAAAGCTAACAAAATGAATTGCATTGTTGACTGATTAGATACTAAGGGCCAGATGTAGGAAGCCGGCAAATTGCGAGTTGCAATTTGCGCCCCCATAGCGACTATGGGCACTCACGGGGATGGAGGCCTGCTGGGAACAGCAGACCTCCATGTCCGTGACTGCTTTTAAATAAAGCAGTTTTTTTTTTCAAAGTGTAGCCCGTTTTCCTTAAAGGAAAACGAGCTGCACTTTGAAAAAAAAACGAAACCTTTAGTTTTGGTATTTTTTCAGGGCAGGTAGTGGTCCCTTGGACCACTGCCTGCTCTGAAAAAATATATTTGGGTCCACTCACAAAGGGGAAGGGGTCCCATGGGGACCCCTTCCAGTTTGCGAGTGGGTTACCATCCACTTCAAGTGGATGGTAACTGCGACTCCATTTGCGACCGCGTACGCAAATGGAATTGCATACCACTGCGAGTCGCAAATAGGAAGGGAACACCCCTCCTATTTGCGAGTCGGAAATGTATTTTGCGAGTCGGTTCCGACTCGCAAAATGCATTTCTGCATAGCAAACACACGTTTGCGACTCGCAAACGGCGATTTTCGTCCTTAATCACATGGGCAAGCAGAAAGCTTATATGACAAGGCCCAGCCCTTGGGTAAGCTTAAAACAAAGCGGACAATACTTAACCTAAAACACGCAAGGAGATACCTATGTTGTGTTTTTAGTTCAAATTTCTTTATTGAAATTTCAATACTGATCTCCAAAAGGAGAAAACAAAGGGTGACGCAGCAACCACCAGTATTGAAAAGAAAGTTTACCAATCAAAGTACCAACACCCAACCCCACCTCCTTAATCCCTCCCCCACCAGGTGCACTATTATATGACAACACTAACAATAACAATGTGCATGTGGGGTAGCCCCAGTCCCCTGTTTGAGTCCCTGAGAGTCATTCCTGTCTAGAAGGCGTAGGAGTCGCAGGTACTTAGGGCAAGCCAGTTACCTGAACTCCCTGGAAAGGAAAGAGCTATAAGCGTAAGTGTGAGCATTTCCATGTCCAGGATTTGCCACAATCTGTGTAACCACCCTAGCTGTGTTCGGAGAGTGGGGGTTCCCAGTGGGCAAGGATGTTTTGTAGAGCCACCCCCAATGCCAGTCCGATCTGATGCCCCCGAAGGGACTTAAGCGGGAAAGTCAAGGAGTTTGGAAGACCCGGTATGGTAAATGTCGGGAACCGAGGGAGTTGGGTATTCATATGAAGATCGATGTTGTTTAAAATTTCCTCCCAATAAGGAGTACGTTTCGGGCAGTCCCACAGAAGGTGTTCCAGTGTTCCCGGTGTGCCACATCCTCTCCAATAGTTGGGGCTGCATGAGTGGTTGCTCATGTGCAACTGAACCGGGGTGAGATACCAGTATGTGGCAATCTTCAGTGCCGTCTCCACATTAGTCGTGTAGTGGGCTGTATGGCGCGCTCTGTAATAAATCGCCTCCCACTCTCGGAGCGACAATGATCTACCTAGTTCTGCCTCCTAGCGTGCCTGACTTGTGACCCTGGGTATCGGGACAGACCTTTGGATCAGATCGTAAAGGTTGGAAATTATATGTTTATCCGTCGTCTTCAGGAGCAACCATTTTCGGTAGTTTGTAAGGGGCCTGCAGGCCCTATCGCAAATCGATGGGTGCACTACTCAGTGACAGATCTAAAGGTAGCTCATACTGTCAGTCTCTGGCAAAGTATGAGAGTCCCTTAGACTCTCAAAGGGTAGTAGTCCCTCTTCATCAAACAGGTGCCCTATGGAGCGGCATGACGGGGACGGCCAAAGACGAAAAGCTCCCTGATGCAAGCCTGTTGTAAATTCCGGGTTCCCCTCAATGGGCGTCAAAGGGAAAGGGTAGGAGGTCAAGCCTTGGGTATATGTCACTCGGTCTTACACGGGTAACAGGTAAGGAATACAGGCCCCATGATCAGTGGCGAAGCAGCAAAAAGGGAATCTTCCAAATGGAAGTGTCATTGATCACACGGTCCATAAACAGCCAGTGCTTATCCAACGCTGCTCATGACCATTCCACCAAGTAGCAGAGTTAGGCTGCCCTGTAGTTTTGCTGAAGAGCGGGGATACCCAGTCCCCCCCGAGCAAAGACTGATAGGCCAGGGGTCGGGTTATCGGATGCTTCTTTCCCCCAGTACAAATCGATTTATTTCACCCTGTAGTGCCGGAAACAGCCCGGGTGGAGGCTCTGCCGACAGAGCCTGAAACAAGAAAATTATTCTGGGAAGGAAAGACATTTTTATAGTGGCAATTCTGCATGCCATGAAATAGGGTAGAGTCTCCACTTGGTCAGGTCCTTTTTAACACTCTGAAGAAGAAGCTTATAGTTTATTGTTGATGTCTCTGGGACTGTCATAACTATCTTTATGCCCAAGTATGGAATAGATAGTGCCTGCCACTGAAACCGGTATTGCTGTGCCAGGTAGGTCACGGTCTCTGGAGGAAGCATGAGGCTGAAAGCCTGAGATTTTGAAAGGTTTATCCAGAAGCTCGACACCTTCCTGAAAGCCTCTGTCTCCCGCATAAAAGCAGGGCGACCACGACGTTGTCTGCATAGAGTGCTATAGTGTACTTCTTCTTGCCGAAAGCGGCACCCGTAATCCCTTGGTTGTCGCTCACCCACTGTGCGAAGGGCTCCATATAGAGAGCAAACAGCAGGGAGGATACTGGGCAGCCCTGGCGGGTCCGTGCCCAATAGGGAATGAGGGGGAGGTCACTCCATTGACTCTGACGGACACCTTCTGGTGGCTGTAAGCACTCACGATCCAGGCACGAAACCGAGGTCCGAGCAAAAATGCTCCAGTGTAGCCTGGAAGTATGGCCAGTGGACGCAGTCAACGCCTTCTTGTCATCTGTGCCAAGAAGCATAAGTTCACATCGCGAGCGCTGAGCTTTGTCTAAGATTTCCAATATTCACTTGATGTTCACTCAGTGGGGAATGAAGCCAGCATGGTTTGGGTCTACCAGGCCCGGCATCAGAGGATACAAGCAGGAAGCAGGAATGCCCATAAGCTATTTGATATCCACGTTGAGAAGGGAGATCGGTCTATAAGACCTGCATAGTGTAGTGTCCTTCCTGGGTTTGGAGAGCACAACCATGGATGCCTCCAACATGGAGGACGGCATCGTACCTGGCCCTGTAATCGCACTGATGAGGTGAATCAGGATAGGAGCAAGACTGCTACAGAACGTTTTGTAGGACAAGGCCGGAAGTCCATCTGTCCCTGGGGACTTTAAGGCCTCCAATCTCGCTATTGCAGGGATTACTTCCTCTATTCTTATCAGGGCATCCAACATGGCCATGTCTGTAGCCGTCAGTTTGGTTGTACGGGCCTGGTTGAGGTATTGGTGGGAGGTGTCAGGATGGGATTGCTGAGGAGAGTATATATCATGGTAAAACGTGCGAAAGGCTGAGGTAATCTGGGTATACCCACCACCTCAGTCCCATCTAGGGCCTTGAGTGGCTCCACCGCCGTTGCCTGCCTCTGGGAGTGGAGCCTATTAGCCAGGAGACACCCGCATTTATTGCTACCTACATAAAAAGAGTGGCGCAAATGAAGTGCTGCATATTCTGCCCTATCGATGTCAAGGCCAGCAAGCTGTGCACTGGCTGCCCCTAGCTTTCTTCAGACCCTCTGGGCCCGAGTTCTCTTTTGTATCCTCTCCAATTCCAGCACTTGTTGCTGTAGTTGTTCCCGTTTTTCCCTGTCGAATTGTGTTACCCGCCATGGAGATTGCAATGAATTCACCCCTAATGACTACCTTCAGCATTTCCCATAAGAGGGACATAGGTATGTCTGCGATGTCGTTTATCTCCAGGAAGGCAGTGATAGCTTTTCATTATCTGTGCCGCTACCTCAGGTCTCTGGAAGAAGGTGTCACTCAACCTCCAGGGGTGGTATCCTCTGAGCTGGGGCGAGACGTTTAGTACTAGAGAGACTGCCCTGTGATAGTGTGCGGGGCTCTATTGCTATCTGTCTAAGAGTGTTTTGGATATCTGTGGTGCCTAGAAAAAGATCTAAGCGGGCAGAAGTCCGGTGCGCATGAGAGTAGAAGGTGAAATCTTCCCCTCCATAAATCCTTGAGACCTATCTCCTCCAACCACCCGCTCCCAGCCGGTGACAACGCACCCGTCCCCCCGAATCTAGAAGCTGATCTGTCCATGTCATTATTAAAGACAATGTTAAAGTCGCCCCCTATAAGCACTTGTCTGTCTACATGGTCATAACCTCAGCAACAATCGATGTAGAAATGCCTCCTGACCCTCATTGGGTTCATACACTGACCCCACTGGGTAGTTGGAAGACTCCCAAAAGTATCCGGAATGCTAACAGGTGACCCTTAATTTCAGCGATCTTGTCCCCTACTCTCCTGCAGAAGGAGCATGAGGCTAAAAGTGCCACCCCAGCCACCTCAGCAGGAGAAAAACTGCACAGGAAAAGATCTAGAGCAAAGTCTATGATGGTCTGCCAGCATCAAATGTGTCTCTTGGAGGAGGCACAGATCGGCCTGCCTGTACTCCAGATAAGAAAAGACAGCTCGGCGTTTAGTTGGCTTGTTCAACCCCTTAACATTAAGGGTGACTACTTTAAGGTTGCGATGGGGAGGGCAAGTGAGGTATTGCTGTGCTGTGGTGCCTCCATACCCGGCCCTCCCATAACAACTGGATGAGGGACAGAGAGGAAAGCAGTTATAGTGTCTGCATGAAAGCAATGTAAACCCTACCCCAACCATGAACAATATGAAAGAAAACAAACTAACACTAACAAACCCCAAAGGGGTAGTCCCGAAAGTAAGACTAAGTACTGGGAACATAGAGCCATGGAAGTCAGTCCACCTCCTAAGCCCCCTGAGCCCTCCCACCACCCCGCCAGCCACCTCTGTCAAGATACCCTCTCAGCCCTCCAGCTCTCACTCCAGGTCAGACTTATCTGCGTCCCCAGACAGAGACTCAAGCACCGCCCTGCACTCGGATGTGATAGTCTCTGAGTCCAGCTACTGGCCTCTTGGCATGACCACCTGCCAGCGCGTGCGCCTCTGGTGTTGGCGGTCACTCTGTAGCGACTGTGGATGCTCCTCCAGGTGCAGGATTCTGTAGACCTCTGTCAGTGAGCGCAGTTAGTACAATTTACCCTCTCATCCGAAGATGAGATGGAAGGGGTGGCCCCAGGAATAAGAGACCACTTTATGTCTTAGGTAGGAGGTGATTGGGCAGAAGTCTCTCCTCTTTTGTTAAGTGATTGCCGCCAAGTCCTGATACAGGAGCAGGGAGTGGCCAGGGAACTTCAGCAAGTGTTGCTCTCTCACTAGTCGGTGTATGCCTTCTTTGTGGGGGAAATCATGGACGTAGACTAGTATGTCCGCATGAGGCACATAAGAAGGCATCGCCCGGCCCACCCTGTGCACTCTGTATATCTGTATCACATTGTTAGAGTCGTTCCCCAGAGTTTGGCAGAAGAGGGACCTGACGTATGAAGTGATGTCCTCCTTCTCTGCACCCGTTGGGGCATTCCCATATGTGAATGTTGTTCCTTCTGGAGCAATTTTTAAAGTCCTCTGTGTGTGCTTGCAATTCTATCTCTTGCTCCTGGAGCCGTACGACCTCCTGCTGGAGCTGCACTATCTCCTCGTCTCGACTGGTCTCAAGCTCTTCCAGGGTGGCAACTCTCTCTCCCACCTCCACCAGCTCCCGGCGCACCTCCTTCAGGTCCTGTGGCAGGTCCCTCTTCACCGTTTACAGGTCCTCCCTCAGCAATGTAAAAAGGCCATCGAGGAATGCCAGGGTCACCGGGCCCTCTCCCTCCTCCTCCACCGATGAACGACTGGGCGTCCCAGGAGGAGGGGGACCTGCTTCTGCTCTGCCCACCGTAGGTTTGGTCAGCATCTCTTTCAATGATAAATCTTTCTTAGATCGGGCGGCGGCCATCGTCTGCACAGTAAATGAAGGGAACCAGGTCCGGCCTGCCACTGGCCCTGTACAAGATGCAGGATCTACCGGCCCCCGTCCAGCAGCTCCTCTTCTCTGAAGTAGTCCATTTCCCGTGTGCCCCCAGTCCGTGGTAGAGGCAGGGACCACTGCGGGAGCCCTAATCCCCTAGGTGACACTGCGCGCAGCAGGTCACCAGGTCCCGTGAAGTGGACACCCGCGCGTTGGTGCCTGAGGCCAGACACGAACCCAACCCAGGAAACATCCGACTCCCAAACATCAGCTTCACTAGATTTGGGAGACCACTTTAGCCATTGTGCCGGGGTTAAAAGGGTAACCAGGGAGTTGCAGGCACGTTGTGGCACACGAGTGACCACACAGTCCTCCTCCCCCCGAACTCCTGCAGGCACCGAAGACCCTGGTGGTCAGCAACCACAGGGACCAGCCAACCAGTGACCCACGGGCCAAGTTGAGGTGTCCGGCAACTCCGGGGTCCCGTGACACCAGGAAGTGTAGGGGACCCAGGTAGAGCCCTACAGGGCCCAAGCCGCGCTCTATTCGTGACTCCAACTGACATAGGTGGCGAGGCAGCTACAAGCGTCAATCTGCTAGGGCTTCTCCAGGAACGGGCTAATCAGGGGAACAAAGCTGACCAGGATCCACACACTGACTGATGATTTGGCCCCCAGAGCTGAGTCTTTATAACTTGGCAACCTGCCTGGGGCCCCAAAGCTCAAGCGTCATGCGGGGAAGAAAGGCCCCAGCCAACACCTGCAGTCACCACTAACCTTGCTCCATGCTCCTCCACTCAGCGCCCAGGGCGCATGACCGGTGTCTCTAGTAGGCCAGCAGCAGGTGTTGCTGCTGGTCAGGGACTTAAGCCTTGATCGCCGGGGTCCCACTCTTCCAAGTTTCTTCAGCAGCTGGCCCAGGCCTCACGACGAGGCCCATCAGGGCACGACAGGAACCGGAACTCCGTGGCAGAGCAACCCTGTGCACCGCCTGCCACCTGCTCCTCTTCGACGTCTGCCCTGGGAGAGGTGCTTCAGTCTTCTCTCTGGGATCCGGCAGCAGCTCGACACAACCAGATGGGGCTGCCACTACTGCCCGGCAAGAGCCGCCATCTTGCAGAGCGCGGGCTCCTCTGAGCGTCAGGCTCCAGCTGCACAGCTCTGCCTGTTGACCTCCACCCACAGCTCCTTACTTACCCGCCGAGCTCCTGTGCCAGGAGGATAGCAGGCTATGCTCTGGATTGCCCCTTAGGGCTGGCAGCCAGGCGTCAAGCGGCAGAGGGGCAAAGAGACATGAGTATCCACCATATCTGTCCGTCATCTTGTCTCTTCCCCTCAGCCTCCTGTGCTGCGTTTTTGTCACAAAGAAAAAATAGTATTGTGGAAGGTGTCTTTATGTACATGTAAACTTGTGGTTATCTTTAAAAGCTCCTTATCCTTCCTGATAGTGTGACAGAAATTAAAGAATGCAGGTTTGATCTAAACTTTGTCATGCTTCACATTAGATCTTGGATTGGAAAATATGCCTTGCCTACCAACTTCAGTGCATACAGATTTAATATATGTAACCAAGTTCCTCATTACATATGTAAGAGAAACAGCTAGGCGGAATGGCAAGGTGTCTGATGAATATGTTCTCTTCTGTTTGAAGGTTTGTGACATCAGAATATCCCCATATTCAAGTCCCATTGCTGGAAATGTGCAAGCAATAACTCTTACAGACGTGACGCATAGATCTCAGTGGCTCATATCCCAATTGTTTATTGGATCAAAATCCACTCCCATAGATTTCAATAATGTGTTCCCCCTGGTGGGAAAAAGATGATGCCAACATCCAGAGCAATCAAAAGGAAGTCCTAAGTATGAAAAATATTAAAACATATTTATTACTCTTTAGGCCCATCAACGGATTCATCGGCATACAGCACAGGAATAGGACGGGAGCCAGTTCTGCGTGATATTTTGGTCGTCAGTCACCAGAGTATTTTCTAGCTTATTAATGTACAAAAGAAAAAGAAAAGGGGCCAGAACACAATCTTGGTGCACAGTTCTATCTATAGTAAAAACAAATGTACTTTCTCCTTCCATCTGAATACTCGATCACGAATGGTTCAATCAGAATGCAGGAATAGCCTTTAATTGCAACAGTTGCTACAATCTCCCTTAAAGAGTTATTACCAAAGTCATTCCTAATAATCCCAGAAAGTCCATGATGTTCGGCACTCAACTACTTTTCCACCAAAACAATTTTGATGTTCCAAACACCTATGGCGCTAGTCATCAAACTAGCAATGGTAGAGCTTGAGAGGCATTCTTACCACTGCATGACGCTGCAGCAGATTTCCAGTTTCCCAGGGTTAATTAGTTCGGGGGGACTTAAGTCAAGGGAAAAGAGAATGTGCTTGGTCAGGACCAGCCTCTGCGGCCGCTGATGGGCACAGATGGGCCCGGGCGTGCTCCAGCTGCAGTAAGAGTAGATGCGATTGAGTGTTGGGAATGAGGCATATAGTCATGCTGTCTTGTAAGGCCACAATCTTTCCAATTTATGGGCCCCAAGATTTAAGCACAATCCTACAATCTAAAGTTCAGTCACTGGGGTAACCTTCTCACTTTGCATGTTTAAAGGTAAAGGGCAATGCTTTGTATATAGTTGTGTCATGAGTAAACCAGTAATTCGATCACGAAGGGTCATCTACAAAATAACATAACGCACTTCCCCACACTACATGGAGTAAAGCAAGCGTTTGTGTTGCACACCAGAGTACAAAGGTTGATGTGAAGAATAAGAAGTCTGTATTTCCAGAGTAATCTTCTAGCAACAAACACAGCAATTTGGAAGAAGCCCCACACACCAAGAATGGTATAAAACAATTTAGCAAGACATTATGAAGTCCCTTAAAGGGCATGAATCTTGCTCTCATGCTACAGGCTGAGAAGAAGGCTAACCTAACCACTGCTTGCACAACATATTTTGACCAGTGCAGGGAACAGAAACAGGAGCACCCCATACATGTTTGAACTGTGTTGCCCTCATTAGTGAGGTAAGACTTGAGTCCGTAGGTCAACGAGACGGAGCACCACATCTGGGTATAGTGCTCCCACTCAGGGTAACACACTTTGATAGAAAATATATGCTAGATGAAATGCCTAAATAAATAAATCAGAACTCCTGGTAATTGTTCTGCTGCATATCAACTTAAGAGGCAGCTCACCAGAGGCCAGAAAAGCTGGTATGCCTCTGGAGTTGCTTTTGTTGCTGCCCAGAGGGGCATTATATAGCTGCTCAAACTGGATTGTCACTTTTGGATGGACATGACTGATCTTGGTATGATTCTCCCGAATCTGAATTGGCATTACACAAGCAAAAAACGTCATGGAATGTAGTGCGCCCTGAGTATTCATCAGCGATTCATATTCACGCTGACTTTCTCACCAGTCAGTTTTATGCTGCCTAGATCAATACAGGGAGTGCAGAATTATAAGGCAAGTAGTATTTTTGAGGATTAATTTTATTATTGAACAACAACCATGTTCTCAATGAACCCAAAAAACTAATTAATATCAAAGCTGAATATTTTTGGAAGTAGTTTGTAGTTTGTTTTTAGTTTTAGCTATGTTAGGGGATATCTGTGTGTGCAGGTGACTATTACTGTGCATAATTATTAGGCAACTTAACAAAAAAAAATATATACCCATTTCAATTATTTATTATTACCAGTGAAACCAATATAACATCTCAACATTCACAAATATACATTTCTGACATTCAAAAACAAAACAAAAACAAATCAGTGACCAATATAGCCACCTTTCTTTGCAAGGACACTCAAAAGCCTGCCATCCATGGATTCTGTCAGTGTTTTGATCTGTTCACCATCAACATTGCGTGCAGCAGCAACCACAGCCTCCCAGACACTGTTCAGAGAGGTGTACTGTTTTCCCTCCTTGTAAATCTCACATTTGATGATGGACCACAGGTTCTCAATGGGGTTCAGATCAGGTGAACAAGGAGGCCATGTCATTAGATTTCCTTCTTTTATACCCTTTCTTGCCAGCCACGCTGTGGAGTACTTGGACGCGTGTGATGGAGCATTGTCCTGCATGAAAATCATGTTTTTCTTGAAGGATGCAGACTTCTTCCTGTACCACTGCTTGAAGAAGGTGTCTTCCAGGAACTAGCAGTAGGACTGGGAGTTGAGCTTGACTCCATCCTCAACCCGAAAAGGCCCCACAAGCTCATCTTTGATGATACCAGCCCAAACCAGTACTCCACCTCCACCTTGCTGGCGTCTGAGTCGGACTGGAGCTCTCTGCCCTTTACCAATCCAGCCACGGGCCCATCCATCTGGCCCATCAAGACTCACTCTCATTTCATCAGTCCATAAAACCTTAGAAAAATCAGTCTTGAGATATTTCTTGGCCCAGTCTTGACGTTTCAGCTTGTGTGTCTTGTTCAGTGGTGGTCGTCTTTCAGCCTTTCTTACCTTGGCCATGTCTCTGAGTATTGCACACCTTGTGCTTTTGGGCACTCCAGTGATGTTGCAGCTCTGAAATACGGCCAAACTGGTGACAAGTGGCATCGTGGCAGCTGCACGCTTGACTTTTCTCAGTTCATGGGCAGTTATTTTGCGCCTTGGTTTTTCCACACGCTTCTTGCGACCCTGTTGACTATTTTGAATGAAACGCTTGATTGTTCGATGATCACGCTTCAGAAGCTTTGCAATTTTAAGAGTGCTGCATCCCTCTGCAAGATATTTCACTATTTTTGACTTTTCTGAGCCTGTCAAGTCCTTCTTTTGACCCATTTTGCCAAAGGAAAGGAAGTTGCCTAATAATTATGCACACCTGATATAGGGTGTTGATGTCATTAGACCACACCCCTTCTCATTACAGAGATGCACATCACCTAATATGCTTAATTGGTAGTAGGCTTTCGAGCCTATACAGCTTGGAGTAAGACAACATGCATAAAGAGGATGATGTGGTCAAAATACTAATTTGCCTAATAATTCTGCACTCCCTGTATGTATCACTCTGAAGTAAATGCCTGCTGTTTTTTCCTTCTGCATGTTCCTGTTGTCCACAAAGACTTGCCGACCTCATGGAAGAGCACCAAGAGGAGCTGGCAACAATTGAAGCCATAGACTCGGGAGCGGTGTACACGCTGGCACTGAAGACGCATGTGGGAATGTCTGTGCAGACCTTCAGATACTTTGCTGGATGGTGTGACAAAATTCAGGTAAGGTGAATACAGGGCTAGTGCTGCCGGTGTTGCTTTTTGGCAGCACTGTAACCAACAGGTGTTACAGGGGACCTCGTTTTATTGAGCTCGGTCCAACTCCCCATGTGACTTAACTCGCCTGCCCATTTTGTCAGGCATCGTTAACGTCAGATGGAAATTATGAAATTATGCATTTCGTCCTAATCACTATGCTTATACAGTACCCTGTTTTATTGATATGTACTAATTGCCCTCTGACAAATATTTGTAACTGGGCATTGTAGTACATAGCTAAAATATAGTTATTTAAACAAGCAGTAGATTGTTATCGTTAGACTTAAATAAGGAGGAACTTCTACTCTGCCGTGTTCTAGTTATGTTTATCGTATGTCGACATCAAAAGAATTTGTTATCAAGAACCACTTTCCGTCAAGCAGCGAGAACAGGTGTATGGTAAGCTAGGGTGGATATGCTTGAAAGACATGCCTTCCACTCTGAGCATGTGGTTTTCAGCAGAATGAGGGCTGAGAGTACAACCCCCTAACGAGCCAGGGATTTAAAGTCCTGTTGGGTTGTTCAGTCCATTCTTGTGGAGGAGGACCCGTCCATAGCCTTGAAGGGAAATTGAATTTATCAGCTGACAAAGTTCCCCTTTCCTCCTGGGCTCCTCCAGGCTGCAGAGACCCTGTGCATGGTCCTGGCTTTACAGCGTATTCTCAGAGGTGAGGTGACCTCTACGCCTTCTCCATCAATTTCGGGTTGTGTCAGCGCTGCCTATGGGACATCCGCTCTGCAAGGAGGAAGTTGGTCTCACTTTTCTCTTTTTACCCAAGAGGATGCAGCCAGGGTCTTTAGAACTAATCTGAAGTGAGTGGTGTCCAGTGTTGTGGGTCGTTTGGAGGTCCTATCTACACTGTCTCAAAGACACAGGCACAACTCTCTTGGGTGAGGGGGTATCATCAGTGACATTGGGAGCTAGCTCTAACAACTGTTCTAGCTGGTTGTTAGCCTTTCTTTTAGAAAATACATAAAATAACTTGAGCACAAAGAAGCCTTATAGTGACTGGATTCCTGCTCCCAAACTACCATTCAAACAAACGGATGTCACTAATGCAACCTTGTTTGTTTCTCACTAACCACCTGTGACATTTTACACAGCACACCAACCTTGAATCTCTGCACACTTTGTCACCCCTGATGAAGTTGAATTGTCACTGTTGAATGCCTGCTCCTCCATCAAGCACTGGGATACCCTTCAGTATTTTGGGTGGCAGTGATGTTCCTGCTGGCTGTATGTGCAACTGGCATAAAGAAAAACTAAAGAAACTGGTTCCTATAACCTGTTGTCATCCAACCGATTTCCACACATTTTTCACCATGTGTGGCATTCACCAGGTTGACAAAACCAACCTGGTGGATGTCCTTTGGGGCAAAAAAAATCCAAAGCACAGTTTAGTTTTTCCTGTTTATTTGTTCGGCCACCAGTCATCTCTCTTTTTCCCACAGGTGTTTCCCCGTCTTCCGCCCCCCACCCCCCTGAAACAAGCCCTACCTCCCATTTCCTCATTGTTAAACCCCTTCCTATGCTTCTACCTCCTCCTTGTTCTCCCTTACTCCATTGCTCTGTGTTAACATTCCCAACCCCCGCTTACCACTTCCGATCCCCGCAATGCTCGCGAGATCTTTCCCCTTCTTTTTCTTGCTTTTGTTCTTACTAACGGACTCCTTTTGTTTTATTCTCTAGGCCTCATTAGCTAAAGTAAAAATACTACTGCAGTAGGAATGGTCTTTGTCCCTTTACCCTTTTGCCCTTTTTTTCAAAGACAATAATTGTTCTTACATTCGTATATTGTAGGAACTGTAAGAAGTTTTTACTTTGTATGTATGTATTTGATCTGAGATTCCAACCCGGGTTTGGAATATCTTTTCCACAAAAATCATTCCGATTTTGTGGAAATTACTTTCTCCATTTTGGCAGTTCTTACAGCAGTAATCTGATGTCGTCATTTTGAGAATTCATCAAAATTACATAAAACTGTTACTGAAGATACCCATCAATTCTATTACTGCGCGCTTAGATTGTGAACTTCCAAGCTGCCCTTCTCTCAAACCTTCGCAGTAAACTTACCAACTTCTATGTCTTTGGTGCAGATGGTATTTATTTTTGACCACGAGATTTTATTTCCACCAATGTCAGTAAAAACACTGACGGTAAATACCACTGTGATATCAGCGGATAGGGACATAAATTGCATTAATTCCAATCAGTTATATTAGACAATTCAACTGAATTTATTTTCGATGAACTTCTATGTGTTTTGGTTGAACTGCACCATATGCCGCAGAGATATCAGTGCCTGGTGATAACATGGTATATTACTGTTTGGTTTTGAGTTCCTGGGAAAATGGCGTGCTCCAGTCTTAAGCATTTGTATTTATATTTAAAAGCTGAAAATAGAGCTTTTCTTTTAACGATTCAATCATTAATGTAAATTTCAGATTATTCTCTTAGTTCTTTTTTAGTAATTGTCTATTTTTTTAGGGTTCCACAATCCCAATTAACCAGGCCCGTCCCAATCGTAACCTCACATTTACCAAGAAAGAGCCAATAGGGTAAGACTCTGCTCATTACCTTAATGTTTGTGGTTACAAAATATATGCTAGCACACTCCACCTATGCTCTGAAGTGTATGTATTATGTATGTATGTATGTATGCCCTGAAGTGTATGTATTTCGTATTAGTTAATCCTGATCTTGATAACTGCAGCTACAGCTTATCGGAACCCGAAAATAACATTTTTAAAAGTTTAAGTCGAGACTTAAGGTGACCAGATCTTGAGAACCAAAAACCGGGATGTAGGACTACAATTTTACATCCACAGAGCGGCATGGAATGACAGCTCTCATCAACATAAGAAAAAAATGTCATTTTTAAAGTCAGCGCCGTACCTTTTAATTATTATAACAGTTGCTAACAAGAACACCTTTAGAACATCCAAAAAAGTGCCTCTCACTGTTTTCTGTCGACCCCTTCCTAAAACTGAAACATGAGCCGAATTTGATGAAATCTGCCGGGAGAGCTGGTGAAAAACTGGGACTATCCTGGCAAATCAGGGGCGCCTGGTCCCCCTAAGTCGAGTGTTGTCATGTTTGGTCTGGACTTAATGAAGCTGGACGTCTCCTCTCCCCTTTCTAGTGACCATGATCAAAACCCAGCATGGCCAAGTAGTAGACCTTTTCATGCAGATTGTGACAGCAGCACAGTAACTCAGTTTAATGTTGACAGTAAAACGTGTTCTTTTCTTTCTCCATTTCAGTGTTTGTGCAATTGTCATTCCGTGGAACTACCCACTGATGATGCTGGCGTGGAAAAGTGCAGCGTGCCTGGCTGCTGGCAACACACTAGTTTTAAAGCCAGCACAGGTAACTCAAGAATCTTCTGTTCATGCTTTTAAGTGAATTTGAAGGGGTAGGGAGGGTACTTTTGTGCAGGGGCGGCTCCTTCGCAATGGCGATGGAGCCTCGTCCCCCTGGCTAAGCCAGGACCTGAAAGATAAAACGATATTTGTTTATCGTTTTATTTTTCAGCTACTGGCTCAGCCAGCTGCATGTGACGGGAGGAACAGGCTGGGCCACAAGAAGTGGGAGGGGGAGGAGAAGACATTTCACCCTAAGTGCGCATGTGTGTTTGGCCAGCTGACTCGGGCCAGCCAAACACACATGCTCACTTAGGTTTCTCCAGCCCAGCTGTGTTAAACTGCACAGAACCCAGGGTTGTGTCTGAGTGGCAGTCCAAGCTGCTCAGACCAATCCTGATGCTGCTTTCATGCTAGCTTTAGCATGAAAGTAGTGCTAGGATTGCTGAGGTGCCTGTGCTGGTGTACCACTGAATGCTGGGACACCAGAAGAGAATCGAGGCTGGCGGCAGGTGGCAGCGGCGACGGGAAGAAGTAACTATTTTTTAAAGTTATTTTTTATTCTGTACCCCCTCACCCCTCCCCTAGAGATTTGCTGCAGCAACCACTGCATTTGTGGACACACCTCATAGCTCTGGGGGAAGCTGATGTTTCTACCACATTCATAGAGATGTTGGTAGTTACCGCCTCATTTTACAAAAATGAATAGTGAGTGATCTGTGAGTGGGAAAGTACATTTTTAGAGGTTTGAGAGATCAAGGCTTAAAATCACTGAGTAATCTTCTGTATCACCTCTGTCCCAAATGTAACCTATTTTTCTTCAGTTGAAATCTCATGCCTGAAAGAATTAATGTTTTTGCCTACTTTAACCCCCCTCACTTCTGCATATAGTCATAATGTCATATTTCCACATATCTCTCACTGTAATTCTTTACTTTAATATGGTGCAGGGCCTTATACTGAAAAAATATTTATATTAGAACACCCTATTTTTTGCTTGGATCTCTTTGTTGGTATTTTAGAATATACAACTCTGGATACAGTTTACAAGTATAATATAACCTTATAACAATGCGATTTAACTTGCAGGTCAGGAATACAGCCTGTATGGTGTAATAGATAATGCAGGTCATTGAGTATCAGTCAGATTATAATAACACTGTGACTATGTAGTCAGATTGCAGGGCCATGGATTCTTGTGACAGACAATGTTAACATATTTAAGAACAATATAACACTAACAATTGCAGAGACCATAGAATAAGGAAGCAGAAGCAGTTTGCCACAAACAAGCCGAAATCCAATGTGTGCATTCAGTAAGTTCTAATCTAACTTGGATGTGCTACATAAATCGTATTTGACTAAAGTGTAGTCATACGGGATACCCATTGTATTTTGTTGTGGGAGTGCATTAGGGGTGTGGCGTGGGAGTATTAAATTCACCAGAGTCCTCAGTGTCATGTGCATGGCCATTGTCAAATTGCATAAGAATGGTGTTCCAATAGGCGGCTATTGGGCATTTGCCGAGTCCCAAAGTGTCTACTCTACGCTTTGTGCCCAATTAGAACAAATCTGTCATATATCTAGTTGTAGATGCCTTGTAAAAAATGCCTTGAATGTGCTACAGATCTCCCAGTAAGCCAAGTTACTCATATTTTCCCAAAAGCCTCCATAGTTGTGTTCTGCGTCCACCCATCTACGTGCAGAAAACACTGTTTGAGCTGCATTATGTGGTATGGTATTGTGTGAGAGCTACAGAAATATGGCTGCAGAGAAAACAATTCAGAAGATAAAGGGCATTTAACTCGCACTCGATCTGCACAGCTGTGCATAAATGTAACTGTTGTTCCTTTTGTTGTATTTACACCTAGGTTACTCCACTGACAGCCTTGAAGTTTGCAGAACTTACAGTAAAAGCTGGGATTCCCAGGGGTGTTATTAATATTTTGCCCGGTTCAGGTAGGTTTATCAATAGATCCTCAGGTTTACTAGTGTGGGAGACTTAATCATATATGTTGGTGTTGTGACAATAAATAAAAGATTTCAGTTAGCTAAGCCTAGTAGAGGTACTACAAGTCAAAATTGCTTAAGCGCAAGGTGGTTCACAGTCTTGCGAAGGATGCCTTGTAGTTATGGTTGTCTGTTTGATTGCCACATCAATAAAGAAATACGCAGATATATCAACAAACTGCAGAAGCAAGCACTTTATGAAAACCTAGTTATTGCTATTATCATATTCCAAGTTATTAAAAAAATGTGTAAAAGCGCTTCACAAGTTATGAAGATTTAAGACCAAACTTTTAATTGTTCAAAGCATTCACTACCTCAGTCTGCCATCTGTTCTGAAAGGTTGGGACTCATTGATAAGCCTTTTTTGCAATGTTCTCAATATTTGATAGAGTATGACAAACAGGAGCCCTTTGACTCCATGTGTCATTTCCCTTGTCCAATGACTAGTGCATAACATCTGGGATTTAAATTGCTTCCAGCCTTTGCTCTTGCCAAAAGTAAAGTATTGTGAGAGCTCCTTTTATCATCAATTGAAGAGCGGCACACATGTTTACCATGCATCAGCAACTCAAATCCGATATCTACTATTGACTACCACTAGGCGTTGTTACAAGAACTCCTTTTCCCTTATGATGCTAAAGTATCTCATTAGGTTTTTCCACAGATTCAAAATACTGCTACTCGTGGTATCTTAATTCCGCAGGCTTTTGTGAGAAGCATGATTTTCCACAGTCTTAGACACACTGTTGATACCTCTGTATCTCCTGGCTAGCCCCATCTCTCCCAAAGTGGAGGCAACAAATTAAAAGTGAGCTAAGGCACATGAAATACTTTAGCCTTAGTATACCTGGGTACAAGCTGTTGTCACATAATGTATGCAAATTAGATGGATATGCTGTGCACATACAAATGAGGAGAGGTAGCACCAAAGAGCTAACAGAAGCAAACCTAACACCGGCGAGTAACTCATTCTGAATGAGCTGCTGTGCTCCCAGATAAACATTCCATATACAACAGAAGTGAGTACATTTTATAATGAAAAATAAAGTAAACTCTTGCCACTCCAATAACTCACCTATTTTCAATTTGATGTTTTACCGCCACTGCTCTTTGTTGGAAGTAACAAAATGTCCTCATTTGGCATTTCCTCATCAGTCTCCTAGAGCAAACAATCTAACACAAAGTAAATAACCATACAAATTATAACTTACATTTCAGATTGCAAGCGACTTGCGTACATTAGGGAACAGCATGAACAGTACTGCCTTAAAGAGAACTACGTCATTGAAAAGAGGTTTTTTGGCATAAAACACTTTTTGTCCGCTGTGCTTTGTTACAAAGCTTTCAGAAGACTGTGGGAACTTTTCAAAACCATGCAGATGTTTCTTAAAACTTGCCTTGAGATTATTATAAGTGTTTTCTTGTCGTTGCTTATGTGAAATGGTAAATGTGTGCCCCAACCCTCCACTCAACAGCAGTCAGAGGAGAGACATGCACACCACGCACAGAATAGTCTGCAGAACGTGAATACGTTGTATTTACCTAAGAACGATGAAAGGCTGAGTGGGTTTTGAAAAGATTCAGACCTAGGGCATGCATGTTTCTGAGAGGGTCCTCATCCTAAGGGATATTTTAGGTAATTCATGTTTTATTGGGCCAGTATGGAAAGTGACTTATCAGTAAATGCAGTACTTTGGCAACATGTAAACAGGCAACTGCTTTAGCGGTGCCACATGGAGAGTCCCACATGTTCTCTATAAAGGGGTGTTCAGGTATTATCAAGTTTTCACTAATGTAAACAGTCTAGTGTGGTCTAGATTGCACCACATGGCAGTAGTATTTTTAAAGACTGCTTGGCATAGAACTTCAAAACTATGAGTAAAATGATATTTAAATTGTATCATGATTGACCAATGTGTGCTATGTTGCCCTCGTTTCTTAATTTTTTCTTGGGGGGGAATATCCTAAAATGTGTGATGTAGTCTGATCTCTGTTAAGTTCTGGCTGATGTGTTTTAGAAATGTCAGTCTTCTGAAAATGCTTTTAAGTAGACCTACTGCCCCGCTACTAAAAGATTCTTTACATTCTACGATCTCATCAACAATGTTATTACAAATACACACTTTAAATACCATTATGCACCTCTCCCACTAACATTTCAAACACTCCCTATGGGGCAAGGATCACAAGCACAACACTTACCATTGTAGTCTAGGCCAGAAATCTTTCCTATCCTGGGGCTTTGGCTATTAGCATTTAAAGTGCTGTTGCAGGGAGCTACTTGGTCGTGGTATATATTATTAGAAATACCAGTAATCATGCTTAATTTGAGCAGTGGTGGAAGGCGGGGCCCAGCAGCACTCATTTTTGGATGACTGCACTTGTTTGTTTTCATCATACTTTGGCCCAGAGTGACCAAGAGAGAGAGAAAAACACTAAATGGGGATGAAGAGCAGGAGAAACAATGAAAACAGCAACAAAGTGAAAAGGGAGGAAAAAATAACCTGCTAGAGTGAGTTAAAGGGGCAGGTGGTGTTTGATGGTGGACAAAAGAGGATTTGGTGGAACCATACTAGGCAGCTGTGGAATTCGGCAGCCCAGGCATTCAGAAGTACCACATCCGTGGGCTTTTGAGCAAAATGTGGGCGACAGCACTTTTTTATTTAACACATTAAGCACTGACTAATAACATAGAATAACATGAAAAAACATTTAAAAGGTATGATTTGCAGCATCCAAAACACGTCTCACAAATATTGTTGCTAATTTTATATCATGAAACAAATGCGTTGATTATGCTTTGTTGAAAGCTGTTTGCATAAAAATAACACTGGGAAAGACCGTATTTTGAACTGTATCTGGTGGTATGGACCTGCACCTCAGTGGCGTAACAAAGGCCCCCGCAGCCCCTGTGGTGCCGAGGGGGGCCGAGCTCCTGGGCCCCCCTCAGCACCCTCAGTATAGTACCTGGAACTGAGAGCTCCTGAGTAAGTCCGGCGGGGGGCTTCTCCATGTACTATGCCGGGGGGGCCCACAAGTTTTGTTACGCTACTGCTGCACCCAGATAGTTTCTGATTATGAAAAGTAGATTCTGGGCACTTATTCTGATGAGCAGTGGCGGCTCCTCCATTTGGGCAGAGGAGTGTCACCCCCTTGCGAGCAGCGGCAGCTGCTAAACCTTTTAAAGAAAACAATAATAAACTGTTTATTATTGTTTTCTTTGAAAGAATCGAGGCCACGGGGGTGACGTACACCTTCACAGTGCATGTGTTTGCCCGGCCAAACACACATGCGCTGTAGGCTCTCTCCAGCCCAGCAATATAGTTGCTGGGCTGGATACAGCCTTCACCGGCTCCCAGTCTGCATGGAAGCTCCCAGCCTTCTCTGAGCAGCGTCCGGATTGGCACAGGGCAGGCTGGGAGCTTGTGCCTGCAGTGAGCAGAGGACAGAGGAGTGGCGGAGGAGGTAAGTTATTTAAAAAAAATAATAATAAATAAATGTTTGTTCCCTCCCCACCCCACTCTACGGCCCGCGAGCCGCTACTGCTGATGAGGAGTTGTTGTTGTCGGTGAAAATGTACATGTTGATACTGACTGTTTTTCACCTTTGATAACAAAGGTGGCCTGGTGGGACAGCGGCTCTCAGAGCACCCGGACATCCGTAAGCTGGGCTTCACCGGTTCGACCCCTATTGGAAAACAGATCATGAAAAGGTGATGCAGTGTTACTTGCAAATATGTTGATATTGTGTGTAATGTTCTTGATGTTCATTATTGTTACTCACATACAATATCTGATGTCAAAATATCAAAAGGATTAATGCCCAAACATCACAATGTACAAAAGTCACAAAAAATAATGAAACACAGTAAGTAAATTGTTGAAGGTTGGGACTGACTGTAGGGAGCCTAATGATAGTTCATAAAGCAGAAAAAGGGACGTTGAAATTGGAGGCAGACCAAGAGAGATAAATGGTGCGGGCACAAAAACCACAAGGGTTAAAAGTAGTCTTTCCCCTAGAGATTTACAAATGAAAACCACCTCTGGAAGCAGGCAGTATAAATAATAAAAAACAGATCAGAGTCTTGATGCAGGGAGAATGGCAGTGCTATAATTTTAGATATTTTTAATATTTTATATTATATTAGTTCTTGTGATATTTTGGCTAGCCCTCTTACTTTATTATTGAATCATAGATTATATATTATTTGACAGATGCACATAGGTTGGGTAGACATCCTCCAAATTTTGTGTAGATGGCAGGGCCGGACTATTCGCAGATAAAGATACTGAGAAAATGTCAACCTTTTCTATTCTAAGTAGATGTATCAGAGTTTTTGGCTCATCTGGTTCATACTTCCAGGTTTGAAAGAATACAAGTGATACTTTTCACTCCTGTTCCACAGCCTTAAACCTTTCTGCGCCAGCCCTAAGCTAACTTCTTTAGCCAGCCTGGTTGTTCGAAATTTCGTTGCTGGTTGACTGGGGTGTGAGCCTAGTCCAGCATCAGCCACAATCCTAGTCAGGGCAAGGCAGAAGCAAACCCCAAATTAACCTGTGCGCAACCCCCGGTACCTTTGTACAGAGCAATTAACTTAAGGCAATGTGTGCATGACTTCAAAAAGTAAATCAGTGAAAACGCCACACAAAAGATCCTACACCAGCTTAGAAAATTAGTGCCGAATTTAATAAATAAAACAAGACCAAAACAACAAAAATCCAATCAGTATAATCATAGTTCTGAATTTTTAAAGAATAAAGTTAAAAATAGGGCCATAAACCATAAAGCGCCAACTGCCACTATCTGGTCGCTCTGGACCGGGTCAAAGTCCAAAGTTCAGACCAGCTATGATGGAGCGCGGGTCAGATATAGCCCCAAATTAGTCCAGCTTAAGATCTGCCTTTCCAGGTTTTGTGCCAAGAGTCCCATTTGCGCTGGAGGGGGCTGCAGAAGCAAGAAGAACGTTGCGGGGAGTGGTCGGCGTTACGCAAAGAGCAGGCTGGGTGTAGAAGACAGCCAGGCTGGAGCTTTGCCTTAGAAGTTCTCCGCAGGCAATCAATGCTTGCTGTGCAAAGAGATAGGCTCGCACTGAGTTTCCGTGCAAATGGCACGGTTCTGATGCAAATGAGTCTATTTGCATTCACAATGAGCCCAAAAGTTTGATTTTAAGAGTGCTTAGCCACACCAAGGAACCAGGACTTGAAGGTCACTACTTGGTCATGTGACCCAGAGATGGGAAGCAGACACTAAAAGGGAAAGGCAAGAAAATGCCAACTTTCTAAAAGCTGAATTTTCAGAATTGCAATTTAAAATTGGACCATCATAAGTTAGTATTTTAAATTGTGATTCAAGAGACACCAAACATGAATCTCTTTTCTCTTCTCATTTGGACATTACACTTATAAAACGTAACAAGGTAACTCCAGTGTTTTCCTATGGGAGAGCTAGGCCTTGCAGTAGTGAAAAATGAAAGTATATGTCAATTGTTATGTAAATACATTGCACTCCATCCTCTGGGCTGTCCAGAGCCTACCATAGGGTACTTCTGTATGTATTAAAAAGGAAGGTTTGGCCTGGTAAAAGGTTTATTGTTCCAGGTCGAAATGGCAGTTTGAATTGCACACACAAGCTCTACAGTGGCAGGTCTGAGACATGGTTAAGGTGCTAAGTGGGTGGCACAACCAGTGCTGGACACCCACTAGTAGCATTTAATTTACAGGCCCTGACCACAGGTAGTGCCGGTTTACTAGGGACCTACAGCAAAATTAAGTATACCAATTGAGTTGAAGACAGTTCTAACATTTTCAGGAGCCATGACAAACACTCTAGCACTGGTTAGCACTGGTAAAGTGCACAGAGTCCTAAACCAACAAAAACAAATTCAACAGAAAATGGAGGTCAAAGGTAAGATGTTTGAGAATGACCCTGCAAAAAGGCCAAGTCCAACACTTGTGGTTCTAATAAACATTTAAAAATATTTATTGTTTTATTCTAATTGGAGGAAGTGTAATTCCTAATGTTTTGCTTTGCTCTTGCTTTAAACAATCACTGCTCACTTCTTCATATCACTCAAACACATAACATCAAATGTTTGTGAATTATATGTCTGAAACTCTGCATCCTCGTTTCGAGATTTTAATCCAAAATAGTGTTCTCTTTCATGAATTGATATATAAGCATTTTAAAACTACAGACACCCATCCAAATGAGGTGAACATTGGTAACACGTAATAACCTTTAGTTTCACTAAATACATTTCATTACAAGAGATGAGAATAGTCATTTTTACTATACTTGTTGCACTAACAGTGCTGAAATAGAGAATGTATGGGAAGGTAAAGCATGTACAACATGACCAATATAGTTCTATTGAGAGGGATTATCATAGGACATATGACTCCCTTCGGTTGTCCAGTATATTTGAAAGCAATGTGGGATGCTGTTAAGCATGGGGGTCCCAGATTGTCTACATTTTTGGTGCCCTCTGTAGCAGAGGTGGTGTTTGCCTTTTCCCACTTAAATCGGGTGCACACTCGGATCCGATTCCCCATCATATCCTGAAATCTGTTGCTGATATCATCGGCCCGGTTTATCATCTGATATTTGAGGCCTGTATCTGGGAAGGGATTTTCCCAAAGGAATGTAAATGGGCCAATGTCATCTCTCTTCTTAAAAAGGCCACTGCGAACAAGGAGTTACTATTGCCAGTGGTGGCAAAGGCCCTGGAAAGATTGGTGAATTCACAGCTTACCACTTTCCTGAAAGACAATAACCTGCTTCACCCGTCTCAATCTGGGTTTAGAGCCCGTCACAGCATGGAAACAGCCTTACTTGAAATCTCCGAGTCCATTCGATTCCATTTGGACTTTGGTCTTAATGTTGCTCTGGTGCTGTTAGATCTGTTAGTTGCATTTGATACAGTTGACCATGACATCTTGGTGCTCAGGCAAAAACATCTGTGGGTGACTGGCACGGTTTTTGATTGATTGAGGTCACTTCTGGCTAACTGGGAACAGGTTGTGTGGATGAAACCATATGCATTTGAGTTTAAGGGCCACAGGATTCTTCCCTTAGTCCCAATTTTTTAAATATCTTAATCCCCCTCCTTTCCCTACCCCCAGCTGTGGTGGTGGAATCTTGTAATATCAAAGTTATATCATACAGTGATGACACCCAACTTTTGTTCACATATGATGGTCACTCTGATGAGGCGAAAGACGCTTTTTCAGGCTGCATGATGGCGGTGCTGCACTGATTGAAAGTTAATAAATTTCAGTGTAACCCAGATAAGACGGAGATGCTATTATTTGGCCGAGATCCAACCCTTAGTTGGACGGGAGCATGGCCAGTGCATGCTCCATCCCCCTCCCCACAACAATATCTGCAAGAAACTTAGGGGTTCTTTTTGACACTCTGCTCTCCTTTAGGGCTCAAGTACCAGCTGTAGTGAAGTCATGCTGTTGGATTAGGCAGATGCTGAAGGAATGTTTACATTACCTCCCACATGAAGCCCAGGTGATGGTAGTGAGAACATTGATTTTATCCAGACTAAATTATTCCAGTGCCCGTTACTTCGGTCTGCCTGACTACTTGTTAAACTGATTACAGGTTATTCAGAATACGGCGGTTCACCTACTGTTCAAAATCCCTAAGTGCACCAGGGTGTCTCCGCTTTGAGAAAAATTACACTGGTTACCGGGGAGGCAGCGTATTATGTTTAAGGCACTGACTTTGACCCAACAGAGTATTCATAATCAGGGACCAAAGCACCTTTGCGAGAGGATGTTGGAATATCATGCGTCTCTGCCTCTGCGCTCTAGCTCTGCGAGCTTACTCAAGGTCCCACGCATCAAAAAACACTGTCAGGGAGGCTTTTCCTTCTCTGTCCTGGCTCCTAGAGCTTGGAATCTTTTGCCCACACACCTTAGACTGGTTAATTGTAGGGTGATATTTAGGAAGGAGCTGAAAACATTTTTGTTTGAGCAACAGTGAGCGGATTTGCGCTTCCGCGGCCTACCCTGATCTTACCTGGAGCACTGGGACATTCTATGAGTAGCTGTGCGCTATATAAGCATTATTCATTCATTCATAGGACCTGGGTTGACTAAAAATGTTCTTTGCCATGGCTCCCAGATGTTCTGCTGATTCCAGTGGGACTTGAAGAGAGATCTTTAAAGGAACATGCATTTGTTTATGCCACATATGTAACCATTGACAGTGGAAGTATTGCTGCCTCTCCAGTGTTGTATGATATATCTCTGAGCCAGCACCAGACTCTGGTCCACCAAGACCTTACAGTGCTTGTTGCCTTTGATACCCTTGGGTATATGCAGAAGTACAGGTTTAGGTGAAGGAGGAATCATTTACCCACAGACTTCTGAAAGGGATTCAAAAATTGTACCCCAAAATGTTTAAATGAGCAGGCACTTCCAAGCAATGTGAAAGAAGGTGCCATCATCCAAATTGCGTCTACCGCATGTCAGAGAAAATTTCTTGCTTGTTCACATCTTGACCTGTTGCAGAAATAATAGACTGCATGCAGATGTGCAAGTTGTGTAAGGTGAGAGTGGGAAGATGTGGCTATTTCCTTGAGAAACATAAGAGGAACCCACATTTTCCTCCAATGGCTGCAATATCCTGGTGAAGGTGTCAGGTGGGTTATATGTCATTACATGGCATACAGCAACATCTTGAGCCACTACATTGCAGCCACTGCATCACGAGTCACTGACGTAGGAGCACCAAACACATACTTTTTTTAAATAAATTCTATAGAATGTAATTTAGAACCCCCTTAAATATATATTATATTTTTATGGGGAGTGAACACTTTTTCATGTTAGATTTTTTCCCTTTGAAGTAGTGAGCCCACCATACCCATAAGTTTGTGTAATTAATCAGCACCTTTGCATAATAAAAAAATATATATTTTCCTACAGGCAATGCCATAGGAAAATAGTTTATTATTTTGCTAATAACTTTGGCGCTGTGTGACAAATCTTCAAAAAAAATTCAAAACTAGCTTTCCTCTCACTTTAGCGGCTGTCTGGGAAGTTTTAGGGTGATCTGTCAATGGGGCTGGTGGGGTGAGAAAAAGTGGGGTCCCAAAACATGTTTTCTCCATGCAATTTCTCATAGGGATTTCAAACACTACTAACAGCCTGAACCCCTGGACGGAATTACACCAACTTTGGCAGAAAGCTAGATCTTGGTCCAGAAAGATCTCGTATTTTAATTGGTGTAAATCTGTTCAGTACTTTTGGACTTATTAAAGGAAAAAAGAAACATAGATATCTAGGGACGCATATCCACTGCAGATGCATCCGCGGATCCTGGGGAAAAGCAGAGTCCTGATTGCCGCAATGTGCGAGGAAAGTTGTGGTCGCCATTTTGTTTCTCATATCAGCTGGGTGGAGGAAGAAAAAATGACATAAGGGGTCAGGATACAGGTATCCTGACCCAGTACGACAGATGGAAGGGTCCCATCCACCCAATTGTTACATTTTTTTGGGCTGCACCGCTGGGTCTACTGTGGGGCTCAGTGCGACCAACCAACCCCAGTGAAAATCTGCGATGGATCCGTGGATCCAAAGCAGACTAAAAAAAAAATACACCCATTCACACATAAAATCCTCACTGCGCACACCCAAAAGCCATGTGCTGCGTAGGTTTGGGTGCATGTTGAGGGCTTGGGTACATGCCGAGGGTTTTGCCGCAGGCCTGGCCCTGCGGCCAACCCCAGCAGCACATGGCCTTTGTGCGCGGCTGTGATTGTATCAGCGTACGGTAATTAGATATTACTTTACATTGAAAAAACTGAGAAATTCCCTGAGAAAAACAAAGGTTATAGAGTCATTATAGTTAGGTTGACGTTTTACCCACACAAAACCATAGAAATTCAGCAGCTATAGTTATACTTATCTGAAGAAACTATAACCTGTGCCGTAAAGAAACTTTAGGCCACGAGTTATAGTTTCTTAACATAAGTATAACTATAACTGCTGAATTTCTATGGTTCTATTGTGTGGGTAAAACATCAACCTAACAATAACCTCTTTGTAGCCTTTTTTATTTTTAGTGAATATATATATTATCTGAGCAATGACTGTATGCAGTGCAGATTCAGTCATATTCCATGCCTGTAGGAAGCATGTCAATTAAAACAGTCCTAAAGGTTTTTTAAAGTTGATACAGTATTATTCTGTTCTTATTGGATGATTCGTGCCCAAAAAGCAACATCACAAAATCTAATGTTTCAGCAAATTCCACTTTGTAGAAGACTTTAATAATCATTTTTTATAAAGAGCATTTACATTGAACTTGGTAGTGTTAATTCCATGCGTGTCTCCTAATTATTTGTCATGGTAATCACACACTGATTGAATGACTGACATTTTCGGCCAGAATAGATGAGAATGGGAAGAGCGAAATTGGAAACAGCCACTACAACGTGGTCATTACCACACATGACCATTACCATGGAGGAGTCACCACGCATATGCCTTTATCACATGCATGTCTTACCACGCATGCCTTTACAACAGATTTCTTTGTAAAGGCATGAATGGTAAAGGCATATGCAGTGTAAAAGTTTTAAAGGTAAGTATTATTTTTTTAATTTTGTAAACGCATGAATGGTAGAATGGTAAAGATATATGCGTTGTAAAGGTTTTGCAGGCAAGTAATAACTGTTTTAAATATATATATATATATATATATATATATATATATATATATATATATATATATATACATATATACATATGGTTTAGGGTGGGTACTGGCTTTTGGGTGGCAAGTGCATTTTTGGGTTTTAGGGTGGGTATCGGTTTTTGGGTGGTAAGTGCATTTTTAGGTTTTAGGGTGGGCTTGGGTTTTTGGGTGGTGAGGGCATTTTTAGGTTGTAGAGTGGCTATGGATTTTAGGGTGGGTATGGGTTTTCAGGTTTTGGGGTGGGTATGGGTTTTGGGGTGGTAAGACCTTTTTAGGTTTTAGGGTGGGTATGTGTTTTAGGGTGGTAAGGGTATTTTTAGGTTTTAGGGCGGGTAGGGATTTTGGGTGGCAAGGTGATTTTATATGTACACACATATATATATTTATCTAAATATACACACACATATATTTGTTTGTTTAGGTAGATAGATAGATAGATAGATAGATAGATAGATAGATAGATAGATAGATAGATAGATAGATAGATATGGGAGCTACTTACCACTTTACATTTTACCATGCATATGCCTTTACCAACCATGCCTCTACAACAACATTTTTGTGATAAAGGCATGTGTGGGGTAAAGGCATATGTGTGGGAAAAACTTTCATTGTAAATTAATGCGTGGTAATGACCATGTGTTGTAGTGAACGCAATGTAAAGGCATGCATGGTAAATGCATGTGTGGCTCTGCAATACATCTAGGGAAACAGGTATGATATTGAAACAAATATTCATTCAGTGGAGAGTCTGCCGATAATACAATTAATCATTTGTTGCTGTTGTGCTTGCCGCTGTTCAAGTGCCACATCCTAAATGACAATAGTGGCATAGTTAAAATTTAGGAGGCGATTAGAAGTAAAAACTTCTAATCATCTCCTGCTTTGGATGAAGTTACAGTTTTGAGTTTAACGTTTGTAGCAGAGTGCCCATGACTTTAGTTTTCTGTTTTCAAAATGAAAAGGTGTGATTCATTTGAATGTCTAAGCTATCAAGGTTTTATGTTCATTTTCCCTTCCTCCTCATAGCTGTGCAGTGAGTAACTTGAAAAAAGTCTCTCTCGAGCTTGGTGGAAAATCGCCACTCATCATCTTCAATGACTGTGATCTTGACAAAGCTGTGAGAATGGTACGTATTAGTAAACAGAAATTCTGGGCTTGTACAGTGCTTATTTTTTCCAGTGGTGGCAGCTGGTGGGCACCAGCACTCATTTTTATAGAACGGCACACATTTTGCGTCATCAGCCTTTGGTGCAAAGCAAGGGGGAGGGGGGCACAAAATGAAGACGGAAGGAGGAAATGAAAGGTTGGTATAAGTGACTAAGGGAAAAAACAGGGCTGGAAGAGAGCCTGCAAGAGTGGAATAAAGACAGGATTTATAGGGTGTAGAAAGATAAGGCCTAAGGTGTTAAAGCCACCAGAGTCCAGCTTGTAATATGATTAGTGTTCCACCTAGTAAAGGACATGTGAGCCTTAACCATATGTATGAGTCTTATCATATGTATGTAATTTTCATACATGTGCAAGGAAGCCAACTGAACTCCTGAGGGCAACTTGGCAGAGGCAATTTTGTCCTGGACGTTTTCAGTCTTCTTCTTTCTCTGAGTGCATGCTACGCTAGAGAGAGTTATAGCTCCATTTTCCCCAAGTTGAGGTCATTGCCATCACCAGGCAAGAGAAGCTGTTAATACTTTTGGCAGTTTTTGACTAGTGGCGCAGAGTAGTGTCTGTGGTGATGCAAACTCTTTGACTCGTAAGCCTGACTAAATTGAGTCATAAGCTAATATTTTAATTGATTGCCACTGTTTCCAGTGTTCTGTGCAGTTCACTTTAAATGACCTCTACGCATACTCATGGGCCACTCTGATTAATATTTTCTACTGGTACATGCAATGTATGTCTGACAACAACATGAGCTGTCACAATCTCTTTACCCTCTTGGGATCACTTCTGTAAGTGATTGAATACCAGTAATTGTCCTGTCAGAGACACCAGATGCAACAAACTCTGTATTTATATATTAATTGGCTCCATGTTCTTACATGGAAATTATATGACACCCACACCAGGACCTTTGTAATTGTCTGTCTCTATATTGTTCATACTGCTGTGAACATCACATATCTTAGTTATCCTTGTTCACACGAGGAGCAAGCTGAGGCCCACCTTGAATGCAATGAAGCAACTTTGTGGTAAGAGCCTTTGGACTCAATTCCACAGTATCCTTTCTATATCCTTTATATTAGTGCAAAATCAGTGTCCATTGTTACTCCAGTATTGGAACTTTCATAGATTCACATACTTGAATCATTCCCCGTCGTCGAGATGGGAGTCCCGGTATAATTTTCATAAGTAATGTTAAAACATATTGAAGAGAAAAAGGCCCTAGGCCTCTTCAATTTGATAGTCTATCAGAGTCATTTTGTGAAAAGGACCAAACTTGATCCTCCACCAATCAGGTGACAGCACCCTTCAGAACCTCCTGAGAGAAGCTCTAGCACCTCAGATTTTATACCGCACGTCGTGCTAGGGAGTCTCTTCAGAGCTCTGCTCTGTTTTCAGACCTTGATTCAGCTCTTTTTCTCTCAGAGAAACTCATTTATTTGATTTGTCAGCTATTTTTCAACTATGTCTGACAAGGAAAAGAAAAGTCTCTTTAGAGACTGCAAGACTTGTGGGAAGAAAATACTTCATTCTGAAGATCCTCATCAAGATTGCATTTACTGCCTCTATCCAGATCATTCAGCCAAGGACTGTAAGATTTGCTGTACTTTTTCTTCTAAGACCTTAAAGGATAGAGAAGGCAGATTATTAATATGGCTGCAGAAACTGAAACATAGGATGGATCCAGTTT
Source organism: Pleurodeles waltl (assembly GCF_031143425.1). Classification (NCBI taxonomy): domain Eukaryota; kingdom Metazoa; phylum Chordata; class Amphibia; order Caudata; family Salamandridae; genus Pleurodeles; species Pleurodeles waltl. The sequence continues at coordinate 602,430,079 of NC_090442.1, read as the reverse complement.
CTGATTCTGAGAGTGAGGAATCATCGACATCAAAGAGATCAACTAAAAGGGCAAGATCACGCTCTAGATCTCCCTCACAAACCTCAAGGAAAGCCCTCAAAAAGACTGCCTCAGGGTCTTATAAGGGTCGCAGCCCACCTTCTTCCCCAACTAAACACTCAAGTAAGGAGGGGAAAATACATTCTTCCAGTTCTGAGAGGCACAGGAAATCCTCATCTGTTCCACCATCTGTGCCTTTCAAAAAGCCATCTGTGACTGGAAAAAAGGCCTCGTCGACGGACTCCCCGTCGACGGCACCGTCTGTGGGTGCATTGCCGACGACTCCAGCTACTTTAAGTGTTCCATCATCCACGGCTCCGTCGGCGACATCGTCGACGAGTACACCACCGTCGACGAGATCTACAACAACTACTTCAGCGTCGACGACCGTCTACACCTCGTCATCGTCGACGGCGCTGATGTCAGTCTCAGCTTTACCGTCGACGATGACTTCGTCGATGGTAGACTCGTCGGCGAAGCTTGCGGCTATTAAAATAACAGTGCGTCCAGCGTCGACGGCACCGTCTACGACAAAGTCAGTTTACACGTCGTCGACGAGGGAAAAATATCAAAAGAGAACAGAAAAATTAACTCCAACCCACACTTCACCTAGTAAGGTATCCTCCCTGGTACCAGTACATCTTTTGGAGGGAGATGAAGATTCAGATGAGGATGGGCCTTTTGGTACAGCCCACAGCCCCTCTGAATTAAATGTAAAATATCAGGAAGAGGAGGAATATGAGGAAGCTTATGATCCCCAGGCTTCCTTGGAGCATCAGCAGTATCAACAGGGAACGTATATCCCTTCCGACCTGCTTACTGGCCTTAGAGCCATGTTGGTGGATTATAACAGAAGGTTTCCTCCACAAGGAGAGCAGCCTCATCCATCACCCATTTCTGGTCCTTCTACTCCACATCAAAGACCAACGTCTTTGCATCTTACGGATGTGGCCACCCCAGACATGACAATTCCCCAAGACACTGACATTTCAGAAGGAGATCAAGAAGAAGGAGAACTCACAGATACTCACTCCGAGTGGGACGAGTATATTATTCCTGCTCCATCTTCTCCTTCTCATTCGAAGGTGGAGTCCCCACCTGAAGACATTGGATGTTTTCATAATCTTCTAGAGAGGGCAGCCAAGCGCTTTGCATTACCGCTACCTACGAAGCAAACAGATTGTTTCCTTTATGATTTTAAAGAGCCCTTCCAGAAGTCTGTGCGCTCCATCCCGATGGTGAACTACTTGTGGGAAGAAGGCCTTAAAGTCATGACTAATCCAGCAACAGTCACAGCAGTTTTACCACGTCTGGATAAAAAATACAAAGCTCCTGATGATGCCCCAACATGCTTGACAGGCCATCCTCCTCCAGATTCGGTAGTAGCTCAAGCGGCTCAAAGAAGATCAAAGAATCCTTCTGCTCCGATTTCCGCGCCCCCAGATAAGGAGGGTAGAAGGTTAGATAACATAGGAAAAAGATTCTCTTCTATGGCCAGCCTAGTGCTTAGAGCTGCCAACTCCTTGGCTATTTTGTCTCGATACGACAGACAGCTTTGGGCGGATATTGCATCTTTCATTAATCAACTGCCGGAAGACGTAAAATCAGAGGCAAATAAGATGGTGCAAGAGGGTCAACGCACGTCTGCAGAGCTTATAGACTGTGCAATGGATATAGCGACCACTGCTTTCAGACAGCTTGCAGGTGCTGCTGTATTAAGGAGACAAGGCTGGCTCAAAGCCACCTCATTTCATCCAGAAGTCCAGAATAAGATCCTAGACTTACCCTTTGATGGCCAAGCGTTATTTGGGAAACATGTGGACGAAGCCCTACAGTCAATTAAAACGGACACGGACACTGCAAGGTCACTAGGGACCCTGCAATATCGGAAATCGTCCTTTCGTCCTAGGGGGCGCGGCCAGCCCTCTTACAGAGGGGGATATCAACAACAGAGATACTCTTCCTATCCATCATCTTCACAACAATTTCGGCCATACTATTCCCAAAGACAACCGCCTCAACCAGCCTATAATAGACCGGCAGGCCGTGGACGCTCAACCCGCCCTGCTAAGGATTCAGCTCGTAGATCCTGATGTTTTCGAGGCGCCGGCTACGCCCAGTCTTCCTCCTGTCACCCTGGGCGGAAGAATTTCCTCATTTCTCAGTCAATGGCAAACCATTACGTCAGACAAGTGGGTCCTACAATTAGTGGAACGGGGCCATACCTTAGAATTTGTCCAGAAACCTCCCTCCAACCCTCCCCGCAGGACTCCTTCAAGATACCCTCAACAACTCAAAGAAGAGGTCTACAAGCTCCTTCTCAAGGGAGCTATAGAGAAGGTGCCGCAGGATCAACGAGGAACAGGATTTTATTCCAGGTTCTTCATAATTCGAAAAAAGTGGAAGGATTGGAGACCGATCCTCGATTTAAGGCAACTAAATGTATATCTAAAGAAGCAATCGTTTCGAATGATCAGCCTGCAAGACGTCCTTCTGCGTCTCAATCAAAGAGATTTTATGTCATCGCTAGACCTCAAGGACGCATACTTCCACATACCAATCCACCCTGCCCACAGAAAGTATCTGAGATTTACCGTAGCCGGGAGCCATTATCAATATCGCGTCCTTCCCTTCGGGCTCAAATCAGCCCCAAGAATATTTACCAAATGCCTAGCACCAGTGGCAGCCTTTCTCAGGAGAAGAAAGCACCAGGTCTTTCCATACTTAGACGACTGGTTAATAAAGGCAAAGTCTTACACAGGAGCACACAAGTCAACAAGAAAGTGCGTTTCCTTGCTGACCAATCTCGGATTCACGATCAACTGGGAGATGTCCAACCCTCTACCAGGCCGCAGTATTACTTTTCTGGGAGCAAAACTGAACACGGAATCCGGCATCGCATGTCCCACGTTAGAGAGACAACAAAGGTTACTAACCCTAGGGAGTTTCATACACAAAAGACGAAAGGTTACAGTCCGTCTCTTCAAATCACTATTGGGCATGATGTCTTCATGCATACCTCTGATCCCTCTGTGTCGGCTAAAGATGCGCCTCTTGCAGGAGCAGCTAAACCGTCAATGGCTTCAAGTATCAGGAACTTTCGAAGACCAGATACAAATTACTCCGATAATGATCAAAACTCTCAAGTGGTGGTCTCAAAAGCATCATCTCTCAATCGGTCTCTCGTTTCTTCAACAGCCAGCCCCGTGGACCATAACAACAGATGCCTCACTGGAAGGATGGGGCGCAGTATTACAGGACCTGAAAATAAGTGGCAAATGGCCAACTCATCTGGCATCAAGGCATATCAATTGGCTAGAACTCAGGGCAGTGCACCTTGCTTTACAAGCGTTTCTCCCAAGAATCCATGGATCGCGAGTGGTGATAAGAACGGACAACACCACTACGATGCACTATCTCAACAAACAAGGAGGTACAAGATCTCTCACCCTCTCCAGGGAAGCCCAAGCGATCTGGAACTGGGCCTTGCAGCAAGGCGTCACACTATCTGCGGTGCACTTGCCGGGAATAAACAACAAAGCAGCAGATGCACTCAGCAGACAGAAATCGGAATGCCACGAGTGGGAATTAGACCAGACGGTACTCACCCAGATTTTTTCCCAGTGGGGAACACCAACAGTGGATCTGTTTGCGAAGAAGGACAACGTCAAATGCCAGTTATTCGCAAGTTGGCATCACCAAAAGGGATCTTGGGGGAATGCGTTTTCGATAGTCTGGTCAGACATCTTTGCTTACGCCTTTCCTCCCATTTCATTGATCCCAAGGGTCCTCACGAAGATGAAAACAGAACCGTGCACTCTCATACTGATAGCCCCGTACTGGCCGCGCCAACATTGGTTCACAGAGCTCCTCATTCTCTCAGTCAAACCTCATATTCCGCTGGAGCCGTTACCTCATTTACTAACAATGAACAACGGCCAAGTTCGACACCCCGATCCACACTCAATGCGGTTAGCGGCATGGCTCCTCACCACAGAGAATTTGCGCATTTGAATATCCCGCAGGACTGCAGAGATATTTTGTCACAGGCCAGAGCGGATAGCACTAACAAGGCGTATCAGTGTAAATGGAAGAGATTCTGTGCCTGGTGTCATCAACGTCAAATCGACCCTTTTCTTTCACTACCAGAAGAGATTTTGCCGTATCTCTTAGAGTTAGCTCGATCTGGCCTAGCACACTCGTCCATTAAAGTTCATGTAGCAGCCATAGCTGCATACAGACGTTCAGAGGACACACCCTCGCTCTTCTCTTCTCGGCTGATTAAGAGATTTCTAAAGGGGCTGTTCAGGGTTTACCCTCCTTTCAGACCTCCACCTCCTTCGTGGAACCTGAACATTGTTTTGGCACAACTGATGAAGCATCCTTTTGAACCGATCCACCGTGCTTCCCTCAAACATTTATCGTGGAAGGTTGCCTTATTGATAGCTCTTACATCAGCTAGGCGGGTCAGTGAGGTACAAGCGCTCTCCATCCAAGAGCCATTCCTACAGTTTAAACAAGATAGACTACTAATGCGCACTAACCCGCATTTTATTCCAAAGATTCCGTCAGACTTTCACATTAACGAACCTTTGGTCTTCAAGTCTTTTTTCCCTCATCCATCTACTCCAGCAGAGAGGGCATTACACTCTCTAGACGTGAAAAGATGCGTTCAATTTTATTTGGACAGGACAAAAGCTTTTCGGCGCTCTAATCAGCTATTTGTGGCGTACAGTGCCCCTAGGAAGGGGTACCCGCTATCCAAGCAGAGTATTTCAAGATGGATCGTCTCTGCTATTCGCTTCTGCCATCAGGCAGCGGGCAAACCTTTGCAGTCATATGTGCATGCTCACTCGACAAGAAAAGTCTCATCGTCAGCGGCACTGTTTGCCGGAGTGCCACTACAAGACATATGTAGGGCAGCAACATGGAAGAGCTGTCATACCTTTACTAAGCACTATTGCTTGGAGTCCCTCTCGCACGGAGAGGTAGCAGTGGGCCAAGCGGTTCTCAGGAATCTCTTCAGGTGAAGGTGAGCCATTTCTCCTCCATCCCTCCATCCTAGAAAAGGTATGCACATCAAAAAAAAAAAAGAGAAATGTATCTAAAGATAATAGAACACTATCATAATCCCATAGTAAGCGGGTTATCAGATACTGATCAGGTTACATTACTGTCTTATGTTTTAATACTGGTTTGTTATTTAAATTTCATCATGTATCTTCACAGGAATATCCCTATTTATATTAGAGATAAAAAGATACTTATATTTATGTATATATACGTGTGTATAGATAGATGTGTATATATGTATATCTATATACAGATATACATGTAGGGACATATGTCAGTACACTCATATACTTCATCACTTTATACATGATGATGATAAGGTTTTGTGGTCTAAGATAACCTGTTTATTAAAAGGGTTGTCATTTTACAATGTGCATACTTATTGCTTTCTACTCTGATTCAAGCATGTGAATCTATGAAAGTTCCAATACTGGAGTAAGAAAATAAGTTACTTACCTGTAACTGTAGTTCTCCAGTATTGGAATCTTTCATAGATTCACATGCGACCCACCCACCTCCCCGGAGAAGCTCACTTCACCTCTTTCTTTCTTTCTAGTAGTACATATACTCATTGTAATATACGCACTTGTGCGTGGAAAATCTGAGGTGCTAGAGCTTCTCTCAGGAGGTTCTGAAGGGTGCTGTCGCCTGATTGGTGGAGGATCAAGTTTGGTCCTTTTCACAAAATGACTCTGATAGACTATCAAATTGAAGAGGCCTAGGGCCTTTTTCTCTTCAATATGTTTTAACATTACTTATGAAAATTATACCGGGACTCCCATCTCGACGACGGGGAATGATTCAAGCATGTGAATCTATGAAAGATTCCAATACTGGAGAACTACAGTTACAGGTAAGTAACTTATTTTCTTCACTTTTGTCAGTGGCATATCATTTGACATTGATGTTTACAACCATTCACCTTCTCAAGCCCTTCACAGCATATTTCATGTGACCTTCCATCTTCTTGATATCTCAAGAACTCAGGGCAAGTAATAAGATAAGTGATAATTATCAGTACCCTTTGTAACCTTAGTGAACAAATTTGTATTTACAAATGTTTATCACAACCCAGTGTTTACTACCCCATAATATCACATCCATGCTCTCTCCACGGAGTTTGTGTCAGGAAGAGTTGAGAATATAAAAGAACAGTATTGTGATACCCTTCCCATGTAGCCATCAAGTGCTAGGTTGGTTTGTCCATGCATTAGACTGTGTTTGCTTACAACTACCACCTCATCTGATCTTAGTGCCTGCAAGATTGGCTGTGTTTTTTGCTGATCAAAAACAGTCAATCAGAAGAATAATGTGCAGTGCAAGTGCTGAGCAAAAACTGTCTTTGGCTCTTTCCTCAAGATACATCAATCAGGCCATATATAAGAAGCAACAGTACAAACAATTGCAGTATTATCTGTCCTATAACATAATAATAAGGTGACACGTTAGGATCTTATTCCTTTGTTTTAAATAGGTGTATTGCTTTCATTTAAACTAAAAGGACACAATGCCAAAAGAATTCAGCACTCCTAGTCTAAATAATGAATTTATTAGGGCACTTCCCAAATATCAAATAAAAGTCATACAAAATATATGAGAATAAGCATATAACTCAAGTGCCAGCAAAACACGTGTATATACAAAGATAAATGCATATATCAAGTGGTCAAGACTTAGAAAGGAATGTGCAATGCATTAACATAGCAAGTGTACATGAGCTAAATAATCAAGATTTCAAATACTTCACCGATTGAGTTGTCATCATCATCCTCACCAATGCGACTGGGAGAGCCCTCAGGTCAGTCAGGCAGGAGACCCATTCAGGATCAATGGATCCTTGGCAGTGCATCCGCTCCACTGGCAAGCTCTAGTCTGACCGCCAGGTCTCCCCATCTTTTATACCTTACAATACCTCAAGAAGACAGTTCTAGAAACTGCCTACCCTCTGTTATGAAATTAAATGCTGACTTCATCTGCGTCGAAACATCCATAGAGGCTGGCCAGGCTCCCAATGTTTGTTCTGGGACAGATTCGTACAGTCCTCTGATAAAAACAGCCTCAGCCTTGTAAACTCTTATCAAGTCTGCATCCCACATAATATGTTCCAGCACTGTCCGATTCTTCGTTGATTAGGAGAAAAACAAGTTGTGTGAGGAAAAACACCTGCGCTGCCCTGCAACTGCTACAGGACACAAAATGGAATCAATGGTCAAATGATGGTCACATCTAAATAGCATCACAACAGGGGACTTAGCCAATTACGTCTTGGACCAGTTGTTTTTGTGCAAAAAAAGTACAATTATATTTTTACCCCCTAATAGAAATTTTATATATAACATGTACTTGATTTCAGGTTGTAACAAATCTTAATTAATATGGCATTTGGCTAAGGGTATAATGCTCAAAATATTTGGCAGCCAGAGGGCCCATGTTGCTGCACGTAATGGTAGATTTTGAGCGAAAATAGGGCCTCCTTAACAGCCAAAATGCTCTCGGCATTACTTTGACTGGGAGTCCTTCTAAAGATAGTTCAAGCCTTGATCGCTGAGCGCTTTGCTTACCTGCTCCTTCCAAATGCAACCTTTTATGCAATTTAAAGCTAGTACCTCCATGCTTATTCACTTGGCAAATCTACAACATTGTGGCACCCTCGGAACTTAACTACAGATTTTTGTAAATTATACTGCCAACTGAGAGAATAATGGAAACACATGTCGAGGTAATCCAATTGGGCCATCTTTTGTGACAGTTCCCCATCTAATTTAAAAGATCTCTTTACTAGTAGAACTTTTCCATTACCATGATCTTAGTTTTTTCACATTGATTCAACAGCAGTTTGCCCTGCAAAACCCAATAGAAATTTCAGACATAACATGCATAGAGTTTTCAAGCAAGCACAGCAACACTGCATCGTCTGCATATAGCAGAATAGGGACATTCACGCCAAGCAACTTTGGGGTGTCTCAACCAATCTCCTCCAGGCAGGTAGTAACATTATTTATAATTAAACTAAAGACGAGGGGGCATGACACAGCCCTGCTGTACTCCTGTGGAGATAGGGAAGACAAACTACATTTCTCCTCAGGGCCAAATCAAGCTCTTGCCATGTTGTAGGACTAAAGGCCTCTAATATTTGACAACAAAAGCAGGCTAACGCCCAGCTGCCGAAAAGTACTGAAGAGCTGTGGTCTGCATACTAGATCAAAGGAAGATCTCAGATTGATGAACATGAGGGCAATGTGGACATTTTGTAATTGCAACATGTTTGTAGATATTAGATGTACATACACTGAGGCTCACATCTTGCAACAAGAACCTTTGCCATGTGTGGTAACTTTTAGGTGTAATTATGGCATTTTGTTCAATATCATCAAAACCACTAAATGCGTGTGTTCTCTGTCCACTTCCTTTTGACAACAGGTAAAGGTGAGCTCGGGAGTCAGATATGTTTTGCATATCAGCTAGCTTACCCCAGTACTATTGACTGAGTAGTAGCAGCAATGGACAGGTTCAGAACAATTCTTGAAGAGTAACCTGCTCACCAATGAACTGCTTGCTTCTATCATGCAGAAAACACTATCAATCTGTATGCCTGGTTCACTGTAAAATATCCACTTTAGCCATTGAATAATAGTCTGCAATCCCCATACTGTGTGACTTGTGATATCTTTCATTTACAATCTTCATTTTGAAACTCTAGCAAATTAATTTATTTCACCCATATATACAACAGCTCATCTTCTGTATAGGTGCCCTGGATGGTCATTTAAAGACTTTACTGAAGAACTGAGACAACCCTTACTTGAAAATAGTCATACTTCAAAAGTATATATCATTCCCTGTATGGTTCATATTTGCTTTTTAGGAGCAACTGTAGTTGTTCTGGTGATCACCACAGTATTGAAGACTGATACAGCATCGCAACGACTGAGAAAGCACTGTACAACATACAAGGTGTCAACATCGCTGCCCACTTATAAATATGCCTTAGGAAGTTTTGAAACTGATTTTAAAACTTGTGAAGAAATTAGGTGTTTGCTTTACACTGCAGAATTAGTGTGGAGATGTAGCATAAAAGGAACAAGCTTCATACGCCTATTCGGGATTAGCTGTTTTGAAAGGCCCAGTATGTTTTACTGCCATGATTTGATGTTCAGGGTGGGACCTGCCTGAAGAATTTTCATCCGGAAGCAGCTTAATAGAAAGGGAAAGCATTTTTGAGGCTTCGTTGGAGGTCCATACATCTTAGGATTCAGTGTTCACATTGAGGGTCATTAAATCCCTAGACGTATTGAAAGCCCTCACAATTCTGTTGTTACATGGTTTTTAGTCTCTCCTTGGGTGAAAATTTAGCACAAGTGTGGTGACATGTAGATAGTACTTATAGCTGAGACATAGGACCTGAGCTTGCAATGCCCCAACATTGCAAGCAGCTTAGTGAAAGAAAATGCCTACAGAACCATACACTGACTGTGCATTCACATGAGTATTATCTATTTCCCTGTAGGGCATGGGAGCCGTATTTTTCAACAAAGGCGAAAACTGTATTGCAGCTGGAAGATTGTTTGTTGAAGAATCTATTCATGATGAATTTTTGAGGAGAGTGGTAAGCTAGAACAAATACAAAATTAATATTTTACTTCACGATTTTTGTTAAACACAGTTTCATTTCATGTGGTGTATTATTATGATCATCATTATTATCATTGTTAAGTACGAACATACTAATGATAGTTAAATCAACATTATGTTATTAGGGATTTGTACTGCACTGAACACATCAAGGCAGCTACAAAGCATTTGAGCTCTGTTAAGATTAAGCTGCAATTTTACTTTGAAGTAACTGAAAAATGCTATACATATTTGTCCTAAAATGTATTTTTGTAAATACGTCTTAGATCTAAAAGGCTGAGCTACTAGCTTTGCTGGTCTAGCATATCAAGATGCATGTGCACCCATGGCAGGAAATCTTGCAGTCGGTTTTTCGTTTAAAGAAAACACATTTCAAAATGTACTTCTGATGAGAATAGGTTAGGGTGCATGCACTGTGATTGATGACGGCTATTTTTAATTTGCCATCCAAAATGATGGATGGCCATCTTAGAACAGTAAAGTCAAATGTAAACAAAAAAATTAAAAAACAAGTGCGCATAAAACCCAAGAAAGTAAACAAATGGTTCAGCAGCACTTTGCACCTGGCAAGCCCTATTAAAAAAGGTACATAAAGCAAATTCATACAGGGAGAGGAATGTGGAGCATCAGGAACCAGGGGACGGCAATGAAAAAAGAGAGCACGAGTGGAGGCACGGCAAAAAAACTGTGGGAGATAGCAAGGAACACAGAGGGGCGGCACCTCTGCTATGGCAGAGGAATGTCGTCCCAGTGCTAAAAGGCAGCAGAAAAATAAAATGATAATAAATGATTATCATTTTATTTTTCTCCTGAGTCTGGAGCAGAGCCAGCATCCTCCGTGTCAGAGGGAGCAGGAGTAGTGGTGCACTCTAAGTGTGGCTGTCTGAGGCCAGCCAAACTGACATGCGCACTTAGAACACTCTACCCGAGCTATATTTCACAACCAGGTGGAGACAAAACGCAGACTCAGGTGGAGACTAAGCACAGACTCCCATTCCCTCCCTGAGCGGCATTTCTGGGATTGGCCTTCTCGCTCAGGCCAATCCTGGGGCTTCTCTCATGCTGTGAACAGCACAAGAGATGCGTCTGGATTGGGTAGGGAGGGGAGCAAGGCAACCACTTAAGTGGCAGGAGCGATGGCTGTGAGGCACCAGGTAAGTATATACATATATATACATATATATCTATAAATATATTTCTTTTTTTTACTTTTTTTATTTTTTTTTAAACCCCACCCCCCACTCTACGTGCTGCCCCTCCTGTCCTTCTTGGCAGCGGCTGCCACTGGAAACTCATGCAGTCCCATGGCATGCTCAGTGTAAAATAAAACTAGCATTAGCAAACTTTGCCAATGCTCATATGTTTTGGCCATGTTTATGGGTATACCCATTCCAAGATGGTCACCCAAGTGTGTGGATGCATGATATGGACGTTGTGAAATGATTCTTTCTAAAGCATAACAAAATCATTCTAAGATTACCTCCGATGCGTGCACTATCCTGCAATTTTTCTTTTTTTTTATACAAATCATCCAATCAGAAACAACACATAGGAAGTGCTCCTGGGGCAGGACAACTGCAGGACTAGGGAGGAAAGGTATTAGTTAAGAAGCAGGGAAGTGATGTAGGCAAGAAAGCAATCAAACCATGATCAAGGTGCTGACCTAAAGCACCCTTATGTACATTGTGCTGTAGACAATATAGGCCTGATTTAGACTCGCCGAACGGGTTGTTCCTTCACAACATCGACAGATAGCTCATCCGCCAAAATATAAATCCAATTATATTCTGTGGGACTTATATTTGGCAGATGGGATATCCGTCACCGTTGTGACGGAGTAACCACTCGGCTGAAATCGAAATCAGACCTTATGTTTTTTTTTTTTACAACAGACAGCTAAAGATGCTTGTAGGTGAGACATATCCAGGCTGCTTGCAGGTGAGACCTAAAACCACTAAAGTCCATTAGCTAAGTGTAATATAGAGGGAAATTTCTAATCCTTCCCAAAAAATTCATAGGACTTTAAATATATCAGAGGAAGGTTTGGCAAAAGTGGTTTACTGCTCATCTGAAAGCAGAAGGATGTCTTTCAATGAAATGCTTCTAGAGACTAGTAAGATGGAGGGATACCATTAAAATAAGTGAGTGCCTGAGTACATGCACTGCTGCAGTAGTCTATGCTTTGGCCTTACAGTGGTCCATATCCACACATGCCAACACTCTAGATGTAAGTGGGAGATTAACAATTTGTAGTGCAAAATGGCTTTATTTCACCTTTAAACTTCCACCACTCCAATGGAAATTAATGGAAAAATTCACTTCTCCATATTTTATTTCTCAATAACCCACTTAACTCTTCAGAAATGTTGGCATGTATGCAAATCAGTGCAGTGGACATATAAGTAATGAGAAAAGAGCTGGCGAGGCCAGCACTAAAGCTACCACTAAACAATGATGAGTCAATAAAAAGTATTTTTTGGGAGGCTATCCCTTGTCCATACAAACAAATGTCTCAAACTACATCAGCCCGTTAGCCTAATCAAATCTAAAAGAATCATAGCAAAACCCAGCCAATTGTAAGTATGTGTAATGTGTTGGAAAGAAGAGGTCTGCCTACAGACAACAATGGCCATCTGAGGCAAGAAATAAAAATGGCATATATGTACGAAGGAAGGCAGACCTCTAATTTTCCTTTTTCATGTGAAACCTCTGAATTTAATTAATCCATATTGTTATGAAGTGTATTCTCATGTTTACCTCTCATCTATTCCTAATTCAAGTAAAATGCCACTTTGTATCAAGGCAGAAAGCTGATTCATGATCCTTATAAAAAATAAGAGGCTAGAGGACAAGCGTGTCCGTCCCCGCTTTGCTTGACCATGCCTCTGTATAGTGAATGGGCATTACTAGAATCAGCATCATGCTCTTTTTCTTACCACACCAATACTGATACTGGTTTCTGGGTGATTTCTTTATGGCGTGTAAATGTTTTATTCTTTTGCATTTGATCGCTTTTTCAATTTCTGCAGCATCTCCTATGCTGCACGCACCTTGATTTTTGGGAATCTGTCGCTGTTCCAAAATGGACCTGTGTGCGGTTAACGGTGTTTGCACCCAGCCTGCAGAATCTCCTTCACTCTTTGACAGCCCTTCTGGAGCCCCTTCTGTTGACTGTGTTGAAAAATATAAAGAACAAATATAGGCTGAAGAAATGGTTATAGGGTAAATCCAGAGTAGGCATGGGCCAGTCAGTGCACATGTAAATGATGTGTCCTCTATTTAATGGATTTTGGATTCATTTAAAGCAGATATTCTGCCACCTCTTTTTTCTCCTGACCCCCAAGAATATTGCTTTCCCATCCTGAAATCCTGAAAAGTAATATGAATATGAAACTGCCAATACTCTCTTTCTCCCCTTCAACCATCTAAGCCTCTATTCAGAGGAGTACAGGACGTTCCAGGTAAATATGCTTATGGAGAGGGGCAGGCCTTCTAGCTCTGAAAATCTTTCTTCTGCTGTTGCAGGTGGAATGTGATCAAGGCTTAGAAAAGCCATAATGCTCAATATTACTTCTAAGCATGAATAGAGCACCCATGCCCATCTTTTTTTCTTTTTTTGATTGTTGACCATTGTTCCCTGTCAGTGGCCTATGAACAGCTTACTCTTACTAGTTGCAATTCCCCTTGTTTAGAGGGACCTGGAGGCAGATAGAATAAGCAGATGTTTATAGACTCCATAAATGTGAGTGGAATCACAGTGTCTTATGTTGACATACCTCCAAAATATAGCCATGTTCTAAATTTGCAAGTGCTAGGACTCCTCAGGAAACACTTTTATGTAGCATTCAGATTTTGAATCCCTTATTCCTTTCCTACCTTTTTAAATCTTTCTAGCTATGTCGAAAGTGATTCATGAACATCCCATTTATAATATATACATTTTCAATTATTAATTCCCACCCTGAGCAAGGAAGATTTACTCTTCAGAAATCCAGTCCTTACTCTTTAGCCATACCCTCACTCGTAAGTGGAGATGGAATTGTGTGTCTTTCAGTAAGTGTCGAATTATTGAACAGCTAGTATTTTGACACCACCCTTTCTTAATCAAACAGTAGATGAATCTACCTGTTGCCAATACCAACATGAGTTTTGAAGGTTTTGCTCCTGAACACTGGAGGATGAAGTTCATCCTCTAACTCTCCCAGCTGTGTAAGTCTTGTTGGTTACCTTAAAGCTGGGTCAGATTAAAAAACGTTACATTGTATCTTGAAGGGATCATAGAAATGCAAATAGCAGTTGCTCTGTTTGTGAAGACACATTTATTGTTTGTCCCTTCAAGAGAAAAACAGACTAAGTAGGATCTAAATGTTTTTTATTTTATGTGCATTTCATACAATAGTATACACATTGTTTCAAAGCAGTGTAAAAATAGTCTAGCGGAGACACATTTGTACACAATTTGCTTGGTTTTTTGGTTTTTGGTTTGCCAAAACTGTGTTTTTATTGTGGCATCCGAATTTAGGAACTGTTTTAATCAGATATTTATTCTTCATCTTAATAAGATCTCAAACAGTAGCTACAATCACTTTTACTATTCATTATTAGCATTCACCTGTTGAGGAAATAGCAATCCATTCCACCCATATGTTATAATGATATATATAACAGAAAAGTGACCACGCAAAACTCGCCTGGTTGGTGCTGCTGATGAGCTTCTGACTATCTATACCATTTATCTATAGTGTGGGATACAAGCTGTTCCAGGCCACCACTCAAGTTACACGTCAGAAGTCATATGAAACTATGAAAAAAAAATGTACATATTAATAACAAGATTTAGTACAAATGGCTGGTTCCTTCCAAAATTATCTTTACTTGAAAAAGTAAGATACATCATCCATCAACTGACTCTAAAGCAAACAAAGATCTTTATTTCATATATGTAGAGTACATATTTTCCAATTTTGAGTGTGTGAGCCACCAGCATAAATATACAGCCAAAAAGTAATATACATATAGTGCCAGATTTTAATCAAGTCTCACCTGCAACAATCTAGCTGTTGAATCATGTGTATTATAATTTTGTGTCTGATTTATATATAGGTTGAAGAGATCAAAAAGATGAAAATTGGTGACCCACTGGACCGATCAACGGATCATGGCCCACAGAATCACAAAGCACACTTGGAAAAATTGCTTGAGTACTGCGAAATTGGTGTGAAGGAAGGTGCTACACTGGTGTATGGAGGAAGACAATTACCTAGACCTGGTGAGAACAGCATGTTATAATAATTAGCCATCCAGACATATAGAGAGGAGGGTATAAGTTTGGTTTTGTGGAACTGACTTCTCATGATACTGGGCACACAAACCCAAACCAAAGGTCACACTTAAATACCAGACCAATATTGTATACGCTGCTTGGAATAGAGAGCTTTATCTAAGAATGCACTAATGTCATAGGTAAAGGAGTAAGTATGGTATATTTCCATTAAATTTAGATTATCTTCAGGCATCAGACATGCCCGGATTGGCAACTCTGTATCTGCATATTGATATGTAGGCACTACTAAGCCTGTTACTTCATGGATTGGCAACTCACGTCACCAGTGGTTAACAGAAGGAGTTCCTTCCTAACCAGAATAAGGATACTCCTGAATGATGGCAGAAAAGTGAAAGCTATAACGGCACCTTACTTGTTGCCTTGTATAGGTCCTGGTGCAGTTCACCACAGTATGGTTTATTGTCTTGGTTAGAGGTGCCTGGTGTCAGTCTTTCGGGGATCATCCTCATCTAAGCCAAACTGTGGAGCTACACAAGGGGGATTGTTATTTTCCAGGGCTTGTCTTTGCTCTTGTTTGTCCCCTAACACAGTCACCTTGGGTTCACATGATTTTATGTAGCATTTTTGACAAGGGATCTGTGGCTTTTATTTACCTTCTTATTCAGAAACTGGATAAAAAGAACAATTTGAGAGACAAGACACATTGAAGGCACAAAACATCTAGAACAATGTTATAGAAAACATGCTGCCTCAGTGTTTATTTTGTGTCCCCCCCTACTGTGTTTCCAAAAGACCTTAGTCTCTCTGTCCAGTAAACCCTTGCAGTCCATTTTTAAAGTACCATGTACAATTTCCTCTGCAGTTCTCAACCCAAAGAAAAGTGTTGCTCATGCTGCTGGTATCTGTTTACTATAAGGCAGACAATTGAGAATGTTTATATCACTGCCTACACATTGTTGCAGAGGGCAGTGGAACCAAGGCTAGACAAGGGATTTTGCCTCTCGAGGTAAAGTGCTATAAAAAGAAACCCTGCATGATCTACATCATGTGATGGCATCACATCTGGGCTTGTCTCTTTTGCATTTCCCCATTTTACCTGCTCTCAATCTTGTTGCGGGCATGCTGTTCACTCGAAGAGCCAGGTCTTGAGGTCCTTCGTGAACTGCTTCAGCGATGCGGCCTGTCTGAGGTTGAGTGGGAGCATGTTCCATGTCCAGGCTGAAAAATAGGAGAAGGGTATTGTAACAAAGAAAAAGTACTTCAGTGGTCTCATGTTCCCAATGTAACAATGGCCTAGACGCACAGAATTGATTTTCTATTCATGTTTAATGCTTGAGTACGCTCATTGTTGACACATGGATCAAATTCAAGGTGCTCTGCTCCATACAAAAAGCATACTGGGACAAAGAACCAAGACATTTACTGAAACTGGCACTTCCCTGTGCATTAACCAGGGACCTACATTTAGCTTCCATTCAGCTGATTAACCAGCTTTCCTTCAAAAGGATGAACCATGTTGATCTCTTGGTAGCCAAGAACCTAAATTGTGGAACATTTTCAACTCTAATTTAATATCTGATCCAAATCAGGTTATTAGAACTGGTTCAAGGGCCAGAGAGCAAACGGGGCTACTGGGCTCCTATTCTGACAACTGGAGTCATTTCAATTATTAATGGACCAAAAACCGCTCACCAACAAAACCCTTTCAGTACTTGGTTCTCAGGGCAGAGCTGCCCAGTTCTTACCCTGGAAGGTGATGTGTGGTTATAAACACAGAACTAAAAAAATGCATATCACATAGTCTTATGAAAAGAAGCATACTCTCAGCCTGCAGGTTTCAGTGTTCCCTAGCCAACTCTGATAAGTGGAGGGCAGCTACAACTCTAGAGGTGTTGGGGGAGATACCAGTTACTTTCCTCTTGTTTCCTCAAGAGCTGGGTTGGCGCTGGATCTTCTTGACGCCACCAGGCAAGTCATTCAGGCCCAATAACCTCCCACCCGAAACAGGACCAAAGAGCCCACCTAAGTCTTGATGTTGGTATGCTGAAGTCACTTCTGTTGGAGTCCGATGTGGGACTGAAATTATCCATAACCACATAAATCTCTTCTCTTGGGAGAAACAAATTCTTTCTTACCTCTGAAAAATTGGGGGTGTTTCCTCCGCTCCCTTATTTGCAAATACACTTACTCCAACTTACATATAATGGGAAGGCCATGCAAAGTTTTCTTGTTTTTAGTAAAGAAATCTTTTTATTTGCATTTTACTCAAACACAACAACATGCCCCATCGGGCCGGAAGCCAGCAATAACAATGTCATGCCAGTCAATCAATCAATCAATCAGTGTATTTGTAGAGCGCACTACCACCCGCGAGAGTCTCAAGGCACTGGTGGGGGGGTGCTGCTACTGCTCAAACAGCCAGGAGCCAGGTCTTGAGTCACTTCCTGAAAGTCAGCAGGTCTTTGGTCTGTCGTAGGGGCAAGGGAAGGGTGTTCCAGGTCTTGGCAGCGAGGTGGGAGAAGGATCTGCCTCCGGTAGTCGTTCTTCGGATGCAGGGGACGGTGGCGAGGGCAAGGTCGGCTGAGCGGAGTTGGCGGAATGGGGTGTAGAAGGTGAGTCGTCTGTTGAAGTAGGCTGGACCGGTGTTGTGGAGCGCCTTGTGTGCGTGGGTGAGGAGCTTGAAGGTTATCCTTTTGTTGACGGGGAGCCAGTGTAGGTCTCTTAGAAGGCGAGTGATGTGGCTGTGGGCATCGAGGATCAGGCGTGCGGAGACGTTTTGTATGCGTTGCAGTCCTTTGAGGAGTTTGGCCGGGGGTCGTGTGTAGAGGGCGTTTCCGTAGTCAAGTTGACTGCTGTCGAGGGCTTGGGTGACTGTTCTTCTTGTATCTGTGTGGATCATCTGTAGATCTTGCGGAGGGTGTTGAAGCAGGATGAGGAGACGGCACTGACTTGCTTGGTCATGGAGAGTGTTGAGTTGAGGATGACGCACAGAATGCGTACTTGGTTGGTGGATGTTGGGGCTGCTCCCAGAGCGGTCGGCCACCAGGAGTCGTCCCAGGCTGAAGGGTTGGCACCGAGGTCTTATCTGAGTTCAACTTCAGTTTGCTGTTCCTATTCGGCGACAGTCTTCATTTCTTCATGGAGGTTGGATTTGGCGGTGAGGGCGTCCTTGGTGAGGGAGAGGATCAGTTGGGTGTCATCTGCGTAGGAGATGATGTTGAGGTTGTGTAGCCGGGTGACGTGGGCTCTGGGTTCTGCCGTAGAGGAAGGAGGTGGTCCACTCTCGAGCTTTGTCCCGGATCCCTGCATTGTGGAGGCGTGTGCGTAGGATGCGGTGGCAGATGGTGTCGAATGCGGCCAAGAGGTCCAGGAGGATGAGGGCTGTGGTTTCGCCGTTGTCAAGCAGGGCCCTGATGTCGTCGGTGGCGGTGATGAGGGCGGTTTCGGTACTGTGGTTCCTGCCAGAACCCTGACTGCAATGGATCCAGGATGTTGTTTTCTTCGAGGTAGTGGGTCAGTTGTCTGTTGAGGATCTTGTCGATGACCTTGGCCAGCAATGGAGCTGGGAGATGGGACGGAAATTCTTGAGGTCTCTCGGTCCGCCATGGGTTTCTTGAGTAAGGGTTTGATCTCAGCATGCTTCCAGCTCTCGGGGTAGGTCGCGGTCTTGAAGGAGATGTTGATGACTTCGCGGAGGTCCAGGCGGTCTTTGAAGGAGGTTTTTTTGGCAGATCTGATGAGATGATGGTTATTGCGGATGGCGTTCTTGAAGGCAGCATGGTTGTCCGGTGTCTGTTCGAGGAGCCAGTTTCTCTCCAGTTTCCGGCAGGTTTGCTTGGAGGCTCGAAGGTTCGAGGTGAACCAGCTGGCTCTCTTGTTGCCACTTCTGTTGGAAAGTTTATTGAGCGGGGCGAGTTTGTTGGCGCATTTGTCGATCCAGCGCCAGAGGTTGCAAGCAGCTAGGTCAGTTCGATGGGTGGTTTTCGGGCGAGGCTGGTGTTCAGTTGGTCTTGGCTGAGGTGGGGGATCAATTGGGTGCAGTGGTGCGTGGTGGGTTTCTGGAAGGTGAAGTGGATGCAGCGGTGGTCGGTCCATGGGAGTTCGGTGGTGTGGCTGACGGTGACGTGGGGGCTGGCGGAGAAGACGGGGTCCAGCTTGTGGCCAGCGGAGTGTGTTGGAGTAGTGGCGAGTTGTCTGAGTCCGAGGGTGGAGAGGTTGTAGATTAGGGTGGTGGAGTTGGGGTTGTTGTTATTCTCTAGGTGGAAGTTCAGGTCGCCGAGGAGGATGTAGTTGGCGGAGGCTTGGGCGTGCCTGCTGACGAGGTCAATGATGGAGTCGCAGAACTGAGGCCGTGTTCCCGGGGATCTGTAGATGAGGGTTCCTCTGAGGGTGGTGTTGGGGTTGGTGTGGATCTGGAAGTGCAGGTGTTCGGCGGTGCTGAGGGTGTCGTCGGTACAGGTCGTGACCCTGATGGTGTTCTTGTGGACGATGGTGATTCCGCCTCCAACTCCATTGGTGCGATCCCTGCGAGTGATCTTGTAGCCATCCAGAAGTACTATGGCGATGTCTGGGGCCGAGGAGGCGTTCATCCAGGTCTCCGTCAGGAAGGCGACGTCTGGGGTGGAGGTGTCAAGCAGGTCACAGAGTTCGATGGCGTGTTTGCGTGCGGAGCGGGTGTGTAGTAGGATACATCAGAGGTAGTTGCGGTCAGGTTCAGCTGGAAGTTTGGCGATTTCGAGGCTGGTGAGGCCGCAGTTCCGGCAGGTGAAGGGCCCCTGGGTGTGCTCAGGGGAGGCCAGGAAGCAGGTGTGTGCTCGTCCGGTGTTGAGTGCGTGGAGGTCTTGGGGACCAGGGGTCCTGGTGCTGGGCATGGTCCAGGCGCAGACGGGCGCAGACGGGCAGCGGCATGGCCGCGCAGCGGCAGCCTTTAAGAAGGGGAGGTGGGAGGGAGGAGAGAGGGGTGGACCAATGGGAGTGCAAGGGGGGCAGGGACGCAGGGGACACAGCGGCAGGGCCGGGCAACCGGCAAGAGCCGGAGGAGAAGCAAGACAGCAAGAACGGCACAGAAAACGAAGCGGGACACAGAAAAGGGCACAAATGCAAGAATCACAGGTCTGAAACGAAATTTGATGTGCAGGCAACGAAATACAGGGCAGGTGCAGCGAGTATTAGATACTCCTTACCAGAACAACAGCAGCAGCGAGACAGCAGGAGGGGGTCAGGGACACTGGGGCAGAATGGAGGGTCTGCCCAACACGAGGAGTCGTTCCTGGCCTTAAGGGAGGTCAGGGGTCACTGCCAAATCATTACAGAGATAAGTCATACAGGTATAGCATAGCCACTTAACAATTGAACTGGATCCTTTGTTGCCAGGGGGATCACGCTCACAGCCCCACTCGCCCAGTTACAGCACAGAGTGTGTTTATTGTCCCATTCTTATGCAACCTATATGCCATAGTAAGTCCTCCAGGGACCCCAGATCTTAAAACTTTTCCTTGGGCAATCTCAGGCTTGATATGTTACTTTTTCTGCCATCATGTAGAGGTCCATCCCTGAGTTCTATTCCCTCATAGTGGGAGTCTTGGGGGCCCCCCAGTATTTCGCCACATCCCTCTTGCCCACCACCAGGCCTAGGTTACTGCAGAGGAGCTTTGGGCACAGCATGTCTACCTCTGTCGGTAGGTCCAACATCCCATAGCTAGGGTTGGCCGGAATCTGCACTTCAAGTATCTCCCCATGTTCTCCCAGGATGATGGACCAATAGGTTTGAATGAGTGGGCATGCCCACAGAGTATGTATGAAAATGCCCCTCTCTGACCCACTTCTTACACAGTCTGGTGATAAGGCCCCTCCCAATTCTATAAAGTCATGCCCTATAGTAATAGAGGCTATGTAGGATTTTAAATTGTATAAGCCGCACCCGGATTCATATGGCCACTTTGTATGGGTGCATGAGGCCAGCCACCCAATCGGTGTCATTCAGGGATCCCAGGTCCTCTTCCCACCTCCCTCTCAGCTGTCTTAACATGTCAGGTATGTTGTTGTTCAACGTTTTATAAGTCCAAGAGATTGCTTTCTTGTCAATCTGTCTCATTAGGATCCTACCCTCCAGGGGGGCATAGTCAGGAAGTTCTATTAAGTCTAGCTTCTGTGCCTGCCATGCAGTGACCAGCTGTGTGTATTGGTACTGTTGTGTATGGGAGAGGTGATATTCCTCTTGTAAGGTGGCAAAGGTCTTGAGTTTCCCCTCTTTTATCTAGTCCCCTAGTCCGGAGATCCCTATTGTATCCCATGCCCTGAATACCTGGATTTTCCCCAATTCTCTCAGGTGGGTACCCTCCCATAGGTGGGTCTCTTGCGTGAGCTTCATGAGCCAGCCCATCTTTTTCCCCACTTTTCTCCAGGTCTCTACTGTCAGTTGCGTAGGCAGCAGGAGTTTCTGCATCCCCTTTCCTCCATAGAGGAAATGTAAGTGTGATTTACTCACAAATTGACTTCTCTCCAACAGGTATGTGGTATGGTCCCCTGGTGCTTGTTGCCAGTCGTTAATGGAGATGAGGTGCGCTGCTCAATAACACCCTAGGATGTTTGCCTTCCCATAGTAATTTACGGAGTTCCCCTTCTAGTCTATTAAAGATGTCATCAGGTACCCGCCTGTAAGTGTTCTGGAGGAAATATAGCAGTTTCGGGAGGGAGATCATTTTGTACATTGCTGCTCTGCCAAATAATGTTAACAGGAGTTTTCCCAATCGTTCTATGTCTTTATGGAGCTCGGCCAGGACTTTCAGGATATTCTGTTCTATACATCTCCCTCGGTCAAGTGTCACGTAAATCCCCAGATAAGTGAAACCCTCTTTGTTAATTTGTAGGTTATTTAGTGGTTCTAGATGCTCAGGGATGCCTCCTGCTTGGTTAAAACTCGATCTAGACCAGTTAATTCTATAACCGGCGTAGGTACCATATTCCTCCAAAGTTTTCAGGATCTGGGCAAGCGTGGCTCTTGGTCAGGTGACGTACAGGAGGATGTCGTCTGCATAGAGCGATATCTTCTCACTCTCTCCTTCCCCTCCGTATGTCGGAGCCAGAGATAGCTGGATATTAGCGGATGACACAGTCCAGAGGTTTAATCGTGAGAGCAAACAGTAGTGGTGAAAGAGGACACCACACTTTCAATGGGGAATTTTACCAACTGCTGCCCATTTACACGGACCGTGGCAATAAGGTTTGTGTAACACAGTGCAGACCACCCCTAACAATGTGCCTGAATTCAAACCTTTCCACCGTTGAACGGCCAGTGGACTGTATCAAATGGCATCTAGGGTCAACAGTAGGGGAGGGTCTACCCTTACCCGCACATCATCAATCCAGTTGAGGAGCCTAAGGAGATTAAACCTTGTTGACCTCTTCGGCATAAAACCCGTCTGGTCCTGGTGGATTAGTGATGTTATAACTGCCACTAAAAGTGCACAGGGATCTTCGTCTCGATGTTTAAAAATGAGATCGGACGGTAAGAGTTACATTCGGGGGAGGGCCTTCTGGCCTTCAGAATCAGAAATATTGTGGCCCTCCAAAGGTCCCATGGAAGCATACCTTTCTCTTTGGTCCCCTGAAACATATTAAGAGGATAGGGGCTGAGGATGTCAGCATTTTTCTTAAGGATCCCTTCTGGGAGACCATTCAGTCCGGGTGTCTTTACTGTCTGCATTGCGACGATGGCCACTTTGATTTCTGATAGATCTATCCCCCTTTCTAGGGAGTCATAGTCTTCTGCTGACAGGTGTGGCATGTGTATCCCTTTCTAAATAGTTTTCTGTTAGGAATGTGTCTGTGGACATGTGCATGCGATCAGGTTCCTTATAGAACATTGCGAATTCATTAGTAATCTCAGGGTCAGTATTATGACTTTCGCCAGTGCCCTCGTTAATAGTATGTACCCAGCGTGCTTCCATTTTGTGCTTCCCCAACCAAGCTAACAGTTTGCCTGCTTTATCTCCAGCTTCATACAGGCGGTGCCGCATCATTAAGTCTTGGGACTTTGCCTCTTGGTGTGCTAGCGCACGATATTCCCTTCTCAGGAGCAGGATTCTGCGCTGGGTGTGCAAGTCTACAGTTGCCCCGGGCCCTCTTTGCAGGTCGAGTAGTTGCTGTTGCAGTGACTCCATTTCCAGCCTCTCCCATTTTTTCTTGTTAGCTATCATGTTTTGGGCCCTGTCTGTAAGCAATGCCTTGTGAGCTTCCCAAATCATGATTACCAGGGTCACTGAGTCTTTGTTTTTCTTAAGGTATAATTCTGACTTGAACCTCAGTGCCTGTGTTACTTTCTCATCCTTTAACTCACAGGCATTTAGTCTCCAACAATTCTTCTCTCTGTGGGGTCTAGTTCCGATTGCTAGCCATAAGGGAGAGTGATCAGACAGCCCTCTCGCTAAGTATTCAGCCTTCCCCACCACTGTCACTTCACCTGCTGGAGCCAGTATGTAATCCAACCAGGAGAAGACCCTGTGGGCCCCGGAAATTATAAGTATTGTTTACTCTCAGGGTGGTGGCGGCATCAAAGGCCCAACAGTCCCAGTGAAACCACAAGATCGGCCAGAAGAGCCTCTCGTATCGATGTTTTAATGCATTGCAAACAATCTTTCTCTGGATCGATTACATCATTGAAGTCTCCCCCTATTAAAGGAATGGGAGATCTAGATTCTAATAGGATCCCTGCCACCTTAGTGTATGTCTGTGTTTGTAGGCGGGGCGGAGAACAGACACACATTAATGTCATCTCCTGCCTACCCCCAACGTCCTTTGACAGCTACATATGCACCATTGGGGTCTCTCCAGATCTTGTCTATGTGAAAAGGGGGTGATTTCCTAATTAAGATCGCTACCCCCACTAGTTCCATTAGTGAAGCCTGATTTTGCTAATACAGAATAGGTGCTTCTACCAATAAAGCTACAGTGCGAGCCCCTGAGATAGGTTTGTGTCTTTTAATGTATGTCATTGTAAGTCCCCATTTAATTTTGTTGGCTAATCCATTAACATTCCAGAATAACTCAGTGTATCTGCTGTTATCACCCATTGTCTATGTGGACCTGAGACCTGCAGATCATGGCATAAGCTTTCTTGACATGCAGACTCCTATGTGACTTACCATTGCATTGTAATGTACTCTGTACTGTTACTGCCCCATTTTTCTAAACTTTTTGAAAATGTTGACACACTACCCTCCAACTCCCCACCCCCCACTTTTCTCTGCATACTTCATTATTCCCCACCAATAAACTGTTCCACAGATAGGCTGAAGAGGACTGTAATCCCACCCCCCATTTGTAGTTACCACAAGCTAAAACTTATTTCAACTTGGAAAAACTCAGAACTCCATAGGGCAGCAGCTCAGTGTCTGATGTGATTGGTGTTAGTTCAGTAGCTGTGCCCCAAGCTGATGTGGCAGGGGAGGTGGGCGTGCTATTGTAGTTCGGCACCCCAAATTTAATTACATGACAATGATCAGTGTTGACTCCACTCAGGCAAAGTCATTTCCAGCAGGTGGTGAAGCTTTGGGGTCTGCGATCCTTCCTCCATGTGAGCTATGGCAGATGCCAGTGGATGCAAAGAGTCCTGGGTCCCGGCACCCTCTGTTCTGGGTGTACCACCCACTGGTGTGGCTGGTAGGCAAGTCGCTTTACTTCTCTTCGTTGCAATAATAGCACTCTTTTCTGAGTGTTAGGATCGCGTGACAGGTAGTATCAAGGATCGAGACTTCTGGCATCTGGAAGGCCTCTGCTGTCTGGAAGAACTGTGTCCCTTATTTTGAGGTAGCTGGTGCTCTTTGGGGTGGGTGCCTCTTATGTGTTCGCGCTGGCTCTGCTCTTTTCTGTGTCTCGTTGTTGGTCAGCCTTGGCCTTTCCTCTAGCCACTCCCAGGCTTCCTCCAGGAAAAATTGGGCCTTGCCTTGGAAGAGGACTTTTAATTTGTCAGGGAAAAGGAGCATGTACTGCAGTTGGAGGACACGCAGCTTGGCTTTCACCACATCAATGGTGCGCCGTTGACACTGAACTTCTCGCATATAGTCCAGGAATATTTGTATCTCTGAGCTTTCATATCGCACCTCCTTCAATTTCCTGGCTTCAGAAA
Organism: Pleurodeles waltl; assembly: GCF_031143425.1. Lineage (NCBI taxonomy): Eukaryota > Metazoa > Chordata > Amphibia > Caudata > Salamandridae > Pleurodeles > Pleurodeles waltl. The sequence continues at coordinate 602,404,925 of NC_090442.1, read as the reverse complement.
GGATTAGTTCTCTGTTTTGGTAGTTTAAAAAACTTGCTATAACTGGTCTCTGCGGGGGCTCCGGTTGACAGCCTGTTGCTCACTGCGTGGTGGGCACGTTCGATCACAAACCGGAGAGAATTTCTCCATAGGGAACGTTTGACTGAGCCATTCCCCCAGAAATTTCCCTGTGATGGAGCCTTCTGCTCCCTCTCAAAATCCCACAAAGTGTAGGTTGTTTCTCCTGGATCTGCTTTCCACATCTTTCAGGCGCCTCGTCACATCCTTGTCTCAGGTCTTGCCGGCTGAGGGAAAACTCTGATCTGACTTCGCCCATCTCTCCCTCCAGGGCCACCCGGGAGGACTCTATGGCCTGCATCAGCACAGCGTTGTCTGGACCAGCCGACGTGGGTGGTTGCCCACCTTTGCCTGCAGCTGTAGAGTTTACTCTGGCGTATTTGTCTACTTTTAGCTGGCATGGGGCGCTGGTCCTTGTCTTTTGTCATAGCACCTAGTTGTCCAGAAATTACCCAGAGGCTGATGCAGCTGTCACCAGTAATTATCAACTTTGTGTCTAATGGGTCCGCTACTTTCCCCCGCCTTGTGGACGCTTCTTGAGAGTTCAAGTGCAGGGACTATTCTTTGCTGTCTATGTCCCACGGGTCCCCAAGCTCCACTCTCACTTATCGGGTTTCCTTTTGTTTCGGGATTGGCTTTGATGTGCTGGGGTTATGGTGCTGAGCTTTCTCTGCCTGCAGATCTGGGTGAGGGAGCTTGAGTAGATAGGTAATGGTAGGTCAGCAGGTCCTTGTGCTTCCAGCCTCTCCCTCACCCCCTGCCCCCCAGCCACCCTCCCACCTCCACCTCCACCTCCACCCCCTCCCAGGCCTGCGTGCCAGTCCCCGGAAGGCGAAAGCGTCCAACCTAGGGTGACTCGACTGTCCGCCCGATGATGTACGAGGGGTTCTCTGGTAAGTATTACTCCTCGGCTTCGTTCTGATTTCTTATCACTAGGCATGGGGATGAGTGTGCCAGGGAGAAAGTAGCTAGACCATGAGAGCAGTTATGCACCATACATAATGGGCCTCCTTGACTCAATGCTGGGATCCCTGCCTCCCCACTGCCTTCTCCCTTTCCCTTTGGGGTGTAAGTCTTTGCACTGGTGGATCTCCACTGGGGGTCTCCCCAATATCCGTGCTCCTATCCCACTGACAGTTAGCGGTCTATCTTTCCTCAGAGGATCCCTGGCCACACCCTGGGGCTAAACATTGCCCCAACGTCTCAGGACTGATCCCTGTGTTGTCCACTGCATCGGGGTATTGGGCGGAGAGAGAGGGGAGTCCCACCGCAGTCAGAACTGCGCTGTGTAAGCCTCCAAGGGGGGAAAGCGGGAGGGTGGCCGATGGATTTGCTCGCCTGCCCCGATGCCAGCCCCAGATGCACCTCCTCACAGTTCTCAAGGGCCCACACCGCACCCCTCACGGTTCCTCATGGGGCAGAGGGAGCGCCCAGAGAGGCCCAGATGCCCACACCTTTTCCTTTTCCTAGGCCCCAGGCACCGGTCTTCTCCATTGCCCCCGGTCTCCAATGTCTTCCTGTCTTTGCGCCAACGGAGGTCGTCTCAGCCAGCCAGCAGCCCAGACAAGCCCACCCCAATGACTGTACCGTTACCTTTTCCTGGGTGCCCAGCGCAGGTCTGTTCCTCCGCTTCCTGGCCCCCCCTGTCTTTCCGTCCTTGTACGTGGGAAGGCCAGCTCGAGCATCCAGCAGATCGGCCTAACCCCTTACTGTGGCCAGCCCTCAGTGCCGATCCATTCGAACCGGAGTGGTGCCAGTAAGGGCCTCTCCACTTGTACTGCTGCCCACGCTGACTTTCTGCTGCAACTGTACACGAGGCCCGGCCCATGCTCTGCCACTCCCTGCACAACCAGCGGCCGTCTCTCCCACAGGCCAGCCACCTGGGAGGCTGTTGTTCATCCGACGTCCCAAGAGTCTGCTTTATCCGGTGCCCCTGTCTTCCAGTGCTGCTGTTCCTCTGGATATCAGCAATACGAGAGTTTTGCTCTGGAGCCGCTGATTTCACCCAATAGCGGGCCGCACCACCATCGGTTGATCCTCCGTTCTTGCGGATTTGGCCGGGAGTCAGGGCAACACCTCCTGGCGGCCCATGTCAGTGCCTCTCCTCCAATTTACGGACGCGATCACTGTTGAATGCACAGGATTATGCAGGATTATTGTGGGGTCGTTACAGAGCGTCCAACATCGCTGCCATCTTGGCCATGCCTCCCCGGCCCCCCATGTATGTCAAAGTCCACATGCTTTTGAGATTGTAAGTATTCTGGCAATTTTCCTATGACACTCCTTTCCCACTTCAAACCCTCATTGGGAGTTTCCATGTTCAAGTTTAAATCTATGCAGATCCTGAGCCTCTAAAGCAGGAGCTATGAAACTGTGATACAGAACTTTTTTTACACACCTATGTATCAGGCTCTAAATATCCTAAATTTACTAATCACACAAAATTGTACTCAAGACCCTAAGAGAGCAGATTTATCAAGATGCGACGCTGAGTCAAATGTAGAGGGCAAGACTGCGCCATACATATATACACTTAGAAAGATTAAAAATTGCACTTCTATCAGGAGGGCGTACACTTGTCTGAAGTTTACTGGCCTTGGTAAATCTTAGAATGCACCAAAATACATGGGTGGATGCCTGGGAACACCCACTCTCCACCTATGTAATGCCTTCCTGGTGCAGAGGAATGCAAGGCAGCGCCTTGTACTGCCTTGCTTTACTTAAGATTTACCAAGCCACGCAGGGCCATTCAAGGTAGCGTTGCATGGCTTGGCAAATTTCACTTAAGGATTGTATTGCCCTTGTATCACCCAGTGTGACACCAGGGCAACACAATCCTTTCATAAATCTGGGCCTAAATATGCTAAACATTCTTACTCCTCTTTATAACTTTGCTTTTACATTCTAATAATTGAATGCAGAGATGTTTGCAGGTGGTAGCTTATACCACTTTCTAGTAATAGGTATTTTTCCCTACGATGCATACCTAAAGCAGTATAAAGTGTTGGAGTGCTATGCAGAATCTAAGAGGTTCCAACAGAGGCCAAAAAAGAAGACAGACTTGATATACTGAGCAAAACTCCTTGCATATTTAACATTTTATTTCCTTCTATTTACACTGGAAAAGCACAATCTTCAATTCCAGTTGGTCTTGTAGTGGATAGCTCTTGTCAGGCACCACCAAACAAACAGCAGAAAAAAATAACAGTTTCTCTTTTTTTTTTTATTATATGTTAATTTGAAAAACATCACCATATAGAAATTCATAACAAAAAAGAGTACCAAACAAAGCCCTGGGACTATCAAAATCATTGAGGTCAACTGTCCTAAAGGGAGAGCATAAAGCGCAAAGCACGTCATGAATTGCAAGTCGTCACAAAATCCCTATTATACAAAACATTACAATGATAGCCTGTCATGACCAGCCAGAACCAAACCCATCCACGCCCTGAGTTGATCCCAAATCTGATTTAATCTAGTTCTACGTTTGTCATTGTCTACAATAGACATTTCAAAAGAACAGATCTTTAAAAAATCATGCCACCACACCTTTGGGCTGGGAGCCTCCCTTAGCAACCAATATCTCGCCAACACCAGTCTGGCCAGAGAAATGGCAAAAAATACACCCCTGCGATGTTAGGTGGGGATCAGAGGTGAATGCCCTAGTATTATTAACTTAGAATCTCAGGCAATATCAACAAGAAAGGTCCCATTGAGCTTCCTAAAAATACAGTCCCAATAACTTTGTATAATCACACATGCAGCAAAGATATGGACAGCTCCAACCCCATCCGCCCCACACTGGAAGCATTTCTCATTGTATCTCAACTTCATAATATGCAAATGGTGCGGCGTGTAATAGAACTTATTAATACATTTAAAATGATGGATCTTAACCTAAGAGACATTCAGTACACTGCAAAGGTGTTAATGATCTTGATATCAGCGCGAGTCACCTCGAGCTCTAGATAGCTACTCCACTTATCCGCCCTAAGATGTAATAGATCAACCCTCCCTTCAATCTCCGCTGAGAGAATAATTTTATAGGCCAAACTAATATTACCCTTATGAGGGCTTCTCATGTAATAATAAAAAAATATATATTCCTGGAGCTGCATAACTCTTCCCTTTTTAAACTTAGTAAAAAATACCAAAGCTGTCACTACCACACAAATCTCACACGGGGAAGAGCGAATAGTTGCTGAAGGGTCTCATAAGATAAACGTGTAACACTCTCATGCAGTTTTCCAAGAGGAAAAAGTTTAGAGTCTGTCCATCACTCAAGAAAGCTATGATGAACCAGCAGTGACATGTTCGGATTAAAGCCCAGATAGGTATAATAATTAAAAAGGGTGATGCCAGAAAATAGTTTTTTAAGGTAAGTCCAGATTTGATGGTAGGTCTGCAGGGTCTTGAATCTAGTCCTTTTGAAGTATACAATATCGATAACACCTGTACATGGCACAATAGCATTGCACCCCCCTCCTTTGCTGTCCCCCTCCCCCCCAGGCAAGTCTTGGGGTAAGATTAGACCCATAGACCATAGTTCCCTACCCAGGAACATAGTGAGTTGTGAGATGAAAGCATCAAAATAGTACACCTGTAAAGCTGTTAGAGACATGCCATGCCACCTCTATCCCAGGGTAAGTGGAGAGGCTGTATGCTACTAACAGGGTTTCTTTTAGCCCCACATGAATTTCTACCAATTAGCTTTCATTTTATTGAAGAAAACCTTTGGTAGATAGAGAGGTGTACACCAAAAAAGGTAGAGATATCGAGGTAGAATAACCATTTTTATAAGGTTACACTTCCTAATCAAGCCCAAATGCAACTTGTTCCATTTGTTAAAAACCTCTATAGAATGTTTATTTATGTTACCAAAGTTTAGCTCGATAATGTCCTCAATCCACAACATCAGTTTTATTCCCATGTATGTTGCAGACTTTACCCACCTCCTGTCTAGGGCCAGGGTGGTGACATTCATCAAGACTTGCATTTTATCTGAAATGAGCTTATACCATGACTCAAAACCCAAATTCCATTGCCACTGACTCCACTGCTGTTAATGCAGCAGAACAATTTCTCACCATCCAACTTCACCACAAACAACTCAAAATATGCCATTGTGAGATTATAGCCCTCATTTCACTGGGGAGATTGTCTCATACTACAAATCATGTCTCTCCTTGTACCCCTAATTTAGACGCAAGACCCACCAATAGAAAGATGTTTGCATGGTTTGACAATGGTTGTTATTCAACTTTTAGGAAGTTGTTTGCTAATTTAGCAGTCAAGTCTTATACTCACCAGCCAGTGCAGGCCCAAGTTTGCACCTCGAGTGGATAGAGCACATTTTATTTGTAATATGTCTCACTGTCCCTGTCCATGTCTGTATCAGGCACACCCTCATTAGGCTAGAACTTAGTGCAGACAGGAATAGTGCACCATTTTTCATGCTCTGGCCCCCGGGGCCAAAAAGTAAAAATGTTGGCAAGAGATATGAAAAGGACATAGAAAGTTATGAGTGGCTTTGTTCCACTGGATCCACTTGTGGTCCCACTGGTTGTCACCTCTAAAAAATATTTACCTAGTAGGTTCCCAATGTGCTCATCGCTTATTGCTTTGCTTGTCGTTGGCTGTGAGGAAGGAGGTGTCCTTTTCAAACAACAGCTGGTTCACCAAACTGTGCTAATAACGTGCTGGTAGCACACATTATGTATTCAACATTCAAAAGGTCATACTTGTTCACAAGTCTATGGTTGCTCCTTATTATTTATTTTGGTAATGCAAAAGAGAGCTGTCATGTCAAGCTTTCACTGCTGAGTGCCACTTGCTAATATCAACCTAGTGCAGAAAAGGCAATATTGGGTTCTAGCGAGTGTGACTTCTACCGTAATTGTCATACATTAAAAACACCTTAAAGGGTTTTTAAGGAAGTTGTGTGTTGATGCATTACTTGTTATTTTACTTGTTCTTTATGGCCACATGCCTCTCACTGTTTCTTGAAAAACAAATAACATCTGGGACAGTTGGCATTTCAGAGTTTGCTCTAGAAGGAGCACTGAAAAAGTGCTGATCCTGCCACCTGAAAACCTGAGAGACGTTTTGTACGAAGGTGACACAGCAGGCCTGGTCATACCTGACCTATCAGCTGCCTTTAACATGGTTGCACATAATTTTCTGATCAATAACTTGAAAGAGGTAGGACTGACAGGCCCCATTCTCAAATGCTTTAAATTTTTCTTCTAAGAAAGTAGAACCCAAAAGGTATAGCTAGGCATCATGGCAAGGGAGTCTTCTCCCATTCTGAGAGTGCCACAGCCTCTTTGCTATCTCTATTACATATCATCTTATCCGTACTCCCCTTATCGAAATTGATCCACACATTTGGCAGCACAGCTATTACCTACGCAGAAATAATGCAGCTCATCTTCTATCTTGATTACCAAGCCTCTAGATTGTTAAGTAGGCTCCAAAGCTGCCTTCGTGCTGTTCGAATGGTTAAATCAAGGAAAAATCTTAGGGGGTTCTTATTGGACAATAAGTTCAATGTACCCTCAAATCACAGCTGAATGCTGCACAATCTACTGTAATGTTCAGATGCCTAGATGAATCCTGTCTTTTTACCTTCTAAATTGCATTCTGACAGACTCTCAGCCTTTGTTTCTTGCACTTGGTACTTTGGTATTAAAGAAGGAGACTCTAGACTATTACAATAGTATTTATCTGGGGCATCCAGCCTTTACCCTAATTACACTCCAAAGAGTCCATAAAGCAGCAATTACTACGGCTTAAGAAATTGACTATGTCTTGTGCTATGCCTAGAGCTGCACTGGCTTGCTATAGAACACAAACTTTTCTTTGAATGACTCTAATTCATAAGGCATTCAACCATCCGAAGCACATCTGCCTATCACTTCTAGTTCAGCGATATAAACCTAATCGTTTGCTCTGATCAGGGGGCAACTACTGTTGAGAATCCCTTTTAGAAAAAAATCCTGTCAGGTAAGGTGCTTCTTAAGCTATTAAGGTGCACCATGAATGCAGATGGCAATAGTGCACTCTTTAGGAAACTAAAATCAAATCAATTCAGAAGCTCAGTAAGTATTCTGGCTGGCACATACATGTATACCCGTGATATTCCACAAGGCACTCAATGCATTGTCTTGTGCTATGTGAGGAAATTGAATAAAAAAATTTTTAAATCGAACCTTCTGAGTTCATCAGGCTTTAACCTAACAAAAAAAATTCAAATATGTGAAACTGGTATTAAAACCAAATCCCTACACTTTTTGAAATGGTTGCTCTTGTTCAGTAATCACATTTGGTAATGTTTTGCATGTTCCATTTTTTATTTAGGTTTCTTTATGGAACCAACAGTTTTCACAGATGTTGAAGACCACATGTACCTTGCAGAAGAAGAATCCTTTGGGCCCATTATGGTCATCTCAAAGTTCAAAGATGGGTATGTTATTGTATTTAAAAATAGAGTGCAGGTCATGACAAAAACCAGGCTTATGGGGATGCAAGCCTGCTTCTTCTGAAACCTCCCAGACTCACCACAAACCTTACAACATGGGTAGAATTCACAAACCAATACCGTCAATTCTAAATGCTGAAGAGAAAGTGGGTTCTTTAATCCTCTGCACACCCCTTGGATGAGCAGGGGTGCTACAGCCCATTGTCTATATTGCTGGAAGAAGTAGCATATGCATGGGTGGTTTACACTTATTATCTAAGGGTTAAAATTCAGCTGTTGTACTGTTAGTGGACAGAGCGGTTTAATGGTTCTTGCTACTTCTGCTCCTGCCTAGCATCAAGGCAGGCACCCTTGCACCTAAGTGCATGATTATTTTTGCATGATCCTGCAAAAAAATATATATATCCTGAGAGGTGTTTTCCTCTTTCTATATGTGTTTCAGAACGCCCAGCGATGCGCTACCCCAGATTTATGAGGCCACTCAGAGTCACGCAAAGCAGGATTGCGTGGCTTCATACATCTGACTTAGAGCCTTGCATCATGCATGTACCACTTTGTGTGGTGCAAACATGAGAGAAAGCTGTCGTAAATATCCTCCCGAGTCTTTGCAGACTTGCACTGATCCACCTTCATTGGTGTGTTTCCTAGATTCAGGACAACATTTTATGCTGGAAGTTACTGTTCACGGATAGAGGGGTGTGCTGGGTCCCCATTCTCCACTATGGATGAAATTTATTATAATTTTTAAACGAAGGTTGAAACCAGGTTGCAGAACACTATGAAGCATTTTACAATTAGAGGGGATGGGGAGGAGTTCCAAGAAGAAAGAAAAGACGTGCCATAACTTTAGCATGGTAAAAGCAAATGTCTTTATGCTGATGTGAATCCTGTGTGTAATCATATGTATTGAACACATTCTCTATAATTCCTAGTATTACTATACACAAAAACCCCTTGATGTACACAAACATGATTTAGACTTCCATGGCTAACCAATCCTATAGATGTTACAGACAAACACAAACAACTCAAAATAATTGAACAACAATATTCAAACACTTTTCGAGTAAAGGTCCAGCACAATAAATCAAAAAGGGAAATGGTGCTACCCCCAGGATAGTATTGGGGTTAGCTATCATCAATGTCCCAAATGAACACTGCGAGGAAGGTCATCAGGTCATAGAGACCCCTTTTCCTTTAATCAGATGTCCGTTCTTTTCGACAAGACTGTTGTTTTTGGGCCCCAAGTTAAAGGAATGGAAAAGGGGGGGGGGGCAGGGGCTCTCTACCTCTCGCACAACAAAAGGTTGCCAATGCGTTTCGACCTCAAAATTACTTTCTCCATATCGCGTGGAAGAAATCCTCTTCCAGCGGCCCAGAGAATGACAAATGCTTCCCATCACCGCCTTACTTAAGGACACCGGTTGACCTGCGTGTCCTAATCACTGTGACTCATCCCCTCCACCTTTTGTTGTGGTAAGGTGGAGAGCCTCCCTTCCATTCCATTAACTTGGGGCCCAAAAACAACGGTCTGGTGGAAAAGAATGGACACTTAGTTAAAGAAAAAGGGGATTCTATGCATGCGTGTGTACATAGAGGTTATTTTGAGTATAGTAATACTAGGAACTGTCGCAAAATGTGTTCAATACATATATGATTACAGACAGGATTCATGTACGTCTTTGTGTATATAAAATTAGTAACCTACAGCGAGTGGTGGAGGGTGGGGGGGTTATAATGTTTGTTTTCAGTTGATCCCTCCTCCATCTCTTGCTTTATAGGATCAAGCCCCTTGAGGTACGCATGTTTATGCTGATGTGGTCACATGATTCAGATTACATTTTACAGTGCCTTCCAGCCTTTTCTGTTCTCCAGAGGTTTTCTGCTGAGTGACTCAAATGGTTTTCTATTGCAGAGATGTTGAGGGAGTGTTGCGGCGAGCAAACAACACAGAATATGGTTTAGCCTCTGGTGTTTTTACGAAAGACATAAGCAAGGCTATGTATGTTAGTGAAAAACTGGAAGCCGGAACAGTTTTTATAAACACGTACAACAAGACTGATGTAGCAGCACCCTTCGGTGGATTCAAACAATCTGGATTTGGTAAAGACCTGGGTAAGTATTGGTCATGATTTTTGGTGAGGACGAATAATAGAGAAAAATCTATACAATGAAAATTAATGCACATACATCATTGCAGATAGAACTTTTTCTCAAGGTGTGTATCTCAATTCCAATTAATTTAGAAATGAAATCAAGAAAATACCCATACAGCATTACAGGGCATTATTTTCTTGCAGTAAACATTATCTGTACCTATCATACTCACTTCAACAATACTTTGCATCTATTTGATGTGCCAGCCTTATCCGCCTAATATTTGATTTTCCACTCTTAACTCCTGGAAATAACATTTACAGTAATGAGTTGTATATCCCTGTTTGTACTGACTCTTGTTTCTTTGTGTCTCTCTTTTCCTTGTACATTGTTGATAATATACAATTGCAAAGTTCACATCCAGGAAGTGCCTGCCTATTGCTGACTGTACACCACTATTCTTTATACAGAGCATGTGATATACGCAGCAACAGGCAGACATCCCATGCAATAGTACTCTGCCATTGTTTGTCATCAGCACGGACTCTGAAAAGATATGACAAAGAAACATATAATTTCTAAATGTCACAATAACTCCATCATAATACTGCCTTCTCACAGAAGGGCAGCACCAGTAATTTCTTTTATTATATCACCTGTGACAGACCTTCAGTCACTCACTCTTTACTGCCTCGTCAGCAGATCCCACGATGAATCCTTCAAACCAGGTTTGATGCGGAGGAATCATGCTCTAAGTGGTGGATTTGATCAGCATTTCTGCACTATTCGGCCCTCTTACTCAGTTCCTGGTTGATTTACAGAATCAGTTGGTCATAAGATTGTAAATTCAGCATAATGCAATAACAGAGTGGGATTGTGTATTTCAGTGTTACAGAAAACACTGCATAAAATACTTTCCATATCTGATTTTAAGTATTACAAGCTAAAACTAAAGAGGAATTCTGGCATGCTGCCTCTTGAACCTGTTATGCTGATAGAATTGGTAGCAACTGTTTGCTGTGGAAACTACGGCCTTAAGAGTGTTTGTCTCACTTCTTTCATGTCTGTAAGAACACCCATGTCATTCACAAGAAGGGCTTTACAGGGCAGTGCATGGACTGCAAGAGCCATAAATGACCCCTGCTCTGCTCATTCACATGCACTTAGGTGTGCATTGCCTCGACTTCACACAGAAGAAGGGTGTGCCTGTTCAGCTCCTAAATACAAGTGCTCAAGCCCATACAGCTTTGGATGAGTTGGTGAAATGGTGCTTCTTATATAATGAAGTGATCGGCAGTTGTTTATAGTGACAGATTTAACCAGCCATGGATGGAGTGACCTCTGTAGTGTTCTTTCCATCAGTGGCCTGCAGCCTCCAGAAGAGTCTCTGCTGCACAGCAATACCTGGGAGAGGGTGTTACCTAGAACAGTGTTTCTTAACCTGCAGTTCAGGGACCCCTGAGGGTTCACAAAGCCTACTCAAGGGTTCCACAAATGCTTAGAAAATTAAATAACAGTAACAGATTAATGAAGTGTGTATAAATAAAGATCAAAACAGAAAACTAAAAATTGTAAAACTTCATATAAATTTCAAGTAATTTTGAACTGAAAGCTAAAAATTAAGTTGTTAAACCCAAATTGATTCTTATGAGCATAATCAAACAGAATATGGGATGGACGATAAGTGACCTCAATTGAATTTAAAAAGCTCCAACCTTCCTATTAACATTAAAATGTTGATTTTTTTTTCTTATATTTGTTTTTGAATTACATTTTTTATCATTTGTGCATTGAGTTTTGTTTTGTGGTTTAAATCATCAAAAATGCTTAGGTTAGATCCTTCAGTCATCGGGGTCTCAGGAGTCCAATAAAGATTCAGTCGGTACACCCGGATTTCAGTAATAATTAAGTGAGGGCCCACAGAAGTCAAAGGGTTAACAACCAATGAACTAGACCATCAAGACTTCCTTAGTCTGGTCTAAATGGAACATGTATTGGGGCCTACATGCCATGCATTGTCAGGGAAGTACATAAATCAGTGATACGTTTCAAGATACAATAGACAATAGCTAGTTATACCCTCTGGAAAAAATACCTTTAGCACTCTTTCAGGATGTGTAGTGGTCATGGGTCTTTCCACAGTTTTGTAGACAGGCTGCCTCTTATGTGTTCTTCTGATGGCCAAAGTGCTCAGAAAGGAAAGGGAAAGATTGCTTCATGTGATTCATAGCACTGTAGCTTGGATTTATCGAGATTGTTCCTTAAAGCTGCATCAAAAGTGATTTCTTCATTTTTTTTTAAAAACAAAAAAGATGTTTATTCAGGAAATAAAATCATCCCTCTGCCTGTGGCCATCAGTGCATCCGGAGAGAGATGCATCCTGGCATCAAGTGCAGCTACCTCATGTAATTTTTTATTTTTGTTTCCCTTATTTTGACCTAAGTCTTATGACATTAAGTGGTATTTTCTGCAGTTCCTTGCACATAGAATTTACCCTTGACAATATGTTATGTGCAGTCCTACTGCTGTGACTATTTGAAGAAAAAATAATGAAGAATGAGAAAAAAAAAAGGCAAGAGATGGTGGTAGAGTATAATAATAAGAAACTGATCAAGCCAATTTTCTATTGTTTAAAATGACTACCTAAAAGAAATATCTACATGGAAAGATTTGTGAATTAATGTTTGATATATATATTTTGGTGAACTTCAGTTATTAAAAAAAAGGTACTTGGTAGCTTTTCATATCTTCTGGATGCCCAATTCCCGTCTCTTGCACCTTATTCCGATTTTCTATCTGTAGATGGAAACCTGATTTTTGAGTTATAAACTTTCCAATTTCTGACCCTTTCATTGGGGAAGAACTACACACCTGCTGTTGATTACTGCCTAAATAAACTTTGTTTCACACCCGCCTTGTAAGTTGTTTATGCTGACCTATGACAAGCTGAAGAGAGTGGAAGTTTAATGGGGAAAAAAGCAGCCAAAGGCACTGCACTGAGCTCATGGGATGTGAGTAAGGGAGGAGCTAAGGTGTGGGCATGCCTCATTTAGCTTGAGGTTTGATCCCAAGACTCTAAGGATAAAAAAGTCAGAAGCCATATTTGCATGAGTCATGACCCTTCTGTGACAACACAGTGAGCGGAAGTGGGTGATATTCTGCCCGAAAGTACGGAAACACAGCTAAGTACAGAACTGTATTGAATTAAACTACATGGGACTCAGCTGAGGTAGCTGCTTGAATGTAGAGAAAATATTCTATATTATGTAGACACCAAAACAGTAATCCCTGGGAAACTGATGCAGGCACTATGTGAAATACAGATGCAAGCAACACATAAAACACGAGGGCAGAGCAGTAGTCCTCCTTAAAAGCAAAGTGGTTTCTCAGGGAACATGTCACTTAGTGGATCATAACTGATAAAAATAATTCAAGGTGGAAGGTGCGTTTGCACAGGTAAAAGAGATACAGCCCCTCCCAGAGTCACTGTAAGCACTTAAACTACCTATATGTAACCTAACTTCGAAACGTGGGAAAGATGGGCAGACTAAAACCAACAAGATACAATACACTGGAGTCTGAAGCAGAGGAGTCTCCTAAAGAGGCCCAACATCAATCAGGAACTCCCAAATAAGTGAAACTGAAGCAAAATGTACCCATATCAAATCAGATAAAGTAGCCAGTATACAAGCCAGCAATGATTCCTGATATGTATTGTGTTAGAAATTGGGTTATTGGTTGAGGTGGATGAAAACCCTTCACAGACAACAACCACAATCCTAGTCAGGATGAACCACAAAAGTCACTAAATTAACCTGGGCATTACCATCTGGTAACTTGGCACCAAAGCAATCAGGCTTAACTTACTGTCTTAAGTATTTATGAAGCACTGAAATAGTAATGAAGAGAAAACACAACACAACAAAAATCCCAAACCAATTCAGAAAAATACAGAATGTGTTAATGAATAAAATGGAAATAAAACCAAAGGTATGCAGTTTCAAAGTTTTAGATAAGTATAGTGCCTAAAAGCACAAAGCGCCATTCAGAGTCATCTGGTTGTGCTAGGCCGGAGGAACGCCACACGTTCAGGCTGACTGCAACAGCATGTCGGCTGGATACAGGGACCAGGTTAGTCCCACTAAAAAGGTAACCTTCTCAAAGTCAGGTGTAAAGTGTTCCAAGCGCGGTGGAGTAGGCCACTAGGATCAGGTTGAGCGTTGCACATGGTTGTCGCTCTAGCACAAAGAACAGGCCTGGTGTCACGGATGGTCATTGCTGTAGTATGAAGAGCCGGTCGGGCATCACAGATGGTCATTGCTCGAGCTCTACATTGGTGGTCACTGCAGGCTGTTGTTGCTGTAGCGCGAAGTGCAGATCTCGTGTTGCAGTCATCACTGTAGTGTGAAGAGTCGGGTTTACTGGAACTTCGCATTGGCGGTCGTCATGGGCAGCAGAGTCTTGGTGCAAAGAGGCACACTTATGGTCATGAAAAGCCCCAAACCTCAGGATTTTACCTCTCTTTTCAGGAGGAGCTCAACTGATGCTAGCCGGGGGTCATGGTCCCTGGGGAGGCACCTCTTGAGGATCAGGTACTCAGTCCAGCACAGGCCAGCAGGGCTTAGGCAGATCCAGTTGCACACCTAGGCAGGTCCAGTACAGCAGGTCAGCTGGGCAGTTGCAAGGAGGCCTCTGGAGCTTGTTGTAATGATGTAGCACAAAGAGGATGTCCGAAATTGACCTTTGGAGTCACTCATGTTGCCTGGGATGAAGGGAGCGGTTCCAGTTTTCCTTCTCTGAGATCAGGGCAGACCTCAAGCATCTGGGCCAGTGGTTCCTAACCTGTGGTCTGGGGACCGCTGGGGGTCCGAGAAGCCTCCTCAGGGGGTCCGCAAATTCTTATAAAATTAAATCATTTTAACAGATTAGGTCCCCAGCTTTATGTAATGACTCAGTAGAGGGGGTCCCCGGATGCCAATAGTGATTCAGTAGGGGTTCCTGGGTTCCAGTAATGACAAAGTGGGGGTCCACCGAAGTCAAAAGGTTGGGAATCACTAATCTGGGCAGTCCTCTGAGGAACAAGACAGGCCTCAAGCAGCAGGACAGCCCTGTGGTAGCAGCAGGGAACAAGGCAGCCCTTCTTCTGTGGCGTCCAGAGGTCCAGGAGTGTACTGAAGGTTGGCTCAGGAGGTCCAATATGTATACCTGGCGCTAGCTTTTGAACTTTGAAGTGGGGGCGAATCCACAAACTACCCCCACATCTGGTTCTGTAAAGTTGTTCCCTTCTCCTGTCAAGGCTCCAAGAAGTCTGGAGTGAAAAAAAGACTAGTGTCCAGTTCCATTGTGTGTTGTGGAAGCAATCCCTTGTAAGTGGGACAGTGAACAGTTTTGCCCCCAACAATCCTGGCAGAAAGGCCCACGCAGCCTACACCTAGTCCCCTATTGTTCACTGTCTGGGCCTCATATGCATCCTTAATGGGGGAGTCATTAACAGGCCCAGGCAGCTGGAAACTCTGAGAAGGCATTAGAAGCTTTTGGGCAGGAAAAAGGCCAACTTTATCAAAGTGGCATTTTCAAAACTGTAATCTAAAATCTAACTTATCATTACAGAGGATTTTAAATTACAGTTCATTTGAGTCCAAACATGACATTCCTACCTGCGCCTACTCAAACTTTAGAATTTAGTAAATGTAATAAGGTAACCTATTGTTATCCAATGGCAGAGATAGGGCGTATAGTAGTGAAAATCAAATTTAGGAGATTTTCACTACCAGGACATGTAAAACTCAAACACAAATGTCCTACTATTTGAATACAATGCGGTCTGCCCTATGGGCCATTAGGGCCTACATCAGGGGTGACATATATGTTTTTAAAAGGAAGGCTTAGGCCTAGCAAAAGGTTTATTTTGCCTGGTCGTATTGGCAATTTAACATCGCACTACAGGGATGCAATGGAAGGCCTGAGAGTAGTGCTTAATTTGTCAATAAAAACATGCCGGTGCCCAAAGTCCTCTTCTTAAACACGCGGCGGCTGCAATTAAATGCAGGAACACAGAATACAGAGGTGGCGTAATCCTGAAGCCATCTCTGGCCTCTTCAATCCATATAAAACCACTCCCTGCCCCTCCAGCTGACTCTAGCAGCTTTCTACTTTCTCCCTTTGTGACGCTTTTTCGTTTTTCCCTTCCTCTGCCTTTCCCATAAGTGTCTTTTACTTGCAGCAAATACTTGAGGCAAAAGAATAAGCCCCGGCCCTCAATAATAAGTGCTGGTGCTCAGCACCGGAAACAACAAGCACAAATTAAGCACTGCCTGAGAGATGTTTTAAAGTATTACTTTAGTGGATAGCACAATCAGTGTTGCAAGCCCACTAGTAGCATTTAATTTATAAGCCCTGGGTACATGTAGTACCATAAACTAGGGACTTATAAGTAAATTGAATACGCCAATCTGGTGTAGGCTAAATTTACCATGTTTTGTGGAGAGAGCACAAGCAGTTCATTGCTGGTTAGCAGTGGTAAAGTACACAGAGTCCTAATGCCAACACAAACGAATTTCAGAAAACAGGAGGTGTGAAGGCAAAAAGTTTGCGGGTGACCCTGCGGAGAGGCCAAGTCCAACATGATGAAACTGAAGGTAGACACAGTAACACTAGACCAATGCATTCTGAGAGCAGACCAACAGAAACATTGTGGAAAACAGGGCAC
The DNA here is from genome assembly GCF_031143425.1 of Pleurodeles waltl. NCBI lineage: Eukaryota > Metazoa > Chordata > Amphibia > Caudata > Salamandridae > Pleurodeles > Pleurodeles waltl. The sequence goes on along the minus strand of NC_090442.1, from coordinate 602,388,582 downwards.
TGTTTCGGGATTGCACGGCAGCAGCATCGAAATTCTTCCCTTGAAGTAAATCGAAACTCCGATCGACGTGTTTGAAATATGTTTTGTTGGTAGCGACTTTGAAGATAGTAAATGGAGCCCCGACACACTTAAACACAGAACTAAAAGCGGACTGCGACTGAGCAAAGCAGCGGGATGTGATAAACCGTAAAAAAGACTGGGGGGACCCGCCACAATCCAGGAGCATGAAACGGAACGGACCAGGGAAGCGCAAAGCACACATAACTGATGCAAGACCTGAAGCAGTGATCAGTGTTGCCCGGTGGCAGACCAATGCCACCACAATGCAAGCTCGAAAACGGACACCTGAGGCTACAAACCTCCTGACGGCAAATTATATGATTTCCTCATTAAGAACTCTCATATAAGCTGAATGACTGGTGCAAATGAACTGCTGTTTGCAACTTGTGTTCTTTCTCTCGCTGCTTGCGTGTACACGGTGCAAAGTGAAAGAGTGCAATTCTATTATTAGGAGTATAGCTGAACCCGCCTTGCACTCCTGTACGAACAGGGGGCTCGGAAGCATCTGCTGCAGACTGCTCCCCGCCGCAGGTACTCAACCCCACAGGTGGGGTGAGAGACATTGAAGCGTACATTTACGTTCGAGCGGGGCAGAGTTACTTTTGTATGTCGTCTTCGACAGGAGTTTGTCTAAGGGGGTTACACCGTCAGTCACAAACTAGACAACAGAAGGGACGATTCACTGTATTGTAATTGGATTTGTGTGTAGTGTTTACTACCCCCTGACAAGCCGTTAACCCCTTCTGTGCCGCGGACGTAGTGGTTACGTCCTGCGGCACAGTGCTGCTGTGCCGAGGACGTAACCACTACGTCCTCGGCACACAGCCCAGAGGGAGCGCTCTCGCTCCCTCTGTGGGGTTCCCCCCCACCCCCCCAAGTCAGGGATGGAAGGGGAAGCCCTTCCCCTCCCACCTCCGACCCCCCCCAACCCCCCCCTGTGACGTCAGCGTGCGAGCGCGCGCTGATTAGTCACAGGGTCTCCCCCATCGCGCTGGAAGCAGAGCTTCCAGCGCGATTGAAAAAGAAATGCTTTTGCATTTCTTTTTCAATCCCATGGGGGAGGCCCCGAGAGGCTTCAAAGGGAAGGAAATGTATTTCCTTCCCTTTGAAGTCTCTCACAGGTTTCAAAAGCCGGATTGCTTGCAATCCGGCTTTTGAAACCCCACTAGACACCAGGGATTTTTTTTTTTTTCTTGAAATTGGCAAAAGGGAGCGACCCCTTGGGCAAGGGTCGCTCCCAGGGGGGCATTTTTTTAGGAAGGCCTTTTCTGCCCCCCCTGGGGGCAGATTGGCCTATTATTAGGCCGATCTGCCCCCAGGGGGGGCAGAACCCTCTAGGCACCAGGGACCATTTTTTTTTTTTTTTTTTTTTTTGTGATGAATTCTTTTTTTTTAGGTGGGGAGCGATCCCTTAGGCAAGGGTCGCTCCCCTACGGGGCAATATATATTTAGGCCATTTCTGCCCCCCTTGGGGGCAGATTGGCCTATTTTGATAAGGCCAATCGGGGCAGAAACCATTAGACACCAGGGAGTTTGTTTTTGCGCGCGAATGTCACGCAACAAAGCGACCCCTTTGGCAAGGGTCGCTCCCAGGGGGGGGCAATTTTTTGGGAAGGCCTTTTCTGCCCCCCCTGGGGGCAGATAAGCCTATTATTAGGCCGATCTGCCCCCAGGGGGGGAAGAAACCTCTAGGCGCCAGGGCAAATTTTTTTTTTGTGTTTTTTTTTTTTGTTCTTTTTTTTTTTTTTTGAGATGGGGAGCGATCCATCAGGCAAGGGTCGCTCCCCTGGGGGGCAAATTGTATTTAGACCATTTCTGCCCCCCTGGGGGCAGATTGGCCGATTTTAGGTCAATCTGCCCCCAAGGGGGCAGAAACCACTAGGCACCGGGGATTTGTTTTTTGGCGCCAATGTCACGCAGGGGGAGCGACCCCGTAGGCAAGGGTCGCTCCCGGGGGGGGGGGGGTGGGGGGACAAATTTATTTTAGGCCATTTCTGCCCCCCCGGGGGACAGATCGGCCTATTATTAGGCCGAACTGCCCCCGGGGGGGGGGGCAGAACACTCTAGGCGCCAGGGCAATTTTTTTTTTGTGTTTTTTTTTTTTGTTGTTTCTTTTTTTAGAGATGGGGAGCGACCCATCAGGCAAGGGTCGCTCCCCTGGGGGGGCAAATTGTATTTAGACCATTTCTGCCCCCCTGGGGGCAGATTGGCCAATTTTAGGTCAATCTGCCCCCAAGGGGGCAGAAACCACAAGGCACCGGGGATTTGTTTTTTGGCGCCAATGTCACGCAGGGGGAGCGACCCCGTAGGCAAGGGTCGCTCCCGGGGGGGGGTGTGCCGGTTGGGGGGGCAAATTTATTTTAGGCCATTTCTGCCCCCCCGGGGGACAGATCGGCCTATTTTTAGGCCGAACTGCCCCCGGGGGGGGGCAGAACACTCTAGGCGCCAGGGCAATTTTTTTTTTGTGTTTTTTTTTTTTGTTGTTTCTTTTTTTAGAGATGGGGAGCGACCCATCAGGCAAGGGTCGCTCCCCTGGGGGGGCAAATTGTATTTAGACCATTTCTGCCCCCCTGGGGGCAGATTGGCCAATTTAAGGTCAATCTGCCCCCTAGGGGGCAGAAACCACTAGGCACCGGGGATTTGTTTTTTGGCGCCAATGTCACGCAGGGGGAGCGACCCCGTAGGCAAGGGTCGCTCCCGGGGCGGGGGTGTGGGGGTTGGGGGGGCAAATTTATTTTAGGCCATTTCTGCCCCCCCGGGGGACAGATCGGCCTATTATTAGGCCGAACTGCCCCCGGGGGGGGGGGCAGAACACTCTAGGCGCCAGGGCAATTTTTTTTTTTGTGTTTTTTTTTTTTGTTGTTTCTCTTTTTAGAGATGGGGAGCGACCCATCAGGCAAGGGTCGCTCCCCTGGGGGGGCAAATTGTATTTAGACAATTTCTGCCCCCCTGGGGGCAGATTGGCCAATTTTGGGTCAATCTGCCCCCAAGGGGGCAGAAACCACAAGGCACCGGGGATTTGTTTTTTGGCGCCAATGTCACGCAGGGGGAGCGACCCCGTAGGCAAGGGTCGCTCCCGGGGGGGGGGTGTGGGGGTTGGGGGGGCAAATTTATTTTAGGCCATTTCTGCCCCCCCGGGGGACAGATTGCCCCCGGGGGGGGGGCAGAACACTCTAGGCGCCAGGGCAATTTTTTTTTGGTGTTTTTTTTTTTTGTTGTTTCTTTTTTTAGAGATGGGGAGCGACCCATCAGGCAAGGGTCGCTCCCCTGGGGGGGCAAATTGTATTTAGACAATTTCTGCCCCCCTGGGGGCAGATTGGCCAATTTTAGGTCAATCTGCCCCCTAGGGGGCAGAAACCACTAGGCACCGGGGATTTGTTTTTTGGCGCCAATGTCACGCAGGGGGAGCGACCCCGTAGGCAAGGGTCGCTCCCGGGGCGGGGGGAGTGGGGGTTGGGGGGGCAAATTTATTTTAGGCCATTTCTGCCCCCCCGGGGGACAGATCGGCCTATTATTAGGCCGAACTGCCCCCGGGGGGGGGGGGCAGAACACTCTAGGCGCCAGGGCAATTTTTTTTTTTGTGTTTTTTTTTTTTGTTGTTTCTCTTTTTAGAGATAGGGAGCGACCCATCAGGCAAGGGTCGCTCCCCTGGGGGGGCAAATTGTATTTAGACAATTTCTGCCCCCCTGGGGGCAGATTGGCCAATTTTGGGTCAATCTGCCCCCAAGGGGGCAGAAACCACAAGGCACCGGGGATTTGTTTTTTGGCGCCAATGTCACGCAGGGGGAGCGACCCCGTAGGCAAGGGTCGCTCCCGGGGGGGGGGGGTGCCGGTTGGGGGGGCAAATTTATTTTAGGCCATTTCTGCCCCCCCGGGGGACAGATTGCCCCCGGGGGGGGGCAGAACACTCTAGGCGCCAGGCAAATTTTTTTTTGTGTTTTTTTTTTTTGTTGTTTCTTTTTTTAGAGATGGGGAGCGACCCATCAGGCAAGGGTCGCTCCCCTGGGGGGGCAAATTTATTTTAGGCCATTTCTGTCCCCCCGGGGGACAGATCGGCCTATTATTAGGCCGAACTGCCCCCGGGGGGGGGGGGGGGCAGAAACCTCTAGGCGCCAGGGGAATTTTTCTTTTTTTTTTTCTTTGTTTTTTTTTTTTAGAGATGGGGAGCAACCCATCAGGCAAAAGTCGCTCCTCTGGGGGACAAATTGTATTTAGGCCATTTCTGCCCCCCTTGGGGGCAGATTGGCTGAGTTTAGGTCAACCTGCCCCCAAGGGGGCAGAAACCACTAGGCACCGGGGATTTGTTTTTTGGTGCCAATGTCACGCAGGGGGAGCGACCCCGTAGGCAAGGGTCGCTCCCGGCGGGGGAGGGTGGGGGTTGGGGGGGCAAATTTATTTTAGGGCATTTCTGCCCCCCCCCCCCTGGGGCCGGCTGAGCTACAGGCCAAACACCACAGGTAGGCACCTTGCAAAAAACACCTCTGTTTTCTGTGAAAAAATATGTTGTGTCCACGTTGTGTTTTGGGCCATTTCCTTTTGTGGGCGCTAGGCCTACCCACAGAAGTGATGTACCATTTTTATCGAGAGACTTAGGGGAACGCTGGGTGGAAGGAAATTTGTGGCTCCTCTCAGATTCCAGAACTTTCTGTCACCGAAATGAGAGGAAAAAGTGTTTTTTGGGCCAAATTTTGATGTTTGCAAAGGATTCTGGGTAACATAACCTGGTCAGAGCCCCGCAAGTCACCCCATCTTGGATTCCCCTGGGTTTCTAGTTTTCAAAAATGCACTGGTTTGCTAGGTTTCCTCAGGTGTCGGCTGAGCTACAGGCCAAAATCCACAGGTAGGCACTGCTTTTTATAAAAAAAATGTGATGTGTCCACGTTGTGTTTTGGGCCCTTTCCTTTCGTGGGCGCTAGTCCTACCCACACAAGTGAGGTATCATTTTTATCGGGAGACTTGGGGGAACGCTGGGTAGAAGGAAATTTGTGGCTCCTCTCAGATTCCAGAACTTTCTGCCACAGAAATGTGAGTAACATGTGTATTTTTAGCCAAATTTTGAGGTTTGCAAAGGATTCTGGGTAACAGAACCTGGTCCGAGCCCCGCAAGTCACCCCTCCTTGGATTCCCCTAGGTCTCTAGTTTTCAGAAATGCACAGGTTTGGTAGGTTTCCCTAGGTGCCGGCTGAGCTAGAGGCCAAAGTCTACAGGTAGGCACTTCGCAAAAAACACCTCTGTTTTTTTCCAAAATTTAGGATGTGTCCATGTTGCGCTTTGGGGTGTTTCCTGTCGCCGGCGCTAGGCCTACCCACGCAAGTGAGGTATCATTTTTATCGGGAGACTTGGGGGAACGCTGGGTGCAAGGAAATTTGTAGCTCCTCTCAGATTCCAGAACTTTCTGCCACAGAAATGTGAGGGACATGTGTTTTTTTAGCCAAATTTTGAGGTTTGCAAAGGATTCTGGGTAACAGAACCTGGTCCGAGCCACACAAGTCACCCCTCCTTGGATTCCCCTAGGTCTCTAGTTTTCAGAAATGTACAGGTTTGGTAGGTTTCCCTAGGTGGCGGCTGAGCTAGAGGCCAAAATCTCCAGGTAGTCACTTTGCTAAAAACAGCTCTGTTTTCTGTGATGTGTCCACGTTGTGTTTTGGGGCATATCCTGTCGCGGGCGCTAGGCCTACCCACACAAGTGAGGTATCATTTTTATCGGGAGACGTGGGGGAACGCTGGGTGGAAGGAAATTTGTGGCTCCTCTCAGATTCCAGAACTTTCTGCCACAGAAATGTGAGGAACATGTGTTTTTTTAGCCAAATTTTGAGGTTTGCAAAGGATTCTGGGTAACAGAACCTGGTCCGAGCCACACAAGTCACCCCTCCTTGGATTCCCCTAGGTCTCTAGTTTTCAGAAATGTACAGGTTTGGTAGGTTTCCCTAGGTGCCGGCTGAGCTAGAGGCCAAAATCTACAGGTAGTCACTTTGCTAAAAACAGCTCTGTTTTCTGTGATATGTCCACGTTGTGTTTTGGGGCATATCCTGTCGCGGGCGCTAGGCCTACCCACACAAGTGAGGTATCATTTTTATCGGGAGACGTGGGGGAACGCTGGGTGGAAGGAAATTTGTGGCTCCTCTCAGATTCCAGAACTTTCTGCCACAGAAATGTGAGGAACATGTGTTTTTTTAGCCAAATTTTGAGGTTTGCAAAGGATTCTGGGTAACAGAACCTGGTCCGAGCCACACAAGTCACCCCTCCTTGGATTCCCCTAGGTCTCTAGTTTTCAGAAATGTACAGGTTTGGTAGGTTTCCCTAGGTGCCGGCTGAGCTAGAGGCCAAAATCTACAGGTAGTCACTTTGCTAAAAACAGCTCTGTTTTCTGTGATATGTCCACGTTGTGTTTTGGGGCATATCCTGTCGCGGGCGCTAGGCCTACCCACACAAGTGAGGTATCATTTTTATCGGGAGACGTGGGGGAACGCTGGGTGGAAGGAAATTTGTGGCTCCTCTCAGATTCCAGAACTTTCTGCCACAGAAATGTGAGGAACATGTGTTTTTTTAGCCAAATTTTGAAATTTGCAAAGGATTCTGGGTAACAGAACCTGGTCCGAGCCCCGCAAGTCCCCCCTCCTTGGATTCCCCTAGGTCTCTAGTTTTCAGAAATGCACAGGTTTGGTAGGTTTCCCTAGGTGGCGGCTGAGCTAGAGGCCAAAATCTACAGGTAGTCACTTTGCTAAAAACAGCTCTGTTTTCTGTGATATGTCCACGTTGTGTTTTGGGGCATATCCTGTCGCGGGCGCTAGGCCTACCCACACAAGTGAGGTATCATTTTTATCGGGAGACGTGGGGGAACGCTGGGTGGAAGGAAATTTGTGGCTCCTCTCAGATTCCAGAACTTTCTGCCACAGAAATGTGAGGAACATGTGTTTTTTTAGCCAAATTTTGAGGTTTGCAAAGGATTCTGGGTAACAGAACCTGGTCCGAGCCCCGCAAGTCACCCCTCCTTGGATTCCCCTAGGTCTCTAGTTTTCAGAAATGCACAGGTTTGGTAGGTTTCCCTAGGTGGCGGCTGAGCTAGAGGCCAAAATCTACAGGTAGTCACTTTGCTAAAAACAGCTCTGTTTTCTGTGATATGTCCACGTTGTGTTTTGGGGCATATCCTGTCGCGGGCGCTAGGCCTACCCACACAAGTGAGGTATCATTTTTATCAGGAGACGTGGGGGAACGCTGGGTGGAAGGAAATTTGTGGCTCCTCTCAGATTCCAGAACTTTCTGCCACAGAAATGTGAGGAACATGTGTTTTTTTAGCCAAATTTTGAGATTTGCAAAGGATTCTGGGTAACAGAACCTGGTCCGAGCCCCGCAAGTCACCCCTCCTTGGATTCCCCTAGGTCTCTAGTTTTCAGAAATGCACAGGTTTGGTAGGTTTCCCTAGGTGGCGGCTGAGCTAGAGGCCAAAATCTACAGGTAGTCACTTTGCTAAAAACAGCTCTGTTTTCTGTGATATGTCCACGTTGTGTTTTGGGGCATATCCTGTCGCGGGCGCTAGGCCTACCCACACAAGTGAGGTATCATTTTTATCGGGAGACATGGGGGAACGCTGGGTGGAAGGAAATTTGTGGCTCCTCTCAGATTCCAGAACTTTCTGCCACAGAAATGTGAGGAACATGTGTTTTTTTAGCCAAATTTTGAGGTTTGCAAAGGATTCTGGGTAACAGAACCTGGTCCGAGCCCCGCAAGTCACCCCTCCTTGGATTCCCCTAGGTCTCTAGTTTTCAGAAATGCACAGGTTTGGTAGGTTTCCCTAGGTGGCGGCTGAGCTAGAGGCCAAAATCTACAGGTAGTCACTTTGCTAAAAACAGCTCTGTTTTCTGTGATATGTCCACGTTGTGTTTTGGGGCATATCCTGTCGCGGGCGCTAGGCCTACCCACACAAGTGAGGTATCATTTTTATCGGGAGACGTGGGGGAACGCTGGGTGGAAGGAAATTTGTGGCTCCTCTCAGATTCCAGAACTTTCTGCCACAGAAATGTGAGGAACATGTGTTTTTTTAGCCAAATTTTGAGGTTTGCAAAGGATTCTGGGTAACAGAACCTGGTCCGAGCCCCGCAAGTCACCCCTCCTTGGATTCCCCTAGGTCTCTAGTTTTCAGAAATGCACAGGTTTGGTAGGTTTCCCTAGGTGGCGGCTGAGCTAGAGGCCAAAATCTACAGGTAGTCACTTTGCTAAAAACAGCTCTGTTTTCTGTGATATGTCCACGTTGTGTTTTGGGGTATATCCTGTCGCGGGCGCTAGGCCTACCCACACAAGTGAGGTATCATTTTTATCGGGAGACGTGGGGGAACGCTGGGTGGAAGGAAATTTGTGGCTCCTCTCAGATTCCAGAACTTTCTGCCACAGAAATGTGAGGAACATGTGTTTTTTTAGCCAAATTTTGAGGTTTGCAAAGGATTCTGGGTAACAGAACCTGGTCCGAGCCACACAAGTCACCCCTCCTTGGATTCCCCTAGGTCTCTAGTTTTCAGAAATGCACAGGTTTGGTAGGTTTCCCTAGGTGGCGGCTGAGCTAGAGGCCAAAATCTACAGGTAGTCACTTTGCTAAAAACAGCTCTGTTTTCTGTGATGTGTCCACATTGTGTTTTGGGGCATATCCTGTCGCGGGTGCTAGGCCTACCCACACAAGTGAGGTATCATTTTTATCGGGAGACGTAGGGGAACGCTGGGTGGAAGGAAATTTGTGGCTCCTCTCAGATTCCATAACTTTCTGCCACAGAAATGTGAGGAACATGTGCTTTTTTAGCCAAATTTTGAGGTTTGCAAAGGATTCTGGGTAACAGAACCTGGTCCGAGCCACACAAGTCACCCCTCCTTGGATTCCCCTAGGTCTCTAGTTTTCAGAAATGCACAGGTTTGGTAGGTTTCCCTAGGTGGCGGCTGAGCTAGAGGCCAAAATCTACAGGTAGTCACTTTGCTAAAAACAGCTCTGTTTTCTGTGATGTGTCCATGTTGTGTTTTGGGGCATATCCTGTCGCGGGTGCTAGGCCTACCCACACAAGTGAGGTACCATTTTTATCGGGAGACTTGGGGGAACATAGATTAGCAAAACAAGTACTATTGCCCCTTGTCTTTCTCTACATTTTTTCCTTCCAAATATAGGAGTGTGTGTAAAAAATACATCTATTTGAGAAATTCCCTGTAATTCACGTGCTACTATGGTCACCCCGGAATTCAGAGATGTGCAAATAACCACTGCTCCTCAACACCTTATCTTGTGCCCTTTTTGGAAATGCAAAGGTTTTCTTGATAGCAATTTTTTACTCCTTATATTTCAGCAAATGAATTGCTGTATACCCGGTATAGAATGAAAACGCACTGCAGGGTGCAGCTCATTTATTGGCTCTGGGTTCCTCGGGTTCTTGATGAACCTACAAGCCCTATATATCCCCGCAACCAGAGGAGTCCAGCAGACGTAACGGTATATTGCTTTCGATAATCTGACATTGCAGGGAAAAGTTACAGAGTAAAACGTAGAGAAAAATTGATGGTTTTTTCACCTCAATTTCAATATTTTTCTTTTTCAGCTGTTATTTTCTGTAGGAAACCCTTGTAGGATCTACACAAATGACCCCTTGCTGAATTCAGAATTTTGTCTACTTTTCAGAAATGTTTAGGTTTCTGGGATCCAGCATTGGTTTCATGACCATTCCTGTCACTGACTGGAAGGAGGCTGAAAGCACAAAAAATTGCACAAATGGGGTATGCCCCAGTAAAATGCCAAAATTGTGTTGAAAAATTGGGTTTTCTGATTCAAGTCTGCCTGTTCCTGAAAGCTGGGAAGCTGCTGAGTTTAGCACCGCAAACCCTTTGTTGATGCCATTTTCAGGGGAAAAACCACAAGCCTTCTTCTGCAGCCACTTTTTCCAATTTTTTTGAAAAAAACGAAATTTTCACTGTATTTTGGCCAATTTCTTGGCCTCCTTCAAGGGAACCCACAAAGTCTGGGTACCTCTAGAATCCCTAGGATGTTGGAAAAAAAGGACGCAAATTTGGCTTGGTTAGCTTATGTGGACAAAAAGTTATGAGGGCCTAAGCGCGAACTGCCCCAAATAGGCAAAAAAAGGCCCGGCACAGGAGGGGGAAAAGGCCTGGCAGCGAAGGGGTTAAAGCGCTATAACGTGTGGAGCACGCTACTGTGGAGCATAAGTGCCTGCAGTCTGGTGAAAAAAATACCTTGATTCTAAACATCGCTAGCAAAAAAGCTATATATTTCATGCATTGCGAGGCCCAGCATATTCAGGACAGTCCCCCGTGGAAATGGCACAGGCATGTGGGCACGGGTAGAGAAAACGAAGCCTGGCCTCCACCTGCAGAGAGAAACTTCCCCACTTGTCAGGGCTATTGACTTTTTTTTTCTGCAGCGAAAACAAAAACTGACTTTGGGGGTTTCTTTTTGTAAAACAAATTAATAATGCAGAGCGGCCAGGGCAGCCAGCTGGCATTTCAGTTTTGCTAAAACTACACCCGTTGCACCCGAGATCTCAGAGTATGGGGCACCTCTTCCAATGGACGGGCTAGCCTCCGCCAACCAGAAGGGCTGGTGAATTTACCAACACAGTTCTTTCAGAAATGTTCTTTACTGCTGTTTAAAATACTAGAGGTAAAGCCTTTCAAAATCCACTTTTTCATGTTATGGTAAGCATATACAGCACAAAAGGGATTAGGTTCGAATTGTAATGAAGTCTGTGCAGTAGTGTTTTTCCAGAATATATAAAATCTTAGTCGTGAAAGGTTTTTTTGGAAATTAAAATGTTGTTGTGTCTCATTATGTTAGGGCTAACCTGATTATTGCATACGGTCACATCATAAACCTTTCATTCAAACAAGCAGTACGGATCATTGAAATGATTGCACTAACAACAAAACTAAATGATTGTTTTAGTTACAACTGCGACTCTTGTGTTGTCTTTAGGTGAAGAAGCTCTCCATGAATACCTCAAGACTAAAGCTGTAACAGTGGAGTATTAAGTCAACTCTTCAATATGCACATTGTCTTGCACAGACCATTATTGACATCATTGAGATTTTTATTTCACTCCAGTCAGCACTTAACATGACCTCCAGGATTTTGTTGCCTGAGAAAATGCAGAAGTGGTTAATCAGACTGCAGAATGGATCAATTGCTGAGCCGTCTCAACAAACCACGTACCTGCATATGATTTTAAACCTTTTAACAAAACTTGGCATGTGATGGACTCTGGGCACTATGAGCTGTGCACCTGAAACGTCGAGAGGTGAAACAGGAGTGAAGAGATTGCCGTTTCATCAAGCAATTCCAAAGGCCCTTTCATTGAATTGATATAATAAACCGGTGGTGCCATGAGAAGATGTTGTATTTGTACGAATAAAGTGCACTTATTCTGATCTTTGCACAGCTCTAAAAGAGCTGACATAACTGACACTATTTTCTAACTTGTTGCCAATAAGTATCCAGTAATATATATATAGGGACATGACTGGTGACTACAGAAAACATTTGAGGAGAAATACAGTTGTTGAGTCAAGTTTATTAGAAGTTCAGAGACAATATCCTGCAGATAAAAAAAAATCACTTGATTGCCCAGAAGCATAGGGATAGTTTTTTTTTTAATTTATTAACTGTTCTAGGCATGTTGACCTCTGTGAATATGCTATGATAGTATGAAAGCAGGTAGCCCTTTTTGTGTTTTGTACTTTATTGGGTATGTTTTAAAAATAAATCCTATTTAAGGATTATGCGAACTACAGAAATAATCTCCCAAGCTCAACATTACTTACTACACATGTGATATTCCTTTTGGAAATACCAGTGATTGAATGATTATGGTTAATGTGTTGCTACTCTAGCTGGCACTAAGTTCTCACTGCATTTGTCACTTTACAAATATTTAGAATCTGGCCATCACTTAGAAAATATTGTGGACTCTGGCTCTAAAACTCTCAGTAAAAATCCCAATTATAAATGTTACCTGCTTTATACTGTTTGATATGTGGGGTGGGGGGCTGGTCCTTGAACTTGGGTAAATGAGATTGTTAGCAACATTGGGACAAATAAATATGGCAACTTGTACTATTGGCAGAGCAGAAGACGCTTCCCCACCTTCTCATCTCCGTCCGCCATTTTGTTTCACCGTTTGTGCAAAGGGTCTTTCTCACTCGGGACGCATCATTACAGACATGCAGCGTAGAGAAGAAACGCATACCTGCCACGCAGAAGCTGACCAGCCTTGGGTATTCGCACCTGAGCACGTTACACACGTTACATGTTAGCAGAAACGTGAGCTGCTAAAGTAGGAATACACATTATCACTATTTTCAGATATTCCTCGTTCTCTAAGAATAAACCGATTATCAGACTGTACGAACCACACCAAATTTCTGCATTGCGTTACTTTTTTTAAAATCTGAATTGAATTATTTAGTCTCTATGCTTTTAACTGGCTCGGCTCCGCAAACCCTTTTATTTCTTTCTTTTTCTAATTAATAACTGTATTATTGGTACTTTGCCAGTTTTCTTGCGTGCTGGTGCCTGGGTCACTGGGCACCTCACAAGGCAGAAAGCCCAGTTGCTCTGGTCCCCAGTACTCAGGAGATAAAGTCCACAACAGAAAGGGGGCGCAGTCAAAGGCTTAACTGAAGAAAGGCATGCCCAGCGGGTAGGCACAGTGAAACACGGTGTCCTCAGTATCAATAACATGCCAATGTTGTGCCACGGTTTTGTGTATACAAAGCTTAAATGCCTATTTATTTATACGATATATGATCAAAAATTCATTGTACAGTCAACTATTATTACGTGGATGTAAATTCATCTTTTTTTAGAATACAAAAGCAAAAGGCATCCGTGATGTTTTATTTTAAAGAAATCTAGGGAGAAAAATATGTATTTTCATACTTTGTTACTTCGGCGTCACTTTCACCACAGATGGACGTGTTCATTTATAAGAATTTTTTGATATATTTCATAGGATTTTAAAACATCAGTTTATAGGCGACATAATCCAAAAAAGCCTCTGTGCTCTGCGTGTAACTGACAAGCTCTAACATGAGAGTTACAGAGGAGCTTCTGAAAGATAAATGTTTCCATATTATTGCTTTCCTTTTTCAAGAGAGGTGACAGCAGCACACAAACTTCTTTGAAAGGGTTTGAAGTGTACTAACAAAACAACTTGGCTCTAAATGATTTGAAGGAGGGCAAGCATGACAGGTCTATTCAGCTCTTGCATGTGAAAGAGGGTGGCTTCAGCAACACAGCTTCCGAAGAAACGAGGTAGTATTTGTTTCTTGTGCAAAGATGGTATTCTGAAATTGACATTTTTTATTGTGCACAATGTTATAGAATGATATAAATGTGCATAAACTTAAAAATAACACTTCTTGGTGTTTCGGTGTAGGAATATCTTGGAAACTGCATGTTATGTTGTGATGTGTCAGAAGCATAGATAGTGCTATTTATGTAGGTGGATGGTATCATCCTCTTCTTAGCGTAAAACATTGTCTGTACACGAGGGACAAAGTGCAGAACTATTGAGTGACGTGACCATGCAGGCACTAGTCTGAGACGAGAGAAGTTTCTTAATATAGAGTTATATTTGTAACTTTTGTTAAATTTGTAAGGGTTCTGCAAACTTGGAAACTCCTGCACACCACTTGGGCATACTGCAGACCCATCACTAAGTCCCCTTACCCTATGGGATGCCCAATAAATGTCCAGAACCGCACTCGCTGGCGCTATAGGCACCACTGAGATGGATTCAGAGACCTCTAAGCCATCCACTGTAAGGGAACCCCAAACATTTTTTATTTTAATATCGCTAAGGGTCCCTTGGCCCCCACTTCTCAACTCCATCCTATCTCAGCCAGGGTTCTGAGCATCCCCCCCTCACCCCGGCCCTTTATGATGGAGTACCCACACCCTGTAATGACAGCTGCACCATCCTTCTAAAGTTGGAGTCAGCCAGTCAGGGAACTTCAGGTGCGTAGATCCATGGAGAAAAAGCTCCCTCATCCAATTGGATTTATCTATTTATTTACATTTTAAGTCCAGGGACCACACACATTTTAATATTCCAGATATCTTGCATGACAGGTCGGCTGAATTGGAGGCCAACAAAAACACTTTTCTAATGCTAATTTCCTGAAAACCACTCAATAGATTTACACTAAACCAAGCAAAAGCATCTCATTGAGTAAAATACTATTTTACAAGTTTGGTTTAATTCAGGTAAGCCATTTTTGTGTTGCTGCAGCAACAGCTTCCTGGAAATTGTAACAGGACAATTAACTTTTTTTTAATCACCTCCTTTTTTAACCTTGCACACCAAATGCTATGAATATGAACGCACAGTATTTATACTAATAGGTAACACCAGTCGCAGCTGCTGCCAGGAAGGGGTGCAGCGCACAAGCAGGAGTGTGGACACAGTTAAAAAAATAAATATACTTACCTGCCCCTCCGCGATCCGCCGCTACAGTCATCTGCTTCGTCTTGTGTGCTTCCCTCTCCAACCAATTATGACGCTTCCCTCATGCTGTTACACAGCATGAAAGAAGTGCCACGATTGGCCTGAGCAGGCAGAAATTCCACTCAGGGAGGGAGTGGGACACTGTGCTAAGTCTCCACCTGGCTCTAAAATACATCCGGTTGGAGAGTGACAAAGTGCGCATACCACTCCTCCTCCACTTGACATGGAGGAGGCTGGCCCCGCCACGCCCTACAAAGGCAGAAAAATAAAGTGAAAATAAATGACACTTAATATACCTTTATTTTTCTGCTTTTGGTCAGTAGGGTACACTCCTCCGCTATAGCAGAGCCCCTCGGTAACACCGAAAAGCACAACGTCATTAAATAGCAACACATTCAAACCAATAAATGTTACTATAATCATAGCAAATTAATTGATAGTGTTAATGGTAATGTGGTATGTAATCGGACCTAAAAGATCATGTAACACATTTGTAATTCCATTTCTTATATCCCAGATGAGGTCATGATCATTACTTTTGCTGTGAATTATGGACTGCAGAGCTAACTATAACTTGTGAATTTCAGTGTTTTTCTGCTTTTAGGTTCTTACCAAAGCTGTACTTTAACTGTGAATTTTTAAGCAAATATATATTTGTATCTTGTAGAAGTTGGAGGAAATGATTACCCAACAAACAGAAATGAAATCAGGGCCCCTGTTTAAACAAAATATTCAGTTTGCAACCACTTAATTTATGGGAGTCTTCAATGATTGTGAGGCGTAGCCATAATACTCCGCATGCATAACATGGGGAGTCATTACATTGTGGTCACTATATCAGGAGTCATTACATCACAGATTAATTTAGCTACATTTACATTAGGAGTCAGTATACTGCATGGAACTTAACTTTGCAGGTAAATACAAGAGAGGATTGTAATTATCTCCTCATTCCTCTCGTCGTGATGAATCACATAGGTCCTGGAATCTGCTAGTGACCTTTGTTTTAGATGTGTGGGAACAATCCAAGTAAGCAATGGCCCATTGTACAGGGAATCACCTTGTCCACTGCTTTTGCCACTGTCTGGGTCACCTGTCCCCAAAATGTCCCTAGTGTTGGGCAATCCCAAAACATGTACTTGAATTCTGCACCGAGCATCCCACACCTAGGGCATTTTGCTCCATCTGTGCTGAAATGCTTATTAATCAGACCGGGGGTTAGATAAGCTTGATGCAGCACATAAAAGTTAATAAGCTTGAATCCTGCATTTCTAGTCGTCCTAGGGGAGCCCTCTAGTATTTGCTCCCACGGCTTGTCAGGGATAGTGTTGCCCAGATCTTCTTCCCATTTTACTCTAAGTTGGGCCAACGGGAGAGTCTTATCCGACCGTATTCTGCCATCTAATTTGTGGCACAAGTATTGTTTTCTAAGTAAAAAGGCTACATACATCTTGCAGAGTGTGTTTAGGAGATTGCGTAATCTGTTTCTGTGATTTAAATTGTGTTTAGAAACTCTGCATCCCCTGTTTTTTGCCTTAAAAAAGTCACATTTCAGAGTGCGCAACAAGCAGTATTTCAGTGTTTTTTAAACAATCTATCCCTTACCTGGAAAGTAGACTCTGCTAGCTTGTAAGTGTGGATTCAGCCTGTCTGTATCCAAGGAAATTCTGAATAGAGCAGCAGCTGCCTCCTCCCTGCCCACAGGGACTGGGCTTCAGTTAACTTGCCCCTTATATTAGTTCCTATTGGTTGTTGCATACGGTGTTGTGATAGGTTGTTGGGGGCTGGTCTTTCTATTGGTTTAGGGATTAGAGTTGGGCTTGTGATTGGTAGTAGGGCTGAGATTCTGATTGTTTCCTGGTTTTAGGGTTGGGGTTGTGATTGGTTGTCAGGTTTAGGGGTATGAATGGTGATTAGGGCTGGATCTCCCATTGGTTGTTTGAATTAGGGTTACAAATATGATTGGTTAGGGTTAGGCCAAGGTTTCTATTGGCCAGAAGGCGTATTTAAGCCTAGGGCTCGGGGCTTCTTCAGCTCGGGCGTCGAGGTTAAGGGCAGTTGCCTGTTTGGGACTGGTAGGGACTAGGGCCAGAAATGCTGCCCAATTCTCTATTGACCAGAAAGGACTTTACTCCCTACACATCAATCAACATGCAAACACATTATCTGCAAAGACATCCAACTCCTGCATCACAAACTGACCACAGAAAGATTGCAATGCCCCATCATCCTACCACAAAGAACCCCAACCCAGCAACTTTCATTCACTTGCTTCTCCCCCATTGCACAATTTAGAGCCTTACATCATGACCCACATGCTCCTCCACCACCCCAACCCATACTCCATCCACACTAAATAGACACAAACAAAATAAACAACATGCCACCCTTAACAACTTCGTATCCCCTTGTCTATTACTTAATAAGGCTACCCTACAAAAAACAGTACACTCTTCATGTCTCTCTCAGCCACCAAGTCCTCCACCCAAACAGACGGACCCAACAAAATGCGTCCTAAACCTGCTGGAAGAGGAAAACTATATTGAAAAACAAGACTATTGTGACCCTCACACAGTTATCACAACTAACAACACACCTGCTTCAAGCTCAAATTATACTGCTTAGCTTTCTCCTAAGCAAAACAACACCGCCACTAACACACTTTTTCTAAACTGCCAGCTCATAAATGCTTGATCATTCTCAAAAAACAAGCACCACATCCATGACCTGCTCACAGACACACAATCTGACTTACTATTCATGACAAAATCATTGTTGGGAGATGACATGGGCCCCAGTGTTGCACGAAGCCCTTCCTCCGGACTATCAAACCATCACACAAAACCATACAGGCAAGAGAGAAGGTGGACTAGCTATTGTATTCAAACAGGTAATAAATCTCAGTAAAACAGACAACATTTCCATACAGGGTTGTGAAACCTCCTCACCAGATGCCACCCTACTCCAACTTCCTCCTGTAACTTTCTCCTCCTTTACAAACCTCCACCTAAAAACTTAACATTCCCAGACGCTTTTCTAGATACAGTCTCAAACCTTATTACATTATACTCAAACCTATGCATTCTTGGGGACCTAAACATTTGGTTTCACAAACCCAATATGCCCCATCCAAAAGCTATCACCACTGACCTAGTCGCATTGAACTACATCAGATTGTACACAATCCCACACACATCGCTGGACACATTCTAGATGTCATTTCTGATAAACCTGAACTAGTTACCGTTCATAGCATCACGCCAATCACATGGTCAGACCACCATTTGATAACTTTCCGACTTAAAACTCCACAAATCAACACACCCCACATCTACTTACATACATGCACCTATCGACCTTGGAGCAAACTCAATTTTGATGACTTAGAAACATAACTAACAGCCAACACAGATCTAGATACGATTAATTCTGTTCCAAAACTTTGAGTGGCTACAGGAAGCTTTTGATATCCTAATACCACTCAGAAAAACTAAACAGGACAAAAGAAAACCAACATCTTGGAGAAACACAGAACTTAAAAAGATAAAGCAACAAATCAGAAAGTTGCAGCGGACCTGGGTCAAAACAAACAACAGTCAAGACAAACTGCAGCTACACAAACTTACTAGAATATACAAATCATCAATCAAAAAAGCTGAACAAAGGTACTACTCAGACAGAATTCAAAATGCTAAATCTGCAACCAAAGAATTTTATAAAATTCTCAATTAATTTAAAAAACCTACATGTATGGAAGGAAGTCATCCCACTACTCAAGATTTCACAAACAAACTGGCAACTCATTACACAACCAAGGTAGACACATTGGACTCCTATTTAAAACAGAAAAAAAACATCAGTACCAACCCCTTTCCTAAAATACCCTGTAAGAATAAACCAACCCAGCCTCTACAGTCCTTCAAACAAATATCCCAAGGTGAAGTTATGGATTTGGTCAAAGCAAGCAGACCTTCTGGTTGCCCTTCTGACCCTTGTCCACCACACATCTTCAAGAACATTCTTTTATCTACTTCTGCTGCCACGCCTGTAAGAAGAATCATCAATAACTCTGACCTGAAAAAGGCATGCATACGACCGTTAGTAAAGAAAACAAACCTAGACCCGCAAGACCCCAACAACTAAAGACCAATCACAAATGGACCTTTCCTGGGCAAACTGATAGAAAGAGCAGCATTCACCCAGATGTCACAATTCATTGAAAACAATTTTATACTTTCAGACTTCCAAACTGGATTCCGCCCACGAAGAGGCACTGAATCGACACTCATAGCAATCTGGGATGATCTTAAAACACAGTTGACCACAATGGAGTTGCTGCACTACTTCTCTTGGACCTCTCGGCTGCCTTTGATACGGTTGACCATGACACCCTAATTCAAAGACTCCACAAAGCCGTCATAGAAGGGACTGTTCTCAACTGGATTACATCCTACCTTCAAAAAAGATCTAATATCATCTATTCTCCCCCCTTCTCGTCCAAACCCTACCTCACAAAAGCAGGGGTCCCCAAGGATCAATCATCTCACCTTTGCTTTTCAACATCTACATGATATCATTACCAGAATTGATCAATGATTTTCATCTCACATGCTACAACTATGCAGATGACACACAAATACTAATTAAATTAGAATGCCCCAAAAACATTGAAAACTCACAAATCTTCAGTTGCCTCAGTGCCGTTGATCAGTGGATGACCTGGAGCCAACTCAAACTAAATGCATCCAAAACAGAAATACTCATATGTGGTGACTGGAAAAATTATGACCCACTGTGCGCCTGGCCTGACGATCTCGGATCACCACCTCAATTATCCAAGGAAGTTAAAAACCTTGGAATCACCATGGACTCCAAGTTAACTATGAATGCCCAAGTGGACAAATTAGCACTAAAAAGCTTCATCACCTTGAAGACTCTACGACGCATCTACCCCCACCTCTGATTTCCACACAACGTGCAAGCTACTATCTCGCTTGTACTATCCAAACTGGATTATGCCAATGGCCTCTACCATGGATCATCTCTTTCTATTATGAAAAAACTACAACGTATTCAGAACTCCGCAGCCAGGCTACTATTACATGTAAAGCCACAAGCCCACATCTCCCCTGGCTTGAAAGTACTACACTGGTTACCCGTTGCCAGAAGATGCACCTTCAAGCTGCTTTGTATCACCCACAAAGCTATACATGGAACAGGACCGCTTTTTATCAGGAACAAAATAACCAAATACATTCAACAAAGAAACCTCCGCTCAAGATTGGCACCCCGCCTTAGAACACCACCATATAAGAAAAGGACTATAGGTGGTACATTGTTCTCCATTCAAGCAGCCAAACTATGGAATTCATTATCCCCAACTATAAGAGCCACAGTTAACTCTCTTGTCTTCAGAAAACTACTCAAGAGTTGGCTCTTTCCTTCATAACCATCATATTCAAACAGCTATGGACTGCATATGCCTTTGTTGATAAATATGTTTTCTGATTATGTGTAAATTCTAGCTATATATAGTTCTTTAGAAAATATGTATCACTACTATGTCATAACAATAAACTACACACACACACTCTTTAAACCTGTTTAATGAATGCATATTTACTCATGGTTTAAATATGTATATGTATGTACATATGTGTGTGCCTATGTGTGTGTATTCATGTGTATATATATATATATATATATATATATATATACACATATATGTGTATGTTATTCTATGCTTAACATGTTCATAGGTCATTGCATAACTCCTAGATAAGTTGTTATACTAGATACTTATGAATCCCTGCTCTCATCTTATATCGCACTTATCTACCCATCACCATATGTCATGTCTCTATCAATCAATCCTCCATTCCCACTCTGACTCATCCCAAATCCATTCTACTACTTTCATCTCCTAAAGATCTCTGCCTAAGCTCTTCCCTCGCTTCCACATCTAACTCACCCAAACTTCACTTTACTACCATGATCTCCCAAACAACCCTACTATATTCTCCCTCATTTTCCCCACCCTGCTACTATGATCTCCTTAACCCTTTCCACAGACTCTTCCCTCCTCCATCCCCCCTTTATTCATCCCAAGCATAAATCGTATTACCATAAACTCCCAATTAACACTTCTGGATTCTTCCCTCCATTACTCCAGTCAATCTAACGAACAAACTCTCATATCCGCGGCTCAAATTAACTCATAATAATACTAAACTTGTACTCATATTTCCCTATACTAATCCACCACTAATTCCTTTTGGGTTCCGGAGTAGCATGCTACTTGCCGAAAAGCCTCGTCAGTGGTAGTAAGCGCTATATAAATACTATTACAATACAATCCATAGTGAGGCTCTTGTGCCCCCCATACACAATCCGTTCTAAACGTATAAAACCCCCTTCTTACTTCCTGTTCCTTTTTTTGTGCTTTACTTCATTCACGGCAGGCACAGTGCACGTGCGCCAGCTATTGAGCTGCCCCCGTATTGCAGTGCGGTGCTGGTGAGTTCATGAGCGGCATTATTGGCTTGCAGTGGGGGAGTTGACTCAAGTATTCCCTACTGGGATCCGCAGGTAATTGCTTTAATCCCCCAGGGCCTGTGAGATGATCAGCGTCCGCTTGCGGTTTTGCTGTCTCGCCGAGAGCTGATAATCAGCTGTGCTGCCCAGCAGGAGGCCTGCTGTGCCTTCCTCTGGCCTGACCTCTTATGCAATTTGCTAAGCCTGCAGCTCCCGCTTCGCCATTGCACCCAAAGATCAAGGAGGCAATCTTTAGGTCATGGGAAGAGCCTGAGCATAGCCAGGCTCCCCACTTTCTTCAAACGTCCTAGGCATTGGAAGATGGGGATACGCTGTTGCCACCTTCCGTTAAGGTTGTTTCTATATTGGCTCCTCTTATTGGCAGGTCCTCATTAAATCCTGATGATTGTTTTCCCTCAGGTTATATGGATTGCAAGGTGAACGACTGACTGAGGAAGTCATTCACAGCATCTAATCTAGTGCTAGGTCTGCCTCGTATGGGGCCTTGACAGCTCAATCCTTACTGAAGGATTCTGAGGCTTTGGCAGAGGCCATGTGTTAGACCTGACAGCCTTAGGGTGTTCACCCCTAACTTTGTGCCTGCCTACCTCCACTTTTGAGATACTGTTTTTGCTTGTTTTTAGACTCTGCACGCTTTACCACTGGTAACCAGTGCTAAAGTGCATATGCTCTCTCCCTTTAAACATGGTAACATTGGATCATACCCAATTGGGCTATTTAATTTACTTACAAGTGCCTAGTAGAGTTCACTATATGTGCCCAGGGCCTGTAGATTGAGTGCTACTGGTTGGCCTGCAGCACTTATTGTGCCTCTCACTTCAGTAGCCCCTTAACCTGGTCTCAGGCCTGCTATTGGAATGCCTGTGTGCAGTTTCACTGCCAATTCGACTTGGCATTTAAAAGTACTTGCCAAGCCTAAAACTCCCCTTTTTCTACATATATGTCACCCCTAAGGTGTGCCCTGGGTAACCCCTAGGGCAGGGTGCTGTGAAGACAAAAGGCAGGACATGTACCTATGTAGTTTACATGTCCTGGTAGTCTAAAACTCCTAAATTCGTTTTTACACTGCTGTGAGGCCTGCTCCCTTCATAGGCTAACATTGGGGCTGCCCGTATACATTGTTTGAGTGGTATCTGCTGATCTGAAAGGGGTAGGAAGGTCCTGGCCAGAATGGTAATACAAAATCCTGCTGACTGGTGAAGTTGGATTTAATATTACTCTTTTAGAAATGCCACTTTTAGAAAGTGAGCATTTCTCTGCACTTAAATCTTTCTGGGACTTAAAATCCACGTCTGGCTGGGCTTAGTTTACAGCTCCTTGTGCATTCACTCAGACACACCCAAACACAGGATACTCAGCCTCACTTGCATACATCTGCATTTTGAATGGGTCTTCCTGGACTGGAGGATGGATGGCCTGCCCTCACACAAAGGACTGCCACACCCCCTACTGGGACCGTGGCAGACAGGATTGAACTGAAAGGGGACCTGGTGCATTTCTAATCCAATCTTTGAAGTCTCCCCCACTTCAAAGGCACATTTGGGTATATAAACAGGCCCTCTGCGACTACCAAATCAAACACTTCCTGGAGAAGAGAACCTGAACCAGAACCTGCATCCTGCCAAGAAGATCTGCCTGGCTGCTCAAAGGACTCACCTGTCTGCTTTCTGTGCAGGACTGCTGCCTTGCTGTTGCCCTTCTGCCTTGCTGCTCTCTGGCTGTGGTGAAGAAGTGCTCTCCAAGGGCTTATAGAGCTTGCCTCCTGTTACCTGAAGTTTCAGGACCAAAAAGACTTAATCTCTACAAGAAGGACTCATTGTGTGGCGAAATTTGATGCACAGCCTGCACTGTGGTGAAAATTTCCCTGCACGTTGAACTGGAATGACGCAGCCAGACTTCGCAATGAGAAGATCGACGTAGCGACCGGAAATTCGATGCACAGCCTCACCGGATCGACGCACAGCCGAGCCAGAATGATGCAGCCCGACTTCCAGAGAGGAATCGACGCAGCGCCTGCCATGCAGTAGAAAGTTTGACGCAATGCCTACCGGATCGACACAGCCCCTGTGACTTCGTTCTAGCAGTGCTGGAAATCCACGCATCATCCCTGGGGCGTCTGAAAACCCTGCAACCCAAAGAGGATCCACGACCAAGCGTCGGAAATCGACGCACAGCCGTACCTGCGTGAAAACTAAACGACGCATCACCGTGTGCGGCCCAAGAAATCGATGCACACCCCTTTGTTTCCACGCATCTCCTTCTCTGCGGTTCTTTGTGGAGATTTTTCAAGCAAACCAGGTACTTTGTGCTTGAAAGGAACTTTGTTTACTTTTAAAAGACTTAAGACTCTTTATATCACTTTTCAGTGATATCTCAACATATACTTACTGCATTTTAATCATTTTGACCTGCATCTTACCAGATAAATATTATATTTTTTTCTAAAAACTGTGTGGTGTATTTTTGTGGTGCTATATTGTGTTATTGTATGACTTATTGCACAAATACTTTACACATTGCCTTCTAAGTTAAGCCTGACTGCTCAGTGCCAAGCTACCAAAGGGTTGGCACAGGATAATTTGGATTGTGGGTGACTTACCCTGACTAGAGTGAGGGTCCTTGCTTGGACAGGGGGTAACCTGACTGCCAACCAAAGACCCCATTTCTAACACCATGCAAGAGGGGCTAGGTGTGTCGGTTGTACTCATGCATATGGAACAACAGGCCAAATTCCTGGCTGATGTGTCGGCGGTTGTGAATAATGCAAAAACGACAGGTGATGGACGGAATGCAGAACAAATCAAAACATTCACCCCCAGTCACAGATCTGGGGTTAAGCCATCAGATTTTTTTGCTTGCCATGCCATTCCAGTTTGAACCCAGCCATTTGCAAATCAGTCTTGACCCTACTCCCCATGGGAACAGCGCAGCCCATACTGCCAGGCCAGGTCCTCTCTGGACCAGAAACAAGCATCCTGGGGGACCGGTTTCAGGGTAACATCCTTCATCAGCCAAGCTAACTTGAATCTGGTGGCATAGCATGTCTGGGCATACACTTCCCACTTAGGGAGACAAATGTAAAAACAGTTCGGGCTGGAGTGTTCCAATGGGGAACAGGGTCAAGACTGATTTATATATGGCTACATCCAAACTGGGGTGGCATTATGAGCAAAAGAACTGATGGATGAAGCCCAGATATGTGACGGGGGTTAATGTTTGATTGGTTCCGCATTCCATACATCATTTGTGTTTGTTTTTGTCGCCCTAAGTATGCCGGTCATGCCCAGACGCAGGCCTGCCCAATCAGATCGCATTTTCATTGGGGCCCAGTTCTGGGTGGATCTGGGCATTGTGACGTTGCCAAACTCAAGGAAGCTCAAGATTCCTTCACACCTGCTGGATCTGTGATCAGCGCCTGTTCAGCCAGTTTCGCTTTGGATGAGGGCGCAGGGTAATCTTGCAGCCACTTGGGCTTGGTGATACCTCAGTATTGTCGTGGTGTTCATTGTGAGGCAGTGGGTGCCCAATGTGCAGGATATGTCAAGTCTTCTCCCTGTGGCTGAGATGATCCGGGAGGAACTGGGGTATTGGCTTCTTCTGTCCAACATCTTAAAGGGGGTATCCTTGTTCCCTCCAGATACGCTGATCATTACAACAGACGTAAGCAGTTGTGGGGCCTGGTCAGGGGCTCTTACAATACAGGGCCTGTGGCAGGTGGGCCAGAGGTTCACAGTCATCCAACTGGAGGGAGCTGGAGGAGATTCGTCTAGCTCTCCTTCATTTTTCCCCACATTTGAAGGACAAGGTTGTCATTATCCAGACATACAGCACCACAGCCAAGTCCTTTGTCAATCAACCGTTGGGGTGGGGGGAAGGGGAGGAGTATGAGAGCTCTGCCTTTGTCTATAATTGCGGATCAAATGTTCCTTTGGGCTCAGTCAACCGTGGTTTCACTCACGGCCATATTTATTCAAGGAGTTCTGAATTGTCAGGCCTATTGCCTGAGCAGGGAAATTCCATCCTCTCAGGACTTATGTCTTTCTACCCAGGTGTTCGCCAAGGTGTGTCGGTTGTGGGGTTGCTCCCGGGTGGATCTGTTTGCGAGCCCTGGCAACGCCCTTCTTCCCTGATTTTTTTCCAAGGGGTGGGAGGAGTCGGCCTCTGTGTCGATGCCCTGACGTATCCTTGGCCTTTGGGCCTGATGTTTACTTTGATCCAGACATTTTTGATTTGCATATGGAGGGAGGGGGCTCAAGTTGTTCTAGTGGCTCCAGCATGGCCCCACTCTATCTGGTTTCCTCTACTGATGGAGATGACGATGGGCGCGGAGTGCGACTCCTCCCCTGAGGTTCCAGAGTCTCCAGGTGCAGTGTTTGGCGAAACTCAAGCTGATGCCTTGGAGATCAGAGGGGGTGTTTTTTTTTTGATGTTGCAGGGTCTCTCAGCTTCTGTCACTTCTTCTGTGCAGGCTTCTAGAATGGTGTCTACCAAGCCTTCTTATGCACGGCATTGGAAAAGGTTTCAGGCTTGATACGATCAAAAGGCATTTGGTTCCACTTTCTGTGTATCTTCCTCAGATGCTGCAGTTTCTCCAGGATGTTTTTCAGTCGGGTCTTAGCCTTGCCACTCTCAATGTTCAATGGGCGACGAGTAATGCTTTCCGTTCATCTTGGGGTGGTCTGGTAGACGATCTGGGTCTAGCCCCCATGATCTTTAAGAGGTTTTCCAATCTCCTTCCTGTCCCTCAGGTGGTGTGTCCGTCTTGGGATTTGCAGCTGGTTTTGCAGCAGGCAATCCAGTATCCCCCGTTTGAGCCTTTGTCATTTGTGGGGTTATGGCTTTTGACCTTGAAGGTGTTTTTTCTGGTGGCTGTAACTTCTGCTCGCTGGCTGGGGGAACTGGGTTAATTGTCTTGGAAGTCTCCTTTCTTTCAGGTGTTTAAGGACAGGATTCTTAGGCTGGGGCCGGGCTTTGTGCCCAAGGTGAATTCATAGTTTCATCATCAGCAGGAAGCGATTATTCCGTTTTTTTTTTCCTGATCCTCAGTCTTCTGAGGAGGTGGCGCTTCATTCACTTGATGTGGGGAGGGCAGCTTTGATCTGCTTGGACCAAGTGAATGTATTCCGGGTCTCCTCTGCATTATTTGTGAATTTTGGACCTGCTCATTAGGGGTATGAGCATTCAACTCAGGCCTTGAGCAGGTGGATCACAACGCTGACTCTGCTGGCATATTAATAGCTTGGTCTGTCATCACCTCTGGGTATCCAGGGGTGGTCTACTAAGGACATGTCTGCTTCTGTTGCGGAGCTCCAGGGTGCTACTTATCATGAGAACTTGAGCTGTTCCATCACTTTTTTTGAATCATTATTGGGTGGTGCAGGGTCTGGAGGTTTCTGGATTTTGTGAGTTTCAAAGTTCTGGCTGCGGTTGTAAACAGATTTTGTCTATGGATTACATTTTTACTTATTCTGTGCAATTGTCCTGGTCAATGTTTTGGCTTGGGTAAATCTCACTATGTGAAAATAACAATTACTGGTTGCAATAAAATTAAAGTTAAATAATTTAAAATAGATTAGCTAAAATTAATAAATAATTTATTAAGTTAAAATAAGGTATGTAGCTACAGAAAGAATTAATTAAATAATAAAAAGAATAATAAAAAGGTAAAACCTTTGACCAGGTCAACACACTTATCTGACTTTTGCTCCATTGCAGTCAGCCTGAAATTTCACCTATGCTGTATATATGCTGGAGTCTTTTGAACATGCCAGGAAAAGGTTGCAAAGTTTTAGCCACACATACACTACACCCAGATATCGATCAATTTACAATAGTAGGAAACAGATGTTGACAGCAACAATAAATACAAACAATTAAAGACAACTAAGTATGTGCTACAAGAGAACAGTACTGAGGTTACGAGCACCATTTAGCTGCACATACAGAAACAACTCATTATTCCACAAAATATAAATGCAAGGCCTTTCGTCTGAAGGTTGATGCACCTAAAGTGCACCAGGCAGAGTGACAATCACTAACAGAAGTGTCTAGCACCGAGGCAGACTAATGTTTAGGATCACACCAGTCTGGAGCAGGCACTACCCAGACGCCTTGTTGTACCACTTTCAGATCCACCCACATCCTACACTTTCTCCTTCTCATGGGTCTCTCCCAATTTCCATAGAGTGTGATCTCACAGCACCTTCCATGAGGAGGTACCAGACCAGGCAACCGTGTAACACTGATAGTGCATGCACCAACAGTGCCTTTGCACTGACTACATAAGGGGGGGGCTTTCCTAGAGAAAGTCACACACCATGGAAGAACAAAGGTTTACAGTACAGCAGAACTTCGGTGAAATTTCAGGCTGACTGCAATGGAGCAAAAGTCAGATAAATGAGTTGACTCTGTCAAAGGTTTTACCTTCAGTCCTAAACCAACTGCTGGGAAAGGTTATTGTGGTCAGCCCTGCAGTCACTAGCTCCTCCAGATAAGTTTCTGGGCACCAGGTCTCTCTCCAGCCAGGTCCCCTGCAGGGCCTCCTCCTTTTTATCAAGCTGGGGCCTCAGAGTCAGGAGTTCTGCTTTCTGTGTCCTTTACGCAGGTAAACAGTCCTGCTAGAGAGCAGCTCTAGTCCCTGGGTGCCATGCCAGCTGGATCCAGGAGTCCTTGAGTAAGTCCAAAGACTTGAGTGAGTCCTTGAGTGATTGAGCAGGAGTCTAACAGCCTTCTTCTTCCACTAATGCCGTCTTCAAATGGAGTCTTCACACGTCCAGGAACGCTCTCAAAAACTTTTTGAGAGCGTCATCTGTCCAAAACCTCATGCACAGTGTATTGAGATTCCAACATGGCGCCTTAGATTGAAATACCTTTCTGGGGCTCCAAAACCACTGCAGCAACTGCTACCACCACCAGATCCCCTCCCTCCAAAACTTCCCTCCTATGTTCAGCTCCAGAGGTCTGGATGCCCTCCTTTGTTTCTGTGAAAGTGATTCTCCCCATGCCAGGTGCAGTGCAAAAGGTAATTGGCACATAAAGATTCCATCCCCCATTCCCTCCACTCATAGAAGACCTAATAACTGGCTAAAGGCCCTATTGTGTGTGGAGGACTTTGGTCTTCCAGCTGGTCAGCAGAGTAATTAACATTGAATAGCAGGGGTAAGAAAGGCCTGGAATATCTATAGAAGCAGAGTTGGAAACATTTGACATCCTCAAATGCCAGGAGTCCAGATATGACAATAGTAACATTGGATCTGCACTGAGATTTTATGTTTATCTCATGATCAGTGAGTCATACTAGTCTCAAGGACTTACAATGGTAAAACTATAGTTTGGTGCAGGTTTTGTCCATAGTATATAATACAGCGAAGTACTCTCCTTCCTAGGAAGACTGTCTTGCAGCTTCATTGGCAGCTTGGTGAAAAGTGTGCTAGTCTGTGAGTGAATAAATAGCTATTTTGTTGAACATCTAATTCCTCCTGTAAGCACTGATGTATTGGTTGCTCTGAATCTTCTGAGTTGGTGGGCGACAGCACGTTTGGCTCCCAGTGTGGCTTCAGAGCCTATAAAGCCTTCAACATGGTTGTTGGTTTCGCTGCTGATGAACACAGTGCCCAGTCGGTACATTTCCAAACCCAACAGCGGGAAGGGGGAATCAAACAATGAAGCCAGTGCCCATGTGCATTAGGGAGGAGTCACTATACCTCGTGGCAGGACTATGCGGAGCATGAATATTTACAGCCACATGTCTAGGAACATATTCATGAGGGATAATGTCACATTTGATTTTGTGACTTCCGATGAAGAGCCCTAATGTGTGTTCACTAACTGCAGTTAGATTACCATATTGGGGTGTACACTGTTCCTCCTGATGTTAAGATTGTGCCATTTGAAGGGAGTAAATTCTATCTGATAGTGTAGTATTGGGCTGATCTTTTCTGCAAAAATCACCACAACATCCATGACAAAGAAATGACTAAATGGTTGTGTAAGTGGAGTTAAGCAGACTTCAAAATAGTTCTTAACTTAGGAGAGAAAGTGCAGGTCTCATTAGTGGAATATATAGTCATTCGGAAATGATAACTTACAAAAATATGCTCTGTGATAAATTAGGTACTATCCATGGGTATGAAAATGTAATCATGGTAGAAAACAAAAGTTGCCACCCTACTGCTTCCTCCCTTATGAATCATAAAAACTGGAAGGTACCACTTAGCACTTTTGTGGACCTGGCCAAACAAAATGATGACATGTAAGAACAAGATGTTAATGAGCCTGTTAACCCCACATTATGGCTTTCTCCACTTGTTCTGACACAAGAAAACTGGTGATCTAAGTGTTTGCATAGATCTTAGAAACCTGAATGATGCCATGTGGATAGAGTTTCCCCTTCCAAGTACTGAATGTTAAGTGTAGCTGGATAAGCCTCTTCGTATATGAAATCAGGGTATCGCCAAACAGTGCTTGAACCAAGTTCAAGACACAATAACACTTTCGTAACTCATAAAGGCATGTATCAATTTTGTTGATGCCACTTGGCTTGGAATCAGCAGCACCAACCTTCCAAAGCAAGGTTTCTAAGATGTTAAAACACATTACTAATGTGTTTGTCTATTTTCATTTTGTTGATGATTTAACAACATGACTGGTCAAAACGTCCTGGAAATATTGCATGAAAAAGGAAATACTCTATGAAAATAGAAATGTATCACTTGGGAAATGATGTACTTAGGTTATGTGTTGCCTATGGGTGGGCTCGAGTTAGTAGGTTGAACTATGAAGACTTCACCCTCCAACAACAAAGACCAACTACAGTCATTCCTTTGGGTGTATGAATTCGGTGCAGTCTGTGAAAGGATTTACTGGCAGCAATGATGCTGAAACCCTTGCTCAAAAAGAATGTTGCATTTGAATGGGTTGAGAGGTGTGAGAGAGCTTTCACTGAAATCAAAGATTTTGTAAAAGGATGCACTAGCCGCATCACTGTTGATCCCAGCATATGTGGTTTGAGTGCAGTATTAACTCAGATCAATGGCCACACAGAATATACTGTCGGTTTTGAATCAAGAACCTTCAGTCTGACTGAACATCACTTCTCTATGGTAGAAAAAATAAAGAAAAAAAAAATCAATGTTGCTGTGCATGTGGAGTGTTGAAAAAATGTAAAGCATGTCAACAAGAAAGTATATAAATAAAAAAATAAATGATCCCAGACCCTTCAATAGACATTCTTTCTGTTGCCAAAATAAAGAAAGCCAGTCTATGCAGATTTGCCACTAAGCTACTGGAGTATAGTTTTAAGATCAAGTATATACCCGGTCTCAAAAATTAACCACCAGACTGTTGATCAATGAGTTTTATTATGAGTCAGCAGTGGACATCGAAGAGTATTATTGCAGCTTGCGAGTTCAACAAAACACTATGTGATGGTGAGGAACAACAAATGTTAGAGGTGAATCAGTATTCTGCTTTGCAAGAAATCCTCAATTACTTGGTAAAGGTGTGGCCTACAAAGTAGGCAACAAATTGCCTAAAGTTAGTGGGTTACTCACTAGAGATGAAAGGTTTGTTTCATTTGTGAGTTTTCAACAGAGAATTTGAAGCTGCACACAGTGCCATCACAGCTTGACTTTAATGGAGAGATGAATAAGAGAACTATACTGGTGGCCCAGAGTGGACTGTGACGTTGTGAGAGTCATCTGTCGGTAATCTCAATGTGCTGGGAGTGGGGAGCAATTTATGTCATCTGCCAAAACTTCTGTTTGTACCAGAAAGGGCTTGGTGACAGTAGCATTCAATATTTTTAAGGCCCATTTCAAATTTGACCTGGACAGTTGCGCTACACACTTGTACTGGTCAAGCATTTGACCAGATGGGCTGAAGTCGCATTTTAGCGTAGATCCATGACTGATGTAATCATCAGTTTTCAATGTGATATTTTTGTCAAAGCAGTGGTGCCTGAATGTTGTTCAATTCATTTTGCATACCATGTGTGCCTAAACAGAGTACAATTAATTTCACATTCCAATTCTCCCTTTTGGCGAAGTGTGGTGTAAAGCATTTGAGGACCTCACTATAGCGACCACAGAGTAATGGGATGGATGAAAGATAAAATCGTATTTTGGTGGAATCTCAACTAAATGCTTTTAGGTGCTAAAGAGATGTGGCTGTGTATGAACAGATGTGGGCTTACAGAACTAATCCACACATTTTCACTGAAAGGTTAACTTTTGAGTTGATGCATGGGAGAATTACACCTTCAGGTTTCCATGCCAATTGGTTATCTGGCTATGTTCCTAAAGAAATATATTTACCCAAGGATTGTTAGAAAGCTACAAATGTGAATGATATTAAGTGAAGTCCAAACATATTGAAGTTGTTCTCATTTCTTCTCAGTTCAGAATTAAAGAACATATTTATGTTCAGTAGAATTTGTCTAGGTTTTGTGACCCCCCCGTGCTTGTGTTGGAGGCACAAGTCAATGCTGTTTTTGTCAAATAGGGACAATGGTTGCATTGTGGAAATGTGGCCAGGGTGCAGATAATCTGGCCTCAAACTAAGTACCTGAGTGATGTTCTTGGAGCACCTTCTTTTTCGGAGGACCATTTGTCTCTTGGTACCAATAAGTGCTCTTTCCTTGGGTACTGACATTGTTTATGTTGGAATACCTGTAAGCAGCACTCCTACACATGTACTTCCTTGACAATCCAGGGACTATTTCAACATCTGTGTGCTTTTTTATTTTTAGGTTAATATCAATTCTGATTTATATTCAGTTATTCCTCTATTATTTTATTTAATTTTGTTTTGTTTTTGTGTAATAGGATAATGGATTTTGCTGTTTATGTTCAATCCGTTTACCCTTCGGTGCTGAGGACATCTTGGAGCAGTCCTCAGCACTGGTGGGCATCCTAGCACCCACACACAGGGGAAGTGCTAGTGCTCCCTCAGTTTGCTGCCCCCCATACATGCGTGCACCCCGTGCTCCCCTCCCTCTCCCGGGATGTCAGCAGAAGCGGTCCCACTACCACCCCTGTTCCACGTGTGGAAATCATCATAGAAGGCCAAGGACCCACTGGTAACTATTTGCTTCCTGCAAGTGATGGGCCCTTGAATGGCGCGGTCTGTTGATGTGAATGTTCTAATGTGCTGGGCCGGCGGCTGGCAGTGTGAATGGTTTTGAGTGTGTCACACATGAAAGACGGTTGAATGGCCTGTAAAGCAGTTGGATCGTGTTGCTGCTTTGCAGCTCACGGCTGAGTCTTTAGTTCAGTTTTTTGAACTTTCAATTATTAACAGTATATTTAATTTTTGCGAAATCTCGTTAATAAAATCTACATTTTGAACCTTTCACTCACCTTCGTGTCAAATCCAACCTGTGTGTATGTATATATATACATATATATATATATATATATATGTGTGTGTGTGTGTATTGTATGTATGTGTATATATATAGATATATGTGTGAGTGTGTATGTGTGTGTGTATATATATATATATATATATATATATATATATATATATATATATATATATATATATATGCTCTCTCTCTCTCTATGATTGTGAAGTAATATTTGTCTTTCTCTGCTAGGGTGTACATTGTCTTTTGGGAACATCTACCAACTCTAGATATTTTCATAAACTAGACACCAAGGGGAGTTCAGGGTGGTTTGCCTCTCATGGATCCCATCGTTTTTGTACCCACAATGCACTGCAAACCCCAAAATTTGACTAAAAGCACAACATTTTCTTGCATTGCTGTGCCATATTCTTCCAGCATCAGAAGGAACCCCCAAAATTCCTACCACACAGAGTTTCCCTACTTGCCCCCATACAAATGCTGTCCCACTTGTGCAGCTGCACCTACTGCCCCCAACAGAAACAGATCAAACTAACATCAATGGGAGTCCTCGCAATGGGAGCCTCATTGACCTTGGTTTGATTTGTTCTGTTGCAGGCACTAGGGCCAGTCACACAAGTGAGGTACCATTATATCAGAAGACTTGGAGGTAGAGGGGGGAATGCTGGGCAGAAAACAGTTTGTGGCTCCCCACAGAAATATCAGGAAAATGTGATTTTAAGTCAAGGTCTGAGGTTTGCAAGGGATGCAGGGTAAAAGCCTGGTGAGAGCCACACAAGTCACCACATCCTGGATTCCCCTAGATGTTAGGTTTCAAAAATGTACAGGTTTCCCTAGGTGCTGACTGAGCTAGGGCCCAAAATCCTCAGCTATGCACATTGCACAAAAATAATTAAATGTTTTCAGTGGGAAAATGGTGATGTGTCCATGTTGGGCCATATTATGTTGCAGGCACTAGGGCCTACTCACACAAGTGAGGTACCATTTCTTTTATCAGGAGACTTAGGGAAGAGTTATTACCAATAGTGTTTCTCTGTATTTGTGCCTTCCTAATATAAAGACAGTGTGTAAGAAAGAAATCATTTTGAGAAATGTCCTCTAATTCACACGTTAGTATGGGTATCCACAAATTTAGAGATGTGCTAAAAACCATTGCTTCTAAACTCCATCTCTTTTGCCCATTTTGAAAATATATAGGTTTCCTTGGTGCAGATTTTTCACTCTTTATATTTTACCAAACAAATTGCAGTATACCGTGCCCACAATGAAAACCCACTGCAAAGTGCAGCTCAGTTATTGACTCTAGGTACCTCGAGTTCTTGGAAACCCCACAAACACTATCTCCACAAGCAGAAGGGTCTAGCAGCTATAATGGTATATTGCTTTTGTACATTAACTATCATGATGGAAAGTTACAAATTAAACCATTGTCACAAATGCCTGCCTTTTCCTACTAGTTTTCAATATATATTTTTTTAATTTCAACACAGTTTCTTTGGGAAAACCTTGAAGGATCTACACAAATGACTCCTTGCCCTAATTCGGAATTTTGTCTAGTTTTCAGAAATGTTTAGCTTTCTGGGATCCACCATGGGTTTCACACCCATTTTCACCACAAACTGGAATGAGGTTGAAAGCACACAAAAAAAAAAAACAATTAGAGGAAAAATGTGCTATCTCCCATTAAAATTCAAAAATTGTCTTCAGAATCAAATTTGCTTGTTGGTTCTGGTAACAGGGAAGATGGTGTTTTTTCGCACCACAAACCTTTCGTTGATGCCATTTTCGGGAAACAAAAAAACAGGTGCTTTCTACTGCAGCACTTTTTCCAGCCCACAAAGGAAACTTTAGCTATAGTTTGACAAACGTTTTAGTCCCCTCCAGGGGATTACACAAACCCTGTGACCTTTAGAATTCCCAGGATGTTGTGGAAAAAAAGGATGCAAATTAGGCATGGCTAGCTTACGTGGACCAAAAGTTATGGAGGCCTAAGTGTGAACTACCCCAATTAGCCTGGAAAATGCTTAGCGGGTGTGCTGCTTTACTCTTCAGAATATCAAAACTATGCACTTCAGGATATTTTAAGGCACAATGTAAAGCAATCACTCTCAAACACCTTCGTAAGTAGAATAATCAAGTTTATTTAAGGGGCAAGTTCTCAGCTAGCAAAACTAAACCACACTAATATATATATATATACATCAGGAGAATAACATGAGAATAATGATAAAGATATAAGCACTCTGTGAATAATTGCAAGAGTAAGTGCATATAATACGAGCACACACAATATACCTCAATGCTCAATAGCATGAAAATGACTGTAAGAGTAAGTGCATATTACGCGCGCACACACAATATACTTCAATGCTCAATAGCATGAAAATGACTGCAAGAATAAGTACACATTACGCGCGCACACACAATACACTTAATAAATTGAAAAGCTTCACCGAAAAGAGCGTCTGCATCCCTCCGCCGTACACAAAGCTGGGGAACCCAAATCAGCTGACACAGGGAGCCTCTGTTCGGGACAATCAGTCCTCCTGGCGTTGCGTCCAACCCAGGAGAAAGTTCCTAAACCAGCCCATCCAGGCCCCCAACTTTTATAGTATTTACTAACGCCCAGGAGTCTTTTCTAGAAAAAGACCCCCTCCTTTACAAATTGTGCAATCGGCGGTACCTTGTTCACCCTTCGAGACGTCTCCTCAGAACGGGCCAAGTTCCCAGGAGAGGACTCCAAGGTGAAGCTTGCATTCCTCCTTGTGTACAGGCGCATCCCCCTGTTGTTCTAACTGATAGCTCGTGGAATGTAAATAGCGCCCTTCGTACCAGGCAGATGGAGCGAAGTTGAGCAGAAAAACACCCCACCCTTCAGCTTGCCGAAGCTTGTGGAAAAACACAGAACAGTGCCTTACGCACCGAACCAGACTCGACAAAATGGAGTCGTGAACCAAAATGGAAGCGAAGGCGAATGAAAGCAGAGGCCAATGGTCCACACTCTGCACCACTGTTTACCTTGCACGTAGTGCTGCCGCATGCACGTAGTGTATGTAGCAATACATCTCCACCCTTGGACCATTTGGCCAACTTACAACTAAGTATATCCTATAAGCTGAAATGGCAATGCTCTTGGGCGAAACTGAGATAGAAGATTAGGCACACACTGAATACAACAACATAATGAAATTAAAATAACTGTTATGATAATGATTACACCAAAGATATAACGCAGTTGGCCTAAATTAGGCAGCCATCCAAAAGCCCAATCCCACCACCCCTTGTCAACATCTTGCTGCACCCCCTTCACCAACTTATGCAGGGCCTCTATGTGGGAGTTGATTGATATGGAGTGGTCGGATAAATTGAAGCAACATAATCCTTCAAAATCACTGCAGCCATGGTTGTGTTTAAGCAGTAAATAATCAATAGCAGCGCGATTCTGCAAAGCAGCTCTTCTAATTCCCTGTACATCTAATAACAGCTCAGCTAAGGCAGCTGATGTATAGTTAATATTCTTGACTACTAAACATGCAAGTTTATTAATAACTCTGGTATTATATACTGCAAGTCCTGGCACCCCTACGATAGAACTAGCTAAACTAACATATTCTGTTTTGGACAGCAATGAAATTTCAGAATCACAGTCCGTAGGTAATTGAATAGTGTCTCTGGTATAGCGAGGGTGTAGAGCAGTATCCATGGGAAACATGAGAAAGCCTAAGCGTGACCAGGCACAAGGCCCTCCGGTTAGATTGGCTGGAATATAAGTAAAAGAAAGATTACCACAAGAAAAGAGCCAACCTTTAGGCAACTTAACATTTTGAATGTGGCTGGCAGCAGGCACCACATGTTGGCAAAACATTGAATTATTTACATTCAAACAGGTTAGGTCAGTCCGTGAGTGGCACAACGTCCGTTGTGCAGCAGTTAAGTTTTTGTCTCTTTTCTCCAATTTGAGCTGAGCACATTTACCTATTTTCATAGGATCACAGGTCAATGAATAGCACACATCCCCACTTGAGATGTTAAACGTGAGTATAGATGTCATGTTCCTCCACAACCGCCTGCCCACCTCCGGGCAATGACGGCAGTACTCATAGAGTGACAGATGGGAGCGAACGTCACTCACATCCACCATTCCATCCTGGTTTGTATTGTTAAAGATGTGTAATAATACAGCAGCAGGAGTGGGCACTGCCACTAGACAAGTGGTAATCAAATCTTGAACGCTTTGCATGTTACTCATACAGAAGTGAGATATATTCAGCACTTCCTGCGCTAGATGAATCCAAACATTGTTCGTTTGATGCAGCAGCGTTGGCATCTGCGGCTGACGGTTGAATTTTTGGGCTATGAGCCCCTCCCGCTCCCCGGTGGAGTCTCCCGAACGGGCTCCATACACCACACTCATGGCACAGGCACTCCACAGGATGATCTGAAAAGAACAAAGGACAAAACACGTATTATCATTCTCGCAGATAGCATTTGTCAGCGGGAACATGTTCCCATTTGTCTTGACCAGGTCGCATAACTACCAGGACATTGTCTGGTCCAGTGGCGATGACATCAGCGGGTTGAGGAGGGTTATTTGGGGATTCAATCCACACTTTGGCCCCTGGGTTCTTGTCAGTAGATCCGAACCCTCCTTTGCCTCTCACAGTGAGAAGAGCTGGGGCGCTCCCCTTCTTAACAACACCTCCATAAACCGGCATAATGACAATTTGGGCAACGCGATCACCAGGTTGCACCACTAGGTCTGTGTCACCACTGTTCAAGAGAATGACTTTCAACTCGCCTTGGTAGTCTGCATCTATCACGCCTCCTAAAACTTGGATGCCCCTCAAGGCAAGCCCAGATCGAGGGGCGATCAGACCGTAATGCTCAGGGGGAATCTGAATTCCCACCCCAGTTTCAATCAGAGTGATGTCTCTAGGTTTCAATCGATGCATGTGTAAAGCATGTAAGTCAAGTCCTGCAGATTCTGGTGTAGCTCGATATGGGGCCAAAGCTCCTGGAGCTGTTTCCCAATACACAATGGTATTGCTCGTTGTAAACGGATTAATCTGTAAAGCAGGTGTGAGCATTCTCATGAGAGGTGTCTCAGCATTTGTAAGGGGTCGGTTGTTCAAAATTTGCAAAGCATCATACAAATTATCCCTCCACCCCTTCAGTGTCCCATCATTCAGTTTACGCAATTGTTTTTTCAGCAACCCATTCATTCTCTCAATCAGTCCCGCTGCTTGTGGGTAGTAAGGTATGTGAAAAATCCACTCAATATTGCGTTGTGCACAATAGTCCTGCACTAGTCTGCCCTTGAAGTGGCTGGCGTTATCACTTTGAATCTGGAGTGGCACTCCATAGTACAGAATCAACAGATCTAGTGTTTTCAGGGTGCTCTGCTGAGTTGCGCGCTTGCAGGGAAAGGCTATGAGATAACCAGAGTAAGTGTCTACCACGGTGCAGGCATACTGACACCCTCTGCTCACTGGCATTGGTCCAATGTAATCAATCTGCCAAATCTGTCCTGGCAATTTACCTCTACCTAGCTGGCCTCTCACCACCTGTGGGACCGGTCTGTGCTGTGCATGCTGACAAATGGGACATTCAATGATCGCTGTTTTAATCAAATCTAGGGGAAGATGCATCCCTCTAATCTCAGCCCACCTGTGAGTAGCCTTTTCTCCAAGATGTCCGCATTTCTGGTGTGCCCATTTAGCCATTCCCACCAAATCAGAACTCTGCGCCTCCACTTCAGCCTCTTGAATCTTGGCTCGATCGTCTGCAAGACAATTGAACCATCGGTCTAATGAATCAGTTGGACAGTGAGCGTCCACATGATAGACAGTCACGGTGCTTTGAGGTAACATTTCCCAGATCTCCTGCCATAACTCCTTCCCCCATACCTCTTTGTTATGGATTTTGTACTGATGTGCATGCCACGTGGGAAGCCAAGTAGCTAACCCATTGGCGGTAGACCAGGAATCTGTGTAAATGTGACATTTTCCGGGTAGCTCCTGTTTTAAAGCCTGATACACGGCATAAAGCTCTGCATACTGGCTACTTTTTCCCTGTCCTGTAGTTGTCAAAAGCTTCTTGGTAACAGGATTATAGGACACTGCCTTCCAGTGCCTTTTCGCTCCAACATATTTTGCTGAACCATCTGTGAACCACACATGTTTTTTGTCATCTGCAGACAAGTCTGCGAACGGCTGGCCCCACCCTACTGGGGATTCACACACTGGAGGTACATCATGCAACATTTCGGAATTCTCCACTGGAGCCTGCGCTACCTGCTCATGCAAAACAGCGGTCCCTTTTGGACCCGCTCGTGCCCTGTCCTGGACATACCATTTCCATTTTATAATGCTGGCTTCTTGCGCATGTCCAATTCTATGAGTTTTTGGGGAACTCATCACCCACTGCATGATGGGAATTTCAGGCCTTAAAATCACATTGTGTCCCAGTGTAATTTGCTCAGTATCAACCAGGGCCCAATAGCAGGCCAGCAGCTGCTTCTCAAAGGGAGTATACCGCTCTCCTGCCTCAGGTAACTTCTTTGTCCAAAATCCCAGGGGCACCCTCTTTCTTCCTTGTTTTTGCCATAAACTCCAATTGGCATACTGCCCCTGGACTGTCACATTCAACTCAATGTCTCCCTCTCGAATCGGCCACAAATCCAAAGCATGCTGAATGGCGTCTTTCGCCAATTCAAACGCGCGCTGCTCCTGCTCTCCCCATTCAAACGCATTTTTCTTTCGTGTAACTTTGTACAATGGGGCCAAAATTTGAGACAAATGGGGTATATGTTGTCTCCAATACCCGAATAGTCCAATAAAACTCTGGGCTTCCTTCCGATTTCGCGGTACTGCGAATTCCTTAATCTTTTGTTTCACTTTTGGCAACACTTCTCTGTGTCCCTGATTCCACTGAATGCCCAAAAATTTCACGCTCTGAGACGGTCCCTGCACTTTCTCGGGGTTAATCTCCCACCCTTGATTCTGCAAATGTTCCACCACCCTGTCTAGCTGAATTTGCACCTGTTCTTGCGTCTCTCCCTGCATCATCACGTCATCTATATAGTGGGAAATTTGCACTCCAGGAACCACGGGTACTTCATCCAAATGCTCTGCCACCAGCCGGTGGCAGATAGTGGGGCTATGTAAATACCCCATGGGTAATCTACAGAAGGTGTACTGACGCCCCGCCCATTGGAATGCCAGCTGAGGCTGGCTCTCAGTAGCTATTGGTATCGTAAAGAAGGCATTGGCAATGTCAATGGTTGCATACCAAGTCCCACTGTGTTTCTGTATGTTCTCAATCAAGGTAATGGTGTCTGGGACCGCTGCAGTCAGAGGAGGTGTATGTTTATTCAATTGGCGATAATCAATGCAAATCCTCCAACTGTTATCACTTTTACGAACAGGCCAGAGGCCATTATTCCACGCAGTGGTGATGGGAACTATTACCCCGGCCTCTAGTAAATCATGTATAGTCTGGCTAATCTCCTCATGTCCTCCCGGTATTCTGTACTGTTTCATTTGAATCACTTTAGTAGCTTGGGGAAGTGTTACCGGAGGAATCTTCAACAGCCCCACCCTTGCGGCGGCTATTGATATAAATCTTTTAGAACCAAATTGATAACATCCATCTTCCAAATGTAGGGTCATCCCTTTCAAAATGTCAATTCCAATAATGTATTCGGGAATGGGCACAATCAGGACAGTGTATTCTCTCTTTGGAAGTGCCCCTATTTTCATGGGAACCACTATCTGCACTGCCGGGGTTTCTTTTCCGCCCAATCCCGTAATGGTAAAGTACTGTCCCCTGAATTTTCTTGGATTGCCATGAATCAAAGTGGCCTCCGCTCCGGTGTCAACGAGGGCTCGAACTTTTTGAACATTTCCACGTTTCCAATAAATTTCTACTTTGACATGAGGTCTGTTATCTTTGCGAGCCCATCCCTGCACCGGAGTTTGGCCTGTTTCCTAATCTATTTTCACTCTGCGCACATCAGAGTCTGCCCAAGTCAAATCTGGATACAGTTTGCGGTAATTCTCAGGGAACTCCTCCTCCCTGTCTCTGCTTCGCAACCTCTCTGAGCTTACCAGCTCCCTCTCCCACTCTCTTCCTCGAGTTTTCCCAGAACCTGTCAGTTCTCGGTCTCTCTCCCTGCTCCGGGTTCCCTCTGCGCTTCGGTGCTCCTCCTCCCAATTTCCGTCCTCTGGGGATCTCTCTCTACTGTGGGGTTTTCTCCCTCTCTCTCCCTTTTCACCCTCACGCTCCTCCCCTCCTGCCTTTCTCTGGTTCACCACTTTGTTATCCTTCTTGTTCCCTTTCCTACTCCCCTCCTTTTTATCCAAACCGCGTTTGCGGTACATTTCCCACATGTCCTTGGTGCTTATCCCATCAATTTCATTCCTGGTCACCCCATCTCGCATCAAGGCCTGAAACATGTCTCGCCTTGTCACCCTGTTGTTATCAGTACGATTCTCAGACCGTGAATTCCTCTCTGGCTTAGCCCATTCTCCTAAATCACTTAACTCACGCACCGCTTCTACCACCTGAGACAATGGGTTACCTGTCTGATTAATTAACAAAGTCATGATGACATGCTTATATGCAGGAGGAGCGGCCCTAATCAGCCGGTTTCGCACAGACACACTTAAAATTCCATTCATTAAATCATGGGCATTACCCATAAAGATAGCTGTTTTCATCCCTTCTTCCTTCAATCTCTGTACTGCATCTCTCAAAGTATACCAAGGTTTATCATTAGGCGGCCAGTCTGACTCTGTCGGATACATCTGAGCACACCCTTGCGCCGCTAGCTCTAACAAATTGGTCATGGGACCATTCCCTGGATAGGTTCTAAACTCATTTTGAATAACCGGGTCTGTACTTAACATACAAAGCCTCGGGGCGTCGCCGTGATCCAATTGGACCCCCTGGCCCCCCATATCGTGCACCCGCACCAACCACGTAATCAATGTTTCCCCAGACCTCTGTCGAAATCTGTCTATCACATCACTTAGTTCTTGCTGTGTATAATCCTCCAGGGCATCCAACATCACCCCTCCAGGATTAGCTGGGCTATGCTGTAACTTTCGCCGATATATGGGCTGCGCACGGACAACATTCCTGCGCTCTGTCTTCTCCTGTCTAACATCTTGGCAGTCATCGCCCCCGGACCCATCTGAAAAATCAGATGTATCCCAGATGTTTCCATCCCAAAATTCAGGGTCAAAGGCTAATCCTGCCTGAGAGATAGCTAAATGCACCTTCTTTTTATTAACTTTCCCTCTTCGTTTCTTGTGTTTATATTTAGCTACGCTAACAGCCGTTCTCTCTGCAACCAGTTGGTACATTTCCAACTTATCACTTAATAATTTATTTTGACAAGCTAGCATGGTAGAGGAATTTCGGGCTTCCACTAACTCCTTCTCCAGCTGCTCGTGGTCTTTTTGTAACTGTAAACATTTTTCATACAACTTTCGGTACGCAGAAAGCAAGATCCAGCCTCGCCTCCCCAACGCACAAACCTCCCTTCCCTTGTCAATCGAAACTTTCCGTAAACAAATGAGAAGATCTTCAGGTTCCACATTTAACATACACGCATTCCAATTTTCACACAAACCAGCACAACGTGACCATTCCTGAGCTAAAAGTTTATACGGGGCAGTTTCCCATCCCGGTATTTCTATGTCTGGATTTGCTACCTGAGAACCTGCTTTTGAGCTCGTTTTGATCTTATTAAGCATTTCCCCTTTTTTTTTTTTTTCGAATCCTGCAAACGACTACGCCAATTTGTGCTGCTTTACTCTTCAGAATATCAAAACTATGCACTTCAGGATATTTTAAGGCACAATGTAAAGCAATCACTCTCAAACACCTTCGTAAGTAGAATAATCAAGTTTATTTAAGGGGCAAGTTCTCAGCTAGCAAAACTAAACCACACTAATATATATATATATACATCAGGAGAATAACATGAGAATAATGATAAAGATATAAGCACTCTGTGAATAATTGCAAGAGTAAGTGCATATAATACGAGCACACACAATATACCTCAATGCTCAATAGCATGAAAATGACTGTAAGAGTAAGTGCATATTACGCGCGCACACACAATATACTTCAATGCTCAATAGCATGAAAATGACTGCAAGAATAAGTACACATTACGCGCGCACACACAATACACTTAATAAATTGAAAAGCTTCACCGAAAAGAGCGTCTGCATCCCTCCGCCGTACACAAAGCTGGGGAACCCAAATCAGCTGACACAGGGAGCCTCTGTTCGGGACAATCAGTCCTCCTGGCGTTGCGTCCAACCCAGGAGAGAGAGTTCCTAAACCAGCCCATCCAGGCCCCCAACTTTTATAGTATTTACTAACGCCCAGGAGTCTTTTCTAGAAAAAGACCCCCTCCTTTACAAATTGTGCAATCGGCGGTACCTTGTTCACCCTTCGAGACGTCTCCTCAGAACGGGCCAAGTTCCCAGGAGAGGACTCCAAGGTGAAGCTTGCATTCCTCCTTGTGTACAGGCGCATCCCCCTGTTGTTCTAACTGATAGCTCGTGGAATGTAAATAGCGCCCTTCGTACCAGGCAGATGGAGCGAAGTTGAGCAGAAAAACACCCCACCCTTCAGCTTGCCGAAGCTTGTGGAAAAACACAGAACAGTGCCTTACGCACCGAACCAGACTCGACAAAATGGAGTCGTGAACCAAAATGGAAGCGAAGGCGAATGAAAGCAGAGGCCA
Organism: Pleurodeles waltl; assembly: GCF_031143425.1. Taxonomy (NCBI): domain Eukaryota; kingdom Metazoa; phylum Chordata; class Amphibia; order Caudata; family Salamandridae; genus Pleurodeles; species Pleurodeles waltl. Next base: position 602,345,345 of record NC_090442.1, on the reverse strand, counting down.
ATGGTCCACACTCTGCACCACTGTTTACCTTGCACGTAGTGCTGCCGCATGCACGTAGTGTATGTAGCAATACAGCGGGGCAGAGGGTGGAAGGGGATTTAGGGGTGGTAAGGCCTAGCAGTGAAGGGGTTTATGGGGGGTGGGAGGGGTGTTATCGTGTGGTGACTAAAATGCACACTAGTGTATTTTACATATGGAACCTATACATAAGCTGTGATCAGTGACTGCTGGGAGCATGCTCAAAACAGTACTCCCTCTCCCCTCTACTGTCCCTCATTAAATATTGAGTTAACTACTTTCAAGAGTGTATCCAACATCTTTCCATAGGTCTAATAGAGGAGGGAACCATGCTAGCAATAGTGAGCTCAGGGTCACTATAACAATGCATTCTAAAAATTATTAGCAGGAAAGGATGGCAATGGGCAACATAGCAAAAGGAGGAAATGCATAATCTTTAAAAGAATCTCCATCTTGCCACATGCTCAGATAACTGGGCACCTCAGCCACGAGATACAAAGGGTGCCAATTTAAATAGTAATTGTAGGAAACCAGGCTTTTGCAGTGTCTCCCCACTTTTGGGCCCCATTTGAACTAATGGAAGGTGTTTTTCATCTTTGACAGTGTACTGAAGCCTGCTAACCAGGCCCCAGTGCCAGTGTTCTTCCCCTAAAAAACGAAATACTCAATTGTAACACAGTGTACACACACTTTAGTACCCCTTTAAGTCCCTAGTAAATGGTACCCCCTAGTACCTAGGGCATGGCAAGAGTGTCTCTAAGGGCTGCAGCATGTATTATGCCACCCTTAAGGACCCTCATACAAATTAAATGCAGACTGCCACTGCAGAATGCATCAAATGGTACAAACCGTTGGGGGAAAAACGATATTGCACACAGTTTGTACATTGCCCAAATACACTGCATGTCTTATATGCAAGTCAGCCCTACAGCAGGCCTTAAGAGTCCTAAGGCAGGGTTCAGTATAATACAAGTGAGGACATATCTGCATAAACAGTTATGCCCATGTGATGTCGAGTTCTATTGCTAGACATTGCAAGTGAACAGCTAAGTTATCCAGGGCACTGGTCACTATGAGTTACTAAGCTACATAGTGGGTTCACTGAAACCTATGGTGTTTGGTATAACCCACCTCAAATAAATAAATCCATATTAATGGCAGTATTGGCTTTATTAGGACATGCCCCTGAAACCTGCTAGACCTCTAGTATGCTGGCTGACTGGTATCGAACCGTCTGCCAATACAGATAGGTTTCTGAGCTGAGCTGGAGGTGGTCAAAAAAATGCCTGCTTCGGAGGGATTATCATATATATATTTATATATATATATATTTTTAATCACCTCCTCCAGTAGGTTGGACTGTAAATCAGCATAACTGGGCTGGAAACTTCAAAGCCTCTGTTGCCCTTTGATATGTGACCCTGGCTTCCTACAGTCCTGGGGAATGCCACCCCCTGCCCTGAGGCCCATCTGGCATCAGGACAGGTGGTAAATTAGCTATACAGTAGGCATGTTGCATACCCAGGCTAGTCACACCGGTAAGGTGAGCTGTCTGATGTGCTCCACAAAGGAAGAGTTTCACCATCTAGTTTTTGGTGCAATTAGGAATTCTGGGACACGGATATGCTCACTCGCCACTGAAAGTGGTCACCTAGGGGCTATAGTCACCCCCCCTAGGGTCAAGCAGCCCATTGGCTACTACCCTACATTTCTCTAAATTGAGTATTTAGGCCCCCGACACCAGGAATGCAGATTAATGTGGCTGAAGGAGGAGGAGGATGACGACGAAGAGGAGCCAACCAACGCAATAAATGTGAACCAATCTGGACTTTTGGTGCCAAACCCTGCCTACCTGCTGCTGTCCCAACAATCACCTAGACCAGACTCATCCTGCAGCTGTGCACCTCCCAAAAGCCTCAGAGGGCTGCCAGCACGTTGCAAACCAGCCGGCATCTCCCTTGGAGGAGCCACTCCACTGCAATCTGCAGGCACTGACCACAATGTCTGGTCCACCGATCTGCTGCCCACTGGGTCCACAAATGCAGCAATCACCCAGGAGGAGGTCACCCTGCCCCAGGAAGACAAACCCATCTTCCCACCAAGTTTGGAGAAACCAATCCCACCAGGAGTCGCCTTGCACCAATATCCAGCATACAGGAGCAATTGCACGCACCAAGGCTTGTTTGTGTCTAGACTAGACACCACCTCTGCCTTGTTTTTCTTTCCCCTCTGCAAGTCTAACCAAACACCTTGAGCATCCTTTGGCGCAAAGGACCAGCTAACCAAAACCCTCTGCATCCAAATGCCTCGGCTTGGGTCAATGCCTGAGCCCCCCTTGCTCCCAGGACCCTCACAAACTGAGCCCCCAGTTGGGAACTCCTGGACTTGTTCCAAAGTCCCCCTCTGCTGCCTGTTTCTAGGGTTCTCCCCCCCCCAACTTTTGCCAACCACGCAGTTCTTAAGGCACCAGACTTATCCAACACCTCTGCAGCCGTACACCCCAGGGCAGGTAAAACCAAACTGCTGGTGGTTCTTGTGACCTTGGCCCCCTGGTATTCTGAGACCTAAAGGGGAAAGAGATCTGTGCAAGTACTGTATCTAGTACATGTTTCTTCTCCAATGAAAAGCATTACTTTGCAGAAGTGCATTTGTGCGTAATACTTACCTCACTGTGCAAAGTAATATCTCAAACAGTATTTACTACATGGTGAAGATTTTTGCTGCCTAACACTATATAAAGTGTTATATTTTTCTAAAATTGGTCTTGAGTATGTCTCATTTATTGACTCTGTGTGATAAACAAATGTTTAGCACTACCCCGTGATAAGCCTAAACGGCTTACCCACACTACCACAAAAGAGAGCATTTAGGGTTACTTTAACTTCTGTCAGTCAATAAATGTTGCCTGTACTATCTGCATAGTGTACAAGTAAGGTGGAAAAAAGAACAATGTGCAAATTAACACAGTGCTGTGTGAATGCCCTCCCATAAAAAAAAAAAAACACAAACAAGCACACTATACTGCGTGCCAAATCAACTGTAGTCAGTAGGTCTACACCTGAGGGACCATCGCATCTAGGAGGCCCCTGGGGCCCAGTGTTCAAGAGGAAATTAGATTGCTGGGAAGCAGACCATGTTGAGTGGAAGGGCAACTGATGTGAAGACAGGATCCACAGTGTCTAGACAAGCCAATGTACCAGTGGAGGAAGGAATGCAACCTCTAGAATCATGACCCCAAATGAGAGCATTTAGGGTTATTACTTTAACCTCTATCAGCCAATTAGGGTTGCCTGTACTAGCTGCATAGTGTACCTCTACATTTGGCACACTACATAAATAGCCAGCTTCCTACAGTAATCCCTCAATGATAAGTAAGGTTTACAACTCTTAAGTAGCACCTAGTCACAAAAGTTGCAGAGATATATTGAACTCCAGGTGACCGCCACATTCTGGAGACCTAGAAGATCCTGCAGTCTAGCAATAAATTGTTGGATCACAAAACTGATTTGATAGTTATTATGTGGCTGACTTGTGTCCTTCCACTTTTAGGAAAATTGCTTTTTCCTTTTTGGTTAAGCAATTCATCATGCTAATGCTTGTTAGTGTTGTGTAGCCATTTTAGTTATAGCTCCATGCACGTTAGTTTAACACACTAGGCCGTTGTGCACTTTGACCTAGATATATTTTATTCGGCTTCGCATTGTTATTATTACAATGAGCAGTTTTACGGTCTTGTTTTATTTTCATCTATCTAACTGTTTTTGCTTAGCCCAGCACTGTGTTCTCAAACAAGACATTCTTGATCACTTTGTGCTTCAGTCAAGGCTACAGTTTGGTACATTGCCGGTGAACGTGGTAGAAGTTTATTCTCCAACATTCATAGAAAATACACATCCTTACGTAGGGACATTTTCTTAGAACATCAGCTGTGTTATTATAAAAACACTTCCTAGTCCCATTACACGTTAAGAGGGAGATTCCAGCCCAGGAGCCATGACTGTATGCTGAATGCTTCGCTGCAGATGCTAACACAGACTACCGGCCTTTGCTCAGGTATGAGGGTCGATGTCCTCCTGGGGGAACCTGAAAGGAAGAATTAGAGCTTAACATGCTGTGCTTAGATTATGATTTAGATAGGAAATAGTCCATAAATTCTAGTGACAATATGATAGTTATTCTTATGCTTCGCTGTCCTCGTCACCATTTTAATATTGTCATGTTGTGTCGTCCTGGTTATTGCAGCTCACGCTTTGCTATCTAAAATGCAGTCGTTTTATTAAACCAGTCTTTATAACTCATACTGCTTCTTATTGTCATTTATATACGAGACCGAATTGTGAATGAGAGAACCGGATGCGACCTGAGTGACCACGACTTCCCTGAGAAGTATGATATGTTATGCGCACGGCTGCCCAATCATCTCTACCTCTTGGGAGAGACGAGGCACTGCTAGTTAGCCGGAGCAAAACCCGGATTTAGAGCGACAGGTGTCACCCATAGTGGGTCAGACTCAGTCTCCCATACCGTGGACGATCTTGCTGCTCAAAAATCCAGTAGTCTCATTAGAATAATGAGAGCCTACGCGACATGGCACCGCCAACGTTTGGTCAGGCTCTAATTCTCAGGTCCTCCGGAGTATCTCTGTCTCATTATATAGAATGACACCTCAATGCCGTATGCAGAGACTTCTGTGGTGCTGAGGATTTCCACCACAGCTGTGTAGGTAAGCCTACTACAACTGGCAGTTGTTCAAGCTTGAACTTTAAAAGGAAAAAAAAAAACATTTTGGTGTGCCTTCTCTGAACTCATAGTGTTACTAATATGGCGAATCCCCAACAGGTACAAATAGCTGTTAATATGAGACAACCTCTAACAGCATATTTACTAGCAAATGGCCTAACGGCCCAGGGAGGCCCAATCACATTTGTGGTGGACGCCCATGCAGCTTAACAGACCAGAACTCTTTTACTCTTGGGTCACATTTCCAGCAGTTGATGGGAACACAAATACATTTCAGCAATATACACCTGAGAATGCGCCTGGACAATAAAGAGCTTACACATATTTAGAGGTATCTCTATCTTATCAAGAACATAGTAATTGGCTTGATGACACACTACCCCACACAATATTACCAGTAAGGTTAGGTCCACTAAGTAATGACGGTTCTACCTGGCCTTTACTGCCCACCTATACACCACATCCTGCGGTTGCAAATTTAGCAGTAGCTGCGGTTCGTCGCTTATATCTTGAGTTAACAGCAATATATAGACGATTAGTACAATTTGTGATGCAAACACTAAATACAAACCCAGCACGTGCTGCTCCGGCTCATCCACATGCAGTAACGCCAGGTATAAATCCTACGACTGTACATTCCATTATGGCTAAAGTACCCACCAAACGAGAGGAAACTCCATTTTGGTTAGCACAGAAAATTAATACGCTGGAGGCAGTATTTCCCCATACGGGACCTCAGGATAAACATAGAATATTAACGATGTGCTTGCCCTTTGGGATGGTCCCTACAGTAGAAAACTGTAATACCTGGGACACAGTATTTGCCGCGTTCTACACAACCGCACACCGACACTTGCAAATTTACCGGAAGCGCTGAAACAAATTCAAGATGAATATGAGGCAGCCCCGGCCCTAGATTTGGGGATACAATTGATAAGCAATTTTGCCACAGTGTCTTCAATCATATTAAGAAACCTTAAAGGGGAAGCAGTCGCACTTGCAGTGGTCATGCGGCTTCGTGACGTTCCACAAGATCAAGAACGAGAGCTGCCTAAAATAATAGCAGAGACCTATTCAAGTATCGGTCGAGATCGCCTAGGGGCCAGACCGCAAAAACCTCAATTTCAGGGTAAATCAAACAAAGATACCCCCAAGCAAGCACCTGAGGGTAATAAGAAACGCTGGGATAAAAAAAACAACAAACTACGAAGAAAGAAAGGGGAGAATCTCCGCGTATGGCGACCCCACAAAATAGGTATAATCTCAAAAACAGAGATAATATAAAAACACCGGATAGATATCAATATACTGACACACGCCAATCTCGTTCCTTTCAGGACTCATCGGAAAAAAAGAAATGAGAGAGGTGTGCGATCAGAACGAAGAACAGAGTACATGAAATCAAGACGGGAATCACAACGCTCTTCTGAGGTTTCTGTTAAAAAGGAAGAGAAACCCGCCCAACAAAAACAACAATTTAAAAAGAAAAAAGTGGCAGCAGTCGCAGTCCGACATGCCACACAGGAAGAGGGTCCTCTTGAAGAACAAGAATTGGGCTCTAGCCTTGCTAGACAGCACGGCAGAGGTCACAATAGTTCGCCGGAATCTTCTAGAGCATCTGGAGGTGAAAGCAACTGATGACTTTATACAAGTAGCAACTGTGGACATGCGTGTCTCCAAGCCTGATAGGGTCTACAAAGTAATGCTACAGTTAGAAGGAGACATTGAACGCACAATAGACGCAATCTTTTGGGATCGCATAGTAAAAGTATATGTCTTTTTGGCCGAACAAGATTGGCCGCCTGACTTTGTACGTACCTGCCCATATGGAGAAGATGCCATTAAGCCTTCTTTCTCAACCGTTGTTCCAGAGGAACTCGACAAATCCTGTTCTATTGAATGGGCTCTAGCACAAGCACCCGCATTATACAGAAATCACGTAGGATGGGATAAAGAATCCCCCTACCATGTAATTCCAATTAAAAGTGAACCTCAGCCACAACCGCAGTATCCTATAAAACATGAAGCAAAAGCACCAGTGAGAGAAATACTCATGCAATTAGAGTACCAGGGTGTGATTGAACCCTGTGTCTCACCAATGAATAATCCATTATTCCCAGTAGCGAAACCAGACCATTCATACAGAATAGTCTTAGACTACAGACCTTTAAACAGTCATACACGCACCTATGCTATACAAAATTCACATAGCACAGCACTAATGAGCAACATAGTGCATAAAAAATACAAAACAACACTAGACATTTCCAATGGTTTTTTCTGCCAGAATATAGTACCTGAGAGTAGAGACTTAACAAGTTTTAGCGCACTAGGCTCCCAGAAAAACTCTGTTGTTTACCCCAAGGGTATAAGAACAGCCCAGGAATGTTCGCAGCTCGTGTCACTGCTATATTGCATGAGATTGACCCTGAAGCATTGTCCTATGTAGATTTTATACATATATATATATCTCACGGATGATGAACTACTACAACATCTAAGACGGGTAGCCTGCATTGTCGTGGGGTTTGCCGAATTTGGCTACAAATTTAACTTGAAAAAATCTAAAATAGCCTTCCTCACCATCCTGTTTCTAGGATATGAGCTGTGAAGGGAAGAGCCTAGCGCCACAATTCTTAGAAAATTGCGCACAGTTACAACCACCAAATACGATTAAAAAACTCCAATCATTATTGGGTTTCTTAAATTTTCGCAGAATTTACATTCCAGATTATGCTACATTCATAAAACCTTTATATGACTTGATACATCCAGATTTTTCAGGTAAATTCTGGACAATTGAACATACACGTATTCTTCGAGAATTGCAGACAGACATGCTTGCACCACAACATTTACACACAAGGGACAACAAAACATATTTGGTCATCAGAGTAATAGCTGGGGCCATCGGTTTCACCTATGTGACGTTTAATGAAGGGGAGACAGCCCCGACTGCGTACAAATCGCATCTGTACTCAGCAGCTGAACAACGCTATGCTCCCACTGAGAAAATTCTTACTGCTGTACAGTTGGCTGTCATTAAAGAAAGGTCTTTTGCCCAAGGAAAACGCGCTATTGTCGTTTCTCCAATCCCAGCCCTAGAGGCTGTTACAAAAGCCAGTGTTCCAAACGCAAAAGCATTACATCCACGTTGGATACAATGGGCTACGTCTCTGACAGCCACTGATGAAGACTACATTTTTGACCCAAAGTTACAAACGCAGGTATTCCTACAATATGAAGTAGAATATCCAGTTCCAGCAAATACTTTGCCTATTGATCAGTATCAGAGTTATGTACACCAATGGATCTGCACAACCTGCAATTGGAACTAAACATCAATATTCTGCTGCTTGCACAGTCGTAAGTGGCTATATGGGAGGGGACAAATTCTGTCCTCAACATACCTTTACACAGACCCTAGGGAATTGTACAGCACAATTGGCTGAGCTAAAAGCTCTGCTGATGGCACTGGAACACACGGATCCGGCACAGCCTACGCTGATTGTTTGTGATTCATATTACTGTGTCCAGTCCTTTAATGAATACCTGCATTATTGGTGCCAGAATCGGCTCAGAGATTCCAAAGGCAACACCATTAAACACAGACTACTGTGGGGGGAAAGTAGCTGATCTAAAAGAGACGCTACCGAATATCCATGTTGTACACACACTTGGGACACCAGCGTGTTGGAATACACGTTGCTGGAAATACACTGGCTGATGAAGCCACAGAGTCATCAGTGGCAGTAGCCACTGTAGCTGCAGTGACTCGCTCGAGTTCCAATCCGGACGCAGACATTTGGGCTGCCGTGAAAGCTACGGCTGATGGTGGGCCCTATCCTAAAGGATTTCCTAACAAATATCATCATCATATGGGAAGTATGCTGAACGCTGAAGTTAAGATACCAGGCGTAGGTGTACGAGACATCCCTAACAAAGACATAAGATCACAATTGATTAAAGCAGCGCATGATGGGGTGGCATCTGCCCATGCTGGTGTGGCGGCTACAATTTCGATCTTGCAGGCCCGCTACTGGTGGCCAGGTTTCTACAAAGAAACTAAGCAGTATGGCCTTTGTTGTCATATCTGTCAACAAATAAGTTTCCACTGCCAAGCGCCCGCTGCAGACACCCCTCTTAATTTCAAACAAACCATTACAATGTGTGTACTTGGACCACTGTGGTCCCTTAACACCTGATAGTGCATACAAATACATTTTAGTCGCTGTTGATTCATGCTCCAGATTTGTATGGGTGTGGCCACAACGCTCGGCTGACGCTCGGACTGTTATTAAAGATTTGCGAGTCTTTATCTGTACATCTGCTGTTGCGGCTTTCCATACGGATCAGGGCCCTGCTTTTGCCTCAAGTGCATTCAGGGACACCATGGCTTTGTTGGGGGTCCAACTCCAGTATTCGTCTCCATTTCATCCAGAGGGAAATAGTGTTGTGGAGCGATTAAACCGTGATTTAAAGCAATCCTTAACAGCCAGAGTCTTAGATACGGGTCGTAGTTGGCTTAATCACCTGTATGGAGTGTAGAGAGCACTAAATAATCTGCCTAGAAGGTCCCTGGGGTGGGGGCGGGGCGGTAGGGTGTCGTACTTCATATGAGTGCCTGTTCGGAACTCAAATGTATGTTCCGGATCTTGATGATCCTGGCGTGGAGGCAGCAGAAAAACATTTGGACATAAATGAACGTGTCAATGTCTTACAGGATTTGCAACAGTTCTGTTATCATAATTTTTCCAAAAGTGACGCCTCCACAGGAATTAAGGATGTGCCTGTAACCTCTACCGGCTGGATTCCCAGATTTGGGGGATCTTGTATGTGAAAAAGGAATTTGGCCCTTCTTATCGAGCACCAGTCCCTGTACTAGGAATACACGGTACCAGAACTGTTATTCTGCCACCGTTGGCAGGTGCCAAAGAAAATCGTTTTGTCTCTATTGACAATGTCAAACTACACCATGTGGCCGATCCTTCACAGCCAACCAAGAGGAACATCCAATAGTACCCAAATCCCTTACTACTGGCGAAGAAGTTTATCTACAAGTTGTTTACACCAACATCGAAACCTCTCCGAGCTTGGAGAGGGTGGAAGATGATCTTGCATTAGTTCCACTAACATCAACTAACTTAGAAACATTTGACCAACTCAACTTGACTTCAAGCCGCACGGATGGTGCTGTCTATAGTGTGCCACCACAGGAAACCCCAACTCCACCACTGACGACGGCTCCACCATTTGCACGAACTGCCTATGGTTATTTTGCCGACTTCAACAATGATTTCTCAAACTCATTCTCCTCTTCGACAGCTGATTTGTCAAGTGCACGTAAGCTAACAAACTGGCTTAAAGAAACATTTTATTTTTCCATGGAACTATCTATGGCTATCTTTGACTGTCCTAGCTTTTCTAGTTTGGATTGGTTTTGTCATTACCTTTTCCTTATTAATGCATGGTCGTTTTCTTCCTGAAAGATCAACAGTTGAACTGGTGGAGGAGGTTTTGAAACCACATTTTTCATCACACAAGGTCCGCAGAGACTTATCTTTTGTGAACATTTCCGCAGTGCCAATTCCCGATGGGATTGTTCGGGACATAGTAATGTTTGATATATATGGTCCAACAGAAATTATTCAAATACCGTATGTGTTCAAATTATCAATGAATGATATAGTGATACCAGCCATTGTATCTGATGATTGGGATGTGAAAACAGTTGATTCTATGATGACTGAATTGCAATATTATATGGTCTTTGAAAACGAAGATGTTTACCAATTTAAAGAAAATTACGGTGATATGTTTTGCTATAATTACTATGGGCACCATTTCATACATAGAACGAGCAGTCCCAAAACTGTATTTAATTACACGAAATGGGAACATTGCCCAACTCTACCACAAGGGAGTTCAAAAACATTCTGAAAAGTTTGCATATTTTTCTGGGCACGGTCAAAAGAATGCGGAGTCATATTATTTTAAGGTATCACCTACTAAGGATATACACGTTATTGATCAAAACAAAATGTATATATTCTGAATCCTTTGTTTCCCGGCTAGTGATAGAAGGCTATGAATATTGGTCCAAATCAATTGATCTGAAAAGTGTCTGGGGAAGAAGAAATTGGCAAGTTAAGGGAAAAGAAACATTGTTTAGAGCATGTCTCATTCCTGTACAAATGATCTTTTTAAATGACAGTGCAACAAACGAGCTTTTTAGGCTTTGCAACAATCAGGGAATTAAACATGCCCAGTATACCTGCCCCGGAAAATGTTTACAAATGGTAAAAATATACAAATGCAACTGAAGATGAGCTCGAAGAGTGGGTCCAGAATGGTACGTTTAATGCTTCACTGACACGTCCAGGCGGGTGGGTATGTTGGCCAATAGATACTAATGGGTGTCATCAACGTTTTATTAACTCCTTGGGGGTTTTAGGACGAATAGGCCAGACCCTCGCTATATATCACCAGAGCACGCAGATATAATTACAACATATGGTGTGGGAAAGTTATGCCAACAGTGGCTAAAATTATCCTCACTGAATGCGGTTAAAGAATACCTCAATCTCCTGTCTAACTCCACTAACTTACAAGATTCTTGTCAGGCCCTAGAGCACCACGTAAGAAGCGTTTTTATATGCAGTATACAATGAGATTAATAACATTGTCTCTTCTGCTACAGACATTATACAATCTGTTATGTCTTCCTTACACCATGGACAGAGTCAGATCAGGTCCATTATGCAGTTGGGTTGGACGTTTCAAACATTGAAGGCGGTCGCGTTCCATGGCAGCACGTCAGCGCAAGGGAGATATTTTCTTCCTTCAATTTAACGCGACAACAACTAATGGCTAAGGAAGCAACGCATGTCATGCTTAACATTGAGAAATTAGAAAAACTGCCCTTTACCGTGGCCGAAATACCATCAGCTTAGCGGTAGTGAGACTTCAGTCAGCCATTCAATGATTTGTAAACAACTGACCTTACATGGGGCGTGTAACGCCTCGGCTGCAAACTTAGCTTGTTATCTTAAGGGAGTCCCAGCCCCTTTGATTAGACCCACGTTGCAGGTGCTTTCAAACAGCAGCTACGTCCTTCTCAATAGTGAAGGCTGTTGTGGCATGGGGCTGGAATAGTTTACGTTGTTTCGGTCTCTAAGGTCATGACATGCTGCGGGAACGTACTCTTTCCCCCCCACTAAATTTAAGGAGGTAGCTGATATTTGACCTTAACTTGTCAAAATTCATGTTTGAAGTAGCAGTGTGAGTAGACTCAAGGCTTTACTGTTTCAAAAGCATGTGGCCCTTACATCTGCGCGCGAGACCTGCACTTCAAGTGGCAAGGTCATCAGCAGAAATACAGTCCCTGTCAAATACAAACTTTCCGAGACACTTTGGTGAACTCGTGGGACGAATATATATTGCATCCAGCACGACTGGAATCGCAATTTTTTTTTTTTTAAAGCCGTTGGTTCTAGTTTCGTTCACACCTTCTCCTCCATATTCGGTTTGATACCTTCAGCTAACAACTCAATTGTTGGTAGTATTTTTGGGGGATTTCCGATAACTTTGGCTTTATTAGCTAGCATCCTCCTGTTGCTGTTGTTTATGCGCAATGGCTGTCCCGCCGCTGTGTCGTGAACGTATGATGCAGTACTTTGGAGCAACACTCCTGGAGCAATTGAGTGTGACTGGTCTTTGTCATTCAGACCGGTTCTGTATTGTGTGCAACCCGTGTTTCTGTGCCTCTGGTGCTCTTTCAAACATGCAGTGGAAGTTTGTCTTTCACAGCAGCGCCCCCCAGCAATAGATGCTGATCTGTTGATGTTCTCGCTGAGGGTTCATTACCAGACATGCGCACTGAGGTTGCGTTTGCTACGTGAAGCTAATTATGAGTTACCCTTCCTGGAGGAAGTTGCCAACAACTCATCAATGGGCACTCCAAGGAATGCCGCCTTGGTTGACATTGGGGCTATGGAACACACTTGCTCCTTGATCATTTTTGGCGCAGACTTTCCGGTTCCGACACCTGCCGAAGTGGAAGATCTCCTGTTCTCCCTTGCTCATACTTAGTTTGGAACTTTTCTAAATTGACATGGCCGTTGAATTCAGTTATAAGCCACATGCTCATGTTTTAAATTGTCACGTAGTATGCTTGTGTGTCCTTTTAACTTGTCAAAATTGACATATATATATATATATATATATATATATATACACACACACACACACACGTCCCTCTTAGGTTGAGCTTTTAGCAATGAGATATAAGATTTGGCTTTGAACCAGTTTAACCGACAAGGGGAGGGTGTTGTGTAGCCATTTTTGTTATAGCTCCATGCATGTTAGTTTAACACACTAGTCCGCTGTGCACTTTGACCTAGATATATTTTATTCAGCTTCGTATTGTTATTATTACAATAACCGGTTTTACAGTCTTGTTTTATTTTCATCTATCTAACTGTTTTTACTTAGCCCAGCACTGTGTTCTCAAACAAGACATTATTGATCACTTTGTGCTTCAGTCAAGGCTACAGTTTGGTGCATTGCCGGTGAACGTGGTAGAAGTTTAGTCTCCAACATTCATAGAAAATACACATCCTTATGTAGGGACATTTTCTTAGAACATCAGCTGCGTTATTATAAAAACACTTCCTACTCCCATTATACGTTCAGAGGGAGATTCCAGCCAAGGAACCACGACTGTATGGTGATTGCTTCGCTGCAGATGCCGACGAAGGCTACAGGCCTTTGCTCAGGTATGAGGGTCGATGTCCTCCCGGGGGAACCTGAAAGGCAGAATTAGAGCTTAACATGCTGTGCTCAGATTATGATTTAGACAGAAAATAGTCCATAAATTCTAGTGACAATATGATAGCGTTATTCTTATGCTTCACTGTCCTCATCACCATTTTAATATTGTCATGTTGTGTTGTCCTGGTTATTGCAGCTCACGCTTTGCTATCTAAACTGCAGTTTTATTAAAGCAGTCTTTAAAGCTCACACTGCTTTTTATTGTCATTTATATATGAGACCGAATTGTGAATGAGAGAACCGGATGCAACCTGAGTGACCACAACTTCCCTGAGAAGTATGATATGTCATGCGCTCGGCTGCCCAATCATCTCTATCTCTTGGGAGAGACGATGCACTGCTAGTTAGCCGGAGCAAAGCCCGGATTTAGAGTGACAGGTGCCACCCATAGCGGGCCAGACTCAGTCTCCCACACCATGGACGATGTTGCTGCTAAAAAATCCAGTAGTGTCATTAGAATAATGAGAGCCTATGCGACATTAGTAATTGTTAGAAATGGGGTCTCTAGTTGACAGTGGCTTGCACTCTGTCCAATTAGGGACCCTAACTCTAGTCAGGGGAGTCATACAGCTTAGATAACCCCTGCTCGTCCCCTTAGTAGCCTGGCACGAGCAATCAGGCTTATCTCAGAGGTAATGTGCAAAGCATTTGTACACACACAGTAATACAGTGAAAACAGCACAAGCATATGCCATACCAGTTTAGAAGAATAGCCAATATTTATTGTAATAAAACAAGACCAAAATGACAAAAATCCAACATACACAAGCAAAGATATCACTTTTTAAAGATTAAATGCAATTGTAGTTACTTGAAATCAATGAAGCGCTTGACTGGGGCAAAGTATCCAAGATGCATAAAAAACAAAGACGATGCGGCACATCACTTGCATTATATAAATGTTCTGTAGTAGCGACACTATGATTTTATACAGGTTGGCGGAAAAGACTTTTCCATTAAGTAACGAAAAAGTCCAACAAGTTTTCTGCAAGTATGAAGAAGCAAATAATAAAAAAAAAAAAAAAAAAAAAAAAAAAAAAAAACACACCCACACACTGCTTACAGTTCATAAAGCCATTTGCAATTTTGACACACGTAAAGAAACAGATTTGTGACGATGAAGACCTCACAAAAGGTGCCGTCATTAATGCTTCTACTAGTGTGTGATATCACACGATTGTTAAAAATTGTGAATTAGTAAGTTCCATTGAAGGGAGTGCCCTCTAGTGTTCAAATATGCGGGTCTTACCTTGAACTTTGGTGAACACAAAACTTGAAAGTTTTCACAATATTCTCTTTAGCTCCATCATGCACAGAGAATCGCCAGAGATCTTCTCCTGTCAAGGGCAGGAGCACAGCAGGGGAACCACATCAATGCCCGGGAAGATGTGAAAAGTCTAGGACACCATTCTAGCCCAGTTTCTGATCCCACCTTCAATAATTGAAGGCAAAGAATTGACATAAGACAAAAAGATTTGCTTTTAAGATTCAGTTCTCAGGCTGTATTTATTATTAACAAAATTACCAGTCAAAACATTTGGTTCAATCAAGCAATGTGAATACATTAACCAAAAAATGTTTAGAGAAATTGTATATATGAAGTCACATAACCACCTATTTTAAGTCATGTTTGGCCACCCTGCCAGTCATTCGAGCACTGGTTAATTGACTTGAAAGCCCAACTGCTCCCTCTGGGCCCACATAAAGACACTGTTCAATGCAAACTCCTTTGCCCCCACACAGGGAAAAGGAGCCAAAAGGACAGTAAGTCAGCTGAACTCCTTAACACCCATGCCATAGCAACCGAAAAAGGGATGGGCATGGGCAACTGGGACAGATCTTGGTTCCCTGGCACAAGCTACAACTTGCCACAATCCCATGGCAGTGCCATGAAGTACCCTGAGAGCCAAGGACAATCTCTGTAGTGGATATCCCTGGCCCGAACTGTAGTACTTCTGCCCCTAGCTTATCAAAGGTTTAAAACCAATGGTATCTGGAATTAATCTGCCTTCTTTTTTCAGATGTTAAGGTGTCTACTAGCTTGATGGCCAAACCTAAGTCAGTCACAGAACCGGTTGGTTAACTGATCGACTGTCTCTCCACCGTATGTTGGCCCTCCAGAGAAAAGTTGTACTGCAAAGGCCAACAAAGATCCCACAAACATTTGATTACCCAGAGCAGATAGGTTGATACCATCTTTGTGAGAGAAAGCTTCCCCTCTAAAGCAGCCATGAGGCCAAAATGGTTGTATTAAGGAGGCTTCTCACCCTAATATTCAAGCACCTCACTGATTTATTCCCCCGTTTGTTGGAAGACCTCCACACACCATACCCGATGTGGGATAATAGGGTACCAAACGATTACAGTGCCCAGGAATCTCTTAGCAAGCCACAAAATCTCCACTACAGCTGCCAGGCAGCCCTGCTAACCTCTGGCAGCCAATGGGTGCCAGGTGCGCCTCACAGGCAAGCCAAGCCAGGACTCTGCCCAATCTATGGCCAGGGCCCACCGTTGCGGTGCCGACACTCTTTCAAATCTATTTCCAACACAAAATGTAATTTATGCTGTGAGGAAAATATTTACAGTGGGGGAAAAAAAAAAAAAAGAAATAAAGTTGTGCAGCTACAGACTCCTACGAAACCTGTGTTTTCTGTGACATCCGAATATACACTCAAACTAGCCTAAGGTGGCTTGTGTTATTATCTGGTGGAAACGTCACCTGGTGGATCAGGCAGGGACAATGCTGATTTGCATATGGGTGGTCTCTGCCTACAGTGCCAAAGTAGACAAAAAAAAATGAAACTAGAATAGAGCCAGACAGCGTAATTTACACCAAGATAAAAGTAAGCATTTTGCTCATTACACAAAGATGCTGCCTTTCAATGTATAATTGAATAATATGAAATGCCTCCACCAGAAAGAAATAATAATAAATAAATAAAAAAATAAAATAAAAAAAAGGAATTCCTAAAACTTTCTAGGAGCATGCTTGGAACATAAGGCCCTACACAGTTTGAGGCATAGCCAGGAAAGATTTTGTGAGTTCCCGGAAGTAACAAATCTACACCCATATCAAGTTGTAGTCCTGTGGGTAAAGACTTACAACTTTCTTTTGGGAATCAAGCGTCATTTGTGAAATGTACAGACTACTGCTATATCCACGGCAAAAAAAAGAAAGGAGGCAGGAAGAACACTTGAACACAAAGTTTATTTCGCAAACCAACACTGACGTCCTCAGCAGCCACTCGAGTCTGATCAGCCAACTGTCAAAACCAAGAATGCTGTAAGATCATCGGAATTCCCTGCAGGCAACCTTCCATAAAGGTGCACCGCCACATACACAACAAAACAATTAAACAATAGTACAAATGAAAACACAATAACTACTCATTAGGATAGTAGAACCAAAACTAAGAAACACAAATCACTGCTCAAAAATGTCATTCTCTGCCTAGGGAAGCAGGAAAATTCTGCAGCTTTTAAAGGCAGAAAAGGCCCCATTATCATCTCAATGAGTCAGACCTATTGTGAGGACTATTGTAGTGCAAACGTGCAGCGCTACGTCTCCCTTCCGATTTGGTTTGTTTTACATGGGTACACACAACTGGAGACATACAAACACTCAAAGTCATCACAAACTTCCTTTCTTCCACTTATAACTGATATCCCTGAGGGTGGGATATTATACTTTTCCTCAATGGCACTTGTCACTAAGTTACACCATGGACAAAAATTCCCAGCACGAACCAAACAACATTTTAGCACCATAAGAGATACTTCAGATTTAATACAATATGCTCTACCTCTCAAGGCTTTGGGTGATGGCAGGTGGAAAGGCATTCCTCTTCACTGATCCTAAGAAACTATAGCAGTTCATCACACAAAGAGAAGAGACTATGGCGCACCAGTTCTCGCTGGGACCTAATGACGGAGAACCGAATAACACGATGAATGACATGGAGTGACAAGGGCTGTGAGGGAGAGGTAGGGGACTGTCACACTCTCTACCCCTCTGTGAACAACTGGAATTGCTGGCTCTCAAGCCGAGTGGTAACCTCACCCCTTGGCGGACATAAAGCCGGCTACACTATTGTTATGCTGATCGGCAGGAGATTGCTAGGGACGAACTACATCTATGCATAAGGACAGCAAGCAATAAGGTGTTGTGAGAACCAGGCATGGGAGCAGCACTGAAATGTGGTTCGATGCGGGCTATGCATGACATTATTAGAGGTTTTGGGTTCTTACAAAAAAGGGTGCCTATCAAAGGAGGTGAATTGTTGTACCATTATCTTAGATGCATATTACGTTGGATAGTAACTCTGGGCCAAGGATGCAAACAACGGACAAGGACAAACTTGGCAACATGCGTCCCCATGTGTGGGCCACTCAGCTACTTTATTTCAATGTTGAGGGGGGAGTTTGGGAGGAATGCTGGAGGAAACTGCGGTACTGTGCCAGTTAAGGGAATGTGCAATGTGGGTGGGTATCATGTTTCACGGAGGTCACTATATTGGATGGCAGATGTTTTGTATTTCACACGACATACACCTGATATTCCAAAATGTTAAATGATGGCTGACGGTAGACAAGCACCCACGGTGCGCCTCATTGGGTCTGGGCTGCTGCGAATGGTCACATAGAATGTACATGGATTCAATAACAGGAAAATTCGCAAGGTGGTGGCTTACCTACAGAGACATAAGGTGGATATTGCCATTTTACAGACGGCGCACTTAGCACCAGGAAGCGGGGTTGTAATGCAGCACAGGGCCACGTTTCACAACACACGCAGGGGTGTACTTATCTGGGTGCTGAAAGGAACAGGGATTCAATTACAGGAGGAGCGATATCAACTGCGTGCTCGACCATAATCAGGATAGGTTACAGGGCCCTTCAAGGACACTCTCAGCGGGGCACAGGCTGTCAATGCGACAAGTGCTGGATATACACATGATTCATCAGTACATGACATACACTCAGATTATTGGATGCTCGCGCGGCGCTTGGCCCCTCGGATACACCACTGCAAAGTTTTGCTGCGTACTTATTCAGACCACTCCCCGATCATTCTAGAACTGGAGCTACATTCCCGCCCGCATTCTTTTGGTGGTTTCTGCCAAACTTGCTTCTGAACGCAGTGTTCAAGGACGCTGAATCATCTTGCTAATGTTCACCAATTTGTGGAGAATTGTATGTTGTAGCTAACTGCCGTAACAGTAAATAAAGTGTTAAAAAAACGACTGCATGAGTTAAGCATCTTTACGAGAGGATCACCAATTAAAGTGTCAGCGGCAATTCTAAACTGTGAGTGATTTATGATAAATTACCCTTCGGTGGGGGTATCCAGGACTATTTTGTCTCACAGTCCCCAGATATGTACACATAAAACATATGCGGTGACTTGCAGTTAACGTTCTGGGCAGAAATACACGTAACGCCTTTAAAGCCAATGTTGTGCGTTCAAAGCAACCACTCGAAAACAAATATGACCATTTCACAAATGGTTACCAATATCTATGTATTAATACACCAATGAAAAACTATTTCCTTGCAATAAAGGTTTCAAATTAAAGCCAATTTCGTAATTCAATATGTGCAAACTGTTCAGATTTTTCTGCGGTACCAGCAACCTTTTTTTGGTTCCGGTGCAAGTACAAAAGATCTCGATTACTTAAGAAAGAGCTGTCCTTTTAAAGCCCACTACGGTTAGTTAGTGTGTTGCCTGTGCCCAAAACCTGGAACCACTTGCTTCAAATAAATACAAGACTGAGAATAGTCCATGTGAACAATTTGCAAAAAACAAAGAATAACGCTCGTATTGGGCAAACTGAAAGACATTTTTAAAAATATGACAAATCAAGATGCTTACCCAACTATTGCTATACATCAGCAGGTAAAAATGTATTGGGCTAACAAGCAGTTCATTTAATTAATAGTAATTTCTAAAATCAAATTACTTACCGTAAACTATAGCTCTTAAATTCAAAAGGTTCCCGGTTCTGGAAAACTGCTATCTGTTTCTCCAGTATCTATACTTTAACACCACAAAAATGATTAGTAAATGGACACGTTATTCGGTCAAGTCTCGTTGACGAAGAAGTAAATAAAATCAGAGCTTGAGTTAAAAGGTCGCCCTCCTTTTCATAGTACATAATGACCTTGTTTGTCATATTCTGGGCATCAAAGCAAAGCGGACATGTAGAGCATATTTCATGTTGCTAAAGGAATTTACTGAGCATGGGCATGCATTTAACTTGGAGCTCTCGAAGCAAGAGAGGAACTTGTGTATCACAACAACCAGGACACGCGGAGTTTTATGCTTAAAGTAATGTTAACTGTGGGGTTGAAGAGGGTTTACCATGCACATTTTACCATTTTGTTATTGCCCCCACTGCTTTCTGTTGTATTGCTCATACTGGATCACGGTAGAAAAAAAAAAAAAAAAAAAAAAAAAACACATGCTTACAAAATGCATAGAATTTATTTTGCAGTGACTTCCCAAACCAGAGATACCAGCTTTAAGTTTAAAAAAAATAATTAAAAAAACACAACACACTAACAAACAAAATACAAACGCCCGTCTGCATTCATTTATTTTTACTATCCAGGATTTCGATTTTTCCTTTCTTTTCACTTGGTTTTGGTAGTTTGATATTGTCCACTGTCACTTCCCCAATGGCCCAATCATCTTCAGATTCTGACCCCGTTTCTTCAGAACTAGATTCCTCCTCTGCGTCACTGTCCTCTGAACCACTTAATTCCACTACAGCGACATTCTAAAAAGGATAGAGTGAAGTAGTGATTAATTCTAAGGGTGTCAAAGTTTCAAGGATTTCTATACTAAAAACTACACATTTGTTTCTATGGATTTTTCAAACCCACGTGCTAATAAAGAGTCTAAGACAGAAAAATATTTATCTATTGCTAACTACTACACTTTAATACATGTGGTGGTGCTTAAGGAAGCCCACATTTCGACACCTGAAACGGACAGATAAAAGCATTGGCCAGTTAAAAGATCATAAAAGATACACAGAACTGTGAAAAGCCCAGCTGATAAATGGGTGGGCAGCAAACAGCATAATTAGTGTGAAATCACTCAGAAAGGAAAATCCATCTACCAAACAGGCAAAGATGAGCTGGGAACAGAGCTCTCAAACAACTGATTATGGTAAATGCAAACTGCATGATATTTGAAAATGCATTAGCATGGCCAGTAAGTCTCACCTTTGGGGAATTATTGGCTTTGTCAATGTTTTCTAATTATGCTGCCCAACATCTATAATGCTGTGCAGCATGAATATATATATATAAAAAAAAAAAAAAAAAAAAAAAGCCTATTCGTCATTCTGTAGGCGCTCGTGCAACATCCATGTGCCAGCCTACAAAATGACAAACCTGTTTTTTGTCTGTTTTGAGGATCCAACTCTGATTGGAAAATGAAAGGAAAAAAAATATTCCAAAGCTTGTGTGTGCGTGTTTTTTTTTTATGTAGGTGGGGAAGCAATGTGGAGAGTGACAACATGAGTGGGGCATGGAAGCAACCAGGGCTGAGGCCAATCTTGCTTGCATTCAGGGAATTTCCCTTTTCTTTCCCTTTAAGCACTCCATGGAAGTGGGGTCAGGTCGTAGAGCGGAATAGTGTGTCAAAGAGGAGAGTGTTGTATAGTTGAGTGTAAAAGAGTGTCATGGAGTGGCATAGAGGGTGTTGCACAGAGTGGAGTAGAATGGGGTGGCACAGTGCAGAAGAGTGGAGTGGCACAGAGTGGAATAGTAGAGTAGTGCGTTGTAGAACACAGTGGAGTAAAGTGACATGGAGTGCCATAGAGGGAGTTATGTAGAACTTCGTATAGTGGAGCAGTTTTGAGGAGTGGCACAAAGTGGAGTTGAGTGTTTTAGAGTGGAATGGCACAGAGTGGAATAAAGAGTCAGTGCCATAGAGTGGAACGTCGCAGAGTGGACCGGTGCAGAGTGCAGTAAGTGCATTGGTTCTGAGTAAAGTGGTGTAGAGTCTAGTGGCAGAGTGGCGAGGAGTGGTGCAGCGAAGATTTCAGAGGCATGGAGTGGCGTAGAGTGGATTGTTTCAGAGTAGAGTGGAGTGGTGCAGGGTAGAGTGCAGAGGCGTAGAGTGGAGTCATGTAGGGCACAGTGGCCTAGAGTGCATTGGCACAGAGTAGAGTTCAGTGGTGTAGAGAGGCTTAGAGTGCTGCAGAGTATAGTAGCATTTAGTGTAGTGGTGCAGAGTAAGTTAATGCAGAGTGCACTGGTTTTGAGAAAAGTGGTGTACAGTGCATTGGCATAAAGATTTCAAGTTGGACAGACTAAAGCAAATAGAAAGCAAGTAAATGCGAGTTACAAAGCCAATGCTAGGCAATGGATGCAATGCTTTCCCTGGGAAACTTTCTGAATGTACAAGATTTTGTTAGCGAACCCGACAGCCCTGCTGTCTCGTAAGCTTCGACCTAAAAATGGGGGTTTATCCATTTCAAGATAGCTGCCAGCGAGTGTGCGATAGGTACCATGAAATTAGTTTGTATTACATGAACCACACCAGTCAAAGTTGGTCACAGCTGATGCACACGTATCCATGGTTACCATGTTTAAAAGGGTTTGTTTAAATATTACCAGTGAATTCAAAAACGGCTGACCTCGATGCACACAAAGAGAGAGAAAAAAAAAATTATCACAATGGCGATACTGACTTTACTTGCCAATGCTCTTAATCTTGTCTTGCTGCACTCTCATGATGACTCAGTTGGTGGGTAGAGGGCAACATAAGGGATTATAGACAATTTGACCATTCTTAGGACAAGGAACTCTTGGCTTGTTGTGGTCAAGAGAAGTCTGCAGTTGCAGCCATCAAAAAGAATCAGTTTGCTAGTGAAAAGGTAGCACTGGACAACTTCTCAATAGAGGGTCCCACTCCAATCAGCACAACAGCAAAGGCACCAGGCGACTGCCATCCCCACTCAGAGTACAACACACCCCTTCTGCTACAGCCATTCCTCCCAGCTCAGCAACCGTATGCTAGGAGAGCTACCTTCTTTTGTACCAATATGCCCAACTGAGACTGCCTTGTCCCGTCACTAGAAACTAAGCAATGAGGCCACTGACTGTCCCTGTATTAAGTCCCTAAGTAAAGGCAAGTAATGCCTGGGATATTTTTTCTCCTTTAAATAAATCAGTTGAGACTGAAAAGTCAACAAACCCACTTAGCTTGCGGCTGTGGATCAGAGGTGTACCTCTCTGTGGAGCAGTGAGATGCAATGCATCGAGCTGCTTCCTGCATGGAGCAGATCTTCAAATCCACTTCAATACTGTGGCTTTATGGCGTTGCACGCCACTACGAAGAAATATTAAAAAAAAAAAAACATGGTTCAGATGGATTGTGACTGGCTGCTTTTAGACGGGGAAAACAATTTCCTTACTCACCACCTAGTCAAAAAGGACGTATGTATTAGGCCCATGGTTATTTAGTGTGTGTGGGTGGCTAAGGGATGCATTATCGGAGTGCACCTTTCTCCAGGTTTAATGAGCAACCCAAATTTGCCCGGACCTAGTGTCTGCCGATGATAGACTGGCAAATCGTAACTATAGAACAGGTAATTAAATGACAACTGACCAGAAAAAGGACACCTTAGCCCTCTGCTGGAGAATTACTGGAGAAAAGACAAACACATATAAAAAATAAATGGATGTAGTAAGACTTACCATCTCAATTATGTCTGCAGACGCATCATCTATGTTTTCTATATCAAAATGGTTCACAGGTGCTGTTGCCATTTCGTTTTGGAGCTTCTGGTTTGCTTGGGCCATCTTCGGTAGGAAGTCTTGCACTCTGCCCAATACTGAAAAATAATTCACTCTTTCAACACTTTGTGCCAGTACTACTTAAGGTTAAAAACAATGCACAAACACACCACACTCACATTGCTAAGCAGATGCAATTCTGAACAACAAAACAAAAACCATAATACGAAAAAGATATTACGCAGAAATGCATCTTGGCACTTATTTTAGAATTATGCCCTATATGCAATACCAACATAAATAGGTAGTTTAGAGAACTTGCAGACAAATCCCTGAAAGTCTGGAGTTGCAAAAGATACACATTAGGCAATGATAGATAACATTATTACCACTGCTCAAAGAACAAAGGGTAGCCTGAGAAAAACAAACATGATGGAGTGATTAATTGGTTCTTTGAAATTTCAGATTGTCAGCTTGGACTGTGGCATATTCAAGTCCATCTGAACTGGTTAGTGGGTCGATGGGCGGTCACCAATTCACAAATGGCATCATTCTTGGTGGCAGAGCCAATGTCTTAAGGGAAAACACCCTAGGGCTTTTACTAGTAAGAGGTTTTGCTTGGTAGGATGCAACACTCCATGCTACCTAGTACCTGCACCAATCGTCAGAACCAAATTCACCTAAGTTAACTCTTGTAAGGTTGCTTGGAAGATTAATTGGTTGCAGCATACACTGGTTTTCCTGTTGAGGTTTCCTGCAGAAAAGCCAAGAGGAAGCTAAGCAGAAGTCCACGTTGCTGGCCTAAGTGAAGTCAGACATCAATAATACCACCGGAACCACAAGCACACAGCAGCCCTAGATGTTTGCACCAGAACTACTGAGGTCTGGGGGAGTGGATGGTGGTTAGGAGCCAAAGCCGCTGGGATCAAGCTCTGTTGCCAATGATAAAATTATGTAGCGACAAATAAATCATCTCAGAGTGGAAGGTGAAAATATAACTTGAGAGAAGAGGGACAAAATAGTTTGCAACGTATATTTTTCATGCCACATAGCGTTTTCTAGTTTCCTCTTACCGCAAAGCAGCATTCCAAGTTGAGCAGGAGTACTGGGGTTTGCACTGATCTTACCAAGCAGAAAAAAAAGCACTCTCGTTTTCCATACTTTCAAAGCCAAAAGAGGCTGCAATTGTGGAATGATGCTTAATATTGCCTATATCATCCTGTGTGTTTCTGATTCATTAAAACAGAGATAGAAGAGATGTCAACTAAGCAAAGCCATGCAACAAGTAAGTTTCTCTAAAACCTTTGCTTTAGGGCTTCACTACCTGCTGAATCTTTGCACCAGTTCCTTTAAGTATCGGAGAAAAGAGTCCCTCCGCTACTGATAGCGCCTCCATCACTGAGGAGAGCCTCTGCTTTTATAGGCACTTTTATTCCACTAGCCTCACGGGCTCGCTCAACACCATTCATTCCTACCTCTCTGAGGTGGCTATGGTGTGGATCATGGATGGGCAACAACAATTCTTAGCGACCCAGATTATGGCGGATGAGATTGTACAAGCCATTGACAACCTCAGAGGGACCAAAGCCCCTGGCATTGACGGCCTAACCAGCAATTTTTATAAAGCCTTCAAGCAGGTGCTTATTCCCTCCATCTTCTACATTTATAATCCGAGGCGCTCGAAGATGTCATTCTTCCTCCCTCTCTGCGTGAAGCAGTAAATACCTTGTTGCCTAAACCAGGCAAACCCATTGATCGCTTCACGTCGTACAGCCCGTTATCACTTTTAAATCAGGATAACAAAATTCTGGCCAAGGTGATTGCCTCCTGCTTATCGCTACTGCTAGATCAGATTATTTATGCTTTGCACACGGGTTTCGTGTCTCATTGCTCTACTGATATAAACCTGCGTACCGTATTCTCGGTCCTTAGTCATATCTCTCCTACACTTCCAGTGGCTGTAGCCCTTTTGGACGCTGGAAAAGCATTTGATTCTCTAGAGTGTCCCTTCCTGAAGGCAATCTTACTCAAGCTAGGATTGTGGCACAATTTTTGCCATTTTATTATGCTTCGCTACACCTCTCGACAGCCACCTTCTGACTGGGGCCTTTCCCATATCCAGGGGCATTAGACAAGGCTGCCCAATATCTCCTCTTCTTTTTATAACTGCCCTTGACCCTATTGTCTGCTGTTTTCAGGACCGACACCTTCACATAGGTACACAATTTACCAAAGGGCCTCTCTATATGCAGATGATATTTTACTTTTTGTTCGCAAACCACAGGCTCACCTTCCCCCACTAAAAGAAATCATACGCTATGGCAGTTTTTCCGGCCTCTCTATTAACGGGCACAAATCGGAACCTTTTGCCTTCACTGACGCCACCATCCCGCGCCCACTGGAATTTCCTCTAGTGGTGTTTAGATGCATCTAAATATCTTGGTATCTTCCGCCACAGAAATATAGAAGAAGTAATCCGCCTCAAATATGGCCCTGCTATCGACAAACTTTTGTCTCAAATCAATAGGTGGATCCGGCTTCCACTATTTATCCCCGAGCAGATAGCTTTCATTAAAATGGTGGTGCAACCTCACTTGTTCTATCCTTTTTTCAGTATTCCTATCCCTCCAACTCTTTCTTTTTGACACTGTGAGGCCTTTTGCTTCAACTAATATCGGCCGATTGTCGCCCCAGAATTGTCTGAGACACTAACTCTCCCTTATGAGTGGGGCTGCTTTACAGTACCTGACTTCCAGCTATACTATTTAATGACCCAATGCCATTTCTCAGACTACCAGTACATTCCGGACACAACTCCCTTACCTCAAACCGGAATCTCAACAGGCACTTCTAACACCGTTGGTTGTTTACCTCATGAGTCCACGGATACACAAACGCTTTCCACGACCTGCTGGGCTTTGAACAAACTCCGTAAGGTGCTTGGTGCCCCCTCTCTTATATTCTCCACACATTCCTCGTAGGAGCAACCCTTGGCTCTTGCTCACTCAGAAAGCAATAGTGCGGCGCACACTGACATTTCGATACCTTCACACTATGGCAGATTTGGTCGTAGATGGCTGCATCGATCTCCATCCTGCTTTCAACTCCGCTGAGGCTTCATCCCAGATCGATCATTTCGTTTGCATGCGATTGTGCAGTACCCTGCGTGCGAAACTCCCCTTCTACTCTGACTGAATCCTTGCCTCTCTCCATGGTGATCACTTTGGCGGATAATTCCAGATTGGTATCTTGTCCTTATCATGCAAGCCTGGCATTGAAACCCACGCCTGCTTCCCCAACCCGGACAGCCTGGAAATGGGACCTTGGTCATCCCACTTCTGACAATACTTGGACGTACTGCTGTGCACAAACACGAGTCTCCCCCAATAGTCACCATAAGCTCCTACACCTAAAATTATACAGGGCTTACATCCTGCTCAAGGCCTGGCCCGTTGTGACCCCTCTAGGTCCCATTATAGCCCTCGCTGCCAGGCCCGCAAGCTGACTTTGCTCATCTCACTTGGATCTGCAGGGTGGTTAATGCTTACTGGTTGGCTATCTTTACCACACTGTCCACCATGCTCGATCTGACAGAGGCTTCCGACCAACTCATGGCTTTATTGGGATACATTAAGCCTGTGAGCCCCGGTAATCGCAGATACGTTGCAAGGGCCCTACTCTTGCTAAACATCGCACTGCCCTCCACTGAGGAAACAATTCCCCACTCAACAGCTGATTGGCTAACCGACATGCAATACTGTGACATGACTAGCGATGTTTATGCTTCCCTTCAACTCTCTAATTCTAGACTCAGACATTTCGGCCCCTTTGCTTACTTACCTACAGACTCTGGACAACACCACCACCTAATGATGTTGGTATGTTTAGAGTAGGCTGCCTCTACTTTCGGCTATGTCTATATATAGGTCTACTGACATGTTGCTGTATTCGCTGATTATTATGTATCGCTCGCTCTTATTGACCATGGTGTATTTTCACTTTGCCTAAACTATCACGTTTTATTTATATTATAGCGCCACTGTTCCCTTTTTTTCGTTCCGCAAATAAAAACATTTAATAAAAAGTAATTAAAAAAAAAAAAAAAAAAAAGTATCTGAGAAAAGGTGATGATGAAGTTAGGTTGCAGGTTTTGAGTCCCCATTTTCTAACCAACCTATATCTAGCTACTACCCTTCCTACTACTGTTAAATAAATATTTCCCTGAAGGACTGTACTTATTAAAGCAAAAGAGATAGAGGAGACTGGGAGAGGCAAACATATCACTAGTTTGTAGAAATCTGGGGGTAAAGGCAGCAGGTTCAAAACATTCATTTTTAATTCTGCTTTAAAAGCAAGTCCAATGGAACACAACAAAATCGGATCAAGCAAGAATTAGAGGTCTTAGCAATGATTTAACAAATGCTTAATTTTAAACAAACATGTTTAGGATGTAGGTAAATGAAGAAACAGGATATGTTTAAGAAACTTACGACTGCTCCTAGGTACTGCAGCGATTGGTGAACTTGCATTTTTCTTGATGAGTTTTGAATTAATTAGTAGCTTGTTTTGAATATCTAAGGGCGAGAATTACACAATTTAATTTACATTTTACCATCACTATGCTTACATCGCATTTACCATAACTAAGCAGAAAATACTTCTTGGGGACATTCAGAAAGCTTCCCTGGGAATACATTCTGCCCATTGCTTACCACTGGCTTCAATGTTTGTAAATCACATTTGCTTGCTTTCTATTTGCTGGTGTGCTACAACACCAAGCATACTCCACTATATGCCACTCTATACAACTCCCACTTTAGTCTACTCCATCACAGTATGCCACTCCACTTTATGCCAATCTACTCCACGAAACTCCAACACACAGATCCACTCTACTGCACTCTTTGGAGCCCTCCCAGACAACACCAACTTATAGACATGCTGAACAGCAGTCACACTGGTGAACAGCATGGCTAAAACACTTCGGCAAAGCCTACAGTGCTAGTGGAGAGACCTGTTGCCTTTGCCAATGCTTATTTCAGAAGGGAACTGCCTCCAATTCAACACCGATAGCCATCAAGTGCAGGACACTACCCACGTCATTCCCTATGGTGAGTTTATTAAAGTGTAACGAAATTGTACTGATAAGTGTGAACATTGTGCAGGTGCCAATGAGATTTATAGATCCTGGCAATCGTATGAATTCATTAAGTGATGCACAAAAAAAGAAGA
Source organism: Pleurodeles waltl (assembly GCF_031143425.1). NCBI lineage: Eukaryota > Metazoa > Chordata > Amphibia > Caudata > Salamandridae > Pleurodeles > Pleurodeles waltl. The sequence goes on along the minus strand of NC_090442.1, from coordinate 602,316,770 downwards.
CGATCAGCATGATAGGTCTAACTTACTGAAACGAGATAGTAAAGACTTGGGATAGAGACAAGCTAGGTCCACCAAGGAGGTTAGAACTTCTAGTCAGAGTGGCAAATTGTGGGAGATTGTAGATAATTATTGGCGTTTATTACAATCTGATGTTTTAAGAGCTCTCTTACCAGCAAAGCCTGGCATTACGTTAAGGGGCAACAAATATCAGAAATCTGGTGACTGGTAGCGTGTAATCATCTACGTATCTGGTAAAGAGGAATTGGCGGAGTCTGTTTTTTATATTTTTGTGGAGACTATGGTATTTATTAGTTATCACTAAATAAATGCAAACCTATCAAAAGCAACAACAACAAAAAAAATAAATGGAAAAGCGTTGGATAAAATATCATTAATTGTAAAACTACGTTTCGGGTTATCGGTATTTGCCCTTGTGGTATGCAATACAGAGGTTTACAATTAGATCTCTGAGGCAATAAATAATACAACTCGTATTAGCCATTAGAAGGGCGATGATGGATTCTCAGTAGCAATACATTTTAAGAAGCTACACAATTTGAATCTCAGACATCTCAAATCTGTAAATATAGAACACCAGTAAAAAATAAAATCCAAGGAGTGGGACTCAAGAGCTTAGGGAACAAAAATTTAATTAGCGGGCTCATTACCCAAACTGAGCCATTTACCAACAGCACGTGCACTGTTTAAGCCTTGTTTTCTTAATTTACTCCTTAAATTTCTTTTTCAGGGGAAGAAAAAGTACGGCCGGACATCAGGCGGGTTACTGCAGGGAGTACTTTACCCAGTAAATGAAGTGTCCCACGTGAAGGATACAAACACAGAAGGGTCTCTACATTGGACTCCTATTCTGAGTTCTGATGAGTGGGGCAGAGGCTTCAGATACCCATATCACCAGACACTTCGCCGCCTGCGCGCACTTTCAGTTGCTGAGGCACCTTCTTTGGACCCGAGATTGCGGTTCCGCTACTTTTGGGGTTATATGTGGATCTTAAACTCTCGAACCCGCGTCTCCATTATTCCCAACTAGCTTACCTCCTCCGCCAACACACAGTAGCTCCCTGGACGTCCTGCAGACTGCAGTGGCGCCCTGGTCCGGACAAGAGAGGACCCCATTACCACCGACTTGTTGCATTTCAACTAACACTGAATGATCGAGGCGGAGGTCCAGCAGCCGGGATGATCAAGTGGTCCACAACGTGCAGGCGAGGGCCGCTGGGGCGGCTACGGTGATAACAGGGCGGCCATCTTGCTCTGCCTGGGGCCTCTACTCTACTGTAGGCGGGTACGGCGGGGGAACCCCGATTTAAGGCCAAATTCGCCGCAAAAGGCAGCAGCGGCTGCGCAAACCTATCGTATACGGGGTCCGAGGCCTGGACGGTCCTTCCTTGGTTTGGGACAATCAGATAAACCCTGTAATTAACAACAACGAAGAATATGTCTCTAGAGCAAAGCAGGCCCGGCCTGCAGCTCAGACCACTATCCCAAGAGAGGAACGTTCTGGTTTCAGCTGTTCGGTATTTAATTTAGCGCCCTTATCTTACGGATGTCGAATCTCTTCCGGGACAGAATAAAGCTGCGTTTCCGGGGCGGGGAGAGTAGTAGTCGCGAGATGTGTTTGTAAGGGAACCGCCCATCTCTTCCTTGTGCCGCCCCTTCGCCTGTCAGCTAGCGCTGTTCACTTTACATACTCCTTCCCCCTCGTACCTGCTGTCGCATTACGAAGCAGCGTAGAGTCCAAGGCGAGTCTGTGGTAATTGGAATTTAAAGCCCCGGTGTCGGGAGGTAAGGTCCACCTGCGAGAACCGCAGGCTTGATTTGGAGGGTTACGGGGTGAAATGTAAGAAAGTCTTGTAGCCACTGGCATTACTCTCGTTCTGTTTCTCTGCCAGGGTACCCCCCTCTTCGACTTGTAATTTGGAATGCTGTCCATCTGCACTACTAGCTGTTTGTGACGTTGGCCCTCTGCCACTCGAAGTCCCTGGTAGACTTTCTTTATGCCAGTAAAATCCATTCCTAAGCTTTCCCCTCGCCAAACTCTCCATCCTGTCCACGTAGTCTTTCTATTAGACTAATCTGCATGGCTGGACCTCTGTCGAACTCTTTCGGGATATTTCCTGCATGACTATCTCTCTGCCAGGATGTCTCTTCCGGACTTGCCATTGCTGTCTTTCCACCTCACCACTAATCTGTCACCCTGCAACTGCTGTGGTTGTGATCACCAGCGGGGGATTGTATTGGGTGGGCATATTTAGCTCTTAGCCCACTTTGCAAAAGGCAACAAAATGAAGGAGGAACGTGTTTGGGAATTTCTGGCTGATTTTACAATAGTACATTGTTATTTTAGTTCTGAATACCAGACTTTACTGAGATACCGGGTTTGCGATCTGGTAAGAGGAGTCGGTTTCTTTGCAGTTATTTTTAAAAGTTCTAACAGTAGTGATGTAACATCCTGGGTTTGAGGTCAGCTGTCATTACATGGAAGCCCCTAGACCGCTTCATATTCATCAAAAATGTATCATAACTAAGAAATATGATAAACTGTGTGTGTTCCACGGGGGTAACTGCCACAATTAAAAGACTAGGATGCCAGTAAATTGGATGGAAAGAATCAGCACCACAACCCCTTTTAAATATGTTTGTAGTGTGTTGTGTGTGAATGAGTGGAGTACAGGTCTGTACTGTTTTTCGTAGAGCTGTGTGACCAATTATGCATGGCTTGTGCAGTGGGTTTGTCTGGATAAAATCGTTAATCAAGGCAATTTGTGCTTCACTATGAGGCAAGATGAATGCTGAGGAACAAGACACATTCATTCTGCAGACCTTGGTGTCTGGTGTGTGCTCTTTATTGCGTGGGGGCATGTTGCAGCTATTTCCCATGCCATCCAAACAAGGTAATGAATGGGTCATATAAACTATGCACTGTATTTACCAATGATGGTCCTGCAACATGTTTCTCAACTGTTTTTTCCATTTATACATGACATTGCTGAGTGTTTACATAAAAAGTTTATATCTGTAGTTTGTATGGTGTAACATGATTTGAATGCAAAAACTATAATACTTTATAGCATTTACTGTACTTCTGAAGTAGGTGCAGACAGATGTCCATTCTGGGTTTGCAAGTATTTAAATTACGCTCACAGTTACAAATGGTAATTACAAGGACTGGGATATGCTTAAATGTAATTGCTAAGCAGGTACTCATAGAGGAGTGCCAGCAGGCCCTGGGGTTGCTGTTTGTGTCTGCCATCTCTTGAAAGTTTCAGTGTCTCTCGAAAGTTAAAAGCCACATTCCTTTACAGTACAGTTTTAAAATGTGTTTCTCTCTACACGTTACTATCCAAAGGATGCATGCTATGCAAGCCTCTCCCTGGTAAAACTGTGCAGGAAACATTTCCTTGACTTATTCTTTCATTTATTTCCTCCCATATTTATTTTGAATGCCCCTCATATTCCCTTCTAACTTCCACATGCCTCTTGTGTGTATATATAGACAACTCTAAATCGTATGTCTATCTTAATCTCTGCATCCTAACAATATCAATGCATCCCATCAATCATTTGCTTCTCTCATAACCCCCTCTAATGATCACATCTAAGTCATTCATGTGTAACAAGGAAACTGTAGTAAACACATGGAATGCTTTTGTTGAGAGCACAAAACTAATTCCAATAACCAATGAATTGAATACTAACTTTTGGCTCCTGAGTAGAGTGCTTCTCACCGTAAAGCACTTAAACGCGTCGTACAGGGGTAGTAAGCAATATATAAATGCTATTTCACTATAAAGGAACCTTGTGTGCCAGAGGTTGTGGTATATTTTTGCTGAGTGGTACGAAGACTTATGTTTGTGTGGTGTCCGGTAGTTCTGTTAGCTTAGTAGTGCTTTTGCAATCATATACACATGGTCCTATTTTGTGTGCATGCAGGTGTCGGGTTCTGTTTCATGTTGTTTGATAAAGACACATTTAAGTCTAATTTTAAAGGTATTGTATAGTAAATATTGTTGGATGAGAGGTGCTGTTGAATGTTTGTTCGGGGCCAGTTATGGCCTATCGTAACTGTGTTGGGTGCTTGTGGTGAGGTCTGTCTACTGTGTTCCGATTGTGTGGTGGTTAGTGGATTTGGGTGACCTTTGTACCATAGTGATCTCAAACTATTCTACAAACCTTAGACGTCTGGTTGGCTGGACTGAAAATTAGGAGCAGAAGAGATTCGAGGTTAGAGAGATAGAGAAATAGAACCTGGCTGGGTGCCTGTGTTTTTGAGTGTGTATTTGAGCTGCTTCTGTTCCAGGAAACTTGTCTAGCCACCGATTGTTCACCAGGACACTTCAACCTTTTGTGGGAGCAAAATACTTAGTATTTTATATTCGTTTTCCATTGACAGCATCGTTCTGTTGGTAGATTTCTAACATTGAAAAACAAAAAGACACATTATGCTTTAGGTATGCCGCCCACAGAATACATGGGGTAAAATAATTTTGCATTATTGGGTAACGTTATTACCAAACACAAATGTCCACTGTGATCTGATATGAACTGTTTTGAAGGCTTAAATCTTGAGGAAAGCTTTGAACCTTGTAATGCCATTGCTTCAAATTTGCTATATTTGAGAGCAACACTTCGTTGTAAGCTTTTGATATACATGCAGTTCTTTTAAACATGAAATCTCTTCAAATAGAGGGCAGATCAGAAAATTATTGCTTAGAAGCTCTCCTGCCCCCCAACAGATCGCTGGGGTGCAATAACTGTAAGAAAGACTTAGGCCCTCATCAAGGTTTGTGTGGAATGGTACTTACCCTACCCAGTGAATATCATCAGCCCTGGGTGAGGTATTTATCGTAGATGGTAAATACCTACAGTCCGATTTTTCAACATGAAAATGGGCCATTACATGCTGTCCGTTTGTTTTTCATTTTTCCAGGCCTTTCCCTGATACATTTTGGCAGGTTTAATCTGCCAGAATCCATTAACGAAAATCTGCGAAGGTTGTTCTCATTAGAGTTTAACCTTGAATTTATAGTGAGGGACTTAATTTATTGGTTGAGTAGCAAAATTATATATTGCACATTAAAAAAATGAATCATGCCTAGTCTAGGCCTCTCTTCGAAGAAGCAGCCTTGACTTCTGAGCTAACCCTCTCTTTTTCTCTCTTCTAGCTTGCCCGTCTGTCCAACCCCACCCTACTCCTATAGGATAACAACATTTTACCCTCTGGAGGGATTGACAGTATTTTTGGTGCTCCACCAGCAAACCTTAGCTGCATGGCACCTGCTCATTAGCACATTTAAAGCACATGTTTGCCTGACTTTGACACGATGAGCGTCTGTCAGGCTGAGTTGCTCAGCCTAACAGACGTCTCATTATGCTTTAGAGAGTCGAGAAAGGGGGTGGAGCCCTGATGCCTGTGCTCACCGATAGTCCCTCCCACCACTATTGGAGGCTCAGAAAGAAACCTGTAAGTATACCTTCAGCTGTGGCCAGCAGGGAAGCTGACTTTGAAGGTCGCACACCTTTTGTTTGCGACTTTGCTTCGCATCACTGTATGAAGAGTTGACCTACTAGAGAGTCTGCCTAGGAGCTATGAAAATCTGCACCCTTAGCTAACCTGAAGTGAACTAGAAGAAGCAAAGCATCAACTCATCATGAAATTGTTGCTGTTGTGCTAGAGACTTGGAAGGACTGTGCTATAATTTCTGAATGTAATCATACTATCTTCGGTAGAGAAAGTCTGGTGATTAATGAGGCTTTTACACAGTTGAGACGCTACTTGGAAGAAGAGGTAGATGAGATCACAGTGTGAACAGACTACAACAATCTTTTACACCTGAGATGTAATAAATGCTTGGATGCAAAAGATGCAAGATGGGTCTTGTTCTTCTCCCGATTTCAATAGTAAAACACCTACATATCAGGGAATAAACATTGCCAGGACAAAGAAAATAAATTCTAGATCAATTTGTGAACTAACTCTGAGTCAGACAAGGACACCTCGGTGATGAACAACGGTTGCAGAAAGATTTACAAGACTGAAAAAAGATTGGAACACTCCTATACAGGACAGCTGATTTATGTTTATTTAATCAGGAATTGCAATTTCGAGTCATGAAGGTGTGCCAATATTCTTCCACTGTAGGACATCCTGGGTGAAGAAAGATGCAAGAGTCACTAAAATAACTATTTTTTTGGTTGTTCAATATGTATAGGGCTGTTGAGAATTATATCAGACTGTTCAATCTGCAGTAAAGCAAAACCTTTGGGATTACTGCTGCTTCTTCATGTCCCAAATCAGCCATTGTCCATCATCTTAAGGATTTAATACAGTGACCCGGTGGGGGACTATTTTGCTATAATGGGTCATTGTGTGCCTCTGAGTGTGCTGCCAACATATTCTTGGGCAACATTTTCAAGCTTCATGGATTACCTGGTATCATTACCACTATCCAAAGAGCTCAATTAATTTCTAATGTTTTAAAAGAACTGATCAAAATAATAGGTGTTAAATATTTCTATCTACCAGCTATCATCCTAAGACTGCGGGACAGACAGAAAGCCTTAAACAAGCCGTAAAAATTATCTCCTTTAATATTCGACAGAGCATTAGAATGAATGGTGCATCTAAATTTCCTTAGTAGAATTTGCATCCATGAAATCTTAGCACTCTTCCATGAGAACTTGTCCTTTCTAATGTTTTTTCTGGCATTCACTCCTTTGCCTTTTCCGTATGTCTTTCTCCTACCACTTTCCCAATGACCACATATTGGCTTAGGCACACGAGGGACATTAGGAAAAGGTTCTGGCAGCACCATCTCATTGCAGATGCAGGATACCAGAAACCTTTTAATTGTTATTGTACACCTGCTCCAGAGTTCAAGGTTGGGAAGGGAGGTTTGTCGGCCTATGAAATATCTACTTTTTCCAGGTTCCCACCCTAAGTTTGCCTCCTGATATTTAGGTCTCTTTTCTGTTATTAGATTAGTAGGATAGTGTGCGGTGCAGCTTAGAGTTACAGTCAGAATGGAAAATACTTTCAGCTTTCCTGTATCAACTTTGCAGTCACCAAGGGAGGAACACCAGTGCCTCTCTTACTGGTTGATTAATCTAAAAAATGTAAGGCGGAAGCTTGATTCCTGCATTCATCTGGCATGCAAGGTTTAGAGTCTCCTTTAAATTTAAAAGAGATCAGACTTGAGTGTGGAAATGGGAAAATGGAAACTAGGCATGTACTCATTTCCAGGTTGTGGGTGGGACTTCTGGGGCTTATAGGTCAGTGACTAAAAGGCCAGTGCAGGCACTGGCTGGTTCCTGGCAACATTTCTCAGTTGTTTCGGCTTACTTAACCTCTACCTGTTCATCATTCAGCACTGGTGACCCCCTCCACTGTTATTTTTACCCTTCTTGGTTCCCCATCCCACCCTGTCCTTTGATCTTCTTTGTCTCTAACATTTGTTTTCTGTTCATCCTTTTATGCCTGATGATTTTTTTTGCCCCCTTACCTCTGTGTGCTCCATAGTGAGAAGGGTGCTGCTACTCTCCATCTTAGCAGCTCCTCTGTGGCATTTGTATCAGCTCCTGTAGCAAGTTCTGTAACCACCTTGCTGAACTTGCTTGCACCATCACTCCATTCCGGCAGTCCCATCTCCTCTCTTTGGCATTTGACTCCAGCCCTGATTTCTGGTAGAATAGGGGCTAGTCATAGTATGTACTTGGCAGACAATTTGTAAGATGTAAATGCCATTGGTGTGCAATATTCAGTTTTAGTAATCGCATTCTGTTTCTTTGTCTCTCCCTTGAAGATATCCAAGTTGCAGTTCTGAGACAATCTTAAGGCTGTTGGTATCATTCTGAACCAGTGCCTCGGTGTCTTGTCCCTATCTCCATTTTTCCCACGAATTCTAAACATATTATTATTCCAAACCTTGGTTGGAAAAATTGAATTATTGCGATTGTCAGCTATATTCCTTTCTGAGAATTATACTGTTATCTTTAAACCCTGACAATAAGTGTCAAAGGATTGGTTTGCATGGCTATCATGCAAGTTACAATTTGAGGACCTAACCATTACTTGTGAATTGTAGTGTTTTTTTTGGTCTTAATTTGTAACCATACATGGACTTCAACTGTTTTTTTCTGAAGAATTTAAGACTTTCATTTTAAAGCATACCTTAAGTTGTTATACCTAATTCTAACCAGAGCTTAATTTACCTATAATTTTTCAGTCACGTTCTGATTTTCTATGATGTATTAAATCCAACTGCTGTGGCCACTAAACCTCTGTTGTGCATGGCGAAGGCTGGCTGCAGAACCTGGTCTCTGGCCAGGCCCGGTGCCCAATCTACCATGGGCAGCCAATTGAGGACTTAGCTCATTCATTTCATTTTATTGAACTTTTTACCATAATTATTCTTTTAGCACATCTAAAGAAACATTCTGAGGACAGCTCGTTTAAAATTAGAATCAGCAATAGACAAAACACATTTTTATTATTATCAAGCCGCCTCTGTCCCCCATCTCTCTTCTCTTATTCCCTTACCACAGGAATAAGAATTCTGTGCGCAATATAAAATGGTCAGCCATTCTTCATTATTCGTTCTGTTTATCATCTAAAGCCTTCCCTGCATTCCAGTGGTACAGCATAGACTTCTTAGCAAATGCATACAGACATGTAAATAATGGAATGCTTGTAATAATCTCAGCCACTGGTAATTACTAGGGCTGCATCCTAGTCCCTCGTTGTTTGGCACGCCGTGCCACATGAGTTTAGACCCAGCTGTATGCAATTCATTCTTGACCCTACTCCAGTGGTAACAGTCCAGGAAGGACCTGTCTGGCCATGTCCTTCCTGGACTGAACATAAGCAACCCATTCCATAAATCTTGAACATAAATTGAAAAAAATAATGGTTATGCAATATTTTCAGTTTCATCAACAATTTTAAATAAAGGGCTAAGATGAGATAGAACACACCTCCAGTACCATGTTTCAAGTCCAGATCTGAATAAGGTAGCCCTTTTTTCATCTGCTTGCCCTTTAAAGTCCGCAATTTCTGCTTACATGCCTAGTTGTCTATTATCCCTGTTAAGGCCCGGATTACGAGTCAGAAAGTAAACATGTACAGAGATTCTGGGTGGCTGGAAGCACTGTTTTTGACCAGTATCTGCACATGTTTACTCCCATTACACGTAAAACTCTTTGGGACGTGGAATTGCTATTCCACGTTCTAAGGAGTTTTACTTGTAATAGGAGTAAATATGTGCTGAGATACTAGTCAGAAGCATTGATTCCCGCCACCTTGAATCTCTGCACGTGTTACTCCTCACTCTTACTCAGGCCTTTAACATGGATAGTATAGACAACTAACTAGGCAATTAAGTGGACTTTCAATGACAAGACGATTTAAAAAGAAAATAAGCTTCCCCCACCTGAATCAGGCCAAGGCTACAAACAAGATACAGGGGGAGTGTTCTATCCCATCTTATACCTTTATTAATACAGATAATTAACTTTGTAGTATGTGTGCAGGCACCGAATTATTATGCAGTATTCTCTTTTCAAGGGGTGTAATACCAACATTTACCACCTGCTCTGAGCCAGTGGCTAACGTGTGCTGGGGCTTGTGTCTGTTGCCGGGAGAGGGATGGGGGAGGGTGTTTAAGATCAGTTCCGTCAGAGAGAACTAAATGCTCTGCCCTTGACAGAAGAAAAAGTTGGGGTAAAGCAGGGCACGAGGACTAGCTATTGTCGCAGCCGAAGCCCTATGTTTTTAAATTAATTACTTGTTTTTACTGGCTGAACAAATCGGGTCTGGTCATCGGGAGGAGCAGAATTCCATTCAGGAATTCTGCTCCACCTGACTCGTAATCTGGGCCTAAATCGGTAAATAGGAATGAATGTTTCGAAATGAATGCATACTTTGTTTATCTTCATGCCACACCGATTGCCAGTAATAGAATATGCTCTTACTCTGTGTTATTCATCTCTGTTGTAATGGGATTACAAGTTACACAATGTTTTTCATTTCTCTCCGCACATCAGTGTTGTTTTGTATAAATTAAGCTAGTTCACTTTCTATTGCATGCGCATACTATATCAAACCCTGCAAAAACTGTCACTGCAGTCGTTGTCTCTAGAGAAATGACGTTAACATGTAATGTGATTCGATCACTTAGGATGTGTTTCATTTTCTTTCAGATTCAACTTTTCCTGATGAAATGTACTCCAGAAAAGTGAGCCTTATGAGTCAGAGCTTTCAGCGGTTTCTTTGTTTAGATTTTGCAATGTTTAACTGCAGCATAATAAACACGCAGCATTGTTCTGATAAAACACAATCAATCTAGAGCCAATATTGACACTACGATGCCAGCATGACTAATTCTAATGTCAGAGTTACGACCAGTACACATAATACTGGGGAGAATGGTGTCAGTTGGAGTGTTGGCCTGAATGCAATTCAGTCTGACAAATTTCTGTCCCTTCTTCTGAGTATGGTTCCTGTGGTGTACCACAAGGCACATGAAGACAGACCTAAGAAGATGAATGGTGTCTGGCAAAATGGGCTGAAGCCAACAGGATATGGCTTTAACATTCGATGTGATCAACAGATGGAATGTCATCATTTCTCAGAGCCAGTTTTACATGGAAATGGTGTAGAAAATTCTCCTAGCCCCAATTCAATGTACGGCAACTTCTCCAGTTACAATTATGGCGATGAGAGAGACTTCTCTGAAACAGATGCCATGTTACAGGCTGAGAATGACTCGAATAAAAGAGGGGATGAGTCTATTCAGGAAGGAAGCAACAAAATCCTGAAGGAATCTAGTATGACCATGGCCTTACAGATGCTGTTACCCTTTTTACTTGCTGGATTTGGAACAGTGTCAGCTGGCATGGTTTTAGATATTGTGCAGGTAAATATTTACTACAGTTTTGTTCTATATGTTTGTCCTGTAATATTGCCCAGGTAAACAATATTTTCCTTAGATTTTGATGTCCAAGTAAGTTAAATCCATCGTTAGTTAAAAGTGCTCTTTTGAAATACATTGTGCTGTTGTTTTCTATAATCTTTTATCACATTAGTAAAGCAGTTTCAAAACACGCTACATTTGATAAAACCTTTGACGTTCTCCATCCCAATTTCTTACTCCAAACATCCAGCTACAGTCGTCACCTTAAACTGACTGATTGTTTTCTTACCCATCAAACGTACAGTCAGTAAGGTGAGATGCATCATTGGATTGTATGTTTTCCAGTGCAAATATGCAGTGTTGTTCGAGTCCAATGATTACCCCATTTTCCACTTGTTAACTTAATTGGTTTAAAGATCTTAGTCCGGTTTGACTGGTTATATCCCTGTTTTAATTGTAATAGAGAGGGAATGTTCATCTTCAGTGTTTCCTAATATATTTCATTACTTGTGCCTCTGCTATTGAAGTCCACCTGTAGCTATTATAATCCAGATTTTAATGAACCAGTCATTCTGTGTAGCCATTTCTCCCTCCCTGCTTCTATTGTGATTTTTTGGCTGTGCTATTTAGAGTAAAACATAAGTGATGCCTGTTACGCCACTCTAGAACCTAGCCATATGGAAGTGAGTCTTGGCCCTATTCTGATAGGAACTGTACATCACACACGAACAGGCTAGGCAGAGCGGACAGAAACACAATGGATTTAAAGGTGACCAGAGTAATAATAATAATAATAATATTATTAATAAGCTATGTGTACAGCGCACAGCAGCCTCCAAATAGGAATACAACAACACAGGCGAGCAACAGATTATGCATGCAGATCTTATTGATCGAAGAAGAAGGTCTTCATCTTCTTTTTAAAGATGTTTTAATGTGGTGGTTTTCTCAGCATAACAGTGAGAGCATTCCATAATTTAGTTACCAAGAAAGTAGAAGACCTGCCTCTTCGACTGTCTCTGCACAGTTTAAGACTTGCATCAGAAAAAGGTCACTGGATCTAAGAGATCTGCATTGAACAGTAATGCCTGAGTCTTTTTTTGAGGTATGAGGCCCTTTCTTGAAGTATGCACTACGTGTTGGAATTAGAGCTTCGTTTTGAATGCACGTGCCCATAGGGAGTTAGTGCAGTCTTTTTAAGTGTGGGCTGATTGATTGGTGAAAGTGGATTTTTAAAATCATTCTTGTGTCTGCGTTTTGGACAACTTGTAGCATGTGAAGCAAGTAGGCCAGGAACTCGAAATATGGCACATGAGAATAGTCCAATTTTAGAAATTACTATAGCATTAACAAGTAATTAACAGTGGATAAAATTAATTCAAGCAAACCGCACATCACAGACATCACTAGTGTGATGGGTGTGCTAAGTCATGGACCCTGTGCTAAAAATGCCAATCCTTTCAAACCGCACCTCACTGATGAGGCCCAACTAATCCGAGACCATTATGTGGTTGCTTGTGTTCCTTTCTAGACAGGACCTGGCCAATCACTGTGGGCCGGACTGCTCCTTCTAGTGAAGGGCCAGATTTGATGAGAGTGTGGCTTGTCTCTGTTTGGGGTGGCAAAATAAACAAAGAAACAATGGACTGAAGTGCGGCCAAACTGATTACCAGTAGCCAAGATTAGTTTGAGTGTTGGGGGGTGGGGGAGGGGAAACTGGCCCACCTATTCGGTCCACCTGGTTCAGTTTTTCTAAGTGATGTGCCATATGTGGGAAACATACGCCCAGACTTCGGCCCTGAGCCAACTTTTCCATTTGGACTCAGGCTGTACCTTAGAGACGAGGACCAAATAGGCTGCAACCAGCCTGGGGTTATCAATACTGGTCTCTTGTGAGACTTCGTCAGGATTAAGCGCATGGGATGTGCTCCAAATCTGAATCCAGCGGGTTGTTGAGGAGTGAGTTCAGCTGTTACAGTGGTGTCAATGGACTATACGATAATGTGCAACACAGTCGACGCGTCTTCCTGAATGAAAACAAACACTGTCAGAGGTTCAAAGTATAGAGATCAGATTTAATCTGAATGACACTGGATTTATCAAATGTTAAAGCTCCCTCATCTGTGTACAAACAACAGCTTTTTATACGTGTGAAAGACAACCCCTTAGAAGTCTGTCTTTATTTCCAGGCTATGTGGCAAGCCTATTAGGAAATACACCAAATCTGCAAACGTTGCAGGACTTTACTATAAATGTATCTGTTTTATCCTTCCGTGTACCGAGAGACATTGCTACTGTAGCTGTGCATTCAGGGGTATGTGTTCCAGCCGACTCTGGGTTGTTGTCAGTTTTGTGGCTTCAAGTTGGGGAGTTTGAGTGTATTTTCAGACTGCCTGAGGTTTGAATAGAGCTGAACTGGAATGTGACCCAAGTAAATGCTAGTGCCTGAGGTTAATGCAAGCATTCCACCCAGCTTCTTTATTTTTTTGAATAAGGATTAAGAATGTCACAAGCTAACCTCTGTGGGTTTTCTGCAAAACAATTCTGAGGATTACCTAGAATTGCCATTCACGCCTTTTACATGCTATTTATTTAGGTTCGAGGTCTAGAATGAATTGAACTAGGATATTTCTACCAGATATTCAAGATAAAACCCTGACCACTGTTATATGAGTAAGACTTTGCTCACAGCGAGGTTCCATATCGTCCCATTACAGCCTTAGATGCCCTACATCTTTTCTAAAGTTCCTGGTAGTTTTTAATTTGTCTACTACCCTTGTTTCAGCTATGGACCTATTCCTATAGTAGACTGTGAGAGTCGGTAGCATGTTGTCAAAGTGATATATAAATCAATTGTTATCTTACACAGTTATCCATTTTAATATACAAATACCCAAATGAGACAGTTCTAAGACATTGGAATAAATGTTGCCATGAAGAGAGCCTTTATTCTTCCTGAGTTTACATTTCTGGTCCAGCGCTTGTTTACAAATTATAAAGTTCTAGCACTTGGAACCTAGCCAACACTTTTTGCCCTGTTACTACATGGCACAATACAGATTACATATTACTTTCTAGTGTATAACCGAATGTAATGAATAAATCTCATGTGATTCCCTGTGCCAAAAAGGTGACACACTGCAAACGTGGTACACTTCACTCAGGTGCTCACACATACCGGTATTAGTAAATAGAAGGGCAAGTGGATATTAAAAGTGGATCTTTGGTAGTGAATAACGTTGTGCCCTCTTTTATTGTGGCAGTAAATAATCATATGTCAGGACCTGTGAGGTGGTATACTCCACATGGGGATCTATAATGTCCTATAGACCTGAGGGAAGTCTCATTAGTATACGTCACTAACGTTGCCATCTATAGCTATGTCATAGAGGGAAGCGAAAGTTTGGAATTTCTTGTTTGTCATGCCCGATTACGAGAGAATGGTTAAAGAAAGCAAGGAAAGGTATGGCCGTTTACCTGCATGTTGTTTGTAACTCAATCTATAGCATAATACAAAAGAGGAAACATAACTAAATAGCGTCTGTAGCCATGGTGGTGACTGACTGTCTTGAAAGTGTATGTTGTATACTTTGAAGATAGCCCTCTTGTTGCATGACACAGCATGGCAGGATGTAATGTGTGTCACGTTACATGCATGCCACTTTAAAAATTACACAGACATTTTTTTTCTTTCAAGATAGCCTCCATGTTCCCTGCCACGACCTTGTGTTGTGCAACGTGAGGGCAATCTTGAAAATTCATTTCCAACACATTAAACATGTCTCTTCACCACTGGTGGCTTTGCCAGTGCTGGCACAATTCTGAAAGTGTTTGCAAAGTCAACAGGGATGACCAAGCAGAATTGGCAAAGTGAGAACGATTGGCTTTGCCAAGGCTTGTTTGTAAAACAGTTAAAATTGAAAATAAATAATTTGCATTACCGGCCAGACCAAATGAACCTTAATAAAATTATTATTTTGTTTTACTTACATAAAGCAGTAAATATGATTTGTTCATTGTCTCTTCAAAACAGTGATGGGTGAAAATGTAATGTGTTGGTGCATGTGTGAGTCTGGGTATACCTGATGGTGCCTTTATATAATTTTCTCCCTCCTCTTCAATATTGTAACATTGCCTAGGAGCTTTCTATGGAGAGGAAGTTAGGTCAGTTGGAAGTCCATGGCCAGATATTGTAAATCCTCTGTTGTTGGGTGTCTTGGTATGATGGATGTCTTGATGTACAACTAGGCCTCACACCGTCCTGTTACCAATGACTGGTTGCTCCAACACTGAAGGCCACATGGGAAGCTGATGTAGGTAGTGGCTCTAAATAAAAATAAAAATAAACGAAGTGTTGATTAATCTGACAGAAGGTGGTTGCTGTTTTGTCACAAGGATAACCCAGTTAATTTACCTGCATAGTATTTACTACACCCGAAAAAGGCTCTGGCAGATGCAGAGAGACCTTCATATGACCAGCCCTACATGCAACTCTTCTGTAAGATACTGTTCCTTTGTCTAGATATTCTATGTAGTGGTAGTTAAATCCCTATCTCAGGAGCTGTGCAGGCCTGTACCTCTTACCCCAAATTAGCTCTTTTTCAAACACTCTAAGGCTTAGGTAAAAAACAATGGATGAAGTGTTCTCTTAATGAGGTTTGGTGCTTGCTCGACTAGAGATTGTACAACAGTGGTACGCGGTGAACCGCCCCACCTTTGGAGGGCTGGTTCTAGGGACTGAGGGAATGTAGGCTATGGAGAAACCTGTCTGAGTTCTGGGAACGTTTGTGCAAGTAGTAGCCTAAAGGTTCATGAAAAAATATTTGAGGTCACCTCACCCTTAACTTTATCATGGCATGCTTTGTCATAGGCAATCTTGCACACTGGACTAGAACAATGCCACTCCAGTGGACTTAACCAAATACATTTGGGAGTTCTTATACATAACTCTACAGGACACAATCTCCGAGCCATGTTCAAGGTTAAAAATAGCTAGTGGTTTACCCAAAGGAAGTTCAGTTATTGTAAGATACCTCTAGTATGGCTTAAAATCAGAATTGTGGCCTAAAAGTAGAACATGATGGTTCACCTAACCACTCCAACTACTAACATGTTTCAACTTGTTCTTGTCAAAAAATGGTCAAAAGGTCTTCGCTAGGGTCAAAGAACTCCCTGTCTGCGTTGCACATGTTACATACAGATAAGCTGAGGCTATGCTCTCATACAAGTGGGACGTCTATTATGACATTAACTGGCATACGGAAGTTTGGGGGCAGAATCGGTTATATTGACCCACTACACCCACCTTTTGACACGCCCCCTCTTTCTGATCCATGAAGCCCTTAATTAAAAAAAAAACTAGGGTTAATGTCGCCTATGATGAAGCATGCCATGATAGTTTATGGATGAAGCAATCTCTCAGATATATTTTTACCACCCTTTAGGCTACTACTTTAACATTCAAGCAAGGTTGACTTGTTTCCTATAACAATCAAATACCTTCTGATTTTACAAACAGGAGGACATACTTGTTTTTTTCCCTTTCTTGACTCTAGTGTGGTGATTAGAAATGTTTGTGCAAGGTCAATGAAATGTTGGATCCCTGGCAGTGATCGTTTGGCTTTGCATAGAGGTAACCTTATTATTTGGCAACTGAAAACTGGTATGGGGAGTTGCATAGTTGGTGGAGTTGAGCTATGTTCTATGCTACACTGGTAGATGTTTACTAATGAATTGCAATCAACCGTTTGAATATTTGGCCCATGCTGTTGGACGTGTTCTTCAACGTGTAATGTGCTATTATTGTGTCTGAATTAACATATAAAACTCCAATCAAATTCTTTATTTAAAAATGTAAGTTGTGATCTGAGGAGTGAAGGGAGGAAGTCAGCTTGTGCCAGGAAGCATTTGCTATATGCTTCTGTTGCCATAGCAGAATTGAGGGCATGGGAGCCCTCATTAGCGGGCATAAGTGGGTGCTTAAGAGCTGCTGGCGGTGGGGTAGGTAGTGCCTTAGGATGCAGTTGGTAGTGCAGGGTGGGATGTGTATTACAAATGATGGATGGGTGTGGTGCAGGAGGTGATTTATATTTCACTTGTATGTGGTGGTGAGTGGGTGTTTAGTTTGAGGATGTGAGAGTGGTGGCTGTATGTTATGGTGCTGGTTATTGGGAAGGTGTAGTGCATGATGTGTACAGAATAGGTGGATGTGTATGTGAATGCATACATTTGAAATGCTTTTATGTATTGGTATGGTAGAGCTGCGAAGAGATGCAGGTGATTTGGCTGTAAATTGACATTGTAAGGTTTAGATATTGGTATTTGGGTGTGGGCTGTGTCGTATACTTGGTGAAAGGTATGGTGTTGGTTAGTGTTGTTATAAGCTAATGGTGTAGTTGTACTGGTGGTAGCTGTCTACGTTTTGAACATGCATGTGGTATTGAGAGGGTAGGTCGAGATGATGTGAGTTTAATGTGGGGCTTAATGATGCAAGTATTGGTGACTTTTTAGGTGTAGGTGGGGGGTGCAATGCAAAATATAGGATATTGTTGAGGTACAGTATAACTGTTGGTGTTAATAGTGAGTTGGAGGAGTGATGCCAGGAAAGCAAAATCTGCATCCTCATAACTATGGATGCTCTTCTGCGTGCTCCTGATGCTATTGAGAATATTAGCAACATAGTTGGGAGTGTGTATTCATGTAGATGGTTTTAGGCTGGCATGGACGTGGTGTTTTTGTTTAAGATGTAATTGGTTTAGGTGGTAGTGTGGGGTGCACCTTGGTGTAAAGTTTTGGTTTATGTGTTGTAGAGTTGTGGTGGTGGTGGTTGTGGTGTAGGTAAAATGTGGAATGTAGGTGATGATGTAGGTGTGTGATGAATGAGGAGCATATCTGCACTTGTAGATGGTGGTGTTTGGGTGTTATTGGTAGCATGGCCATCTAAAGAAGGTGCAGGTTTTTGTTGAAGTGTGTAGAGTGTAGGTGGTGATGTAGAATATGACATTGATTAAACTGGTTATGTAGGTAGTGACACTTTTGTAGTGTAGCAGTGGTGTATGAAGGGTGTGTGTGAATGGTGGTAAATAAGATATAGGTGGTGCAGGTTTAAAATGATGATAATCTAGGCGGTGGTTTGGGGTGTGCGATGGGTTTGTATAGTGTAGGTGGTGCTGTTGTAGGATGCATACTGGATGTCATATAGTAGAGGTTGGGTATAATATATAGAAAGTAGTAGATGTTGATTTTGATTCAGATGACAACTTAAGGGAAGAAACCGCATGCCCTCAAATGGGGGGACATGCAGATTTATTCTACATACGCCTGCTGCCATAGCAACACAAGTGGGAGAAAAGAGGAAGAAGCAACATGGTGCAGCGTAGATGTAAAGTGTGCAGGTGCTGTAGATGGTTTTCAAATGTTTTTATTGTTTCAAAGGTATCTCAGCCTCAAGGCAACAATAACAGTAGACAAAGCAAAACAGAAAAATATTAGATTCAGTAAAACTTACTGGTAAACCCTCCCCCCATCCTTAACCCATCACCCAGTGGGCACTCAAGCGGAGCTATGGAAAAAGGGTTAGGAAATCTATGTGCACATTTCATTCTGGAATACAGAAAGGTGATCTTGAGGCATTCTGGAAGTCATAGCAGCCTTAAATATTTGGGACAAGTCAATGTGCGGAATTCCTGGGATAATAGTGCAATATATGGTCTCCATAGGTCCATATAGGGGTCTTCCTGAAATAACAGGGTCAGAGATAGTTTTTCCATTCCCAATCTGTGCCAAGGATTGTGAAGCCAAGCCCTGTGTGTAGGAACTGTTGTGGTGCCCTAGAGTGTGAGTGTTGTTCTCTGGGCTGCTCCCAGTGCAAGGCAGATCTTTCTTGCTTGACAAGATTTAAGTGGGAATGTGAGTGGGTTGGGAAAGCCAAGTAAGGTGTAGGCTGGAAATATGGGTAGCTGAGTGTCAAGGTGGGTGTCTGTGTCTCATAGGATATTGGTCCCAGAACATGGAGAGCTTGAAGCAGCAGTCCCAGAGGATCTGGAATAATCTACTCCACATTCCGCGTTGTCTCTAGCAGTCGGCTGGGTGGGTGGGATAGCATTGCTGTATCCGGGTGGCGTGTGATACCAGTAGGTGGCAATTTTAACTGCTGTTTCTATGCTCGCAGAGTTGCAAGACATATGTTGGGCTCTATAGTTTATCTCCCCATTCTTTAGAAGTCAAGTGTCTACCCAGTTCCTGCTCCGAACGGCAATGCCCTGAGGATCTCAGAATCAGGGAGGGGGCGGCTTGAAGGAGAATGGTATGAAGATCTTATATTATGCCTTTGTCTGTTAGTTTCCGAAGAAGCCATTTTTTAAAAAGCGTTAACAGTCTATGGGCCCCAGGCTGGATTTCAGGATGCGTGACCCAGTGTCGGACTTGGAGATAGCGGTGTCTTTCAAACTCCGGTAATCCAAAGTTCTCTCTTAATTGTTCAGAGGAGCGGACACCATCTGCACCGTACAGATGGCCAACAGAACGGCACCTGTTGGTCTGCCACCAGTAGAATGGCTGGTAATCTTGTCCCAGGGGGGATGGGAATGTAGCCAGGCCCGTAGTTGTGGCCACTTTGTCCCCAACCTTAAGCATGGGCTTTTTGTCTGGGGAGGAGTAGAGCCCCCAGGGACGCTGTATTTTTTAAAAAGAAAAGGCACCTTCTAGAGGTGTATACCAGCGATTTTCGGTCCATGAAAAGCCAGGGTTTTTCAAATTCTGCTCTGGTTCATTCGACAAGGTAATGGAATTTGGCTGCTTCATAGTATGTGCAGAGATTCAGAATGGCTGTGCGCGTGTCATCCAGGACAACTATGACATCATCTGCGTAGCAGCAGATGGTGTGTTCCTCTCCCCCAAAGCGGACCCCAGTAATACGCAGGTAGTCTCATAACCGTTGAGCAAAAGGCTTCATATAGAACGCAAATAGCAGTGGTGACAACAGACACTCTTGGTGGGTTCCTCTATTTATGGGAAGGGCGTTGATGTAAGTCAGTTGACCCTGGCCGTTGCCCTTGGGTGGCTACAGTTACTCAACATCCGAATTTCGGAAATGGGGTCCTATAGCGAAGCCAGTGAGTGTATCGATTAGGTAAGGCCAGTGGACCCAATCAAAGACCTTTTCGGCATCCACTGCCAGCAGCACAATTTCTCTTCTGGGTCTTTTACCTTTATGTAGGATGTGAAGGATTCTCTTTGGCAGTGGGGAATTAACCCAGACTGATCTGGGCTAACCATTCCCACCATCACTGGATTCATTCTAGCTGCTAGGATGTCCATGAGTAACTTTGTGTCAACATTGAGGAGTTAAATTGGCCAGTAGGATTGCATCTCTGCTTGTCCTTTCCAGGCTTGGGAATGACAACAAAGGATGCATTTCACATAGAGGTAGGTAGGTTTTGTGGGCCTTCTATTGAATTCAACAACCAGGTCAGGACAGGAGCCAGCAAGGTCTTGGAGAAACTCACTGGGAATCCGTCTAGTCCCGGAGACTTATTGGGCTGTAAGTGGACGAGGGCTGCCATTAACTCTTCTGTGCGGATAGGTTGGCCAATCTCATCTGCGTGTGTCTGAGGCAAAGGCGAGATGTTGACGGTCTTAAAGTATCCGGCAATGGTGGTGGTTGGTATAAGCTGCGCAGTGTAAAGTTCACTATAAAAATCCCTAAATTTGGCTGCGATGTGGAGCATGTAACTCTCTGACTGGGCCAGTGTATTTACAGTCATGGGGGGTGTTGGGCTCGAGTCTGTTGGCATGGAGTCACCCAAACTTATTTTCCCCAAGATAAAAGGAGTGTTTCAGGCAGAGGATGGATTATTTCTGTACATCAAGTTCTAGATGTGCTAGTTGTGTTTGGGCTTTTTCCAGTTGCCTCCACACCCTAGGAGCACCGGTGCGGTGAAGGATGTGCTCCAATTCTCTAACTTGCTGCTGAAGTTGTTCCCTCTTCTCCCGGCATAGTTTGTACTCCACAGACAAAGCCATGAATTCCCCCCGACTACTGTTTTATAGCCTCCGATAGGACCACAATGGAGGTGTCAGTCACGCCGTTGAGCATGAGGTAGTTTTGAATGGCCTGTTCATTTTGTGTAAACACCCCGGGCCTGCGCAGAAGGTTCTCTGGCAGGGTCCACGAGTGATATGTGGGGGTCACTGGTGAAAAGGTGAAGGCAACCATGACTGCGGCGTGATCAGACTGAGAGTTGGGTTCTACATCAATGGCAGTGGTCAAGCTGTGTAGTTCCCTCGTCCCCAAGAAATGCTCCTGCCTGGCATAAGTTTTATGTGTGTGAGAGTAGAAGGTGTAGTCCCAGACACGCCCTCGTGTTGTGCCGAGCAGTCCATGACATTACTAAATACTATGTTGAGGTCTCCCACCAGCAGAACCTGCTTCTCCCACTAGATCAGAGTGTCAGCAACTGCTTTATGAATTAAGCTTTCTTGCCCGTCATTCGGGGCATATAAAGAACCCATGGTAAATACTTGCTCTCCCACCCGGATGTGGTATGCTAGGAGCCACCCTTTGATCTCTGCTATTTTGTCCCCTGTCTTCCCTTTAAAGGATCTTGAGAACAAGATAGCCACTCCCGCTGTCTTACTGGCCCCGGAGGAGTGTAGTTGCTGCAGGAAGACTCTGGACTTCAGGCAATGCCAATCTTTAGCCAGAAGGTGGTTCTTTTGTAAGCAACATATATCTGCCCTTGTTTCGTCCAGAATGGAAAGAATGGCCTTCTGTTTGACAAGCTATTCAGGCCCTTCACATTGAGTGCAACTATGTGCAGTGTATCGTGAGGCGTGTATGAGTAGTGGGTGCCAAGTAGCTGTTCCTGTCATTGTGTGCCCCAAGTTGCGCTCGACCGTGTCCCCCCCCCCCCCCCCACCTGTGTCTCTTGTTTCCAGAATAGGTACCCTTTGAAAAAGCTTGACCTGCTTTGACGAGTGTCTCCAACATGAAACCCCTTGAATCAACATGAACTAGAACAAGATCAATGTACCTGGGTGAGAGTGGGTTGTTCCCAATCCTCTTCCCTCCTGTGGAGGTGAAGAGTCTTAGGACGTGCGCCAGCACAACTCCACCAATCCTGTCCCCCATCATCCTCCTATGTCTGCAGAGCTATCTTGGCCTTCAAATGTTCAGCCCTAGAGCCCTGAATCGTCCAAGGAGACACTAGTAGATCAGGTATGCATCCGTGTGGCCGACTCTCCTGCCAATGTCTCCAGCACATGTTCTTGCACCATGGGGTCCAGATCAGGGCACAGGTCTCTGGTGGATGACAGGTGCTTGTGCCAGCAGGAACACTTTGCAGGTCTGCGGTTGATTGGGCTTAACTTGCCCTCTGTGTTTACCTCCCTGTCTATTCCCAAGAGTTCCCAGGCTGCCGACAGCAAGCAAAGTTGGTGGAGTTGACCCTCCCATCTGAAAATGGTGCAAAACTCATGTCACCAGGAGTAGGACACCCCTTTCTCTCGAGTATAGGAGGTCACCAGGCAAAAGTCCCTTCTTTTTTAGAGAGTAATGGCGGAGAGGTCCTGGTACAAGGTCAGCGTGTGACCCCGAATATTTAGTGGTTGGAGTTTTCGCTATTTGTGTATTATATGTTCCTTTACTGGAAAATTGTGTACACATGCCAGGATATTAGCTGGGTGGTAGGGGGACAACCTGGGGAGACCCACACACTGTGCACCCTGTCTAACTGAGCTGCAGTCATGGTGGGCCCTAAGATTTGAGCTTAGAGCTTGAACGTAGGAGCCGATGTTGTTCCCCTTTGCAGTTGTAGGTGCACCTCTAATGCGGACGTTGTTGCGCCGCGACCTATTTTCAAGGTCTTTGGTGTGGGACTGTAGGTCTACATGTTGTTCTTGAAGCCAAATTACTTTTTGCAGTAGTGCATCAAGTCCCTCATCTCTACTGGACGCGTTATTTTCCAGAGTTGAAACTCTGTCCCAATTTCAGCTTAGTCTTTTTGAACCACTTTCAGGGCCTGAGACAGTTCTCCCTTGATGCTGTGCAAGTCATCTTTCAGGGATGCGCACAGCGCCTCGAGGAAGGAGTTTGTTACCAGCCCCTCCATGTATTCCATCTCATTGGGGGAGTCCTGGGCCCGCTGGAGAGGGCAATCGGTAATGGCTGTCTTTGTCAGCATTTCTTTAAGGGAGCGTTTCTTCCTAGAGCAGGCAGTGGCCATGGTTGTCTGTCGCAGGTATGGCCCCCTGTCAACACCCCCTAAGTTGGGGGCACTGTCTCTGATCCTGTTCCACTGTGCGGCTGCCAGCAGGGGAAAGACCCTGAGCAGGTAGTGCTCATGTAGCCGGTGGTGCCTCAATGAGAGCCGTTCCCGGGAGTCGTTCACAGCAGTCAGGCACACCCACAGCCACATCCTCACCCTGCTGCCTTTACCCTCTTCTCGTCTCGCTCAGTCTTACCCCATGATCAGGGGCCCTGAGCGCTGTGCTCCCACAGGGTTGCATGCGGATGTTTAGCAATTCGGGTAAGATGTCTGGGAAGCAGAGCAAGAGGGTATGTCCTCAGACAAGAGTCTGGGCGGGTGCCGCGGGGACTCCCTGTAAACCTTGTCTCCACAGCCTATGTCTGGGCTTGTGGTGGCCTGCTGGTGAGTTATGGAGTATCTTCCTTGTTGCCAGGTTAGCCTTGAAGGAGTGACCCCGGCATTTTCTGAGTGCTGAGTGAAGAAATGCCACCCAGGCCCCTCCCTCCCACCCACCCACCCACCCAAACCTCTCAAAGCAGTGCAGGGGTCCGTGTGCCGCCGGTGGTTGGTTGGCATGTGAGTAGTATGGCAGTTCGGCATTAGGTCCTTACGCACGCAATGGGACCACGTGGGCCCCAGGTATCTAGAGGCCGGTGACAGACTCCCATGCTCAAGGTCCACACCCTCGGTCCTCAGTCACTTCCATTCGGGGGTGCTGCAGTCAGTAGCCGGCCTTGCGCTGAAGTGGCGGAGGTTTTTGGCAGGGGATGCCTATTCAGCCCTCAAGGGGGGGGCACCGCGGACAGGTGGTGTAGGAGGCTGGACTGGCTTGTAGTGAGTACCAAGGGGTACTTGCACCTTGCACCAGGCCCAGTTATCCCTTATTAGTGTATAGGGTGTCTAGCAGCATAGGCTCATAGATAATGGTAGCTTAGCAGAGCAGCTTAGGCTGAACTAGGAGACGTGTGAAGCTACTACAGTACCACAAGTGTCACTTGCACAATATCATAAGAAAACACAATACACAGTTATACTAAAAATAAAGGTACTTTATTTTTATGACAATATGCCAAAGTATCGTAGAGTGTACCCTCAGTGAGAGGATAGGAAATATACACAAGATATATGTACACAATACCAAAAATATGCAGTATAGTCTTAGAAAACAGTGCAAACAATGTATAGTTACAATAGGATGCAATGGGGACACATAGGGATAGGGGCAACACAAACCATATACTCCAAAAGTGGAATGCAAACCACGAATGGACCCCAAACCTATGTGACCTTGTAGAGGGTCGCTGGGACTATTAGAAAATAGTGAGAGTTAGAAAATTAGCCCTCCCCAAGACCCTGAAAAGTGAGTGCAAAGTGCACTAAAGTTCCCCAAAAGACAAAGAAGTCGTGATAGAGGAATAATGCAGGAAAGACACAAACCAACAATGCAACAACGGTGGATTTCCAATCTAGGGTACCTGTGGAACAAGGGGACCAAGTCCAAAAGTCACAAGCAAGTCGGAGATGGGCATATGCCCAGGAAATGCCAGCTGTGGATGCAAAGAAGCTTCTACTGGACAGAAGAAGCTGAGGTTTCTGCAGGAACGAAAAGGGCTAGAGACTTCCCCTTTGGTGGACGGATCCCTCTCGCCGTGGAGAGTCGTGCAGAAGTGTTTTCCCGCCGAAACAACGCCAACAAGCCTTGCTAGCTGCAAATCGTGCGGTTAGCGTTTTTGGATGCTGCTGTGGCCCAGGAGGGACCAGGAGGTCGCAAATTGAACCAGGAGGTAGAGGGGACGTCAAGCAAGACAAGGAGCCCTCTTAGCAGCAGGTAGCACCCGGAGAAGTGCCAGAAACAGGCACTACGAGGATGCGTGAAACGGTGCTCACCCGAAGTTACACAAAGGAGTCCCACGTCGCCGGAGACCAACTTAGAAAGTCGTGCAATGCAGGTTAGAGTGCCGTGGACCCAGGCTTGGCTGTGCACAAAGGATTTCTGCCGGAAGTGCACAGGGGCCGGAGTAGCTGCAAAAGTCGCGGTTCCCAGCAATGCAGTCTAGCGAGGTGAGGCAAGGACTTACCTCCACCAAACTTGGACTGAAGAGTCACTGGACTGTGGGGGTCACTTGGACACAGTTGCTGGATTCGAGGGACCTCGCTCGTC
This sequence comes from Pleurodeles waltl, assembly GCF_031143425.1. Lineage (NCBI taxonomy): Eukaryota > Metazoa > Chordata > Amphibia > Caudata > Salamandridae > Pleurodeles > Pleurodeles waltl. The sequence continues at coordinate 602,291,433 of NC_090442.1, read as the reverse complement.
GTGCTGAGAGGAGACCCAAGGGACCGGTAATGCAGCTTTTTGGTGCCTGCGGTTGCAGGGAGAAGATTCCGTCGACCCACGGGAGATTTCTTCGGAGCTTCTAGTGCAGAGAGGAGGCAGACTACCCCCACAGCATGCACCACCAGGAAAACAGTCGAGAAGGCGGCAGGATCAGCGTTACAGAGTTGCAGTAGTCGTCTTTGCTACTTTGTTGCAGTGTTGCAGGCTTCCAGCGCGGTCAGCAGTCGATTCCTTGGCAGAAGGTGAAGAGAGAGATGCAGAGGAACTCTGATGAGCTCTTGCATTCGTTATCTAAAGTTTCCCCAGAGACAGAGACCCTAAATAGCCAGAAAAGAGGGTTTGGCTACCTAGGAGAGAGGATAGGCTAGCAACACCTGAAGGAGCCTATCAGAAGGAGTCTCTGACGTCACCTGGTGGCACTGGCCACTCAGAGCAGTCCAGTGTGCCAGCAGCACCTCTGTTTCCAAGATGGCAGAGGTCTGGAGCACACTGGAGGAGCTCTGGACACCTCCCAGGGGAGGTGCAGGTCAGGGGAGTGGTCACTCCCCTTTCCTTTGTCCAGTTTCGCGCCAGAACAGGGCTAAGGGGTCCCCTGAACCGGTGTAGACTGGCTTATGCAGAATTGGGCACATCTGTGCCCAAGAAAGCATTTCCAGAGGCTGGGGGAGGCTACTCCTCCCCTGCCTTCACACCATTTTCCAAAGGGAGAGGGTGTAACACCCTCTCTCAGAGGAAGTCCTTTGTTCTGCCATCCTGGGACAAGCCTGGCTTGACCCCAGGGGGGCAGAAACCTGTCTGAGGGGTTGGCAGCAGCAGCAGCTGCAGTGAAACCCCAGGAAAGGCAGTTTGGCAGTACCAGGGTCTGTGCTACAGACCACCGGGATAATGGGATTGTGCCAACTATGCCAGGATGGCATAGAGGGGGCAATTCCATGATCATAGACATGTTACATGGCCATATTCGGAGTTACCATTGTGAAGCTACATATAGGTAGTGACCTATATGTAGTGCGCGCGTGTAATGGTGTCCCCGCACTCACAAAGTCCGGGGAATTGGCCCTGAACAATGTGGGGGCACCTTGGCTAGTGCCAGGGTGCCCTCACACTAAGTAACTTTGCACCTAACCTTTACCAGGTAAAGGTTAGACCTATAGGTGACTTATAAGTTACTTAAGTGCAGTGTAAAATGGCTGTGAAATAACGTGGACGTTATTTCACTCAGGCTGCAGTGGCAGGCCTGTGTAAGAATTGTCAGAGCTCCCTATGGGTGGCAAAAGAAATGCTGCAGCCCATAGGGATCTCCTGGAACCCCAATACCCTGGGTACCTTAGTACCATATACTAGGGAATTATAAGGGTGTTCCAGTATGCCAATGTGAATTGGTAAAATTGATCACTAGCCTGTTAGTGACAATTTGTACAGAGAGAGTATAACCACTGAGGTTCTGGTTAGCAGAGCCTCAGTGAGACAGTTAGGCACCACACAGGGAACACATACATATAGGCCACAAACTTATGAGCACTGGGGTCCTGAATAGCAGGGTCCCAGTGACACATAACAAACATACTGAAAACATAGGGTTTTCACTATGAGCACTGGGCCCTGGCTAGTAGGATCCCAGTGAGACAGTGAAAACACCCTGACATACACTCACAAATAGGCCAAAAGTGGGGGTAACAAGGCTAGAAAGAGGCTACTTTCTCACAGGCGGCAAGTCAGCTATGGCGGAGGCCCGAGCTTAGAGCCAGCGCCCCATCGGTCTGCTCCTCCTGTACCTCCTTGCGTTGCACTGTACCTGATAGAGCACAGCGGCCTCAGTCATCCCACTTGCCCGTTGCTGAGAGTGTCCCTTCTCGGATCCACAACTTATGTGCCACAGGCTGAGACCCAGCGAGGCCAGAACACCTCGCCATAGGGAAGGTCACATCTGCCATCTTTGCTGTCAGGCCGGGAATTTTCTGTGGTGGTTGCACCACCTTGGGAGGCTGCTGAGTGAGTTGGCGGTTCTCCCGAGATGAATGCTGTGAAATTGGGAGTCTTTGCTTGTGCAGCGGGACTTCTAGGTGTGTCATAGCGGGACTCAGCGGGCCGTGGAGTCAAAGGGCAAGGAAACACGTCTCAGCCTGCTGCCATCTGGCCATGCCCCCCGTTTAGATGGTTTAGGTGGTTTGGGGTATCTAGGTGGCAATGTTGGATGCAGTTTGTGGTGTAGTTTGTGTGGATATGTGTTGTGGTGTAGCATGGGGTGTGTGTGATGGTCTAGGTTTACAAATCAGGGGCTGTATGCTGTACAGGTACTGGTGTGGTGTGTTTGTAACGTGTAAGGTAGTGTAGGTGCAAGTTGGTATATGCTTAGTGTGTGCGATTGGATGCAGTGGTATGTGTGTTGATAGTGGTGTTGGTAGGTTGTGGTGTGCAGGAGATCATGTAGGTTTGGCATAAACATGGTGAATGTGTGTTTATACATGATGTCATGCCTTTGAGTGCTGAGGATAGGTTAGAGGTGATGGTAGAGTGCAGGTGGCATAGCTGCAGAGTAAATGTGGTTGTGTAGTGTTGGTGCAGGTGCCCGTAATCATCTTTGTAGCAGTGTTGTTGTAAGTGTTGGGACACCCCAGCCTTGGCCCTAATTCCTCCCACGGATTTCATCCAACAATTGGAGGCCAACATCCATGCTCTAAAACGGAAAAAAATAAATAAAGTATTTGCATGCATAACAATGTGCTCATTCATTTACATTCTGCACTGCTACCCAGAAAGTGTGTATCTTGCGGCTATCCCATGATAGTGCAGAAGCTACTGATGTAGGACTGATTGAGGATTGTTGGAGGACACACTTTAGGTTTATTGAGAAATAGAGAATGGCTAGACTTAACTTGGAGGGTAGCAGGAAGGCATTCAAATTGTTGACTGTGTACATTGAGAAGGCTCGGCCTCTGCAGCAAGTCCTGCAAAAATTAGGGATAGAGGGCAAGTTGACTAGGGTAGAATGCAAGGATCAAAATTAAAGATATTTGTTAAATTGGTAGTAGATGAACACTGGACTGGAATTATTAACTATATTGTTGAAACAAAAGCACTTAAAAAGAGAGTGCTCCACGATTATAAGTAAATGAAGCAGAAGAAGATAGGGCGAAATGTGGCAGTATCTATTGAGCCAAAGCATGGGATGAGTCTTGTAATGTGTATAAAATAGTTGCTGTAGTCCAGCCATGAGGGGATTAGTACCTGGTCTTGGGTTTTGCGATAGGGAGATGGAAAGAATTTTCTTCAAAGTTTTACACATGATGAAACAAGTAGACGCAACATTTGATGTGACTAATTACATTGAGATTGCAGTTAAACACAGTTTGCTGACAGATGTAAACTGCCTATTGAGGGGAACTTAAATCTGAGGGTCGGCAGTTGTTGCACTAGCTAATGTTCGGAGTACGAAACACATAACTGTTGGTTAGGTCTAAGATCAGTCTAATAATTGAGACTATGGAGAAAATAAACTTCTTGAAGCAAGTCTGAGTGTAGGATAAGTCTCTGTCTGCATGAATAATGGACAGAGTGTCGGTAGTTTGAAAATAAAAAGTCGGTCTAAAAGAAAAGATAGTAGATTCCAGGTGAACCATGTGAGAAATTAGTGAGGGGGTGGGGAGGGGGGGACGGGACAAAGGTTGAATCTTGCGTGATCCTACAATGAATTCTTTTGCAAACAGAGGTAAAGAGGGAACCAGATTCTGCCTGTGAGAGGTCAGCCAATTAGAAGCAAAACCAGTCTAGCAGACTTAAGCAGCCCAACAGGGTGACTCATCTGATAGGTCATGGGTTACTGTTTCTACTTGGCAGATTCTGAAAATGCAGTGCAGATTGTTAGCTCTTGCCCCATAATATGATCCTGCAATACTATTTGCTTTTTACTCAGAGCGACACCATGAAGTGGAAATCAGTTGCAATTTGTGATGGGATCAGGAACCTGCCTTCCAGATCTTAGAATCTGCAAATCACTTCGTTTAAAGCCTGATTGATGTTAGAGTATGTTGTAGGTACATAAAATATGTGCATTGTCAGAACAGTGCTTTTCTCAATACTGAAATTGCAGAGCATGCCGTAGGCCCGAAGTGAGTTGGATTTGCAGCTTTGTGTTTCGAGTTTCCATTTCCAATTATTACTCATGTTTTACGTCAGAATTGAGTTGTATTAACAGGTGTGTGTAAGGACTGGATAAATATGATGTGACGCAAGTCATAGTTGAAGAGCTATATAAAAGCTTCCGACCCTAAATAATATAAGCTTCAATCCAGGTAATGTGTGTGTCTGGCCTATCAGAAAGGGGGTTGATGTTCTGTAATTGGAGTCGTTGAAAGAACAACGACTACATGTTGATTCTTTCAATGGAATATCACATAGTGTGTTAGATAGCAATGAATGCGTATTGGTAGAGCCTTGTAATGCAGTTGCAGAGTAGTGCAAAACAGTGCAATGTCTTCGAATTTTTAGGGTGTTTCAAGGCCTGATTGCAAACCATTGGCAGAAATGGTTTAACAGCCATCAATTGAGGTACATCAGGGAACTCTGTATTGTATCTTGCATTAAGCAAGCAGGATAAAACCTCTTCTCCTTTTTAGAAGTGGAAATTTTCCAGTGAGAAAGAGAGATGTGTTCAAACACACCATTGAGATTTCTTCAGCAAAATAGATTGTTAGAATTGGTGTTAAAATGGGCAGTTATATTTGTAAATAGGTAGGAATTCTGTTCTTAGGAAGATGTTTAAAACAATATGTAGATTCGGGGTACATGGCCACAGCTTTGGATGAGGTCCCAATAAAGAAAAGGCAAGATGTGCTTCAACAAGAAGTCAGGTATTTGGAGCTTTAGCAGAGTTGCCTTTAAGTAGTCCCAGTATATGGCGATACACCAAGGTCAAGATTGAGGTGTTTTGTATTCATGTAGATTCTGGTAGTTCAGAAAACAGAGAGCGGTACAAGGGATAATTCAGGTGGACTGATAAAGCAATGTGTACTTACTAGATAGCTTACATGTGAAAAACGAGAGAAATCTGTTAATTTAGACGTTTTACTACCATACATTTCTAAATATGTCCTGATAAAGATGTTGCCCTTCTACTCTGTGATCACAGGCTATTAGATATAGAATTGTCAGAGCAACAAACATGTTCATTGTCGATTATATTTAAGCAGTTTGATCCACAAGTGTCTTCCTTCCTTATGTAACTCACCTGTATAACTTATGTCATCACATGCATGAAGACCTAACAATAATGTAATTACCTAAAAGGAAACCTGCGAGTAAGGGGCTACTTGTGCTTACCTAATAACCCATGTATCCCAGTGATAAAGTAATTTTAGGAGCAGAGACAATTGCATTACTGACATTTACACTAACTTAAACGGTCTAAAATAGGTTACAAGCCCAGGTATGATCATGTGACAGCAGCCTTTCTTATCTGGGTCTACTAGTTAAAATTAATTTGTGCATAGGTTTTCCTACCAGCCCTGATACAAGCCGTCATAAAAGCTTTATGCTTGCTATGTTTTGGTACGGCGGATTGAAACAGGAGAATGGGATTGAACTCACACAGTTTTCAGGTCAGATGAGTGTCCAGAGGTTAATGAAAGACAACCTTTAAGTATCATTGTCTCACTATTTGGTAGTACAAGATACAATACACTAAACATTAAGGTGGTCATTTCAACCCTGGTAGTTGGTGTTAAAGCGGCGGTAAAAAAAAATGGAATTACGACCGTGGCGGAAACCGGCAACATAGACAGCCACTTTAACACTCCGACCGCCACGGCGGTACTAACAAACACAGCGGCGGTCACCTCCAACAGACAGGCGGAGGACAATGTACCGCCCACAGTATCACAACCTACCAATCCGCCACCTTTTCCGAGGCGGATTCACCGTGAACAAAAACACAGCGGAAACAGGACTTCGAAGGGAAAACGCTCACCTCTGCACACCCCACTAGGAACCAGGACACCATGGAACCAGAGCTCCACATTTTTCCAGCCTTTATCTTCTTGCTCCTCCACCAGGAGCACGAACGCCGGTGGCGAAGACCACGGTGAGTACTGCACCTACGACACAGGGGGGGGGGGGGTAGGGAAAAAACAGTGACACACACCCACCCCCACCCTCACCCACAACAACACACACACACTAATACAGCATGATACATCACAGTTACACCCCCCAACCCTCCTGGAAGAATGCAAAGACAAAAGGAAACCAGGTGAACGATTGTAATATATTAAAATTCAGTATTCCAAAAATATACATACACTATTAACAAATATATACACCAATAATATAACTCCAAGGTATTCCACCATTCAAGTCCATGGACCACTGGGCCCAAATTGCATGGGCGAGGCCCACACAAGATACCCGAACAAGACGGAGAGAACACTGCAGGGGCATCAAATAGAAATAAAACAGGGGAAAGGGTGGGCACCTCAGCCGGTTGAGTGCACGACACCAAATCCACGAGGGGGCCCCATGCCCACTGTTAAATCCTGGGGAGTGCAAAGCCACAGTCTCTCAAGTCTCTACAGTGGGTGGTTTGCCCACTGTTCAATCCTGGGGAGTGCAAAGCCACAGTCTCTCAAGTCTCTACAGTGGGTGGGTTGCCCACTGTTCAATCCTGGGGAGTGCAAAGCCACAGTCTCTCAAGTCTCTACAGTGGGTGGGTTGCCCACTGTTCAATCCTGGGGAGTGCAAAGCCACAGACTCTCAAGTCTCTACAGTGGGTGGTTTGCCCACTGTTCAATCCTGGGGAGGGCAAAGCCACAGTCTCTTAAATCTCTACAGTGGGTGGATTGCCCACTGTTCAATCCTGGGGAGTGCAAAGACACAGTCTCTCAATTGGATGTCTTTCTACACTGGTTCTGGAGGGGGCTTTGTGCCCAGAGTGCTTCATCCTGCCAAGGACAGAGGTAGTGGGTGTCTTTCTCCACTGGTTCTGCAGGGGGCTTTGTGCCCAGAGTGCTTCATCCTGCCAAGGACAGAGGTAGTGGATCTCTTTCTCCACTGGTTCTGGAGGGGGCTTTGTGCCCAGAGTGCTTCATCCTGCCAAGGACAGAGGTAGTGGATCTCTTTCTCCACTGGTTCTGGAGGGGGCTTTGTGCCCAGAGTGCTTCATCCTGCCAAGGACCGAGGTAGTGGATGTCTTTCTCCACTGGTTCTGGAGGGGCTTTGCGCCCAGAGTGCTTCATCCTGCCAAGGACAGAGGTAGTGGATGTCTTTCTCCACTGGTTCTGGAGGGGGCTTTGTGCCCAGAGTGCTTCATCCTGCCAAGGACAGAGGTAGTGGATGTCTTTCTCCTCTGGTTCTGGAGGGGGCTTTGCGCCCAGAGTGCTTTATCCTGCTCGTGGCGGCCTCAGTAGCGTCAGAGCTTTTGGCGCTCATGGGCCTGCGGTGCTTGTTGCAGCGGTGTCCTTGACAGCGGTGCTTGTGGCGGCGGTGTTTTTGGCAGCAGTGCTTGTGGCAGCGGTGTTTTTGGCAGCGGTTTAACTGCTGGTGGTCCTGTCTGTGGCAGTGGGGCTGCTGGCTGTCGCCTCCTGGGCAGCGGGGCTGCTGCTGGCGGTCCTGTCTGGGGGCAGCGAGGCTGCTGGCGGTCGCTCCCTGGGCAGCGGGGCTGCTGGCGGTCGCTCCCTGGGCAGCGGGGCTGCTGGCGGTCGCTCCCTGGGCAGCAGGGCTGCTGCTGGCGGTCCTGTCTGGGGAAGCGGGGCTGCTGGCGGTCCTGTCTTGGGCAGCGGGGCTGCTGCTGGCGGTCCTGTCTTGGGCACCGGGGCTGCTGCTGGCGGTCCTGTCTTGGGCACCGGGGCTGCTGCTGGCGGTCCTGTCTTGGGCAGCGGGGCTGCTGCTGGCGGTCCTGTCTTGGGCAGCGGGGCTGCTGCTGGCGGTCCTGTCTTGGGCAGCGGGGCTGCTGCTGGCGGTCGCTCCCTGGGCAGCGGGGCTGCTGCTGGCGGTCCTGTCTTGGGCAGCGGGGCTGCTGCTGGCGGTCGCTCCCTGGGCAGCGGGGCTGCTGCTGGCGGTCCTGTCTGGGGCAGTGGGGCCCCAAGGTTAGTGTCTTGGGCAGCGGGGCTGCTGCTGGCGGTCCTGTCTGGGGCAGTCGGGCTGCTGGCGGTCTGCTCCTGGGCAGCGGGGCTGATGGCGGTCTTCTCCGCCGCGCTGATCTTCCCAGACTTGCCGGTTTTCTTGTGCCCCTTTCCCACCTTGGAAGGTGTTCCAGCTGACTCAACACTCCCACCTGTACCCCTGGGAGCGGCTTTGGTGGCTGGTGTCTTCCCCCTCTCCCGCCGGGCACTAGCCAACTTCTGATGCTTGACAGGTGGGGGAATGTCTGTGCTGTGGCTCCTTGCCACACTGGCTGCCCTGCTGCCTGGTGCACTCCATAATCCGGTGACTACTGGCACCACTGGTCCTGCCGATGTTGTGGCTGAGGTGCTAGGTTGGGACCTGGAAAGTCGGGCCCTAGGAGACTGATGGGGTGGGGGAGGTGAGGGAAAGAGGTCAAGGTTGGACAGGAAAAGTTTCTTAGGAACACTGGGACGGGTAGATGGAGGGGGTTTGGGAGTGGAGGAAGAGGTAGTGGTCGTAGGAGTTGTCCGTTTGGTGACTTTGGGTGAAGGTGCATGGGCTGGAGGCTGTCGTGAGGTGGATGGCTTTTGGGTGGGTGTGTGGCTGCGTTTGTGTACCTTGGGAGGTGGCCTTACAGACACACTGGAAGAGGACACAGGGGATGTGTGAATGGTAGTGGGGGTGGTGACTGCACGTGAGCGGGGTGTGGTGGTGTGTGTACTGGTGATGGACGTAGTGGCTGAAGATGTAGTGCATGCAGGTGTGAGTGGAGACAAGACTGGAAGGGATTAGGGAGATGAGGAGGAGGGGTACACAGTGGAGGCAGTGGATGTTGGTATGTCTGCATGTGTGTGATACTTGTGTGAGTGCCTGTGGGATGTGTGGTGCTTATGTTTGCCAGAACTTCCTTTGTGTGTTGAGGTGTGTGCATGCTGGTCTGATTGTGTGCTTGGGATAGGCTGAGGTACAGGGGTGTGGGTCTGGGTGGAGGAAGTTGGAGGGGGGAGGCTAGAGACAGGGACAATGGCTGCCATCAGTGCTAAGGCTAGAGTCTGAAAAGCTCGTTGAAGGGCTGCCTGACCAGAATGATGGCCCTCCAGGAATGCATTGGTTTGTTGCAACTGCCTCTCTACACCCTGGATGGCATTCAAAATTACCTGAGGAGGTAAATGGCCTCCTCACTGAGGGCAGCAGGGGTGATTGGGGCAGGGGCTGAGGTGCCTGGGGCGAAGGTGATGCCCACCCTCCTGGGTGAGCGGGCACAGGGCAAAGGCTGAGGGGCTGCTGGGAGGGCAGTGCTGGAGGGGGAGGGGGGGGGGGCGGCTGTACCTGGAGATGCGGGGGACACAGATGGGCCCGCCACCTCAAGGGAGCTCCCATCAGAGGACGAGTCTGTATCACTGGTGTCGGCTCCTGTCCCCGCTGTGGAGCTCCCCTCGCCCTCCGTCCCACTGGTGAATTCGGAGTCCTTAGTGTCGCCCTCCAGGGCCATGTGGGATGCAGCTCCCTCCTACTCTGGTGCCACTGCTCCTCCGCCTGATGATGCTAATGCACACAAGTACAGGGAGACCACAAAAAGGGGGGAGACAGAAGAAAGACATGTTGAGTGCATGCATTACCGCTACCGTTCGTGGACACGACAGACACAGAAGCCCCCTGCACTACACCGCGCACTTGGGGTCCACTATTCAATCCCTTGGACATGGCCTACAAGGCTATGGCTGATATCTGCACACATGGATGTCACAGGAGCCAGACTAGGTGTAGTTGGCACTGTACCCAGGTGGGGTGGGGTGCCACAGGGTCTGCCTGAAAAAGGGGACTTAACTAGCAAACTCGCCCTGGCCTAGGCGAACCCACCTCCCCCACTCAGACACCTCCACTGCGCGCTGAATCAGCAGAATGAGAGTGTACTCACCCCCTTGTTGCTGCTGTGATGCCCTCAAGCGCCCATCCAACTCAGGATACGCCACCGCCAGGATCCTGAACATCAGAGGGGGCCATGGTGCAACGGGCACCCCTCCCACGTTGGGAGGCCATCCCCAGCTTGGCCTCCGCCGTCTTCTTGCTCCAGCGGCGAATGTCCTCCCATCTTTTACGGCAGTGGGTGCTCGGTCTGTGGTAGACCCCCAGGGTCCGGACTTCCTTGGCGATGCACGCCAAATATCCTTCTTCTGGCTGACCTGCAGGAATTGTACAGGGGAAAAAGAGAAGTTATTACCAACTGCACTGTCACAGTCATTGGCCCGCATCCCTACCCTTGCCATGTGGCACATGCACTCACCGTTGTTTCATGCACGCCTCATTCAACCCCCCCCCCTATCTTTCATCCACACCACTCCACACAGGCATTGCCCATACAGCATGCTCCCAGTGTACTTACCTGTTTGTCTGGAGGATCGTAGAGTAGCGTGTACTGGGGGAGGACCCCAGCCACAAGTTTCTCCAACTCCTCCGTGGTGAAGGCAGGGGCCCGTTCCCCCAGACGCACAAGCCATTGTCTCTTCCAGACTGAGGTCACAGCAGTACTTGTATTATAGGTCCTCTCCTGTCGAAGATCAGGTATTGAGTGATTGAACAGATTGAAAATGGCGGCCACGTCCGCAGCGGAGCGTAACGTCACCGCCGGCGTACATCGTCATTGGCTCCTGGGACTCATAGGGTTCAATGTTAACCAATGCAGAATTGCGCTGCGGTCTTCGACCGCCTACCGCGACGGTGTACAACGCCAGCGCAGTTACCTCACATCCCATTGTCCCACTTTACAGGTCAGGCAGCCGCCATTTCAGGGGCCCACATGGCTTTATTTTTAACTGCGTCACACATACCTATGCCTTGGCTCAACACTCATACAGGCATATTTCGGTTTATGAATAGTTTTCTGAGTAAGCTATGTTTATGTACCTCAGAGTTAGTTGACTCTGTGCTCGCTGTTGTCCTCAATAGGCACCGTCCGCTGGGACATGTGAGGAGATGGCGGCATCCTCCGGTGTACAGACCGCTGGTGGACCTATGGACAATGGAGGAAAGACATGTCATCATCACCTACAGACTTGATCGTGCCATAATCCTGGAACTGTGTGCCCAGTTGGAGCCAGACCTGATGTCAGCTATCCGCCATCCCACAGGAAGCCCCCTCAAGTGCAGGTGCTGTTAGTACTCCATTTCCTTGCAAGTGGGTCATTTCAAACAACAGTGGCCATAGCATCAGGGATGTCCCAGCCTATGTTTTCCAACGTGTTGTCCAGAGTGTTGTCTGCCCTGCTGAAACACATGCAGAGCTACATCGTTTTCCCTCAGGTGGAGGATTTGCCAACAGTGAAAGGTGACTTCTATGCCCTGGGACATATCCCCAACATCATAGGTGCCATTGATGAGACACATGTGGCCTTGGTCTCCCTGCAGGAGTGAACAGGTGTACAGAAACCGGAAGAGTTACCATTCGACGAATGTGCAGATGGTGTGTTTGGCAGACCAGTACATATCCCATGTTCAGGCCGAATTCCCTGGCTCAGTGTATGACGCTTACATCCTGCAGAATAGCAGCATCCCTTATGTGATGGGGCAACTCCAGAGGCACTGTGTGTGGCTACTAGGTGAGCACCTGGAACCAAATCATTGGGAATAGTTGTCTGGGTCTGGGGATATACCTAAGAGTTAGTGTGTGTCTAACAGTTGTCCCTCGTCATTTGCAGGTGACTCTGGTTACCCCAACCTGTCATGGCTACTGACCCCAGTGAGGAATCCCAGGACAAGGGCAGAGGAACACTACAATGAGGCACATGGGCGAAATAGGAGGGTTATAGAGAGGACCTTCGGGCTCCTGAAGGCCAGGTTCCGGTGCCTCCATATGACAGGTGGTTCCCTATTCTACTCACCGAAGAAGGTATGCCAGATCATCGTGGCCTGCTGTATGCTTCACAACTTGGCTTTGCGACGACAGGTGCCTTTTCTGGAGGAGGATGGTCCAGAAGGAGGTGTTGTGGCAGCTGTGGACCCTGTGGACAGTGAAGATGAGGAAGCAGAAGATGAGGACATCGACAACAGGAACTCTGTGATCCTGCAATACTTCCAGTGATACACAGGTAAGAAGACAAACCTGCCTACTACATGTACTTAAACACTGTTACCTCTCTACTGTCTGTCCTTTTCACCCAGGGTATGGTCACTGAGTTGTCACTTTCCCTTACGATTTCACAGATGTGGGTCCCACTGTGTGACATCTGCTTTGTTTCCTCATGGACTAGAGCTGTGTGACATAGGTATGTTGACATTACAATTGAAAAAGCATTTTGTCACAGTAATTGCTAATACACTAATTCGAAATCACAGACAGAATCCAGATTGTTTTGTGCTTTAAGGGTGTTTATTTAAGTGCTCAATATTGGAGAGGGTTGTAAAATGGTGAGGGTTGATGGTGGAGGAATGTCCATGGCAGAGTCCAGTCTATTAGTCTCACAGGTGCATTGTCCAAAGGGGCATAGGAAGTGGAGCTGGGGTGATTTGAGGATGGACAGGGTGACAATGTGGGACAAAAAGATGACAATCAGGGTGGTCCCATTTCTTGGCGGGGTCTTGGCATCGTTCTCTGTCTTTGACCTGGATCTCAGGGACTGCTTGCGGGGTGGTTCTCCATCTGCAGGGGGTGGGGTTCTGGTGTGGTGGTCCTGTGGCGGTGCCTCCTGTCCACTAGCACCGGCGGAGGTGGTGGGCAGTTCATCGTCCAGGCTAGTGTCAGGGGCCCCTTGTTGTGCCACAGTGTCCCTCCTAGTGTTGAGGACTTCCTTCAGCACCACTATGATGGTGCTCGGGGTGGAATTGATGGATCTGAGTTCCTCCCTGAAACCCAAATACGGTTCCTCCTGCAGCCGCTGGGTCTCCTGAAACTTGGCCAGTACCGTTACCATCGTATCCTGGGAATGATGGTAGGCTCCCATGATGTTGGAGAGGGCCTCTTGGAGAGTGGGTTCCCTGGGCCTGTCCTCCCCCTGTCGCACCGCAGCCCTCCCAGTTTCCCTGTTTCCCTGGGCATCTGCCCTCTGAACGGTGTGCCCACTGCCACTGCCCCCAGGTCCCTGGTGTTGTTGGGGTGGTGGGTTAGCCTGGGTTGCCTGTAGTGGTGGACACACTGCTGATTGACGTGTCCTGGGGACAAAGGTATGGGCCCGCTGGGTGGGTGCTGTGCTGGTGTTTCCAGAGGGGGGAAGCTCTGTGGTGGGCTGTGACTGTGTGAGGGGAACCGACTGTCCCGAGGTCCCAGATGGGCCGGGCTGGTCGTCTAGATCCAGTTGGACCGAGCTGCTGTCACCACTGTCGGCCCCTTCTGTTGGTGGTGTGGGCATGTCTGGACCCTCCTGTCCGGTGACGTTGGGTAGGGGTCCTGCAGGGATGTAAATGCATGCTTATTGCATCTGTGTGTGCCATGGTGTGCAATGGGTGGGTGACCCTGTACCCCAGTGCTTACATTCCTGTGTGGGACCTTGTGTGATGATGGTTTAGGGGGGTGTATGGATATGTGCAGTGGCCATGCTTTGGTGATGGGTGTCCATGCTTTGTTGTTGCATGCAGGGCTCCGTGTTGGGATGTGTGGTTTGTGATATTGGAACATTTGTGAGGAGTTGGAGTGATGGGGGTGAGGGCGAGGGTGGCGGTATGGGTTGGCATGCAGATAGGGTGGGGGAGATAGTATTAAAGATTAGACTTACCAGAGTCCATTCCTCCAGCTACTCCTGCGAGGCCCTCAGGATGCAGAATAGCCAAGACTTGCTCCTCCCATGTTGTTAGTTGTGGGGGAAGAGGTGGGGGTCTGCCGCCAGTTCTCTGAACTGCCAGGTGGTGTCTTGAGACCACGGAACACACCTTCCCCCATAGGTCGTTCCCCCTCTCCCTGATGCCATCCCTATTTCTTGGGTGCTGTCCCACTGCGTTGACCCTGTCCATTATTCTTCGCCATAACTCCATCTTCCTAGCTATGGAGGTGTGCTGCACCTGTGCTCCGAGTAGCTGTGGCTCTACCCGGATGATTTCCTCCACCATGACCCTGAGCTCCTCCTCAGAGAACCTGGGGTGTCTTTGCCATGCCATGGGGTGGTGTGGGTGATGTGTGGGAGGGTGTGTGTTGTGATGTGTGGGGTGATATTCAGTGGTGTGTTGTGTGAGGTGTGTGGATGTTATGTGGGTGATGGTGTTGAGTGCCTGTGGATGCTTGTTTGTAGATTGTGGTGTCTCTCTCTGGCCTTCTTTCAGAATTTTTGGTAGTAGAGGTTTGTGGGTGATGTGGGTGTGTGTTTTATATTGTATTGGGTGTGTGGGAGTGGTGTGTGTATGTGTATCAGGTGTGTGTATTTGGAATTGTCCAATGTGGTAGTGTTTTGTAAATGTGTGTGTATTTTGAGCGAGGCGGTGTGTACCGCCAATGGAATACCGCGGTTGAAAGACCGCCGTGTGGATTCGTGGGTCGTGATAGTGTGGGCGTATTCCTGTTGGCGTGCCAGTGGAGGATTTTTTATCGCCAGTTTATCACTGACCTTTGGTGTGGCGGACTTGTGTGGGTGTCTACGTTTTGGCAGATTCCGAGCTGTGGGTCATAATGACCGTGGCGGAATTCCGCTGCCGCGGCGGTGTGTTGGCAGTCTTCTGCAAGCTGCTTTTACCGCCAATGTTGTAATGACCACCTAAGTGATTTAGCAATTACAAAAGTTTAGGTCCAAACCAGGTTCATAAAAACATAGGGCAATTGTTGGACTTTTTTGCTTATGCAGGGTCATCCCCAATCTCTTTGCCTCCTGCCGCCTATTTCTTCTGACCTGTTGTTGTTGGCTTCAGAACTCTGAGCACTTTACCACTGCTAACCAGTGCTAAAATGCATATGCTCTCTGTGTAAAATGTATGTGTAATTGGATTTCCATGATTGGCATATTTGATTTACTGGTAAGTCCCTAGTACAGGGCACTAGAGGTGCCCAGGGCCTGTAAACCAAATGCAACTAGTGGGACTGCAGCACTAGTTGTGCCACCCACATTAGTAGCTCTGTAAACATGGCTCAGACCTGCCACTGCAGTGTGTGTGTGTGTGTGTGTGTGTGTGCAGTTTTAAACTGCCAATTCGACTTGGCAAGTGTACCCACTTGCCCGGCCTAAACCTTCCCTTTTCTTACATGTAAGACACCCCTAAGGTAGGCCCTAGGTCGCCCCATTGGCAGGGGCAGTGTATGTATAAGTAGGACATATGCTAATGTGTTTTATATGTCCTGACAGTGAAATACTGCCTAATTCGGTTTTCACTATTGCAAGGCCTATCTGTCTTATAGGTTACCATGGGGGCTGCCTTTAAATATGATTAAAGTGTAGATTCCCTTTGGGAGGGGATAGACATGTGGAGTTTTGGGTCTCTGAACTCACAATTTAAAAATACATCTTTTAGTAAAGTTGTTTTTGAGATTGTGTGATTGAAAATGCCACTTTTAGAAAGTGGGCATTTACTTGCTTAAACCGTTCTGTGACTCTGCCTGTTTGTGGATTCCTTGTCTGGATCAGTTTGACAGTTGGGCTGTTTGCACCTCTCCCTAGACAGTGACACAAAGGGAGCTGGAGTGTAGCCTGCATATCCTGAGGAACCATCTGTGCTGGGGGGGGGGGGGGGAGTGGTCACTTACACCAGAAAAGGCTGTGCCTGCCCTCACAATGCAGTCCCCAACCCCCTGGTGTGTGTCTGGGGCCTGGCCTGGACAAGGCAGGATTTCACAAACAATAGAGACTTTACTTTGAAATAACCCTACTTCAAAGGCCAAAATGGGTATAAGAAGAGCACCCAAAACCACAGACTTTAGATCACTTCTGGACGTTAAGAGAAACCTCTGCCTGGAGAAGAGCTGAGGAGAAGTGCTGCCCTACCTGTGACTGTGCTTGGTGGAGCTATCCTGCAGTTACTCCTTCTGTTTGTGCAAGAGGACAAAGACTGGACTTTGGTCTACATTCCTGCTTGTGAAGACATTTCCAAGGGCTTGTCCTGAGCTTGCCTCCTGTTGTTGAAGTCTCAGGGCCATCAAAGACTTCTCCTGCCAGCACCTGGACTCTCTGCTGAGACTCCTGCTCTGCCAAGTGGTGCCCTATCCAGTTCCTGGGGCCTTGACAGGTGAAGCTGGCAGACCAAGATTGAAAATCCAGGCACAGACCGCCTTGCGGGGAAATTTCCGACGCAACCTCCGAGACGCGGCTGAAGAAACAACGTGCCGCCTGCAGCGCAGCTGGAAGATTGACGCACGCAGCTGGAGAAACGACATGCAACGCTGCTAAAAGAGGCTGGTAACTTCGTAACCCACACAGCACGGTTTTGCTGATACCGTGCGGAGAAATGACGCAACACCTGTCCGGACCCGAGTGCTTGCCCGGATCGACTCATCACTCTCCTGCGTAGAGGGAAAATGACGCACACCGACCCGACCGGAGAAGGATGAGAAATTGACACATTGCTAATCTTTTTCTACTTTTCAGTCCTAACAGTGTTTTTACTGTTTACAAAAGGATTCAAGACTCTTTTGCTTTTAAAATGAATAACGTGACTTGTGTATATTGGATTTTTGTCGTCTTGGTCTTGTTTTGTTTAGATAAGTATTTCCTATTTTTCTAAACCTGTGTTGTCATTTTGTAGTGTTTTCACGGAGTTATTGTGTGTGTTGGTACAAATACTTTACACCTGGACTCTGAAGTAGAGCCTGCCTGCTCGTGCCAAGCTACTAAGGGGGTGAGCGGGAGTTAGCTGAGGGTGATTCTCCTTTACCCTGACTAGAGTGAGGGCCCTTGCTTGGACAGGGGGTAACCTGACTACCAACCAAGACCCCATTTCTAACAGCAAAGTTGACTATTAAACACACATTTTGAGAAAAATGAAGAAGGATAAGTGGAAAAAATAATTTTTAAGGGCTGATTCTTTACACCATTTAGTTACGAAGTATTTCAATACAGAAATATAAAAAATAAAAATAAAAATTGAGTTATAAATTCCATTCCCGATTGCCACAGTTACATGGTTTAGAAAAGTAGAGCACCAAATAATTTCAATTTTCAAGCAGCTGTTCGTTAGACAGCTCCAGTATAGCACAGATGTTCACAAAGAGGGGGTTCTCAGTTACTCTAGTAGATGCACACTGGTTCTCTGTGGATTTCAAATATTTATACTGCACTACATCTTAGCTACACAGAGCTTTGTTTTCCATTCCCAGACAGAGTTGGTAATGTTAGAAATGGAGTCTATAGTTGACAGTGGTTTGCACCCTGTCCAAGTAGGGACCCTCACTCTAGTCAGGGTGAGGGAGCCACAAAGCTAAGATAACCCCTTCTCACCCCCATGGTAGCTTGGCACGAGCAGTCAGGCTTATCTCAGAGGCAATGAGTAAAGTATTTGTACTCACACACACAGTAGCACAGTGAAAAGATCACAAAAGTACACCACACCCGTTGAGAAAAATAGCCAATATTTATCAGAATAAAACAAGACCACAACAGCAAAAATCCAACATATACAAGCAAAAGTACTTGAATGATATTCCCATGTTAGCCTATGGAAGAGATAGACCTTGCAGTAGTGAAAACCAAGTTTAGCATTATTTCGCTATCAGGACACGTAAAACACACCAGTACATGTCCTACCGTTTAAATACACAGCACTGCCCAGGGGCTGGCTTGGGGCTACCTTAGGGGTGACGTACATGTAGTAAAAGGGTAGGTTTGGGCCTGGCAACTGGGTGCACATGACAGAACGAACCTGCAGTTCCAAATTGCTCACACAAACAATGCAGTGACAGGTTTGAGACATGTTTACAGGGCTGTTCATGTGGGTGGCACAATCAGTACTGCAGGCCCACTAGTAGCGTTTGATGTCCAGGCCCTGGGCACCTTTGGTGCACTTTATTAAGGATTTACTAGTAAACCAAATATGCTAATTATAGATAAACCAGTCTGTGATGGGTCGCTCCGATCTGACCCACACTCTCCTCGGACTTGTGCTGACACTGGCACTTCCACACCGGAAGTAACCCGGGAGGGCGGCACTCTCATTGGTTCCCTGCCACCACCGCGGGATCTGATGGTCGTAAAAAGGAGGCTTCCTCCCTTTTCCGGGGAAGGCGCCAGGAGTAGGAGCTGGAGTGCACCGGAGTTTTCAACCAGAAAAGAACCGACGGTTCAGGAGGACGCCGACACCGAAGACGAGGAAACTGCTCTCTGGAGGAGCGGAACAACGTTGGAATTGGAGCCGGAGGAGTCCCGTTGTGAAGACCGCTGACACCGGGGAGCCCGTGAAAGAGCCACCACGCTTCAGGAGAAGCGTGGCCACTCCAGGTACGGGGTGCGGGACGAGGGAAAAAGGAGCGGGAGGCGGGAGTCGAAGAAAGGCGGGGAGGTGGGAAAGGAAACGGGCACTACACGGGAGCACTGATAAGGGGGGGGTGGTGAGAAGTATAAACCATTTAAAAAAAAACGCATAGAAGAAAGGAGGAAAAGACAAGGCACCCACCAGACAGAACAGGTCTAAGCAGTAAAAAAACCAAGACAGCGGAGAGACCAGTATACGTATATTAGTGCAGCAACCAAACCAGGAGAGACGAAAGGGAAAGTATGAGAGCAAAGAAGGCCCTATCACGCGAACAACGGGAGAAGAGGGGAAGATAAGAAAGAAAAGACAGCGAGGAAAGAAAAAGAAGAGAAAGCGAGAGAGAACCAGGGATGGAGATAAGAGAGTGAAGAGAAAAGATAGGGGAAAGGAAAACAGAGAGGAAAGGGAAAGAGAGAGAATACAGAAAACCAAACCCCACTCCCACATTTACCATATCTATTCTCTTCTCTTTCCACGCGCTTCCCGTGAGGTCCTGAAAGAAAGAAAAGAAGAAGACGAGATTTAGTGTCCAGAAGGAGAAGACATTGCAACCTTTCACCTAACAACAACTACCTTATACCTATACCATATATACCATCTAAAGACCAATAAATACAACCTTCCTAAACAAAAAAACCTGCGCAGTCTGGTGTCTTAGATCAGCCATCCTCGTACACAGTCACAAATACAATTTAGACAGAGAGCCCTTAGCACTTTAGCACTGGTCAACATTGGTAAAATGCCCAGAGTCCTAAAGCCAACAAGAACAGGTCAGAAGAAATAGGAGGAAGCAGGCAAAAAGTTTGGGGATGACCCTGCAGAAAGGGCTATGTCCAACAGTAGTCAAAGACAGCATTTATTTTGAGGTCTGATTTTTGTTTTTTTCAGCAGGTTGACACATTGACAGGTCCTAGCCATGTCAACTTTCTGGGGGTTCCACAATTTCCATCCCAGTTACACACAGCCAGTTAAATAGGTCTTCTTGCATTAGACTTTGGATCCTTTCAGTTTATTTGGCACTCTGAATGTGCAGGTATGAGTGCATCACATGACGTGAGCTTGACCAAGCAACAGATAGTGTACTGTGAGGTAAGGTGAAGGAAGAATAAGACAGCTGTTTGTGAACTTACTCTGAGCTGGGTTGATTTTTTGGTAACATTTATGCAACCTACTTTGTTTTTTTCTCCCCTAGCCCAAGCAACAAAGAAAATGGTAGCTGCAACTTTCCTGTCAAGTTTCGGCCAGCCAATCAGGGCCTTGCTTTTCGAGTGGATCCGCGTCCCTAGTTATCTATATATTTTTTCTGTTAACACCTCTTAAACTAACGAACAGATTTACACCAAATTACAAAAAGGGCTCTCTAGACCAAGATCCAGCTCTCTGTCAAATTTGATGTAATTCCGTTCAGCGGTTTGGGCTGTAGCCATGTCTAAAAATTGCAAAATTCCCATTGATATTGCATGGGGGGAAAATGTATTTTGTGATTCCCTCCCCCCACCCCCCCTATTTTCCTCAGCCCTGCTTGACTGTTCACTCTGAAAGTTTCCAGACAGCAGCTGAACTAACTTGCGTATTAGTTTTCACAATTTCGTGAAGGTTCATCAAACCGCACCAAAGTTATTAGCAATCAAAAAAACTATTTGTCTGTGAGAAACGTGTGTCCTAACTGTAACTATCGCCAGCAGCATGTGCAGATGTCTTGGCTGACTAAATTTTAAATTGTGTGGAAAGAGTTTTTGAATAAACATAAACTGACCTATGTAAAAACATGATCTCTGGACTCATGGCATTAATTGTAGTTATTGTAAATCTGCAAATAATAGAATGCAACTCTAAAACAGGTAATATTGTGTTCATATTCCTGAAATGTTTAGTAATAGTGAAGTGTGAGGATCCCTAGCAGCTCAGTCCTTTTCTGGGGTTTGTTCCAATACAAGTTTATAACTGCATAGGGCAGTGGTATAATGGTCAGGATTATTGCTACAGTTGTGGTATTGTTGGCTTATTTACTTTTCTATGAAAAGCTACAAGTTTCTGCTGTTAAAAGAAGGCACACAGTGAGTGTGACTTGCAAAAGAAGAGTGAAAAACGATGTGAAGCTTATTTATTTAAAAATGTTTTAAACAATCCATTTAGTTTACTGCTTAAAATTATGCCTGTGAAAACAGTTTCGCCTTTTTACATATGTTGTGTCTGCATTTGCTTTAATGTCTGGTTCGTATTTAGCAGACAGGCATGCACAACACAAGCACAGCACATGTAATACAAATATGACATACATTCACACTGACTATTTCTCTGCATAATTCTTAGGAAAACCATCACTATTTAAATGTTGACTGTAATGCACTTTCAAGGGGATTTATGATCAAATGTTATGTTTAATTTATTTTGCTTTTCTTTCAACAGCATTGGGATGTGTTCAAAAATATTACAGAAGTTTTCATCTTGGTTCCTGCCCTTCTTGGTCTGAAGGGTAATTTGGAAATGACGTTGGCATCTAGGCTTTCAACAGCAGTAAGTTTTCTACATTTTGAAACGGAGTAAGAGTATTATTTTAAAATGTAGCATAAACTACCCATACCATTACGTGATGACTGTATTAAGGGTATAGAATATGTGTAATAAGTACTGTTCTGTATTTAGCAGAAAGAAATACTACTTTAATTTAACATTGCAAGTTATTCACTGACAAGATTGTCATCTTTTGTTATCAGCCGTCAACATTCAGATCTTGTTTGAATTGTTTATTACTTAGATTGTATAATTGTCACATGGAGTATCCTGGTCTGTTGGACCTGTAATGTGTTTTCTGGAGATCCAATTCCACACCAGATATTAACAGAGAAGAATCCTCCATCTCTTTGCTAAAGGGACAATTTTAAGAGCTTTTGATTGTAACCTAAATGATGAAGAGAGTTCCAAAGGGACTTCTTCATGATTGAGCTGTTTGAGAGTTTCATATATGTTTTGTCCCCCAAGCAGATGAAACAGGGAATACTATTATAGTTAGAATTCATCTCCAAAGTTTCCAAATGCAGAATGTTCAATTACCCTCAATAAATATGTTTTTCAGATAATCTACCTTTTTATAAGTACAGGACTTAGACCTTTGTTAGATATCTTTCCATTAAAGACAATAGATTGTGCACCTCTCCCTGTGATTGCTGATTTGAAATTCCTGATTTGCAAAGTCTAACCTGCTATTATTTAAAACTCTCTGCATCTAATCTGAATGCCATGTTTGCAGTGAGGAAAAATTCTGCTAGGGTTGAGTATAAAGAAAATGGCAAAGGTATTGCTGTTTGGCTGTTGGGAAGAGCATCTATCCTTTGACTTTGATGAATCATATGTGGTTATTCACTTGGTTCTGAAAAAACGCATACATCATGCAAAGTAATACATTGAGTCCTGTAATAACACTCTTTGTGCATATTAATTCTCTCTTTCTAGAAGTGGAAGATGAATGTCATTACCTCATGCAAATCTTTGAGTGGGAACATTCTCTCTGGGGGAGGAGATGGGGGAGGGGGCTGGCCAGTCTTGTGCATAAACCAATAAAACATATGTGGAAAGGCAGTTGTTTTGCTTTACATCATTTTTGCAAAAAGAGTTGGTCAGCTCCAAGGCATGTTGGCTTCATAACCCTACCTTGTCTTTCTTTCATTATGAATGCTTTTTGCAGATGCCCTTAATACACTGCAAATAGTCAAACAAAATTATAAACATGAAAGACCGACATGTAGCAAACAAAATGTAAAAGACAAAGCATTTGAGAAATATGTGTGTAATTATAGAATAGTTTAGTCTATCATAGAAACTTCAGTTCAGTTAGATTCAGTTTCATTCCACACAGAAAGTACTATTGGAGTTACACACACAGTAGATCGTTAATGGGCAAAACGTTTGCAGGAAACACAAATGTGTGGCTTGTTTAATTATTGATCTAATGCAATTAGACAGTAAAACATTATGGAAGTGCATAATTGCAGTTTTGCTGTTAGGTTGTTTTAGTCGACTCCCTGCTTTATCAGAGGGCCTCTGGTAAGTTGGACATTTCACAGCTGGAACACTTGGGCCTCTGAATCCTTTTCAACCAACTTGAAGGCACATCACCATGCCAGGCCTGGGCCATATTGGTTCTCATTAAGTCTTTATCTTGTTCAACAAGGTTCCCAAGGTTTCTACTCTTGTACTCTTATAATAGTGATGGTCCTTTTGTCTTTGACCATTGCCCTTGCTTGTTCTCTGCCACTTTGGACCATCGTAATAGGTAATTGCGAGTTGTCAACTGTGAAGGCAAGCTGTGTACGTTCTTCATGGCAAAGTCCTTTTTGTGCATACAGTGATAGCAGCAGCACTGTTGTTAGAAGGTTATCTTTGGGCTTTTGTGTCACAGGTGAATCTATGCACATGTGTGTGCTGGATCCTGAGTTTTAATGCTTTTCCTTAGGTATTAGCTTTCCTGGAGTTTGGCTTTTTTTTACTTCTTGGGCAAAGATTAAAATCAGTAGTTGACACTAGGAGAAGCGTCAATAAAGCTGAGCCTCTGAGTAAGAATTAGGCTCCAGCTGATCTCCCTTTTTCCCATGCCCTTCTCTAAAGTGGAACAGTCTCTAGGTCATATAATTGTGGTGGCACAATTTAAGCCTATTTTAGGCATGAATGATGGTGTCTGGCTTACTGGCTGGACCTTTTTTTTAGGAAAATGGCCCTCGTTGCAGTTACCCCCCCCCCACACTTTTTGCCTGATATTCATGCTGACGTGACTGAGAGAGCTAACCAGTCCCCTGCACCAGTGTTCTCTCACTAAAAATGTACCATTGTTTCCACAATTGGCACACCCCTGGCACACAGATAAGTCCCTTATAAAAGGTACCAGTGGTACCAAGGGCCCGGTAAACAGGGAAGGTCCCTAAGGGCTGCAGCATGTGTTGTGCCACCCTAAGGGACCCCTCACCTAACACATGCACACTGCCATTGCAGATTGTGTGCGTTGGTGGGGAGAAAAAGGCAAAGTTGACATGGCATCCCCCTCAGGGTGCCATGCACACAAAACACTGCCTGTGGCATAGGTAAGTCACCCCTCTAGCAGGCCTTAAAGCCCTAAGGCAGGGTGCACTATACCACAGGTGAGGGCATAGTTGCATGAGCAATATGCCCCTACAGTGTCTAAGTCCATTGTTAGACATTGTAAGTACAGTGTGGCCATATTAAGTATATGGTCTGGGAGTTTGTCAAAACGAGCTCCTCAGTTCCATAATGGCTACATTGAATACTGGGAAGTTTAGTATCAAGCTTCTCAGAATAATAAAAACACACTGATGCCAGTGTTGGATTTATTAAAAAATGCACACAGAGGGCATCTGAGAGATGCCCCCTGTATTTTACCCAACCATTCAGTGCAGGACTGACTGGTCTGTGCCAGCCTGCCACTTTCAGATGAGTTTCTGACCCCATGGGGTGAGAGCCTTTGTGCTCTCTGGGTCCAGAAACAAAGCCTGCACTGGGTGGAGGTGCTTCACACCTCCCCCCTGCAGGAACTGTAACACCTAGCGGTGAGCCTCAAAGGCTTAGGCTTCATGTTACAATGCCCCAGGGCACTCCAGCTAGTGGAGATGCCCAGCCCCTGGACAAAGTCCCACTTTCGGCGGCAAGTCCAGAGGGATAATTAGGAAAAATAAGAAGGTGTCACCAACTCAGCCAGGACCACCCCTAAGATGTCCAGAGCTGAAGGGGCCCCCTCCTGGCAGAATCCTCCATCTTGGTTCGGAGGACAGGAACCGATAGGGTTAGGAATGTGCCCCCTCCCCAAAGGGAGTGGGCACAGAAAGGGTGTAGCTACCCTCGGGGACAGAAGCCATTGGCTACTGCCCTCTGACCCCTAAAAATACCCCATAATCTTGTATTTAAGGGCTCCCTGAACCAAGCTAGTCAGATTCCTGATAACCTCACAAGAAGAAGGACTGCTTAGCTGAAACCCTAGCAGAGAAGGAAATGAGACAGCAAAGGAGACAGACTACTGGCCTGTCTCCTGCTTCAAAGAACCTGCAGAAGAAAGGCGACGCGTCCTGCAGGTCCAGTGACCTCAGAAAAACCTCCAGAGGACTGCCTGCATCACAGAGGATCAAGAACTCCCGTGGACAGCGGCCCTGTGCAAAGAAGAAAAGAAGAAACCCCTTCTAAAGGACTCCCACCTCACTCCAGAAGCGTGAGTCCTAACCTCTCTGCACCTGATGCCCACAGCCCAACTCCAGATGGCCCAACCGACCAGAGAGGACCCCCCAGGCGACGGCGACCAAGTGCCCACCCTGAGTTGACCTCTCCACCCCACCCCTCCACGACAACGCCTGCAGAGGGAATACCGAGGACCCCCTGACCACGACTTCTCTGGATGAAGATAACCAACGCCAAAGGACCCACTGCAATCGCAGCCCCCCGGCCTTTGAGAAATTGACACCCAGTGCAGTGACCATCAACAGGCAGCCCTCTTCCCTGTCTGAACGGTGGTGTGCCCGAAACATCCGCCGGACCTCGTCTGTAGCGCCTGAGTGACCCCCAGGGTCCCCTCATAGAGTTTCATTGGAAACCCAACAGTCTCTTGCACCCTGCACCCAGCTGCCCCAGTGCTGCTGAGGGTGTGGAATTGGTGCCTACTTGTGCCTCTCCAGTGCTCCTCTAATCCCCCATGGTCTGTCCTCCGAGCCGCAGGTACTTACCTGCTGGCAGACTGAATTTCGAATACCCCCTGTCTCCATAGGAGCCCACTTTCAAATTGCTCAACTTTGATCTCTGCACCTGGCCGGCCCGTGTTGCTGGTGGTGGGTGTTTGGGGTTGACTTGAACCCCCAACAGTGGACTACATGTAAGCCAGAGACTGGAACTGTAAGTTGTGTACTTACCTCTAAAACTGTACTTTATTTTCTTCCCCCTGGAACTGTTCTGAAAATGCATTGTGCCCACTTTAAAAATAGATATTCTCTGTTTTCTTAAAAACTGTTTACTTGACTAATGTGAAACAAAGTTACATTGATGTATATGCTAAGTACTTACCTGCAACAGTATTTACTTCTGAAGTGAGTCTTGTGGTTCTAGTAATAAAAAAATAAAAACATTATTTTTCTCTGTAAAATCCTATTGGTCTAGAGTTAAGTCTTTGAGTGTGTGTTTCTTCTATTGCTTGTGTGTGTGTACAACAAATGCTTAACACTACCTTCTGATAAGCCTAACTGCTCAACTACACCACCTCAAATGGAGCATTAGGATTATCTATTATTGCCTCTGTCAAGCCTCTGGGGGAGCCCCTGGACTCTGTGCACACTATATCTCATTTTGATATAGTATATACAGAGCCAGATTCCCATATTGGTGGTAGCGGTGGGATCTACGACTTTGCATTTGCTGGACTACTCATTCAATAGCTGATCACATGACTAAGGCCCTCATTCTAAGGCTGGCGGGCGACGGAGGCCGCCCGCCAGACTTCCTCCCTCCAGAATACCGCACCGCGGTCGTTAGACCGCTGCGGCTATTCTTAGTTTTACACTGGGCTGGCGGGCGACCGCCAAAAGGCCGCCCGCCAGCCCAGTGTAAAACCCCCTTCCCACGAGGACGCCGGCTCAGAATTGAGCCGGCGGAGTGGGAAGGTGCGACGGGTGCAGTGGCACCCGTCGCGTATTTCAGTGTCTGCAATGCAGACACTGAAATACAAAGTGGGGCCCTCTTACGGGGGCCCCTGCAGTGCCCATGCCATTGGCATGGGCACTGCAGGGGCCCCCAGGGGCCCCACGACAACCCATACCGCCATCCTGTTCCTGGCGGGAGAACCGCCAGGAACAGGATGGCGGCTTGCTGCGCCGCCACGGGGGATTCCCAGGGCAGCGGAAAACCGGCGGGAGACCGCCGGTTTTCCGCATCTGACCGCGGCCAAACCGCTGCGGTCAGAATGCCCTGCGGGGCACCGCCAGCCTGTTGGCGGTGCTCCCGCCGACCCTGGCCCCGGCGGTCAAGGACCGCCGGGGTCAGAATCACCCCCTAAATTTCATAATTGCCTTTAGAAAACCTATTTTTGAATTTGACTATTTTTCCCAAATTTTTAAAAGTCCTGCTAGGGCCTTGGTTAAGACCCCCATTAGCTTCCCATATTGGTGGCAGCGGTGGGATCTACGACTTTGCATTTGCTGGACTACTCAGCCAATACCTGATCACATGACTAAACTCTGTAATTGCCTTTAGAAAACCTATTTTTGAATTTGACTATTTTTTCCAAATTTTTAAAAGTCCTGCTAGGGCCTTGGTTAAGACCCCCTTAGCATCTTTTTTTTAGATTTATAAGTCATTGTAAGTTAGGAATTTAGCAACTAGAAGTGTCATGAACTGCACTCGACTTCTCACCTCTGGATGCAGGATTGGAAAGCACACCCGGTCTTCTGCAGGTTGTGGATAATCCCAGATAGGGGCGACCCTTTCTAGTAGCCACGGTGCAGCTTGACAGGGAATGCCAAAGCAGACCGTACCCTCCAGAAGAAGTGCAAGAGGAAAAAAAACCAAGAACTGGGGAAAAACCTCAAACAGGAACTCCTAAAAAAGAAGAAAAAACAGGACTTCAAAACAGGAAAAAACAAGGCAAAAATACTCCAAGGCGAAGACAGGAATGACGAACAGGAGTGAAGAGCACTACCAAAGGAAGTGTTTGCAACGCAAGGTAGAGCAAGACTGAGCGGCTTATATACTGAAAAAGGGGAAGTGACATCAGAAGAAATGAAAAGAACACCATCTTGAACTGGGAAAAAGTCAATTGAAAAGAACAGGAAAAAAGAGGAAGTATATAAGAAAAAGAGCACGCTGGGAAATGCAAACAGGAAGAAGACAACGTGGACACCAACATGAACACGGAGAAAGGCAGAATACAGAGGCAAGAAAAAGAAAAGAAAAAGACCAGAAAGAAGACCACCACCGACAGGGGAGACAATAATGCCCTACAGTTGGTAAGGGCAACGCGACTGGGAGTGCAAAACATGCTTCCCGGTACGCGTTGCCAAAATGGCAAGAAAACGCGGGGAACGGCGCTCCGAGAATAGGCAGCGCGTTCCGACCGCGGAAAAAAGGGAGGTCGAGGCGTGGCGTTACAGTAGGTCCCCTCTCCGAGGCCCCAGGTTTGTCTGGGTGACGGGCAAAAAACAGGCGAACCAAATGGGGAGCATGGACAGAGGAGGCATCCTCCCAAGAACAGTCACTGAGAGGGTAGCCTTTCCAGTGAACCAAAAATTGCAGTCTGCGCCGAAAAAATCGGGAATCACAAAATTCCTGGATTTCATATTCAGGCTGGCCGTCAACAAAAAGAGGAGGAGGAGGACGCTGGAATTGTCAGTGGTAAGGATCAGAAACAAAGGGCTTTAATTGGGACACATGAAAAACTAGATGGACTCTCCAAGTATGAGGCAATCGCAGTCGCACAACAACAGGACTCAAGAATTGCAAAATCCGTATAGGGTCCATATAAACGTGGTTTGAATTTGACAGAAAATCGGGAGGGTAGAAATCTGGAAAAAAGCCACACCTTGTGGCCTACTTATACGAAGGTGCCGCTTGTCGATAACGATCTGCTTTTCGTTTCATTGCTTGTTTCGAAGCTAAGAGAGTTGTATGAAGTAGGCTCTGGATTTGGCAGATCCGATGTGCAAAAGAAGTGACTGCAGGAACAAAACAGGATGTACTGGGAACAGTAGATATTGCCCTAGGATGAAATCCATAGGTGCAATAAGAAGGTGTGGCCGTGGTTGCACTATGCACTGTGTTATTATAGGAGAACTCGGCAAGGGCAAGAAACTCCGACCAATTACTCTGAGTTGCCTTACAGTAACATCTCACATACTGTTGGAGTTCCTGATTCACTCGTTCAGTTTGACCATTTGTTTGTGGACGGAAACCAGAGGACCTTGATGTTTAATAAGGCTCTCGAGAATCGTGACACATATTGTGACCTTCTGTCCGAAATGACCTCTTGCGGAAGACCATGGAGGCGAAAAATATCCCGCATGAATATGCGACTCATTTCAGGGACTGTTGGTAACTTTTTTAAAGCTGTGAAATGTGCCATCTTGGTGAAAGAATCTACTGTTACCATGATTACGTGGTTACCAGAAGAGGTAGTTAAGGAACATATGAAATCCGTGGAAAGTGTACACCAAGGAGCTGAGGGAACCGGCAAAGGCCTTAATAAACCTGCTGACTTTGTTCGGGGTGTCTTGGTCTGAGCACATACTAGAAATGCTAAAACATAGGTTTCTGTATCTGTCTTAAGCAAAGGCCACCAAAAATGATAGTTGTAGCAGTTCCTGGGTCTTCTTGATTCCTTGATGCCCGGCTATCGGGGAATCGGGGAATTTGTAATGCCTCCGTCTGAACTTTCTTGGTAGCTAAAAAAAAAAAGAGCCTGCTGATGATAGAAGTAGTCGTCTTTCTTCTGCAAAAAAGGTGTCACACTATCCCATTCCGAAGTGGAAAGAAACTGGTACTCAGATTTAACACGTTCTTGAAAAGATTTTGGAGCTCCGATGATTCTACTAGACTCAATAATGTGTGGAGAAGAGTTCTTAGCGACGTCAGGATATCTATGGGATAAAGCATCTTCCACTGAATTCTGGGAGCCAGGTATGTATGTGATCACGAAATCATACTGGCTAAAGAAGAAAGCCCATCTTGCTTGAGGACTGTTGCGACACTGGAAACTTCGAAGACATTGTAAATTGTGGTGGTCAGTCCTGGCTTCAAAAGGCTCTCTGGATCCCATCAAGAAATGCCTCCATTCTTTACATGCTACTTTGAGAGCAAGTAATTCTCATTCCAGTACTGAATAATTGCGTTCTGCCTCTGATAAGATATGAGAAAGATAAAAGATATGATGTTCTGATCCATTGTTGTCTTGTTTCTGCAGCAGAACTGCCCCAATGGCACTGTCTGAGCCATCTGTCACAACTATAAATGTTTTGGTAATGTCAGGGTGTCGCAAAATGGGTGCTTGGGTAAAGGCCTTCTTTAATTATTGGAAAGTGCGTTCAGCATTCTCAGTCCAGACGAAGCCCTTCTTCAGATTCTCTTTCTTAATTGTTTGAGTAATGAAACTTTGTA
The DNA here is from genome assembly GCF_031143425.1 of Pleurodeles waltl. NCBI lineage: Eukaryota > Metazoa > Chordata > Amphibia > Caudata > Salamandridae > Pleurodeles > Pleurodeles waltl. Next base: position 602,261,814 of record NC_090442.1, on the reverse strand, counting down.
GGTAGGCAAAGTTCTGAATAAACTGGCGATAGAAGTTTGATAGCCCAAGGAAACATTGCGTTTCCTTTATTGACGATGGAGAAAGCCAATCAAAGATGTCGCTGACCTTGTCAGGGTCCATGGATATTCCGTGTTGATTAATACTGAATTCCAAATACTTCATTTCGGTCTTATGGAATTCGCACTTCTCTAGTTTACAAAATAACTGGTTTTTCTTAAGTCTTTCCAAGACCTGCAGTACATGTTCTGTATGTTGCTCAGGATCACAGGAATATATCAAGATATCATCCAGATAGATTAATACATATTTGTTTAATAAGTCAGAGAACACTGAATCCATGAATCGTTGGAAGACAGAAGGTGCATTGGTCAATCCGAAAGGCATGACACAGTACTTATAGTGTCCGAAAGGAGTACGAAAAGCTGTCTTCCATTCATCTGCTTCTTTGATCCATAAAATATTAAAGGCACCCCTTAAATCTAATTTGATGAACATCTTGGCTCCTTGAATGGCATCCAATAGATCCCAAATTAAGTATAACTGGTAACCATTCTTAATTGTTATTCTATTGAGTTCGAGAAAGTCGACACAAGGACGCCGATCTTTCGTCTTCTTGGGGACGAAGAAAAGAGGAGCCCCAGCAGGAGACGTAGAAGGAGCAATTAACCTGTTCTGTAAGTTGTCATCTAGGTATTCCTTGAGCACCTTCTTTTCTTGGTCTGTCAATGAATACATTCGACCAAAAGGTACGACTTCCTCGGGAACCAATGGAATAGCACAGTCATAGATCTGATGAGGAGGTAGAATGGGATTATTGGGTTTCTGAAAAATCCCAATATATTCCTGATAATAATCTGGGACTCCCTGAATCATGTTTATGGAGTTAGTATTATCCTTAGTTGACTGACAGGACCTTTTAGGAGACCAATAGGAGTTAGTGGAATAACCGTTCTGCTGACAAAACAAGAGATATAGAGATATAGTTCTCGTTTCCCAATTGATCTAGGGGTTGTATTGAGTTAACCAGGGTATTCCTAAAATCATGGTGTGATTCGGTGAGGCTATAAGATCAAAGGCAACATGTTCTTGGTGCCCCCCAAATGTCAGACAGAGTGTAGAAGTTGAGGCCACCACAGGACCTGATGTTAAAGGAGAGCCATCAGCCGTGGTTACCTGCTCAGTAGTCTCTTTAGGAATACATGGAATTCCTTTATTCATAGCCCAGGTCTCATCCAAATAGATTCCGCTGGCTCCACAATATATGAGCGCCAGGAGATGTTCTTCTTGATTTTGTGAGCTTTGTAACTTGACCGCGAGGATAAATAGGGTGGACATACTTTCTCTGGAGGAACATATCGATGGTACTTCAGCTCCTCCCGTCTTCTTCCTCCTTACAGGGGACAGGAGTTGGCATTTCCGCAGGTCTTGAGGGACGAACCGGGCAACTACGAATCAGATGGCCAGCTTTACCACAACACATACAAAGTCCCTTTCGTCTTCTATCCTCCCTTCCTTCAATTCCTTCAAGGAACAGGCTGGAGGAGAATGTACAAGTTCATCTTTAATTTCTTCACGCAGGCCTCGGCGGAACAAGGTTATAAAGGTGCGTTCCACCCAAGAGGTTTCAGCTGATGTTAAAGGAGAGCCATCAGCCGTGGTTACCTGCTCAGTAGTCTCTTTAGGAATACATGGAATTCCTTTATTCATAGCCCAGGTCTCATCCAAATAGATTCCGCTGGCTCCACAATATATGAGCGCCAGGAGATGTTTTTCTTGATTTTGTGAGCTTTGTAACTTGACCGCGAGGATAAATAGGGTGGACATACTTTCTCTGGAGGAACATATCGATGGTACTTCAGCTCCTCCCGTCTTCTTCCTCCTTACAGGGGACAGGAGTTGGCATTTCCGCAGGTCTTGAGGGACGAACCGGGCAACTACGAATCAGATGGCCAGCTTTACCACAACACATACAAAGTCCCTTTCGTCTTCTATCCTCCCTTCCTTCAATTCCTTCAAGGAACAGGCTGGAGGAGAATGTACAAGTTCATCTTTAATTTCTTCACGCAGGCCTCGGCGGAACAAGGTTATAAAGGTGCGTTCCACCCAAGAGGTTTCAGCTGATGTTAAAGGAGAGCCATCAGCCGTGGTTACCTGCTCAGTAGTCTCTTTAGGAATACATGGAATTCCTTTATTCATAGCCCAGGTCTCATCCAAATAGATTCCGCTGGCTCCACAATATATGAGCGCCAGGAGATGTTCTTCTTGATTTTGTGAGCTTTGTAACTTGACCGCGAGGATAAATAGGGTGGACATACTTTCTCTGGAGGAACATATCGATGGTACTTCAGCTCCTCCCGTCTTCTTCCTCCTTACAGGGGACGGGAGTTGGCATTTCCGCAGGTCTTGAGGGACGAACCGGGCAACTACGAATCAGATGGCCAGCTTTACCACAACACATACAAAGTCCCTTTCGTCTTCTATCCTCCCTTTCTGATTCAGTTAATGGACCACGGACGAGATCAATCTGCATGGGTTCTTCAGTGGGGGATGGAGAGGCTTCGGATGGAACATTGTCCGTTCGCCGACTGCTGGTACGAAAATACCAGACTGGTATGGAGCTCGCGTTCTACGTCTCTCCATCTTGTGCTCTCGTAGCCTATATTCAATGTACATGACTTGATCCATCAATTCCTTCAAGGAACAGGCTGGAGGAGAATGTACAAGTTCATCTTTAATTTCTTCACGCAGGCCTCGGCGGAACAAGGTTATAAAGGTGCGTTCCACCCAAGAGGTTTCAGCTGCCAGCTGTTTGAAACGAGTTATATACTGCAGAACATCCTGATTGCCCTGCTGTATATCACATAAGGCCTCCTCAGCAGCTGCTTCCACCCCAGGCCTCTCAAACATCTGTTTGAAAAGAGTCAGGAAAGCAGGGTAATTAGTCAGGACTGGATCTTCCGCAGAGACCAGAGGAGTCGCCCAAGCAAGTGCAGGACCAGACAAGGCGCTGATCAGATAGCCCATCTTAGCCTAATCGGAGGAAAATTGGAGTGGACGAAAGGCATCCAAAAACTCCTTTATCTTCAGAGGATCTCCTGAATATCGGGGAGTAGTGGCAGATACGGGTGGTATATCCATTGACCGGGAAGACAGGACTTGTCGTAGTGCAGTTTTCAGCCCATAATTGTTGTTACACTTGAGCTTGTTGTTGGACTGTCTGTAGCATGGCCTGAGCATTGTCTGCCCTCTCTCCCTGTGGACCTTCCATGGCTGCCTCGCAACGCGGAATCTTTTGGCGTTGAAATCTGTCACAAACTGCACTCAACTTCTCACCTCTGGATGCAGGATTGGAGAACACACCCGGTCTTCTGCAGGTTCTGGATAATCCCAGATAGGGGCAACCCTTTCTAGTAGCCACGGTGCCGCTTGACAGGGAACGCCAAAGCAGACCTTACCCTCCAGAAGGAGTCCCAGAGGAAAAAAAAAACCAAAACTGGGGAAAAACCTCAAACAGGAACTCCTAAAAAAAGAAGAAAAAAACAGGACTTTAAAACAGGAAAAAACAAGGCAAAAATACTCCAAGGCGAAGACAGGAACGACAAACAGGAGCGAAGAGCACTACCAAAGGAAGAGTTTGCAACGCAAGGTAGAGCAAGACTGAGTGGCTTATATACTGAAAAAGGGGAAGTGACATCACAGGGAATGAAAATAACACCATCTTGAATTGTGAAAAAGCCCATAGAAAAGAATAGGAAAAAAGAGGTAGTATATAAGAAAAAGAGCATGCTGGGAATTGCAAACATGAAGAAGACAACATGGTCACCAACATGAACACGAAGAAAGGCAGAAAACATAGGCAAGAAAAAGAAACAAAAAAGAAAAGATAAAAAACAGAAAGAAGACCACCACCACCGACGGGAGACCACAATGCCTTACAGCTGGTAAGGGCAATGCGACTGGGAGTGTAAAACATGTTTCCCGGTACGCGTTGCCAAAATGGCAAGAAAACACGGGGAACGGCGCTCTGAGAATGGGCAGCGCGTTCCGACCGCGGACAAAAGGGACGCCACGTGGAGGCACTGTGTTACAAGAAGTAGTTTTTAGTTCCTAAAAGTAAGCCCAAACTTTAGAAACAAAATGAGTAGCTCAGAGGACATGGTGATGGAACTCAACCTCACCCCTTACCTCCATGTTGGGATGAGAGTGTTAAGGAATGTCTGCAGACTCAAGAAAATCAAAACTGATTCCAACCCTACCAAGTTCAAGCTCCAGGAGCTCTTGGCAGAGTATTCAAGGGACCACCCTGCTGAGGAGGAAGACCTCCCCTCAGATGGGGAAGAAGTTAGGGATCAGGAGGTAGAACTCCCCCATCGTAACCTACTAGGGAGACCAGGGTTCTAAGATCCCTGTCTCCAAAGGTATCACTCAAAGGATATAGATCTTCCACAGGAGAGTCCAGCTCCTATGAGATCATTGAGGGCAGACTCAATGAAGAGGACATCCTTTTAGCAAGGATGGCCAAAAGATTAGCTTTGGAGAAACAGCTCCTGGCTATAGAAAGGGAGAGAAAGGTAATGGGTTTAGAACCCATAAATGGTGGCAGCAACAAAATAACTAGGGACAGAGAGTATTCTGACACCCCTAAAATTCCAAAAGGGTTTGTCCCCAAATATGAGGATGGTGATGACATCACCAAGTGGTTCATAGCCTTTGAGAGGGCCTGTTGAACCAGAAGATTAAAAAAGTCTCATTGGGGAGCTCTCCTTTGGGAACTGTTTACTGGTAAGTGTAGGAATAGGCTCCTCACACTCACTGATGCAGATGCTGACTCTTATGACCTCAAGGCTATCCTAATTGAGGGCTTTGAAGTCACCACTGCAGAGTATAAAATTAAGTTCAGGGGGGTTTCACAAAACCTTGAGCCAGTCCTGGGTTGATTTTGTAGACTACTCCAGTGAAAATACTGGATGGTTGGGTAACTGGAAATGAAGTGCATGACTATGATGGGCTTTATAATTTTTTTATGAAAGAACAAAATTTAAGTAACTGCGTCAATGAAACGTTGCATCAATAACTGGTAGACCTAGGTCCAGTTCTCCCCAAGAATTGAGAAAGAAGGCAAACCACTGGGTCAAGACTAGGGTAACCAAGACTTCCACTCGGGTGACCAAAAGAAAGGGGTTACAAAGCCTCTCCAGGAGAAAGTAGTTGACACTCCTAGAAATAAAGAAAAACGATTCCTCAGTATGCCCCCAAAAACCGGTTCAGGTGGGTTGGTCCCAAGACACATCCCAAAACAAAAGTGGGTACCAGGGTAAGAACTGAGATGCCACTATGGCATGGTGCCACAACTGTAGACATACAGGGCACCACACCAAGGACACTTCTTGTCCCAAAAAACAACCCCCCTAGCAAAACCCCAGGGGTGACCAGTGTAGCCATTGGGGATGACTCCTCAGATGAGGAGGTCCTCAAAGCCTTCAACTGGAAAATGGGCCCAACAGATAAGCTGGAGATTCCAGAGGGAAGTAGACACTTCCACCACCTCCTGGTGAATGGAATCCCAGCCACTGCCCTGAGAGACACTTGTGCCAGTCACACTATTGTGCATGACAGGCAGGTGCTCTCAAACCAGCACATCCCAGGTGAGACTGCCAGAGTAAGGGTTAGCCCTGCACAAGCTCACTAGTAGGTCTGTGGCTTTAGTGCCCCTAGATGTGGGTGGGACTTTAAGCTGGAGAAGGGTGGTAGGCAGTACAGATCTCCCCTTTGATTGTCTCTTTGGAAATGACTACCCAGAGGTTAGTCAGAGCCCAAAAGAGGAATTGGTCCGGTACCAGCCCTCTCCCAAAGGAATCTATAGCTACTGCCCCTGCAGTGTCTAAAGGTAGGCCCCAGAAGAAAAAAAAGAAAAAACAGTGCAGGAAAGGTGGACAGCCTTTAGCCAAGGTTCAAGCAAGCCAGGGAGATTCTGGTCCAGTAGGGGAGAACTCCAAAAATGGCACTGGTAAAGTCCAACCTGACCCACAAGAATTCCTGACTAGTCAGTCAACTGTTAAGCATGATTGGGTGAATCCTCAGCTAACAGAAGAAAAAGTGGAAGAAGGGGGTTTACTACAAGAAGTAGCAACCCCGCACTCTACCACAGCTGACAGGCGCCCTGAACCCAAAGAAGCCCGTAGCTTAGCTCCTTCCCTTGTTGGTATAGAGCTGAAGGTGTGGTTATGGGTACTGACAGCTGTCAGTGGCCTCTGCTGGGTGTTAGCCTTTATAGCTGCACTGTCCTTGGCATGGTGGTCTGACCCCATACCAAATAGCAAGTTAGGCCCCCTGACACTCTTGGTCATGGTGGGGTTACTCCAGCTTTGGGTAACCTCTTTGGGTAAGCTAGGGGTGACCCTGGCTAAAATAAGATTAGCAGAGGTGGATACCTCTAAACGCAAAATAAAAAGAATGGGTGAAGACCCTAAAAACACATACAAGAGGCAATTCAGATTGGGTTCTGTCACTGTTGAGGTAGGTCCATTCCCCAGAGGGAATGACCTAGACAGGAGGATGTAAGGCAGAGTAGGCCATGCAACAAAATAGCCTGTTTCCCTGCTTTTCCTCACCTGACAGACTAGGAAGACTCTCCCAGGTTTGGCTTATACTCCTGGCCTGTGTGCTGGGGGGGGCGGGGTGGGAGGCTTATATTGATGCTGACTTGACTTAGAGTGTGCTGGGACCCTGCAACCCAGGCCCTGGCAACAGTATTCTTTCAATAAAAATGTACCATTGTTTCCTCAATTGGCACACCCCTGGCACACAGATCAGTCCCTTGTAAAAGGTACCAGTGGTACCAAGGGCCCTGTGACCAGGGAAGGTCCCTAAGGGCTGCAGCATGTGTTGTGCCACCCTAAGGGACCCGTCACCTAACACATGCACACTGCCATTGCAGATTGTGTGTGTTGGTGGGGAGAAAAATGAAGAGTCGACATGGCATCCTCCTCAGGGTGCCATGCACACAAAACACTGCCTGTGGCGTAGGTAAGTCACCCCTCTAGCAGGCCTTACAGCCCTAAGGCAGGGTGCACTATACCACAGGTGGGGGAATAGCTGCATGAGCAATATGCCCCTACAGTGTCTAAGTCCATTCTTAGACATTGTAAGTACAGTGTGGCCATATTAAGTATATGGTCTGGGAGTTTGACAAAACAAACTCCTCAGTTCCATAATGTCTACATTGAATACTGGGAAGTTTGGTATCAAATGTCTCAAAATAATAAACCCACACTGATGCCAGTGTTAGATTTATTAAACAATGCACACAGAGGGCATCTCAGAGATGTCCTCTGTATTTTACCCAGTCATTCAGTGCCTGCCACTTTCAGATGAGTTTCTGACCCCATGGGGTGAGAGCCTTTGTGCTCTCTGGGGCCAGAAACAAAGCGTGCACTGGGTGGAGGTGCTTCACCCCACCACCCCCCTGCAGGAACTGTAATACCTAACGGTGAGCCTCGAAGGCTCAGGCTTTGTGTTACAATGCCCCAGGGCACTCCAGCTAGTGGAGATGCCCAGCCCCCAGACAAAGTCTCACTTTTGGCGGTAAGTCCGAGTGGATAATTAGGAAAAACAAGGAGGAGTGACAGCCTCATCCAGGACCACCCCTAAGGTGTCTAGAGCTGAAGTGACCCCCTCCTTGCAGAATCCTCCATCTTGGTTCAGAGGACACGGACCAATAGGGTTAGGAATGTGCCCCCTCCCCACAGGGAGTTAGCACAGGAAGGGCGTTGCCATCCTCGGGGACAGTAGCTATTGGCTACTGCCCTCTGACCTCTAAAAACGCCCCCAAATCTTGTATTTAAGGGCTCCCTGAACCAAGCTAGTCAGATTCCTGACGACCTCACAAGAAGTAGAAGGTCTGCTTAGCTGAAACCCCAACCGAGAAGGAAAGGAGACAACAACTGACTTGGCCCCAGCCCTACCGGCCTGTCTCCTGCTTCAAAGAACCTGCAGAAGAAAGGCGACGCGTCCTACAGGCCCAGCGACCTCTGAAAAACCTGCAGAGGACTTCCTGAATCACAGAGGATCAAGAACTCCTGTGGACAGCGGCCCTGTCCAAAGAAGATCCCCTTCTAGAGGACTCCCACCTCACTCCAGAAGCGGGAGTCCTAATCACTCTGCACCCGAAGCCAACGGCCCAAGTCCAGGTGGCCCAACCGACCATAGAGGACCCCCAGGCGACGGCATCCAAGGATGCTTGTTTCCGTTCCAGGGAGGACCTGGCCTGGCAGTTCGGGCTGGACTGTTCCCATGAGGAACAGGGTCAAGACTGATTTGCATATGGCTGGGTCCAAACTGGGGTGGCATGGTGAGCAAAAGAACGATGGATTAAACCCAGATCTGTGACTGGGGGTGAGTGTTTGTATTGTCAGCACTCCGTCCATCATCCTTTTGTGTTGCTGACGGTGTCCAAGTGCCAACCCAGCGTTGACTTCTCCACCCCTCCACGACGACGCCTGCAGAGGGAATCCCGAGGACCCCCCTGACCGCGACTGCCCTGGATGAAGATAACCAATGCCAAATGACCCACTGCACCCGCAGCCCCCAGGCCGGTGCAGCGACGATCAACAGGCGGCCCTCTTCCCTGAGCATTAGTATTATCTATTATTGCCTCTGTCGAGCCTCTGGGGAACCCCTGGACTCCGTGCACACTGTATCTCATTTTGATATAGTAAATACAGAGCCAGCTTCCTACAACTTTCTTTTGTCATTAACTGTTCTGCTAGATTTTTATATCTGTCAGTGGAGATGGAGATAGGGACAAAGATTGGGTCAAAGAAGAACTCATGCTTCTTTCTAGCCTCACTTCCCTTTCCTTCTCTTCTGAATGCCAACCTTTGTTTCTACATTTGCATCCTCCCCAAGTTAATTAAAAGGTTGACCTTGATTGGTGATTCTTGTTGGGCCACTGCAAAGTCTAGGTAATTGTCTACATGTACATTTTTGGATTCCTCTAATAACAAAGGAACCTGCACTCCTTTGATATGATGACTGGTACTAGTAGTTTCCATAATGTAAAGTAGTACCTAGAGAGTATGACCCCTGAAAAGAGCACTTTTGTTACTGTTGGCAAAGTGAAGGATTGCTGTGGTTATAATGGGGAGACATCCGCCCACTGCTAAGGCCGGAGTATGAGATGTGGTCTACTGTAATAAATCAGCTTGTTGCTTAAGTGTGTTGCATTCTGGGTAACTAGGATATACGGGACCCCCCCTCTAGAATTATCCATTGAGTCAAGACTCTGCTGTGCATGAGGGGGCTGCTGTTCTGGAATTTTATAGGCAGTTAGTGAATAATAATATGGAGTTATAGGTACCTGTGGGGAGATCCTGATAACAGTATTATCTTTCACATGGGATACCAGGGTACAGTACATCCTCAAGCTCAATTGTCTCTCATTTGCCTGAACTTGGGATAATGGATGCTATGCTCTGCTTATTGTATGGCCTCATACTTCAATGTGTGATGTGGTACCTTCTATGATTAAGCTGTGATGCGCTTGATTGCCAATGTTGATCATATGTTTTTGATAAAATGTGTTGGGACAGAAAAATCCCTCACATGGTGATGGAAATAAAAAACCCTACCCTAACTGCCCCAGCTGCAGTGATGCTGATTCTTGTCATGGAGGACAAAGACGGTTAATGCATGTACGCCATGACATAAGCGTGTCTCATGGATTTTTAGTCTTTCTGGACGGGGAGGAGCAACTGAAGCACTACCCCCATAGTGGTAAAGGGGAGAGCCAGTCCCTTCAATGCACTTCAAAGGGTGCATTTTGAGTCAGACAGGTTACTGGGAAGGGGCTTGGGTCTGTCTCGGCAAGGAGATGGGGCTGATAGGAGAATCATAAAGAGTAGGGCAGAGGCCGTGGAGTAACCTTTTGATACACATATCACTGTGGCTGGCATCCATGTGTGAAACTGTAGTCACACTCATGGGGCTATCGGATTTAGAGTTGCTCCTGCTGTGCCCAACTGCTTTCTGGAAGAGGGGCAGAGGATAGGGCACTTCAAAAGGAAGTAGACTCTTAACATGAACTTCAAAGACTCACACTCTAAATCGCATTTGATGTCTCAAAGTGGAGCTCAAGACCCCCAAAATTGTCAACTATCAAGCAGCCAGTGGGGCTGTGCGAGGTGGAGAAGCTCCTCAAGACTACTGCCTGTGTCTTTGAATGGGGGCCATGGCAAGCCAGTCTTCCATCACTGTCACTGCCAAAGACAAGTGTGCTCTGTGAGGAAGAGGAGAGCATTGGAGGGAGCGAGGTTCAGTGGTAGATCCAGAGCAATTGGATCCTGATAGCGTGTATTTAGGAGACAGCTGCTGCACCTACCCGGTTGTTGCCCTTTTGAAGGGCAAAGTCGGCAACCCTCCTATGCCAGAGGAGAGCCTCCATGAGCTTTGGTGCACATATCAGGTCATTGCCTGTGTCTCAGGTTTGAAATTGCAAACCTGTTTGCCAGATGAGGCCACTGTGAAGATTGCTGCCATGCTGATTGGACTATCACCCACTGCGGAGCAAAGTTGGCAACCGCGTGTGCCATCTGGGGCCTCCATGAAGATTTCTGCTGCGCTGATTGGGCCATAGGCCATGTACAAAGTGAGGGCGGTGACTTTGTGTGCCAAGGGTGGCGTTTGGGGAGGCAGGTTGGGTGATGGGGCACTAACACAAGGCAAGGAGCATGGTCTGGTTTAGACCGTTGTCATAAGCAGGAGAGTGCTGTGGTGACCCGAGCCGGCACAAACACTGACTGAGGACCAGCGATAGAAATGTTACCCTCCTTTCCTTGTGGAGTAGGATTCCAGGAAACTCACCAGCATTGGCGGAGCATTGAGCTCAGCCGCTGCTTTCGCAGGACCGCTTGTGAGAAATTCAAGGGTATCCGACTGCTGCCCCTTTGGGGCCACATCTGAAGAACTTACTGGAGACCACCACTGCAGCTTTGCAGCTTCAGCACCTGCAAAGGGGACACATTTGGAGACTCCGGTTGTTCAGATACTGCTTGTGCCCGTAAGGCTGATTGGGAACTTGTCTTCCATACAGCACTTTGGTGCTGGACCACTTTTGACTTTAATAAAGAGTGAAAGTGGAACTCCTGACACTTGGAGTACTCATGTGGCTTAACCTGAATGCCATCTATACTGAATGGGGAATAACCAATACTTATAGCCACTACCTAACATTCTCCCTCCACCATCCCCCTGCCTTGCACCCTACTAAAAATGAGCTTCAAGTGCCCCCTTTTCGGGGCGGGCGGCATTCCCCTCATAATGTTTAATCACTTTCTTCCCCTCTCGGTTGCCCCTTTGAAGCACGGGGCCTCTGCCTCCTGTGAGGTGCTGTCAGGCACTTTCAACTGTAGCTAGTACAGTTGCCTGAGGCGCCATGAGACACCAAGAGACCGTGGGGATTGTCAGTTGTTGCAGTGCATGTCTGACTACAGAAGCCCTCTCTGCTCGCTGTGTTCCCACACCTGCATGCACACTGCCAAGTAGTGTTCACAGTTCCCCACCTGTTTATTCATTCTGTATCACACCCACCCATTGTTTCTCCCTAAATTATTTTCCTAGTTTCAGTGGGGAGATTTTTCTTTCAACATTTTTGCATACACCTCATTATAATTTGCAGTTACTTCCTGCAGCCATATACCGTATTTTCTTTAAGGAAATGTGTAACTGTGCATGAAGAGTTCCTTTTCTGCGTCTCGTCTTCCGCCTAGTGCCACAATTCACCTAGCAATTAACTAGCATATTGTTGTAACTTCTAGAGCTATGTATATCTCATTGCAAGATTTACTGATTACAAATGTGTGGAATAGGCGAGCCTTGTAATGCTGGCTAAAGCTGTTAATGTGCATGTAAAGCACCGTAATGACACCTTCGACAACAACGACATGCGTCATTTCATTGTTTTTGGTCTGGTCTCCTAACACAGCAAGTGTCATCAGTTGCTGACCTCGGAGTTTTTCCAATGCTAGTTTTTTTTAATTGCTACCCCACTAGCAATACGTCTAATATTTTACATCCTTTTATGGCAGTTGCCTCTATTTTATTTTATTTCTTCATTTTCGATTTAAAATGCATTTTCCATCAGGTCCTTGTGGCAGTGACTGCCTATTTTATTCTTAAAGACAAGTTGCACTTTGGGCATTGCGTGCAATCATTATACTTTAGGGACCACACAGCGTTCTGTTTTCTCCCCCAGTCTTTTCTAGTATACCACAATTCCTTAGTTTAAGGTGGAAGATGTCAACCATTGAGTCTTTTACAGCAGAATCTAGCTGAAGTCCAACGGAGGCACCATAATATCAGCATCTGTTGGTCTTTTTGTTTATTTCCGCAGTTATCGGGGAGTCTCTTGATAGTATTTTTTTCTCAAGGCTTTGTGTTTTCGGACTATCTGTTTCAATTTTGTAGATTTTGACATTGGTCTCACCTTCCTGAGATCAGTTTACTTTTCTAACTATTTTGCTTACAGTTTTTTTTTTAAACTTTTCGATTTTCTGTAGCTGACACTTTGTTTTTTATTTATTTATGGTAAATAGGTATTTAGCAGGTTTATATCAACAGTAAATCATGTAGCTGGCATACTGCATTTTTTCTTTGACACCAAAGGTTTTCTTGTAATTTTTAGGTCTTGCATGTGACAGTGCATGCGCTGCCTCTTGCAAAGATTTTTTGTGACTAGGATTTTTTTTTTTTTTAAGGGTTTTTACTTACCGTCAGTGTTCATTGTCACTCTTGTTTTCTTGCTTCTCAATGGTAAGTGTGTGTGTGTTAGCGCTTGTTAGTTTCAGTTTGTCTTCATGTGTAGGCATTTTCACTGGAGCCTGGGCCAAGTACTCATTAAGTTAATTGGTGTTCTTCCACCCTTCTTGCGCTGGGATAGTGGTACCTTTTTTTTTTTTTTCCTTCTTGCAAGACAAATTCTCTAGCGTTTGGTGAGAACTTTGTAGGTGCAATTTACTTCATATCATAAAGCTATTTTTGTACAACAGGCAAACAAGTAATGAATCACTTTATGATGTAAAGTAATTTCATGCTTCAGTGTTGTTGCTGGGCTGCAAGCATGGAAACATAAAGCTTTGGAAAACGTGTGTTTGATGATGAATAAAATATCCTCTACATTATGAAACCGGTAACTCAGAAACATGCATTTTCACCCATTGTCACTTTTATTGATTATAAAGCTATAAACATACTCCCTTCCTTTAAGATGGTGTCCAGACAGTAAGGGCCTGGTTCATAAACTGCATTTCGTATTAAGTTTTGTAGTGCCACAAAACTTACTTCAAAGTGCTTTTCACAAACTGCACTTTTGTAAAAACATACAATTAAACAGTGACTTAAATTTTTTAGGAAGTCCCTTTCTCCATTATTTTCCATGTGAGGGTTTAGCAGTATCAGTGGTTTGCCATGTATAGTGTTGGATGTACTAGAAAAGTGTAAGTTACTACAAAAGAGCAGTGTGTGAATACCGAAAAGTAATAAACTTACTCAAAAGTGTAAGGTTCTTTTGTGAATCGGGCCATGTTTCAAGAATTAATGGTTGCAGATGTGCAACATTTACTTATTTGTTGGTTACCTGTTTTACAATTTAGGGGATGTATTATTTAACATTAAGCACGCAGTGTTTTCAATTACTTCCCTTTTATGTTGCTCTAACCACCCCTAAACCCTAAAATCGCCCTTACATCCCTTTACCTCTACCCAGCCCTGAACACCAAAATCACCCATACCTCCCTTCACCTCTGCCCACCACTGAACCCTAAATTTACCCTTTACCACCCTTACCCCTGTCCACCCCAAACACTCCTACCTCTTTTTACTTCTACCCACCCAAACGCTAATCTCACCCTTACCCCTCTTTACCTTTACCAACCCCAAACCCTACACTCACCCGCACCTCCCTCCCTTTTCCTACCCTCAAATTCTGAAATCACACCAACCCTGAATCCTAAATTCACCTATAACTCCCAATATCTCCACCCGTCCCTGAGCTCCAAAATCACCCTTACTTCCCATTACCCTCCCCGAAATCCTAAGATCACACTTATCTCCTTTAACCTCTACCAACCCCCAGGCCCTAAAATCATCCTATCTTTACCTCCATTTACCTCTACCTACCCCTTAAACCTAAAATCACTCTACCTTCCTTAACCTCTACCCACCACAAGCCTGAATTTATCCTAACCTCCCTATAGCTGTTCTTGTCCCCAGACCCTAAAATCACTCTTACTTCCCTTTACCTCTAGCCAGCTCGATCCCACAAATGCACTTTTTAAAAAACAAAATAAAAAGTATATTATTTAAAAAAAAAACCTGTGTTATACAGTACTGTGCGGTAAGGGGACAAATACTTACCTGCGTGGTAAAGACTGCGCAGTAAAGGTTATTTCCCCTCAGGCAGAACACATTCCCGCCCCTCCTTCAATATTCTCTTGCCTTCACCCTAGCACCTTTCAAACCTTTGGGTGGCATTGTTAGTTATGTTTTGCCCTTTGCTATGTTTGGTGGGCACCTTCACCTCTTTCACAGTTTCATCACCCTCCTTCTCCCCCATGCCTTATACTTTAGGTTTGTCCTGAGACCAAGCATGCGCTATCGCTTGTGGGACATTTTGTTCACTTACAGAGGGCTTAAAGCCCGCCCATTGCCATTGATTGACTTCATCATTATAAGCAACAAGGGAAACCCATGGATAACAAGGGACCAGGGGTTCACATATAATTATTAAAGAAACAATGGTCCCTAATTAAGAGATGGAAAAAAAAAAATATATATATATATATATATGCACATGGGGGAACAATCATACCCATATGCATAGTCAAATCAGCACAAGATATATTTTATTAGTAATCAAATTACAAAAAATTGATGTAAGTGTGAAAACATGTTCAATAAGAAAAGTCTCAGGCAAATTTGTGACAAAAATGAATACATCTGATAAGTCACAATTCATCAAAGACACAGCATAGCCCCTATGCATCTAGTGAGCAATTCACATGGGATCAAGGTGTCAAAGTGTGCGACGTATCGATCCTTTTAGCAATATTAGGATCATCATCAGGGGTAAAATTTAATGTAAGCCTAGGGGCACTGAACATGGAAGAGAAACTACATTAATATGGACTGGCCATGAGCAGTAAAAAGTTCAAAAGGCACTGCTACCATAATAGTAGGATAGGACCAATAAGCTTAATAGAAGGACAGAGTTGAAGATAACACTGTCATGTCAACTCACGTCAACCACGAGGAGAATCGGGTAATACTTATATTAACAGCCGGTGGGTGTTAGGAGCAACCTGCGTTCAGTACTCTCAGGTATATTTTATTTTAGTCCTGATGATGTGTCTGTTGAACTGTGACTTATCAGATGTATTTATTTTTGTCACAGATTTTTGTGAACATGGTTTCCCACCTGCATTTCTTTGTGTAATTTATTTGCTAATAAAATATATGTTGTGATTATTGGACAGTGCATATGGGTATGATTGTTCTCCCCTATGGGTATTAATATTGTTTTCATTCTCTTAATTAGGGACCATTGTTACTTTAATAATTGATAGTGAGTGCCATTTTCACTTCCTCTTTGTGTGCGTTTCCCTACTGTGGAACATGGCCCAGTTACTGGTTTTCTTGCCTAGTGTTCTTCACTGCTCCACTTTCAGAAGCACTTTATTTTCCTTTTACTTGCACCCCCTCCCTCTCTCTCCCCACTGCACTTTTGCTTGTCCTGCGCACCCCACCCCCTGCGTTATTGCTTTTCTCGTCCTCCCCCCCCCACCTCCTCCCCTGTTGTTCCCTGCCCTCCACCTCCTCCCCTTTCCTGCTTTGTAGCTTGCCACTGCCTGTCCCACCAGAAAAAAAGCACCTAAAAGTCACTCCAGTGGTTTCAAGATGCTACAGAAACGCTGACAGAGCTGCACTTCCTACTCTGCGTGGGCTTTTTAACACTGTCTTCAGGTGGGGCCAACATGACAAACTTAAGAGTTTTCCTTGAATGCCTTTTTTATATTTCATAGAAATAGCACAAGAACGGATATGGTTTTAAACTTCGCCACACTCAGTTTAGTTCCTACACAAGATGCTCCACTCCCAGGGCCAACCGTCCAGAAAAGTCCCCTGATATTTGCATATGTCACAACTGGAGGGAGACACACTCGTACACTAATAGTTAAACACATTTTTCTTATTTTACATTTATTTAACTACTGGTGTATGAGTGCCTTTTATATAATTGTGAGTTTCAGACATTGCAGCCACGCCATGATCCTTCTTGCTTTTGATAACTTGAAACCGTGTTAAATAGATTGCAACCCTTGCACCTATTTATGGATGGTGGTTATCATTTATTTTTTGTTATCATTGCTTATTTGTGTTTTACTCACACACCCTCAGCCTTTGGCATACATTTCCTGCCCCATTAAAGAAAGAATGAATTCGTATTTAATTTCTTGTTGGTTTACGTTTGCTGAAATGTTATTTTAATTTGTTCATGAAAACCTTTTTTTGTGTGAAGGCAGAGACTAATCCCATACTAAGTAAAAGGATCACTGTCCTTCGTGATCAGCGCTGGCTGTGTCATTGTGCTTTTGTGCCGTGCTGCATAGGAGCGACAGTGCTGTACAACATGGCAAAACGACATTGACAAAATCACTTATGTAAGAGCTTTTGACATTGCCAATGTTTGTTACTTTTGTAACTGGTACAGGGAGCTTTGATCCCTAGGCAACCCACCAAACTGCAGACCGTTGCCCTTAAATGCACCCCTTGAGTGAGTCCTTGGATAAATGACGCCCTGGCTAAATGATCCTATTGGCCTCCCCACCTTTAATCCTAAGAGGATAGGTCCTTTTTTATCCCTTCAGACTGAACTGTAGCTTGTGTCAGCTGAATTATGGTTTTGGGTTGCCAAGATGCAGTGGGGGTAATGGAAGCTGGCCTCCCAATGTAAAGTGAGGACCAGAGGCAATGGGGGCAGTATCGTATTTTTTTCTTTCAGATGTCATGGTCTGTGAGCATTGTTGTGTATACATTATTATAAAACTTTGCAAACATCAGTACAGATGATTTTAGGGTTACTTTTAATAGGTTGTGACATTTATTATTGTGTAAGAATGGAGTTTGCAAATCCCAGGAGGAATGCTGCCTGCAAAGGGAAAAAAACAATTCTTCCTACTGCTTTTCTGTGTGATGTAGTCTTGGGGGAATCCATGTTGCTTCCCACAGAGTAGTCTCAGAAAAATTCACCTGAGACCTTGCACACATAGGCAGATGCCCCTGCAGTCATCCTTCTGTACAAGGATGGAAAAACTCAAATCAATCCAATTAATTGGATCTTTGTAACATGAGTTGATGTGGACACTGATTCACACTGTGACTTCCGCCAGCTGCCGAACTTTGTAGATAAAACCTGAAGCTGCCCAGCAGCTCACTGATCCTATTCTGTATTTGAACTTGTGGTAACTCTTTCTTCTGAAGTGCATCCAGAGAGTGGGTCAGGCATTCTATCTACTGTCCCTTGGCACAGACAACGCCTTTTGCCTTACTGAAGCTGTGCTTGCCTGCTCTGCTGCTACTCTTGATTTTTGTGTAGTGACGGTGCTGTGTGTGGAAGCCATGCCAAAAATGTAAACTCAATGACTGGAGGTGTTCATAAACATCCATGGTGCTCCTGGAACCTCTCACAACGAGATAGAGGTGGGCTGCCCAGGACCTTAACAGATAGAAGTGCAGGTGAGAGGTTGATGAATCAGCCTTCTGAACACACCCCTCCCTGCACCAACATTTAATATTTTATTACATTTTCTTCTTCCATTTTTGACCTGGCATGTACAGCAGTCTTGCATCTGGTTAGCCATTGTAAGCCCCATGTGCTCCCCAAGCTGTTGATCCTTCATGTTCCATGATAGCCCTAAGGTGTTCCTTCCATGTACCCCCACCTGTAGGTTTGAACTCCGAGGCTCAGCCCGCTTTCCTTCCATGCACCTTATCAGTTGATATTGTTGTTTTCCCTTTGAGTTGCATTTAACAGTTTAAAGATATGTATGTGGATTTGCAAGCATGCTGTCCCTAACCGAAGAGATACAGAGTATCCTGTTTTGGCAGGAAGATATTATGATCCTCCATTTTGAGTGCTCGTGTTGGTTTCATTAGAACTTTGCAAAGAATAGTTGCTTCTGAGCCTTGTTTCTTTATCTGTAATGGCTGCATTGGTTCTGTCTTTTCCATCTTAGGTGTGCTTTGAGCTTCGTGAGCATTATTAATTCCCCTGTCAGGGGATCTCCTTGCGGGGATCACCCTGCTTCTGGAATAGCTTGGATCTTTCTTTTTAGGCGCTTTCTCTGGATAAGAGATTTGGATGAAATGTGCTCTTAGTTGTATTAGTTGTATCTTTCAAACTTCGTCTCATATTTTTTAAAACAACCCACTAAGACTTTCTGGAGTTTTGGTTTACTCTGATATTATAACTGAACTGTTCTCTACCTCCCTTTTCTAGTTAATTCATGCAGAATATTCGATTTTCAGTGTGTACTCTGTGTTCCAGTCTAGGACTTCAAAACTGTATGTATTCACATGTCCTTTCCAGTCTAGATTATGGAAATGTTCTTTTGGAAAACATAGCCCTCAAAGCAGACCTGTATGTAGCACAAAAGCAAGTCACAAGCAGCAAATAATTTGACTACCTTACTTCCATTCCCATACTTTCATAGTAGTTTCTTATCGAAGCCAGAAGCATTTGCAACCAGTCATGTTTAATTCAGAAAGCCATTGTCGCCCCCTTCTCCCCAATTACCTCAAAGGAGCTAAAAAAGCATGTTTGGCAGAGTCTACTCTCGTCATGATTATGAATCCCATCTTCTGAAGACACCAGTCTTCAAACAACAATGCACTCTACTTCAATCCTTTACGTTATGTGCTTAAGTATTGAAATTCTCCTCTCCTTCTCTCCAGAACAAGTACTCTTTTCCTGCTTTAAAAAAAAGCTAAACATTCTCGTGCACGGATGCCCATCAGTTTACTGGTTTCTTTGATTATCCATTTTTTGGTTTCTTTTTTTTTTTTGTTGATTTTCACCTTAAATTATTTTCCTCTTAATGCACGTGTGATTTTTTTTTTGGGGGGGATTCCATACAACATTTGACTTATTGTCTGTATAGCACGGTGACATCTGGTTAGCGTTGTTTGTGCTATATAAAACTGCAGGAATAAACAAAATAAATTTTGTGCAGGTTGGCTAAGCGAAGGTGGGTTTTACGTGATATCTAAAAGTTACGTTTCTGATCAATGTTACATAGGGATTTTTTTGGCAAGGGGAAAAAGTTTGAGTGCATTGCACAAAGTTGCTCATGAAACCAGCGCACTTCATACTTTTAATCGGTTTATATGACTTGCCCAAAGATTTCTGAGAAAACTAACCCAGCACCCCATAAGAAATGGCAAAAACATCTATTGACTTATGATAGTTCGATCTGCAAAGGAAACCACGAATCTAAGCTGCCAGTTTGTTGAGTGGTAGACATTCAACATTGCATCTTCAGTGATAAACCTAACATCTGTGGCTCCTGTTTTGGAAAAATAGTT
The DNA here is from genome assembly GCF_031143425.1 of Pleurodeles waltl. Taxonomy (NCBI): domain Eukaryota; kingdom Metazoa; phylum Chordata; class Amphibia; order Caudata; family Salamandridae; genus Pleurodeles; species Pleurodeles waltl. The sequence goes on along the minus strand of NC_090442.1, from coordinate 602,242,178 downwards.
GTTCGGGCCCAAGGGGTTGAGGACAGTAGTTTGGGCACACTATCCCCGGGGTGGGGGATCTTTTTCGCAGCAAAAATGACATTTGGGCATTCACTATTTAAGACTAATATGATTGGGGTAAGAAGCAATTCTTTGTAGCTTTTTTCCGCTTTAAGAAGAAACTAATGTCCTGACTGGTTATCTCAAAGTAACCAATCCAATCCCGCCCTTGTGACTGAACAAATTGTTACCCAGATTGTTTGCTGCCTTAGACCCCACATTGTTTTCAGACAAATCACTTGTGGGAAATGCTGTGTGCTCTGTAGCTCACTGTCCACGCAGAATTTGCTGGCTCTGGGTTCCAGTTCGCCAATTTCAAATGAAAAGTTTCTGCCTTGGCTATTTGGAATGAGTCTTGTCTACCTGTTCTTCCTCCAGAAATTCTACTAATGTCTGCCACGCAACTGCTTGCCTTAGTTATTTCAAGCACTCTGACCCTCATGATAAGTTCACCGGCAGTCTGGATTCGACTGGTAACTCTAGATAGTGTCTGTCAAACCGGTATTACAAGTTATACAGAATTATCACATTTATGACTTGTTTTACCTCCTGTATTTCGCTAGGAAAACGCTGATGAAATGTGTGCATGGGAAAGTGGTCAAGAAGAGGTAAAACGTGTGGGTATGGGATGCGTAAAGTCCGATACTGCATGTTCTGTATCACTCTGAGCTTCTTAACTTTGATTTCCCGGGGCGAAATTCGCAGCCCCTAACTACCACATTTATAAAGAGAGCCTGCGTTTAGTCACCCCACCACAAACTGTATATGCCCTGTGCGAAAAATAGAGTACAATAGCGATGGATCCCAGAAAAATAAAATACATATAATCAAACAATGACGCACAAGATATTCTTTGGCCAACCCCTGAAATTACGGATATTTCACCAGCAGGCGACTGCTCATAACCATAACCATAACCATAGCCATACCTCGCAGCTATAACAAATACTTTGATATTCTTATTTGCTGAATGCGAATGTCAACACGACGTTTGAATTGAAAGATATAGGCCCTCATTCCGACCCTGGCGGTTTCAAACCGCCAGGGTGGAGGGCAGAGGAAGCACCGCCAACAGGCTGGCGGTGCTTCCCGGGCTATTCTGACCGCGGCGGTAAAGCCGCGGTCAGAAAAGGGGAACCGGCGTTTTCCCGCCGGTTTTCCCCTGGCCCAGGGAATCCTCCATGGTGGCGCTGCTTGCAGCGCCGCCATGGGGATTCCGACCCCCTTCCCGCCAGCCTGTTCCTGGCGGTTTACACCGCCAGGAAGAGGCTGGCGGGAACGGGTGTCGTGGGGCCCCTGGGGGCCCCACAAAGATTTTCACTGTCTGCTTAGCAGACAGTGAAAATCGCGACAGGTGCTACTGCACCCGTAGCACCCCTGCAAATCCGCCGGCTCCATTCGGAGCCGGCTTCCTCTTTGCAGGGGCTTTCCCGCTGGGCCGGCTGGCGATCTTTTGGAGATCGCCCGCTGGCCCAGCGGGAAAGTTGAAATGACCCCCGCGGTCATTTTACCGCGATGCGGTCTTTGGGCGGTTTCCGCCCGGCGGGCGGTGCCCACCGCCCGCCAGGGTCGGGATGACCCCCATAGTATATGTTCCAAGGTTGCTGCCGTTTAAAAGTAGGATGCTACTGTACAACTAATTGAAAATGCATGCTAAGCTAAAACAAAATGCAGTCTTAATCGTTTGCCACTTGTATTATTAAGTGAAGGTTGTAAGATTTCAAGACCGTATAAGCCAGGTAGTTTAACTGTGTTGCGCATGCTATCCATAAGCCTGTGAATGTTACCAGTCACAAATAAGCATTAACCTAAAATAGATGGCATCATTGCAAGGTTGTATATTTCTTGTTAATGCTTTTATTATATTAAGACTTGGTGCATTTAAGCTGACACCATGTTTTTATTTTGACAGGTCAATGTTGGTAAAATGGATTCTCCAATTGAGAAGTGGAATCTAATAATTGGCAATTTAGCCTTGAAGCAGGTGAGTGCCTACAACCATATTCAACAACAGGACTGGTCCCTCAATGCTCTCCTTTCTGATGGTTAATATCCATAAAATAGTTCTTCGTTCTCCAGCGGCTTTCAGACTGACCTGTGCCCTTCCGGGTTATGTATATTAATACACTTTTATTTGATGCCTACTGGGGCTGTTACATCTTAATGTGTGCATGTAATGGGTGTCTCTCTTCAGTCTTGTTTATTATGTTAAACCGTAGACAGGCCAAAAGTACTGCTTTTGTAAATTAATTTTCACTTGAAGGAAATAAAAAAAAAGTTCTAGAAATGACGGGTTTCAATGAGAAGAATGGACTAAATGATCTGTGGTAGAGATTCTGCTCCTGTATTGGAAAATGGCAAAAAGATCTACATCCTCGTCCTTAGTGCAATTTAAAAAAGCAAAAAACAAAAAAAATAACCTTTAAGTTATTACAGTAGTATTTGCTCAGGCTTCATTAAGCAACTTACATTTTAAAGTGGTGGGACAGACAAAGGTTTTTTTGAAAAAAAAAAAAAAAAAAACAATGATTTAACTTTAAGTTTGTGGAGAACTTATGTGGCTCTCACCTCCATCCATTTAAGCCCTGCTCTCCTATCCAGTGCTAAATGTGTAATAAAAAAAAAACAAATAAAAATATAAGTGTAGAGCTAAAGCGTTTTTTATAGGAGTCAGGAGCTGCAGAATGCCCCCAAAAATGAGTGCTGGAGCTGATGCTTCTACTCATGCATCTTGAGCTGTGTCAGCAGAGTTCTCTATTTCTGCCTTTGATGGGCTGGTATATACTATCTCAAAGTGAGAGATAGTGTGCACACTTACTCCAGGCCAATAGTTTTTATATAGAAAAATATATTTTCTTAATTTATTTTAGAACCACATATTTCAAGATTTGAAGTAAATACATAAAATGCAAGGTACTCCACACAGGTAAGTTAGGAACTTTGAATTAGAGCAGTAACATACACAGTTTTAGTTAAAATGGCAATAAGCTATTTTAAAAGTGGACACAGTGTAAAAATCAACAGTTCCTGTGGGAGGTAAGTAATGGTTAGTTTCTCAGGTAAGTAAGGTACTTACAAGTTCAAGTTCCTGGGCTTAGGCAGCCCACCGTTGGGGGGGGTTCAAGGCAATCCCAAAGTCACCGCACCAGCAACACAGGGCCGGTCAGGTGCAGAGATCAAAGGAGGACCCGGAACACATAGGCGCCTATGAAGAACAGGGGTGCTCCAGTTCCAGTCTGGCAACAGGTAAGTACCTGCAGCAGGGGGGTTTTGTAGAACACTGAGGGGGACACAAGTAGGCACACAAAACACACCCTCAGCGGCACAGGGGCGGCCGGGTGCAGTGTGCAAAGCAGGCGTCGGGTTTGTAATAGAAATCAATGGAGGGACCCGGGGGTCACTCTAGCGGTGCTGGCAGGGCCCAGGGGGGCTTCTGGAACCAACCACCGACTGGGCTAGGCAGAGGGTCGCATGATGGTCACTCCTGGGCTGAGGGTGCAGTGCTTGGTCCGGGCATCGGGTTCCTTGTTACAGGCAGTTGCGGTCAAGGGGAGCCTCTGGATTCGCTCTGCATGCATCGCTGTGGGAGTCCAGGGGGGTCGTCTCGGGTTACTCACGAGGTCGCAGTCGCCTGGGAGTCCTCCCTGTAGTGTTGGTTCTCTGGAGCTTGAGCTGGGGGCATAGGGTGCAGAGGGTGAAGGCCCACGCTTCCGGCGGGAAGAGTGAGTTCTTTAAAAGTTGCTTCTTTGTTGCAAAAATGTTACTGTGGGTGAACAGTGCCAGTGTTCTCGGGAGTTTCTTGGTCCTTCGGGTTTCAGGGTAGTCCTCTGAGGCTTTCAGAGGTCGCTGGTCCCTGTCGGATGCGTCGCTGTGCAGTTTTCTTTGAGTCTGGAGACAGGCCGGTATGGCTGAGGCCAAATCAGTTGTCTCCGTCGTCTCTGCAGGGCTTTCAGGTCAGCAGTCCTTCTTCTTGTTGTAGGTTGCAGGAATTGGATTTTCTGGTTTCTGGGGTGCCCCTAAATACTAAATTTAGGGGTGTGTTTAGGACAGGAGGGCAGTAGCCAATGGCTACTGTCCTGGAGGGTGGCTACACCCTCTTTGTGCCTACTCCCTGAGGGGAGGGGGCACATCCCTAATCCTATTGGGGGAATCATCCAATCTCAAGATGGAGGATTTCTAAAGGCAGGGGACACCTCAGCTCAGGACACCTTAGGGGCTGTCCTGACTGGTGGGTGACTCCTACTTGTTTTTCTCATTATCTCCTCCAGCCCTGCTGCCAAAAGTGGAGGCAGTGGCCGGAGGGGGCGGAATCTCCACTAGCTGGGATGCCCTGGGGTGCTGTAACAAAAGGCATGAGCCTTTGAGGCTCACCGCCAGAGAAGCACCCAGTACAGGCTTTGTTCCTGCCAACAGAGTGACAAAGGCACTCTCCCCATATGGCCAACATCTCGTCTGGTTGTGGCAGGCTAGCAGAAACTGGTCAGCCTAGCACTAGGAGTCAGACTGGTATTCAGGGGGCATATCTAAGATGCCCTCTGGGTGCATTTTACAATAAATTCCACACTGGCATCAGTGTGCATTTATTGTGCTGAGAAGTTTGATATCAAACTTCCCAGATTTCAGTGTAGCTATTATGGAACTGTGGAGTTCTTATTTGACAAACTCCCAGACCATATACTCTTTATGGCTACACTGAACTTACAATGTCTAAGGTTTTGCTTAGACACTGTAGAGGCATAGTGCTCATGCACATATGCCCTCACCTGTGGTATAGTGCGCCCTGCCTTAGGGCTGCAAGGCTTGCTAGAGGGGTGACTTACCTATGCCACAGGCAGTGTGAGGTGGGCATGGCCCTGTGAGGGGAGTGCCATGTCGACTTAGTAATTTTCTCCACACTAGCACACCCATCTGTGAGACAGTGTGCATGTGCTAAGTGAGGGGTCCCCAGGGTGGCATAAGACATGCTGCAGCCCTTAGAGACCTTCCCTGGCATCAGGGCCCTTGGTACCAGGGGTACCATTTACAAGGGACTTATCTGAGTGCCAGGGCTGTGCCAATGGTGGGAACAAAGGTACAGTTTAGGGAAAGAACACTGGTGCTGGGGCCTGGTTAGCAGGGTCCCAGCACACTCTCAATCATAACTGGCATCAACAAAAGGCAAAAGGTCAGGGGGTAACATGCCAAGGAGGCATTTCCTTACACTCTCCTCCTCTGAAGGAGTGTATTTGGTGTGTTTTACCAATTTTGATGGCTAAAAAAACTAATAATATGCTTTTCATCTGGCTTTGTCTTTCAAGGTGGGCCTTTAGCAAAGAACAGACTGCAGTTGAGGATTGACCGTAACACGGCCAGTATCTTTGCTAAGCAATGAGCACCTCCACTGAAGGTCATTTCCTGTGAGGCATTCAGGAGCAAACACTGTTACTGTTTTGGTATTGTGTTTAAGGACCTTTGTGAAGATGCCTCACTTGTTCTGGAGCCTCAGCTTGCTTTTTTGAGAAGGAAACCATCAACTCACACACAGCTCTGAGTATGTACCTCATGCGATTGGGTTATCATGTGACTTGTGTCCCACAGGTACAAGGTGTTGTGTGTAGTAGATGCTCCGTTCAACCTGATCAATCAATCAATCAATCAGTGTTTGTTAAGCGCAACTACTCACCCGCGAGGGTCTCAAGGCGCTGAGGGTGTGGGGAGGGAAGGGAGGGCGCGTGGAGCGTCCATCAGTGCGGTGGTTCCTCAAATATCCATGTCTTCAAATAGCCATGTCTTCAGCTTTTTCGTGAAGTTGGGGAGGGGTGTAGTCCGTCTGAGGTGGGGTGGTACGGCGTTCCAGGCTGTGGTGGCGAGGTAGGAGAATGAGCGTCCCCCTGCTCTTGTTTTTCTGATGTGGGGTACTTCGGCAAGAGAGAGCTGGGCTGAGCGTAGGGTCCTGTGGGATATGTGGAAATTGAGTTGCCTGTTCAGGTAGGCTGGTCTGGTGTAGTGGAGGGCTTGGTGCGCGTGGATGAGGATCTTGAAGGTGATTCTTTTTACTGTTGGGAGCCAGTGTAGTGTGCATGGGTGCTTGGAGATGTGACAGTGTTGGGGTAGGTTGTGGACCATTTGCGGCATTCTGGGTGTTCTGCAGTTAGCGGGTGAGTTTCTTGTTGATTCTGGCGTGAAACGCGTTGCCGTAGTTCAATCTGCTGGTAACGAGGGCATGTGTGATGGTCTTTCGGTGTTCAAGGGGGATCCATCTGAATGTCTTGCGTAGGAGGTGGGAGGTGCGGAAGCAGGTGGATGCAACTGAGTTGATTTGACAGTCCATGTTGAGTTTGTAGTCCAGGATGATTCCGAGGTTGCGGGCTTGGTTCATGGGGGAGGTGGAGCTTCCGAAGGTGGAGGGCCACCAGGAGTCGTTCCACGTGTCGGGTTGATGGCCCATGATGAGTACTTCAGTTTTGTCTGCGTGGAGTTGTAGGCAGCTGCTTTTCATCCAGGTGGCGACTGCTTCAATGCCTTTGCGGAAAGTTGTGTCTGGCTGTGTTGGGTTCGTTGGATAGGGAGAGGAGTTGTGTGTTATCAGCGTTGGAGACGATGTTGAGTCCGTAGTTTCTGACGATGGCGGCTAGTGGGGCCATGTAGATGTTAAACAGCATGGGGCTGAGGGAGGATCCCTGAGGAACTCCGCTGGTGGTAGGTGTGGGGTCTGAGAGGAAAGGGGGAAGTATTACTCATTGAGTTCTGCCAGAGAGGAAAGATCAGATACAGTCGAGGGCCTTGTCTCTGATGCTGGCCTTGTGAAGTCTTGTGAAGTCTATTATAACACAGGTGAAGCTTTTTACTGCCATACATGGCACCCAAAAGGCATCAGAACCACCTTCACCACAAAATCCACCAAGGATGATAGATCCAGGTACAGATCTCTTCTATCAGTGGTTGTGCTTAGAGCCCATTAGTAGTAGTTTAAAAATTCAAATAAATATGTTTCAAAGAAAAGTTAGAAACTTATAGTCAGAAAAACAATATTTAGAAAAATAAAAGTTTACATAAAAACAATTGAATAAAAAAAGGGAAAAATGTATTTATTTAATTATTTTGTTATTGTAGTTTTATGTAGCTCATGGGCACAGAGCGGCATAGCTGTAATCTTCATAGTAACAAAAGAACAATAATCGTCTTAGAATAATCTTGAACAAAAATTGAGCCGTTGGGTGAGAGAATGCAGGAAAGTTAGGAAAAAATATGTCTTAGTGGGAGGAAAGCAACATTTTAGGAAACAAAGAAAGGTTGCAAGGCAGGGGGGTGGGATTTAAAAAAATATCTATTTGTCCATGAGACAGGTTGCTTCATAAATCGACTTGTCCTGTAAAAAAAAAATTCCACTTGTCCATTTGGTGACTTGTAGTGCGGCAACATATTATGGCAGCAATCTCAATATATAAGAGCTCTGATAATAGCTTCTCTTATTATGCCAGAGCTCATACTATTGATGGGTTCGAATACTAGCAATTCCCTTATGTTGCACCTTTCAGCAGATATACTCACTGAGGCTGGAGATAGGAGTAAGCAATAGTTCCAGTATGGAATGCCATTTTCAGTCTGTACAGACCTAGTAACTTGCATGTTTTAGTGGTGTTCACCAGCTCTTCTCTAATTTTTTTCCCCTACTGAGAAAGGTTGCAAATTTACCTCTGATGTGGGCAGAAGTAAAACATCTTCCAGGGTTGGAAAAAAGTGATTGGCGGTGAAATAGAACCTCTAAGCGCTAAACAGATTTTCACAAGAGCAAATCCACACGTGTATTTGCTTGTGATAAAAAGTAGTTCGCACATATTTTCTAGGAGTACTATATCCTAACCTACGTCTGTAAATTCTTGTGAATTCTTGAAAGTCATGAATCTGCATTAATGCAAGACATATACAATGGGTGCACTTTTGTGATTTTCTTTAAGAATTGGGCACCTAATTGTTTATCCAAGACATTTTATTGTTATTAAAATTCTATTTCTGTCCCTCTAGTTTTCAACTGACTTCACTGTGAATGACAGCATTTTCCTTTTTCTGAAGGAAAATATTGGCACATAATGTAATTTTATTTAGTTTGAGGAACTACTGTGACAATGTGTGCTTTTTGAGACCAGAAAAGATTTTTTGCCTTTTGCCAATATTTGTTAAGACGGTGAGGGCACGACAACTCCCACAACAATGAAGTTTTACAAAAACCATGGCAAAACAAGACACACATTGACAAAACGAAAAGGCTGACCATCAATTTCAGACCTATTGGCTTTGCCTGTGCTTGTTTATTTTCATGTTTCCCACAATCTTGTTGATACCGCCTACACTGATTATTCCATTAAGAATATTTTTGGGAAATACTGGTATGCATCAACACATTTTACTAAATGGGGCATCAAAGCAAAGGTACCTAAAATTCCACAGTAGTTTAACATAAAGTTTTGTTTCCCTAGGTGTATCTTTTAATAAGCATTTCATTTTGAAAGCAAGGACTCACTCTTGCTTTCAAGATAATGCAAATATTTGAATAATACAAAGAGAGCAGTCTAGTAGCGTTATAGTAGCATCTAATTGTTGGACTCTGCAAATGTCTACACTTTTGAATGCTTGAACCACTGTCAGTATTGCAGTTCGAGCTTGTAACATTTTCGTAAGAGTGCTCAACCTAATAATAAAGGCTTTGCATTAATGAAGAATAAATACAAGTTCGAACAGCATTACCATATGGACACAAATACTACATTAACTGGAGACAATGCCCTTCACTGAACCATAGTGTGGTACTGTAAACTTGCCGCCAAAGGGTTGGTGTTGCAGGTCCCAAGGACAAAATAAACATGAAAACTTGTTGTCCTTGACCCCAAACACTATGTCCTAGGTGTCCAGCTATAGGAATTCCACACCTCTGTAAGGAAGAGAGAAAAGTGGCCATGGGAAGGGGTAAGGGAAGGTGAAGCTACGGTGGGAAAACCAAGAGCGAAGAAATGAGAGAAGGGGAGATGTAGAATAAATTGGGCTAGGTGTGGGAAGCAAGTACGTTTAAGTAAAGGAGCAAGCATACGTTGAGAGAGTAAATATATGAGCTAGCAAGGCGTGAGAGAAAATAAGAAAGGTGAGAGAGGGGTAAGTAAAATATTGATAATGGGTCGGTGAGAAGGTTGCCAAGTATACAGGAATAATAAAGGAGCACAGAAAGAGTGAATATAGGAGTCAGCAGAGGGCGGAGAGTAATTAAAGAGCTAGCATAGGGTGTTGAAAAGAAAAAGCAACTGAGGAAAGAGAGGAATATGATTAGGGTGAGTTTGGAATTAAGAAATGGGTTTATGAAAAGGATAAGCTTTAGGTTGGCTTAAGGGTGAAGGTTAGATTAAGGCTAAAACGGTAAATGTTCTTCTAGATATGATGTAAATTAAAGGGTTAAGGCTAGGGTTTGGTTTTCACCTAGGTTTATGAGTAAAAATAGGGTGAGTGGAAGTGCATTCGAACAGTAGGATTAGATTTACTGTCCAGGTTAAGGGAAGGAATGGGTATGGGACAGTAACAGGATAAGCCTAGGCTTGGGGGGTGGGACTAAGCCTGCCAATGTGATGGATGCAAATCAGTAACGCTCCACCATGAGCCCTTTTAAAATCCTATAATCCAGTGAAATTCAGAGGCGTAGACTGGACGGACGAAGCTAAGCGGTGCAGCTGTGGGAGAGGGGGGGGCACCACCTCCAGCTGTGACAATGCCACAGACATGGATGGGGCTTCAAGGGACGGGGGCCACCCCACTCCGGAGCTACCGGATTGGACTCCGCCCTCCGTCCCGCACACCAGGGGACTGCTGCGGGCCCGACTGTGCCATGCGGGTGCTGGGGCCCGAGAGGGGAGACACAGAGGCGGCATTTGGCCCGCCCTTTGATTGGGACAGACACCCGGCGCCCAACTGGATCTATGAGAGCATTTCTGACTACCAGCAAGATGTGGCCGTTCCAATACTGAGCCATGAGTGCTTCTGGGCCTCCTTGATGCACAGTGACTTGAGACTCGCAGACATTACTGGGCGACTTGCCAGGGTCAACATACTGTCGCTGCTTCTGAACCTGGAGAATTCTGTTCTGCGGCAAAGTGAAGGGGGGGTTGTGTCCTCCTGCCCCTCTCTGGCCTGTCGTGGGGTGGCTCGGCACCCCCCCAGGGGAAAGGCCCATTCGCTCCAGCACCCGGGGAGACACATCATAGATCCAGAGACAGCTCTTACTGGTAACAGTCTTGTAGCACACATAGCACTTTCTACCCTGAACTCATCCCTGCCCATGTAGCAGGAGGCTAGAGCCCACTACGATCAGCGGTTGGGGTGCTGAGAGCAGGTAACACCCAGATGACAACGAATGCCCTCAACGCAACGGGGGTCCTATACTCAGACGGTCAATTGCTCACATTTGACCAGCTCATCAAGGACAACACCTTTCCATTCAGGCAATTTCTCACCTACCAACAAATGCGCAAATCCATGCGGCCCCTATGGTGGCATTTAGACACTGAGCCACGCTACACCCAGTCATAGAGACAGTATACATTATGGGCCCCAGACAGCATGTTAAAACCTGGCTCCACAGAGCCATTAAAGACATCTTAGGCACCATACTGACCCCACTCTGACACCAATGGAAGACAGACGTATGCAGGGAATTGAGGGTCAAGAAATGGGAGATAGCACAGTCTCACCCTAAGAGAGTCTGCATAACTCATGCTTTATGAACATTCACTTACATTTACTCCACAGGGCGTGCCTAGCTCTAGCCTGTTTGAATAGATATTACCCCACTGCTCAACTCGCATGCCCACTCTGCCCCCAAAGGGATGCAGACCTCCACTACATGCTATGGACCTGTCTGATGTTGCACCAATACTGGTCCACCATCCACGACACACTGGGGAAAGTGACAGAATTACCTGACCTCCACACATTGGAAGCCTGTTACCTTGCTACCTTCAAGCATAAAAAAACTCATAAAGTATGTTCCCGAATCGCGGCACAAGCACTCCTGCTGGCAGTCCGTACGATTACCTTGCACTGGTGAGCACCATGCCTGCCCCAATGGAGGCTTGGAGCGGGGCCTTGAACAAATGGGGGGCGTTGTAGGAGGAAGCACTGTGTAGTGAAGAAATATGTGACCTCTGCTGCTGTCCTATCTCCAACCACTGGACGGCGATCCTTGCCCACTTTCACCAGCACCCCTTAGATGACACCATGTCACCATGAGACAGGGCACTCAGTGCAGTCAGTACTCACAGCAATCTCCCGCGTCCATCGGTACAACTCTCCCTGCAGTAAAACAGAGATGCAGAACTCCCAGCTCATAAAAGCTACTCCCTTCTCCCCCCAGACCCACCGGCCTCATGCCCGGGTACCAGTAAGCTGAGTGCCCCTCTTCCACCCTCGTTACTTAGAAATTGATATATCATGCCATCCATCTCAGTGCGGTAAGCTAAGGACAAATTAAACAGCCACTGTACCCCAACCCCTCCCTGTTCTTTCCAGTTCAAATTCCTGAAAGGCATACAACAGCTCACCCCATTGACAGCGCTGTCAAACCAACACCTCTCGTACGCTCACAGAAAGTACAGCCCGCAGCGATGTTGATCCGAAGCTGCCGAAGCATTGCAGATAACACCAGATAACGTTTTCAATCACGTAACTGCATGACAGATTATGCTAATTCTGTTCCTACTTTATATGCCTGATGCTTTTTTTCTATTTGAATAAAACAAAAATACTAATAATAAAAATAAAAAAACAGGGTAAGCCTAGGTGTTTGGATTAAGGTGCATAACTGCAATTGTAATGAGTTGGGTTGAGGTTTCCGGTTAGGTGGTAGGGTCTGAATACCATAGAGCATGGATAAGTATCAGAAAAAATAAACATATTTATTTGAAAAGAGAAAGAAATTAGAAAGTTATGGTTTTTTAACTAACTTCCAATTACATCAGCTACATTCAATTTTGAACTATTTCTTTGTCACCATTGGGCTCACACAATTGACTTTTCCTATAGATTTTGAACTTTCACCTTAATTTCTCCCTCTAAACACCAGTCCAGTGCCATTGATCCTGACATTATCTGAGTTTGTTGCAACTGCACTAGATTGCCAAAAACAATCCACTTCTCTCACTTTTGTACATAAAGCAAACCATTTAGAAAGGGAGAAAGGGTTTCTTTCCCTACTTGAACTCCTACCTGGCCCTCCATGGATACACTTTCAGTGTAACAACACCTCCAGTACCAGTGTTTGAAGGCTCAACTACTGCACAACTTCAGGAGTTTGATACCGCCCCATTTTGTAACATGGAATATGATAGTTAGAATTTACTGTCCAATGAGCTGCAAAGTGCTCTTCCAAAATGTTAATTGGTTAGACCTTAAAAGTGTCATGACCTGGATTGTTCCAGTGCTTGCATACTTGGTTCTGGTTCTTCCTCTCTATCTTTGGTGTGGTGGTGCTTCTTCTTTTTGTAATTGATTTTGCTGATGAACCTGCCATTTGGCCTGTTGGATTTGTGTGGAGTCTTACACTGTGTAAGTATTTCTGTGATCCCTGATGTTTGTGCATGTGTACTATTTTGTGCTTGTGTGTGGGAGAGTAAGAGACTGAGGGTACAGTGTGTATGATCATCATTGTCAGTTCGGAAGTTACAGTCCGTGAGGGCCTGAGCTGGAGTGAGGATCCATTCTACTTATGTGGTGTCTACGCGATACTTCATACAGCTACGTGAAATTTATTCATCTTATGATCTTGGGTATATAGCTGCCAGTTTAACCTGCAAGTCAACTTAATCTACATTAGATGGCATTTTTATTTGAATTCTACACTGGGACTGCATCCTGTAGATTCTATATTCAGTGCACCACTGGACTTTGACCTTTGTTCCATAGAAGCCAGTAATCTTTAATGCAGGGAATGATGCAATTAACTTCCCTCATGTAAGACCAATATAGTTGACTGGTTTTGGATTACCTGGAGCTTTGATTTTCCTTGTGTAGATTTGTTTTGTTTTAATTAAACTACTTTAATCAAATTATTCGTGAACATATATTGATGGAAGAGCTTGATGTGCTATATATAGGTGCATACTTAACCATCTACTGATTGAGAGGTGTTTGCTAGTCTCGTGCTTCAGGAATGGAGTTTAGCTTTTGGGTTGTGCTAATATGTAATTTGCCTTTTTAGTAGTGCATAAAAGGATTACTGTCTTCTTAGAAACCACTCTTGAGCCAGGAATTTCCTGTAATAGTCTGCTTGTGCATCAAAATCATGCATTATTGCGCTTCTTGAGTGTATAAGTCTTCAGTTTCATTGTGTGTGAGGAGACCTTCCTTATAGTCTTACTGGGGCAACTTTACTGCATGCTATCCTTTGTTTGCAAAGAAATATAAACATAGGATAGCGAACATCTTAGAAATCCCAGCACAGGTAATCGTTTATGTATTACGTTTGCCTTTTTCTTTCACAAAATGTGGATGAGAAACATATGTAATTCATTTGAAAGCAGGAAAACAAACATATTTGAAATTACCAACAACATTAAAGACCAAATGTGGGCTTTATGTGGCAAATTGGACCTGGTAAAGCACAATATATGCAAATTGATAACTGAAATCGCCTAAAGGAATGCTTGCCATGAGCTCATGATGTCCTTTAAGGTATCAAACAGAGAACTGTCATCCTATGGCACACCTCACTGTACCCCTCTGTACAACCTGAAACATCTTAAATTGATCTCCTGGGCTGCAACGCTGCGTGGTCCATTTGGGGCACATTGCCATACTTTTTTTCTGGGGCATATAGCACTGTGCTTCCTTGGTTCACAAAGTCCTGTGCTCCCTAGGGCACATTGCTCCTTGTTCCTGTGCTGCACATCGGCCATATCTCGACTGCAGTACATCATCCAGTGCTCAGCCGTTCATTGTAATCCAGTGTTTCCCTGAATCACATCACACACTGCTTGTGCGAGTCACATTATCCAGTAGCAGCATGGCCGCAACACCCACTGCACCCTTGATGCTTATCGCACTCATTTGTATGACAGATAGGAGACTGGTGGTGTGATGGCATACATGAGTTTTTTTTTTTATCTAGTGGCATGGATGCATCAATTGCCTGTTTAAGTCTCTGGATTTGTTGATCAAGGTGCATTTCTGCATGCTCTGTATGTGCATGTATCTTACCAAAGACAAACCTATTGCCTTTATCAATACTTGATTAGTATATTAATATAATAGTGCAGTCTGGATAAAATTCGTACTCTTGTGATTACTGGTTTATTGTTCCTTGTTGTGTTGATTGTTCTAAGCATCATGAGTTGTTCGTTGAACATATTAATGGCTTTCTCAGTGTGCTAGGTGACCAGACATACAACCACCAAAAGAACAGGTGTGGCACTGGCAGGTACCTACTTGTATTTGGACTGGTGGTGCAATGCAAGGGCCTGGCTTTTATGGTTGTATTAGTCCTGAAAGCAGTTTCGGAGTAACTTGAAATTCTCTTTGTGCGGACCCTTTTCCAGTAAAACATGATACAATGCTCTGGGTGAGATGTATTTAATATACATTGCATGTCAGCTGATTGAATAAGCCAGTTATGCTCCCAGAAAAATAACTAAGGCCCACATTACAACACTGGCGGACGGTGGTAAAGAGGCAGTAAGACCGCCAACAGGCCGGCAGTAAAAAAAATGTAATCACGACCATGGCGGAAACCACCAACATAGACAGCCACTTTAACACTCCGACCACCACGGCGGTACAAACAAACAGCATGGCGGTCACCGGCAACAGACAGGCGGAAGACCATGTACCGTCCACACCATTATGAGAGGCCAATCTGCCACCTTTTCCAGGGCGGATTCAGCACAAACAAAAACACGGCGGAAACTGGACTTGGAAGGGAAAACTCTCACCTCTACACACCCCACGAGGAACCAGGACGCCATGGAGCCGGAACTACAAATTCTACCTGCCATTGTCTTCCTGCTCCTCTACCAGGAGCACCACCACCGACGGCGGCGACGACCACGGTGAGTACCGCACCTACAACACGGGAGGGGGGAGGGAAAAGAGAGTGACACACACATGCAACACCCCCACCCTCACCCACTACAACACACACACCAGTATATGCTGAAACATTACATTTACACCCCCCCAAACCCCTCCGGAAGGACACAACGACAAAAGGATTGTAATCAGGAAAAATCCATTACTCAAAAATATATATACACTACTAACAAATATGTACACCAAGAATACAAGTCCATGTACTGCACCCACATAGTCCGTGGACCACTGGGCCCAAAATGCATGGGCGAGGCCACACTCAATACCTGATCCAAACGGAGAGAACACTGCAGGGGCATCAGATCGAAATAAAACAGGCACCTCAGGGGGAAGGGAGGGGGGGGAGGCACCTCAGCAGGATGAATGCACGACGCCAGCTCCATGAGGGGGCTCCATGCCCATTGATGTATCCTGGGGAGTGCAAAGCCATAGTCTCTCAAGTCTCTCCAGTGGGTGGGTGGTTTGCCCACTGCTTTATCCTGGGGAGTGCAAAGCTGCATTCTCTCAAGTCTTTTCAGTGGGTGGTTTGCCCACTGCTTTATCTTGGGGAGTGCAAAGCCACAGTCTCTCAAGTGGATAACAGTCTCCACTGGTTCTGGAGGGGGCTTTGTGCCCAGAGTGCTTCGTCCTGCCAAGGACTGAGGTAGTGGATGTGATTCTCCACTGGTTCTGGAGGGGGCTTTGTGCCCAGAGTGCTTCATCCTGCCAAGGACAGAGGTAGTGGATGTGATTCTCCACTGGTTCTCGAGGGGGCTTTGTGCCCAGAGTGCTTCATCCTGCCAAGGACTGAGGTAATGGATGTGATTCTCCACTGGTTCTGGAGAGGGCTTTGTGCCCAGAGTGCTTCATCCTGACAAGGACTGAGGTAGTGGATCTGACACTCCACTGATGGTGGGCCAACATGGAAGCTGTCCAGGCCCCTGGAACTGACCACCAGCCTTGTACGACTGACCACTGGGGATGGCAGCCATGTCTGCGGTGGTGCCTCTGGTACAGGATGTGAGGTGGCCGCTACCGGCGGCCTCAGTAGATGCGGTGCTTGCGGCGCTCATTGGGCGGCGGAGCTGGTGGGGGGGCGGCTCACTGAGCGTGCTGCTGGCGGTGAGGTCCTGGGCGGCGGTGCTGGTGGGGGGGCTCACTGAGCGTGATGCTGGCAGCAGTGTCCTGGGCAGCGGTGCTGGTGGGGGGCTCACTGAGCGTGCTGCTGGCGGCGGTGTCCTGAGCGGCGGTGCCCGTGGCGGCGGTGCATGTGGCGGTGCCGGTGGCAGACTTGACCGCCGTGGAGGTTGGCGTGACTTCCCTTTCTTTCTCTGTCCCTTCCCCACCTTGGATGCTGGCGCAGCTGTCTTGCCACTCCCAACTATTGTCATGGCAGAGCCCTTGGTGGCAGGTGTTTTGGCCTTCTCCCTCCGGGCTGTGGCCAGCTTCTTTTTTTTTTTTGAGGTGGGGGAATGTCCTTGGCCTGGTTCCTTGAGACACTGGCTGCCCTGCTGCTTGGCGCACTCCAGAAGCCGGTTACTGCTGGCACCACTGTTCTGGTGATGTGGTGGCTGAGTTGCTGGGTTGGGACCTGGAAAGGCGGGCCCTAGGGGATGGAAGGGGTGGGGGAGGTATAGGGAAGAGGTCAAGGTTTGACAGGAAAAGTTTTTTAGACACACTGGGACGGGAAGATGGAGGGGGTTTGGGAGTGGACGAAGAGGTAGTGGTTGTAGGAGGTGTTTGTTTGCTGACTTTGGGCGAAGGTGCATGGGCTGGAGGCTGTCGTGAGGTGGATGGCTTTTGGGTGGGTGTGTGACTGCGTTTGAGTAGTTTGGGAGGTGGGCTTGCAGATACACTGGGAGAGGACATGGGATGTGTGAATGGTAGTGGGGGTGGTGAGTGCACGTGAGCGGTGTGTGGTGATGGGCGTGCTGGTGATGGATGTAGTGGCTGAAGATGTAGTGCATGGAGGTGTGAGTGGAGACGTGACAGGGAGGGAGAAGGGAGACGTGGAGGAGGGGGACACAGTGGGGGCAGTGGATGTTGGTATGTCTGCATGGGTATGATGCTTGTGTGAGTGCCTGTAGGATGTGTGGTGCTTATGTTTGCCAGAGCTACCCTTGTGTGTTGAGGTGTGTGCATGCTGGTCTGATAGTGTGCTTGGGATAGGCTGAGGTACTGGGGATTGGGTCTGGGTGGAGGAAGTTGGAGGGGGAGGCTGGACACAGGGACAATGGCTGCCGTCAGTGCTGAGGCCAGAGTCTGAAAAGCTCGCTGTTGGGCTGCCTGACCAGAATGAATGCCCTCCAGGTATGCATTTGTCTGTTGCAACTGCCTCTGTACACCCTGGATGGCATTCAGAATGGTAGACTGCCCAACAGTGAGGGATCTAAGGAGGTCAATGGCCTCCTCACTGAGGGCAGGAGGGCTGACAGGGGCAGGGGCTGAGGTGCCTGGGGTGAAGGAGATGCCCACCCTCCTGGGTGAGCGGCAATGGGGCACACACTGAGGGGCTGCTGGGAGGGCGGTGCTGGTGGGGGTGCACTACGCCATGCACTTAGAGTTCCCTAATTAATCACAGGGCCATGGGGTACAAGGCCTATGCCCGATTGCTGCACACATGGAAGTCACAGGAGCCTGACCAGGGGTAGATGGTTCTTAACACTGGTGGGGTGGGGTGCCACATAGCCTGCCTTACGAAGGGACCTTGCCTACAAAACTTGCCCTGGCCTAGGGGAACCCACTGCCCACCTCCCCCACCCAGACACCTCCCATGGGCGCTGAATCAGATGAATGTGACTGTATTCACCCCCTTGTGGCTGCTGTGATGCCCTCAAGCGCCCATCCAACTCCGGATACGCCACCGCCAGGATCTGGAACATCAGGGGGGTCATGGTGCGACAGGCACCCCTCCCACGTTGGGAGGCCATCCCCAGCTGGGCCTCCGCCGTCTTCTTGCTCCAGCGGCGAATGTCCTCTCCTCTTTTCCAGCAGTGGGTGCTCCGTCTGTGGTGGACCCCCAGGGTCCAGACGTCCTTGGTGATGGCACGCCAAATATCCTTCTTCTGGTGGGTGCTGACCTACAGGAATAGTACAGGGGAAAAGGAAAAACTATAACTGTCCAGACCGTCACAGTCATTGGCCCACGTTCCCACCCTTGCCCTGACGCACATCCACTCACCGTTGTTTCATGCACGCCTCATTCCTCCCCCCCATCTCCCATCCACACCACTCCAAACAGGCATTGCCCATACAGCATGCTCACAGTGTACTCACCTGTTTGTCTGGAGGGCCGTAGAGTAGCGTGTACTGGGGAGGACCCCATCCACTAGTTTGTCCCACTCCTCCGATGTGAAGGCAGGGGCCCTTTCCCCAGACACTTGAGCCATTGTCGCTTCCAGACTGAGGATACAGCAGCACTTGCAGTGTAGGCCCTCTCCTGTCGAAGATCAGGTATCAAGTGAGTGAACAGAGTGAAAATGGCGGTCACGTCCGCGGCGGTGCATACCGTCACCGCCGGCGTACATCGTCATTGGCTCTTGAGACCCATCGGGTCCAATGTTAACCAATGCAGGATTGCGCTGCGGTCTTCGACAGCCTACCGCGACGGTGTACAACGCCAGCGCAGTTACCTCATATCCCATTGTCCCACATTGCAGGTCAGGCAGCCGCCATTTCAGGGGGCCACATGGCATTCATTTTAAATGCGTCACACATATCTAGGCCTTGCATACACACTAAGACAGGAACATAGCGGATAGACACGTGTGCAATAAAGTTGTTTTTTCATACTTCAGTGTTGGCTGACCCTCTGATCGCTGTTCTCATCCATAGAGCACGTCCGCTGGGGCAGGTGAGGAGATGGCGGCATCCTCCGGTGTACAGACCGCTGGTGGACCTGTCGACAATGGAAGAGCGACATGTAATAGTCACCTACAGACTTGATCGTGCCACATTCCATGAACTGTGTGTCCAGTTGGAGTCAGACCTGATGTCAACTATCTTCCATCCCACAGGAATCCCCCCCCTCTAGTGCAGGTCCTGTCAGTTCTCCATTTCCTGGCAAGTGGTTCCTTTCAAACAGTGGCCATTGCATCAGGGATGTCCCAGCCTATGTTCTCCAACGTGTTGTCCAGGGTGTTGTCTGCCCTGGCGAAACACATGCGCAGCTACATCGTTTTCCCTCAGGTGGAGGATTTGCCTATAGTGAAAGGTGAACTTCTATGCCCATATCCCCAACATCATAGGTGTCATTGATTGGACATATGGGGCCTTGGTACCCCCTGCAGGAGTGAACAGGTGTACAGAAACCGGAAGAGTTACCATTCAATGAATGTGCAGATGGTGTGTTTGGCTGACCAGTACATCTCCCATGTGAACGCCAAGTTTCCTGGCTCAGTGCATGACGCTTACATTCTAAGGAATAGCAGCATCCCTTATGTGATGTGGCAACTCCAGAGACACCGTGTGTGGCTATTAGGTGAGGACATGGACCCTATACAGTGTGAATAGTTGTCTGGGTCTGGGGTTGTCCCTAAGGGTTAGTGTGTGTCTAACAGTTGTCCCTCGACATTTGCAGGTGACTCTGGCTACCCCAACCTGTCAGGGCTACTGACCCCAGTGAGGAATCCCAGGACAAGGGCAGAGGAACGCTACAATGAGGCACATGGGCAAACTAGGAGGGTTATAGAGAGGACCTTCGGCCTCCTGAAGGCCAGGTTCAGGTGCCTCCATATGACAGGTGGTTCCCTATACTACTCACCAAAGAAGGTGTGCCAGATCATCGTGGCCTGCTGTATGCTGCACTACTTGGCTTTGCGACGACAGGTGCCTTTTCTGCAGAAGGGTTGTCCAGTTGGAGGTCTTGTGGCAGCTGTGGAGCCTATGGACAGTGAAGAAGAGGAGGCAGAAGAAGAGGACATAGACAACAGAAACATCGTGATCCATCAATACTTCCATTGAGACACAGGTAAGAAGACCTCACTGCCTCCTACATCTGATTAAATTGTTCGACCTCTCATCTGTCTGTCACTTTCACCCAGTGTATGGACCCTGATTTGTCAATCCCTTTCGATTTCACAGATGTGGGTCCCACTGTGTGACCTCTGCTATGTTACCTCATGGACTAGAGCTGTGTGACATAGGTATGTTGACAATACAATGGACATTGGTATTTTCCTTAGTTATAGCTAATACACATTTGTGAAAGCACAGACTGACTCCAGATTGTTTTGTGATTCAAGGGTGTTTATTTAAGTGCAAAATAGTGGAGGGGGTTGTATAATGGTCAGGGGTGATGGTGGAGAAATGTCCATGGCAGAGTCTTTATTTGTCTCACAGGTGCATTGTCCAAAGGGGCATAGGAAGTGGAGTTAGGGCAGTTTAAGGATGGACAGGGTGACAAAGTGGGACAGAAGGATGACAATCAGGGTGGTCTCATTTTTTGGCAGGGGTCTTGGCATTGTTCTCTGTCTTTGTCCTGGATCTCGGGGACCGTTTGCGGGGTGGTTCTCCATCTGCAGGGGTTGGGGTGCTGGTGTCATGGTCCTGTGGCGGTGCCTCCTGTCCACTAGCGCCGGCGGAGGTGGTGGGCAGTTCATCGTCCAGGCTAGTGTCAGGGGCCCCTTGTTGTGCCACAGTGTCCCTCCTGGTGTTTGTTCACGAGGTCCTTCAGCACCCCTACAATGGTGCCCAGGGTAGTATTGATGGACTTGAGTTCCTCCCTGAACCCCAAATACTGTTCCTCCTGCAGCCGCTGGGTCTCCTGAAACTTGGCCAGTACCGTTGCCATCGTCTCCTGGGAATGATGGTAGGCTCCCATGATGTTGGAGAGGGCCTCTTGGAGAGTGGGTTCCCTGGGCCTGTCCTCCCCCTGTTGCACAGCAGCCCTCCCAGTTCCCCTGTGTTCCTGGGCCTCTGTCCCCTGAACCGTGTGCCCACTACCACTGCCCCCAGGTCCCTGCTGTTGTTGGGGTGGTGGGTTAGCCTGGGTTCCCTGTAGTGGTGGACACACTGCTGATTGACGTGTCCTTGGGACAGAGGTATGGGCCCGCTGGGTGGGTGCTGTGCTGGTGTTTCCTGAGGGGGTAGGCTCTGTGGTGGCCTGTGACTGTGTGAGGGGAACCGACTGTCCCGAGGTCCCAGATGGGCCGGGCTGGTCATCTAGATTCAGTTGGACAGAGCTGCTGTCACCTCTGTGGGCCTATTCTGTGGGTGGAGTGGACATGTCTGGAAACTCCTGTCTGGTTACTTTGGGTAGAGGTCCTGCAGGGGTGTAAATGCATAGTTTTAGTATCTGTGTGTGCCATGGTGTGCAATGGGTGGGTGACCCTGTACCCCAGTGCTTCCATTCCTGTGTAGGACCTTGTGTGATAATTGTTTAGGGGTCTGTGTGGGTATGTATAGTGGACATGCATTGGTGATGGATGTCCATGCTTTGTTGTTGCATGCAGGGCTTGGTGTTGGGATGGGTGGTTTGTCATAGTGGGACATATGTGAGGAGTTGGAGTGATGGGGGTGAGTGCGAGGGTGGGGGTATGTGATAGCATGCAGGTAGGGTGGGGGATGAAGTAGTTAAAGATTTAACTTACCAGAGTCCATTCCTCCAGCTACTCCTGCGAGGCCCTCAGGATGCAGTAGAGCCAAGACCTGCTCCGCCCATGTTGTTAGTTGTGGAGGTGGAGGGGGGGTTCCGCCTCCAGTCCTCTGAACCGCAATGTGGTGTCTTGAGATCACGGAACGCACCTTCCCCCGTAGGTCGTTCCACCTCTTCCTGATGTCATCCAGTGTTCTTGGGTGCTGTCCCACTGCATTGACCCTGTCCACGATTCTGCACCATAGCTCCATCTTCCTAGCTATGGTGGTGTGCTGCACCTGTGATCCGAATAGCTGTGGCTCTACCCGGATGATTTCCTCCACATGACCCTGAGCTCCTCCTCAGAAAACCTGGGGAGTCTTTGCGGTGCCATGGGGTGGTGTGGGTGATGTGTGAGGTGGTGTGTGTTGTGATGTGTGGGGTGATGTTTAGGGGTGTGTGGTGTTTTGTGCGTGGATGTGTATGTGTGATGGTGTTGTGTGCTCCTGTATGCTGGTGTTGTCTTTGCTTTGCTGTCTCGCTGGCCTTCTTCGGATTTTTGGGTAGTAAGGGTTTGTGGGTAATGTGGGTGTGTGATTTATATTGTATTGGGTGTGTGGGAGTGGTGTGTGTATGTGTATCAGGTGTGTGTATTTTGAGTTGTCCAATGTGGTTGTGTTTTGTAAGAGTGTGTGTATTTTGAGCACGGTGGTGTGTACTGCCAGTGGAATACCGCGGTTGAAAGACCGCCGCTTGGATTCGTGGGTCGTGATAGTGTGGGCGTATTCCTGTTGGCGTGACGGTGGATGTTTTGTTATCGCCAGTTTATCACTGGCCTTTGGTGTGGCGGACTTGTGTGGGGGTCTAGATTTTGCCGGTTTCTGAGCAGTGGGTTGTAATAGCTGTAGCGGCGGTGTGTTGGCGGTCTTCTGCACGGCGGTAAGCGGCTTTTACCGCCAATGTTGTAATGAGGGCCTAAGTGTGAAACAGCGGTACCGTAGCATTTTAATGCTTGGTCAGCCAACATAATTTGTGTGTACACCACAGTCCAATTACCCCACCCCAAATACATAAAAAATCTCATAATAAATAAAACATGAAGGTTCCTTTTTCACCAGAATGATGGTGCAAGTTAACTTTTACCTTGGGATATATAGGCCTAAAGAATTTATTTGGCACAGCAGTAAAATTATCGTGTTTGAAGCTGAGGTGATCAACGACCTATTCCTGGTCGACAAGAAACTCTGATTTTGGGCAAATCTGGAATAACCGCTCCACTGGAACACAACTCTTCAGTTATTAAGAGTACTTTATCTTTTGGCATTCGAGTCTGAAGAAGTCGTTGGCGCCGAGATGACTCTAGCATCCTAGCGCCTGCTCTTCAACAGAGAGGTACTTTGCCCCCTTTTGCCTATAGAATACCTCTGTGAAGACTATGACATAGTCCCTTCTAGGAATCCGGACCTGGATCATGTTCCTATGAGGGTCCCACTACCCCTTATACCCACCCTCCCCTGCCCAGTACCTTTAAGTAGCCTGCAGAGGCTCTATTGGTTACATTTAGAGCGGGGGGAAAAAAAGTAAGCCTTCTCTCTCTGACCCTACATATATCAACAATTACATCCCTCCAGACTCCCTGGTGGCACGCTGCTGCTTAAGTGACAGGCGATCCTCCTTCTCCTGACAAGGAGAGCATGCGCATAGATGCAGCTGGAAAAGAGGGTTATAGTCGGGGCCTCTACCCGCTGGCATATCGCCAATTCATTTGGTTTACTCTCACACTATGACAGGGCTCAGTGTGAGAATAAGGAGGATGTACTGCAGAACCTCCTTGATGAGCTCGGATATTGTGGCCAGATTCCTGGTCTGGCTCATCTCGAGGCTGAACATTCTTGTGGGGACCGTCCAAGTTCTAACTTCATAACCCAAGAATTAATCACAAAGCAGCGACCTTTGGTGTAAAACAGGGAGAGAAAGAGATGGGTCTTTCCCTCTCTGTTTTACATCTGTATTTCCTGAACGCACACATTTGAATGTGTTCTCGTTTGCGACAATGAACTAAAGGAGGTGCAGTGAAATAAAATATGTGCATAGGATGACACAATATGTTCAAGCGGGAAAGCACAGATAGATGCCAGATTTTCGGGTTTCACTTTGTGCAATTCAGCCGTTAGATGGTACTCTAGTATCCTCTTCGGAGAACCCCAATGCACACCTGTAAAACTACTTTTAAATCGTATGCATTTTTTACTTCTTATACCGGCCCCGTATGCTTTATATGCACCATTTGCTTCAGTTTGTCTCAGGATTTCCTTGCGTGAGACTCTCCAAACATTTCATGAAAATTAAGTTGAACTCATCTCCAGTTTTGATATTTGTAACTGGCCTGACATGCGCTAAGAAGTATAATGTGCTACAACCTTTCCTTAACTTTTTTTGGGCGATCGCCAAACCCCTGTGTTAAATCACTTTTCATTTTTTAAATAATTTTTCGGCCTATTAGCTAGACATGCCTCACAGAGCACGATTTTCTTCAGCATTCCTTAACATTTCCTTGAGAGAGGACACGGAAATCCCACTATTGTACGCAGCAGTATTTAAACACTAGCCAGGAATGACCAGTAATCCTACAATTGCACTTTTTGCCACAGTATAGACAAAGGCGCTCCTAATATTCTTAAGAAAACCTTTTTTGTATAATGTCTGAAGTGTTGGTACAGTTTTCTTTATATTGCATACAGTCATATCTAATAATAATACTAGTCCATTGTTTTTTAAAATGCCCCAGTGTTCCTTCTGAATTTGCATAGGAAAACCTCTAAGGGCCAGATGTAGCAAATTTGGAAATTGCAATTTGCGAGTCGGAGCGACTTGCAAATTGCAAGTCGCAATTTTCAATGCAGAACGGTGTCTCAGACACCGTCTGCGAGTCGGTATGGGGTCGCAGAGACCCACCTCATTAATATTAATGAGGTGGGTCGCAAATTGCGGCCCCATACCGACTATAGGCACTTGCAAACATGGAGGCCTCCTGTAGTCAGTAGACCTCCATGTTCGTGACTGTTTTTAAATAAAGCAGTTTTTTTTTTTTTTAAGTGTAGCCCGTTTTCCTTAAAGGAAAACGAGCTGCACTTAAAAAAAAAAAACGAAACCTTTAGTTTCGGTATTTTTTCAGGGCAGGCAGTGGTCCCTTGGACCACTACCTGCCCTGAAAAAATTGTTTTGGGTCCATTCACAAAGTGGAAGGAGTCCCATTGGGACCCCTTCCAATTTGCGAGTGGGTTACCATCCACTTGAAGTGGATGGTAACTGCGACACCATTTGCGACCGCATATGCGGTCGCAAATGGTATTGCATGCCACTCCGAATCACAAATAGGAAGGGAACACCCCTTCCTATTTGCGATTCTGAAATGCATATTGCGAGTCGGTCCCGACTCGCAATATGCATTTCTGCATAGGAAAATGCGATTTGCAAGTCGCAAACGGCAATTGTTGCCGTTTGCGACTTGCAAATCGTTTCCTGCATCTGGCCCTCAATCCCCTTGTAAAATCACTTGCCTGCCTAATGACTGTGCCAGAGCCAGGCCAGTTGAACATTCTTGGCTATACAACTGTCCACATTGGAATAGGGCAGATGCCTTAAAAAGGTGTTTTGGGCTGTCTGATTTCACTCAACTGGTTAGCCTCCTTTGGATCAGTGGAACACTCATTGCCCCGTCAAGGACCTCTACTAGTGGACCCAAGCTGTACACCTTCCTCTTGATTGTTATGCATAATTAGAAGTGCCTTGTTCCTAACATCCTAACTGTAAATACAGTATGTGCTAGTGTACCAATACAATTTGCATGAGCTCGAACACTATTGTGGTGTGATAGTAGCCACCCTGCCGTTGGAAGCTTACGGTACACCAGTACTCCTGAGCAATTTTCACTTGACGTGCAAGGAGGGAGGAGTATGAGTAGGAAAAGGAGGGAGGCAGGAGGAGGTGAGGTGATTGTTGTTGTACCTGCCCGCTCATCAAACTCTTCGTGCTCTGGATGCTAAGGGTGATCTAGTCCATCTGGGCCATAACCTGTTGCCCTCACCGTCCATCCCTGGGAGCCCTGTAGAGGCAGAGTCCCCAGCCTTCCTCAGCGACGTCTCTGGCATCTCCCAGTGGTTATAGGAGTTTGAACTCGTAGTCAGAATTTTTAAGTTACATGTTTGTTTAAGGTACTCACTCTAAGGGCAGATGTAATACTTAGCCTGCCGCTACACATTCATGTGCTCGTATGTTTGTATGGAAAGTTCAGCATTCAACCACTAAACTTTAAGGTCAAGCACTTGGGATATTAAAATGAAGGCATCTGCTAAACAGACATCATCTGCTTGACTGTTTTCTACCTATCATTGCCTGTCAGTTACTCGATAACTTAACCAGTGTACTTAGCTCACTGAAACCTTCTTTGCAATTAATTATGAACTACTGACAAACTTATTGTGAACTTCTCATGAATTCAAATGAAAATCCTTTTTATGAAGTGTTAACATGCCATTAAGAAGGGAGTGGAGAAGGGAAGCCGAAATAACTGAACAGTAGAAAATGATGGACTTTTGGTTGAGACACTGTAAGCTATACTTGTTCTGTTTCAAGGAATGGGGGATCTTGCAATAAATTTAACCTTCTGCCAAGGTTGATTGATTTTTTTTTGGGGGGGAAGTATGATGGTGCATCTGCAATTTGCAAATTACAACCTTATCCAGTAATTCTTATCCTTCTGTAAATGACGCAGAAACAGAGATGTGTGGCATGTACTCCAGCTCCAAAATGCTCTAGAGATGATGACTTCTCAGTATTATAACTATTAAGACAAGGAGACATTACTAGCAGGAGTTTCTTTCTTAGCAGAACTCAAAGAACCAACAAAACCCTTTAAGGTACATCTGGAATGATAACAAATAATATACATTTTAAAGACTCCCTTTAGTTGGCTTACAAAAAGTGCAATCAAGTAGTCTTTGGGATGATAAAAAGACAAAAAGAGACAGCAGTCAGTATCATTGATGGACAGGTATGAGTATTAACATTAATTCTATACTTGGTCCTGTCCAACCAGAAAGAATGTCATAATAATTAATGCAACCATATGTGGATCCTTCAGCCAGAATGGGACATCCTTTGAAGGATAAATGGTTCAACACAACAAACATGGAAAAAGAACACAAAGGAAAACATGAAAATAATACAGCAGAATCTAAAAAGGTCAAGGCTTGCTACTATTAGAGGATTATTGATTCATTTTTAATCCAGACTTCACAGTCTTCTCAAGATATTCCTGAAGATGATTTATTGAGTTACTTATTTATTAGAGCATTCCTTACCTATCTGGTCAACAAGTAAATAATTCCTTTATTATTGGCCATGGCTTGGTCAATAAAACACCATCATGGTAAAAACTAAATTCCACACCCAGTGTAATGATCTCTGCCCTGGTGAAATAATCTATTTCTGTGAATTAGCAAATTTATGCTTGGGGGAAAATTGAAGGCTATTTATCCTCTACAGATGACAAATTGAACAAACTTAACGTCATATTGATCTCTGCCCAAGGAAAGGCTAGGAAAAACAATAACTCATGTTCATGTGCTTCAGTATTAGATATACTTTTAGCATTTCTGAATGTATTGTAATCAGTGTTGGATGGCTTTAGATGAGATTCAAACAAAAAAGTCACAAGAAGACTGAGAAAGAGGGAGCCACTCAGAAGAATTAACTTAGTTCTCAAAAGATTCTAAAACCATTTCACTGAGTGCAGAAATCATCATATTCCCTCCTTGTTAGTGTGAATATTTGTGAATAAAACCCAGGCAGTCACCAGAAAGTTCTTAATAAACTGCCATTTTCAGTGGAACACAATAACGAGACAATGCCAGCTGTAGAGAATTTTGGCAGTGAATCATTACAAAGCCTACAATGTTACCCGCTTATCCAAAAAATGTGAGGAAGCTGAGTGAACAAGCAGGGTACCTGCAAGGAAATGCATGAATAAAAACAAAAAAACTAGACTGTCCTTATACCCAGTCTTTAAATCTTTTGATACACATTCCAAGCAGTCAAGGATGGATAAGCCTCTGGAGTGGAGACTTCTGAAATTAATCCTCAAAGCTAACGTCCCCTTCAGCTTAAATCTATAATGCCTTTAAGTTCTCAAAATACAACGTAATGCACAAATCAAAACATCATCAAGACGTACCACTGGGAAAAGAACAAATAAGGAAGGGGGTGAATCTAGTTAGTCAAGCAGCAATTAAATAACAACACAGTGAAACATGCTCTTAAGGACATTTGGAGAAAAAAAGTGCAAAAAGTTGATATAGAAATGCGATCTATTGGATCTTGTGCTGTCGCGTAGGCTCTCGTTATTCTAACAAGACTACTAAGTTTGGAGTGGCAGAATCGCGCGCGGTGTGGGAGGTTGAGTCTGACCCACTGCAAGTGATACCTGTCACTCCAATTTGGGTTTTGCTCCGGCTAGCTAGCAGTTCCTCATCTCTACCCAAGGGCAGGGATGATTGGGCAGCCGAGTGCATGACATAAATGGTTTCTCAGGGAAGCTGTGGTCACTCAGGTCACATCCGTTTCTCTCAGTTACGTTAGTCTCATATTCATAATGACAAACAGAGGCAGTGTATGTTTCAGTAAATTTTTAATGAAGCGACTGCATCTTATTTACCAAAGCGTGAGCTGCAATGACCAGGATGACACAACATAATAGGATTAGAATGGTGACGAAGAGAGTAAAGCATAAAAATAACGCTACCATATTGTCACTAGAGTCAATAGGTTAATTCCTATCTAGACTATAATAGAGCACAGCGTGTTAAGCTCTAAATCGGTCCTTCAGTTTCCCCCGGGAAGACACATCCCCCATACCTGAGCAAAGGCCTGAATTCTGCATTAGCCTCTGTAGGGAAGCATTCAGCGATCAGCATACAGTCATGGTTCTCTGGCTGGAGTCTCCCTCTAACGTGTGAATGACAGTGAAGTGTTTTTATAATAAAACAGCTGATGTTCTGAGAAAATGTCCCTACGTAAGGATGTGTGTTTTCTCCGAATGTCCGAGACTAAACTTATACCACGTTTACCGGCAACCTATCTTTCTATAGCCTTGGAAGAAGCACAGAATGAGCAAGTATGTCTTGTTAAAGAACGAAGTGCTGGCCTAGGCAAAAACAGTTAGATAGAAGAAAATAAAACAAGACCGTAAAAGTGACTGCTGCAACAATAATAATGCCAAGCTGAATAAAACATATCTAGGTGAAAGTGCACAGCGGCAAGCCTAGTATGCTAAAATAACATGCATGAAGCCTATAACTAAAATGCCTACACAATAGTGCCACAGTTGCATCGGCTGGGTGGGATGCCGAGCCATACAAACTAATCACTCATTCAAAACCTCTTAAAGAGGCTAGTACCTCGTTGATCCTGCACCCCCCTGAGTGCCTTCATACACTGCACACCCCCGGCTGTCAACATAGAAATTTTATTTTTCATGATCCTGAAAGCAATCCACAACAATCAGGCACAGTCTCGGTTGTCACACAATCAATATATTGTGTGCAGCTGCAAAGAATCACCACACCAACAAAGTCTTCTGGCAGGTGCAAGCTAGAATTCGCTGGTAGTACAATGATCAAGTTTCAAATTAAAATCAAATATATGGAGGCAAAAGACACACAAACCTAATTTAATAAATCCACAAGATCTGTCAAGTCTAGACATAGGCACATCACATGGAGTAACCAGCAACCTTGAAATCATCACATCCCTTGTTGTGATCCTTACTCTTCCCCTGCGTGCATCTGCAATAAGGTTAGAGTGTCACACTTTGCGTCCGCCCATTTTTGTTACTCTCATTCTATCTATAAACAGGGGAGCCCTAGTTGCCTTTGAAGACCTAGCTTCCTGCCACTTGGCCAGCAGGCGTGCCAAATAAGCAAAACTATTTTCAGGCTTTGCTACCTTTGCTTTTTTGTATAATCCCAGGTGGGAGTGTATAGTCTGCCTTTCACTTCTTGTACCAAGTTCTGAACCCCATCCCAGAATTAAGCAATCTCTGGACAATTCCAAAATAAATGGGCTTTGTCCACTGCAGGCGGTTGCACCTGGGACACATATCTGATACAATAGGATATATTTTATGTGACCTGAAAGGAGTCTGGTATGTCCTATGGAGTATTTCAAATTGGATCACTTCTAAACTTACATTACGCAATAACTTTTTGGGGTACTGAATAATTTTGGCCCATTCCTTAAGTGTAAAGTGTAAAGATTCTTGATCGGTGAGACTGTTCAGTGGGAAAATCTCTACTTTGGATTGATGCTTAAGGCTTTAATACAGAGCTGTGAAAGATCTCCTTGCCGCGCCATGTGTCTGTACTGTCTGCAAGGTATATGGTAGGTTCAGTCTTGCCTGTGTCAAAACAGACCTTATCTTCCTTGTCAGTGCTCCATATATCAGGGACTGACACACTTGACGCTGCATGTTCTCTCTCAGTTTCTCAAATGTAAAGGGGATGGTTGTCATATCTATATCCCAGCTTAATGATGTTAGCTTCACTTTTTGTCAAACACACTGGAACGTGTCTATGTGTGCGCAGCTTAGGTCTTCTTCGTGTTAGTATGAATAATACATCTTCTCCAACTGCATTTGGGTGGCTCAACAGTGTAATGCAGATGTAAATTCTAGTAAAATCCAGCACTTCTGATAGTAGTGTTTCAGCCTTAGTAGGGTCTCCCACATATTTGATTTCTTCCAGCTGCAAGTTTCCCAACCACCCTGCTACAACTGAAGCTGGGCTGGTATACAATAATTTCCATAATCAGGGACTGCTAATCCTTATTCCAAGACTGGTAATTGTAATTTGTTTTACAAAGCCATCTGGTTGCTACCACCTCCCCAATTCAAATTCAATTGCATTGACCTAAAAAATCTACCTGCCAATGCAGAGGCACAGTCACAAAAATGTAAAGGAAACTGGGCAGGGCAATCATTTTGGAAAACGTTAGCCTGCTCATTTTAGATACTGGTAGTTTGATCCAAAATTGAATGGGCTGCCTCATAGCAGTCATCATTTTGCCAAGGTTCCCTTCAACGAAGTACTGGCCCTTATGAAAAATTAAAATTTCTAGATATGTAAAAGTTTGCAAGTTCTATTGTATTGGGAGAGCTGGAAGAATTGCTTCTGTATGTACTGGCTGAGACTTCAACGGGATTGTACACAATTTGTTTTTGTTGGATTTAAGGCCTAATTGAGTGCCAGATCACTCTAAATGGCTGAGAACTACGGGCAGGATCACAACTGGATCCTTCACATGTATGAGCACATCATCTTCATAAAGTGAAATGTGACGTGTACACCTATTCAGTGTTACTCTTCTACTGCTCTCTTCTTGTCTAAGTGTGGCAGCCATAGCCTCAATTGCTAGGTTAAACAATAGGGGGGGATAGTGAGCAACCCTCTCTTATCTCCCTTGTTTCTTCCCAGTCCTCCAAAATAATTTTACTATTGCGGACCCTTGCTAACGGGGAAGTCATTTAATAAAATGGCCCATGGCATGAACTCTGGTCCAAATCCTTCTTTCTACAATACAACCTGTAGGAATCTCCAATTTAAGGTATCTTTTGTCTTTTCAATGTCAGGCTGCACGGTTCAAAGCAATTGGTTGTTGGATAAGGTGGCACAGTGTACTTATGTTGAGGGATTTATTCCTCCGGTGAATGAACGCAAATTATTCAGGATGACTCAACCTACGCAATATAGGAGAGAGCTGGTTAGCCAGCAATGTTTAACATTGGTAAGGGTCAATAGTAGCCCAACTCAAAGGGTCCCGTATGGGGCTTGAGTAGGGTAATTATAATTGTCTCGGTGGTGGTGTGAGCAATACATTAATCTCCTTACAATTTATATATCCTTTCAGCACTTGGGGTGTCTGTGTATCTTTGTATATTGCATACAATTCTTGCCACAGTACTTGGCTGCTACGAGTTCTATCCACTGCTATGCATTCAGTCTACATGGTCAGTAATAACATGAATATGGCAGATTGGGTGTTGCACATTAAACCCTGTATTAGTCTAAGAATTGAACTACAGATGAACTGTCAAACATGCTCCCTGGTATATTCTACGAACCATTTAGACTGGCAGGATCACAGACAATAGTAAGGATTACAAATAGTCTAGTAAGAAAGACTCTGTTCCAGGTCTTAATGCATTTCAACAGCTGTAACTCTGAATATTAGGCATCTGTGTTTCATTTTCTTTTTGCAGACTGTTATATAAATGGAGTAATCCACGAATCATGCAGATGTTTTTTTTAATGTGCCCAATATATAAGACTGGTTCCAAGTCAAACCCAGAAAATGACTGATTTGTAGCCATTTTGAACTCAAACTGTTATGCTATGTTACTATTTGAGCAACTGATTGACTGGTCTGAATACAATAAAATAAGCACTTGGTTTCAAACAGGAGGCTGGTTAATGGCAGTAGGACAGACAACATTGTTGCAGTGTCTCTGGTCCTTTACAAGCCCAAGATCCAAAGTAAGAATGTGTTTGCCTGTCTCATCGATTTAAAAAAACAAACAAAAAACAAAACCTTCAATAGTATAAACAGAGGTTGTTTGTGGAGCAAACACTATAATCTTTGTACTCTATCGATTTTGCAAGTTATGATCTCATTAAATACAGATAATGGGATTTAGGTTAAAATAGAAGGTAACTTGTCCTAATCTGGTAAATTTTTTACCAATAAGGGCTTAAAACAAGGCTGCATTGTTTATTTTGTTGTTTATTTTATGTCTCTGACATTGGCCTAGCTTTGGTAAATTGGAGATCATGTCCATCTAAACTTTGCCCTCACACACTGATGCAATATGCACACAGCAGCGTTTTATTGAACTGTACTAGGATGGGCCTTCAGTATACAGTAAGTGGGCTTTAGATATACTATTATCTGAACGAGCTGGAAATTAACAATAGTAAATTGAAAGTGGTTGCAGTGGTCAGCGATAGTACACCCAACCACTCATGGAAATTGGAGGGTAATAAAGTGAAACAGCAAAAGCCTACAAGTAACTGGGAATCTACTTTCAAGTTCAAGATGAAATTAAAGAACATTTGCTACACATAGAAAACAAGATTCTGGTAATAATGTATGTTTTTAGGAAGTGGCCAAGAAATCTTTTTGGCCTGTTATAATCCCAATATTACAAGACATAGAAGCAATAGCGTTGATGCATATCCTCAATAATTTGGTACCGTATTGAGCAGCACCCAGTGCAACTTATTTAGAACACTGTTCAGGCTTCCATGCTTAGCCCCCAAGATCTAATCCACATTTTTGTATTCTGATTCAGGTTACAACAAGCTAAAGGAGGATTATTTAGAGTAATTGTGAGCCAAGAATTGGAATCACCACCACTTAACAATATAATCCCATTGCAGAAGGCTAACTATTTTGCAGCAGCAGCTAAACATGTCCCCGTTAGGGAACAAGGTCTAACATATGACTGTTTAAGACTGTTAAAGAAAAATCTTTAAATTGTTTCTTATCTTAGTGATACAGAATTGTTTAAGAGCACAGTAGGCAACACTTTAGTAAATTCCAGCTATGAGATTAACAAAATCCAGATTAACCAGGCACTAGCTTCGTCTTGGGAAACTAAAATTCAGTATTTTCGACTTAACTTTGATCTGTTCGATCATCCTTTGATGATCTTGGAAAAAGGCTTTGGTTGCTGACTCTGTGATTATACGCTTGAAAGTGTTGCACAAGTGAACTGCTGCTGCCCCTCTTTTGGAAGTGAACCAGCTATAAAAACTCAACAGATATTAACATTTTATCTCAGTCCTACCCAGCCAGCAAACATATTTGGGAGTTTACTTTTACCATCTAGAAATAAGCATAATGCAAAGACTTTTATTTCCATCAATTCATAGACTTGGTCTTTAGCCTTGCAAAATAAAAAAATAAAATAATTGAGTTGTGTTTTAATAGCAATGAGGCGTCCTTTTAAGAGTTTTTTAACGTTTATAAAGATATTATTTTTTGATTTGGACATTAAAATGGTAAGATATGATTGTATGCTGAACCAAAACAATTTTAAGCTGCATTTTAGTAAATTTCATGTTTACAGCAGGCATACGATGTGTGTTAATTATTTTGTTTGCTTACAGAGAATGCTTAAACACAGACATATGCTAATCAGAATGAATTTTTAAAATTTTTACCAGTTTTTCGACTTTATTTTGTAGTTAAATGTGTTACCTTTACAAACAATACAGTCTTAGTTAACACTTGATAACAGATTACACAGACACCCACTCACTCACTCACTCTGAACTAGTGTTCATGCCTTTGTGTTTGCACTGCTATGCCTCAAGCATGGCTCATTTAAGAGTGTTTTGCAAAAATGTGGGTCTTCGCATTTTTTGTAAATGTCCATAATAAACAGTCCTGTGCATTTTAAGTGCATGTTGATGTAACTACTATTGGTTATGCTGTGAATTTTTATACCTCTGTGTGTGTGTGTGTGTGTGTGTGTGTATATATATGTGTGTGTGTGTGTGTGTGTGTGTGTGTGTGTGTGTGTGTGTATATATATATATATATATATATATATAAATATAAATGTATGTTGGAACAGAGTTCAACTTTTGGCAGATAAAACATTTTCCAAAACGTAAGACTTCACAGTTTTGAAAGGTAGATAATTGTCTTGTTTATTTGGTGGTTCCCTACCTGAACGATACCTTTTCTGATTGATAAGCTTTTTCTTTTACTGAATTTGCTGCAATTAAAGGTTTTTCAGCATTATTCTTATACGGATAACCGTTTAATGCAAAAGTCTGCTTTAATAAAACCTTTCTCAGTGCTTTTTCTTTATTTTAGAATTTATAGTCTTAACTGATATGTTTTCTTTTAGGTGCAGGCAACAGTAGTTGGCTTTCTAGCCGCCATTGCAGCAGTTATACTGGGCTGGATACCCGAGGGCAAATACAGCCTCAGTCACGCAATACTTTTATGTTCAAGCAGCGTGGCAACTGCCTTCATAGCCTCTCTCTTACAGGGTAAGAAATCTTCTTCTAAGTGTATGATTTATCTTAATTAATTTCAAGTAAAATTTAATTCATAGTTTCCAATCCTAATCCTTGAAATAACGTTAGGGTTCTTTGATCCAGAACTGGTTAGTCGACGTAAAAAGGCATTGGGCCTCAAAAGCCATTTAACCATGCCCATCACCATACAAAGCATACTTAATCTCACTCTTTAAATATCTCCCTGGTAGAGGCTATGTAAAAATGGTTTACTCCTTCACATTCTAGTCATGGCAGTACTAGACATGTACCACCGAAGTAGTGTGTAAACATGTTTCCCTGAAGTTCTGCTACACTACACTACTACACACTCTTCTCCAGATACAGTGGTCCGGCTCATTTACTGGAAGATTTATACCTTTTTTGCTGTATAGTCTTCTGTTGCAGTTGACTTTCATTAAAGCTTCTGTTTTGTTATATGCAATCTGTTTACATATTTTCCTTCTTAAACCTTTGCCAGCAGCTACTAGTATAACAATAGTTTAGATATCGCCATGAATATCAGTTGATTCTTGTCTGGACTTTTTTGGACTTTCAATGGCAGAAAACATGTTACTCCTGGGAATGTCCTATTTGTTACCTGCTGAACACTTTTATAGGATTTTCTTTTCAGTGACACTCAAAACTATTACTTGCCATTAAGGAGGAATGCTCGTTGGTGGAAAATGATGAGTCTACTTTGTGAGGACATTTGAATAACAAAATAACTTCTTAAAGCACAGCCACAAGCCTGGGCAGCTGGATTTTGGGTCTGCCCGGTGTATGAAAATGACTTGATTCAGCATACTGGATTTCAAAGTGAATGATGTACGAAAGAGGAGGAGCCTCAAAAATATTCAGCTATGTACAAGAGGACCCCTCCGTTCATTGTTATAATGTTTAACAGGAAGACATGCTGTGAAACATCAAGCACTAGTTCATTCAGACCATTTAGGATAACTGACCCTTACAGCAGCACCTTCATTTAGACAGAGGGATGCATTTGTTGCTAAGCAAGGAGTGAATTACAGCACTGGAGGGCCGTGTCGGCTATGAAGCCAGCTTCCACCCCATTGATTGATCAACGTGAGGCCCCACCTTGGCCCTCCCCATTCCTTTCAAGACTCTTTGTGCATACCAGCTGGACAAGGGCCAGCAAACTTGGTCAGTTGTCCCATTGCCTTCTCTTTTTCTAGGGATCTGCTTTGCAGTTAAATGCAGGTAAAGTCGAAGGGGAACAGCACAAGGGGGTTTATTGTCAAGTATGTTTGATTGCATTGTTACAATGGTTCATTGTGAAAAAGGTAGGCTAGTGGGCCTATCTAAAATGTAGATCTGTTCAAGAGAAAACTTAGAGACTGATGAGAAACTTAGGTCTGTAATAGGAATAACTAAAGCAAATACACTATAGAAGAATGTAGTGGGATGGCTGTCAGAGCCTGTAAAGGCCTTTAGTAAATGCATTTACCAAAAACTCTTAAGTAAAACACATAAGATGTATTCCACATTTGATGTAAGCAAGAAGCTGGTATAATTAACGACTTCAGTGTAGTTAAGAATTAAGTGAGAGCTTTGTGTTAGATTGCTTGCAGAAAAGATTAAGCACTAAGATTTCAAACCTATTGAGTAACATGAGCCTGCGAGGTACTACTCAAGCAAATCTGAACGATTCTGTGATTGATGAAATGTCTTACTTAGAAAGAGAGCCCTCAAACATAATACCTTAAACACTACTGCTGATGCAGACAGCATTGCCAGCAGTGCTCTACACTTTGAAAATGTTCTCAAGGGAACAAACTATTCAGTCAGACAGAATATGTAATATTGAGAGAGAACTCTATAATTGAGGACTAGCAACTGAAGGCAAGCCATTTATTGCAAATGGAATGGAAGAAAAGGATAGGGAACAAAAAGCTATTTGGCTGCTCCCTATGGGATGAAGGGCCCACATTTCTAAGGTGATTAATTATAGTGCCCTGCTTGAGGCCTTTGATGAAATGAATAGCCTGTAGAATATTACTACAATGAATATCAAGCATGTTAGCTTCTGAAAGAATACCTTGAGTTTCAAATATTTCCCGGTGAATTTTTATTTCACGTTTATCCATTATGCAGTCAGTAGATTGGAACAAGAATGTCCACATCAGCAGAATGATTTCAGTAAACAGTTTGGAAGGTTTCTAAGAGTGATGATCCTAAATATGAAAATCTAATAAAAATCACCTTATCAAAAAATGCACAATATAAAAATATGTCTCCTGATATTAAAGGTTGCTAGCACATGCAGCCAGCCTTTC
Source organism: Pleurodeles waltl (assembly GCF_031143425.1). NCBI lineage: Eukaryota > Metazoa > Chordata > Amphibia > Caudata > Salamandridae > Pleurodeles > Pleurodeles waltl. The sequence continues at coordinate 602,205,066 of NC_090442.1, read as the reverse complement.
AGCTCAGCATAGGCCTCTTTCTGCAAAAGTGAATCATGGACGTTCCTGTGACTGTTGGTGAGGCTAACTTTGTTCATGTGGTCTCCTGGGATATATTTGACTTTGATAGATGGTGTTAGCTTTTTTAAATTGACAAGCTATCTGAGCGTCGCACTAGCTTGATGGTCCAGGAATGTTTTTTTGCTGCTGCGACCCACCCAGTTCAATGCCCGACCCCTTTTCAGGCAGACAAACTCACCGCTCCCTGTGCCCTATAGATGCTGGGAGAGTTTTGACAGCACCTGTGGGCTGCCACACTCCCCCAATAAACTTACCTCACAACGGCTGGCCTGCAGGTACAGCCTTCCTAATTATGACTCATCTTTATGGGGATTCCTGCACAGGAGAGTCCTTGAACACCTACTTTAACCACCATCTTCTTCCTCCCATAATCCTTCACTAGAGGTATATGGTTTGGTTCAGGTTTAGATATCCAACGTGTTCCAAGATGCCCGCCACATAACTAACTTCTGTGGAAGCGTTCCTAATCCAATATCGTTGTATAGATTTCTTCTAAGATATTTCCTGTTTTTTTGCCTATATAAGGAAGGAAGTCCATCTACTCTTTGCATCTCTTCAAATAGTAGAATTGTTATGTTACTTGCTCCTAGCTCAGTCTTGGTTACTTCTTTCTGAGTTTGTGCAAATTATTCTCTCTCCTACTTTCCTGTTCTCCTTCAGCCTTCCTCCTGAGAATGTTCTCCTCCATTCTAGCCTTTCCCTTCTGGTAGCCTGGGTTAAGCTTCTATTTTGCAGAGAATTCCGCTGGTCATCTTGTGTCAACTGCCAACTGCTCCAGAGCAATCTTCCTCAGATAGCAGGAGGTTTTTTTTTTGCCTTCTTATTTTTTTCCTGCTTGGAACTCCTTCTGGAAGGCACTACCTGCTAGACGTTTACTTGCCAGCAGCATTGTAGCTACTGGAAGGGGTCATCCTCGCATCTGGCATACTAAGTTTGTGAAGATCAGACCATCCAAACCTTGCCAGAATGACAATGAGACATGGCAAGATTCCCCAGGAGCTCTGCATGTTTTGAAAGCCTTTGAATTATTACTGAATGTTGCTAAGCCTCCAACTGCTCTCCTTCTGCGACTGGATTGCAATTGTATTGCTGTAGGTCATAATTCAGTTGAATTTAGAGCAGTATATTGCAATATGGTAATTGTATTAATTGAAGTAATACCTATCAGCACTACCACAATCATTGACTTTTCATTTTACACTTTGACCTAAACAGTGTTATAATGGAACCATCAAATATTGTCGAGAACCATGTTTATAACATGTGTAGAACTAACTCTGACATTGTAATCCTGCTGCGTGGGTATTTGAACCACAAAGTTGCAGAAAATAATTTAATTGGTTAGATATTGTGGGTAGGACAACAGATCATTTGAACTCATCACAGTGTTTTTGGAGCCTATTTATAATTAACTAATTAGGTCCAAAAAGTTGTATCAATTAGTAACTGGTTAAATGAATTGGGTTTTAACATGCTAAATAGCCATTTTATGGAAGATCATCCTACAAGAAAGACCTTCATGAAGGGGCAAACTCGCCATCCAGTTGATCGTGTGTTTCTTGACACTTAGATGTTATTTGGTTTTATTTTCATGTTTGAATTTACGGCTTGGGAAGTAAGCAATTATTGATTGATGAGAATGATACTACCCTTGCTAGTTAAGTTAGGTCAGAGGTGACTTGAAACTAACGTTGAAAACACAGGTGGAAAATTGACAATTAAACAAGTTAGTAAAAAAGTGCACAATTGGTAGCTGATGTTTTTTCATAATGTATCAGCTAATATAGTAGATGGTTCGAACTGATGTATAGACTTTGAAACTAATTGACATTACATTTTGTGTCAGTTGTTAATGTTGGAGCACAGGGAAAATAAGTCTGGAATACTATTGACTCTATGCATTTGAAAAGTCAATTAAGAAAGCTCTACAGCATGTTCTCCATAGGAAAGGTGAGGACTTTGCTATATACAAATGTCTCCCAACAGAATACAAATTATTATTTAGAAAAAGGAGTACATGGAAAAAGCCAGGGCAAGAATGGAGGAAATAAGTCTTAAGATTAAGCTTTTGGAAAATGAAGGTTACTGCTGTGAGACATTCAGATGATGGTGAAGGCATTAGTGTGTTCATACTGGAGGAAATGTTTGTAAACCTCAGACCCAAGTGGCCCTGGCAGGATTCTAGTTATAGTCTGAAATGTGAGCCTTCAACTTTGTTGTTATGCCCAATTTATGGATAAAGCTCCCTAATAAGCCTATTATTGTTAAAATGAAATCTGTATGACCCAGAGTTTTATCAGACAGTATTGCTAATAACTTTTAACTATTTATTGATAATTCTTAGTACAGGTATATGTATGCTCCATATTGGAGCACTATATTTAACACACATACATTTAGCAACAAAAATATAAATCCCTTCTCACACTATAATGATATATCAATCAAATAGCATACTGAGGATACCCACATTTTTACAAGTGCCCTAAATCTTACGCTAATTTTTTTAACACTAGGGTTCGCCACAAACTAAAGATCCATAACACTTTGTTTAGTGGCAAAGGCTTTTTCCATTGAGATGCAATCAATTGTGTGGCCACGTGTGGCACATAGTAATCTTGTGATCGTTGGACACAAATCCCATGTTGTCAGGTATGAACCCCAGTGACAACAGGCCTGGATCAGCTGTGATTGGGTAACCCAGCACCTTCTTCAGATTTCGTTGGATTTGATCCTCCTACAACCCCACCAAATGTGGATCAGTTACACCTTTCCTCCCTGCACCTCCAGCACACATCCTGTGTTTCTGCATAGATTTAATGTAGTGTATGTGGTGTTAGATACTATTGGTACAACAGCTTGTAAGTTGCTTCTTGATGAATTTCAGTTTGATAGCATTTCTTCTTGTACTTCCAGATTTCCCTCTATCTTTCCTCTCCATTTTGCCCGGACATGGTCTATTTACCAGTGTTCCTGAAATATCCAGGGAGGCATGGAATCCGTTGGTCAGTAGAATGAAAGCATCGATGGGATTTCAAACCCTTGATGCTATGAAATGTGGACATTAATGACTCAAAGGTAGTCATATTCCTAATGGCCGCTTCTTTGAAATGGAGACAGAGCTCCTAGTGGTGGAGCTGAAGATACTGCAGTCTTTCAGTACCTGTGACACAAAATGCTTTTTTACGTTCCTAAAATGTCTTACCCCTGGTAAACTTGTTTTCAACATAGAGCAGCCTCCCCTCTTCCTTCCTCATAAAATGTCTCACTACTTGGCTGGGGCAAAGTGGAGTTTGGAGTCAATAGGTATGTACAGGGAAGAAAATGTTGTCAACCTGCCCCTAATGGACAGGCTTCCCATATTTCGAGTGGCTCCTTCATGACCTCTGAAATATATAGATTCTTAGGAATCTAGGGGATGTGTCCCAGATTTCGGCCCATTATGGCTTGCTGCATAAAGACACCTTTTCTCAGATTTCCCGTCTGATTGTTCTATTAGAAGTCAAACATGAGATGACTGGTACTGTCTGAGAAAATTGGGACATGCTGGTCCTCCCTATTTTCTGGTTGCCATTAGTGTTCTCCTATTCACACAAGCCGTACCCTCACCAAGTAAATCCTATGACATGTTATTGTTGGTTCACTCTCTCTGCCCTCGAGATCACAGAAGAAAGAGCCAGACAACAGTACATTAAAAGGGATAGGACATTCGTCTTTATCACGTTGCTGAACTTTTGTGTATGCTCACCTGTTTGTGATGCAAGTGCTGGTTTATGTTCTATTGCTATGCAATGCTTTTACCTGAAATGTTTGGGTTTACAATGCTGTATTCCTCCTGGTCCCCTTGTCGTTCTTCAAATTAGCTCACCCATTTATGCAGCAATCTAAGTCACCCAGCAAGGTTTACCTGTTTCATCAGGTCTGCTACAATATGCAATCTCAAGGCTGACTACTTGGCTGTACTCCAACCATCTATTTTGTTTGTGTGCTTACCCACCAGAAACCTAAAGGAATACTTTGCCCAAGGCAATCACGTATTCCCCTCAAGCACTGTTACCACTGTGCTGAAGCAGAGATATTGAGGATCTCTGACTTTTCTTTATTGATATTGAGTCCAAAGAAAGCTTCAAACTGTTTTAGGACCTATTTTACCTTAAGAACTGAGGATACAGGTTAGAAAAAGTCAGCAAGACTTTATCTGTGACCAAGCTGATTTTATACTTTGCTTCAACAAAGCCTATGCCGGATATCTTTCTATCCTGCTGGTCTCAGGCCACTAGTGGTGCCACAACAAAGTGAATAGGATGAGGGACAAAGGTCACCATCACTAGATCCCCTGTGGAGATGCACTATATCAGAGAGGCCCTCATGTATTTTGTGGCATCCCTTAGGGCTCTGTACTTTTCCATAATTGATCCCATCATCTGTGGTCCACGTCCCACCCTATTTAGTCCCATATTACCCTGTCAAACATATTTTCCTCATCTAATTCATCCCATTAGAAGAGATGGGAATCCCTTTTCTTCTCCTTTCTTAACCAGGAGTGCAATTTCCCTGTCCTACACTTTTCTACCCTTAACCCCTTAGCTGCTGGGCCTCCCCCCTAGCGCTGAGCCCTTTTCTTTTGGCTATTTGGGGTAGTTTGCGCTTAGGGCTCCTTGACTTATTTTCCACATATGGTATCCATGCCAAATTTGCATCCTTTGTTTCCTACATCCTGGGGGTTGTAAGGTTACCCAGGGTTTCTGGATTCCCCTAGAGCGGACTGAGAAAATAGGCAAAATATAGCAAGATTTTGAGGTGTTTTTTGTAAAAAAATGTATAGAAAGATAGGGAAAATTTACTCCAGGTAAAAGTGTCTGTTTTTTCCTTAATAGTGTCATCTACGAACGGTTTGCTGTACTAAAGTCACCATCTTTCCCAGTTTTCAGGAACACGCAGAGCTGAATCCAAAAACCTAATTTTGTTCCACAGTTGTGCCATTTTTCTAAGAGGTAGCCTATTTTCCTTATCTTTTGTGTTCTCAACCTACTTACAGTTTGTGGTGGAAACCAGTGTGAAACCCATAGGCGATCCAGAAAAGCTGTAGATTTCTCAAAAGTAGACAAAATTCAGAATTCAGCAAGGGGTCATATGTGTAGAAACTTCAAGGTTTTGCCAAGGGAAAGGACTATTGAAATATTGAAATTGAGTAGGAAAAAATGGGCACTTGCGACAACTTTTTCATCTGTAACGTTTTGCCACATGGGATGATTGACCAAAGCAATATACCATTACGTCCACCAGGCGTAGTTGAGGGGATATATGGGGTTTGTAGGTTCTCCAAGAACCCAAGGTACCTGGAGCCAACAACTATGCTGCACTGTACAAAGATTTTTCATTGAGTACCGAGTATAGACAAATTCTTATACCGAAATAGGCAGAGTGAAAAATGGGTATCAAGGAAACTTATGTATTTCTGAAATGGGCACAAGATATTGGGTTTAGGTGCAGTGGTCTTTTCTACACCTCTAAATTTATGGTTACCCTTACTAGCATATGATATGGAGGGTATTTTTCAAAGAGTCGTCTTTCTTATACACTGGCTTACATTGAAAGTCACAAATGCAGTGGAATTCGATAGTTAATAACAAATGTTCTACTATTCAATGTTCTTAAAAGTCTCCCAATAAAAATAGTACCTCACTTGTGTGGTTAGGCCTATTTTTTCTTTTTTACTTTTTAACCAGAATCCCTTGCAAACCTCAAACTTAGACTAAAAACACTTTTTCCTCACATTTCTATGATGGAAAGTTCTCGAATCTGTGGGCAGCCACAGGCTTCCCTCGACCCGGCATACTCCCAGATCTCCTGATAAAAAATGCTACCTCACTTGTGTGGGTAGGTCAAGTACCTACGGCAGGAAACGACCCAAAACGCAACATGAATACATCACATTTTTTCACTGAACCTTTTTTTGATAGTGTGGGTAGCTCAAGGTTTTGGACCCTAGCCCTGCTGGCATCAAGGGAATTCTAGCCAACCTGTACATTTTTGAAAACTAGACACCTAGGGGTATCCAGGGTGAGCTGACTTATTTTTTTACCCGGAATCCCAGCAAACATTAAACTTTGACTTAAAAAAACACATTTTCCTCACATTTCTAGGCCCTTCCCTTCCATGGGCACTTGGCCCACCAACACAAGTGAGGCAGGGTTTTTCTCAGGAGACTTGGGAAAACGCAAGGTTGGTTTCTGCACTAACCTCATAACCCCATTTTGAGTGGAAGGCCCAAAAATATGTTCAACTCCTCCAACGAAGTGGGAGTCCACTGGCGTGGCCCGGCTCTATCAACTATACATCCAGCATCACCAGTGAAAGGCGGAATTTGATCCTGAACTGAATTAGGGGGCTGCCAAGAGAGCACTCCATCTGCACTTGCCTCCAAATGTGCCTGCTCTATAGGTTGGTCTATCCTGCTGCCATTGTCCCACAGCACTGACTGTGCTTAGGAAGGCACAGCACGACTGTCATCACCGGCTTCCCTCAGAATTTATGTAAGAGGAGTCGTCAGATGGGACTCCGCCAACTGGAAAATCACTTCCAACTCTGCCCCACTGTCCTCTCCTTCAGATGCTGTCTCAGTATCTGATCCTGCCTCAGAGTTGTCCTCCATAACCTTAGTAAGGGCATGAGCAGCAGTCATCTTACGAGATGCCATCTCTTCTTCTGGCTAAAGCTGTCCTTCTAAAACACTATCCTAGGTAGAAGGCAGATATGTTGTTCGTAAACTGTTGGTGGGTGTTTGTATGAGGGATATGTGCAACAGTAAATAACATTGGGGACTTTACCTTGTCTTCTTCCCTCCATTAACAGGTTCTCCAAAGACAGTAAAAAAAACAACAAAAAAAGGCACTGTTTTACTTCGCCTTGCCACATACTCATCCTCACAGCCTTTAGCTCTGGTGGCGCCGAGTGTGACAGTCATTTTTGGCATTCCCCCTCCCATAGCCTCCTTTTTGCGTTCCCTCACTACCTCCCAGCAAAAGTGCCCTTAATCTCTCCATAGCCCCTCTCGCACATACATTTCATTTATTTTAAAGCAAAGGTAACAGCTGGCTTTATTAATCCACTGAGCTATTCACATAATAACAGATCTGTTCTTTGCAGCAGGCATATTAACCTTCTGCACTACTTCATGGCGTCAAAACTGCTACTAGACAAAAGTCCGATCTCACTCTCTCTAGCAGGAACATAATCACTAGAGTTATCTTGATATTTTTATTGCTGCCTGAAAGCTTTATATGCCCAAAAGATATATAGCTATAGATATATATCTCTTATAAACAGAGAGAGATAGCAACAGATTTCTCTCTCTCTTTATATAGTGTACATGTGTGTGTATATATATATATATATATATATATATATATATATATATATTTGTCCACAAACCACTCCTTGCATTTCTCAAGGAAGTGCACGAACTCCGCAACGTTAAGCATCGTATTCATTTATTCAGTCTTCATCATTTCCATAATCTCATGAACGCTAGCACCATGAAACCAACGCAACGCGTTTCGGCGTCCTCCGCCTTGCTCACAGGTATTCCATTCACATAATTTATTTGAAATTTAAAACTTGCATCTAATGGTTAAAATAAACAAAGGACCAACATCAACACCCATCGTGCATCTTAGTAGGGGAGCCATCTTGGAACATGCCCTCTATCCCCACCTAAGAGCTTATTCATATATTTTCAGAATAATTATATTTCTCATTTCATTCCATTTCATTAATCTTTTCCACATTATCAATATATATTTCTCTATTTACACAAATCTCAATTTTTTATCTCAATGTTTTTCTCCATTTCTTCAATTTTTTTCAACTCTCAAATTATATGTCGCCCCAGTGGGCATATACATTATTCCTAACATGATATCATCCAATATTATGTCACCTTAATATTCTCTACATCCTCTTATTTTACAGTTTTAAATCGCCCCAGTGGGCATATACAGTGTTCCTAACAATTTATCACCCACTGCTGTGTCATATCATTATTCAATTTCAGTTTTTATCTTCTCCTATTCAATCTATTAAACAGGATTAATCAAGCAACCACATAGGGAATTGTTGATTTTAAAACCGAACACAATTTTATATACATAAAAAATCACCATTATAAGGACATAATTCAAAATCACTGCAAATTATAGAAGGCATGCCAAAAAACGGCACGTTCCAAACAGACAGTGATCCTATCCCCCAAATTTTAAACCTTAAAAAACTAAAATTCTAAAAGAATTTTCCATAAAGCCCCACACAGGCTTATCTGGACACAGATGACGCACTTCCATATGTTGTCTACTGACTCCTTACCCCCGACTTTTCTTACCATTTTACACAAAATGATTTAAAATGAAAGTAGGGATCTATAGGAAAACCTCTTAAGTGGCCTTTCACAAACAGAATCTACAGGAATCACCAATTTATCCTTTCAATTCCTATTTTCATTTTTCTTCTTTTTCATTTTCAAGGGATAACCATCTCTTCTCTCGTAGGGGATTTCCATGTATAGTCATAAGCACTGAATAGTTCCGCGCGCCTGCGGGGACCCCGGAGCACTGTTGTGTAGTATATTCTTAAGTGCAATCATCAGCTCCTTGACAAAAAAGGTCTGTGAAAAACACTTAAGAATAACAATGTGCAGCCTATGTGAACAGCTACACAGGCCAAATTGTTAGAAGAAAAAACAGTTGTAGTGTAAATTTCACGTTTAAACCTCTATTTATTCTATAAATACATAAATAAATACATTCTCATATTTTATTTACACCTCTCATGAGAATAAAACAATGTAGGGCAGTGTAGCCCATAGGCTGCCATTATACAGAATGAAAATAGAGCTGTGCCTTTAAGAAAGTAAAGTCTTCCTGTTTCCCATCATGCACAGCAAAAGGCAGTTGCCTCAGTTCTTTTTTCCGGCTCCTTTCTGACAGGACCCTGAAGCATTGAGCTCTACCTCACAAAATCCTTTTGTGACAGAAATTCATTTAAAATCTTTTGAATTTCATTTTCACTCGACGTTTTTAACATTGAGTGATAATTTTCTGCTTTTTTCTGTTAGATTCTGACAGAATTTTGAGGTTTTTCTACTTCAGAAATGCCTTCACTGTTTGACAAATGTCCTTCTTGTGGCAGAAAAAAGGCCAAAACAGATCCACATCGGGTCTGCATAATTTGCCTTCCATCCAGCCACAAACCGGAGTCGTGTGACATCTGCAAAACCTTCTCCAGAAGGACCCTTCGTGACAGGGAGAAGATCCGACTCCAGGCGAAAGAGGACAGGAGGAAAAGTGGTCATTCTACCACAGAGCGAGGAGAAGGTCAGTCTTCTACCAGGGCTCACACTGGTTCCTCTATAACTCCGACCAGACCGGCTCAAAAACGGCACAGGTCTCCGACGACGTCGAGGGCGTCGACGTCGAGGCAAGGAACAGCGCCAACATGCTCGCCGTCGAGGAGTGGTTCGCCGGCGAGAAAGAGACATCGCTCGCCGTCGACGACGATTTCGCCGTCGAGACGGCGTGGACTTTCGCCGTCGAGATCTGGGTCACCGTCGACACGGCGAGGACGTTCCACGTCGAGGAGATCTGAATTCGGTTCGCCGTCGAAACGGCGAGATCGATCAACGTCGAGGGGTGCTCGACGTCGTAGACGTTCACCGTCATCACGGCGACGTCGAGGGTCGTCGTCGAGAGATTCTCAACGGCGAGAAGAATCGACGGCGAAGGGCACTCGCCGTCACCGTACTTCGACGTCGAGTGTGTCGACGTCGAGACAATCAAAAAGACCTAGGAGGGTTTATACAACCTCAGAATCCTCGGCTTCACTCATCCTCCTTCCAGCGTCTCCACAACTCTCTCCTCGACAATCACCATTGCCACAGACGCCGGTAACACCTACGGCGCCTCTTCCGGCTCCGCCTTCAGAGTCTGTTTTGAGGACTCCAACGCGGTCTGTAAGACGTTCGGGACATTCCTCTAGACGCTCTTCTTCCTCTCGGCACCGTCATGACTCACAGAGATCTCAGCATTCACATCACAGGCGTTCTTCTTCGTCTACACGGGACTACTCTCCAACCCTATCGGACTCACCGTCCCCGAGAGTGTCCCCCATAGATGATGTGAATACGTTCCAGGAGGTCTTAGTACGAGGGGCAACCAAGCTGAACATCCCGCTGGCGGTACCTGCCCCATCGACGTCAGTGATCTTCGAGACCTTGCATCACAGGACATCTTCCAGACCTTTGCTTCCACTGGTTCCAGGTCTCCTTGAACCAGCAATGGATATTTTCCTTGCACCGGCCGCAACAAAGTCTGCTCCTTCCAGACTTATTAAAAAATATCGTCCACCAGAACAAGATCCTCTATTCTTGAGGTCGGACCCAGTTCCTGATTCGGTGGTCATAGTAGCGGCAAAGAAACTGCATTCAACCTCACCATCTTCTTCTTCACCTCCAGATAAAGAGAGCAGAAAGATAGATGCTGCAGGACGAAAAGTATGCTCTACTGCAGCCGTCACGATGAAGGCAGCCAGCGCTACTGCGTTATTAGGGCGGTACGATCGTGCCCTCTGGGACTCTTTAATGCAGTTTGCGGAACATCTTCCTAAGGATAAAAGGGAAGATTTCCTGGAGGTCGTGGGTGAGGGAGCCATGGTGTCTAACCAAATTATAAGTGCTGCAGCTGACTCTTCGGTGCTATCCGCACACAATTATGCACACGGGATAGCGCTCAGAAGGCATGCATGGTTGAGACTTACATCACTCAAACCTGAAGCGCAGCAGAGAATACAAAACCTGCCTTTCTCGGGCTCCACCTTGTTCGGTTCTCATGCCGATGACGAGATGGCTAGAATGAAAGCTGAACTAGATACCTTGAAAGCGGTAGGCATGGAAAGACCGAAAGAACAAAGAAAGGTTTTCCGGCCATATCAACGACGACTTTTCACCCACCGGTATCAGTCGCCACACTGGATGTCTTCGCGCCCCCAGCAGCAGCAACAACAGCAGTACCAAAGGGGTTTCTCTACTCAGCGAAGGTCGACAAGGGGTCGTTCAACACCTCAAACTCAGGCAACTCGACAGGCTCCCACGTCTAAGCCCTGAATCTTTGCTTCCCCCTCCTCCGTTATCCACTCCGGTAGGGGGAAGTATCTCAAATCATCTGGACGAGTGGCTACGCATCACAACAGACGCCTGGGTATTGAATATTGTGAGACATGGTTACGCTCTCAGATTCACCAGTTCTCCACCATCTGTTCCACCCAAAACAGCCAACCGCCATCTCGAAGCTCTACAGTTAGAGGTCAATATCCTATTGCAAAAAAGAGCCATAGAACCCGTTCCCATCAGCCAACAAGGGAAGGGGATTTATTCGAGATATTTCCTTGTACCGAAAAAAGACAAACAAGAGTTTCGTCCCATCTTAGATCTGAGGACAGCAAACAAATGGATTCGCAAAGAAAAATTCAGGATGTTAGCCTTACACCAAATTTATCCACATCTACGTCAGGGCGACTGGCTATGTGCGATAGATCTTTGCGACGCTTACTTTCATATCCCAGTAACCAAAAAACATCGAAAATTCCTAAGGTTCACCGTCGGAAAACGCCATTACCAATTTGCAGTTCTACCTTTCGGCCTAAAATCAGCGCCAAGAACTTTTTCCAAATGCATGGCGGTAGTAGCCGCCCACTTGAGGAAACAGCGAATATTCGTCTACCCCTATCTAGACGATTGGCTCATAAAGGCCTCCAGTTGTCTCGAGACACAGCAACATTTCGAATGGACTCTACAACTGCTGCAAAAACTTGGTCTTCAAGTCAATCTCCTGAAATCTACAGCAACACCTGTTCAGAGGTTGCATTACTTAGGGGCCATTGTAGATACCAGGCTAGGAAAGGTGTTTCCTTCGGAGGAACAACGGTTATCGATTCTCCAGAAGTGCAAACAACTGCAGGAAAGACCTCAAGCCACTGCAAGAATAATAGCTTCTCTACTGGGCTCGATGGCGTCTTGTATCCATCTGGTTCCCAATGCTCGCCTCCATATGAGACCATTGCAGGAAAATCTGGAGGATCAGTGGTGTCAACTGAGGGACGATTGGGAGTACAAAGTCCTTCTTTCTCCTCACACCCTACATTCCCTCAAGTGGTGGTGTTTACCCAGCAATCTCTTGGTGGGGATTCCGTTCCAACAACGGCCCCCATCTCAAACCATCGTAACAGATGCGTCACTGATCGGATGGGGGGCGCACATGGAACATCTTCGAGTCCAAGGCGAGTGGTCACAGAGAGAGAGTCTCTATCACATCAACCTGCTGGAACTTCGCGCAGTCCACCTTGCGCTCAAAGCCTTCCTTCCCTCTCTGAGAACGGAAACTCTCCTTCTCCAGACAGACAACGTGGCCACTATGTACTACGTGAACAAACAAGGAGGCACCAGGTCCAGAATTTTATCCAGAGAGGCTCAGACAATCTGGCATTGGCTTCTAGCCAGGAACCTGTCACTAGTGGCAACTCACCTGCCCGGCATCCAGAATGTTCAAGCGGATGCCCTCAGTCGGGTAATGGACGAGAACCACGAATGGGTACTACACGACGACGTCGTTCATTCCATTTTCGCACTCTGGGGTACCCCCTCTACAGACCTATTCGCAACCCCAGAAAACAAAAAATGCCAAAACTTCGCCTCCAGATATTACCATCCAGGGACACTGGGGAATGCCCTGTGGATAAGCTGGTCAGGAGCATTTCTTTACGCCTTTCCACCGCTTCCCCTGATTCCGGCGGTCCTCCAGAAGCTGTCCAATGTTCAGACCAAAATGATCCTAATTGCTCCGGAGTGGCCACGCCAGTGGTGGTTCCCAGACCTTCTTCACCGGTCACTCAAACCACACATCAGGCTACCATATCGTCCGGACCTTCTCACGAAGTTCAGAGGGCAGATATCTCATCCCAACCCCTCATCGTTGAGTTTGGCAGCATGGCTCCTGAGCTAGTGCAATATGGACACTTGAACCTACCTCAGGACTGTATGGAAATGCTGAAGGAAGCAAAGCGCCCTTCCACACGATCAGCCTATGCAAGCAAGTGGAAGAGATTCTGCATTTGGTGTTTACACAACAACATTGACCCGGTTTCCTGTGGGGAACAATCTATCCTGCCATACTTGTTAAGTTTGGCAAAATCGGGCTTACAACTGTCGTCAATAAAAGTTCACTTGGCGGCGATAACGGCATACAGAAAGAGTCCTTCACAAACTTCCTTTTTTCGGATTCCGATTATTAAGGATTTCCTAGAAGGTTTAAAGAAGGTTTTTCCTCCCATTAGAAAGCCTTCTCCTCCATGGGAACTGAACGTTGTCTTATCACGTCTGATGCTGCCGCCATTCGAGCCGATACATAAGGCATCGCTGCAGCATCTCACATGGAAAGCTGCTTTTCTGGTGGCAATCACTTCAGCGCGTAGGGTCAGCGAAATCCAGGCCCTTTGCGCTCAGGAACCCTACACGGTTTTTCATTCTGCGAAAGTGGTAATGAGAACTCATCCAAAATTTTTACCTAAGGTAGTCTCCGACTTCCATGTGAACCAAACAATTTCATTACCGACTTTCTTTCAGAATCCAGCTACCCCTGCTGAGAGAACTCTGCACTCTCTGGATGTAAAGAGAGTCTTGAAATTTTACCTGGACAGGACAAAAAGCTTTCGAAAATCACAACAGCTTTTTATTAACTATGGCCCAATCAGAACAGGTTTGGGCACATCTAAACAATCGTTATCCAGGTGGATTGTTTCATGTATAATGTTATGTTATCAGTTAGCAAACAAATCCCTTGGTGGTAGGCCAAAAGCCCACTCTACCAGAGGGAAAGCAGCTACTGTAGCCTTGATGAGAAATGTCCCTTTGGCAGAAATATGCAAGGCTGCCACTTGGAGGTCGGTCCATACCTTTACTAAGCATTACTGCCTTGATACAGACGCTAGGGCAGATGCTCAGGTTGGGCAGGCTTTGCTCAAGAATTTGTTTGCATGATTCATGTTTTTCTCAGTATTCTTATATCTACTCCACCGCGGTTATGGGGATGGGCTTGCTACTCTATTCAGTGCTTATGACTATACATGGAAATCCCCTACGAGAGAAGGAATGGTTTCTTACCTGTAACTCCAGTTCTCTCGTAGGGGTATTTCCATGATAGTCATAAGCAACCCTCCCTCCTCCCCGGTGGAGTTGACATAGAACATGAATATTATGGAGGTTGGTACTCCAACAAATGTTTTGTTTTTTCTTCATGTCAGGTTAATAGCCTCCAAAAAAGAACTGAGGCAACTGCCTTTTGCTGTGCATGATGGGAAACAGGAAGACTTTACTTTCTTAAAGGCACAGCTCTATTTTCATTCTGTATAATGGCAGCCTATGGGCTACACTGCCCTACATTGTTTTATTCTCATGAGAGGTGTAAATAAAATATGAGAATGTATTTATTTATGTATTTATAGAATAAATAGAGGTTTAAACGTGAAATTTACACTACAACTGTTTTTTCTTCTAACAATTTGGCCTGTGTAGCTGTTCACATAGGCTGCACATTGTTATTCTTAAGTGTTTTTCACAGACCTTTTTTGTCAAGGAGCTGATGATTGCACTTAAGAATATACTACACAACAGTGCTCCGGGGTCCCCGCAGGCGCGCGGAACTATTCAGTGCTTATGACTATCATGGAAATACCCCTACAAGAGAACTGGAGTTACAGGTAAGAAACCATTCCTTATTCTCCAAGATGTACCTCTAATTCCTCATCCCTATTCAATCCATTTGGTGTTTTTGTATTTAAGGTTCATATATACTGGGACTCTTGTCTCTTCAATAATAACTCCCTATTTCCTCCTCGCTTTAGAGGAGGTATCCTGTCAATGATGAAAAAAACTGAATTTGGATACATCTTTCATGTGAATCTGATCAAAATGTCTTCCAACAGGGTAGTGTGTATCCACCCAAGTTATTGCTCTCATGTGTTCCAATATATGTTTTCTAGTGGCATGTTTAGTGCTACCTACATACCGTAGTTTACACGGGCATTCGAAAATATATACTGTGAAGTCACTAGAGCAGGTGAGGTGAGTCTCATCTTACCCGTGAGAGGTGATTGGTATTGAGTCCTCGTCCTGCAATGTCTACACGCTTTACAATTTCCACAAGGGAAAATACCTTGTTTAAATTCTCTCTTCTTCTCGTGATTAATATCACTTATGCTCAATTTATCCTTCAAGGTTTTGACCTTTCGAAAAGTAATGCTAGGGAAGTCTCTAACCCCTTCGCTGCCAGGCCTTTTCCCCCTCCTGTGCCAAGCCTTTTTTTGGCTATTTGGAGCAGTTCGCGCTTAGGCCCTCATATCTTTTTGTTCACATAAGCTACCCAATCCAAATTTGCGTCCTTTTTTTCCGACATCCTAGGGATTCTAGGGTTACCCAGACTTTGTGGGTTCCCCAGAAGGAGGCCAAGAAATTAGCCAAAATACAGTGGAAATTTCATTTTTTTTCAAAAAAATTGGAAAATGGGGCTGCAGAAAGAAGGCTTGTGGTTTTTTTCCCTGAAAAGGGCATCAACAAAGGGTTTGCGGTGCTAAAATCACCAGCTTCCCAGCTTTCAGGAACAGGCAGACTTGAATCAGAAAACCCAATTTTTCAACACAATTTTGGCATTTTACTGGGACATACCCCGTTTTTACGATTTTTTGTGCTTTCAGCCTCCTTCCAGTCAGTGACAGAAATGGGCATGAAACCAACGCTGGATCCCAGAAACCGCAACATTTCTGAAAAGTAGACAAAATTCTGAATTCAGCAGGGGGTAATTTGTGTAGATCCTACAAGGGTTTCCTACAGAAAATAACAACTGAAAAAGAAAAATATTGAAATTGAGGTGAAAAAAACATCAATTTTTCTCTACGTTTTACTCTGTAACTTTTTCCTGCAATGTCAGATTTTCGAAAGCAATATACCGTTACGTCTGCTGGACTCTCCTGGTTGCGGGGATATATAGGGCTTGTAGGTTCATCAAGAACTCTAGGTACCCAGAGCCAATAAATGACCTGCACCCTGCAGTGGGTTTTCATTCTATACCGGGTATACAGCAATTCATTTGCTGAAATATAAAGAGTAAAAAATAGCTATCAAGCAAACCTTTGTATTTCCAAAATGGGCACAAGATAAGGTGTTGAGAAGCAGTGGTTATTTGCACATCTCTGAATTCCGGGGTGCCCATACTAGCATGTGAATTACAGGGCATTTCTCAAATAGACGTCTTTTTTACACACTGTGTTACATTTGGAAGGGAAAAATGTAGAGAAAGACAAGGGGCAATAACACTTGTTTTGCTATTCTATGTTCCCCCAAGTCTCCCGATAAAAATGATACCTCACTTGTGTGGGTAGGCCTAGCGCCTGCGACAGGATATGCCCCAAAACACAACGTGGACACATCACAGAAAACAGAGCTGTTTTTAGCAAAGTGCCTACCTGTAGATTTTGGCCTCTAGCTCAGCCGGCACCTAGGGAAACCTACCAAACCTGTGCATTTTTGAAAACTAGAGACCTAGGTGAATCCAAGATGGGGTGACTTGTGGGGCTCTGACCAGGTTCTGTTACCCAGAATCCTTTGCAAACCTCAAATTTTGGCTAAAAAAACACATTTTCCTCACATTTCGGTGACAGAAAGTTCTGGAATCTGAGAGGAGCCACAAATTTCCTTCCACCTAGCGCTCCCCCAAGTCTCCCGATAAAAATGGTACCTCACTTGTGTGGGTAGGCCTAGCGCCCGCGACAGGATATGCCCCAAAACACAACGTGGACACATCACAGAAAACAGAGCTGTTTTTAGCAAAGTGCCTACCTGTAGATTTTGGCCTCTAGCTCAGCCGGCACCTAGGGAAACCTTCCAAACCTGTGCATTTCTGAAAACTAGAGACCTAGGGGAATACAAGATGGGGTGACTTGTGTGGCTCGGACCAGGTTCTGTTACCCAGAATCCTTTGCAAACCTCAGTATTTGGCTAAAAAAACACATGTTCCTCACATTTCGGTGAGAGAAAGTTCTGGAATCTGAGAGGAGCCACAAATTTCCTTCCACCCAGCGTTCCCCCAAGTCTCCCAATAAAAGTGATACCTCACTAGTGTGGGTAGGCCTAGCGGCCACGACCGGGCACGCCCCAAAACAGAACGTGGACACATCCCATTTTTTGAAAGAAAACAGAGGTGTTTTTTGCAAAGTGCCTACCTGTAGATTTTGGCCTCTAGCTCAGCCGGCACCTAGGGAAACCTACCAAACCGGTGCATTTCTGAAAACTAGAGACCTAGGGGAATCCAAGATGGGGTGACTTGTGTGGCTCAGACCAGGTTCTGTTACCCAGAATCCTTTGCAAACCTCAAAATTTGGCTAAAAAAAACACATGTTCCTCACATTTCTGTGGCAGAAAGTTCTGGAATCTGAGAGGAGCCACAAATTTCCTTCCACCCAGCGTTCCCCCAAGTCTCCCAATAAAAGTGATACCTCACTTGTGTGAGTAGGCCTAGCGGCCGCCACAGCTCACACCCCAAAACAGAACGTGGACACATCCAATTTTTTGAAAGAAAACAGAGGTGTTTTTTGCAAAGTGCCTACCTGTAGATTTTGGCCTCTAGCTCAGCTGGCACCTAGGGAAACCTACCAAACCTGTGCATTTCTGAAAACTAGAGACCTAGGGGATCCAAGATGGGGTGACTTGTGTGGCTCGGACCAGGTTCTGTTACCCAGAATCCTTTGCAAACCTCAACATTTGGCTAAAAAAACATATGTTCCTCACATTTCTGTGGCAGAAAGTTCTAGAATCTGAGAGGAGCCACAAATTTCCTTCCACCCAGCGTTCCCCCAAGTCTCCCAATAAAAATGATACCTCACTTGTGTGAGTAGGCTTAGCGCCCGCGACAGGAAACGCCCCAAAGCACAACATGGACACATCCAATTTTTGGAAAGAAAACAGAGCTGTTTTTTGCAAAGTGCCTACCTGTAGATTTTGGCTTCTAGCTCAGCCGGCACCTAGGGAAACCTACCAAACCTGTGCATTTCTGAAAACTAGAGACCTAGGGGAATCCAAGATGGGGTGACTTGTGTGGCTCGGACCAGGTTCTGTTACCCAGAATCCTTTGCAAACCTCAAAATTTGGCTAAAAAAACACATGTTCCTCACATTTCTGTGGCAGAAAGTTCTGGAATCAGAGAGGAGCCACAAATTTCCTTCCACCCAGCGTTCCCACAAGTCTCCCGATAAAAATGATACCTCACTTGTGTGGATAGGCATAGCGCCCGCGACAGCAAACGCCCCAAAACGCAACGTGGACACATCCCATTTTTTGAAAGAAAACAGAGGTGTTTTTTGCAAAGTGCCTACCTGTAGATTTTGGCCTCTAGCTCAGCCGGCACCTAGGGAAACCTACCAAACCTGTGCATTTCTGAAAACTAGAGACCTAGGGGAATCCAAGATGGGGTGACTTGTGTGGCTCCGACCAGGTTCTGTTACCCAGAATCCTTTGCAAACCTCAAAATTTGGCTAAAAAAACACATGTTCCTCACATTTCTGTGGCAGAAAGTTCTGGAATCTAAGAGGAGCCACAGATTTCCTTCCACCCAGCGTTCCCCCAAGTCTCCCGATAAAAATGATACCTCACTTGTGTGGGTAGGCCTAGCGGCCGCGACAGGACACACCCCAAAACAGAACGTGGACACATCTCATTTTTTGAAAGAAAACAGAGGTGTTTTTTGCAAAGTGCCTACCTGTAGATTTTTGCCTCTAGCTCAGCCGGCACCTAGGGAAACCTACCAAACCGGTGCATTTCTGAAAACTAGAGACCTAGGGGAATCCAAGATGGGGTGACTTGTGTGGCTCAGACCAGGTTCTGTTACCCAGAATCCTTTGCAAACCTCAAAATTTGGCTAAAAAAAACACATGTTCCTCACATTTCTGTGGCAGAAAGTTCTGGAATCTGAGAGGAGCCACACATTTCCTTCCACCCAGGGTTCCCCCAAGTCTCCCAATAAAAATGATACCTCACTTGTGTGAGTAGGCCTAGCGCCCGCGACAGGAAACGCCCCAAAGCGCAACGTGGACACATCCAATTTTTTTAAAGAAAACAGAGGTGTTTTTTGCAAAGTGCCTACCTGTAGATTTTGGCCTCTAGCTCAGCGGGCACCTAGGGAAACCTACCAAACCTGTGCATTTCTGAAAACTAGAGACCTAGGGGAATCCAAGATGGGGTGACTTGTGTGGCTAGGACCAGGTTTTGTTACCCAGAATCCTTTGCAAACCTCAAAATTTGGCTAAAAAAACACATGTTCCTCACATTTCTGTGGCAGAAAGTTCTGGAATCAGAGAGGAGCCACAAATTTCCTTCCACCCAGCGTTCCCCCAAGTCTCCCAATAAAAATGATACCTCACTTGTGTGAGTAGGCTTAGCGCCCGCGACAGGAAACGCCCCAAAGCACAACGTGGACACATCCAATTTTTGGAAAGAAAACAGAGGTGTTTTTTGCAAAGTGCCTACCTGTAGATTTTGGCCTCTAGCTCAGCCGGCACCTAGGGAAACCTACCAAACCTGTGCATTTCTGAAAACTAGAGACCTAGGGGAATCCAAGATGGGGTGACTTGTGTGGCTCGGATGAGGTTCTGTTACCCAGAGTCCTTTGCAAACCTCAAATTTTGGCTAAAAAAAACGCATTTTCCTCACATTTCGGTGACAGAAAGTTCTGGAATCTGAGAGGAGCCACAAATTTCCTTCCACCCAGCGCTCCCCCAAGTCTCCCGATAAAAATTATACCTCACTTGTGTGGGTAGGCCTAGCGGCCGTAACAGGAGACGCCCCAAAACACAACGTGGACACCTCCCATTTTTTTAAAGAAAACAGAACTTTTTTTTGCAAAGTGCCTACCTGTAGATTTTAGCCTCTAGCTCAGCCGGCACCTAGGGAAACCTACCAAACCTGTGCATTTTTGAAAACTAGAGACCTAGGGGAATCCAAGATGGGATGAGTTGTGGGGTTCTGACAGGTTCTGTTACCCAGAATCCTTTGCAAACCTCAAAATTTGGCTAAAAAAGCACATGTTCCTCACATTTCAGTGGCAGAAAGTTCTGGAATCTGAGAGGAGCCAAAAATTTCCTTCCACCCAGCGTTCCCCCAAGTCTCCCGATAAAAATGATACCTCACTTGTGTGGGTAGGCCTAGCGCCCGCGACAGGAAACGCCCAAAGCGCAATGTGGACACATCCAATTTTTTGAAAGAAAACAGAGGTGTTTTTTGCAGTGTGCCTACCTGTAGATTTTGGCCTCTCGCTCAGCCGGCACCTAGGGAAACCTACCAAACCTGTGTATTTTTGAAAACTAGAGACCTAGGGGAATCCAAGATGGGGTGCCTTGTGGGGCTCTGACCAGGTTCTGTTTGCAAACCTCACAATTTGGCTAAAAAAACGCATTTTCCTCACATTTCGGTGACAGAAAGTTCTGGAATCTGAGAGGAGCCACAAATCTCCTTCCACCCAGCGTTCCCCCAAGTCTCCCGATAAAAATGATACCTCACTTGTGTGGGTAGGGCTAGCGCCCGCTACAGGAAATGGCCCAAAACACAACGTGGACACATCACATTTTTTCATAGAAAACAGTCCCTACCTGTGGATTTTGGCCTTTAGCTCAGCCGGCACCGGGGGAAACCTAGCAAACCAGCGCATTTTTGAAAACTAGAAACCCTGGGGAATCCAAGATGGGGTGAATTGTGGGGCTCTGACCAGGTTCTGTTACCCAGAATCCTTTGCAAACCTCAAAATGTGGCTAAAAAAACACATTTTCCTCACATTTCGGTGACAGAAAGTTCTGGAATCTGAGAGGAGCTACAAATTTCCTTCCACCTAGCGTTCCCCCAAGTCTCCCGATAAAAATGATACCTCACTTGTGTGGGTAGGTCTAGCGCCCGCGACAGGAAATGGCCTAAAACACAACGTGGACACATCACATTTTTTCATAGAAAACAGTGCCTACCTGTGGATTTTGGCCTCTAGCTCAGCCGGCCCTAGGGGCAGCAGAAATGGCCTAAAATAAATTTGTCCCCCACCCCTAACCCCCAAACTCCCCCGCCCCCCCGGGAGCGACCCTTGCCTACAAGGTCTCTCCCCTTGTGTGACGGCGCAAAAAAAAGATCCCTGGTGCCTAGTGGTTTCTGCCCCCCTTGGGGGCATATTGACCTACAATCGGCCAATCTGCCCCCAAGGGGGGCAGAAATGGTCTAAATATAATTTGCCCCCAGGGGAGCGACCCTTGCCTGATGGGTCGCTTCCCATCTCTAAAAAAAAAAAAAAAAAAAAAAACCATTAAAAAACTATTTGCCCTGGCGCCTAGAGGTTTCTGCCCCCCCTGGGGACAGATCGGCCTAATACCAATAGGCCGATCTGCCCCCAGGGGGGGGCAGAAATGGCCTAAAATAAATTTGCCCCCCCACTCCCCGCGGGGAGTGACCCTTGCCTACAAGGTCGCTCCCCTTGCGTTACGGCGCAAAAAAAAGATCCCTGGTGCTTAGTGGTTTCTGCCCCCCTTGGGGGCAGATTGACCTACAATCGGCCAATCTGCCTCCAAGGGGGGCAGAAATGGTCTAAATACAATTTGCCCCCCAGGGGAGCGACCCTTGCCTGATGGGTCGCTCCCCATCTCTAAAAAAACAAACAAACAAAAAAATACCCACAAAAAACTATTTGCCCTGGCGCCTAGAGGTTTCTGCCCCCCCTGGGAGCAGATCGGCCTAATACCAATAGGCCGATCTGCCCCCAAGGGGGGCAGAAATGGTCTAAATACAATTTACTCCCCAGGGGAGCGACCCTTGCCTGATGGGTCGCTCCCCATCTCTAAAACAAAAAAAACAAACAAAATCCCTGGTGCCTAGTGGTTTCTGCCCCCCTTGGGGGCAGATCAGCCTAATCAAAATAGGCCAATCTGCCCCCAAGGGGGGCAGAAATGGCCTACATATAATTTGCCCCCTAGGGGAGCGACCCTTACCTAAGGGGTCGCTCCCCTCCTAAAAAAAAAAAGAAAACATAACAAAAAAGAAAAAAAAAAAAAATGATCCCTGGTGCCTAGAGGTTTCTGCACCCCCTGGGGGCAAAATTCCCCACCTGGGAGCGACCCTTGCCCAAGGGGTTGCTCCCTTTTGTCAGTTTCAATAAAAAAATTAAAAAACCCTGGTGTCTAGTGGGGTTTCAAAAGCCGGATTGCAAGCAATCCGGCTTTTGAAACCCTGGGAGAGACTTCAAAGGGAAGGAAATACATTTCCTTCCCTTTGAAGCCCCTCCGGGCCTCCCCCATGGGATTGAAAGAGAAATGCTTTGCATTTCTCTTTCAATCGCGCTGGAAGCAGAGCTTCCAGTGCGATGGGGGAGACCCTGTGACTTATCAGCACGCGCTGACATCACAGGGGGGGTTGAGGGGGTCGGGGTGGAAGGGGAAGGGCTTCCCCTTCCATCCCTGACTTGGGGGGGTGGGGTGGAACCCCACAGAGGGAGCGCTAGGCTCTGTGCACAGGACGTAATGGTTACGTCCTGGGCACAGCAGCACTGTGCCTCAGGACATAACCATTACGTCCTGGGCACAGAACGGGCTAAGGGCCTTATTCAAAGTTGGTTCACTCTGTAAGCTCGGCCAATATGCCTGTAAAATCCTTCCAACCTCCTAGGCTTTATTAGGAAAAAGTGGTAATAAATCTACATTTCTTCCCACCTCTCTTTACAATTGCAGGACTTAAGAGATCCTCCCCCTTTCTCATTCCTGCTTTCTGTCTGGCCGTTCTTATAACTCACACTCCATAACCTCTTTCAGGTGGTTTGCTAGAATCCTTATGTATCTTAGGTAAAATATCAGAATCCTAGGGTGCTCACAGTACAAAAATGTGTATTCATCCTACTCCAAAAGACCCCTCTCTCTCTCTCTCCAATTCTAGCAACATCTCATAATCTGTAACATTTGATGTCCGTATATCACTATATTCTGCTGATTCATAACAATCCTTTTCGTTCAACTGGTGATAACCTTCCTCCAAATTAATTTTTCTTGAGAGAATCACCACAGTACCCCCTTTATCAGACTGTCTTGTCACAATATTATTGTCCCTTTGTAGATCATTAATGGTTCCAATTTAGATAAATTCTCATTTTACCATCGTTTTTTTTCTGTGCCAATTCCTTAAACTTTTGTCCTACCAGATTTTCAAACGTGTCAATCATATTATAATTCATTTTGGGGTTAAATGTAGAGTTTACCTTATAGCCACTAGGACAGCTCTGTTCAAGATTTATACCTAAGTCATCCAAGTTTTAAAAAGGATCACCGTATACTCCTTTTCAGTATCTATTTCGGTTAGGCAAAACAGAGTATCAGTAATCCCTATTGTAAGGTTACTGTAAGTTCTTTTCTCAGTCTTTTCTTTGGTCAAATTTCATTTTAGAGCATGCCACTTCATTAATTTCAGTTTCCTCGTAAAATGGAAAAGGTCTATCCTACTCGAGGCATAGTTGAAATTGTTCAAGGGACAGAAGGATAAACCAAACTTCAACACCCTCATTTTCATTTCATTCAATTTTCTGTCCGATAAATGTATCACATTACTCTCATTCTCCATTATTTTTTAACCTTCTGGCTCATTGTCAATACTCCCACTGGGCTGTGTCTTTCTCTTAAACTGTCCTCGCCTCATCTTCCTCTTCTGCGACTTCTTCCTCCACCTCTTGATCTGTCCTTTCTTCTTCCTTAATCTTTTAGCCAATTTTGTTGGCTCCTCATTGCCCCATTAGTCTGAACTCTTCCCATAAATTTGACGGCTTGTTCATTCCTCCTGATACTCCTCCTGTCAGATCTTCCACTGAGATATCCCTCTCACTCTGCTCGCTATTACCACTCTCATGAGTACTCGGACTTTCCACTGCCTGTAAGTTACTTGAAGTCTGCATGTCCTGCCTCAGTCCATCATATCTTCGACTGAAAGTGAAAACTCTACCCATCTCGTAGTCTCGTTGGTCCCTAAGGAATTTCCTTTGTTTCTTATTTTGTATTTCTATCCCCACTTTTGTAATTCTCTCTTCAATCTCCTGAAATGATTTCTCCCAGATCTCCTTCGTATCTGTTGACATTAAATAAAATTTCAATTTATTTATCTCCTCAATCACAACTTCACGAGCTCTCCAGGCGTATTTTATCAAAATACGCATCATTTCCATGGAACAATTAGTACTGTTAATAGCCCACTCTTAATAATAATTCAGACGCAGGATATTCATATAAGGGGGTAATTAAAATGCGCAGACCCCTAGGTACTCTCCCACACGCTATATATTTCTCCAATGTCACAGCTTCCCACCATTTTGTAATCTCCTGCTTCATTAGTCTTTCCAGTTTGTAATATTTCTGTTTGTTAGTTATATTTGTCATGGCCGGTCTATCTAGTTCCACTTGAAGAGCAGTCTCAGAAAATAATGCTTCCGCCTTCTTCCTCCTCTCTGTGTCATCCATGGAACCAATTCAATTCTTGTAAATGCAAATATAATCAACTACGACCAAAACGATGCTGCTCTATTTCAGAATATAAATCCAGATATAAATGCTCCATCTGTCGTCCTTCTCTAATATTGTTTTCCACCAATTGGCTAATAGCTTTGACTGTTTTGTTTTATTTTAGTTTACACACATCTACATGTCCCGAAAGATTCAAAACCAGGAGGGAGAATTTGGGGGGGTGGAGGGGGCTGGAGTGGTGCACAGGGCTGAGGCTCACGACACCTCCGAATCACACAACTTCTTCCCTTTCATTTTGGTCACACCTTCGCTAAGGTTTAGGCCAAACCTGAAGACATGCCATCTGTCCTTCAAGTATAGTTAGCAGTATACAGCGAACACATCCACACTACAGTAGAAATACGCCGCTCGTGACTGATCATCTGACCCCACTCTATAAATTCTCCTACTGTCCAAGTTTTCAGCCACTTCGCGCAGTCTCACCTTATTTCAAAAACTGTCAAAGCCTCCAGCCAGGAATTCCGATAAATTGACAGCGGACTCATCCGATATATTATACTCTTTATTTGAAATTCACGCTGTTGCCCGACCCTGGCGAGTTCCCGCGATAGCGGTTTTTGTTCAGATCAGGCATCCATTACATAAGTCCACTGGTAGATATAGCAACTAAAGGCCTGATGAGTAAGAAATTGGCATGTGTCAGGAAATACATATTAGGCTTAATAAGGCAATTGAATAAAGTGCACAAAAAACTATCTAAACCAAACCCCCCACTACTGAGGCTTATCTCCCCTCCCTCCACTCATCGTTCCCCCCCAATGATAAGAAAAGGAATGAAAAGGAGAGCACCAAAAGAAAGCATAGCACAAGGAGCTCAACTTGACAGGAAAGAAGACCAGTGAGGGGCACGTGGAAGAGGTAGGGAGATCTTCAGGTACAACAGGGGGTGAGGCATCAGGTCATCTAGCATGTAGCAGGAGGGAAGTAGTTAAGGAAACAGTTAACTGGGAGCCTCATCCGCCCTCTCTCATCAACTCTGAAATCTACTAGAACCACATCCCAAACTCTTGCCTGGTCTACGGGACGTCTGCCCTGGTGTGCCAAGTGGAGTAGCACCATACCCCCCCATGTCACCCACTGTACCATGTCTGTCTGCCAACTTTCAACCCGTGGAGCCTCAGCATTCTTCCATAACATGGTGATCTTATGCTTAGCCTACACCAAGGTCAAATTGATAAAGCAGTTAGTGATCTTGTATTTGGCGGGAGTATATGCCGTGAAGACAAAACTGGGGAAAGGAGTCAAAGCACGGTCAGTGGCCTCTGCCAAAAGGCGTACTACCTCCAGCCAGTAAAGGGTCGATTGAGGGCATCCCCATAGCATATTGAGGATGTCTCCCGAAGTAATTCGACCGAGCGGGCAATCAGGCAATGTCTGGGGGAAAGTATACACTAAGTTTCAAAGTGTGAGGTATGGTCATTGGAAGATATAGAAGTGGAGCAGTTTAAAGTGAGCATCGCTGGAAATTTCGGGTGCCGCCTCTAACATAGTGACCTAATCTCCATCCTAAATGGGGGCTCCCAGATCTTCCTCTTAGCGGTCCCGTAGCTTCATGAGGGGAGAGACATCATGCAGAGCTACACAGAGGTCGAAATCAAGCTCCAGATGTTGGAGGTGTTGCAAAGGAAGGTTTGGGCTCTATCCCACGTAAACCCCAAATTGTATGTAGAGCTGCCATCAGGGTGCTGTACAACAGGAATTGTCCTACCGGCAGATCATAGTCTGGTCATTAAGGGAACACAGCACACCATCAGCCTACAACTTGCCCAATGTGTCCAAACCCGCTGGCTCCCACTCCATTAAACAACCTTCTTGAACATTCTGCAATTGTGTGAGCAATGCTCACAGCAGTAAATTCAGGGAATAAGTGGTCCACAAATGTGCCCTAACAAGGACATGTATCCAGCATGCTCAGAGAACCATTAAGTCATGGTGATTTCTATGAATGGCCCATCTTGGGTTAAGCAACAGAGTCCACAGTTGTTGTGAACTACGGGGGTTCTTGTAATTGCAGTAGAACTGGGCATTTCATCCTGGAAGCCTTCATACACACCACTGCAGCTGGGCTGCTAGATAATACAGGTTAAAATTATGGGCTTTCATCCCTCCATCTAACGTGCTTTGCAATTTAGTAAGGGCCACACGTCGTCGACCCTGATTCCATATAAGGTCAATAAGGATAGAATCCAAGTCCCGGAATGTGGCTCTCAGAATCACTAGAGGGAGTACCGTGAAAAAATACAGGAGACTGGGTAAAGCCACCATCTTAGTCACAGCAATGCGGCCCACTACAGATAGGGGTTAAGTTTTCCAGAATCCTACTCTCTGACGCAGCCTGATAACTACTGCACCTATATTACCCTCTAAGAGGTCAGGGAGCAATCAGTACACTCTGACACCTAAATAATGCACTACCCAAAGCATGCCCCCCAGTTCTGGGGGCTCCTCTCCATCGCTGCGCATCCGGAATAGGTTGGTTTTTAGCCAATTCACCCTAAGACTGGATGACTCCCCGAAAGCTGAGAGAAAGCAGGCCGTCCTCCCTGGTTCCGAATGGAGGTTATGAATAAAGAGCACCATGTTGACTGCGAAGAGGGAAATATAATGAGTGGTCCCACGGACATGTACACCTGAAAACGACGATCCACGCAATGGCTCCACTGCAAGTGCAAAATGCAGCGGGGAGAGCATCTGTTGGGTATCCCTGCCTGCCGTACATTGGTTAGAGATCGTGCCTCCGGTGCTTGGCCTTCGCAGTCCTCAGCCCAAACCCTGAGGACACGCACATGTCCCATCACATACTCCAGCTTTGTGGACATATCTGAGATTTTTGGGACAAGTTCCTGCAGGACGAGTTCAGTGGCCCCCAGTTTACGATGGCCGTCCCGAAGTGGGCCGACGGCCACCACCACTGTATCAATTTTCTGTTTTAGGGTCTCCTTTGAGTCTTTAATAGTGATGCTAGAATCCAGTTTATCTTTTGGGACCATCACCAGGTCACTGGGTGAGCTAATGTTGTCTTAGAGGACAGATGACTTTTCAGAGCTGGGTCCCTGAGTTTTCTTCCCTTGGGCAGGGCGCGGCAAGTTGAGAGGCAGGACAAAGGAAATATAAGGAAAGAGAAGTCATCAATAAGGGTCTTGTCTGGTGAATCCCACAATGTGCGTCAGCTTCTGAATAGCACTGTCCCAAACCAGATCCCCAGATGCAATGACACATGGAGGGAGGAGGAGATTTGTGAAAGGGCTGCACAGTGAGGCCACCCAGTCTAGGTCAGTGTAACAATCATCAGCCCGGGTCACGCAAGGTGGGCTCCTGGGGTGTTTTGGTAAGGACTATAGGCAAAACAGGCCCTTCAGAGGCGACAGCTGTTACAGTATGTCCTGGCGAGTGGCTCTGTAGTCATCAAGGGGCCCCCCATCACAGACCAATGCTGCCAGTTGGATAATCAGTAGAATATAGCTCCAGTCAGCGAAGGGCAGAGTAGGGGCAGATTACAGGGTGGCAATCACTAAAGGCATAGGGTTCAGTGTGGGTCCACAACCATCCAGTGGGGCTTCTCCACCTCCATCATTCCTACTAACCTGGTGTAGGGCCACTGTTCACTCCAGCAAGTCGCTTAGGATGATATCAGTATATCAGACCTAAGTGGCTGCCTGTTGCCACAGTCAGCCCCAGAGATCTGGAGCTGAAGCCTATATTGAGGCAACAGAGTGTGGGCACTGTGAAATGCCGCTGTCAAAGTGCTAGGTCAGAAGAGGAGCCCCGGCACACCTCTCACAGCACTCCACATGGTAGTAGTAGACTCACAGGAATGCACCAGAGTGGGCCCCCAACAGACTCCCAGCTACAGTCAGATTGCCTCAGAGATGAGGGAGCAAGCAGCCACTTACCACTATAGTCGGGTTCCAGTCACTGAAGATGCAATGCCGAGGCTGCACAGCCAGAGGCAGCTGGCAGCGCTTCTCAGCCCAGAGACGCTCCCGCAAAGGTGTTGAAGCAGAGCGGCTGGGCCTTGAGTATCTGAAGGAGACCCAAGGGCCTTCCGGTCACCTCACTGACGATGCAATGATGAATGTGGGAGCAGCTACCCACTGCTGCAATCCAGCCTCAGCAAGTGATGTCAGAAAGGTGGGGCCACACGATCAAAGGCAGCACACACCACCACTACCAGGGTATTAGTTCAGCATGTGGGGTTTCTCACTCAAGTCTCCCGGCACATTCCGGGGCAACAGTTCCTCTAACAGCCCACAGCTGCACCCGCTGTAGTCAGGGAGCAAGTGGGGGGATGGGGCGATCTCACAGGTGGGCTGCTGCCATTTTGTAGAACTCAGTAGGCATCTCCCTCTACTGTAACAGGCTGTCCTCTGTCAATTCAAGGATCTCCAGGGGGGTCCCCAAGAAATGGCCAGCTGTTGTAGGGGTCAAATGCCTCCGGTTGTCTATTATGTCATCAGGATAGGGTCAGATGTAGGGGCCCTGTGAGGAGCACCGGCAGACTCCGCATCACTCCATTGGCTGCTGGCCACATCCCATGCCATATTCAGCCCATATATGTTAATTAGAGCACAGGTGTCCTCATATGTGTGGTGTGTGACCGTGCTGTATCTCCTGACCCTAGCTCTCTTGATCCCTCAACAAGTCACAATGAGGTCAACTCCTGCTAGTCTCGCTTCTTGACTCTTAGGAAATTCCCTCTCACCCAGACGTTCCTCTGTAAGTCAGTTCCATGGGCCTGTCTGTTGCAGTTTCTGCCCCATAAGCTTCCTCTACCTCTTCTCCTTCACCTCCTTCTGATGGACTTGTGCCGCTGCTTGCGTGTCATCTTCAGGTTTCTATTGTCTCTTTTAGCTGGGGCAGACCTACTGATAGAAGTGTCACTGGTGTCTGATTGGGATTCGTGGTCTTTGATGCCTAGACAGCCCTCACCTTACTCTGGAGTTGCCTTGCCATTTAGACTGCAGACAGGTCTCGGAAATGGAGGATATCACAGTCTATGAATGGTGTAGTTTTCACTGACCTCACCTGGAGCATGATATATTATTTGGTCTGGGGGTGTCATTTAGGTCCTTCCTAAACAGTTTTTTTTTCACATTCCACAATGTCCTTCCTGTCAGCTCCCTCCTATAGATTTGGAATATTGATGGACCTGTTTTCATGGTCTCTGCATTTCTCTGTGAGGAATTTAGTTTGAGATTCCAGGCAGCAAATTGTAATGGTGGTGAGTAGTATAACAGCCTTATAAATGCTCATGTAATCTTTCCACGGCTTAATAAAGGTTGCTTTGCCCAGCACAAGGGGTCCATGCAGCAATGAACTCTTTTTGACTATGCTGCTCACTGTCCTTGGCACTCTAAACTCCTCTTCTCCATACGCCAGTGAGCTCGGCGCCCTTTCAGGTGCCACTGGGTTTATTCCTTTATTCATTTTCTGTAGGTACTATGAGTTGATCAGTCGTCATGCTTAGTCAAAAGCTGAGGGTGCCTGTTGAAGCCAGTGTTATGGTGGCTCAGTTCCTTCACCTATGAGGCCCTCTCTATCCTCGGGCTCCACATCATTGTCCTCCTGATCACTGGCAGCCTACCACTACCTCCTTAGTGTTGGCTTGTCTCCTTTGAGCAGGAGTTGGCCACCTGACTCAGGACTTAGTAGTCCTCATCACAATCTGGGAACCGGAGGGTGCAGTGATCCACTCTCCCTGGTGCCATGCTCTGCCACGCTGTCCCTTACAAGTCTCTCAGGGGCCATGCTTCTCACCTTTCATCAGCCTTGTTGTCCCCAACTGGGCTCATGTGGCCCATCTCGGGTCCCAACTTGACATCAGAAACTCAGTCGCCATCTGCTGTGCTGGGGCTCCTTGATGTTCCACATGGTCCCACTACTGCCGATGATGAATTTCATCATGGCCCAGGATTGTTGTTATTAAGGGTGTGTGACTGAACTTCACAGGCTGTGTCCTATGGCTTCTCCATCTTGCCCGAAGTCTGATATTATCACTCTTGCATGTATCATACCAAATTTATACCAGAGTGTTACTGAAATCTTTGGAGATTGGACAGTTGAAATTATTTGAATCCTGCTGGAGCATGCAGACTTTTGATTTCGCCGGAGTACTATTCATTATATTTTCACCCTAGACTTTATAAAACCCTGGGCAGAATAGGCCCTTCTTTGTTGATATAAATCAGCATTCAGTACTATTGTTTGAAGGCTTTTGTGAAATGAATTACTTAAATTAGGCATGCCAACAGGACAGCTGATTGCCCTAAACAGCAAAAAATGGGCCCTCGTCAGCAAAGTGTAGGCTATGTATGTTAAGGGGAAACAACTTAATTTAGTTTAGCATTTAAAAAGGACTTAGTTACAAAAAGTAGCCTCGTATGAGTTGCTCGGTGTAATAGTTGATGAAAAATTATCGTTTAAGGAGCAAGAGGAAAATGGTGTTTAAAAAGTTGTCCCTGGCCCTGAATCATTAATGCCATCCGATCCAACTCAGATGGAGCCTCCCGATTCTTTTAAGCTGAAAGTGGCTTTATGTTATGCCTCTCCCGTCTAAAATTGGGTTTGTTTCAATAAAAGCCTATAGGGAAAAACATTCTCCTGATCTTTTTCTTCAAAGTCTCTCGCTTCCCATTTTGAAAATGTTGCCATGTATGTTGAATGTCTTATTGCGATTTAACAGTCTATATGACGGTCTCAGAGTAAATCCAATACGAACAGTGCATATCAGTAAAATTATTCCAGTCATCTCCCATGGGATGGCAGGGGTAATGCTAGAAGGAGTGCCAACATTTTATTCTTTAGACATTTCTACCAAAAGTGCTGGGCCACTTTATAATATTGGGGGCACTTCATGCTTACACCTTAAAAATTTTTTCTCAACATGAGAAAATTCCAAATTTGTGTCCACATTTGCATTAAAATTTGCATCTTTCTTTTCTAACATCTTGGGAATTCTAAAGGTGAACAGGGTTTGTGGATTATCCTGGAGTGAAAATAGCCATAATATAGCTAATTGTGGGTTTTTATTGGAATCAGTTCTGCACAAGAAGGTATATATTTTGTTTCCAAAAATGATATAAATGAAAGGTTTGCTACAGGAACACCATCTTACCAGCGGTTCTGAATAAGAAGTTGTATCAAAAAACATTTTTGTACCACATTTTTGCATTTTTCCAAGATGTAGTGCAATTTTTATGGTTTCAGTCTACTTGCAGTTTGTAATGGAAGTAGATGTGAATCACATTGTCGGTCCTGGAAAGGCAAATAGTTCAGAAAAATAAACAAAATTCTGAATTCAGCAAGGGGTCATTTGTGTAGCTCTCAATTTTTTCCCCCAAAGAAGAATAAAATTAATGAAAATGTGTATTTATTTTTTTTAAAAAGCAGTTGACCGTCATGATGGCCAATTTATAAAAGCAATATACTTTTATGTCTGTCAGACCCTTCTGATCACAGGGATATATAGGATTTGTACTTTTTCCAAAAACATACAGTACCTGGGGCCAACAACTGAACTGCAGCTTGCAGTGATTTATTATGGTGTAAAATCTAAGGAATGAAAAGTGGGTATGAAATTTAAGCTATGTTTTTCTGAAATGTGCACAAAATACGGAGTTTATGAACAGTGGTTATTTGTGAACCACTGAATTTAGGTTTAGCCATACTGTCGTGTGATTCAGAGGGAATTTTACAAAATGTGTTTTTGCTTGCACACTGGCTTATATTTTGGATCCAAAAATGCAGAAAATTCCAAGTTGTCATAGCAAGTATTCTACTATTCTGTGTTTCCACATGTCTCCTGATTAAAAAAGGTACCCCTCTTGTGTGGCTCGACCAAGTATCCGCGACACAAAACACCCCAAAGCATGACCTGGAGACATCACATTTCACCTTGTTAATCTATCCTTTTTTGCGATGTGAATAGCTGCAGAATTTGGGCCCGAGCTCAACTGCCACCAAACAAATCTACCAAAATCTGGCATTTCTGAAAAGTAGTCTCCCTAGGTAGTTCACTGTAGTGTGACTTTGTGAGTCCCACAATGTTTATTTTACCTAGAAGGCCTACTAAACCTCAAACTGTGGCAACAACCACCCATTTCCCTAACATTTCAGTCAGAGAAAGTTTCTGAAGCTGCAGAGATCAACAAAATTGCTACCACCCAACGATACTGTGTTTGCCCTGATAACCAAAACCCAGTAGTGTGGCTCGGCCTGCCACCTACGACATAAAATACCCCAAAACCCGACCTGAGAAATCACATCTCATCTTGTAAAATCCACACTTTTTGGGTAGCTGTGGAATTTGAGCCTAACTCAGTTAGCACACAGGGGAAACCTACCAAACCCAGACATTTATGAAAAGTAGACATCCAGAGGAGTTCAGGGTAGTATGACTTGCATTGATTCCGCAACATTTTTTGTTTTCCAGACACCCTTGCAAACCTCAAACATTGGCTACAAATACCCATTTTCCTACCATTTCTTGTGAACGAAGGTTCCAGAAGCTGTGGGGTTGCACACAATTTCTGCCTCTGAGTATCTCTACATTTACTCCAGTATTGGAACTTTCATAGATTCACATGCTTGAATCATTCCCCGTTGTCGAGATGGGAGTCCCGGTATAAATTTTCATAAGTAATGTTAAAACATATTGAAGAGAAAAAGGCCCTAGGCCTCTTCAATTTGATAGTCTATCAGAGTCCTTTTGTGAAAAGGACCAAACTTGATCCTCTACCAATCAGGCGACAGCACCCTTCAGAACCTCCTGAGAGAAGCTCTAGCACCTCAGATTTTCTACTGCAGGTCGTGCTAGGGAGTCTCCTCAGAGCTCTGCTCTGTTTTCACACCTTTATTCAGCTCTTTTTCTCTCAGAGAAACTCAATAATTTTGATTTGTCAGCTATTTTTCAACTATGTCTGACAAGGAAAAGAAAAGTCTCTTTAGAGACTGCAAGACTTGTGGGAAGAAAAGACTTCATTCTGAAGATCCTCATCAAGACTGCATTTACTGCCTCTATCCAGATCATTCAGCCAAAGACTGTAAGATTTGCGGTACTTTTTCTTCAAAAACCTTAAAGGATAGAGAAGGCAGATTACCAATATGGCTGCAGAAACTGAAGCATAGGAAGGATCCAGTTTCTGATTCTGAGAGTGAGGAATCATCCACTTCCAAGAGATCAACTAAAAGAGCAAGATCACGCTCTAGATCTCCCTCACAAACCTCAAGGAAAGCCCTCAAAAAGACTGCTTCAGGGTCTTATAAGGGTCACAGCCCATCTTCTTCCCCAACTAGACTCTCAAGTAAAGAGGGGAAAAAACGTTCTTCCAGTTCTGAGAGGCACAGGAAATCCTCATCTGTTCCACCATCTGTGCCTTTCAAAAAGCCATCTTCTGTGACTGGAAAAAAGGCCTCGTCGACGGATTCCCCGTCGACGGCACCGTCGGTGGGCGCATTGCCGACGACTCCAACTACCTTAGGTGTTCCGTCGTCCACGGCTCCGTCGGCGACATCGTCGATGAGTACACCACCGTCGACGAGAACTACAACGACGACTTCAGCGTCGAAGACCGTCTACTCATCGTCGACGTCGCTGACGTCGGTATCAGCTTTACCGTCGACGAGGACTTCGTCGACGGTAGACTCGTCGGCGAAGCTTGCGGCTATTAAGATAACAGTGGGTCCAGCATCGACGGCACCGTCTAAGACAAAGTCAGTTTACACGTCATCGACGAGATCGTCGACGACACCGTCGACGAGGGAAAAATATAAAAAAAGAACAGAAACATTAACTCCAACCCACACTTCACCTAGTAAGGTATCCTCCCTGGTACCAGTACATCTTTTGGAGGGAGATGATGATTCAGACGAAGATGGACCTTTTGGTACGGCCCACAGCCCCTCTGAATTGAATGTAAAATATCAGGAAGAGGAGGAATATGAGGAACCGTATGATCCCCAGGCTTCCTTGGAGCATCAGCAGTATCAACAGAGAACGTATATCCCTTCCGACCTGCTTACTGGCCTTAGAGCCATGTTGGTGGATTATAACAGAAGGTTTCCTCCACAAGGATAACAGCCTCATCCATCGCCCATTTCTGGTCCTTCTACTCCACATCAAAGACCGACGACTTTGCATCTCACAGATGTGGCTACCCTAGACATGACAATTCCCCAGGACACTGACATTTCTGATGGAGATCAAGAAGAAGGAGAGCTCATAGATGCTCACTCAGAGTGGGACGAGTACATTATTCCTGCTCCATCTTCTCCTTCTCATTCGAAGGTGGAGTCCCCACCTGAAGACATTGGAGGTTTTCACAATCTCTTAGAGAGGGCAGCCAAGCGCTTTGCATTACCGCTACCCACGAAGCAAACAGATTGTTTCCTTTATGATTTTAAAGAGCCCTTCCAGAAGTCTGTGCGTTCCATCCCGATGGTGAACTATTTGTGGGAAGAAGGCCTTAAGGTCATGACTAATCCAGCAACAGTCACAGCAGTTTTACCACGTCTGGATAAGAAATACAAAGCTCCCGATGATGCCCCTACATGCTTGACAGGCCATCCTTCTCCAGATTCCGTAGTAGCTCAAGCGGCTCAAAGAAGATCAAAGAATCCTTCTGCTCCAATTTCTGCGTCCCCAGATAAGGAGGGTAGAAGGCTAGACAACATAGGAAAGAGATTTTCTTCTATGGCCAGCTTAGTGCTTAGAGCTGCCAACTCCTTGGCTATTTTGTCTCGATACGACAGACAGCTTTGGGCAGATATTGCACCTTTCATTAGTCAACTGCCGGAAGACGTCAAATCAGAGGCAAATAAGACTGTGCAAGAGGGTCAACGCGCGTCTGCAGAGCTTATAGACTGCGCAATGGACATAGCGACCACTGCTTTCAGACAGCTTGCAGGCGCTGCTGTATTAAGAAGACAGGGCTGGCTCAAAGCCACCTCATTTCGTCCAGAAGTCCAGAATAAGATCCTAGACTTACCCTTTGATGGCCAAGCGTTATTTGGGAAACATGTGGACGAAGCCCTACAGTCAATTAAAACGGACACGGACACTGCAAGGTCACTAGGGACCCTGCAATATCGGAAATCGTCCTTTCGCCCTAGGGGGCGCGGTCAGCCCTCTTACAGAGGAGGGTATCCGCAACAGAGGTACTCTTCCTACCCGTCATCTTCGCAACAATTTCGGCCATACTATTCCCAAAGACAACCGGCTCAACCAGCCTATAATAGACCGGCAGGCCGTGGACGCTCAACCCGCCCTGCTAAGGATGCAGCTCGTAGAACCTGATGTCTTCGAGGCGCCGGCTACGCCCAGTCTTCCTCCCGTCACCCTGGGCGGAAGAATTTCCTTATTTCTCAGTCAATGGCAAACCATTACGTCAGACAAGTGGGTCCTACAATTAGTGGAACGGGGCCATACTTTAGAATTTGTCCAGAAACCTCCCCCCAACCCTCCCCGCAGGACTCCTTCAAGATACCCTCAACAACTCAAAGAAGAGGTCTACAAGCTCCTTCTCAAGGGAGCTATAGAGAAGGTGCCGCGGGATCAAAGAGGAACAGGATTTTATTCCAGGTTCTTCATAATTCAAAAAAAGTGGAAGGATTGGAGACCGATCCTCGATTTAAGGCAACTAAATGTATACCTAAAGAAGCAATCGTTTCGAATGATCAGCCTGCAAGACGTCCTTCTGGGTCTCAATCAAAGAGATTTTATGTCATCGCTAGACCTCAAGGACGCATACTTCCACATACCAATCCACCCTGCCCACAGAAAGTATCTGAGATTTACCGTAGCCGGGAGCCATTATCAATATCGCGTCCTTCCCTTCGGG
Organism: Pleurodeles waltl; assembly: GCF_031143425.1. Lineage (NCBI taxonomy): Eukaryota > Metazoa > Chordata > Amphibia > Caudata > Salamandridae > Pleurodeles > Pleurodeles waltl. Next base: position 602,168,494 of record NC_090442.1, on the reverse strand, counting down.
CTCAAATCAGCCCCAAGAATATTTACCAAATGCTTAGCACCAGTGGCAGCCTTTCTCAGGAGACGAAAGCACCAGGTCTTTCCATACTTAGACGACTGGTTAATAAAGGCAAAGACTTACACAGGAGCACACAAGTCAACAAGAAAGTGCGTTTCCTTGCTGACCAATCTCGGGTTCACGATCAACTGGCAGAAGTCCAACCCTCTACCAGGCCGCAGTATTACTTTTCTGGGAGCAAAACTGGACACGGAATCCGGCATCGCATGTCCCACGTTAGAGAGACAACAAAGGTTACTAACCCGAGGGGTGTCCTACAAAGAAGACGAAAGGTTACAGTCCGTCTCTTCAAATCACTATTGGGCATGATGTCTTCATGCATACCTCTGATCCCTCTGTGTCGGCTAAAGATGCGCCCCTTGCAGGAGCAGCTAAACAGTCAATGGCTTCAAGTATCAGGAACTTTCGAAGACCAGATACAAATTACTCCGACAATTATCAAAACTCTCAAGTGGTGGTCTCAAAAGCATCATCTCTCAATCGGTCTCTCGTTTCTTCAACAGCCAGCCCCGTGGACCATAACAACAGATGTCTCACTGGAGGGCTGGGGCGCAGTATTACAGGACCTGAAAATAAGTGGCAGTGCACCTTGCTTTACAAGCGTTTCGCCCAAGAATCCATGGATCGCGAGTGGTGATAAGAACGGACAACACCACTACGATGCACTATCTCAACAAACAAGGAGGTACAAGATCTCTCACCCTCTCCAGGGAAGCCCAAGCGATCTGGAACTGGGCCTCGCAGCAAGGCGTCACACTATCGGCGGTGCACTTGCCGGGAATAAACAACAAAGCAGCAGATGCACTCAGCAGACAGAAATCGGAATGCCACGAGTGGGAATTAGACCAGACGGTACTCACCCAGATTTTTTCCCAGTGGGGAACACCGACAGTGGATCTGTTTGCGAAGAAGGACAACGCCAAATGCCAGTTCTTCGCAAGTTGGCATCACCAAAAGGGATCTTGGGGGAATGCGTTTTCGATAGTCTGGTCAGACATCTTTGCTTACGCCTTTCCTCCCATTCCGTTAATCCCAAGGGTCCTCACGAAGATGAAAACAGAACCGTGCACTCTCATACTGATAGCCCCGTATTGGCCGCGCCAACATTGGTTCACGGAGCTCCTCATTCTCTCAGTCAAACCCCATATTCTGCTGGAGCCGTTACCTCATTTACTAACAATGAACAACGGCCAAGTTCGACATCCCGATCCACACTCACTGCGGTTAGCGGCATGGCTCCTCACCACAGAGAATTTGCGCATTTAAATATTCCGCAAGACTGCAGAGATATTTTGTCACACGCCAGAGCGGATAGCACTAACAAGGCGTATCAGTTTAAATGGAGGAGATTCTGTGCCTGGTGTCATCAACGTCAAATTGACCCTTTTCTTTCACTACCAGAAGAGATTTTGCCGTATCTCTTAGAGTTAGCTCGATCTGGCCTAGCACACTCGTCCATTAAAGTTCATATAGCAGCCATAGCTGCATACAGACGTTCAGAGGACACACCTTCGCTCTTCTCTTCTCGGCTGATTAAGAGATTTCTAAAGGGGCTGTTCAGGGTTTACCCTCCTTTCAGACCTCCACCTCCTTCGTGGAACCTGAACATTGTTTTGGCACAACTGATGAAGCATCCTTTTGAACCGATCCACTGTGCTTCCCTCAAACATTTGTCTTGGAAGGTTGCCTTATTGATAGCCCTTACATCAGCTAGGCGGGTCAGTGAGGTACAAGCGCTCTCCATCCAAGAGCCATTCCTACAGTTTAAACAAGATAGACTACTAATGCGCACTAATCCGCATTTTATTCCAAAGGTTCCATCAGACTTTCACATTAACGAACCTTTGGTCTTCAAGTCTTTTTTCCCTCATCCGTCTACTCCAGCGGAGAGAGCATTACACTCTCTAGATGTGAAAAGATGCGTTCAATTTTATTTGGACAGGACAAAAGCTTTTCGACGTTCTAATCAGCTATTTGTGGCGTACAGTGCCCCTAGGAAGGGGTACCCGCTATCCAAGCAGAGTATTTCAAGATGGATCGCCTCTGCTATTCGCTTCTGCCATCAGGCAGCGGGCAAACCTTTGCAGTCGTCTGTGCATGCTCACTCGACGAGAAAAGTCTCATCGTCAGCTGCACTGTTTGCCGGAGTGCCACTACAAGACATTTGTAGGGCAGCAACATGGAAGAGCTGTCATACCTTTACTAAGCACTATTGCTTGGAGTCCCTCTCGCACGGAGAGGTAGCAGTGGGCCAAGCTGTTCTCAGGAATCTTTTCAGGTGAAGGTGAGCCATTTCTCCTACATCCCTCCATCCTAGAAAAGGTATGCACATCAAAAAAAAAAAAAAAAAATGTTTCTAAAGATAATTGATCACTATCATAATCCCATAGTAAGCGGGTTATCAGATATTGATCAGCTTACATTACTGTCTTATGTTTTAATACTGGTTTGTTATTTAAATTTCAGCATGTATCTTCACAGGAATACCCTATTTATATTAGAGATAAAGATATACTGTTATTTATGTATATATACATGTGTATAGATGGATGTGTATATATGTATATCTATATATAGATTTATGTGTAGAGACATATGTCAGTACACTCATATACTTCATCACTTTATACATGATGATAAGATTTTGTGGTCTAAGATAACCTGTTTATTAAGAGGGGTTGTCATTTTACAATGTGCATACTTATTGCTTTCTACTCTGATTCAAGCATGTGAATCTATGAAAGTTCCAATACTGGAGTAAGAAAATAAGTTACTTACCTGTAACTGTAGTTCTCCAGTATTGGAATCTTTCATAGATTCACATGCGACCCACCCACCTCCCCAGAGAAGCTCACTTCACCTCTTTCTTTCTAGTAGTACATATACTCATTGTAATATACGCACTTGTGCGTGGAAAATCTGAGGTGCTAGAGCTTCTATCAGGAGGTTCTGAAGGGTGCTGTCGTCTGATTGGTAGAGGATCAAGTTTGGTCCTTTTCACAAAAGGACTCTGATAGACTATCAAATTGAAGAGGCCTAGGGCCTTTTTCTCTTCAATATGTTTTAACATTACTTATGAAAATTTATACCGGGACTCCCATCTCGACGACGGGGAATGATTCAAGCATGTGAATCTATGAAAGATTCCAATACTGGAGAACTACAGTTACAGGTAAGTAACTTATTTTCTTCTCCCGATGCAAACGGTACCCCACTTGTGTAGCTGGTTCTAGTGTCTGCAACATAAAATGCCCCAAAACTGACCTGGGAACATCACTTCTCACCCACTAAAAGTATCCTTTTTTGGGATGTGAGCTGGGAAATGTGGGCCCTCGCCCAGCTTCCATATAAGTAAATCTTCCAAACATACACATTTCTGGAAAGTAGACACCCAAGAAACTTCAGTGTGGTGTGACTTGTATGGATCCCACAATATTTTCTTATGCTTAATGTCCTGCAAACCTCAAACTTTGGCTAAAACACACATTTTCCTCACATTTCTGCGAGCAAAAGTTCTGGAAACTACAAGGATCCACTAAATTCTGAGTACAGAGTGATTCCACACATCTCCTGGTAAAAACGATACCCCATTTGTGTGGCTGGGTCTAGCGCTTGTGACTGGAACAGAACAAACCAGCGACCACATAAAGACTAAATAGACTTTGCAAGATCCTAGTTTTGATCTATTCCTTTCGCGGGTGCAAGCCCCTCTTCTGATCAAAGTTGAGGGTGCAGGCTCTTTTCAGATCTTGAGGCTCTTCCATGTAAGGTCCTCTTCACGATAGAGGTAATTTGGTAAATGAAAATCCAAACTGAAGAGGAATACAGGAAAGGCAAGTGGAACTCATCCCTATCCCACAACTGTCAATCTTCAGAGAAATTGCAAGGGCATAAAGGTGCCACTCTTTCTGGCTATCGATGTTTGATTGGGAAGCTGATTCCACAGTTGGTCCCGATTTACTGTGAGCTTCCTGGGTCATCAGTGACAACGTAGCAGATCAAGGTCTTCAGTGGTGCCATGCTGCCCATTTTTGGTACTCTTCCAGTTCCCTCAGGCACACCTTCGGGTACCAAGAATCCAAGGGGTCCCTAGACAGATTACTGCCAATAGATCTGACCTCCTCACTGCTAATGCTTCTCCAGCCTGCCTTGGGTTTCATACTGATTCCAGTGACAACTTCCATTCCAGCTCCAGGACCTACACCGAAAGTTTAAACCAACCTAATGGCTGGTATGTGAGAAACTGTGTGAACATGGTTTTCCTTTTAACATTTCTTCCACTTTACACCGCAGAATGGGTGTTTTAAATGACATTTACTGTAGTGTGATTTTTGTGAGCACAAAAAATGGGACATATAGTAAAATGTTCTTCTGTAAATATTTTGTGGCTCCAGAGGATTACTGAGACGGAAAGGCATTCAATGACAAACAGGTCAGTGTGGTAAAAAGATGAAGGTGGTTGAGCGAGGTAGGTGACAACTGGAAAGTGGGCTCTCTGTCCTTGACTTCCTTCCCAGCCCAATTCTGCACATGATAGTTTTTAATTTTAAACTGCCTGGTAGCTCTCCTCTTTGGCGGTAATTTGTTGTTGTCGTGGTTTTCAGGCTTGGAAATTCAACTTCACTAATAATTTTCCACTTGTCCCATATGTTTGTTATAGAATTATGGAGAAGCGGTGGTTACTTCTGTTTTTCATAAATTGAATCTAAACATCTGCAGTCATGATACCTCTACTCCCTGTAATGTTAAAGAAAAAAATGAAGGATTTTGAAAAACTTAGCCAACAAGAACTGGGAAAATGGTGGGTGCATACAATACTATCAGGCTATCTTGAGGCAGGATGAGCCCTTGTGGGCTGAGGATAATGATCCATCCCACATATGATGACGCAGACCGTGAACTACAAAAAGAATGCAAAAGTGAAACCAATGACTCTTCATTAGGTTTAATGGAAACATTTATTATATTTGCCATCAAAGTGCAATAGAAATTTAAGGAAAAATTTGAAACATTAAAATCAAAACTTGAAGAACTGTTATCAGACGAAGAGGTAAAGGCCTTCTGTGGTAAAATAAAAAGAGAGCCACAAGTTCTACAAAATGAAATAAGATACACACTACTATGAATCTAATTAATGTGCATACTTTTGCACATCGAATCCCAGAAATAAGAAATGCAATTGGAGGAAATTCTGAGATGAGACTTTGACAGAATGTGATTCTGATAGCTTTGAGTAGTCAAAATTACAAGGTGGCACCAATAGTAATTTTTTAGATGGACAGTGACCCAGTAGAGGGAGAAGATGAGGAAGGATGCGGTTTCATCAAAACCAAAACCCTAGTTTCAATAAAAGCGTAAGAGGATGAAAACAAGAAAGAGCAAGAGGAGAATAATGAGATGTTAGGAACAAAATGCAAGTCGCTGGGTGCAAAACGAAATCCTTGTGATAAACATTGGTGGTAAATCATTTGTATTTTGAAATTTATGTGACTGAATTGAATTTATTAAGCAAGGGCTTGAGCTTTCAAGAAGCGATATCATAGATTTCAGATCTGGTTTAGTCAAATTTACGAGAAAACTCAAATTGAATATAATTGTATAATTAACAATGTAATTAAACCACCAGCATGTGTGAAATATTGATTAAAAAAGCAAGTACTTTTCCAACTAATAACATTGAAGAAATTGCTCTTTTGGCATCTGTGTCTGATATGTTGATTATTCCAGGGAGCGGATTACATTTAACCTTGATATTTGCACAGACTTGAAGCCTGCCACTTTATCTAGGAAAATACATCTAAATTTGTTGCGAAATTGCATGATTTTTGTCTCATTGAATCTTTTGTACTGTGTATTGTTTGACTGTGAGAAAACCTTTGGAATGAGTAAGTTGAGAAATGTAAGGTGCTCTCCTCATAAAAGGAACTGTCTATTTTGAAACAACTATAAAAGAAAAAAGAAATTGCGATGAAGAAGGCTAATGAAGGGGGTAACTTAATTATTCTGAATACTGTTGACTATCTGAATTAAGACATGAAACAATGAGTAAGTAATATGTATTTAAAGCTTAAGAGTGAATTAGGTATTGATTTTAAGAAAGAATGTTCGTTTTATTTTAAATGTTCTTGATATGGCTATGAGATCGAAAAGAGCTTGCATTTTTATGGTGTGACAAGTCTAGACTAGCCTTATTTTTTATCGTACCAAAGGTTCATAATGAGACTCAACTGCCCACTGTGAAGACTCATTGTGGCTGGCATTGGTAGTTTGACTAAAACATCTTTCAACGTATATATTGATTTTGTTTCCCCAGTAGTACAAATGCAAACAACTTATTTGAAAGACACTACTGATATATATATATATTTTTTTAAAGAATGCATAATGTTAACTGGGAAACAGATATATAGTTGATAACACTTTGTTTCCTCCCTCTAGCCCAGTATCAGACACCTTGATGGCATCAAATCAGTTGAATACTTTCTTAAACCAAGATCAGCTAGGTTTTTGGACCATTCACAGATATTACTACAAAATATTGATAATGCTCACAACTATTTCACTGTTAATGATGAATGTTTTTTTCACCAGAAAGAGATGCAAATTTGCACTGTTGTACTGTAGTATCATGTTGGGTTGTTGGGATCAAGAGTATGCTTGGCATTCGATAGATTATAATTTTACTCAGCCTATACATCTTTAGATAAAATAGATTGATGACATCTTTAGTCTTTGGAAAGAAGAAGGGGACCTGTTGTGAAAATATATGAACTTTCCCAGTGATAATAACACCATCAGGGTAACAAATATCAGCAAATTTCAAATTGTATTCTTGACATCACGGGTAAAATACAGTAATTAATTACGACCACATATCTCAAATCGCCATTGAGCTAATGCAATTTTACATGCTAACTCATGCCATCTAACCCCACGGAATAAAAATATACCCTACGGGGAATTCCGTCGTACCAGATTCCATTGTAATACCAATGATCTGTTCAATGAGGAAGCTGAAAATTTTACATCAAGATTTATTGAGTGAGGCAATATTATAGGTTCCCTAGCAAATGCATACATACAGGCATCAGCTATAAATAAAAATGCCCTTCTATTGGACAAGTCTGCAATTAATAATAATAAATCGGTTACAACTAATAATTTGAGGCTGATCACAAAGTATTGTACTAATCACTGGTGATTGAGAAAAGTATTAATGAGACACAATAATAAAACAAGATCTTGACTTTGCCATATTTTCAACTCCACTAATTACGTTTTCTAAACTACCTAATCTTGGTGATATGTTGTTGAGATCGCATTATTCTGTGGAAAAATTTGATAACTTTGAACATCACAGGTTACCACCACTACCAAGAGGCTTTTTCACATATGGTCTTTCTTCAAAACCATAACGTTGTTTGACAATGATGTTCACCTTAGAAGGCTATCTATATTCGTTTTTTATCAACTGCCAAACTACCTTTGTCATTTATGTTTGGTCTACTCTTGCTCAAAACTATTTTGGGAATAAGATTTGTCTACTGAAAATTCATACAACAGAACATTTTGGAGCAATTGTAAACAAAGACTTTTAATATATTGCTGCATCTCATTCGTACACAGCTGGATGCCAGTATGTAAGGCCTTAGGTTTTTGGCTTAGTAACAGATCCCAAATGATATTCGTTGAGGTGAACGAGGAAAAAATTGTTCAGCAAAGCTCATGCAAATATATACTATGACTGAAAAGCTTAGAACAATTAGGCCTTAATAAAGAACTAGGCCTTTATGTTTTCCTTAAGATGCACCCATTTCTACAAAATATGTTTGCCATACTGTTGTCTATGCCATTAGTGTTTATTATTGAATGTGAACAAAGTAGTGTTATGTCTAAAATGTATGCCTTACGTCTAAAATGCATTTGGCTTTTCGAATGCACTGTTGAGCAGTGAATTTCTATTAACAGTATTTATGAACAAATTCTCTAGATAGAGGTAAACCACAGTTTTGTTCTTTAACTAGATATGATGCAGTGCCCTTTCATATTGCGTTAATGAGTGAATTTTAATTAATGCTTTTCTATTTTCTGGCAAACTAGATGCTGAGCAAATGAGTGGTTAATCGCTGCGAGGGTCTATGTATAGACAACCCATTGGCTTCTATGTTTTTTGAATGAGTTGATTGAATGATTGAAATTATTGGCCTAGAGGTTTTGTAATAAGAGTAAATGGAGTTAGACATGGCTTTAAGTGGGATGAAAAAACTAGAGGATCTATCAAAGAGGTGTGGCTGATGTAATTGTGGGTGTGGCTTAAAACATGTAAGCTAAAAATCTGTGCTTAGCATAGTGTGACACCAAATTTCTATTTTACTGCTTCTTTCTGTCATTGCATCCAGATATATAATACAACAAGTATCATTACACCTACAACAAGCCGGTACTATTGGCTTTGTCAGTGGTTGTTAGTTGCATAAGATAAATAAACAACAACTATGGCTTTGTTGTATAAAATATTGAAAATGCTTCAGTTCTAAAACAATGAGAGTGTAAGAACTATAACGAGTCTCTCTGAAGCTACATCAAATGCAGGGCAGGGTGGTATTGCTGCAGAGTTAAGATTTTTTCGACCCTGAAAGTGAGGGCCGAAATGGAGAGCCCCATAGGGACCTGTTGCAGCACCTGCTTTTTAGAACATCCGGTACAGAGCACCAGTAGGACCCGGCCCACTTAAAGCCCTGTAAATAGACTTACTTGACACATTGCTGTACTCACACATTTTGCTGTAGTGAAATCTTGATGAAGGCAGAAGTTTTTTCCAGAACACACCGTATAGTTGTGGAGCCTAAACGACAGAACGGTGCACTTTATGGGCTTTGGGAGCTGCTGATTTTTTTACTTGGGTCGGACTGTCTTTTAAAGGGCAATCAAACAGTGCCTGATGGGCTGGTCTGACGGATCAGTTGGGTGCTGTTTTCCTTTAGCAGTTTGTGGGCCTGTTTTATGGCCAGTTGGGGGCGGTTTTTACTGTAGATTTCCCTGATATTACCACAAGCATTGCCTGCAGCAAGCACAAATGCATGCACTCTCCTATACTTTTCAAAACATCTACACACAGTGTCTGAATAAGTTGAACACTGGCCTGATTTGTAACATGAGCCACGTGTTATTAGCTCTGTGGTTCACTAATATGGGCTACTTTTATTTTCGTGCCCGGGCCTATTTTTTTTCTCCCCATTTTACCCGGTTTGTACTTCTCTTTAATCATAGATTAATAAAGAACCTAGTTAATAAAAAACATAAATTTGGTGGCAAATGGATAATTTCATTGACTCCGGACTTAGTGCAGTGAAAATTTAAACCACCCCAATGGCTGGTGTGTCAGAAATAGTTGTATATTCTACTAGTTTCTAAAATCCTCACTTCATTGCTGCAACTTCAGAACAATGCTATGCTTTGATAGCATTGTTCATCAGAAATGTGCTGTGTACAGCAAGGAATAATATAAGTACTGTTCATTTAAAATGCATGTAAGTGGGCATTGATAAAGCTTTAGTAATCTTCAAGCAGGTCATGGAATTGGAATTTTAAAAATAAAATAAACCAGCACATGTTAATGCATACATGGGCATCTGCATAGTAAACATGTAAGCAAATGCGGGTGAATTCACTTTCTTACTAATTGTGAATATTATTTGATTAATAAAGATTGTCACAGATTGCAATTTTAGCTTCAAAACACTTGTCTTACATGACTTGATATCACCAATGATTGCGCTTAATAAAAAGCAAATGGGACACAAAGATGGCAGGCCTCGAAAAATCATAAACATTTTACTGCAGGTCAAGTAACTTGAATAATCTACTCAACCATAACTGTAATGTACTTGACCCATAAACGGGTCTCAATTGCGTGATCCTAGGCAAATATTTTACTTTACAGAGTCACATTTGTATTCATTCTTACAAATGAGTGTACCTTCAAATATGTGAGCTCAGCATTTCTTCTGTACAAAAAAAGTATTTCTCTGATTAAATGGATTAAACGTTTGCTCCATGTATAAAAATAATCTAGCCCATGTATAGGGAACACATGATCCATAACTTTCCTCTTAGTTTACTAATAGCATTGCTACCAGGGCAGGAGTGTTTCTAGGTTTATGTTTAAACACTAATTTTTAATAAATATATTACTAAAGCATGATGCGGTCGCACACTGTCATTTATAGGGAGAACATTTCCATGAACTGTGCAAAAACCTTCCCACTAAGTTGCAGCTTTACTGATAAAACTATACAATGTATTACCAAATATGTGAAAATCTGTTTTCAGAAAACATTAATTCTTTGCACACCACCAATTAAAGTGTTCTGATTTGTTTTCATCATATTAAAATATTTATTTAATCACACAGAAGTACAAACAATGGGCTTTCACAACTACTGAAATATATTTTGAAATGCTTCTACAGTTGACTTAGCTATTTAAATGTTGTTAGGAAAAAACTGACACAATCCTGGAACTCTGCAGTCAGAAGGAAAATTAATTGTAAGACAAACTGACTTTTGACCTCTGTCTCTGAAAACAGAGCTAATGTGACAAGAAGATTTAAAGGCATCCTTCACTTTCTGACTGAACAGAACACCAGTTCTTTGTCAACTCACCAGAAGGATCAAGTAGGTCCTAAAAATAGTTTGACCTGATAAAATATGACTTGCCATAGCAAGTGGGTGAGTACAATTTTCGAGGCCTGAGATGCATGCTTGCTACACCCTATATGTATTGTGCATGAAGTGGGCATTTCCTGTATGCACCAAATACTAGGGTAGCGTACAGGGAGGGTTTGGCCTACAGCCAAGCCTTATATGAAGAACGCCCATGACATGGCCTTTAACCATGCTGTGTCTGGAATATATAAGCTCATACATGGCTATTGGCCATGCCCTGTACAGATAACATGCAGATGGTACACAGGGCATAGTCCTTGACCCCGTTTTAAAAATAATCCCTGTTTTAGCAACACCAGACAGGAAACTTATTCATGTGATGCATTATTCTCACCCTTTACCTCCTGACTCCACAATAAACTTAAAAACATTAAACTTGAGAAGTGTTGCAGTCGGTCTTAGGAAGGAATTTAGGGTCGTTATGAAGGACTTATTGAAGAATCCACAGACTGGCATCTGGGATGAAGCAGCATGATACCAGAAAGCACAGAACACCAGGGTGCTGGCAAACTCTTCACACAACACTGTCCAACAGTAAGTAAACATGGTCTAACCTCTTCAAGCATATTTACCTCAGAGGCTTGAAAGTAAGATGTTGGTTTTCCCATCACAATGAAACGGCGTCTGGTGTAAGAGTCTTTTTGAAGACTGCACAGGATGCCAGCAAGTATCAGCGATCAGGCAGACCGATGTTTCAGGTACTTTAGAGTATATTTCTTCTCTTTAATTCTTGCTCAATCCTGATTGATTTTCAATGAGGAATAAAATTATTCTTTTACTACTTGGGTCATAAACCAACCAAGTAACATTATTCATGATTTACAGAACTTTTTGCAATAAAACTTAATGAAGCAGTGACTCTCCATTGGCAGGTGTCTGACCACCTGTCCATTGCATATCAAGTATATAATATTCCTGTTCATATATACTAGTATGGTCTACTTTATTTTCTGTTCTGTCTCATTTTATTTTCTGTTCCATCTTTTCACTACTGCTGCTGTCACTGTTTGCCTGCCACTAAAGTGAGATAGAGGTGGTCTATCAACCTCCTACTCTGTGCTCCAGTTGAAGGTCCCATTAAAACATATGGGTGCACTTGATTGTGGCTGCTCCTGAGGGTTTTGCTCTTAGGCAGATCAGTTGCTAACATCAGTTTGGGTCGGGATCAGGTGCCCTGTTTCTACAACATTAAGGAAAACTGGCCAAAGCCTTTGGTTGAATCCTGCACACACTACAAGCCTTGCGATAAGGATCGTCTATATGTTATCTATAAAGGCCAGTCTGTGTGTCTGCTTCTTTCATAGGCATTATGCATACAGAACATAGTCTTTGGTTATGATTTCTAATTTGCATGCATAGAATGAAGTGGGGCCTGAGGAAACACCCTATTTGCGTTACACATAGGGACCTAAGGTTCACCTTTATACAGAGCTCACAGGTCATACTCTGTACATGATTTATATAGAGGTATTATTTATAAAGATTTTGGTCTGTGTCATCTTTGGCATTAAATACGTCCCGTGAGGCAATAGTTTTCACGTGCAAGGTCACCAGAGGAAACATTAACAGTACATTGGAGGAGTCATGGTAATGTAACCAGCTTCGGTACCCATGTTACCTTCAGGCCATGCCGTGCAGCCATTCCTTCTATCCAGTACTCATACCCACAGCACACACAGGGCCTGGCTTGCACAATCATCATCTAAACAGAAGTTTGACCATTTGTCATGTGGTGTCCAGTTGAAGTGTCCTCCCTACCTGTAGGGGCATGGTTTTGTTTGGTCTAGTTTCCTCGTGTTATAGCCAAGGCTGTCTACCTGAATCTGTATTCTTTGTTAATGAATGAATACATGAATGAGTTAGGGTGCTGTAATTTATGATGTCCAGAGTTGAAATTTGCAAAAGGATTATGGACATTTGGAAGGTGGGGCTACTAATTTTTATCTGAGTTGAATTACACACTTAGATTCTTATCCTTTCCTTTTGGAAACACTCCCCATAACCTGGGCCAGCTGATGTTTGTACTGTTTTCTCTGCTTCTCCTAGCACCAGGGACTCTGTTTTATGAAATCAGTTGAAGTGCTGATGTGTTTACTTTATGCATACGTAGATGTGATTCTGGCAATTAATGATAAGTCAAGTCTTTCTTTGGCCCGCTCTCTAATTGACGTTTGGCACCCTATTCATGCATCTGGACGTGTACATGGTGATGTTAGCTAACTTGACATTTACGGTTCATCCAAATATTGAAACGGTAGGAGGCGAATTCTGGCTTAGTTTACTTAGCACTCTTTGCTTTGAGGTTGGACTGTGTCAATTCATGGCTGACATTTTGAAAGAATAATTGTATGCACTCAACAATTCCTCATGATTCCTGCCTCTGAGATGTGATTTATCATGCCCTGAACTTTGGGGAGGTTAAGAGGTGTCCCTGTTGCACAATGTTTTAATTCCAGGGAAAAGAGGCTGTATGTTTTGTAATTGGTCACTTTAGATTATGTCAAGCTGTTGTACATATTACAGAAGCTCTTTAGTTACCCTAATTTCCAGTTTAGTTTTCTTCCTAGGTAACTTTAGATCTGAGATGGACGGTGAACGGTCTTTCATTTAATTTCTTCATTAGGTCTCTGAGAGCTATGGTTGCTTCTGCATGGATGATACCTGTTGTTTTGGCTAGAGGCTAAATCTTTGGGAAGGAAGCATCAGGAATTCAGTGAGGTTGGACGTGATGTGGAATTATCCTTCAAGCAAAAAGCTGTGCATGACTCCAGTAGCAAATTGGAGGCTTGCACTATGCAGCCTTGAGCATATTATTTCATTACATCTGTACTGCTTCACTTCGGGGTCATTGAAAGTGTATTTCTATTTACGTTTGTGAGGCTTGATGATGGTAATAGATCTTCAAAGCACTCCTCATTTGTATTTTCAATTCTGTTTCTCTGAATGCGGTGTGTGTGTGTGATTGAGAGTGATGCTGAGCAAATTTGTCTGGTGGGGTAGTGGAAGTGAAGCCGGTGATTGAGGAATGTGGTTCGCGTGTTTTGTAGTGACTTGAATGCATGCGTTAGAAGTTTGCACTGTCAGTACTTCTGGAACGGGAGCCAGTAGAGCACTCTGAGGAATGTTGTGGTGTGGGTTTGGCGTGTTAGGTCGAGGATGAGTCTGGATGGTCTGAAGTCTGTGAAGAACATTTGTTGGGATGCCAGCAAACAGTGCGTTGCCATAGTCTAGTCTGCTTGTGATTAAGGCCAGTGTTACAGTATGTCTGGTGTCCATTGGGACACCCTTTTTATTTTATTTTATTTTATTTATTTCATTTAGTGTGATTTATAAAGCGCAAACATGACCCAAAGGTATCAGAGCACTGTGCATACAAGTGAAAACAGAAACAAAGACCTGAAGCATAAATAGAATGAACACCTAACATAAAACATATACTAAAAACTAAAAGCTAAAGCAAGATATGGTGTGTTGTAACAGAGTTATTATTAAGCATCCGTCATTCATATATGAAGCACTGAGACAGATTCTCCAAGATAGCTTTCTGAGCCTGCTCTCAGTCGGTTCAGTTCCAAGTACCCAGTTCCAAGAGGGAACAGTATTTGTGTGGAGATTCTACTGGGATGGATGTGCTTGTGCCATGTATTGGGATTAATGTAATTGCGGCATCCATTGATATAGGCTATCATGACTTTATGAGAGGAATCTGTTCTTTAGGATCTTTTTCACATCTTTTTTGACAATGTGGTTCGATGGGTTTGATTAAACTTCGGTTGGTATGGAATTCCAAATCCTTGGAGCTGATCCTGAAAAGGAATGTCTGCTGATTTTTCGTTTTCTGAATCTGATGGGTTTTAGCCTGAGAGAGTTTGCGCTTCTGAGGGAGCGACTGCCTCCTGAGATTTGAATATTTTCTGCCAGGTATATGAGTTCATTATAATGTAAAGCTTTATGCGTGAGGCCAGCAATTTTCAGTTGAGTTCTGGTCTCGTGAGGGAGTCATTTTAGAGACCTGAGTGATGGGGTAATGTGATCAAAGCGTCTTGTGCCTATTACCAGTCTTGCTGCTGTGTTGAGGGTCCCTTTGAGTGGAGACGTTCTCGAATTGGGAAGACCTGAAAGGGACGCAAAAAACATATTCTAGTCTGGAAACCACTAGTGATTGTACTGCTAGTTTGAAGTCTGGAGGTGGCAGGAATGATTTCACTTTCTTCAGGAGTTTTGGGTTGGAATGGCCAATTGTGCGTGGTTGCACTGATGTGTGCTAGCATGTTCAGATTCTTGTCTAGTGTTATTCCAAGGGATTATGCGGAATGAATAATGGTAGGTTTGCAGTTGAGGGCGTCAAGGTATTTTAGCCAGTTTTGGATATGTGTGACACTGTTGTGAGGGGAGAAAAGTAGGAATTCTGTTTTCAGAGAGTTCAGATTCATTTAGTTTTGAGACAGCCAGGTCTGAGTTTTGACTAGAGTGTTATTTAGTTGAATGACATCCTCTAGGGAGTATATCTTTAATTATAATTGTGTATCATCTGTATATAGGTGGTATGCAAGGTTCAAATGTTGAAGATTTTATGTAGCATGCAGAGGAGGTGGAAGCATGAGGAGGAGGCAGCATTGACCTCAGACTTAATGTTGAGGTTGATGTGCAGGATGAGCCCTAGGTTCCTAGCATGGTTGTTTGGGGTGGGGGTGGGTTCAGGATTGGCAGCACACTAGGTGGAGTCCCAAGGTGAGTGCCTATTCCCAAAGATCAGCACTTCAGTTTTGTCGGTGTTGAGCTTGAGGCAGTTTTCTTTCATCTAATTGGCCACCGCTGGTCATGCGTTGTTTGAAGTTTGTCCTGGGGGGTAACAATTTCGTCTGAGAGGGAAAGAATTAGCTGAGTGTATCTGCTTAGGAGATGATATTGATTCCGTTGGATCTGATGATGTTTGCCAGAGTAGTCTTGTATATGTTGAAAAGTGTTGGGCTAAATGATGATCCCTGTGGGACTCCACAGATGAGGTCTTTGGATTCTGATGTGAACGGCGAGAACCTGACTCTTTGTGTTCTTCCGCAGATGAAGGAAACTTTCCAGTTGAGTGTTGATCCTTGTATTCCCGCTGTGTGTAGTCTGGAGATGAGAGTATGGTGGGAGATGGTGTGGAGAGGTCCAGGAGGATAAGGGCGGCGATCTGTCCAAGGTCGAAGATGGTGCATATGTCGTCTGTGTCAGCGATGAGGGCTGTTTCGGTGCTAAAGTTGTTTTGGAATACTGAGTGTGAGTTGTACAGGAGTTTGTGGCGTTGTAGGTGGTCAGAGAGTCTGTTGATTGTCTTCTTGACGACTTTAGCTGGTAGGGGGAGCAGCAAGATGGGTTGTTAGTTGCTGAGTTCTTTGGGTTCGGCTGAGGGTTTTTTGAGGAAAGCAGTGACTTTGGTGTGTTTCCAGCTATCTGGGAAGGTGGCTGTCCTGAGGGAGGTGTTTATGATGGAAGTGAGTGCAGCTTTGATCATGGCACTTCCCAGGTTGTAGATATAGGAGGCAGTGGTCTGTGGAAACCCGAGTGGACTTTGTTCATTGTTGCAGTATCCTCATTGGATAGAGTGCTCCTTGCTGTCACTTGGTAATCTTTGGTTGATGAGGTTAGCAGGCTAGGAAGGTCAATAGGGGGCGGCTGGGATTCGAAGCTGCTATAGATCTTGGTGATTTTTTTGTGTGGAAGAAGTCAGAGAGGTTGTTGCAGAGTTCTTGTGTAAGGGTGATGGGCTGAGTTGCAGCTTTTGGGTTGGTGAATTCCTTGACGATGGCAAAGTTCCTTGCCAACGTTGGAGCTAGATTCAATGCTCAGGTTTGGGGCCTTTTTCTTGGTCTCTTTTACTTCACAGTGATAGTGTCTAAGTGTGCCTTGTAGGTGTTTCTTGCAATGATTTCTCGGGTGGTTGTCCATTTCCTTTTGAGTTTTTTGCAAACTCTTGGATTCTCTGAGGTCCGTGAGGTACCAGCTATCTTGTTTGTTGGATCCCTTGGGTTTGATGCTTTTCAGGAGCACCAAGGTATTGGTGCAGATGATAATCTATTTGATGAAGTTGTTTGTGTCATTGATGAGGTCATTGTTGGGGTCTGGGTAGTTTAGTCGGAGGGAGTTGAGCCATTCCATTTCTGTAACTTTCTTCCAGCAGCGACTTGAGATGTTGCTAGACTCGGTAGGGGTGGTTCGTGGCCCTGTTTTGTGGAAGTGGACAATGGAATAGTATGTCTGTGTGAGTGGAGTGATGTGGCTGATTTTAACCTTGTCGTTGGAAAAGAAGATGAGGTCCAGGGTGTGTCCGGCAATGTGGGTAGGGCCTTATACGAGCTGAGTGAGTCCGATGTTCTGTAGATTTTTGAGCAAGTCCGTGAAGTTGAAGTCTGTGGGGTCGTTAAGATCTAGGATCTAGGAGTATGAAGTCCTTTGTGCTCATGGCGAGGGGTGCGTTGAGGTTGATGAGGAGATTGCTGAAGAGTGTTTGAGGTCTTTGGGGCTGGTAGGTGAGGATGCCTTTGATATTGGTTTTACTGTCCATCTGAAGCTTGAAGTGCATGTGTCCCATAAAAGGGGCTTCTGGGTCAGTGTGAGAGGTACACTTCATGGTGTCTGTGGATGAAGGCGAGTCCTCTTCCTGATGTATGGGGTCAGTCCTGGTGCAGGATTATGTATCCATTAGGGATAGCTGCGGCGATGTCCAGCACCAATGTGAAGTTGAGCTAGGGTTCGGTGAGGGAGTAGTGGTCCAATGCGCTGGAGCTGATGAGGACCCAAATCTCTGTGGCGTGCTTGCCAAGTGAGCGTGTGTCATGGAGCATGCATGTGAGTAAGTGTTGTGTGGGCTTGATGTGTGGTTCTGTGTGAGTGCAAGTCTTGAGTTCTGACTTGGTGAGGGGTGCAATGTGTGTGGATGGTAGGAGCAGGCATGTGGAGACACGTAAAGTGGCAATGCGAGCAGGCAAAGGGACCCACTGTTGAATAAGGTGTGGCTTGACAGCAGCGTTTGTGGTGGTGTCCAGGGTTGAGCAGATGGATTTTGTCAATGGTGTAGCTGCTGGAGGAATTTGGACCAGAGATCCTAGTGCTGGTCGTGGTCCAGGTTTGATGGATGCAGACAGGCTTACCTTTGGTGCGCTGGCGGCCTGGCCATGGTAGGGCGTCCATTAAGTAGGGCCTTGAGGAGTGGTGGGTGGGCTCAGCAAGAGTGGTAAAGTCTGGCATAGAGATCAAGAAAGTCTGGCAGGAGCAGCAAAATGGAGCAGTAAGAAAAGCAAAAGATGCAAAAAGGGGCAGTTAAGAGGAACAAAGAATGCAGAAAGGAGCAGTTAAACAGAGACTGGGAGAACCTACAGTACAAACGAGAAAGGGCAGTTACTGAGTCGGGGGAAAACGAGCAGTCAACAAGAAAAATAACAGTAGACAGACACCAACACGAGTCAGAAGGGCAGGGCGAGGACAAGGTTGCACTGAAACAGAAGAGAGATGGCTGGGCACCCAAAGTAGCAACTAATATCCACTAGTTCATCTGGCCATTGTCATATTAAGAGATAATTGTTTTGCTTTAATGGTAGAAACACATTTCCAATACAGTTAAAAATTCTAAAGGAACATAAATAGTTCCCTCTTTCAAGGTTTCAGTTATTATGATCTTTTGCAGCTGTCATGTAGTGTGGTGTGGTGAATGCAAATGGACAGTGTTTTGACGTACACCTAAAGACCAAGCCAGAGTTATGAGATTGACATTATTCTCTACACTGGAAGACCTTCAATACGTAGATGACATAGCCTTGCTTTCTCACACACATCTGCATATGCAGGAAAAGATGTCCTGCCTCTACATCTATGCACAGGAAGTAGGCCTGAAGGTTAACATGAAAAAATTATAAGCCATGCCACTCGCCATCCTAAACCCTTCATCAATCAAGGTGGATAGAGAGGGTCCACTGGCAATTGAAGATTTCATCTATCTAGGCAGTATTATTAGACATGATGGAGGGTCAGGCAGTGACATCAAGAGCAGACCAAACAAGACCAGGAATGCAATCAGGATGCTGGACAATGTGTGCAGGGCATCTCAGCACAGCACCAACACAAAGCTGAGGCTTTACCAGAGCTGCCTTATGTCCACACTCTTTTATGGATCAGAATGCTGGCCGGTTACAAAAAGCAGCATCACCAAACTGTCAGCCTTCCACACCAGCAATCTGAGAAGAATCTTTGATATTTTTCAGTCTGCGAGCCATCTCTAACCAAGAACTACTCACCAGATGCAAGCAAGAGTGCATGGACACCAGCATTATGAGAAAAAGATAGAGATGGATAGGACACACTGTAGAAAATGAACAGGAGTCCATCACAAGAACAGCTCTCCACTGGACCCCAGAACGCGAACTGAAGAGAGGCAGGCCTAAGAACACCTGGAGGCGAACTTCAGAAATGACAGTGAGATCCTGAGACACATTTAGGGCACTGCACAGACACTTGCCCAAGACTGACACAAATGGAGTTCTTTCATTACTTCCAGACATGCCAGTCGGCATAATGGACGGTAATTAAGTAATATCATGTATATTTTGTGTGTGTATGTCCATGTAGGGATGAGTTTAGTACAAACAGTAGAATTGGTTAGAGAAGTACATAAAATGCACGTACCAATGTTTCAGTCATAATATCACAGACCAATAAGTAGATTAGATCATCTGAAATTGTTGTGTAAAGATACTGTAACATGGGTCAGGTATTTCTATGGATCCAGGATATTGCAGGTACTTAGGAACTGAGGTTCATTCACCCTTTGCAAAATGGTAGGTATGTAGGTGCGGTGTCTTACATACTACCTGGAAGCTTTCTATTCCGTTTTAAGGCTATTATACCAGCTCTCTCTCTTTTTCACTTCCCCACTCTCCCTCTCTTTCTCTATTTCACTTGCCCTCTTTCTCACTCTCACTCTCTTTCCATTCTCACTCTTTCTCTACCTCTCCTTACACTCCTTCCTTCTTCCAGTCAGTGGCTGTGAATGAGTGATCATTTGTTTAATAACAAGAACTAGTCCTAAGTAGATATTTTGACATGATACGTATGTTTTCAGGATCTTGTTTGAATTTGTGTTTGTAACTTTTCTCTGTAAATTTGTGGTACTCTTAACGTGCCAGATATACTAAATGTAATGAAAAATCGTATTTTTTTAATATCTTTGCATATTGATGATATTTTCCCTTTGTGCCCCTGACATCATCCCTCGAGGAGTATTAAAAGTTACTCATTGGTCTGCAACAATATTAGAAGCTTAATGGATTTGTGACAGGGTTTAGAAAAAGGGTAATTGTTGTTGAGATGCCTCCAGAAATTACCTACACCTCCTGGTGTAACTAAAATTGCAAGAAAGATCTATTTCGCTTCAAGCAAAGTCTTCCTTATTAGTATAATTCGCTGAAATAGGAGAAGACTGCTGATCTCTTTGTATTCTGTTATATTCAGACATGTTCATCATGCTCATCGTGTGTGCTTTGCATGTCCTTTCTACATTGTACGTGGAGTATCATAACTCCCCGATATATGGGTTTTCACATAAAGAAGGACAAATACGCTCTTCAGAGCTGTCAACAGAACACCTTTTGTATTCATATTTATTTATTGTATTGGAAAGCACTCAAACCCCAGAAAAATATCTAGTTATCTATCTGATGAGAAACGCCAAGACTGGCATTTGATCAATGAAGAGGTTCCTATAGATGAAATAATGACTGGCTCCCAACATCATCTAGAATATTCGCTAGGAGTTCAATCTCCCACTCTGATTGCCAGCAGAATAGATCGCCCTTTTCTATTTCTAACGCAAATTATACTTCATCATTTTCTATCTGTGTACCAATTCATGACGGCCGTGGCTCAAGGCGCGACAATAAGGAGGAATTCAGGCATAATTTGCATGGAAATGACGCAAACCGCGTTTCTTAACATTGCAACGGTAATTCCTTCTTTGAACACTATCTCTTTCACGCACTGAGCGTTTCCTTGCTTGACTATGTGTAGGAAGAAATGTGTTTGGCTTATGCATTTTTGGAAAGGATCACATTATAACGTCACTCGTTTTTTTTGTATTGTTGAAATAGGTATCATAATGGTTGGCGTCATAGTTGGATCGAAGAAAACTGGTATTAATCCAGATAATGTTGCCACACCCATAGCTGCTAGTTTTGGGGACCTCATCACTCTTGCAATATTAGCTTGGATAAGTCAGGGTCTTTATTACTGTCTCGGTAAGTATAGCAGACCTTTCTTTGCAAGAATAATGGTTTTAAAATGCCTCTTTTCATTCAAATGCATTCGTTTCCGGATTATTAATTGAAAATTAAAATTATTTATTTTGGTACTCCAAAAAAATATAATATGATTATATGCAAAAGGCATCTTTGACTTGCCATGCTTGCCATTAATGATGACATCGAATGTACTGCACAGTGTTAAGTGAGCTTTTACTGCCACATGTTTGATTCGTGGGTTACATTTTTAAAAACGGATGAAAAACACTGATTAACAAAAACACGGATATGTTTTCATCAGTTTCTTTAGGCTTTTCCCTATTTATATCACCAGGGAAATATTCCGCTAAAACTAAATTGTCTTCCAACTTTTCCCTCTCTCACTCACTAACTAAACTAGTGGGCTTTACTGTATATTTTATGTCTGCGCCAGATCTTCCTTTCTTATTTTCTGGCTGCTCCTTTCATCCTCCTGATCTTATACATATATGTTGCCATTGTTAGCATTTCTGCACACAAATGCCACTTTGAGTTCTTCTGCAAACAGGCACTTTTGGCTAAAATATGTGCTTCTAGGCAGGCCATTACATAAAATGCCTACCTTGAAATTATTTCTGGAATGAAAGAAGTGAAAGATCGATACGGAAAACAATTTTGCGGTGGCAAAACTGTTGATTCACAACATCATATGCTTTGTGATTGTAACAGAATATTTTAAAGGATCCAACTGTTACTCTACTTGTTGGAAAAGCCTTTCCGACTCGCAAAGTAACTTCTTTGACCCCTCCAAATTGCAAATATGTTATGGGAGTGAAAACTCCTCCTATTTGCGATTCAGAATGCGATGTTTCAATTGTGAAAACCCTAAATCAGTTACTGACCTGAGAGATGAGGTGGTAACTGATTTGCAAAAAGAAGTATGTCCATTTGGGACAGCTTTCTTTCTGAGAATTGTGGTGGTTTGTGTGGTGGTTTGTGTTGCAACGCGTGAACCGGTAAGAATGGAGGTCGGTTTGCAGGCATTCACAGACGTTGGTGGAATGCCTGCTGCTTACTCAATATTTATTAGACAGGAGACTTTG
This sequence comes from Pleurodeles waltl, assembly GCF_031143425.1. NCBI lineage: Eukaryota > Metazoa > Chordata > Amphibia > Caudata > Salamandridae > Pleurodeles > Pleurodeles waltl. The sequence continues at coordinate 602,146,357 of NC_090442.1, read as the reverse complement.
CCACCTCTTGTGAATCCTCGTTTTTTATGTCACATGTTAGTACATTAATTGACTTGCAAATTGTAGCCTGGATCGCAAACCATTTGAAGTGCAATTTGCGCACGCTAGTTCTCACAATGGCCTTTGCACTTTGGGCCCTTCAGTTCTGCAAACACCACCAAAAAAACAGCAGATATAAAGCCCATTGCATAGTACTGACGATAAAGTACACATTTGATAGTAGGCTGCACTCTTTATAGAAATCTGAGGAAAGTGAATATAGTCCCAAGGAGACTTGGGAGGTGGAAGGTATAACTAAACAACTGATGCCCTCGTAAGAAGTGGGTCGTTAATCCCAGTAGCCCCTGTAATGCATAGATTAGTCCAGATTTCCCTGTTCCAATCATTACATCCCTCCCTCCCGCCTCAGGTACTTATTTCAAATGATTATGAAGCTTGGTATATTACAGGCTGTTTTCAGGTAAGCCAAAGCTACATGTACTAGGAGGGAGAGGTGGGGTTTGTGTTAAGTATAATTTTTTACAGAAATGTGGTCTTATGAAAGTGTCTGTGGCGGTATGAATGCCTCATTTCGTAATGAGAGGAACAGGGAAGGGGATGAAGAGGTGATATCAGTTATCAAGCCCATTTGAATTATAAGTAGTGTTGTTTCACACAGAGATTGCAATTGCTGAGGGTTTCTGAAACTCCCTGTGAAACACATGGGGAAAACATGTTGGGAATACTCAGCAAAAAAAAAAAATACAATTTCTGCAATCTATACCGGCAAAACATGTAAAACCAGTAATTCCCTCTCTCTGCATTTTTGATGACCCCCAAGTAGCTGTCTTTCGCGGGATATCAAAATATTGAAGATTACACTCAAGGCCACTTGTAATTAGTGTCTGAGTCAGCCTATGGAGTCAGGGATAGGTTAGTGTGCAAAGTTACACGTGTTTATCACTGATTTTGAAGAAGAAGGTGGAAGCCAGTTTGTTCGGCAGAGCCATTACCAAATCAGCATGAGGCCAGCTGCTGCATAACAGGAATTAATTTTGTTACTGTTTGGTTTGGGTCTCCAAACTTTTCTGTAGTGAGAGCTACTTCTGGTCAGTGATAATCATAGTGAGCTACTGAAGGCTTAGCAACTCATGCATTGTTACCAAGTGCCCCCACGCCCAGCTTAATTGGCTTTAAGCCTAATATCCATAGAGCCAGATACTGTGGCTTGAACAAAGTAGGGGCACTAGGACAGGGCTGCCACGTGTGTCCGAGAGAGTGTTATCTTTTGAGATGTGTGCATATGAATAGTATGTATGTGCAAGGGTGACTGAGAGACTGTGTTGTATGTACTTGTGGCACAGGACATACTTTTCACCATGTATTGCCTTATAACCCAAATGGGAGACTTTTTTTTTTTGAATAACCACATTTTATTGAATTTTGCAAAGAGAATTTGACAGGACACATCTTTGGTACAGCAGAAAGCAATTAAGCATTAATCACAGTGTAGGCTATAAAGTTGTACAATACCTTGGCACAAGGCAGCCCCATCATACTTATCATTGGTCCCAGTTCTAAGGTAATTTGCCCAACCACTTCTGCCTTATTCGGTCATGCTTCAGATGCTTCTGAGGGCAACCCCAGGCCTCATACACCTGCTTCTCCTGCTGTGCACACCAATCTCCACTTTGACAGAGTGGGAGGGGAAAGGTTCTCCCAGAGAGAGGCAGTGTCACATTTCACAACCATCAGGGCTGTACCCAAAAATGCTTGATCTACACTATTGCCTCCAGCTCCCTAAAGGACTCCCAACAAGATCATGAAGGAGGAGATTGTGACTTTCCATCCCAGGAGGTCCGTAAATTCCTCCACCACTGCAGACCAAATTGTCTGAATCTTAGGGTACTACCACACCATGTGGTAGAAATCCAGGGTCAGCGCCACAATGGGGCCAGGTGGGTTCCTGCAGAATACCCACCTGATGCAATCTAGCCGGGGTAAGGTAAGCAAAATATAATTAGATTGCTTAATATAGGTGTAATCTGGAAGGGATGGTAACAAGTCTTGGTGCCATCAGTGCATCTCTCCAATCATCATCTTCAAGGGGTCGCAGCCAGCCCTCCCACCGGGATCGAAGATGGTCCAAAGTGCACGGGGCGTTGATAATCAGTGTTTGGTAAATGTTCGATACTCCGCCTTTGCCCAGGGCCCCCATGAGGAGTTTGGCCTCTTGCCAGCTGAATTCAGGCAGAGGGACAGGCTAAACCCCGTGAGCTTGAAGTGCATGTCGCAATCAAAGATATTTGTAATGTGTGTTGGTGAGGGCAAAGGTGCTCTGTAGTTCTTGGAAGGATTATATGTGTGTGCCTGACCATATGTCACCCAATTGGGAGATACCGATAAGATCCCATCTTCCAAAACCTTGTAGAGTTGCCACCTCACGTAACCAGGTGTCCTGCCAGAGGGGTGTTTGCTGAGTGAGTGCCTTATCCCACTGGGGTTGACATAAGGCCACCCTCCATGCTAGGAAGACTATTCAGGTCACCGGGGCAATGGAGTGGGGGGAGCGTGGAGCCATTAAGAATAGCCATTGTGGGAGAGCCCTAGAAGTGATAGCTGCAGCCGGTATGCAAGGTCTGACCAGCCCCCCTTAAAGTAATAATGTATCATCAGGAGTTTAGAAGCCAAATAATAGAGATATAGGTTGGCCAATCCCAGACCACCATCACTCGGGGCACTTTGGCAATGAATGAGGGCAAGGCGAGGTCTAACGCTGTGCCACAACAAGGAAGTGGCAGCCTTATCTAGGGCCCGAAACCACATCTGCGGTATGGAGGGTGGGAGGTTTTGGAAGGCATAAAGAAACCTAGGCAGATTCATCATTTTATACAGGATTACGCGGTCCATGACATTTAATGGGAGGGATTGCCTTTTATCAAGGTCACTTTTAGCCTTGCATGTAAGGGGCCTGAGGTTGAGGGACCAGGTAAGTTTGGGGTGTAGTGCCACCCAGATGCCCAGGGAGTTTAAACCAAGGGGGCGGATGGGGATATTTTCTGGGTAGTCAAAGCAGTCTCTGGACAAAGCCAGGTCTACTAATCCTGATTTAGAGGGGTTTTCTCAGACCGGAGACTGACCTAAAGTGTTGGAGAATGTGGCGGCAACGGCGACCACTCATTGTGGGTCCCATGAGATAAACTAAGATGTCATTGGCATATAAGGCTGTGCGGTCCTCATGTCCCTCACTTCACATGCATACACACAGTTGAGAGTCCCCCTGGATGAGGCTCACCAGCATCTCAATTGCCAGAACAAAAATCAATGAGGATAGGAGGCAGCCCTGCCTAGTTCCCCTCCTTATAGCGAAGAAGTCAGAAAGTACTCCATGAATCTGGACCCGCGTTGTGGGATTAGAATACAGAGTTTGGATGAGTCCACAAAAACAGGACCCAACTCCTGCACGCACCAGTATCTGTTTCAGGTATCCCCACTCCACTGTATCAAAGGTCTTTTCAAAGTCAGTTAGAAGTAAGGCTAGGTTGGGTGGAAGGAGATGATGGTGGGTGAGGGCCACCTGAAGGGGACGGAGGCAGTGTCTCGTGCTGTGGGCTGGCATAAAGCTGCATTGGTCGGGATGTACCAGGATGTGTAGGACCTGCTTGAAACAGGTGGCCAAAATAGTAGTAAAGATCTTGACGTCACCGTTGAGGGATATTGGGTGATAGTCTGTGCATGCGGTGCAGAGGGGCTGCGTCTTTGCAGTTACACGATCGTGGCAATATCTACGTCCAGAGGGAAGGTACCCTTCTGTTCTACGTCATTGTAAAGGGCAAGGAGACAGGGAGCCAGAATGTTGCGTAACGTGGTGTAGTACTCTGTTGGAATCCCGTCAGGGCAGTGGTTTTTTTGGGGGGCCACCATAGACATAGCCGCACTCACCTCCTTGGCTGTAAAGGGCTCATCCAGCATCTAGGCTTTGGCCCAGGGAAGTGGTGTATCATTAAGAAACTGCAAGATCATGGCGGGGTCCCCACAAGGGGCTGCTGCGTATAGGTGGCTGTAGTAGTGGGCAGAAGTTTGTGCTATCCCTGGAAGAGTGTGGTAAGTATTACCACACTAATCGGTGATATCAGGCACAATTCTGTTTGCCTGTGGATGAGAGGCTAACCAGCTTCCTGTTGTTTTCTCCCCACACGTATACTCTAACTGTTGTGCTGCGACATAACTGTTTGGCAGCGTCTAGGGTCTGGAGACGGATTTCTTCATGGAGGAGATTAAACTGTTGGAGGACGTCACCTTGGAGGTCAGCCTCAAGGCTTTCCTTGAGGCGGAGAGTGCGAGCTTCCAGCTGGGTGATATGGAGGGAGCTGGATTGCTCCTCTGCCCGGATTCGCCCTTTGGAATACCACCGTATGGACGCTTTGCTGGCAGCCTAGAGGGAGCCACTCGTGGCGACTGAACCTTCGTTGCTATGGAAATATGCTTTCAGTTCGTTACCTAGGGCCTGGACATAGGGTTTATCTTGAAGGTCCCATGCGTTGAGACACCACATAGGGCATAGGCCATCCCTAGAGGAACCAAGAAGGAGGAGGAGAGGAGCATGATCTGAAATGTCTCGGGGAGAATCTGAGCGTTAGAAATGTTGCGACAGTCAGCGCTGGCATGAAGACTAGATCTATACACTAGCGTTTATGGTGTGCGGGGGAGGTATGTTTGAACTGACATTGCAGTGGATTCCATATCTGCCACTTGTCACAAAGGCCTAGGGTGGTAGCTCAGTGAGACAGATGACGGGCCCCAGTGCATCTAGCCGTGAGAGGGGGGCAGTGGTGTCCACTTTAGGACATGGACTGCGTTGAAGTCGCCGCCTATCAGTGTCAGTCCCTGCAGGAGGTCGAGGAGTATTTCGGAAAGGTCGCTAAGAAGGGCACTTACTACCGTTGCAGGCGCATAAACACTTAACAGGTTGATGGTGCGGCCTTCAACCACCCCAGTGATCACAATGAAGCGGCCTTGGGTGTCTGTGATGTTACAGGAGACAGTCATACGAAAGGAACAACACAGTAAGTTTGCCACTCTTTGGGACCCCGAGCGAAGCCCGAGTGAAAGACCTTGCCATAGCCCCTCCATGCCAGAAAGGGGCAATGATTACCCAAAAGGTGAGCCTCTTGAAACAACAGGACCTCCAGAAGGTATTGATGTGCGAACCACAGGACCGCAGTGCATTTCACACGGTCCAGGAGCCCATTAATGTTCCATGACAGAAGTCGAAGGGATGCTAGACCGGGGACGGCAGAGATGGTATGCATTTGTAGTGTATGGGATTACTTTACTCCGCCGTATAAGGCAGCCAAAACACACATCCGTAGCACGTGATGTGGAGCTTCTTTTCTGGGTCATGCTGTAAAAGATGCATAATATTTGTGTGCCTGGGCGCATTAGATAGAAACAAGTGTACAAAAAGATAAAAACTTTCAATAAAAATGACATCTCACTGAGTCCCCACCCCCCTCCTTAGGTTCTCCACCCAATATGCCCACCCTAGAAGCATCTGTCATCCTGAAAAGGAAAACTGAAATATAACATGTTGGAAAAATGGGAATGGGAGTGGTGGACACCTTCATTATCTAGGATAAATAACAGCCATTAGAACAGGAATGTGAAATGTCAAGCATAGATGCCCCAGTGCCTCAAAAACAGATGATTACAATGGAGTCACAGGGCAGGACCCTGTGAGAGATCAGTGTTCGCCAGAGGTTCGGCACAGAAGTTGCATCCAGGGGGCCAAAACCGTCCCCAGGATGCTGTTTCCGGTCCGGGGAGGGCTGGACTGTTCCCATGGGGAGCAGGGTCAAGACTCGTCAAGATTGATTTGCATATGGCTGGGTCCAAACTGGGGTGGCATAGTGAGCAAAAGTACAGTGGATTCAACCAGATCTGTGACTGGGGGTAAGTGTTTTAAAAGTTTCAGCACTCAGTCCATCATACTTTTGTATTGCTAGAGGCCCCCATGGTCCACCTCGTGCTCAGCCATCTTGGAGGCCGAGAGAGGGGGGGTGTCGAGGAAAAAGACTGATCTCTTTCTTGGGGAGATAGTGAGGATCAGTTGGCCTTTTTGGTGGTGTCTCTCTTTCGAGAACAGTGCAGTGCAATAGCGTTGAGGCCAGGGCTCCACCATCTTTCCAGCTGGCTCATGGGATGTGGCCCCTCACAAGGCGGCCCCATCAGGCTCACGTAGTGGGCGTTCCTCTGTAAGCCATGACCAGGCAGACTCCAGGGTATCAAAAAAATGAGACTTGTTGGCGTAGACCACTCTGAGTTTAGCATGGAATAAGAGACGGTATTGGAGTCCAAGTGCCCTGAGCTTTTGTTTGAATGCCAGGTAGGATTGGCACTGCTGCTGGACTTCCCTGGTGTAGTCCGGAAAGAGGAGAACCTTGGCATCACCGCAGTGAAGCTCAGGGCGGGATCTAGGGAGCAAGCTTCTTGTAGGATAGCACCTCTAACTCTGAAGTTAACGCTTCGAATGATCATCGGTCAAGGAGATGCACCTGAGGGCTGTTCGGGTGAAAGTGCCCTGTGGGCCCTCTGTATGGCGAACCAGGTGGACAGTTGGCCTGGGGGCATCCAGGATTTGATCCAAGTTTCGAGGTATTCAGATAATTGTTACGGTTCGCTGCCCTCTGGGATGCCAAAAGCACACTCACATTGTTGCGTCTACAGCGGTTCTCAGCATCTTCAGCGATTTTAGATTCTTAACTTCGACCTCCACTGTAGCCAGGAGAGTTTCAGCTTCTGAGATCCTGGCCATAGCGATTCAAAAATCCTCACCCCCCCCAGCCAAGGGGATGGCCGCAGGTGGAGGTGACAGACCAGTAAGTTCCGTGTGGGTGCGTGTAGGAGACTCCTGCAGGACTATCGCCAAAGAGGAGGAACGATGGAGGTCAGGCTGATTCGTGGTCACGAGTTCTGATCTGATGCCTGGATGCTAAAAGTGATGCACGGGTGAGTAGGCTCACAGGGCAGCTACCAAGGGACAGCCACATTCGGTTGCAAACCCCACCACCACCACCACCACTACCACAACAAATCCTGGGGGCTGGAGAGAGCACCAGTCTCGGGGTCCTAGGGCCAGAAATCCCTCCAGTTCCTCCCTCAATTCTGTAGGGGTTGGGAAATAAACATCATCATTAGTGGGAGGGCAGGAGCTGTTCATAAGTGCCCCCATGGGGAGGCCTCATCAGGCCCATCATTTCTGGCATCCACAGAGCAGGCACATACCTTGGGGCAGGAGAGCAGCTCCGGCCCCTGTGGGGCCACAGTGGACGAGCTGCTCACTTTCCTCCTCCTCTGATGGTGAGCGCAGATCCCAGCAACAGCACAGTGTAGGCGCAAGGACTACGAGGACCGCCAGGCCCTGTCCTAATGCCAGCGACAAGTCATAACCCCCCTTGGACCAAAGTCGTGCCATGGTACGGGCAGGCCCCAACTCTGAACAAGGAGCCTGCACTCAGACTCAGTCATATGAGGACAGGTCCTTGCAGGAGGCCAGGCAGGCATCAAGGCTTCAAACATGGCATGGACAGGCTCCGGCCCGAATCACAGAGGTCGTGGGGAGATCGATGACAACCCACCCGGTAATCCATGACCGGGACCCCCCAGGCAGCAGCCCCAGTCCAGGGGAGGCCACAGGAGCCCAATACCCAGTGCATCAGGAGCTCCCCGCAGGCCAGCGACAAGACCTCTCAAGCCACCAGGTAGGGGGAGCCACTGGTCGTCAGATGTGGTGTGGAGATGGCGTAATCTCTCATCAGCTGCAAATGGGCAGCACAGCAAACCAGTCCAGGGGGCATTGAGGGGCTTTTGTGGATGCTGAGGTGATGTTCCGATGGCAATGGCATGAAGAGGATGACTGAGGGAGTCCAGAGCACTTTCTGAGTGCGACTGCCATCTTGACGCTCCAAGCCAAGCTCCACCAAATGGGAGAAATCTAAAGTGCTGAAAAACGTTCTGCAGTGTTCAGAACATGGAACAAATCTCTGCACTTACAAATATGGCACTATGCTGAGAAAATTAAAATGAAGAGTTAACTTTGTTTATATGGATTTCATTTAGAGTTACATGTTAACCCCTTCGTTACCAGGCCTTTTCCCCCTCAGGTGGCAGGCCTTTATTTGGCTATTTGGGGCAGTTTGCGCTTAGGCCCTCTTAACTTTTTGTCCACATAAGCTACCCACGCCAAATATGCATCCTTTTTTTCCAACATCCTAAGGTTCTAGGGGTACCCTGAGTTTGCGGGTTCCCCTGAGGAGACCAAGAAATTAGCCAAAATACAGCAAACATTTTGTTTTTTTGCAAAAAACTGGAAAAAAGTGCTGCAGAAGAAAGCATGTGTTCCCCCCCCCCCCCCGGCAGATTTGAATTAAAAAAACACATTTTTCAACACATTTTGACATTTTACTAGAACATACCCCATTTTTATTATTTTCCTTCCAGTTAGTTACAGAAATGGGTGTGAAACCAGTGCTGTATCCCAGACAGCTAAACATTTATGAAAAGTAGACAAAACTCTGAATTCAGCAAGGGGTCTTGTGTGTAGATCCTTCAAGGATTTCCTACAGAAAATAACAGCTGAAATAAAAAAAAAATTGAAACTAAGGTGAAAAAGCCGGCCACTTCTCTCTACGTTTTACTCTGGTTGCGGGTATATATAGGGCTTGTAAGTTCATCAAGAACCCCAGGTACCCAGAGCCAATAAATGAGATGCACCTTGCAGTGGGTTTTCATTGTATACTGGGTATACAGCAATTTATTTGGTGAAATATAAAGGGTCAAAAATAGGTATCAAGGAAACCTTTGTGTTTCCAAAATGGGCACAATATAAGGTGTCGAGAAGCAGTGGTTATTTGCACATCTTTGAATTCCAGGACCCCATATTAGCACTGTCTTACATTTGGAAGGAAAAAATGTAGAGAAAGACAAAGGGCAATAACACTTGTTCTTCAATGCTGTGTTCCCCTAAGTCTCCCGATAAAAATGATACCTCACTTATCTGGGTAGGCCTAATGCCCACAACAGGAAAAGCAACATGGGCACATCACATTGAAATCTGACATGTTTTTTGCAAAGTGTCTAACTGTGGATTTTGGCCTCCCGGCACCTAGGGAAACCTACCAAGCCTGTTCATTTTTGAAAACTCGACACCTAGGGGAATCCAGGATGGGGTGACTTGTGGGGGTGTCACCAGGTTCTGTTAGCCAGAATCTTTTGCAAATCTCAAAATTTGGCACTTTTTTCTCACATTTCTGTGATAGAAAGTTCAGGAATCTGAGAGAAGCCACAAATTTACTTCCACCCAGCATTCCCCCAAGATTCCCGGTTAAAAACTGTACCTCACTTGTGTGGGAGGCCTAGTTCCCGTGACAGGAAACCCCCAAAACACAACATGGACACATCACATTTCCCCAAAGAACTGGCTTGTTTTTTGCAAAGTGCCTAGCTGTGGATTTTGGCCTCTAGTGCATCCAGCACCTAGGAAAACCTAGCAAACCTGGACGTTTCTGAAAACTAGACACCTAGGGGAATTCAGAATGGGGTGACTTGTGGGGCTTTTACCAGGTTCTGTTACCCAGAATCCTTTGCAAACCTCAAAATTTGGCTAAAAAATACTTTTTCCTCACATTTCGGTGATGGAAAGTTCTGGAATCTGAGGGGAGCCACAAACTTCCTTCTACCCAGCGTTCCCCCAGGTCTCCCGATAAAAATGGTACCTCACTTCTATGGGTAGACTTAGTGCCCGCGTTAGGAAATGCCCCAACACACAATGTGGACACATCAAAATGATCTAGTACAAAACTACCTGTTTTTCCAAAGGGGGGGGTGGGGGGCGGGGGAACCTGCATTTTTCATCCCGGGTGCGGCAGTCATGTAGGGAAACCTAACAAACCCAGACATTTTTTAAGACTAGACACCCAGAGGAGTCCAGGGAGGTGTGGCTTGCGTGGATCCCCCAACATTTTCTAACCCCCGCTCAATTAAAAGAATTTTACGAGGCTATGGGCAGGCTGCCCCCTTGGGTGGGTCTTCACGCCCGCGGGGTCAACAGGGGCCTCATCAGATTCGATGCTGGAGGCTTCGGCCTCTGCGCCGTTGGGACCCCAGGATCCGATAGTGGATCTGGACCAGCGCAGGGCTCAACATCAACGCCCCCTCCACCACCGGCGCGTAACCCCATCCTCATTCCGGATGATCCAGAGCCGGAACCACGTTGTCTGACACTGATTCCGACTTACACGGCGCCGATTAGGCCCACATCTGTGCTCGAGGCTTATTTAGAACAGCCAGGCACAGGTGAGGAGTGGGAGGGATCTGAGGACCCTTTAGAATACGGATTGGAGCATGAACAGGACTGGTATGAGGATCTAGGGGAAGCCAGTGGACTGGATATTTCTCCAGATGCTGGCATGCTGTCACCTCCCGCTGTGGCTACGGAGGAGGGGGCATCTTATGCCATGGTGGTGCGTAGGGCAGCTGAGGTCTTGGACCTAGACTTGCCTACGGTGCCAGTCAGGACTAATCTCCTGACAGAGGTGCTTCAACCAAAGGTTGCTACATCAGAGCAGATGTTACCCTTCAATGAAGCCCTCCCAGATGTCCTTCTGGGAACGTGGTCCAAAACCAGCACAGGGGCTCCTGTGAATAGGGCAATCGGCCACCGCCATACACAAGCTCCAAGCGACCCTAGTTTCCTTACCCAACACTAGAGAGCTTGGTGGTCCAAACCTCCATTTTCCGTGGTGCCTTCCCTTCTGCTCCTCTGGATAGGGAATCCAAGAGGCTGGACCAACTTGGGAAGAAGATGTTTTCTTCCTCCAGCCTGGCATTGAGGTCAGTAAACACCTCATGCTTATTGGCCCATTTTTTCCATACATTATGGGATACAGTGACACAAGTGCTGCTCCAGGCCCCAGAGTGCGTATGGGACACTCTCACCAGGCTGTCAAGGATGGGAGAGATGAAGCAAAGTTAACCATCAGGTGTGGCTTGGACACGACCGGCTCGCTGGGCAGAGCGATTTCTTCAACAGTGGCCCTCCGACTCCACGTCTGGCTGCGTACCACTGGCTTTTTGGGGGCTGTCCAGTCAAACTTGATGGACATGCCTTTTGATGGCACACACCTTTTTGGTGAAAAGGCAGACTCTGCGCTTGAGAGATTCAAGGATTCTCGAGCTACGGGCAGATCCTTGGGTCTTTCAGCGCCTGATCGACGGTAGTCTGTCTTTTGCCCCATTCGAGGCTTCGGGAGGGGCGCAGTACCACACCAACAACAGGTTAGCCACCGTCCTCTGGCATCACAACATCCAGTGCGAGGACGCGGCTGTGGCACCTTCATACCCAGAAGGTCTAGCCAGAGGTCGGCCACCACCCAGCCCCCCTCTTCCGCAACGCTCAAGCCCTCCTAGTATGGTTGTGCAAGACCATGTCCGCCCAGTTGGAGGGAGGATTCAGTTTTATCTCCCTCACTGGTGATCCATAACATTGGACAAATGGGTCTTTCAGATCATACAGAAGGGCTATTCCCTCCCATTAGTCTGTCCCTCCCTCTATCCCTCAGGTAAAAGAACGGCTGATGGAGGATCATGTGCCCTTGCTCCGCGAGGAAGTTACAGCTCTCTTGGCCAAGGGAGCCATAGAAAGGGTCCCGATATCAGAAGTAGGCAGTGGTGGTTATTCCTGCTACTTTCTGATTCCCAAAAAGAACAAGGGTCTTCGTCCTATTTTGGATTTAAGGGATGTGAATCTCTTCTTCAAAAAGGAGAAATTCAAGATGCTCACTCTTACTAAGGTCTTGTCTGCCCTAGATCAAGGAGACTGGGTGGTAATGTTGGACTTGCAGGATGCGTATTTTCACATTCCCATCCTGCCTGCCCACAGGCGTTACTTGCGGTTCAAGGTGGGCCACGAGGACTTTAAGTTTATCATGCTCCCCTTCCGTCTCACCAGTGGCCCTTGGGTGTTAACCAAAGAGATGGCAGTGGTGGCAGCTCATCTGCACAGGTTAAGGATTTCAGTCTTCGTCTGCCTCGACGACTGGCTGTTGAAGGCTCCTACGCCCCAGGCTCTCATCACCCACCTTCAGACTACAGCGGACCTCCTGCATTAACTGGGGTTCAATATAAACGTGCCGAAGTCGCACCGGACTCCCTCTCAGAAGCTCCCTTTCATCAGAGCAGTTCTGGATACAATGCAGTTTCGGATTTATCCTCCCGAGCTGCGTGTCCGGGATATTCAGGTTATGATACCGATGTTTCGGTCTCTATCCTGGATTTCGGTGAGACAGACTCTGAGGCTGTTGGGACTCATGGCTTCCTGCATCCTGTTAGTCAAACATGCCAGATGGCATATGAGGGCTAGGCAGTGGGACCTGAAGTTCCAGTGGGCACAGCATCAGGGAAATCTTACCAACACGGTTCGGATCTCTGAGGGAACTGCAAAAGAATTGCAGTGGTTGTTAGTGAACTGCGATTGGGTCAAAGGCAGACTCCTCTCCCTTACCCAACCAGATCTCACAGTAGTGACAGATGCAAAACGTCTGGGATGGGGAGGCCACCTAGGAGAGGCGGAGATCAGGGGCCTCTGGTCTCCGGCAGAATCAGGGCTCTATATCAACTTATTGGAGCTCTGGGCGATCCGGCTAACATTGAAAGCATTTCTTTCTGTTGTGAAAGGGAAGTTAGTGCAGGTGTTCACAGACAACACTAAAGTAATGTGGTACTGCAACAAGTAGGACGGTGTGGGGTCGTGGACCCTTTGTCAAGAGGCTCTGCGTATCTGGAAATGGCTGGAACTACAGTGCATAACCCCTGGTGGTTCAACACCTGGCAGGTTTTCTGAACGCCAGGGCGGATTAACTCAGCCGTCGATGCCTAGCACAGATCACAAATGGCGTCTCCATCCGGAGGTGGTTCAAGGACTCTTTCAGCAGTGGGGCGAGCCTTGGTTAGATCTGTTCGCCTCCGCAGGGAACGCGCAATGTCAGCAGTATTGGGTGTTGGGAGTTTCCAAGGCGGCAATCGCTCGGCGATGCTTTTCGTTGCAAGTGGAATTCAGGCCTCCTATACGCATTTCCACCTATAGCACTTCTGCTCAGTGCTCTCAAGAAGACCAAGAACGACCGGGCCCAAGATATCTTAGTGACTCTGGATTGGGCACGGAGAGTCTGATATCCCGAGCTACTCAAAATGAGCATCAATCCTCCGATCAGGCTGCCCCTTCGAGAGGATCTTCTGTCGCAGCAGCAGGGGGAGGGTTCTCCACCCAAACCTGTCAACTCTGCCCCTTCATACATGGAGAGTGAGCAGCGGCCGTTGATGGCTTTTGACCTTCCTCACGAAGTCTGTAAAGTATTTTTTGGCAGCCAGGCGTCCCTCTACTAAAACGGTATACGCCTGCCGTTGAAAACGCTTTTTACATTATTTTACAGAAAGGTTTATTGACCCTCTTTCTGCTTCTCTTTCTGACATTCTTCTTTTCATTCTGTCTCTAGCCCAGCAGGGTACTTCCTTAGGGACTCTAAAGGGCTATCTTTCTGCCTTATCGCCATTTCTTCGGCTGCCTGACCAGCTTTCTTTGTTTAAATATCCCATTGTAAATAGATTCCTCAAAGGGCTTGTACATATGTTTCCCCCTACGCCCTTTATTATGTATCAATGGGACTTAAATCTTGTCCTCACATTTCTCATGTAGGCTCCTTTCGAGCCTTTGCACAACTGTTCCCTCTGGTTGCTCACCATCAAGACAGCCTTCTTAGTGGCAGTAACATCTGCCAGGAGGGTGAGTGAGATACAGGCCCTGACATGAAGGCCACCGTATCTCACTATCCATCCAGATAAAGTGGTTCTCAGAACTCGTGACTCTTTCCTCCCCAAGGTGGTGACCCCATTCCATCTGGGTCAGAATATCACCCTGCCCACCTTCTTTGCTCCACCGCATCCCTCTAAGGAAGAGGAGCGACTCCATCGACTGGACGCAAAAAGAGTTCCGGGTGGATGACCAACTCTTTGTGGGGCACGTGGGAGCAAAGAAGGGTCGGGCAGTGCAGAAGTGAACCATTTCGTGCTAGGTCGGTCTCTGCATTAAGATCTGCTACGCATTGGCCAGGAAGCAGCCTCCTGAGGGCTCATTCTACCAGGGGCAAAGCTGCTACCCCTGCACTAGCTCGAGGCACACCAGTCCTAGAGATCTGTCAGGCGGCAACGTGGGCATCCTTGCGCACATTTGCAAAACATTACTGCCTGGACAGTCAGGTACGAAGGGACGGGTACTTTGCCCGTTCAGTCCTGCAGGACTTTCTAGTGTAAGGAGTGGTATCTGCAGCCCACCGCCAGGAGGTTATGGCTTGGGTATCTATTCAAAGGTAAGGAATCTGCAGCTAGAAGTCACTATTAGATAAACAAGTTACTTACCTTCGGTAATGCAGATTCCTTACACCCACCCATGCCTCCCTGCTCTGCCGATATGACTAGTAGGGTTAGGTTTTATCCCTTCTCCGAGCCCTAGTTTTGCACAGACAAATGTTGGTTCTGTCCATCACTCTGGTTCTGGCGTGGACATTTTTTGTGGATAAAAGAACTGATGTACATGTGCTGAGGTGGCATCTATATAGATGACCGTGAGACATAGATGGCTCCAACGATGCTGACGAAGCCACGCGGAGCCGGACGACGCACGTTTGCATCATGTGGGTTTGAGGGACAAGGCGCTTAAACTTTTGAAGTCTTTTCTTACAAATAGATGGACCACAGTTAGCTGTGGTGATTTCAAATCTAGACCTTATCTTCTGCCATGTGGGATTCCGCAGGGATCTTCTCTCAGCCCCACATTGTTTAATGGGTATGTAGCACCTTTGGCTAGTCTAATTCGTACTTTTGGTTTCATTCCATCTTCCTATGCTGATGACTCCCAGTTTATTATTCCTATTATTCAGCCCTGGGAGGAGGGTGCAGATTGGTTCAGTAATTGTATGGTGGAAGTGAGTAAATGGATGAAGACCAATTGGCTAAAAATGAATGACACCAAAACTGAAGTTTTATGTTTTGGACCTGGAAAGAATTTATGGAACTCACGGTGGTGGCCCTCTGAATGTGGTAACTCCCCTGTGCCCACTACTGTTACTAGAAACCTAGGCATTTTGTTCGATGAACATCTGTCTTTTAAAAAACAGATTAATCATGTGGTAAACATCAGTTTATGGTCAATTAAAATGCTCAGAAAAATCTTCCCCTATCTGTTACATGAATGTAGAGTATCTGCTATCTTGGCATTGGTAATGTCCAAGATAGACTACTGTAATGCACTGTTCCTTAATCTGGATAAGGGGCTGATAAAAAGATTCCAATGAGTTCAGAATTCCGCTGTCAGAGCGGTTCTTAATCTCCCACGACGTATATCAGTTAGAGAGAGTCTTAGCAAATTACATTGGTTACCAGTGGCGCAGCGTATCCAGTTTAAGTCGCTCTGTCTTACTTTTAAGGCAGTTCATGGAATAGGACCACGGTACCTGACTTCCAGACTCCTCCTGCATGTACCTAAAAGAAGCTTGAGGTCTTCCCAAGCTCACTTGATTCAGGTCCCTCGCACACATAAAGCCAAATGGGGAGACAAAGCTTTTACAGTAGCTGCAGCCAGAGGATGGAACTCTCTCCCACAGAATATTAGGCAAGAATCAGACTATATGAAATTTAGGAAAATGGTGAAAACTTGGCTCTTTCCTCGTTAATTTTTGGGTACATCAATATCAGGGTCTTTGGATTTAGTTTGTTTAAGTTTCTTCTATTGGATGTTTTTCTATCTTCATTATTTCTGTTATTTTTCTTATTCTCTGTCTATTTTTTACTACGTGCTTTCTTCCCAGCGCTTTGATGCTCTTTGAGTAGGAACGCGCTTTATAAATCTCGAATTACATTACATTACATTACACGGAACCAAACAACGGCACCTGGCGGCGCGCGCAGGGTATTGATCAGCAAAAAGATTCCGGATTCGAAGCTGACACCAGGGAATTCAAAGGTAAGGATTCTGCAGCTAGATAGAGTGTCTACCAGATAGTGCATTACCGAAGGTAAGTAACTTGTTCTTCTTACCTAAAACATACAACAACGCAAACTGCAGGTCAACCACTGCCAAAACCGCAAGGAGCCACTGCAAAGGAAGCAAAAGCTTTGAACTAGGAGAAATAAACTGTTATAATCACAAATGCAAATACTTCTCTAGTTGACACCCTGCCACCAAACATTTAGAAATTTTCCCTGGTGTCTAGTGGTTTCTGCCCCCCTTGGGGGCAGATGGGCCTACAAAAAATAGGCCAACAGTTGTATGCACCCTTGGGGGGGGGGCAACCCTTGCCCAAGGGGCCGCCCTCCACACAAAAAAAATCCCTGTTGTCTTCGGGGCCGATCTCCCCTCAAAGGGGGAAAGGGGGGGCAGAAATGGCCATCAGTAATGTGCCCCCTTTGGGGGGGGGGGGGGTGACCCTTGCTAAATGGCTGCCCCCCCACACCCCCCCCCCCCCCACACACAAAACACACAAGATCCCTGGTGCCTAAGTGGATTCTAAAAAATAGGCCGATCTGCCCCCAAGGTGGGCAGAAATGGCCAACAGTTCTGTGTCCCCTTTGGGGGGGCGACCCTTGCCACAGTGTCCCCCCCCCCCCCCCCAACACCAAAAAAACAAAGAAAAAAAATCTCTGGCGTCTTGGTGGCTTCAACCCCCCCCCCCCCCCCCCCAGGGGCAGATGGGCCTAAAAAAAAATGGCTGATGGGGGCAGAAATGGCCATCAGTCATACGCTCCTTTTAGGGGGTGGCCCTTGCCCAAGCGGTGCCCCCAAGAAACAAAAACCACAAACACACACACACAATTCCTGGGGCCCAAGTGTGTTTTGACCCCCTCCCGGGGCAAATCGGCCAAACAAAATGGCCGATCTAGCCCCAGGGGTGGCCGAAACATGGAAAGATATTTTGCCCCCAAGGCAGCGACCCTTGTCGAAGGGATCGCTGTACTAAAATAAAAATAAAAACTCAAATCCCTGGTGCCTAGAGGGTTTCAATTTCAACCCCCCTCTCAGGGGGCAGATCAGCCAAAAAAAAGGCCAATCTAGCCCCCGGTGAGGGGGGGGAGCCGAAATACCGATTGATAATTGCCCCCAGGGATCGACCCTTACATAAGGGGTCGCTCCCTAAAATCAACAAAAAAACCCATCCCTGGTGCCTTGTCGGTGGATTTTTGGTCCATGATCGCGGTCCTCTTCCGCGATCATCAAGTAGGAATCCACTGAAAACAGATACAGGGTGAAAGGAAAAACTCTTTCCTTTCCCCCTGTGTCTGTTTCCCCCACCCCCCACCCCTACAAAAAAACCCAGAAGGATTCACCTGTCAAACGTCCTTTCTCCAAACGTGCAGGAAGCAAATGGCTTCCAGCACGTCTCCAGCAGCATTGGATGACATCGGCGTGCTGTGAGCAAGCTGACGTCATGATTGCCAGAGGGGGTGGGGGGGTCAGGGTGGAAAAGGAAGCGATTCCCCTTCCATCCCTGATTGTGAGGTGTGGGCCGGGTGCAGGACAAGCTGGTCTCGTCTTCGACAAACGGCAACCGTGGCTGAGGGCGAGACCAGCTCGTCCAGGGCACCCGACGGGTTAATAAAGTAAGTAAAATATGTTCATCCTGTAATAGAGATATGGATTCTTGAATGTGCTGAGTTAATGGGGTGCATTTT
The DNA here is from genome assembly GCF_031143425.1 of Pleurodeles waltl. Lineage (NCBI taxonomy): Eukaryota > Metazoa > Chordata > Amphibia > Caudata > Salamandridae > Pleurodeles > Pleurodeles waltl. The sequence goes on along the minus strand of NC_090442.1, from coordinate 602,128,600 downwards.
TGAATAAATGAATGAGGGAGTTGAAAAAGAGTCTGGGCTACAGAAAACAGTTATGGGATTTTCATTAAGAATTAATTAGGTTAATACCGTTATCCTTCCAAGTTTTCCAGAGAAAGGTTCAATTAATTATTTTAAGATATTTATTATAGCAAGGTGAGGAATTTATAAAATTAGTGCGCTGAGAGGATTTCGGAAAAAGTGGAGGTTTGAGCAGTTAATACGAGTATGCAATAGAGGGATGAGAAAGAAAACTAGTCTTGGTTGAAAAGGATAAGAATTCATTAAAAGAAAACAGGAAAATAAATGAAGATTCAATAAAAAAATCAGAACGGTTTTGGCAACCCATTGTTATTCTGAAGCCAATGAGAGGATTGTTTAAGACAAAAAGGTTCATGAAATTTAGAAAAATTGGGAAAACTTACACCACCATGACGTTTGGTAAGTTTCAACCGTGAAAGGGACATGCAAGCATGTTTATTATTCTATAAGAAATGCGAAAGAACTGTATCTATTTTTTTTAAAGAATTGTAACAGAATATAAACAGCAATCATGGAAATAAGGTGTATCACATGGGGTGAGAGCACCATTTTAATAGAACTTACTCTACCCCACCAGAAAAAAAAAAAATGGTTCCATATAGTACAATAACTTCCTAGATTTTGTATTACTTCTTCAAAATATAATTTAAGAGTTGTTTTAATAGAATTAGTGTTCCAGAGACCTAAATCTTTATAGGACTCCACATAAATCTCAGGTCTTTAAAATCTTCTATTAGGCAAACGTTTTTTTTTGTGTTTTTTTTTTAGATATTTTTTATAACCTGAAACTGTGGCAAATTGGTGGGCCTCAGACTGAAAGGCAGGAATAGAGTTAGCTGGATTAGAAAGATAAAGAAGAATATTATCCGCATATACTGATGATGTTATGTGGGAATCTTTATAGGAAAAAACTGATTATGTGTTGTGTTGTTTTTGATTCTTAATAAAAAATGGTTCCAATGCTATCATAAATAAAAGAGGTGACAGGACAACCCTGAAGTACTCTATTAAGGACTCGGAGGCGAGGATTATGCTTTACTTTCTTCACTTTAATGAACAGCAGCCAAGAACAAACCAAAACTACAACGGACATGACAACTTGGGAGAATGGAGTACAGTCTCAACGAATAAAAAACAGGTATTTGGACCAATCCGGAACAGGCAGCCCATACTGTAGTCCTTCCTTGGTATCTCCTCTTCCTCTTTCAAAGCGCGAGCCAGTCAAGAACCATCACGAAGAATCTTGCTTTGTTGTGTCATATCCTAGAAAGAATGAAACCGTTTAAAAGAGAAACTAACTTTGTTGATCAATTTTTTTTTTTTTTGATAAAACAAACATTTTCCGAAAACATGACAAGTGAAAACATAACCAAAAATTACTTACTAAATACGGGGAGGGTTCCCTTAAAATGTAGTATTATAAGGTGAGCAGGGTGGGATAATCCTTGCCTCCTAGTCCTTAATAGAATTGAAACTTTCCGTTATGATAGTTAGGAAAGTTTTCATTCTATGTCAGGACCGGAGGCGAGGATTATGCTAGTTTAAAGCTTGTTTACAACCAATTGACCAACATTCAAGACTGGTTTGAAATAAAACCTCTTAAAAGTAGAATCTGAAGACCAGTCTGCTGCATTCATGATATCTTTCAAACGAGCACCTAAGCTGAATGCCTTAGTCCCACGAGTAGAATGAGCACCAGAAAGGGAAAGATTAATGCCCGCTTCTTGCATGACCCAACAAACCCAGCGAGCAATGGTAGAAGAAACAGCTTTGTGAGGTTTACGTAATGCGATAAGAAGTTGACTTTCCCCAGGAGGTCTGAGTTCTGAGGAGATGTACTCGTATGCTTTAAGGCATCGTACCACACACAACTTTGGGGCATCTGGAAAAGCCAGATAGGAGATTATTCTGGTATTTGCCTTTGTACGTCTACTTACGGTAAATGAGAATCCCGAAGGAGAAAAAAATCAGTGAGATATATCAAGAGCACGGACGTCAGAAACTCTTCTACAAGATTCTAGACAAAGCAGCGTGGCTAACTTAGCCGAAAGCTCTTTCCTAGAAAGATACTGGTTATGATGCCAAGATAAGAAGAGATTCAAAATTTGATTAACATCCCAAAGGGAAGAGTATCATGGTTCCGTAGGTAAAGAAAGTCTTATGCCCCAGAGAAGACGACACACTAGTTTATGTTCTCCCAAAGGAAAACCATCCACTAAAGCATGTCCTGCTGAATTAGCCGATTGGTATGAGTTAATAGATCGATATGCGAGACCTTTCGAAGCAAGGTCCTCAAGAAAATTAAGAACATGAACTACATCTGTTTCCACAGGATTGAAACTCCTTCGCAAACACCAACGGGTCCATCTACCCCATGCCGAATTATAACGCTTACAGGTGCTGGGAGCCCATGCTTTGGATAGTAGCTCCTCAGCTTGTTGCAAAGGTCCCGGGACCGACCATTGTCCCCGGAAATCCGCCACGCCATCAAGGACAAGAATCCTCCAGAACCATTTGAGTCCCGTTAGGACTGAGAAGAAGTGAAGGAAACAGGGGGAGTCGGATTGTAGAATCCCAAGAAAGTTCCAGAAGAACTGGAAACCAAACTTGAGACTTCCAAATTGGAGTTATCAGCACCATGGACGCCAACTGATGACGTACCTGGGCAGATGTTCAGGTGATCATCGCAAAGGGAGGGAAAGCGTAAGCTTTCTCTTGTCTCCAGTCTTGCAGAAAAGCATCCGTGGCGGCTGACAATGGATCTGGTCTCCAGCTGAAGAACCTGGGAAGTTGGTGGTCTAGTCTGGAGGTAAAAAGATTGATCAAAAACGGTCCCCAAAGGTGGGATAGATAAGAAAACACTTCTGGATGAAGTTTCCACAAACTGGAGTCTTTGAGGTGTCGGGAATGAAAATCCGCAACCTGATTTTGACTTCCCGGCAGGTATTGTGCTGTCACTGAAACTTGATGGTCCAGGCAATACTGCCAAAAACTGGATGCCAGATTGGAAAGTGCCTTGGACCGAGTGCCGCCCAGATGATTGATATATCGGACTGCGGATATATTGTCCATCTTCAAGAGGACGCTCGATTGGATAGAGTCCTTGATCCAGCACTTGACTGCAAATGAACCAGCTAGAAGTTCGAGACAATTTATGTGCAGATTCTGCTCCTCCAGGGACCAGGTTCCCCCGGTGGAGAAGTCTCCACACCGAGCACTCCAACCTAGCCTGCTGGCATCTGATTCTATTATAAAATCTGGAGCGGAACCGAAAATAGCTCTGCTGTTCCAGGCTTCCATATGTGAAAGCCACCAACGAATCTCCTTTATCGCCTCCTGTGAAAGGATCACTTTTTGAGAATACGTTAGACCTTTGCGAAGATGAGCTGCTTTGAGACGTTGAAGAGCTCTGTAATGTAGCGGACCCGGGAATATCGCCTGAATGGAAGAAGAGAGAAGCCCTATGAGGTGGGCAATTTGACGCAGGGAGACTTTCCGTTTGACGAGTGTCCAACGTAATTCGTGACAAATTTTTGTCATCTTGCTAGATGGAAGGCTTAGAGTGGCTGACACTGAATCGATAGTGAAGCCTAAAAGTCCACTCTTTGAGAAGGGGCTTAAAGGGATTTGGCTTCGTTTATGATAAACCCCAGGCCCTGCAACAAATCGACTGTGACCTGTAAATGGGTAGAGAGTTGTTTTGGGACATTGGGCTAACAGTAAAATGTTGTTGAGATAAACAATTAGTCGATTTCCCTGAGCTCTGATATGTTCTGCGACCGGTTTGAGAACCTCCGTGAAGAACCACAGAGCTGAGGAAAGTCCGAACAGAAGGGTAGTGAACTCGAATGTTTGATCTCCCCAAAAAAACTGAAGAAAATGTCTGTGAGGTGGGAAGATAGGAACGGTGAGATAAGCGTCTTTTAAATCGAGACGAGCCATCCAGTCCAGATGACGCAAAACATCCAGAAGAAGGTGGATCCCTTCCATTTTGAAGTGGCGGTAAACAAGCCACTCGTTGAACTCTTTTAGATTGATGACCGGTCGACGACCGCCATCTGTTTTGTCCACCAAGAAGAGATTGCTTATGAAACCTCAAGGATGCGTTGCCGTCGGACAGATAGCTTGTTTGTCCAACAAGGCCGCAATTTCCGTGTCCGCCAAAACGGTGTCTTGCGAGGAAAACACCAGGGGATTTGGATGCGAAAGCTGCTTGGGAGTCCCTATAAATTCTATATGGAAGCCTTGTATTCTCTGTAAGACCCATGCATCCTGTGTAATTTGTTTCCATGTGTGGATAAAATTCGCCAAACGACCCCCTACTTTTAAAAAGGAAGAAGGGATAACACGTACCGTAAGAGGGTGTTGATGCAGATCCTCTACCACTGCGATGTCTGAAGCGTCTGCCTCTGGTTGGATAGAAATTGGCAAAGCGGTTCTGGTCTTGGAACAATCCCTGCCTGGAGCCTTGACCTCTGAAAGAGTTGATTGACTGCACACGGCCGGCCGAGCGGCCCCTGCCTCGACCAGCCCCATGGAAAATCCGAGTAGGAAAAACTTTTTTTTCATTGAGGAGTGTGCTTTATCCAGGGTAGTGAAAGTATTCACAAACTTCCCTAACTCCTTTATAAAGGGTTCTCCAGATAAGCCTTCTTGTGCTACAGGACCTGCCTCAGAATCTGCCAGATCTCCTAATTTGGGATCCACTTTAATTAACAATGAACAGTGGCGCTCAGTGGAAAGAGCACAGTTAGCGTTTCCCCCAAAAAATGAAAGCACGCTGTGCCCAACCTGAAAGGACCTCAGGAGAAATTAATGCATTTAGCTTTTAGATTTAGTGTCTTCAGCCATGTCAAAAATCTTTGTCAAAGGGCCTAAAACATCAAGAAGTTTATCTTGACATGCCCTCCAAGACCTGTCAATTCCTTTTTTAGGGTCCTTTATATATATATTTTTTTAAAGGTAGACATCCTGGGGTCTAATTCTGGAGTTATGGCAACTTAGTCTGCAAAAGGAGGTCGGGACATTCTGCTCTTACACAATTACAAGAGTCTTTTTCTAGAGGTTTTCTAATGTTTCCTGCCACATAAGATGCTACCTTGTCAGACGGTGCCCATTCGGATGACCTAGGCAACATATCTGAAACTGCAGGAGCGGGCTGAGAACCAGAAGGAAGCCAAGGCCTGGATGGACTGGCATCAACTTCCTGATCCCCAGAAGAATCACTGTTAGGGAAGGCGGGGGACAGGGGTCTTGAGGAATTAAAAGAAAAGGGAAGATCAGAGGGGGAAACTAGGGAATTCCTGACCCGATCAAATAGATCTGCGTCTGCGAAAGCATCGTTGGAGGCAGGAGGGGCTGAAGGAATAACATTAGAGGTAGAGAATTTGGCACATTCGCGTGCTATCTGCTGAGATAGTCTGTCCTCCAGAGGACCAGTTGCTTCTGAAACAGCCCTATATATGGACGCGTCAGCAGCATCAAAAAATTCCTCCTCCTCATTAAGATCCATAGTTCACTTATGAGGATCAAATCTGGAACAAAATAAAAATAAAAATGATTCAGAACAATAGGAATGAATAATATGAAGCTGGGTGTCAGCTCAGTAATTTAAAGAGTGTTATACACTCAAACTAGGAGGCTAAAGCCAGGGACACTACACCCCAGTGCACAGTACAGTGTAGAGGGGTAAAACAGCAATATTTATTGCTTGCCTGGGAGTGTGTCCCATGAAAAAAGCCAATAAATATAACCCAAAGGGTTAAATTCAACCCAGAAATACAGACCCCGATGAAGGAAACTGGGCGTCAAAGCCTTTTGTAATAATAATGCGGACCCTAAATGGAAGGGCGTCTCTCTCCAGGCAGGAAAAATCAAATATTAGCGAACAAACAAACGAACGCCATGAGGGAAGAGCTCTGCTCCGCGCTGAGGTAAACAAAGAAGGCGCATCTCCCTCAGCGCGTCCGTTGCCAAGGGAAACCTTCCCAACAAGCGCCCTCTGGTGGTTGTCAGAAGCTTCCGAACAGCGCACAAGATGAAACTCTTGTGAAGGGGCGAAAAACGCTCCCGCGAGTGAGGAAACAAAGTATTTATGAAGAAAACAACACAAAACAAACACTCTAAAAGGCAATAACATTTAAATAGCGAGAGATGAAGAAAATGGGGACTTATCTCGGCTGCGAGCAGCGAAGGAAGAGGAGATGCCAAGGAAGGACTACAATATGGACTGCCTGTTCCGGATTGGTCCAAATACCTGTTTTTTATTCGTTGAGACTGTACTCCATTCTCCCAAGTTCTCATGGAAGTTGTAGTTTTGGTTTGTTCTTGGCTGCTGTTCATTAAAGTGGAGAAAATAAAGCATAATCATCTCCTCCGGTCCTGACATAGAATCAGAGGTCATAGTGTTGGCAAAAATATCTGCTTTGGAATTGGAATATAGTAAAGATGTTATGTTTAGAATGTTTGGACCAAAAGCAATCCATTTTAGAGATTGAAACATAAACTGCCAGCTAACTTGGTCAAAAGCTTTTTTTGGCATCTAAAGGAATGACAGCTAATTCATGAGAAAGTTTAGAAACTCTACCAAGGACCTTAAAAAGAGATCTCATGTTATCGGAGGAGAAACAGCCATAAATACAACATTTTCTGGGCTAACAATATGGGGTAGTAAGGGATCCAATCTGAGTGCGAGAATCTTGGCGAAGATTTTATAATCAACATTACCTAGCAAAATGGGGTGATAATGTTTACATTGTTGTGAATCTCTATTTTCTTTTGGAATTAAACAAATAAGAGCTTCTTGAAAGGTACCTGAAGCCGTTTGGGAACGGGCGAAAGAATGATACAGTTTGAAGAGCCCTGGCAATAGAAGTGTTGAAAAGTGAGAACAAAATTCAGATGTGAATCCACCTGGAGCAGGAGTTTTATTGGCGTTTAATTTTTTGACTGCTCTCATAATGTCTTCAATGGTAATGTCGGATTCCAAATAGGAGCAATCCACATCATTAAAAGTAGGTTTAGGAGTGGAGTATAAATAGGTAGAGATCTGTAAGATGTAGGGGATAGTCTCCAGAGTACATAAAGATTTATAGAAGGTAGAAAATGCTTTCAGGATATCTTCATCTGTACTAAGTATTTGATTATTTAGGTTCTTCATGGAGTTAATTGTTTTCTGTTCGTGCTTGGCCTTTAATTAATTAAGAGTTTACCTGTTTTAGTCTGACCCCCATAATATCTAGCATTTTGTCTGAGTATTATTGAAGGAGCCTGTTCAGTAGATAATTTATTAAATTGAAATGTCATTGTATAAGATCTTGAAGAGAGTCACATGTTTTGGAATTGTAGAATGCATGTTCTAGTTTTTTGATTTGCATCAGTAAGGATTTGGAGGCGCTTTCAGCTTTTTTCGTCTTATTGTATACATAGTGAATGATAAAACCTCTTGCTTCAAAAGAGCCCCATAATGTATCTAGTGGAGTATCTTGAGAGGAGTTAAGTGTAAAGAATTAATTTATGAAGTTTGTGAATTGTGTGTTAAATAAAGGGTCTAAAAGGAGGTAGTTATTGAATCTCCATCTTTTTGGATGGTGTTGAATTGAAGATAATTCAAAATCTGCAATAGTGGGAGCGTGATCAGAAAGCAAAATAGAAACAATTTCAGCATTTATAAGATTTTGAGCTAGTGATTTGGAGGTAAAGATATAATCAATTCTAGATTGAATGCTGTGTACTGGGGAATGGAAGGTGTATTCTCTTGTAGTGGGGTTAGCAATTCATTGATTTTTGTGATATTGTCGAACAAAAGGCTTTATGCATTTTTGAGGTAATAAATTTGACTTTAGAATGTCTATGTAAAATTGGATCAGAAATTTGATGACAGTCACCTCCCCTAATAAAATATTCAGCAGTGATATTCAAGATTTGTTTAGTGAGATCAGACCAGAAGGAATTATTGACTAATGGGGACCATGCACATTAAGGGCTGAGGGAGAATTTTTCATTTCCCCTTTCTATCTGTGGAATGGGAAATGGTGGTAACATTAAATTTCTTGTGAATGAGAGTAATAGTACCATTTTACTTATGTACAGGAGGGGAGAAAAATACATGTCCAACCCAATTTGTCTTTTATTTTAAAGCTTCTGTATCAGTTAAATGAGTTTCCTGAAGAAGTGCAATGTCTGTATGTAATTTCCATAAGTGCAAGAAAACTCTCTGCCTTTTAATTGGGTTATTTAAACCCTTATTCCAGGAGGTTACTCTGAATTATGACAGTAAGGGAGTGGAAGAATAAAACAGTGCTTACAATGAATGTACAGTAAATTGGGACATTAAATGTATATCTTGAAAAGAAAGAAGAGGCTTCTGTAAATGCAAAGTGCAAGACGGAAATGGAGACATAGTGCAGAAAGAAATAGAGCATAAGAAAAAAGAGAAGGATAGACTAAACAGATAACAAACAAGAAGAAAAAAACAGTACAGGTTATAAAACGGACTGTGTGACATACCTAGGAGAAGAAAATCCATGCGAGAACAGGGTGCGGGGGAAACCGCAAAAGACCAGGTGAACACAGGGAAACTTTAGACGATCACAACATCAGGGGAATACATCATGGTATGGAAAGATGCTGGAAAGGAAAGAAAATGTTAATCAGAGGAAACAGATATAACAGACAACATATAGGCAAATATTCTATAAAGGTAGAGAAGAGTGTTCAGCTTCTTAGCTATTCCATTGAATCTTCCCTACATTGATGAAGAAAAAAATTATAATTTTGCAGGATTATCTAATGTTGTTGTATTATCTTTATAGGTCAATTCAAGGGTGAATTAGGCTATATCTAGCATTGATAACTGTTAGCTGTGGGTGAAGATCTAGACATTGTCTGCGTCTGCTGCAATCTTTGTAATGTCTTGAGAGAAGGTTTATGTGTGGACCATGTTATTGGCTTCTTAATTTTTGTGCCACTGTGAACCTTTATGAGGCAATGTGTTCCAAAAACAGGATGACGACACCTTTTAGTTTAGAAGTAGATCTGGGACTCAATCTGTAAGCTTGCTGGATATTGAGCAAAGTAGACATGGTAAGATGCAGAACATTAGTATAATTTGAAGAGTAGGGGGTCATTGCCCTCCACATTTTCCAGTAAACCATACATTTCTACTGTTCCTATTTTCAGGATCTTCAGTATGTCTCTTTAATTTCAATTGCATCTTGTGAATTGTGGATGTTGAATCTTGGATTCTAAATCAGAGACACGTGTGTCCATAAATGACCATTTATCCTCGAGGTTGTGAAGTGTTTGGTGGTATCCTCCATGAAAGGTTTCAATGCTAGTATTTCTTCTAGTAATAATTCCATAGGTATGGTGCACAGTTTTACTGGGGAAGGAAGATCTTTCATTGGACTTTTTTTGGAAGGAGAAAGCAATGATTTAGCAGCTATTTGAGATTTTGGGATCACCACAGGTGTTGGTTCCACTAGGCTAACTTGTGCTTTCGCCATGGATACTGTAGAGTTATTTCTGAAAGATAAAAAGTAGGTGTGATCTTGCGAGAAGGCAGAAGAGGATATATGCATAGGTTTCTAGTGACGTATTCTTCCCATAAAATGGGTAGCCAAGTGAAAACTTAGGTGTAGATGTTGCACTGAAAGTGATATTATGCAGGGAGAAAAAGTAGATCAGAGTGTACACTGCACAAGCATAATACAGTATTACATCACCCGTAACAATATATCTGATAGAAACAACTAGCCACAGATTATTTACCTTAGAATTTTTCTGAGGCACCAGACTGGATCCGGAAAATGTTTTCAGCAGTACCTCTGAGTCGGTAGAGGGCGGTGTGCGACCCCTTATCAAAATCATCCTCCGAATATGACATCAACGGAGTCCATATATTCTATCACCGATGTGCTGTCGTCAGTTTCTTCTTTTCCTCACAGCAACGCAGATCCGTAGAAGCGGTTACCTCTGGCCAATTTTTTGGCCTTCCCTCTCAGCGGTTTTCGTCATTGTAACAGCGTTTATGCCTTCTGGCTTTAAGCCTTGTGGGTCCTGTGCTTGACAGATGTCAGTCTGTACTCCCACTCTGTTTGTATGTAGTGCTTAGGCACCCACCACGATACCGACGACTGTGATGTCTATCAACAGTTGAGGCCTAAGACGTTGTGGGAACGGTGATGAAGCTCCTGGCAGTGCAGGTGTTGCAGCCTTCACAGGATTCTCATAAGCATTGTAGTCCTTCTTCTATAACTCATCCTAGCGACCGTTCCAGGAGTCGCTTGCATATGGTTCCTTCGAAGTCTCCAGATGCTGCGATGTCCCAAGGTAAGTGTCATCCTTGTTCAAAGTCGTGTCCCCCTCTGGCTTCACCGTCCCCACGTGGCTCCTCCCGTTGCTCTGAGGACGAGCCTGTTCAGGAGTCGACCTCGTGCCTCCCACTTTGTCCCGGTGCCAGGCAACTCTGGCCCAGATGTGGGACTGTTACACGTCCTTGCATGCTTTTTGCCCTAAGGATGTGGCGGGTGCCCTGACGGGGTCCTCACCGGCGGCTTTGTCCTCAGTGTCCGGTGGGCCCCTCGACTCAGACTCCAGAGCAGGTTCAGCACCGATGAACAGCCTCCCACGGCTTTCATCTTTTGCGCCTGTCTCCCCTCTTACACTCCGACTTTTGGCATCCATTTTTACCTTACCAAATTCAGGGTAGTGGCGCCTGCGGCTTCGCTTGACGCCCCAACTGTTGTATCTCCGGAGTCGGATGATGCCCCTTCCGATGTCTAGGTGTCTCCATCCGACGTTGATTGACTCCCATGCCGGGAGCGGCGCCGTTGCAGGTATTTTCCCCACACAGCTTGTTTTCTACATTGAACATGTTTTCACTCTACTCGCCAGAGAAGGGATCATATCATGGGAGATGCAACAGTGATAAGAGTGTATCAGGATGAGAATGTTTATAGCAGAGAAGGGTACAGCTCTGTCTTGGAAATGCACATTAGGGTCTGGCCAATTCTTTTGTGTGTTTTCACCACAGCCCAAGTACAGCCAGCGCTTACATTTTACAATTTACTCGAAGGGAAGGGGAAGATTACCAGATCTTGGGTTTGTTTAAGGTATATAAGGTAGGGAAACTTGGCTCTGAGGCAGAAGAAACTCATTTTTGAGGATGGATGCTCGAGCCTTATATGGGAATATTTCTCATGTCTCAGCTGTCCAGGGTTCCACAGCTTGATGTTGGCAAGGACAGGGATGATGTAGGATTCGATCCCCATGGTGATGCATTTTTAATTCTTAATTATCTATCTTTGCTGTGTGCATGCATATATATATATATATATATATATATATATAAATATGTATATATATATGTATATATATATATTCACTGCATACAAATCCATTTTTGATATGTTGCACTCTTTCTGTTTATTATTATTCAACTGCTGTATTTATCTGCACATGTTTTGCTGCATTTAAGTTTAATGCTCATGTAAATATTTTTGTTTGCCCTCGTTTGAGACCTGGGAAGTGCCTTAATAAATGAATTACTCAGACTAAGAGTGCTGCATTCTTTGCATTCTTTAGCCTCGTTTGCTATTAGTTTGAAGCTAATCAGAACAGGCTCCCCCTCCAGTTTTTCCATCTGAGGGGCCTGGTTTCCATTCTCCGCCAGTTCCGACACCATTCTATTTCCTCAGTCGGGTTGGTTAGTTGATTTAGCCAATGCATGTGGTCTGGATTCCTCGCCGGCTTCCAGTCCCCTGTCATCCCCTGCGTTGGCTTCAGAGGCTGGTTCTGCTTTTGCAGACATGTTGAAACGTGTGTCGGAAGTGTTACATTTACAGCTTCCTAATGTGTAATTGTCCACGGACCCTTTGCTTGATGTCTTACATCCTGATCAGTCTTCTGTGGAGCCGATCCTTCCTTATTGCGAGGCTCTTTACGATATCCTTTTGGGAGTTTGGACCCAGGCAATATCTGGCACCTCTGTGGAGTGGTCTATCTTGCATAGACACAGGCCAGTACCAGAGTATCCGTCATGCGTCCAGCGGCATCCAACTACTCAAAGCTTTATGGTGCAAACTGCTTTGGCTGCACACAGTTTTACGCAGGCTCCTCCTGTCCCGCCAGAGCGTGAAACCAGACAGCTGGACGCTTCTGGTAGGCGGATTTTTCGCTTCATTTAGTTCTTCCTTTCATTCAACCAATATGTCCTGTGTCCTTGCTCGTTTCTCCCACATTTTGTGGGACGCAGTGACTCACATTGTGCCTTCTCTGCCCGATAAGGCTAGACAAGCTCTAATGCCTTTTGTAAGGGATGGTCAGCAGGCTACCAAGCTTGGTGTTAGATGTGGTATGGATACCACAGATTCTGTTGAAAGGATTGTGGCTTCTTCCATAGCGCTGTGACAAAGGGCATGGTTACATTCTTCCAATTTCTCAGAAGCAGTGCAAGCATCTTTACTTGATATGCCTTTAGATGGCACCTCCCTTTTTGGCACATATACCAATTCGGCCTTACGCCACTTTAGAAATGATCATGGTGGGACTCAGTTGTAAGTCCTCTTTGTTTTCCAGAGTCGTCTTCTAGTTTGGTCCATTGTTCAGGGGCAGTTGCATTTTTTTTCCCACGCCACGTTTTTAAAATGACCATTGCGGTGATGTGCTTCTTGATAGGTGTAGTGCCTCTGGTGGAACAGGCTATGCCTGTAGGGGGGTTCGAATTCAGACAACACCCTTAAAGTACATTTAGGTGTCAATATATCCAGCATTTGATTTTTATAATGTGACACCCAGGGTGGGGCTCCTGCGTTGCAGGTGTTCTGTTTGTTAATCTCACTATGGTGGACAGGTTTCATTATTATTTTCGGACCCAGTCTGGGTCTTATACCTCTTAAAGGGGTTTTTCTTTTGCAGTCTGCTGATAGGTGGTTTGCCTAAGAGATTGTGCTCTCTATGAGGTTCTGCCTCTTGTCGGAATCATTTCCAGTACCTTCTCTCCAGAGCAATTGGGGCAGTCTTTTGGCCGTTCTTTTATAATTATCTATTCCTACTGGGAACTTGCTCAGTGCTCCTTCTGGGAGTAGTGTAATATCCTTTGTTTCACTCAGAGTTCTGCTGCTGTTTTTTTATCTGTGTTCTTTTCCATTGCTGTAGTAGAACTTGGTTTTCTACCTCCTTTCCATGATCTGCATCCGTTGTAGATGTTGGTATCTCTTCGTTTCCACCTACCTCTTCTGGCTATTATGCGCTGCAAGTGGGGAGCATAATCAGTCGCCCTTATGAGCCACTACTTTTTCACCTTTGAACTGTTATCTCTTGTCTGGCCTTGTGCCACCTTCACCTTCTTGATATTCTTCCTGAGATCGAGGGTTCTCTTCTGGGTGTGTCCTTTCGGGTACGGAGCTATTCCTCAGTGGCAATACTTAGTGCCTCATGAATACACAATGGCCCAGACAAAGGTTGTCTCCTGCCAATGGAACGCCACTTAGCTATTCGTTCCACACTGTTAATATGTCTATTTCTTGTTTCCTCTGCCCTGCTCTTGTAGGTCTGGGGCATCATCCATTTTTGCATTGGTTCCTGTTTCAACGTTCTGTTCCTTTATAGGGGTTTCCTTCCCTTTCTGGGATTTTTCCCCCTTCTGTGTGCCTCGTTAATCTTTTTGACCGCTTTATTCAGGCATTTTTTATGTAGGATTCCAGTTCTAGCAGTTGCTTCCTCCTTTCTATGTCAGCTGCAATACGGTACTCATATTTCTTCCTTCCGTCGGCTATTTCTTTCTTCCTTCCTCATATTGTTTTTCTCTTTAGGGCTGTTGTCCATGGCTATGGCCATTCCCATTTGACCTTTCAAACGTCTGCAGGGCCGGTGTTCGGACCTCTTTCTGAGGGTCGAGGTCTAATATACCTTATATTTCATTCTTAGGTCCAAAAATGGATCACTTTGTTATAAGCTGGGTATCCCTCTGGGATGCTGCCACTTTTTCTTTCAGTATTTTCTTCAGCAATTGTTTTTCTATCTGTTGGATAGTTATTGCTATTGCCTTACCCTTCTGTGGGTGGCTTCTTCTCACATAGCATTTGTATGACTAGTGTTTTTCTTTTTTTTCCATGCACCGCAAGATTTCTGTTAATTCCTATCAGCTGGTGGTTTTACCACCCTATTTTTGTTTTTTTGTCTGCCTGCAGTGATTTTCTTGTTTGGCTGGCCTTTCTTTTTTGAGGGGTGTGCTTTTTGTACCCCTTCTTTTCTTTTACTCCTGTGCCGTTGTGCAACTCTTTTCTTTCTATGTTCTCTATATATTCTAGACATATAGGCATGTGTCTCATTTCTGTTTCATGGGTCTATGTCTCTATTTTTGTATTGGCATCTGTGTGCACATCACCCTCTGCATATCTATGAATATCATATGTATGGCCACATCTGTCTTTCCATCTGTCTCTGTGCGTATTAGTGCCTCGGCATGTGTCTTCCATACCTCATCTTATAACCATTGTATGTCAGGCATTTGGCTCACCTTTGGTGTCTTCTGTCGACTACCTCTACGTGTCTCCGGGTTCTATTGTAGTTACTCTCCCTTTCTGCATTAAGCTTCCTGCTTCTTGCTGGTTTTGCCTACGCATCCTGGTGTGAGTAGCATATTGCATTGCTTGCCTTTTTTCATTTCCTCTAGGGTTACCCCTTGACTGGTGTACCATTCCTATTATGTCAGTGACTGTTAGGGACGCTTTTGCCTCTTACTCCTTTACCTTCCATTTTGGAGCACGTCATGTTATTTCCCTGTTGTTGTTCTTTACCAACAGATTCATTTTCATTGCCATATGCCCGGGCCCTCATGGCATTTGCATACGTACTTCGGGTGAGATGAATTCTTCTTCTCACCTTGTCTTGCTCTTGTTTGGTCTACTACTCCTTTAGTTTGACTGTTTGTTTCTTGCAAGACTTGGGTAGGATGTGTTCGCAGACCCTCCTCCTAGGTCGTTACTGCTTTGGTATCTAGTTCTAAGGTAAGGAATCTGTGGCTAGTTGTCTCTGTCAGTTGAATAAGTTACTTACTTTCGGTAGCGCCTTATCTGGTAGGAACTTAGACTAGCCACAGATTCCTTATCGACCCACCCATCCTCCCCGCCCTGCGAACTGTTTTATATTACTACAGCCTTACTTTCTTGGCATTCTTTTGCCATGCTTTTCACTTTGGTAGTTGTACATTCAAATTTACATCTACCTCTCTTGTCATACACTGTTCCATTGCCAGTTTCTGTAGTGGCTCTGAGTTGCTGTGCAGATTCTAGTCACAGGAGAAACTGACGTCAGCACGTCAGGGGAGGGACTATATGGACTCCATAGACGTCATATCTGGAGGATGACCTCGATACAGTGTTGCACAACACCCTCTATCAGCACGCAGAGGTACTGCTGAAACAGTTTTCCTGTTCCAGTCTGGTGTCTGGGATTAATTCTAAGGTAAGGAATATGTGGCTAGTCTATGTCTCTACCATATAAGGTGTTACCGAAGGTAAGTAACTTTTTCAGTTTAAACAAAATTATATATTGTAAACTGAGAGATCCACAAGGCATATTTTCTGTCATGAGCCGCATCAAACAATTACAACATAAGGAAGTTAATGCATGTTAAAGACAAAGCATTAGTGTACATTACTACTCTGCGAAAGACAAGTTTCTCACTTAAAGTCACTAAAATGGCACGAGGAAATAAGAGAGCTTTGTATGAATGAAGGTGACCAGGCAAAAAAGGTCCTTGTAAGAAAGGTAAAAAACCCTGGCTTCCTTTGTATAGTGTTAATAGATCATCAAATGGACGGTGCAAAATGAAATTAAAGGATTTTGAAGTTTACCAAGTACTAGAATATTTTGGTGACCCAGGATCCAAAATCTAGCTGTCATCTGAAGCAAGAGTCAAATGAGGCATAACAAGGCAGGAGAAAGACAAAATGACCGCCGTTTGCTAGATCGACATATTATAGTTCTGAGTGCCAGAAAAAAGAAAACCCAATAAGGTTTTCTGTAAATTAAGATGACGCTCTTATGTTGTCAACCATGTGTTTCCTGAGGGCAGAACAGCGTGTCTTGTAAAAATCATGTAGCACAGTGAGGGCAATTCAAAATGATGGCCGTTATGTGGAGAAACGGCTCCCTCCTCCAAAATTGAAGAGAATAAGTGGAATTCAGCCAGGTAAGAGTTAAAATGTTCACCATTTCTATGTAGAAGTAGATTCCTGCAGCATTAGATTGAAAATAAGGTGATCTCCATTCGTAACAAAAGTTCGCTAGGACTGTTGGTGTGGAGTTCTGCAGTTACACGGCCATCTTGTCAGGCATCCAAGCCACGCCCCGACCTTGTGCCTATTTAAAAATGAACTCAAGGCTCTGAGGGAGCTACTGGTAGGTCGGAATCGACTGGTTGGAGAACCTAAACATTGACATGTGGAACCAATTAACTGGAGCAGCTCAAAACTAATAATTTAGTCAATCAAAAAGGATAAAGCACGAAACATTGAAAAAAAACAAGGTTTACAGAATTAAATAAATGAAAAAGTATTTATATGATATGAACAAAAATTAAAACAAGGGGACCAGAGCCAGCAAACCATTCATACATTAATGTGTAGGAAATGTCCTTAGAATCTGGTATGCAAACATGCATTAATGTATGATAAGTCTGCTCTAATTAAAGAAATCTGTCCAGTTTGTAAAACCGGTGATTCAAGGATGTAGGACCCAAAGTACTATTTTACAAAGAAGTGGAACCATCGCCAAAGTTTTCAGCCTTTAATGTCAGATTGCAATGGTTTTAAGTAATCTCAGTAAAGTTATCCATTCATAATGTCAGCAGTACACAAGACCATCCTCAGGACTTGTTTTAGCTACAGGAAAAACTATCATGTGCCCTTACTACGAAGGAGCTGTATGAAACAACAATAAATTAAATCAATCAGTAGTATAGTACACTTGAATAAAAAGGTGCTTCGGATGAAAGCACACTCGTGTTACACTGCATACTTATGGTGATCTGTAACAAATATTGCTTTAAGTGGTGAGATAAAAATAGAATCCATACCAACTCAAAAAACAGATAGCTTATTCTTGTTCAGTTTTAACCTACTATTAAATTGAATTAAAATTGTGAATGAGAGAATGAATCAAGAGATTTAGAAAAGGAATGTCTTAAATTGTGAGCCACAACTAATGTATATTTTTTAGATACATTAGTCCTTACACTGAAAATAATTTCATAGATCTGATAGAGCCTTCTAGCTGCAGATTCTTTACCTCAGAATTTCCTGGTGTCTGCTTGGAATCTGGAACTTTTGCAGAGCAATACCCTTGTGCGCGCCATTGGGTGGTGTCATTTGGATCTGCATGGCGTTGTTGGAGCAGTTTGTGACATCACGGTTGCTTGTAAAGGCACTACCCAGGTACGCATACGTCAGTTCTTTTCCTTCTGCGCTGGTTAGTGCAGATCTGGAATTGAGCTACCCTCTGTCTTTTTTTGACAGGCCTTTTTCGACCTTTTTGTTGAAGATTTTTTCAAGTCTGTACGAGAATGTCATCTAGGAAGATGGGGTTCAAGCCATGCAGCACCTGCCATATGTCTCTGGTGTTTGGACCAAGACCACGACTCGAAGTTGTGTTCCAACTGCCGGGCCATGACTGCGAAAGCTTTGAGGGAGCGGTCCCTGAAGCTCATGGCGGCCCGGCAGTCGATGTCGATTGGCGCGACTCCTCGGCGGTCCTGGACCCAGTCAAGGAGGAGGTCGCAGGACCACTCCAGGAGCCCCAAGTCTCTCATTTCACTTGAGATCCTCTGGGCACTTGGGGAAGATGCAGAAGTAGTCCAAGCAGACTTCGACTTCACCTCTCCCGTCAGATGTTGAGGCGGGTCGGGACGTTCTGTGCACGGTTCCCCGGAGCTGATGCCAGGGCCGACTTCAAGCTCTCCTCTGCTTTCCAGGAGCTGAAGCGACCCCCCCCCACTCAGTTCAGAGAGTTTCCTAAGGCTGGGCGCCTTTGCGCCCCGCGGGGTCGGCAGAGGCCCCATCAGGTTTCACGCCGGCGGCTTCATCTTCGGGGGCCGATGGGGTCCCTTGGATTTGATATCGGATCCGGGATGACGGAGAGTCCACACAGTTGGCCTCCTCCGGTGTTGTTCCTGATTTCGACACTTCCTGAGCCACCAGCGCCCACCAGTGGCATGAGTCCGATTCTCATACTTGATGATCCAGAGCCAGAACAGCGTCGTGCGGCGCCAGTTCCAGCGCCAATGGCTCCAACAGGGGCCGGATCATTGCCTGAATCGTATTATTATCAACCAGGCATTGGTGGCATGAGGAGTTAAGAGAAGCCAGTGGACTGGACACCCTGCTCTCACCTCCTACTGAGTCTACGGAGGAGGGAGTATCTTATACTATGGTAGTGCATAGAGCAGCTGAGGTCTTGCTGGTGCTGGTCAGGATTAACCTCCTTACTGAGGTGCTTCAGCGGGGGGTTTCCACATCGAAACCGATGTTACACTTTAATTAAGCCTGCGCTGATGTCCTGCTGGGAACGTGGTCCAGACCCAGCACAAGGGCTCCTGTAAATAGAACAGTTGTCTGCTGCCAACACCCAGCTCCAAATGGTCCTAGCTTCCTCACACAGCACCCCACCCAGGAGAGTGTTGTGGTCCAAGCCTCCATTTTCCTTGGCGCCTTCCCTTCCTCTTTCCCGGATAGGGAATCCAGGAGGCTGGACCAACTTGGGAAGAAGATGTTTTCTTCCTCCAGTCTGGCATTGAGGTCAGTAAACACCTCATTGGGTCGTTTTTCCAATACTCTATGGGATACGGTGGCGTAGGTGCTGCCCCAGGTCCCGGAGGGCGTGCGGGACACTCTCTCACAAGCATTCAAAGATGGGAGAGATGCAGCCAGGTCTACTATTAAGTGGGGTTTGGACACAACTGACTCGCTGGGAGAGTGATTTCGTTGACGGTGGCCCTTCTTGCCACGCCTGGCTTCGTACATCTAGCTTTTTGGGGGCTGTCCAAACAAATCTTATGGACGTGCCCTTTGATGGCTCCTGCCTATTTGGTGAAAAGGCAGACTCGGCGCTGGAGCGTTTCAAGAATTTTAGAGCTACGGCCAGGTCCTTGGGTCTCTCCGCGACCCCTCGGCAACAGTCTGTATTTCGCCCCTTTCGAGGCTTCGGAAGGGGCGGGGTACCACGCCATCCACAGACCAGCCACCGCCATCCATCAGATCAGCATCCTGTGCGGGGAGGAGGTTGTGGTACCTTCAGACCCAGAGGGTCTGGCTAGAGGTCATCCACCACTCAGCCTCGTCCACAGCGCCTAAGTCCCCCAAGTATGATTCTGCAAGACCACATGCGTCCAGTTGGAGGGAGGATTCAATTTCATCTCCCTCACTGGCAGTCTATAACATCGGTAAATGGGTCTTGCAGATCATACAGAAGGGCTATTCCCTCCCCTGCCAGTCTTTTTGTCCCTCTATGCCTCCATTTAAAGAACGGCTGATGGAGGATCACTTAGTCTTGCTCCGCGAAGAAGTTACATCTCTCATGGCCAAGGCAGCCATAGAAAGTGTCCAGATGCCAGAAGTAGGCATTGGTTGTTATTCCTGCTACTTTCTGATACCCAAAAAGAACAAGGGTCTTTGCCCTATTCTAGATTTGTGGGACGTCAATCTCTTCCTCAAAAAGGAGAAATTCAAGCTACTTACTCTGGCTCGGGTCTTGTCTGATCTAGACCAAGGAAACTGGATAGTAGCTTGTGTATTTTTACATCCCTATCCTGCCTGCCCACAGGTGCATCTTGCGGTTTAAGGTAGACCACGAGCACTTTCAGTTTACTGTGCTACCCTTTGGCCTTACCAGTGCCCCTCGGATGTTCACCAAGGTGATGACGATGGTCGCAGCTCATCTGTGCAGGTTGGGGGTTTCAGTCTTCCCCTATGTCGATGACTGGCTGTTGAAGGCTCCTTCGTCCCTGGCTGTCGTCACCCAACTTCAGACTATGGTGAACCTCCTGCATTTGCTGGGGTTCACTATAAATGTGCCGAAGTCACACCTGACTCCCTCTCAGAAGCTCCCTTTCATTGGAGCTGTTCTGGACACAGTGCAGTTTGGAGCTTATCCTCTCGAGCACTGAGTCTCCAGATATCCAGGTTATGAAACCGATGTTTTGGCTGCTATCCTGAATTTCGGTGAGACAGACTCTGAGGCTGTTGGGCCTCATGGCCTCCTACATCTTGTTAGTCAAGTATGCCAGATGCAATATGAGGGCTCTGCATTGGGACCTGAAGTTCCAATGGGCACAGCATCAGGGGAATCTCACCAACTTTGTTCAGATCTCGGAGGGAACTACAAAAGATCTGAAGTGGTGGTTAGTGAACTGCAATTGAGTCAGAGGCAGACTCCTTTCCCTTCCCCAACCAGTTCTCACAGTAGTAACAGATGCGTCCGTTCTAGAATGGGGCGGCCATCTGGGAGAGGTGGAGATCAGAGGCCTCTGGTAGAATCTGGACTCCATATCAGCTTACTGGAGCTCTGGGCAATCCGATTGGCATTAAAAGCATTTCTTCCTGTTCTAAAAGGGAACATAGTGCATGTGTTCACGGACAACATTACCGCAGTGTGGTACTGCAACAAGCAGGGCGGTGTGGGGTCATGGACCCTTTGTCAAGAGGCCCTGCGTCTCTGGACATGGCAGGAACAACAGGGCATAACCGTCTCTCTGAATGTCAGGGCAGACAAACTCAGCCGTCAATGCCTAGTGGCTCACGAGTGGTGTCTCCACCCATAGGTGGCACAAGGACTCTTTGTACAGTGTGGAGAGCCTTTGTTAGATCTGTTCATCTCCGCAGAGAACGTGGAATGTCAGCAGTATTGCGCATTGGGGTTTCCAAGGCGGCACTTGCTCTGTAACGCTTTTCGTTGTGAGTAGAGTTCAGGCCTCTTATATGCCTTTCCCCCCTCCCCATACCACTTCTTCCCAGAGTTCTCAAGAAGATCAGTAACGACCGAGCCCAAGTAATCCTGGTGGCTCCAGACTGGGAAGGGAGAGTCTAGTATCCGTAGCTGCTGAAAATGAGCATTGATCCTCCGATCAGGCTGCCCCTTTGGGGAGATCTTCAGTCGCAGCAGCAGGGAAAGGTTCTCCACCCAAACCTGTCAACTCTGCGCCTTTTTGCTTGGAGATTGAGCGACGACAGTTGACAGTCTTCGACCTTCCTCTCGAAGTCTGTAAAGTTTTTCTTGCAGCCAGGCGTCTTTCCACTAAAATGGTATACAGCTGCCGTTAGAAGCACTTTGTATATTATTGTACAGAAAGATCTATTGATCCTCTTTCTGCTTCTCTCTCTGACATCCTTCTCTTTATCATATCTCTTGCCCAACAGGGTTCTGCCTTGGGCACTCTCAAGGGCTATCTTTCTACCCTGTGGGCGTTCCTTCAGCTGCCTGATCACCCTTCATTACTCAAGTCACCTATTGTACATAGATTTTTCAAAGGGCTTATACATATGTTTCCCCCTATGCCCTTTGTTATGCCTCAGTGGGACTTAAATCTGGTTCTCACATTTCTCATGTGTGCTCCCTTTGAGCCATTACATAAATGTCCCCTGCATCTGCTAACCATCAAGACATCCTTTTTATTGGCAATAGCATCTGCCAGGAGGGTGAGTGAGATGCAGGATCTTTCATCCAAGCCGCCATATCTCACCATGTTGCCAGACAAGGTGGTACTCAGAACTCATGTCTCTTTCCTCCCCAGGGTGGTGACCCTATTTCAGCTGGGTCAGAATGTCAACCTGCCCACCTTCTTTGCTCCACCGCATCCCTCTGAGGAAGAGGAGCAACTCCACTGACTGGACCCAAAAAGAACGTTGTCGTTCTACCTTGACCGCACTAAAGAGTTCCTGGTGGATGACCAACTTTGTTGTTAGGGTCGAGCAGTGCAGAAATTAACCATTTTGCCCTGGGTCGTTCTCTGCATTAAGATTTGTTATGCAGTGGCCAAGAAGCAGCCTCCTGAGGGCTTGAGGGCTCATTCCACCAGGGTTAAGGCTGCTAGCACTGCGCTAGCACAAGGTGTTCCAGTCCTTGATATCTGTCAAGCAGCAACGTGGGCATCATTGCACATGTTTGCAAGACACTACTGCCTGGACAATCAGATCCGTGGAGAGGGACACTTTGCTTGTTCGGTCCTGCAGGATTTTTTAGTGTGAAGAAGATCTGTCCGCAGCCCACCGCCAAGAAGTTATGGCCTGGGTATCTATTCTAAGGTAAGGAATCTGCAGCTAGAAGTCTCTATCAAATGAGCAAGTTATTTACCTTCAGTAATGCACTGTTAGAGACTATCTAGCTGCAGATTCCTTACACCCATTCATGCCTCTCCACTTCAGGGCCCTAGTTTTTGCACAGACAAACTGTTGGTTCTTTCCATGGCTCGGTCCTTCTGGCGTGGAAGTTTGTTGAAAAGCAACTGATGTACGTGCGCCTGGGTGGTGCGTTTATAGGAAACTGTGACGTCACAAGCAGCTCCAACGAGGCTGACCGTGAAATGCGGATCCTACTACACTACCTGACGGCATGCGCAAGGGTATTGCTCTGCAAAAGTTACGGATTCCAAGCTGATGCCAGGAAATTCTAAGGTAATGAAGCTGCATCTAGATAGTCTCTACCAGATAATGCGTTACCGAAGGTAAGTAAGTTGTTCGTTTGCACCCTTGACATGCCATGCACTGTCTGCCTCGGAAATTACCAATGATAAATTGTAAGCCTCAAAACTCTGTGTCAGAGCCATTTGGACCAGTACATTGTCGGCTCTAGCTAGGCAGTTCTTGAGATTAGCGCTACACTTACATTGGTTTCTCTTGTGAAATGGCATAGTTATTCAACAAATTCCAATGCCTAAATATAATCTTTTTGACTTTGTTTGAAAGGATACCAAATATAGAGACCCAAATAAATCTTGTGTTAATGGGTCTAGTTTTAATCTGTAGAAGTGCATCTCTGTGATATACCAGACCCTTTTTCATGTTTTGTTTGAGAAGCCTGTGGTGATATCCATGGGCTTAAAGTTTATAAGAAAGTTTTTGGGTGTCTCTGAATTAGGCATAATTGTACTATGAAGAGTGACTAAAGCGCAGACATTTTACAAAAGGAAGATTATTTTTTAAGCTCAACAGATGGTGGCTGTTATATTGCAAGATAATATTGCTAGCTGGTGTTTTTGTATAAAAAGTAGTGTATAGCTTACCATCATCAGCTTTGATACTTAGATTTTGGAAATTAATGGTGATTGGGTTATATTCAAGTGTGAATCTCAAATTACAATTAGGAGAATTAATTAATTCAAGGAACAGAACCAGTTATAGAGTCATCATGACAAACCAGTGGTACATCGTCAACATAGCTCACTCATTTTGAAAAGTGTAATGAAAAAGGATTGTTTTAAGAGTAAATGAATCTGATCTCCTACATAAATATTGACTATATTCATTGCAAAAACAGCACCCATAGCACAGCTTCACTTACTCATAAAATTGCCCCTCGAAAATAAAGTAGTTCTTACCAAGTGCTAACAGAGCACATTCAGTGATAAATGAGGTTGAGACCTGATGTGGTCGGGTTTCAAGTAGATTGTGCATTACTTGAAGAAGTTCTGTCTGAGGAGTATTGGTATATAAACTTTCAATATCCATTTTCACCAAAATATCAGAATTAGGATCAAATGGAAGCTCTTCCATAAGGTTAACCACTGCAGTCATATATCGTACATAGGATGGATTCAAATTCACATAAGGTATGGTGAAGAAATCAGTGTATTGAGCGAGAAGTTTGAGAATAGAGTTACCCCCTTAGGCGATAGGGTGTGCATAGGATGGATTCAGATTCACATACGATATGATGAAAAAATTGATGATTTGAACAAGAGGTTAGAGAATCGAGTTATATTCCCAAGATCGTAGGGCGACTCACAAGTTTTTTGAGGTTCTTATGAATTTTAGGTAATCCAAATACATTGCAGGAGATACAGAATTAGACTTCTTAAAAAATGAATTTTTTTTGGGTCTGAGCCAACCCTCATTTTAGCCTCTGTTGGGTATAGTCGAGATGGATTTCTTTATAGATCGGGTGGGATCAGCTAGCAGTCTCCTGTAATGAGCAGTGTAATTGTCGTTTTGTTATTTCATTATTGCAGTCTGACGTGTCTAAAAGCACAATACTACCCCCTTGATTGACAAAAGTATTTGTTTGAGTTTTTCCAGTTGATTGATTCATGTCAATATTTATGATATACAAATGCATTTAAACAGATTATACCTTTCCCTAAATGATCCCCTGGTCGGCTTTTGACCTTTCAAAAATATGGGCAGGGCATTGCACTCCTTTGTTTACTTCTGCACGCAAGTGTAGTCTGTGGAAGGACAGCTCATTTTCTTGTACTTTGTTTAAAAATGTATTTAAAAGGCTTGCAATGCAATGTCAGGTCTTCACGGATCGACATGGCGTTCAATTAAATAATGCACTCTAAACATAGTAGAAAGACTTAAGTCTTCCTGTTATGGTTATAGCTACAACCAAGTCCTTGATTAAACGTGTTTAGACTTGTGGTACCAACATAATTTTGTACAACACTATAAAAGTACCCCTATGCTTGGTCTCTAGATCACAGAAGTCAAACTCTTATTAATTTTTGTGTCCTCAAAGAAGAAGTTGTTAGTAAATACTCTCTTTATCTATCTCTTAGTATACAAAAAAGACATAGGACTACACACCATCTCTTGCCTTGACAGACGAAAAATGTTTGTAGTAGAGAGGACAATGGCGGTCCCATGGAAGTCATTAGGATCCAGTTGTGGCATCTGGAACATTTTACCTCTGTTGTTCTGGGGCAGCCTTTCTGTGTAACCCAAAATTTATCACTAGTTACCCTTCTTTAGCACTTGACCTGCAAGATAGTGAGACGGAACTCAAAGGCTTAGTCAAGAAGGGGGTATCGGGTAGAAACTCAGAACTCTGAAGAGACAGTAATAATTCTCTGTACTGTTGTCACTCCAACCAAGGCTTTTACATTAAAGAAAAAAAAATCCCCTAGTTCTATATACCACAGAATACTAAAAAGGTGAAGCAATGCAAAACATGATTTTCGCATTATAAAATTCCTACCTACTACATCTATTCAAAACAATTTTCACTTTCAACAAACCCCTATCTTCTGGCTTTAACAAAGGGGTCTTTACAGTTAATAAACCACTTCATGTGGGCTTTGGCAAAAGATTTTCATAATAAACAGTTCTGGCATAGAGATGTGACAACTTCTTATAATAACAATTATAGCTGTGTTTGCAGGCTTTGCCAGGGGATGTAATTGTGCATAATGCCTTTTCTCAAATCGTCTTTGGGCGCTGTTCTACACCAAGTAGCAGCCAGACCCTGTTCTACTATAATCTTTTGCTGACTTACTGTCTTCTTTTTATTTTCTGAAAAAGTCGTCTGATGTGTGGGCTTTGTTCCATATCCCCACTTCCTAACTAAACCTGACTACATAGGCCTTTTCGGGAGAGTGGAGGAAATGTTCTAGATCTGTGGTTCTTAAACGTTTGACTTCTGTGGACCCTCACTTAATAATTACTTGTATCCACGGAACCACACTGAAAATGTTATTGGAATGTGGATAACCCCAATGAGTCATTACTGGAAGAAGTGGGCTCCTGCCTAAGCAATTCCTATTTTTTAAATTGCAAAACAATACACAAAATTACATAAATAAGCATTACTCAAATAAACAAATGACATGTTTTATATAACTCACATGCAAATAAAAACAATCAAAATTTTCAATTGAATGAAAGAATGGAGCTTTTCAAAATAATTCAAATGAGGCAGGACGTTAGTCATTCTCCCTCTGAGCGGTGCATTGTAGATGCTCCTTCTTTTCTCCAGCTCCAAACAGACTTTTCTTCAGGTCGTCTTGACTCTCTGGCTTACCCAGGAAGTTAGGAAGCCCACTGACCTAGAAGGGCACACTATTCACTTCATTTTTGTCTCCTCTAATTAAGATCAACTCACATTTATGTATGTCCTAGTCAGACCATGTCTTGAATCGGTTCAATATCCTAAATACCATCAATTCCTCTACTCCAGGCCCCTATGCACCCTGGTCCAGTATGGTACATTCCCTTGCGTGGGTTGTAATCATATGTGATGAGGCTGTGGAGGAGTTCAAAAATTTTGGACTTCTGCCTCATTAACTGTCGGCCCAAAGCAGCTCTCTGCAGTGTACCTTAATTTACCTGCTGAATTTGAACACAGTAGACCTCCTATGATTTAATATTTTCATATAGCCAGATCCACCAACCAGTGGTGAAGGTGGCGAGCCTTGAAGGCTGAGAGACAGCAGATTCAGCAGGCAGAAAAGAAGACCCAACTGACCTACTCACATGAGGCTTTCCTGGCATAGAGACCACAACTTGTGATTTATAGGAACTGCCTTCCTCAAGCTAATGCCTCCTATTATGAGAAATCCAGTTTAACCTGTGTCATATCGGATAATATGAGAGAACCCGCTTCCAATGAGCTGTGTGACAGACTTGCCTCTGTTTACTGTCAACGTCTTTTATATGATAGCAGATACGAAAGACAGATTACTTTGAGACTCACATAAATGGCCCCCATATCAAAAGGTACTGAATAGTATCTTTGAATATTTAGCAATATCTCAATATAAAATCGGAATTTAGAGCCTTTTACTTCAGATTTAAAAAAAGGGACAATTGGAGACACTATTTCGGTGACCGACTTGAAGAAATCAGTTTTTTTAGGATGGGAAGGCAACTGCCCCAGAGCAAGCCAGTGTCAAATTGAACCAGACAACCCCTAAGTCTTCATTCGTAGAGTATAAATTTGTTTTTCGCTCCAGGAAAGTGCACAGCACCTTGGAAGTTGTATTGAAGCCACCCTAAAGTAACACAATTCTTCCTAGTGGAAAATAATTAGAATATTAAGGCTTAAAGTTTGTGTGTGTTGGTATTGACCACAGCCAAGTACACCAGTAAACCTTCTTGTTTTAAACTCCACAAATGCACAGATTATATATGGTTTTATAGAACCTGGTCCCAATTATACAGATGAGAAAATAGCCTTTATGCTCTTGTCTACACAAAATGCTCTGGCGTTCTATTGACGCATTACTTGCAGCCTGGCTTGTGTCTCTTCTAGAAAATATGTGCTGTGCTTTCTTAATGGTTGTCAACAAGCAGTAGTCTGGTAGATAAACAGGGAGCACCAACACACTAGGCTTACAGGTTCTCTCGTTATCAACAACTCTCCTCCATATACAACTCAGCTATGGACTTTGGAACAGCCAGCAGCATGATTTATGAATGAAGCTGTGATAGGATATTCATGGGAGGAAGCAGAACTAGTTGTTTGGGAGGAATGCCATGATCACTGTAGAAACGCACCTTTTACAGTTATACATTGAAGGAATCAAATGTTAGTCAGAAATGTTTGTATTATTTATTTTTGCATTTTTCAAGGATGGAAAACTATATAGGAACAGTGGTTTTGGCAAATACACTCTCCCGTACACTAATATATAAGTATTGAATTTTAATTCTAATTCGCGAGTCTGGTGCATATTGGAGGTGTATAAAACGCATTGACTGTAATTTCATTCACATTTGCATTGCAATTTGTCAGTTAAGGTGTTTTATTTGTCAAGCCAAGAACTGTGATCAAGTTTTCTACATGTAAGCAATGAAAGCATCCTTTGTGCTAGGCTTGCCAGTAACAGGGCACATTTGATAAAGATGTGTATTTCAGTGATCATTTAGAAATAATACAAGACTACGGCATTGATTTGATGTTATGTATCTCTTTCAGGGTCACATTCCTACATATCTCCACTAGTTGGTGCTTTTTTCTTGGTTCTAACTCCAATATGGGTTGTTGTAGCTTCTAAACATCCAGCCACTAGGATTGTTCTCCATTCAGGATGGGAGCCGGTCATAACTGCAATGCTAATAAGCAGGTTAGTTTGCTTAAACATGTGATTGTCTGTGATCTGTTGTAGTAGCATAACTTGAAACAGTTTTAGCAGAAATATATTTGTGTTTTGTAATTTTCACTGATATGATTTCCTTTGTAGACAGCAAAAAGACATGTATGCCTCTCAGATTTGTAGTACCAAATAGTTCTTGTTTTAACATACTTCTAACATCATTGCGTTTGTGAGCGGTGTAAATCCCTACTTGTGAGACATTAGCCACACCATTTAAGCAACAATAGTAGGACTTTATAATCGTGTTTTGGTAGAATGAACTGTAGCCCTCAGTTAAGGTCTTAGAACTTGCAACCAGTGATGGTCTCTCTTTGTCAGTTACCAAGTAAACAAGAATCCAGAAGCAATGAATAAAAAGTCCCAGATTCAACTCAAATACTTGACATTACTGTTCCTTTGGGTTAGTCATAAGACCACTTTAGAGTATACAGCACTTCAATAGGGGTGCCTACGTACTTTTAACAGGGAGCAGCCTCTGTCTGTGTGCAAATCCAGCAACAATACAGCCTTCTCACTATTGACTTTTAGAATTTCCTTATATTGATTCGTACATTAATGTTAAAGCTGTTGAAGAGAAATCCTAACAGGCACGACATCCTCATCCAAGCGTGTTAAACCTAACCAAAAAAATTGAATCAAAATCTTAATTTAGCTAGTGCCCTAGAAGGTAATAATGGGACATGAATATTTAAAAGCCTGTTCCAATTCAAGATCTCATAATAGCAGAAGCGTAATTAATGGTTTTGCATAGAGCTTTATGGGCACCAGTTAAAAATTAAAAATGGACCCAGCAGTGTCTAGTGGCTGTTGACATTGTCTTACTGCTGGTGCCTACATACGCTATGTCAATGCAGTGAATGTATGTATATAGTATTTCTATAGTACGAACCTAGCCAAAAGGCACCTTTAGGTACACCCTTCTGAGATGAAGTACACAAGGAATTACAGGAAGATTCTGTAGTAAGCTTAAAATCAATACTGTGTGGACATGTTTAGGCATCTTAGACGAGGATTACAAATTTCTCAGAAAAATGCATCAGGTTACTCCTTTACCTTCTAAACATTACTGCTTTAAAATCCATTCTTTATAACCGGGTCGTTGCACCTTTCTTGGTTGGCATGGATGTGTTAGACAAGGAGAAGTGAAGTGACGCCATAAACTTGAATAAATATGGCTTTAAACTTGTAATTGAATGCTCAATTCACTTACCAATTCATTTCAGGCTCACATGACAGTAACTGGGTATTGAAGTACAACTTTTGTAACCCATATTGTTTGCTATTTCATGTTTTAGATATGCAGTACTGGCAATCATTTGCAAAACTTTCATGAGCACAAGTGGTCTCTGTTCCTTAAAAATCTGTCACCCAACAATGCTTGCCTTATATCTCCTATGCTATCAAGGTTTGACATGTCCTCTTCCAGCCAATGTCTTTGTATTTTGAATTGAGCTCTTGGGCACTGCTGTAAGGTTTACTGCTTGTTCTTTTTCAATTGAATTTCTTTCTTAATTTAATAATTATTGGTACCAAACCTCCCCCTTAAGGCCCTGCCTTCTGTCCCCTCATTGGATAACAGCATCTCGTCCCTGTTACCCCCTTCACTATCATCTCTCAACTTGCTGGCTAAAAGCTAGTGCCAAGCTATGCTAAGCTATGCTGAAGTGGCTTCTTTAAAAGTTTCTTTTAACAGCCAGACCAAGGGTGATCATGCATGTTCCGGCAGCAATGTTAACCTGGATCCAGGATCTGGATTTGATGGCACAGAAGCTGTAGTAGCTTCTCAAAGCTTTTCTCTTATGGTGCATAGTGCATTCAATCGGTTACCTACAGACAAGAGGGTAAGTCCAGCTCTCAAAGAGGGAAATAAATAGATCTGGTTGTTGGTTTCTTGGGTGGTGTCAAATCTATCACAACTGAGAAGGAGCCTCACCAGCAATTTATGTCAGGCCCAAAGGCAGAACCAAATTCAGATCTGAATTTGGATTCTGATCATATTATGCAATCTGAAACATACTAGAAAATGGTAATAAGGGCTCCTAAATAATGATCAAGAAAGGATCTGGCTTACCATTGATTATCATTCTCTGGGTGGCCCATGAAATGAGACTCTGAAGGTATCTTCTGAGCATGGACCATTTCCTACCAGAGGCCTATGTCCTGCTGCTGCTACAAACAAACTAAATAGGCCCAGCCTGTTACATGCCGGAGCAGTTTCTCTTGACCAGGGGTGCAGCAGTAACAACAACAATACTAATAATAATCTCAATTAACAAATCAAGACAGATGAAAACCACAGGCTACCTAAGTTTGGATATGCTTGGTTCCCTTCAAGGTGAAAATCAGCCCACATCAAGGAATGTCCCCTCAACGGTAATAATGCTTTCCCCCAACTTTGTTTCCCGTGGTAAAGAGGACGTCCTTATTAGGGGTAGTATTATAAATCTCTGCTAAGGACTCTCAGGCTGGGAAGATATCACCTCTAATGATAACAAATTTGTTGATTTTTAAGTCTCCGGGACCAGGCTAAATCGACAAACGTACTAAAAAACAAGTCGCTAATATACAATTGGCCCAGCTTTTTGGAGCCATCATGGGAAACTATCTGACTGGGGAATAGAAATCTTCCTCCCTGCTACACAAAAATATCCAGCAATTATTTTGGCCCAAATCCAAGAGGCATCACTTGTGTTGTCAACAATATGGTTAGACTGCTCCCTTCCCCACTCAAAGACTGGAGACCAGTCCTGATCAGCGCAGTGGGCCTAATGAATCATGAAATCTCTCAAAACTTAATTCTAAAGGTTCCCCAAGCTAGAGGCACCCCGAGCCGCACCCATAGGGGAAATTTACATGAATACTGGACATGATTAACGGGTGGGCTTTAGCGGTGCTCCTATTTGCGCTTCTTTTAAGGCACATCTAACTTTCAGTTAGCAACCTTGCCAAAATTTATGAAAAGGAAAATTCTGTTAGCATTTACTCACGGAATATAAGAGGCATGAAATAATCTGATAACAAAACAGCTGCTATTAGACGATGAATGCAATTTGACATAGTCTGTCTATGGGAAACGTGGGCAACGGCCTCAATCCATGGCCTAGTTATTTAAAAGTTTCCTCCCCGGCCATTCCCTCGACTCATGGAGGTCACCATTCTGGAACATTTTATATCAAATGCTGCTTAGAATTAAATCCAGTTTCAATAGGGAAAGGGGATGGTGACTTTATTTTCGTTAAAGTTAAACTTACCAAAACCAACAGCATAATCATTCCACACACATAATAATCAGCAGGATCTATATCCATCCTAACCCATTTCTCTGGAAGAGATCCTTAGACGTTGGCTTCCCGATGTTAAGAGCATTAAGGCTGGAATATAGGGATGCAATATGGCTAACTGCTGGTAAAAATTTGTATTTGATATTGGTCCTGATTCACCATGGCTGAATGACAATAACAACTTTTGGAACATCCCGCCAAAAGTAATGCAGTTTTAAAGGAAGAATGCACATGGCTCTCTCTTGGGGACATTTCTCAAGGTTCTGTGTTTCCAAGTGCTAAATTGGAGAAACTTAAGTGATCGTTCTGCTGCCTGTAGGCACATTTGTTTATACAGACATTCAGCACTAAAATATATGTGGGTCTCAGTCATACACTTCCACCAGATCAGTGGTTTAAAGTCTCTCCATTGTTAGTAAGTTATCACGCATGGCTGAAATGTGCTCTGACAAATCATTACAGCTCTCCTCATAAGCCTTATTGGATATAAAGGCTCCCTTGAACCAGTCCGCAAATGGTACTTGGAGCTATGAGATCAAATGGATAGCTGACCAGAGCAAAACTTGATTTCACCTGTCCCATACAACCAAAGGATGTCCGCAACGATGGTAAGAGGTGGTAACAACTCTACATGGGCTAGCTTAATCCTTGCAACCTGTTCCTTTTGGAAATCCTAGAGGGAAAAGCCTCAGAAGACATCTCAAAAGAAATAAAAGAACTAAAACATTTTTTTAAACCAGACCTTAAAAATTAGTAGTCAAAATAGCTCTGAACTTTACGCTAAAAAAGAGTCTATTAAAATATCTAACTACTAAGTATAGGAAAAAACTGTGAGAAAAGACGAAAAACAGTGATAGTAAAAAATGGTTAAAGATTCACATGGCCATTAAAGTGAAAGGCCCAGCCAGGTGTTTGCATATAATCAACGAGCCCTTAACCAGATGGCCAGGTCATCCCTATGTAATATTTCAGTCTGAGGATGTGTGAAGCATATAGAGTGTCTGTACATGGATAAGGCCTCTGGCAATGGTCGGGATTCAACCATTGGTGAGCACCTTTACCAGGAGCCCTTGAACTGTTTAACGTAATTGAATTTTGAAAGGGGGAAAGAGGGATCCATTCAGTGAAAAACATTCTGGTGCTCCTGGCCCCATCATCCTGCCGGCAGCTATTTTCAAATTACATCCCACCAAATGGGCAGCCGTTTTAACCTCTTTATTCCATCAATGTCTCTCTAGTAACATTATTTCAGGTAGCTTGGGAGGGTCCCTCTTGGTTCTCATCCATAAAAGGGTGACCATAATCTCCCAACAAATTTTAGGCTAATTGCACTTTTGGATGTAGAGGGGAAATTATTTACTAAAATTCTTAACAAAGAGCTGGAAATGTGTGCACAGAAGAAGTGACTAATCCCATTTTTCCAGACAGGGTTTTAAAACGGCTGCCACATTGAGCACATTGAGGATAATCT
This sequence comes from Pleurodeles waltl, assembly GCF_031143425.1. NCBI lineage: Eukaryota > Metazoa > Chordata > Amphibia > Caudata > Salamandridae > Pleurodeles > Pleurodeles waltl. The sequence continues at coordinate 602,095,722 of NC_090442.1, read as the reverse complement.
CTTCTGCCTCACCACACTGATTGGGGATTCAGCTGAAAAAAGGGGGGAAGCAGCTGTATGTAGCATTCATTGACAGTGCCACTACCTTCAGCAGTGTGGTGAGAAATGTCCTGTGCAAGAAACTGCAGAAATGGGGCATCCCACCAGGTCTTTTAAGAGCGATAGTCGCTATTTACACTTACACATGGGTGTAGGTTACAGTTTACTAACATGGGCAACCTCAACAAAAGATTGTCAATTCAATTTTATTTTATTATTATGTTGTGGAGCTCAACAGAGATCCACATAAAAAATGCAACAATTAATCCTATCTTCAATACAACATTAAAAGCATTCACAAGAAAAACATTTAAAAGAAAATTTGTATAACTACCATAACAAAATAAATTATTTAATCCATTCAAAATTTACATACAAAAAGCCATAGATGTCACCATCAAAGGGTCCTAAATCTGTTTGAATGACAAATCTAGTACAAAACTCCATCACTGAAAATATACAAAACCCTATAAGGTAGAAATATGCAATATCAATACTAAATACAGCACTCTATTATAAAGTGCTAAGATCTGAAATAGTGCAAAACAGTCAATTTAGGCAGTAATGTTCAATGCTCGAAACAATACAAAATGCAATACACTTTATATTAGCAGGTGTGGAAACCAAAAAATTGAAATTACATATTTGGTGCCATGTGCTTCCCTCTACTTTCTCAAAAAAGTACAAGTGCCACTTGTCCATCACTTCACAGGCGGAACTCGGTGAAGGCGGTACTTTTTGTTTTCATTAAAACTGCTTTTATTGGTTTTCGAATCAATACATAGACAGTCATGAAATGTACATCATGTGGCCTACATCATAAGTAAAGCTAATGTACAGTGTTCTAGTCATAAAAGGCCATAAAGACGTCCCAATAACTAACACACTAATAGAGAGCTACATCCATGACTTTGCATTGCCTTATATACCTCTACAAGCCTAAAGTACATATAAATAACACATTACAGCCCAAGGGGGTTAACAGTGACAACATGTATGATCGGTTTTCATCAACAAAGTGCTCTGTGAAAGGTTGATCTGGGCGGGCAGTGAGGGGTACACTCAGCAGAGCATCACGGGCCCCTCTACGTGAGAGTCCAAATAGGGGATCATATCTGAAAAAGGTGAAGGGGCCTCATGCGGGTGAGACACGAAAACATGGAAAGACTCCTTGAAAGATACTCCAAGAGAGGACCCCATATATAATCAAATTTTTTCCTGGAGTCAGTCATAATATCAGTTAGCCTCTCCATGGTAAGGGAGTGCCACAAGCGTACGTGCCTTTGTGACAGAGATGGAGCTTCAGGTTTCTTCCAGGTGGATGTCAAAGTCATCTTGGCCGCTCCTAGGTATAACCAAATAGACCTATCTCCATGTATCTGATGTTTAAGAGAGGGATCTCTAAGGCTCCATAAGACATTTCCTTGAGTCAAGGGTATGGGGTATCCCAATATCTCTTTAATTTGAACTACAATTTCCTCCCATTACGGACATATGGTTGGGCAGTCCCACCAGATATGGTAGAAATCTCCCAGTAGGCCACATCCCCTCCAGCATCTGTCTAAGGTATTGGGAAAGATTTTCTGTAATTTTGCAGGATTCAGGAGGTACCAGTCATAGATAACTTTATAATGGGCTTCACATAAGCTGAGGGAATGATTAAATCTAGAAATATTGCACCATAAACTGTGCCATTGTCGATCTTCTATTGGTGTCCCCAATATTTGTTCCTAAAATGTCACATTTTGCAGGGAATGGGTAAGTGTGGTCGATCGCAGGAGAGCATATAAAAAGGAGATGCAACCTTTGGAGGAACCAGCCTTCTGAACATACTGCTCAGTGCGGAGGAGATCCCTTGTGGTAGCCTGCCGCTCCTCTGTAGTAAGGACCCAGTGTTTCAGTTGAGCATAATGATAGGCCTCAGTTCTGGAGAGGTTGAAATTGCGACAGCAATTGTCAAATATTAGTATGTCTCAATTGTGAAATAGATCTGCTGTAGTGAGGCAGCCCCCATCTTGCCACTTATCAAACGGGCCAGGGAGGGAGGGAAAGCCAGGTTAAAGTATTGGTGTATGGGGTGAGGGGAAGGAAGTCAGCCTGTGGATCTTGGTGAGTATATCACAAGTGGTCACTGTTGGAGTGTTTAAATAGGCGGTGCGTGGTCTGTCTGCCTTGGGTTTCCACAGAATGTCCCAGATGGTTTTACCCACTATTGCTCGATCCATAGGCAACCAGTGTTTGTCAGACACCTTCATCGACCATTCATATATGATTTGAAGTTGAGCCACTCTATAATAGGTCAAGAAGTCAGGGATCCCCAGCCAGATCCCCTCCCTCCCCGTTACCCCTACCCCCCCAATCTCTGGGGAGTGTCAGGAGACAGTAAGCCAGACGAGCTTGGTGGTTTTGCCATGAAGGCGGTACTTTTCTCTTACGAACCGAGAAAGCATGTGTGATGCACCTTTGCCCACAACACATACACAATCTGTGAATAGCAGAGTCCTGGGTCAGTGCCTTCCTTTTGCATTGACTTATGTGATATTTGTTCAGCCAGTTACTTGAGAAGATTCTACTGGGGAATGAATAGAACTGCGCCACTTTCAACTTAGCATTCCCAAGGGACCAATTAAAATTTTGCCTAGTTCTACACCCCTTCATTCTAAAAATCATAACTTCACTCTTAGGTATGCTTATTTATAAAAAGTGTTCCTTCATTAATCCTAATTTAGGCAGATCCCTCTTTATATGATCAATTCTACAAGGCAAATCATGAGTCTAAAGTGAAAAAAAGAAGCTGCACAAGCAGCCATCCTTACTTTAAGCCATTGACATTCACCAATCTACTAGACAAATCTTGGTTCCCTCCCATCAAGACCTGGGTCCAAATAGAGGAGTTCAAGGCAGTTAATAGCCTCAAAAGGTGAGTAGGAATCCCTAGTGCTGACAATTTTCTCCACAGTGTCCCTCGGTCAACCCTGTTGAACGCTGTGGAGAAATCAATAAAAGCGGTGTACCTGGGTATGCCCCTAGCCAAAGAATATTTTTCAGTTAAGGTTTATAGAGCCACTATATTATTAAGAGTACCACAGTTCTTATGAAAACCAGTCTACCCAGCAGTTATGAGGATATTGCCAAATTCCTAACCCTGAAGATGAAGTAATATACTTTTGGCAAGCAATTTGCCTGTAGCCTCCAGGAGGGCAATTTGTCTATAACTGGCAAGAGAGGCCTTTGGGCCTTTTTTATATAAGGGTACCATGATACTTCCGTTCCAAGAAGATAGAATATCACCAGACAGGTAGTAATACTGGAACAGTAGACATAAAAAGATAGTCTATAAGGAAACCTCCTGTTTAATAAGTGCTATCGGAAATTCATCAGGGCCCATAGCCCCTGTTGTTCTTCCACCCTTAATGGATCCCTTAATCCATTAAGGGGCAAGCCATATAATTCCATCAAATGTACTTCAACACTAGGCACAAACTGGCCACTGCTACTTAAATTACAATCATATAATTGTGAAATGTACTGCGTCCACTTATTGTCTGATGTTGGAATAGCCTCCACTGTAACTCTACAGTTGTAGTATTGGGCTGTCCTCCTTCTTTCTTCGTTCTGCCACCTTCAATCTTGTTCTTTAACGCTTAAGGTGATTAATTTCCCTCTGCCTCGTGGTCGAACAAAATTTTAATTGCTTCTTATCAAGGGGGTTTATTTCACAATTAACCTTTTTTACGGCCCAAGAGATCTTATTAGGTGATTTGGGTCTTTTACTTCTATCTTTGATCCCAAAAGTTTGGAAAAATGTCAGCTGCTTTTTGAACTAGGAGATAGGGTCATCTAAAAACGGGTCAGGAGGGCCCAGGCTTGCTATTTTAATACTGTGGCCCAAATTCGTTGTTATCACATGACCAAAAACTTACCCATTAGATCTATTATAGACTATGTTATCTCTCTCAGAGTTCCAGGAATCTTGATTAAGCCCTAAGCTCAAATTGATGGTCATTGAAAGAATACTACGGTTATTTGTCAGTCCCCAAAATCTCCCAGTGTGAACAAACTCTGAACATTTGATGGGACACTATTATATAGTCAATTAAAGATTGACCACGAGAGGAATGAAAAGTATAAGAAACAGGAGATTCTACAGGAAATCTGCCATTTAAGAAAATATATTCATGCGGTCTCAGACTTTCCAGAAAACATAAGCCCTGCCTACCTGATATAGCATTTTCAGGTAAAGCAGTCTCAGGAACATGCCACACCGCATCCTTTTCAGTATTACGAAAGGTCATGCAAGCAGTATTTGATACTTTATCATTGAAGCCCCCTACAATAATAACAAAAGGACATTCCTCCAGAAGATTAATGAAAACATGGAATCGACTGGGATATCCTGAGACTTACCTGGCAGAGGAGGGGTTTGGGGGGGCATCAGATATATATGTTTACAAGCAAAAAAGATAACCCTCCATTCTCATTAAACAGTGCTAACTTTGGGCACAGGCAAGGATTTGAGGGGTGAACAAATACCTTTGGATTCCAATTGATATAATTGCCAGGTAAAATATTGATTTCTCCACTGGTGTGGCCTTTTACAGAAGGTTTTGCAATACAAGAGAAAACAAAATAATTCTCATTCTTACAAACCCAAGTTTCCTGCAAGCAGATAATTAATATTTAAGGCACTACAAAATTCAGATTCAAATTAGATTGACCTGAATTGGTGTGGAATTCCTATAGTCCAGCTCCCAGGACATATCGTTTGGCATCAAGGACAACACGTTTTCATGTTTATTTTGTCCTCTGAGCAAGTAGGCTCAACCCCCCTGCAGCACAAACCCTTTGGTTGCCAGTTTACAGTACCACATTGTGGATCAGGAAAGGGCATTGTCTGCAGTTAAGGTAATTTTGTTTTTATGGTCCATTATTGCAATTCTTTATAATTAGGGTGAGTACTCGAAGAAAATGTTGAAAGCTCGGACTGCACTGCTGACAGTGGTCCCAGTATAAAAATGTGTACACTTGTTTGCAAACTTTAACAATACAAGGCTTCGTCTAATTCTCAAAGAATGCTCTCTGATTAGATGCTGATATCTGCAGAAGCTGAAACCAAGATGGATAAGGCTTTGCTTTCAAATTAAATGTTCACAAAAAATACAACTAGGAAAACAACTTTTTGCTGAACTACGGTAACATTTTAGGTACAATTCCTTTGAACTATCAGCTACTAAAACGTGTTGATGCATGCTAGTATTCCCAAAAAATAGTCATAATAGAAAATCGATGCAACCAGTTTTAACATGATTATGCAAAACATGAAAATAGACAAAAATAAACAATCATTGGTAAAGCCAATAGGTCTCATACTGATGGTCAGTCTTTTGGTTTTGTCAATGTGTGTCCTGTTGCGACATGGTTTTTAGCTAACTTCATTGTTGTGGGAGCTGCCAGGCCCTCACCATTATAACAAACATTGGCAAAAAACAATAATAGTTTTTGGTCTTAAAAAGCACACAGTGCCACAATAGTCGCTGGCATTGAACAAAACTATGGTGTTTGCTGATATGCTTCTTGTGAAAGGGCAGAATTCTGTCACTCACAGGGGAGCCGGTCTATAGATAGAAGAGAAACAGAGGTTTAATAAACTCAAAAGGTCTTAGTTACCTCAAGACCCAATTAGGGGCCCAATGCTTAAATAAAGTCACAAAAGTGCACTCATGATATGTTCCCTTGCTTGGGTGCAGATTTACAGCTTTCAAGAATTCACAGTAATTCACAGTAGTAGGCAAGGAAATAGTACTCCTGGAAAATATTTGTGAACTGCATTTTAGCATGAGCAAATATGCATGTGTAGATTTGTTCATGCAAAAATCTGTTGAGAGTTTACAAGTTCACTTTCCCTCCAGCCACTTTTTCCCCAATCATGAGAGAATTTCTGCCCCCTTCTCAGGAGTACTTTTCCAACCTTTCTCAGTATGACAGAAGATTAGAGGTGAGCTGGTGAAACCCCCCTAAACATGCATGTTAGTAGGCTTGCACAGATTCCAAAGCACATTCCAACCCTGAAACTATTGCTTAACGGTACCTCCAGCCCCAGTATGTAGATCTGTGGAAAGCTGTTAGATGTGGGAATTGCTAGAATTTAAACCCTACTATAGTATGAGTCCTGGCATAATCAGAGAGGCTATTATCAGAGCTCTTATATAATGAGATTGCTGCCATACTTTACCGCTGTACTACGTGCACCAAAGGGTGAAGTGGATTTTTTTCCCAGGACATGTAGATTTATGATGGAACCTGTCCAGTGAATTACTAGACATTTTATTAAATTCCACACCCTTGGGCCTAGACCTGCCATGTGTTAGGATACTACTTTACCCAGAGGGTTAACTCCACAAAATTGGGAGCTTTACAGTGTTTTCAGCCCCATTCAGTGTGCCAGCTACCCAACTCCAATTATATAACTCATCTCCCTTCACAGGTTCCAACACACACAGATCCTCATTTTCCACAACACTTATAACTCTCCTCCCCATGCCTCTGCCTACAAATATGGCAATGACTTTCAAGGTGACAGACCCCCTCCTGCATTTCAAGTCCTTTGCAGTACTCTGTGTATCCAGCATTGAACACAATTAAACTCAGTAATATGCTCAACCAGAAGAACATCAATTCCCCTTTACCGAAAGTAATCCACATTCCCTAAGATCAGCATTATGGCAATCTTGGAGCTAAATGTTACCCTGGAACTTGGGAGAGAAGCAGAGGGGTTTATATAAACATTTTCAGTGTATTTTATTGTTACCAATCCCAGAGCCTCAATTCCCAATAATACATGTAAAATGAAACATCTATTCAATGGGCCCAACTCACAATCAAACAGAGACGAAATCCAATCTATTTGAAATAAAAACAATTTCTGGACCCCCTCTATGATTATCAGACGTGGACGGGGTCCTGAAATAAGGGCACTGTGGCAGAGGGAAAAATGGTTGAGATCTAACATTAAGTGGTCTAACAGACCTTTGTTCATTGTGAGTAGGATATTCCCCAGAGGGGAAGACTAATGATAGCATCTCTGTATTCTGCTCCACCATTTGGGAGCCCCCTATTGCCTACTTAATCCCTTAAGGGGTTCTCTGCCCGACTCCCACAGCCACTCTTTTGACAAACCTCATTCATTCCATCATGGATCACATAAGTAGTTACCCTGGTAGTGGGACTAGCTCCTTTTCTGAGTGTAAATATTTGAATACTCTGGTGTATTAGAGAATGGGCATCGGATAGATATTCCTGGACAATCAGGCACCAAATCTGGGTGTAAAGGAATATTATTCAACATTTCAGTATTTATTGGCTCATCAGGAGATACTCCACCGGGACTTGCAAACCTTTAATTTCTTGACCTGCATTTCATAATATGTTGTTTCTTTTTCTTTTTCCCCTTGAGGCATTTTACCCTGAAACACCCTGAGGTAGCACTCAGTCCCTGGGGTCTCTATTAGAGGGTGCTTTAGGGAGTTAAACAAAAGATCGACAATGAGATGTAATAGTGTAACCCAGTGTTTTCCTATGGAGCAGCTAGCCTTACTACTCTGAAAGTAGCTTTTGAGCTTTTTTAACTGTAAGGACATGTGAAACAGTAAACTTCTACAAGTCCTACCTTTAAATGACACGCACCTTGCCATATGGGCAAAAGGGCTTACTTATGAGTGACGTTCTAATATTTAAAGAGAAGGTTTTGATCTGCCTAAAAGGGTTTATTTTGAGAGGTCGAATTTGGCAGTTTAAACTGTACAGCTAAGCTGCAATGGTAGGCCTGGGGGCAGCTTTGCTGGGTCACAACAATAAGTGACACAGTTGGTGCTGCAGCCCACTAGTGACATTTAACTTACTGACCCTGAGTACACACTGTCCCATATACTAGGGACTTGCATATAAGGAAAATATGCCAGTCGGGTGTGTACCAATCTCACTATGCTGAATGGGTGGAAACAAGCACTATACACTGCTTAGCAGAAGTAAACTGTGCAGAGTTCTGGGTCCAACAAAAATAGGGTTCTGCAAAAGGCACAAAATCCAGGGTGACTCTGCTGAAAGGGCAAATTACCGACAAGAGTCAAGATTTTCAGTGGCAAGCTTGGCATTTTCCTCAGCCATCGTGTTGAAAGGACAAGGGAAGATGGGGCCATGAAGAGTTTTTATAGGATTACTAGTCAGTTTGCTTTTATCAGTAACTCAGATGGCACCTCAGGGCATAACTAAAGAAGAAATAGCTTATGGCCTAACATCACGGTCCTCGAGAGGAAGGAGCATGTTTCCTGAAGCAGTATTTAAACCATCACTGTGGGCCAGACCTAAGGATGCAGGATAGTGGGAGGTCTAAATATCCTGTCACCAGTCCCAGGAACAGAAGGAAATAGTTTCCTGAGACTTTAGCACATGAAATATAAGTTTATGGGTAGTAAAGACGTTCTTGAAGACAATGGTATTTGACCTGTTCTTGAACACCTGATTATTACAAATAGTCGTACCTCCCTTTATGTTGTGTTAAATAATGATTCATTAGGTCTTTAGGGGCCACAGCAATGAGTCCTATTTGCCACTGGTGGTATTAAACCCACCCCTCCATGTCCTGTGTATTTAGGATCAGATGGTGACAGAAAGGTTGATGCATGCTGATGCAGACCTTATTAAGTGTGAAATATGTGTTCCTGCTCCACAGTACCTTGAAGCTCAAAACACTTACCTGCACAATAGCTGTGTCGAGGACTGACCGCCTTCTCCTTCACAAAGAAACAAGTCAGGGCTCAGTAGTTATTAGACCCATATGTGTGACTGCTGCATTCTGCTCCAAATACCAGTTCTAGTCCACTATTGATAGTGGTTCTTGCAGCATGCAAAACTACATTTATTCAAGCCTTATTACCGAATTGAAGGGAGGAGCTGTTGTGGTTGGTAAAGGATGGTCCTGGTCATTATAGAATGTAAAGTTCCAGTACTGCATGCCAGAGTGTGAAACTTTCTGGCCCCACAACATATCCCTCATACACTGATGGCCAGTGAGTGATAGGTGGGTATGAACCTGTTTTCAGTGGTGGTAGTAATTTCAGAGCCATCGACAGTGCTGTAAAAAAGCTATGAAACGTCCCACATAGTTTCAAGTATTGCCAATAGTGTATTCATATAGTCTGCTAATAGGCATTCATGACATCATCATCTTCACAAAGGGATTCCTCTGAATTGATAAAAGGTAGAATAGCTCAGCTTATGTGTGAGATACCAGAACACATTTCAACAAATAGGTGTTATGGGAATAACACATCAAAAAAGCATGACCAATTTGTCGACATTTACTGTTTGCCACATTGAAAGTGAATAGTACTCTTGGCTAAATATCACAATACCTAGGAGAAAAAATATAAGTAGGAACTGAGAAGACTGGGCTACCCATTAGGGCCAGCAGAGAGACGGCTATACAATAGGTTATAACCGAAAGTCCAAGATTGAAACAAAGGTCCTAAAACATGGGAGGAGAGTTGGGTTTTATAACTTCAAAGAGAACACCCATGTCCAGGATTAATACTGCAAATACAAGTGGGATTCATTCTGATGTTCATAAAAGGTAGAATAACATTGTTTTGTCTTGGACTTCAAAAACAATAACATTTTATATGAAAAGGCAGAATAGGGCACCAAACTAATCCATCCATAAAGCACAGCTCACACCACAGTGAACCACTATAAAAAATAAGTTACGATGAAGATCTAACTCACTAAAGTGTCTGTCCTAGAGTCTGTGTCCCAACAGTACAACTTGGCATAGCTATGGACCGACCTCAGAGTAGCAGCCCTACAAATGCCAGGAATAGGGACATTTCTCTTCATTGCAGCACTACCTGCTTTGCTCCTTGTAAAGTAGGCCGGGGCTTACCTGGCAAAAGCCTATTACCCTTGCCTATAAATAAATAATGATATAAGAGAGTATCCCTCCACAAATAGTCTGTTTAGAAGAAGTTATGCCTGCCTTAACAGCTCCAAAACATCATAAAAAGCTGTTTAACCGGTGCTCGTGTTTGTCAGACAGCTCCCGACCGTCCGTGCACACAGCACTGGAAATCCCTCTGGTGTGGGCACCATAAGGATTTCCTTTACAAAGAAACAGCTTCATAAGCTGGGGAGAGCTTGAAATGACGATCAGTGCATGCAGCGAGCTGATATAATTTCACTGAAAACAAAAGTGAAATGAGCCGATCGACTCATTTCACTTTCTCTTCCTCACTGCTCATGGGGCTATCTTAGCACTTTTTGGGCTTAGGTAGGCTGCCACCAGGAAAAACTTACCAGACATGACACTTCAGAAAACTAGACATCTGGGGGTGTCCAGGGTTGTGTGCTTCACACGCACCTCACACTATTCTCTTATCCACAGTGCCTTGCAAACCTCCAACTTTGCCTGACGTCACACATTTTTTCTTCATTTCTGTGAAGGAAACTTACGGAATCTACAGGAATTCACAAAATTCCTACCATTCAGCATTGCCCCATCTATACCGATAAAAACTCTGCCCCGCTTGTGTGGCCTGGACTAGAGCCAGCAACAGGTACAGATCCAATCATGGTCAATAGGAGTTTCCATGCAAGAGCTCCCATTGTCCTTGGTTTAATCCATTGTGGTATTTGACCCAGCCACACTAGTGGGCAATGTTTTTTATGGACACAGGCGGGGCAATACTGGATGGTAGGAATTTTGTGGATTCCTGCTATTCTGGAATTTTCTAGCACTGAAACGTAAGGAAAATGCATTAATTCAGGCAAAGTTGGAGGATTGCAGGGCATTCTGGGTAAATAAAAACTAATGGCATCCACACAAGACATACTATCCTGGAATCCCCTAGGTGTCTAGTTGTTAAAAATGTACAGGTTGGCTAGATTCCCTAGGTGCTGGCTGAACTAGGGTCCAAAACCTAGAGCTAACCACATCGGAAAAAGAGAGTTTGTTTTCATTGGAAAATTTTACGTTTTGGGCTGTTTCCTGTCGCAGACACTAGGTCTACCCATTTTTATCAGGTATCATTTTTATCAGGGGATTTGGGGAAATGTCTGGTGAAAGGACGATTGCCTTTCCCGCAGATTCCAGAACTTTCCTTCACAGAAATTGGAGAGAATGTTTTTTTTTTTTTTTTTGTCAAAGTTTGATGTTTGAAATGAATTCTAGGTGAAAGTCAGCCCACCCTGGATACCCCTTGGTAACTAGTTTTCAAAATTGTACAGGTTGGCTAGGTTTCCCTAGGTGTCCGCTGACCTAAAATCCAAAATCTAGAGCTACCCACGTCGGAAAAAGAGGGTCAGTTCTAGGTGGAAAAATGTGCTGCGTCCATGTTGGGTTTTGGGCTGTTTCCTGTCGCGGGCACTAGGCCTACCCACACAAGTGAGGTACCATTTTTATTGGGAGACTTATAGGAGCATTTAATAGTAGAACATTTGTTATTACCAATTAGCTTTCACTGCATTTGTGCCTTTACAAGGTAAGCCAGTGTTTAAGAAAGATGAAATTTTGAAAAATACCCTCCAAATCATCTGCTAGTACGGGTACCTACAAAGTCAGAGATGTAGAAATAACCTCTGCTCCTAAACTACATATCTTGTTCCCATTTGAGAAATACATAAGTTTCATTGATACTCATTTTTCACTCTCCCTATTTCGCTATAAGAATTGGCCTATACTTGGTACTCAATGCAAAGCCTTTGTGTGGTGCACCTCAGTTGTTTACTCTGGGTAGCCTGAGTTCTTGTAGAACCTATAAACCCTATATGTCTCCATAACCAGAAGGATCTAGCGGACACAATGATATATTGCTTTTGTCAATCTGCAATTGTGTCAAAAAGGTACAGATGAAAATGTCAGAAATGTCCATTTTTTCCTGGTCATTTTCAATATTCCTTTTTTTCAACAGTTATTTTTCTTAAGAAAATCTTGAGAGATCTACACATATGACTACTTGCTGGTTTCAGAACTGTCTACTTTTCAGAAATCTATATCTTTTCTGGATCACCCAGGGGTTTTATACTGGTTTCCACCACAAACTGGAAGTAGGTTCGGAGCATAAAAAATAGGGAAAATAGGTTAGCTCTTAGAAAAATGCCAAAACTGGGGTACAAAATTAGTTTTTTTTTTTTTAATTCAGCTCTGCGTGTTCTGAAAAGCTGGGAACATTGTGACTTTAGTACAGCAAATCGTTCATGGATAGAACCAAAGGCCAGGGCACACCCAAATTGTAACCTCGTATGGTAGAGTCAAGTGGTGCTTCAGGAATTAAACCAAAGTCCGGCAAGTAGGTGACACTCGATATTTATTACAGGTGATTCCAATAAAGTGATCAAATTCAAATACACGTCCAAACAGCAAAGAAACAGCCGACATGTGTTTCGTCTTCAAGACTTTGTCAAGGCTGTGAAATAAATCAACATAAATACTCAAGCATGAGATGAAGTGTAACTATACAAGTGAGCAAACATAAAAATCATTTATAAGTAAGAGAAAAAGGTTCAACCATTTATACCCAATGTGGTATAATTGAAATTTGATTTTTCAGTGACTAATAGGTTGATGAGTCATATCAAAATCAGAGGGATACGCAATCAAGGTGAAATAATGTGCAAAAAACAAGAAGTGATGGTCATGCACACTGAAAAGACAATAATGAGAAAAAGGCATCGCAATCAGAAAGCCATTAGTTTGTCAATAGACCCAAGCGAGAAGGTCTCCCATGCCAGTGAAACATGCTTATTGATAACACAACGTGATAAGTAATAGGGCAGAAAATGCCCCAGGAGGAAGGTATTCACAGCACTGTTGTAGATTAAAGTAAAGATTGAGAGGTGTAATTGTGAATCAGTATACACGATTACGTTGTAGGAGAGATACCTTTAGCTACGTGGATATATGTAAAAAAGGGAACAAAGTCCCAAGAATCTATTGGACTGAATTAGGTCTGACGATGAGTCGTTCATGTGGAGTATAATGGCAGAACAAGGGCTATGTTAGGCCTACAATGAAAGAGAAAAAGCAAAACAGATAAGACAAAGTAAATGTCTGAAACCGATTAGCACTAGTCCGGAGCACTATGTATCTACCAGGAGAAAATTAAAATTAAAAAACAAGGGAAGAGCAGGCATGCCAAAAACTATAGTATAAGGACAAAATATCCATAGTATGAGTTCATGGCAGTGGGAACAATGAGTTGTGTAGTAACAAACAGGCAGTCTGGTGCCTGTGCATGTCAATTCATAAAGGGAAAAATGTAACAAGACATGGGTAAACGTATTCCAACCCTAGCCTGGCACCCACTACTAGCTGTTGCTCGTAAAAGACTATCATTAATGAACATTCGATAAACCTTGTCTGTGGCATTCCCCACCTGTGCTTTTGTTGTAATAAAACCGTTCGTGGATGTCGTTTTTAGGGAAGAAAAGACACTTATCTGGAGCACTTTTCCCTATTTTTTTCCCAAAAACTCAAAATGTTGCTATATTTTGCCTATTTTCTTATTCCCCTTCAGGGGAGTCCACAAACCCTGGGCACCTTTAGAATCCCCAGGATGCTGGAAAAAAAGATGCAAATTTGGCATGGATACCTTATGTGTTCAAAATGTTATGGAGGTCTAATCACAAACTACCTCAAATAGCCAAAAGATAGCTCAACACTGGGGAGGGTGGGGGTGGGAAAGGCTTAGTAGCGAAAGGGTTAATCTTACCTAAGTATTTAGTTCTAGCTAGATGAAACACAAAACGTCCTTAACTTCAAGGGTATGAAAGACATTGGAAAAATGTAATTAAGTAAATAGGCTGGTTATTATGAAAAATTGAAATAACCTTGGTAAGAAATGATGGGTGAGTTCTTGAGCAGACCTATTTTGATGATTAAAAACCGCATACTGCTCGTCAGTAAAGCTCACTCACCATGTAGCTACTGAAATAGGTGTCAAATGTTGACTGAATTTGTTCTTCAATTACTGTCCCCTTAATTCTGGAGGACGAATTGTAAGAGTGACTTTCCCTGCAGCGGGGACAGTGGGAAGAGCCTACATAAAAGGACTAATGCAGTCTCGTATAGAAATGGAAGAAAACGCTAACTCAGAGCAGTGAGACCCTAGAGTGAGGTAAAATCAACGAGGTGTAAAAAAAAATCCTCTTAAATAATGGCAAATAATATAAGGTAAAAATAAAACGTTTTCTATAGGCACGAGAACAATATTCTAGACCCCCTAGGTTCATGAGGGGATGGAGAAAGCCAACGCGAAGAGGCGATGGACACAATGAAGATGGATGCTCGAATGTTGTGAAGGAAAGATGGTCTGAAACAGCCTCCTTAAAAAGTGTTCCAGTGCTGATCTATCGAATTGCCTTGAAATGTCTTCTCTCCATCTTTTATTAACTAACTTGTTCCACTGGTAAGACTAATTTCTGCTGCTCTTGTATTTTTGTCCTCTGGCCACTAGATGTCCTCCTTCCCTAAATCACATTAATTCTTCTTTTCAATCTCTTTCTCCACTTTCATATTCCTCCGCAAACCTGCGGGATGAGCGGGCCGTTGCAGGCGAGGTTTGGGGTCACTATGACCCTGAGGTGGTAAGGCATGATAGCAGGGTGCACGCAGTGACACTCAGCAACCGTGCTCTGCTACAGCACCATCGGGAAATCCCGAGGTATGGGCCATAACTCACCTGGGTCCTCTGCCTGCTGACTCACGGGAAACATGCAAGGGGGAGGGGGGGCAAGGACTACTAAAGCCGCATAGATGGCAGGCAATGCCTTGTGTGATGGTGGAGTCACATAGCAGGTCCAGGAGGGGCATATGTGGCAGCACTGTTCCCGTCTCTAGCGAGGCTCTACATAGAAGTGGATACGCACCACTAAGAAAACAACTTCCCAGGAAAGAAGCTGCAAATCAGGCTTGTGCAATGGTTCAAACAGGGACATCATTCTTCAGAACTGTGACAAATATGGCAAAGGAAGACATTTACGGTAAGCAGTGATGACAGCCAAGTGCACCTTGCCAGAGGAAACTGTAAGTCACAATTAGCCAAATAGAGTACAGATTCTTTCTGGAATGTTACCAGACCTGTCTGCTTGACGATATAGAATAAACAGAACCTCTTCCACTTGAAGACATACAACGATCTCATGTAAGGACTTTTTGCCTCCTTCAGGATGGCCAGGTCCTCAGTCGGAAGTTTCAGTTGTCCATGCTGGTACACATCAGGAGCAAAGCAGTTCAGTTCCTTTGATGGAAGACTGTGATGAAGATCTCTGCCTCACCACCTGCAAAGCAGATCTGGTCTGTTTAGAAGTCTCTTGTGTGGGGGAGTGTGGGCATCTGAAAACTGTCTGCATACCCCCAACTACATGATCAGCTCTGAGCAATCAGGATCATCTTGAAGTTGCTGAGTCTGAACTTGGTGATCATGTTGGGAAGGAGTGAGATCAAGATGATAAACATATATAAATCCAGTTTACCAAGTCATGTAAAGGGCATTTCTCAGAGACCACACAAGGGATATTTCTCAGAGAACAAAGCTCTGGAAAACTGGAGGCATATTTGTAGCACCTTTTTGTTTTCCTCTGCCTCTTAGAGAATGATCTCTGGCTGTCCCTAGCATGAGAAGATGTCTTGTAGCTTTTATTAAAGCAGTATCAACCGATTGCTTTCACTTTAAATAAATGGCCGCATACTTTGTGCATTCATTTTGCTCGCTCATTTGTTCTCTAAAATTCTGCAGTTCACTATTTTGTGGTTGTTTTGTTAATTATGTACAGTTCGCCCACTTAAAATGTAGTTCTGTTTTATGTTTTATTTTGTTAGTTCTGGAAACCTATTCCCATATGATTGTGTAGTCCCCAGCTGCCGTTTTCAACCCTTCCCTTTAGGGATTGACATACTGGTACATTTTTATTATTGCTCAGCTGGATAGAAGTGGGAGGGGGCAGTTTAAGTGGATGTCACTTCTTAGCACTTATGGTAAAACTGGGTGAAAAGCACACCAAATTCTGAAGTCGAGGAACAGGGAACCCACACTCGATTTTACAACAGCAGGCCATCATGACAGACTTTGGAAAGTTAAACTGGTAATTTTGCATTAATGCAGAATGTAAGCCATTGCATGCTCTATAGCTGCCCCCTTCTAGCACAGTGTTTCTGACCAACATACTTATTTTTGCAACATTTTGTATTGACATTTTAACAGTGGCCTGCTTCGCTGATATACAGCAGTGCCTTTAAAGGCTTACATTACAGGGAGTGTAGAAAGTATAGATACGTGTCATATCCACAGGGTAATGAAATCGTAGTAGAAAGACCAAACCGCAGAGCTTGTCAGTTCCAGAAAGCAGATTCTGAGCTGATGCAGTCTACAGTGTGCCATACTCCTCGTATGCGGAGGATCCCAGTTCTGCAGGCTGCACTCCCTTGGTAAACTAAAGGAGCTCTGCACGAGGAGGGTGTAACAAAGAGTGGGGAAGAGCTTCTGGGCGTGCACCGTGGAGCGCCGGGAAAGGAACGCTAGCCAGCAGATATCCGCCATTATCCTCGGATTTGTGTTGCTGCAGTCCTGGTCCCAGGCCGAGCACACTGTCTTTCGCCAATTGTGGGGTCCATGCAGCGCCTACAACACTTTGGGGTAGATGCAGGATTTATTCTGCTGGCAAACTCCACAACTTAGCTTATTAAAAGGAGACAGAATTATTGCTAAATTGTCAATTAAATGATTTCTTCCCCTACAAAAATTATTTCTGTTGTAATTATTATTCAGATAAAATAACAATTGTGTAACACATTACTGGTATGTTTTCCGACCTAGAACATATTGTACCCCTGCGACCAGCGTTCCATCATTCTTACCCCCTTGTCGCTGCAATTCAGTCTACTGAGTACATGAAGCAGCCAGAGGCCTGCAGTTTCCTTCCTGCAGCCACACTAGTGCCCTCATTACGAGCTCCTCGGATTTAGGTGTGGAGCTGCTGAGGGACCAGAATCTCAGACTGATATCCTGGCACCAAAGTCGGACATTACTACTTATTCCCCCTGTAGTGGAGAATAACAGGTCGAGCTGGAATACTGAGCCCGTATCCAAGTTGGTGGCAAGGGCGGCGTGAAGGCACAGCAGGTGAGGGGAGAGCTGGGGGGGAGCCTTTGTAGCTCTCCCTGTTGTGCAGGAGCAGGGACAGTGGGAGCTTGAAGCAGCAGCTACCTGTGGCCTCCATGGCGCCCATGCCACCGCAGCACTGCACAGGGTTCAGGTATAGCGTATCCTAGCCCAAATTTAATGCGTCTGGAGTTTGAGGATCTGGTAATTCCAAGTCTAGAGACATAGAGCAACTTGTAATGAGGGTCTGAAGTTCCCAAGAAAGATGCTTGCATCGACGTGTTGGAGCTGGTGGTCCCCTTCCCTCCTGAAGTGAGCTTCATCCAGCAAGTAGCATCCTTTCGGGGACGGTCGTACTAATTATTCGGGGAACGCTACAACAAGTTGCAATCTTGTTTTGTTCAACATACTTCTCATTAGATGTATTTTTAAATTAATCGGTGCTGCACAATGAAAGGAGCTTTGGGAAAGACTACCCAAATAGCCTTTATTTCAAATTTGCTGTTTTTCTAATTATTTTGATGAGGTCACATTTTATGTTTCTACAGAGGACCAATACGACGGTGTCCTAAACTGTGATTGGAAAAGTGTGTTTGTTTTTTAGATCAAGCGTATGACCTCTTGTATACTTTTAAGTATACTTCTTCTGTGGGCTTCCAGCCATTTCATTTGTTAGTTTGTGTCATTTACAAATCCCTGCTTGCTAGTGATCAGTCATGCCTCTTTGTCCCTTCTCCTCCTTCTGTGTGGGAGCAGGGACCAACTACTGTATAATTACGCTTTCTCCTCTTTACCTGGTCTGTAGGGGTCTTTTTTTTACCTTTGCTTCCTGCTCGTGTCCAGGGAAGCATCACTTTTTATTTGGACAGTGTTCTTGCTCTGAGATTATTTTAGCTGTAAACAAGGATATAAATCGGGCTTCACAGCGTGCGTCTCGCTGCGGTCCCGGAGGATCGCTTGTTTACTTAATTACTTGTTCCTTCCTCACTTCGTAAAATGAGTACTAGTAGGTCCTGTAATAGTATAATCTGCTTCTTACAAAGCTACCAAGCTATGAGGTGCAAGTGTTTCATGAAGTACATTGATGTAAAAAGTGACATTTCCATACAAAACTCTTAATCACCTTGTCAACTCACAGTACTTTCCTAGTTGCCTTGGTATTCCGGCATAAATGCCTCTTTTTCTAAGACCAGCCTTACATGTCAAAAAGGGCATTTTTTCAGCAGCGTCTCCTAGAACACATTGAAAATGTGGCCTGCATTTAATGGCTATACTTACAGTAGTTGATCTTCTTATTTCCATTTTCTATGTCGTACATGTAGGAGACGTCAGGGCGGTACATTTTGCACTATACTGTGCTTTTTGAGGTCACCGCTTTTATTTGCCCTCAGTCGCCATCTTTTTACAGATGGACAAACGGAGTGGACTTTCTGCTGAAACCCTGATTTTATCTTTTAAGAAATTGTACTGTAAAGGTCGGTGATAAACACATCCATCACACCCCTTCAGCCTTTGCTGCAGCACATATAAATGAATACACACATAGATCCTTCACGGCTGAGTGGAACCACCTAACATACGGTCAGTAGGGATAGTCTGAAAATTCTTTTCACTTTCTAGGAGGCGAGCTGCACTGTTGTAAGCTTCGGCAGATTTTAATTACGGTGGGAAAATTCCCAAGTTATGCGTTACAAGAAAATTGTGACATTTTGGCAATAAAAGTATTTATTATATTGATTGCGGGCTGTGCCTGACTTGCAGATGACTCTGCCCATCTTGATCAGCAGTTCAGAGGCACCACAAAGAGTTATTTCACTTTTGAACATCTACCCCGGGAACTCACTCCCATGAGTACAACATAAAAGTTTTATCCATGCGTGAACATGCCATAAAAGGAAGACACTAGTCCGTTTTAACGCTCATGTGGGCCATCTGTTATCTAGTTCGTCTTTCATAAATCTATTTGATAATGTGTCTGACAAGGAAAACCTAATGTTCTTGCTCTCGTGAATGTAGATCAATAGATCTCGGTGTCTGTGTAGAGCACAAAGAGCAAAGCAGATGTCATAGAATAAAGACGATGTAGTTATCGTTCAGTTTAGGAGGTCATATGAAAAGCATCGCTATACAAATAATGCAGTATTCTAAATGCCACTTTTAACTTAATTACCTGCTCAAAGTTGTAGTCTCTGCTACTTGGACAACTTGGAATCACTCCACACGTTTTTAGGTTTGTCACGAAGCTACTAGAGTCATTTTCTTAGGAACCTTCAGCCATTGACTTTAGATGGTGTCAGATACATCTTGGATGAACCGCAGAACATTTTTTCTCTGTTTTTCATTTGGTTGTTTCGGTGTGTCCTTCAATCCCCCCTCAAATGCGTGAGAGACTATTTAAAATGAGCCGGTGAGCTGGAGTTGACAAACGCGTCTGCAAAACGGATGCTAAAAGGTAAAGCAGCACATTTTAATGTCTGATGTTAGCCAGGACCTTCGATTTTACTACAATTATATATAACATACTTATTTTAAGGGGCTATATCCAGTCCTCTTCATTCACTAAATTGTTGTTGTTCATATTTTCGTCTCACAATTACAGCATGGGGCAGTTTCAGCACAGCTGTTGCCCACACTGAGCATTATTCCACTGTACATGCACGTGCGGTACATTTTCTTTTTGTCTTGCTGGAAAAATCGTTTTCTCTATAAAAAAAAAAAAAATCTAAGTAGTCTCTTTTGGCAATGGTTGGCAGTGTTGCTTTTAATAAAGATGTGTTACTTAATTGGCCCTGCCCATAATCACAGCTCTAGTCGGTGCGCCACACCTCCCTCTTCTACCAGGTTTCCCAAGCAGTCCAGTTCCTTTCATTGTTGCAGCGCGATACGCCGCCCTTTATGTTTACACATGGCGGCCTCGCCTTTCTCTCGGCCTGATATAGCTTTAAATTACGTTGCCTCAGTATTTAGTACTTTAACATTTATATGCAGCAGCCGTGTAACTGCATAGCGCTTCAAAGCTATTTTCTGCTTTGAAGATGTTTGCTCTTTTTGGGCCTCTAGGAAAAATTAGTTATTTGTTTGAGCACAGTATTACAATTTTACTGAACTCCTTAATAAATACCTTTGAAATTTGTGCACTGTGGCTCCTTCCAAACACTGTGCAGGAAGCCAATCCCAGCTCATGCTCTGTAGCTGCAGACAGTGATGAAAACAGTCAGGCAAGGTGCTGAAATCCTGGCTTTGCAGTGTTTTTACTGTGATACACTACTATTCAAGAGGGCATTCCAACTGTAATATCAAAGTTGGGCGCCAGGTGTAGTATTCGTAGAGTTTCCAGATCCCTAGTTCAAAACGTGATTCGTTCATTTAGTTTGTTTCTGCTTTCAAGTTGGGACTTGTAGTTTTATTTTTATAGTGTGATACAAGCTAGTAACCAGCCCTTGGAGTAGTATTCATAGAGTTGTCCAGCTCCCTTGTTGGATGCGTGATTCACTCCTTTCATGTCTGCTTTGCATTTTTGGGACTTGTAGTTTTATTTTTATAACGTGATACAAGCTGAGAATACAAAGCAGAAACCTGACTAGATGAATTACATACGTTTGAGCCTGTAAAACTTGAGCTATGTCTGCATGTATTTATAAAACTAACCTAGAGGAGAGATTACTGTTGATTATGCTGTATAATGTTTAATACTTTATAACTAAGTTCAGTTCAAGACTAACTGAGGATCATTAATATCATGTGAGAAGGCTCTCCTCAAGCTTGTGATAAATCATGGGTGTTTTTTTCGACTCCCCAGACCGCAGTAAAGGGACAGTGATCCAGTAAGCACCAATTCTTGGAGTACAACCATTTATTAATTACCCCGCAGTCAATTTTGCCTGTACCAACTGCCAAGGTAGTATGTTTTGCCACCTGGGAGTAGTTTGTGTTTTAAGGGCCTTGTTTAAAAAAATATTCCAGTAGGCCTAATAGTCCTTTAGTTATATGCAGGGCCACTGGAATTATGTGGTAGAAAGGACCAAAATATACAGGAGAGTTGACAAATTATTGTGGCAAAAAAAGTCCAGTTATGCATTTCCAATGCCAGTAGCTCCAACTCAAGTGAATGTGAGAACTATTGCATTGCAATGCTTGTTTAAGCTTTGCCTTAGATGTCATTCTCAAAATGCATGACTTACTTACTGCCCATGACGTGCTAAACTTTATGACTGTCATTATGAGTTCCCCTTTATCTCAGTTGGGAGATTCTGGGTGGGATTTAAACATACAGGCCCCCACCACCCCAGAATTGTGAAGAACACGTGTACCCAGGAATACCAGGTTCAGTTTGACATGTTTTCCTCCCTTCCGGGGGAAATGGCACACCAAAATCCACAGGCATTTACCACCAGCTTGGAAGAGGTGGTATATGTAGCAGAGGCTTTTTTTAATTGGCCGAGGGGGTGCTCGGAGGCAGGGCTCAGCAGTACAGTCATGCTTTTATTCTTTGCCTTTACATATAGGAGATTTCTAGGTCTTGTCTACAGTGCAAGACATATTGTTTACTATTCAGTGGACTTACAACTCGCCAACAGCATATCATCAGTTGTTTTCGCTGTCACTCTCATTAGGAATCTTTGAATTTTTTAGCTCCCTTAGGCTTCCCTTCCTTTCTTATGTTAGCTCCTCTCTGGGTGATGGAACAAGCACATGTTCTGCCTTGTCTTTGATCTTCCTCATCTTTTTTGCTATGTACTAAATTTTAATTTTATAAGCATTTTTGTATTATTCCTGAATGTGCAATGTGCTTTTCTACTTTAACACAGGAATAGAGCTCCCTATTAATGTTGGTTTCTCCCTATTGTCTGCCTCTATTGACCCTCCTAATTACTTATCCCACAACTGTACTTTTCTACGCCACTCTGCTCTACACTACTCCACGCTACGCAACTCCACGCTACTCCACTCTCTGCCAGTCTACTCTAAGCCACAGCACTCCACTCCACTCTACACCACGCTACTGTACGCCAGTCCACTCAACACAATGCCACTCTGCATCACTCTGACACTCTACACCACTCTGCTCCACTTCACTTCATGCACTTTCTGCTACTTTACTCTATGCCACTTAACACCTCCCAATTCCACTTTACTCTACATCACTCTGCGAGACTCTACCCCAGTCTGTACTACTGTACTCTACGCCCCTCTACTTTCCCCCACTCTACTCTGCGCAGCTTTACTCCGTGCTACTCTGAGCCACTCAAAACCACTTTAAGCCACGATGTGTGATTCTGCGTCACTCCATTCTGCGCCATTCTATGCTATGGCACTCAGTGCCACTCTCTTTACTCCATGCCACTCTACTCCTCTCTATGCCAACCTACTCTATGCCAATGTACTCTACACCACTAGATTCCACTCCACACTATGCCACTCTACTCTACTCCACTCCACTCCACTCCACTCTACACCACTTTAGTGTACACCAATCCACTCAACTTAATGCTACTCTCCATCACTCTGACACTCTACACCACTTCACACCACTGTATGCTTCTTTAATCTGTGCCACTCAACGCCACCCCATTTGACTCTACGAGAATCCACTCCACTGTGCCACTGTACTATCCGGCACTCTACTTTTTGCCGCTCTACTCTGTTCAACTTTAGTCAGTGCTACTGTAAGCCACTCTGCCCCACTCTAAGCCACGCTACGCTACTGTGCGTCACTCCACTCTGTGCCACTCTGTGCTATGCCACTCGTCGCCACTCTCTTTACTCCATGCCAGTCTACTCCACTCTACCCCTCTCTATGCCATCCTACTCTATGCTACTGTACTCTACACCACTGGACGCCACTCTATGCCAGTCTACTCTAAGCCACGCTACTCCACTCCACTTCACTCTGTGCTACCCCACTCTGTATCACTCTTATGACACACTATTCTACACCGCTCTACAGTATTTTAGTCTACGCCATTTTGTGTCACTCTAAGCCACATTATGCCACTCCATTCCACACTATGCCACTCCATTCCACACTATGCCACTCTATTCTACACCACTCCACTCTATTCGATGCACTCCACTCTACTTCATGCCACTGCACTCTGCGCCACTGTTCTCCACTCTACGCCACTGTTCTCCACTCTGTGCCACTCTGTGTTATGCCACTCACTCTACTCCGCACCACTGTACTCCATCCCATTCTATGCCAATCTATTCTACACTATGGTACTCTACGCCACTGGGCTCCAGTCTGTCACTATACTCTACACCACTCAACTCTACGCCACATCTACTCTACGCCACTCTAGTCTGTCACTCCACTCCACACCACTCTTTGTCACCCCACTTTGTGCCACTCTACTCTACACCACTTTAGTCTACACCACTCTAAACCACTTTACCTTACAGTACTCCACTCAGTGTCACTCTACACCACTGTGCTCTATGCCACTCCACCTCACTCTACTCCACCTCATTTTGTTGCAAGGTACTCTTCGCCACTCTACACCACTCTCTGCCACTCCACTCTCTGCCACTCCACTCTCTGCCACTCCACTCTCTGCCACTCCACTCTGTCACTCCACTCTACTCAACTCTACTCCTTGCCAGTCAACTCCACACCACTACACTATTAAACTCTATGCCACTCCTACTCTGTACCACTCCTACTCTATGCCACTCCACTTGATGCCACTCCACTCTATTGTACTCCACCTCACTCTTTGCCACCTGCACTGGCTCCCTATTGATAAAAAGATCCTGATCAAGACTCTCGTCCTCATGCATAGAGCCTTGAACCACTTTGGCCTGAGTACCTGTCTTCTAGGGTCCGTTTCTACACTCCCATTAGAACTCTTTGCTCTTCCCATGGCCAACTGGCCATAGTTCCTAGAGTCTGATCCTTCTCGCTTCTGGGCTCTAAAGCCTGGAATAGACTTCCAATTGGACTATGACAAATTGAAAGTGAAAGACCTTTCAGAAAACAACTCAAGGCATGTTTTTTCATCCTGTAGTTCTATCAGCATTTGCTCTCTTACTTTCTGTATTCGCACTGGGACACTCCTTTGATTAGCCGTGCGCTCTAGAAATCTCACTATTCATTCATTCACTCTACTCTGTGCCACTCTATATGCCACTCTACTTTGCGCCATTTTAGTCTACCTCACTCCACGTCACTCTGTTCCACTTTACTCTATGCCACTCCATTCCACACTGTGCTACTCTACTCTATGCTACTATACTCTACTTTGTCAGTCCACTCTATGCCTCACTAATCGACTCCATTCCACACAATGCCACTCTACTCTGAGCCACTCTAGTCTGGCACTATTCTGTGCCACTCTATTCCACTCTATGCCACTCCACTCTATACCATTTAAGTCTACGCCATTCCACGCTATTCTGTTCCACTCTACTCAACCTCACTCTCCACACTGTAACTCTGTCTGCCTTTTAACTTACACCACTCTATGCCATTTCATTCAAGTCCACACAATACCACTCTACACCACTCTCTTTACTACTCCACTCTAGCTACTCCACTGTACAGCACTCTGCATCACTTTGTTCCACTCTTTTTCACTCCATTCCACTCTGTCACTCCATTCAACTCTGCTTTTATCCATTTCAATCTACTTCACTCTGTGCCACTCTACTCTACCACTCCTCTCTAAACCACTCTGACACTCCTCTCTACACCACTTTTGTAAGTGAAACTCTAAGCCATTTTATTCCTCTCTACGCCACTCCATTCCACACTGTGCCACTCCACCCACTCTTTTCTACACCACTCTACACTATTCCACTCTACCCCACTTCATTCTTTGCCACTCCACTCTACTCTTTGCCACTTCACTCTACTCCATTACACTGAACTCCACTCCATCCCACTCTGTGTCACTCTACTGTGCACCACTCTTTGCCACTTCACTCTACTCTACTCCACTACACTGAACTCCACTACATCCCACTCTGTGTCACTCTACTGTGCACCACTCTATGCCACGCCACTCCACTCTGCACCACTTCACCTTTACCACTCCACCCCATTCTACGCAATGACACTCTACTCCACTCTGCTCTGTGCCACTCCACACTGTGCCACTCCACTGTATGTCCTTCTGTCACTTCATTCCTCTCTGTCACTCCTTTTAACTCCACTTCACTCCATTCCACTCTACTTCACTCCATTCCATTCTGCTCTGTGCCACTCTACTCTGTGCCACGCTGCGCCAATACATTTCACTCTGTATCACTCCATTCCACTCTTCGCCACTCTATTCTCTGACTCCCTTATGTGTCAGTCTATGCTACTCTAGGCCACTCTACTCCACGCCAATCTACTCTAGACCACTCTTCTCTAGGCCACTCCAGTCTACACCATTCCATGACACTCCAGTTTGCGCCACTCTGCTCCACCCTCCTCTACGCCACTCTCCTTTATTTCAATCTGTGCCATGCCACTAACTTTTAGATATGCTGAACAGCAGCCACGTTGCTGTAAAACTCAGCTGAAAGACTTCTGCAAATCCAGTAGCTCTCACATAGGCGAGACCTATTGGCTTTGCCAATGCTTGTTCTACTTCCCTCATTTAAATTATGAGGGCGACCTGGGGCCTGGCACCTCAGCTGCTTGCCACCCCAGCTGCTTCTCCGTAGGGTCTTGATCTGGGTCTGTGGGCATGCAATTAATTATATGGCCTGGTGTTTGAGCACCCGATAAGTGCGGCCCAGGGTATACCGGACAACTTGTAGTCTGTAGCGGTATCCCTCTCTTGATTCTGATTATTTTGAGAAGACGTTGTTTGGGTATTTGCCAGATTCCCCTTTAAAACTATGAAAAGTTCAAATGACAACGTGCTTCTAATTTCATTGTAAAGAAATGTTGGTCCTGAGGGAACACAGAGGCAGCAGAGGCGTGAGATGGTAGACGGGACCGAAATGGCAATGTATAGCGCATGCTTCTGAAATATTGTCTTTATTTATCTTTATTTGATAGAATATAAAATTAATAGTTAAGGTGACCGATTTCAGCTCCGACCCATGGTTTTCTCCGATGTGATGGGCAGGAGATGAAGGTGGTACGATAGCACTACATTGAGCAGAAGGTCTTCAGTGCTCTGTGGAGCAGATCTGTAGACTTACCTGTGTATCATAGGCAAGGACATTAAAACAAAGAACTTCAAAGCTATTCAAAGTTTTTCTCTGACATATGCCGAAAACCATAGCTACAGAAATCCCAGAAAAAGTAGGAACACTTCTAAGTTTTACTTTTTTTAAATCATTGTTGTTGAAAGGAAATACGATTTTGCGAGGTTGCTTTAATTATCTGTTAATTATAAAATGTTATTTTATTTTGTAGCATTGGTGGCCTTATATTAGACACTACGGTATCGGATCCTAACTTGGTTGGCATTGTTGTTTACACTCCAGTCATTAACGGTGAGTTTTCCTAAATGGCTACTTTTCAGAAACGGTCTTTTTTCCATATAAATGTGTTTATTGTGTATTGATACCTAGAAAAAGATGCATTAGTAGCACAGAAGAATACCAAAGTGCATATGGACGTATAATTGCCGGCATAAACGAAGTATGAACACTGGTCAGAAAATTCAACATTAACCTCCCTCTTTCCACCCCTCCCCCCCGGGACACAACATTCCAAACCCAGACAACAGTCTGCCAATAATCTGATACCGGAAATGAAAACCGGTCTATTACCTCACCTCTGTGCAACCCCTTGAGCCCCCATTCCCGATGGTGTTGCTCTGTGTTGTTCCCTATCATCAGCCGGTATCTCTGGGGAGTAGTGGGACAGCCAACTGCCCCAAACCCAAACCTTTGGGAACTTACTGGGGCAACCCCTGCAGGCATATGTAACTTTTTCGACCATAATGTGCTACAGATTTCAGATTTATTGCTCGATTTATAAAAACCATTGCAATATAAAAACAACATACTACAAATATAAAATTAACACTTGATAAAAAAGCTAAACAGCTAGAAATCATTTCTAACCAAAATAAATGCTTGAGTTCAATCTTTAAGAACTAACCTGCAGCAATTTTTCCCAGTCCCCTTTGTTCAATTTCTTACATAGCAGTTGTAAAAAGTTTACCCCCTTACAGCAAAATGAGACTGACTCGCCCTTGAGCCAGATGATTACCGCCAGTCTACATGAACAGATATTACTGGCTATAAAATCATGTTTTAACAATTTTCTTCTTTCCAGACCTAAAGCGGGACAAATACAAAAGGCATGCAGCAAAGATTTTTCATTATAGCCGCATAGGCGGCAGTTTTGGTTGATATGCTAGCCTTTCCAGGAGGGACGATCTTCTTTGGTGTCGAAGAAACCCATACGGTAGAACAGGAATTGATGTTTGGTGTGAGCAGAAAAGTGGACGGCCAAGTACCTCTGTGGGGACAGTGTCCAGTAGGACCCCAGGACTGCCCCGGCATGCCATCTTTTGTCCAGAATGGCTTTATCTATGATGAGCGAGCGAACAGTAATGTTAACTAATCTGTTAAATTCGGTCTTCCCAATGTTACGTTTCCAGACTTCTTCCATTCCAAGGTTAATGATAACCTGGCTTAGGTAGCTTCCCCATGTTCCTTTCATATTACCAAGTTGCTGCGCCTGCACTTCTTGCCAGCAGGAGTAGAGTATGGTAGAATCCTCTGCAGCATGCAACTTCCATGATATTTTGAGGAAGGCGCCCTGTCGCTGGAAACTTTGATTTTTTTAAGCCCATCTGCAGTCTAACCTGCGCCGGGGAGGCACTCTTCGGGATTTAAAAAAAGCCTTGTATGTTTTAACCTGACTGTTATTCAGAGTATCAATCTCACGGCCCTTCAATATTTCTGACCTGTAGGAGATGGCTGGAAGCAGCTGTGCAGGCATGATTTTTAATAAATGTGACCAGTTTTGAGCAGGTTAAAGCTATATGTTATTGAGTTGGCCTTTGCCTTGATTGACTGTAATTGGCGTTTCCATTTCAGGTGTGGTTCAAGATGGACTCCTAGATATTTGTATGACTGCCCAATCTCCACTTTTTTCTTTCCCAGGAAACAATTGATTTGTTTATAATTTGCCCCAAGGAATCTTATCAGTTTCGTTTTTTCCAGATTAATTTCTAGACCTTGCTCGGCCATGAAGATGTTAAGTGCTGATAAAATTTGTTGCAAACCTTGGGGGGTATGGCTCAGCAGGATGATGCCACCTGCATATTGTAAGAACCCAATTTTCTTTGAACCCAGTGCCGAGGGAAGACTATTCACTTGTGCTAACATGCCAGCAAGGTCTGTCAGGTATAGATTAAAGAGAATTGGTGCCAGAACACAACCTTGCTTTAGGCCAGATTTTGTGGGTATTCTATTTGTTAGTCTTGAAAAGTCTCTGATTGTAATCTGGAGCCAAGTATCTGTGTAGAGATCTATACTGGCCCTCAGTAGGTTGTTGGGAATGCCCTATTTAGCCAGCTTAGCCCACAACCTTTCCCTGGGAACCCAGTCAAAGGCCGATTTGAGGTCAATAAAACAAGCTTAGAGGCCCAGCTTCTTGCGACTGGCTTTTTCCACTGTAAGGGAAAGTGAATTAAATTTGGGGACATTCCCATGCCTGCCCTGAATCCTGTTTGAAACCTTGGGAGTAGCTTGTTTTCATCAGCCCAGGCTTGAAGATGCTGCAGCAAACATAAGCCGTATAGCTTGGCTTCTACATCAGTGAGGGCTATCAGCCTATAATTTGAAGGGAGGGTGGGGTTTCCACTTTTATAGACGGTAAGTATTATACTGCCTCTCCAGGATTCTGAGATCCAGTTAAAGTGGGCAATATAGTTGAAGAGTAGCAGAAAGTATTGTGCCCAATATACTGGGTCAGCTTTGAAGATTGCATTCGGAAGTCCATTTGGTCCAGCTGCCCCTTCAGACTTCAATTTCTTAATCAGACCGACTAGTTGCTCTAGCTTCCAAACTTGCTTTTGATCCTCCTTTTCGGCGGTGTCTAAGATCCTTCCCTCGGCTTGGAGATTTAGTAATTGATTATTGCTTGCCGATGGTTCACTGTGGGAAGAAGCCTGGCTCCGCCTTTTGACGGCTTATTTGTCAGCCCATACAGACTACTGACATTGGTCACCCAGGCTGCTTGAGTTATCCCACAGTTGTGATGTCTGCTTTTCCCTACTGTCAGATCGTTCACCAACCCCCAAAAGAGCTTGCTGTTTGACATTCGGCTTGCCCATAATAATTTGGACCATGCATGTTCCTGATATCTTCTTTTTGCAGCTCAACAATTGAAACAATAATTTTTTTCAGTATCCATAAAATGTGATTTTCTTCGCCTTCTCCCCGTTGGATCGCTTTTACCAATTTCCTGGTTTGGCGCACAATTTGTCATTTCTGGCTGCGCAAATCTTTGTTGAACCAAGGTTGACAAACACGGCCCCTGTTGTGTACGTAGAATGATCCCTGGAAGTTTGAGTTAGAGGTGGCCGGAAATTTTGCCAACAAGCAGCGACATAGCACGGCCAAGTCTTTGTTCCAAACCACATTGAGGGTCAGCTCCTTTTGTTGCATATCCGCAAGTGTTTTTCTTTCTACCAGGGCTCCAGCCAACAGGAACACCTCGTCCATCACTGATGCTCTCCCTTTCTCACACCATTTCAATCTCTTAAGATGAAACAACTCTGGAGGATTTATTAAATCATTCGATGGCTGTAGCAACTCTGGTTTATATGCTAGTTCCAATGTTTGTGGAAAATGTTCGTTCTCTACTCTGTATTTAATTTGAAAATTCTTTACTAGTGCCCTTGCAGAGGAATTTATGAAGGTGTAATCAATGGTTGAACTTTTTTTTCCCACTTACAAAGGTAATAGATGCCGGAAAGTCCTTTTCACTGTTTCCCTTTAGTAAGGACATACCTAGTTTCTCTAGCTGATGTCTGTGGGTACTTGCAGCTTGGTTCTTTGCATTTCCTCCTTTTGGGGACAATAGATTAAGATTGAAATCACCACTAACAATGAGAGTGGTCTCCTGGTATTGTCTCAGTATGGTTTTGATAAATTCACCCAGAGTTTCCAATTTACCGCCCCTAAGAGCTTTTTTTTGGGTGATTATACACATTTATAAGGATTAGATTTAGTTGGCTGCACTGTGGTCTGCCTCTTATGATCTTGGTTGCCTGGATCCAATTTGACTCTATATCGATTGAGGTTTTCTGCATATGAAGGCCGTGGAAATCAGGGTCAACAGGCCTCCCATTGCGTGGCCATATTTGCTATTGGACACTGCTGGAATGTATGAGGTGTCGTACCCGGACACCGCAATCAACTCTGTGACCAGGAATAGGAGAATATTGTGTTCCTGAAAAAAGGATTGTACTTCTTGATCATGTAAAAGCGTTTGAATACCATTGACGTTCCATGAACAAATTTTGACATGTGGACTAACTGCACCCTAATTCCTGACCTTTTGACTGCTGTCGGGGACATTTTTGCAAAGGATAAGGGAGAGATTCTTTGGAGGCCCAGAATATGTGGCCTATTCCTGTTTTGCCATTGTGTTTCACAACTGATAAGTTTCCCCTTGCCAAAGGGATTGTATCTACCCCTATCGCCCCTCTTAACACTGATTTATAACAGTTCCTGGGGGCCCGCAGTGGGCCTGGGTAGCGTGGATGATTTATTTGACGTAGTTCAATGCCCAAATGTGAATGTCCATGCCCCTTTTCCACTCCAGTAGGGTCGAGCATTGCCCAGCACCCCAGTGTTGAGCCAAGCCCCCTTTTGCCATCAGTTACAGACTACAAAACTTAAGCTTAGACCTAGGAAGGTCAGCATCGTTGGGGATCACTAGGAGAATAAACTTGGGTTCAAGAGGGATAGGTTCACCCAGGACTTTGCCAAGTTCTTCAGTGATCTTCCAATACCCCTGAATGTGCGGGCAGTCCCATAATTTGTGCAAGAAGGTTCCCTCTGCACACTACAGCACAGACAGCAAAGGGGCCCTCCCCATCGCATGCTATCTTTTCGTATCATAATATACCCTGGGGAGGATTTTAAATTACTTTCACAAACTCTGGGTGTATTCACAGGTAATCAGCGCTCAGAGATAATATACAAATCTTAAATATGACAAGTATTTTCAAGCGATGCACCTAAATGGGAAGAAACACCCACCTTCCCTTCATACAGTGCTAAGATTGAAATAACAAACACATTTTTAGGGCACATGCCCCTACCACAAAAAAGTCCTTAAGCAATGAATATCTTTGTGAGGAACTTTTGTTCACCAATCAATTCCTTCCACAGAATGTCCTTGACCAGTTTATTTCTACATAAGGAAATTTTATTTCAAAACAAATCCTTTCTTTTGCAGGATCATCAATACTTAAATCTTCTAATGGTAGATTTCCAATTGGTCAGTCTGGGATTAACGCTATGACTTCATCAGGGCTGAAAACAATGCACATAAGCCTTTGTTTATAAGGTATTCATTAAAACATCTACTATACCACCACCACCATATCACCTAGTGGCAAGAAGTGGAAAACCAATTCACAAAAATAACCCTTCAACATCCAATTTATGTCATTATTATTGTGCAAAAAGGGTGCAGTTACACTAGGACCACATATTAAATATTTTACAACCACCAAGAATGTAGTACAAATCATGGGCCATATGTATCAGAGGGTTTTGCCCATTCTGTGTCAATGGGAAAATGTGTTCATACATATGGCCCCATAGTCCTACACAAGCTTGTGGAGTCAAAGAATGAACTTCCGTGTGTAAAATGCATGCAAAATCAGTCCATACCTGCTATTTCAATGTAAATGTACCACTCATTAGATTGAGAATGTTACTATAGCTACCAATCATCATCCAAAATATATTGCATTGTTCCGAACCTGCAGGACAACCCACAATTTGAAAAGGCATCTAAATCAACAAACTTAAACGTATCTTCAAAAGCAGACACGTACCCTATGTTATTAGTGTACCTAATAACCCAGCACTCATACCTCCTCCATGTGTAATGCAGCATCCATATTGAATATGTAATATAAATTACATTACTGGGTTTTAAATTTAACTTCCAGAGGGTTTTCAGTCCCAAAATCTTTTGTGGAGTATGATCACACGTTGAACCTCAAGATCGACTCTATCTCATGACAACACTACATTTGTTATTACAAATAGTTACTATCACGTTCACTAGAACGTGTTGTCTAGTGTTGATGAACAGCACTGTGAAACCGCCACTAAACTGGAGAAATTAGGACCAAGAATTAATAATAAGTAGAGAGTAACAATCTTGTAGCCCTAAAACCATAAAACACTGTGGGCTTCATTGAGTTATGAAAGCTGAAATGTTCTATCGTAATTAGTGATTAACTCATGTCTGTTCTTTTCAAATGTGTTCTTGAGCTGGGCAAGTGGCGGCAGTGATAGCGATTGAGTCGCATATGTGTTGTGTTTATGTTTTATTTGCTGACTACAAGATGTGGATGCGTTGTGAAGGGCAGCGTTGCCTGCGGATGCCAGTGATTGACACACCCCTTGAGCGCATGTGCACGGAAGTAGGAGCAAGTGTGACATACATTACTTTCAGTACTCTGGACTTCCTAATATCTGTTGTATTTGAGGTCAAGGGCTTCATACAGATAAGACTGAAGCCATGTTACACAGTCTATCTTTCAGAACCCACAATGATCATAGTCCATGCCCAAGTGAGGGCAAATCACAGTACTATCCTTATTCCTAAAGCATATTATACCAAACCTACTCCAAGTGATGAATGTTGCCAAGATAATTTTGAAATTTGCAGATATTAATTACAGACATCTGATGATGATGATAAAACCCTGCCATTGACTATTGACTGTGTTGCTCAGATAGACTTTATATTTGCTGCCCGCTGAGAATCATATGGCTCAAGTCTGCCTATGTTCTACCAGGCATGTGGGCAAAAAACAGGTTGAAAAGAATATTTTTTAATTTTGAATGTATTTACTCACATAAGTACATTTTGAACAAACGTGTTTTACTTAGCAACAAAGCTGGATACGCAAGTAGTGGTTAATTGGTAGTAACGTAATGAGAACTGAAAACAGTATTTTCCTGTACGGTTACTCCATTGATGGTACCAGGGAGGCATAGACAGACAAAACAGCTAACATGGATTCCTAGAGATATACAATACAGTTTCATAGCCTCCCTTTATGCAAAGTTTACATTTTTACTTGTTGATTAAACAACCCTTCTGACCAGGAATACAGTGTATATTATCATAGCAGAGCATAAGGACATTTGCAGCAGAGTGGTAATTAGTATAGCCAATGAAGGTAATTGGCGTGGAGTAGTGCAAAACATAAAATATTTATTGAATTGGATATATGGCCATGAATATTCAATTTACTGGTGGCAGGAGCCATGGTGAGGTGAAGGGTGGGCATAGAGTTTAAGCAGCGTATGTCCCAAAGATGGAAGAGAAGGACCTGGAGGAAGGACTTTAGCGTAGACTCGTATCCTTCAGTAAGGCGATCACTGAGAATGGTGGGCAAGTTTAGGGATCACGCTTATGGACGGAGATGTGGCTGAGGTTTGCTGAATGCAGTGCTTGTGTTGGAATATAGCAAGAGAGTTTCCCTAAGAGATAAGGAGTGAGAGGCCCAGTACAGTCTTGAAGGCCAGCAGACTTGATGGATATGGGGAAAAGAGGTGACTGTCCAAGATGTTGAAAAGTGTGATAGTGGCAAAGATGAGGCAGTAGAGTGAGCACTGCAGGAGGCTCACCAAAGATGATGAGGACAGAAAGGAGGTAAGTTTTTTTGATGTTCAAGAGTTGGAAATTTGTGGCGGTAGAGATGATTATAAAAAAACACCAGCCTTATTTAGCAGTTCAGTGCCAAGATTGCTTTTACCGAGAAAGGGGAAAAACATACTTCAGGGGAAAGAGATGGAGGAAGTCAGAGGGAAGGGTAAAGAAGATGCTGGGTAATAGATTATTGCAGCCTTGAAGCATTGTAGGTACAGGAAGGACAGGACCATCCTTTATCTGATGACTGTTTGTCAGATGGAAAGTGTTGGTTGGAGGTGAAGGAAGAGTCTAAGAAATACATTTGATTGTCGTGACAAAGTGGTGCAGAGGAGATGTGACTATCTAAAAGAGGGAATAATGTAACCAGCAGAGGTTTTGAAGAATGAGAAAATAAAGTTCTGAGAAATTAGCTTTCAGGACATCCACTGATGGTGTGTCAGTGGATGAGGAGTTCAAAGAGGACTAGAGGACTGAGAAGGAGTGCTGGGTCACTGATGCGAAGGATGGAGAGAGTAGTTAATGTTTGTTGGATTCTCAAGGATGTTAAACCCTGAAGATAACCCAAGAAGGATAAGGATACTGGTAAGAGGAGTCGTTATGTTGAAATTAAACGTGTGTGAAGGCAGTCCCTGGAGTGGAATTGCTTAAGTGTAGATCATAGAGGGATTGATATGCAAGAGTTGCTAAGGTGAGTGTGACTTGCTTAAAAACTAGACGTAAATCTGTTATAGGGAAGAAAGGGAGTTGTGAAACAGGACCAAATTAGTGGGTGTAGGGCTATGTATTTCTTGAGCAGTCAAATTATTGAATAAAATCGAAAACATATAGAGCTGGTGAACAAAGAAGGAAGGGAATTAAGTATTACTTTTGCTAGGACTTAATGTTTTATGTAATAAGGGTTAAGGAGGCTCAGGAGGGGTAACATCACATCATAGTATGAGGATGCATTTGGACGGGTGAATGAGGCAAAGTAGGTATAGTAACCAAGTTTTAGATGGAGAGTAAAGGGGTGAGGAAGATGTATGGAGTGCACCAGGGGAATCTGATAAGGCTGATATTTGAGGGGATGTGGGGGCTATAGTTGTTAACCAGTAGACTGGGCTCAGTTGATGGGATATAGGTGGGTTATAAGAGTTTTGTCTTGGATGCTGGAGCTGTTTCTGAGGTGATTGGACCTTGATAATACGAAGCTTGACTCAGGGAAGTGGACAGGTTATTTAGGGTTGCAGTTCATCTGCTTGCATAAGAAAGGCTTGCACAGTGAGCCTCTGACACAAGCAGTCTCACAAATGTAGCCTGACATGTATAGAGGCACATATAGCTGTTATATTTGAAAAGTCTCCAGTGCAAGCACATTCTCCTCACAGACGCAGAGTCCCGCCCAGCCTCTCTCACACAGAGCTTCATTGAGATGCATGCTATTACACAGGCATAATTTCTGACACTATCAGAGAGATTTTCAGAAACACAATTAATGTAGCAGATGATGCCACTTTGCAAAATGTGACCCATTCCTGCTGGTTTGTCACAATGACAGAGCTAACTTGTGAGTAATTAAATTCTAACCATAGTGGACTTTCAGAGGCACTGAAGTTTTGGCAGCTGAACCAATATCATCCATATCGTTTTTTTATTAAACTTTGTATTAAGTTTCCATTTTTGTAACACAACATTGACATTGGTTTTTCACAGGATCCTTACCCATCCACTCTCACTCCCCCCCTAGCAATGAGGAATGACTTGACATATCACTAAGGGCTTTAACCACATTCTCCGTCTCCAGTATTCTCTTTTACATCCTCATCCCATATTTTAGCGTATTTTCTAGGGCAGCCTCTGCCCTCATAGGCTTGCCTTTCAACTAACATACACCAGTCTGTGACTTTATCCACTTATTCAAGTCTGGTGGGTGTGGAAAACCCCGCTGGTTGGCAATGTTTCTTTTTGCTGTCATCAAGCCAAAGGGTTAAGAATTTTGGGGTATTTTGAAGGATCTCCCTCCCCGAGATATTCAACATGGTGGCCCCATGCATAGCCAGCATTTGTTGACCTGTGAACTGGCTCAGGCATGCATAGTCTCCTCCCACCCACCTCCAAATGGGTCCCAGAGAGGAGTACTCCCAGAGCAGGTGGAAAAAGATGCTCCTCTGGCCACAGGCTCTTAGGCATATGTTCAACATCACTCGCCCCATTTTAAACAGAATGACCCTTATATAGTAGGACCTATGTAATTTGTGGAGTTGCACTGGCCTGAACCCTGCTTGGGTTGCAACCTCCACCGCAGATCTCTGTGCTTCCCCCTTCCTCATCATGCTCACTTAGATCATCCTCACAGGCCATTTTTTGTTGGGTCAGTGGGTCAGGGAAGTTGTTGAAAATGTTCCTGTATGTGACAGAAATGGCCTGTGTGATTAGAGGCTAACTGAGCAACCTATCCTCCAGTGGTAATGGATCGTTAATCTCGGTGGGTTCTTGTACATGTGTGTGCAGTGCATGTCTAATCTGGAGGCATCCAAAGGCCTCTGCTTGCTAGTTCATATTCCTCATGTAGAGTCATCCACAGGATCATTGCCCCTTCTCTCCACACATCCTCCAGTGTACTGATTCTAATGTTGTCCCACCTAGCAAAGCCAGCGAGACCCCTCTCACCACTGCCAAGGTTATGACCACTCTGATGTGGCTTGGAAGTCCCCCTTAAGGCTTTGAACTGTACATGGCAGCCAGATATTGTTTCTCCCCCATTGCCCTTCTGTTGGCCCTCAGTGATGGCTCCTCCTTGGCGGGAAATGTCCATTAATAAATCAATTATCAGCGTGGCCCAATTACTCTTTCATGTATCTGGGAGTGTAATACCCCATCATTGACACCCCTTATAAGTTTGGTTATGGGCAACCTTTGCCACCTCCCCATTCCACAGGAGAAGCCAAAGCTCAGCCTTCACCCTCCCAAAAAACTCCTGAGAGATCCTGAATGGGGTGTTTTGGAGTACATATAGCATTTTATGGAGGATAATCATCATGGACAGAGCTGCGCAACTAAGTAGGGCCCAATGGGAGCATCTCTGCTGTTTTGCATCCTTTTTAAACTGGTCTAATAGAGAAAAGAATTGCTTTCAAGACTGTTCTGGGACCTTGGCGATATATATGCCACGATATTTTGAGCCCTCTTGTCTATCACAATCTTATGGAAGTGGGCATAGTGACTACTCTACTTAGTAAGTGGATGCAACCAGGATTTCCCCCATTTAATTCAGTATCCTGAGTAGTTGCCAAACATTTGAAAGATGTGCAGAATTCTATGGATTGTTTCATCAGGTTTTCCTGTGCAGAGGAGGATATCAACAGTGATATATGCTCATCCCATCCCTCCTCCCATCCCAAGCCATGCACCAATTGGTCCTCCCTAACCCAGCCGGCAAGGGGCTCTAAAGCCAGGGTGAAAGGCATAGGGAAGAATGGGCAGCTCTGCTGGGTCCCTCTTTGGAGTAGAAGTGGGTCTGACTAGAACCCATTTACCCCAACTATGGTCCCAGGCTAATGTTACAACAGTTTCACCCATTTGATGTAGTTGAGCAGATACCAACCCTTTCTAACACCCCTCTCTCCCCCCCACCCACAAATATAGGATCCCTCCATGGGGTCAAACGTCTTTACGGCATCCAAAGACATGAAAAATGTTGGTTCATATACTCCCTCCATGCTTTCTATATGGCCAACCAGGTGCCTCATATTCAATCTCATTCCCTTATGTGGTATGAACCCTGACTCATCTAGGTGTACCAAGTTTGTGATCACCCCCCTGAGACAGTGCCTAGACTTGTGGCCAGAGCTTAGCTTTGCTCTCCATGTCAAGCAGCAAAATGGGCCAAAGGAGGCACACTCGCTGGTGACTTGCCCTCTTTCAATATTGCTATTATTGTGGCCTTATGCTGATCTCTAGGCAATACCCTGTCCCCTTTTGCTTCCTGGAACAGCCTGTGCATATGTGGTGCCAATGTAGCAGCCATTCCCTTTTAGAGTTCTATAGGTAGGCTGTTAGGTCCAGGCACCTTCCCTTACTACACTTCCTTTATTGCCCCAATTATCTCTA
Organism: Pleurodeles waltl; assembly: GCF_031143425.1. NCBI lineage: Eukaryota > Metazoa > Chordata > Amphibia > Caudata > Salamandridae > Pleurodeles > Pleurodeles waltl. Next base: position 602,057,631 of record NC_090442.1, on the reverse strand, counting down.
CCACACTACTATCTTTATCTGACTCCTGTGCGTTTTCTCTCTAGAGTACTGGAACCATAATGTCTTGGAGAAACTCCTGAATCTGTCTTTGGTTCTTGCCACCCAAGCAGCTATTTAACTCATCATAAAATCTCAGAAACTCTGCTGTAATCTGCATATCCCCCCTGATCCGACTCTCATGGCCTGCAATGACTTCCTGCACCCACTTCCTTTCCCACCCTCTCTTGCTTACCCATACCAAGAGCCACTGTACTTAGTTTACCTCTTCGTAAAGCCTGCACTGGTTGGTAATGCACAATGCCCTCTAGGGACTGAATATATAGTTACACTGCAATGCTCTCTGCTCTTTTCTTTTCATGTGGTTATGCCCTCTTGTGGCTGGCTATATGGTTACATGACCATGTTTCTTCCGAATGCTTTTTTTCTTCTGGTGCCCTCTAGTTTCTTTTGACTCTGCTTGTGAAGCTGGAGGGAGATTCTTTTTTATTTATTTATAGAGCGCAAACTCGACCAGAAGATTGGAGTGCTTTACATAAGCACTGGTTACATTTGCAGTCCCATTCCTAAATTCTTCTAAAATTTAGCAGTTGGAAAATACACAAACTGGTGCCTTTTAAATAGAAAAATCACAAGGAAAACCCTCAGTCCGGCTCTCCCTGATACAGTGGGAGAGCTGATACTACAATATTCACTGCACTCTGGAAACTCGACCCATAATGCTTTGCATGCCATTTTTTTACAATTTTTTTTACCCATCACTCAGCCTGTGGTGGCCCTAGGACAATGAGACCACCACCAAAATGCTCAGCATGACTCTTTCTGTCCATCTCATCTTCTGGGTTCTTTATACTAGGTTGGGAGGTCCCAAAATCATAACCTCTTCCACCAGTCTATGACTTTTTCAGCTTTCCAATGGCTGGAGTGTTTGCTTTACAGCTTGAAGTAGTTTGTGTTATATGGTCCTTGTTTGTAATAATATTCCATCTGGCCTGCTAGTCCTGAAAATGTGTAATGCACTATGCCCTCTAAGGGCTAAATAAATGGTTACACTACAATGCTCTCCGCTCTTCTCTTTTCATGTGGTTATGCTCTATAGGAGCTGACTATATGGCTACACGACCATGTTTCTTCCAAATGCTATTTTGTATTGTGGTGCCCTTTAGAGGATGTTCTGACCATTACAGTCTAATGCCAAGTGTATGAATGAATGCACAAACACAGTTTATTTTTGATAAAGTTTTAACGTGCTGCATGGCTAAATACTTATAAGGTCCCAAACACAGTTTATTTCTGGTTAAGGTTTAATGTGCTGCATGGCTAAATACTTAAAATGTCCCACAGGCGAGACAATTTGGCTATGCCAGTGTTTGTTCCTTGTGCGTACAGTAAGTGAAATAAGAGAGACAAACACTTTTTACATACAATATACTTTTACATTAAAAAAAGAAAGCAAAGAAAAGATGCAATGGTAAGTGAAACTAGTGAAACTAACACGACATGCACAGTGTTTTTGGCTAACAAAGAAAGTTGCGATTGCTTAAATGTTCTGTTGTCTTGGAATCAATGGGCAGATATTTTTCATTGAACTGAAACAGTAGCTTGATACTTGTAAATATTCACTAAGCAAGACTTCATGTGTCTTTTAGGCATTGGTGGAAATCTCGTTGCTATTCAAGCCAGCAGGATTTCTACATATCTCCATTTACATAATATTCCAGGAGAGCTGCCAGAGGAGGCAAAAGGTTGCTATCATCCATGCAAAACATTTTATGGAACAGGTATACATTTTGTTATTTTAGTTGTGGAATTATAGAGTCCATATCTTATTTACTCTTTATTTCACCTTGATGTATCTTGAATGTTCCACCAGAAATGCACATTTGAAAATATATTAAGGGAGAAAGTATACAGCTTAGATGTGTACTAAGTAGAGTTGCTGTATTATGGCTGCCAGCACCCCGTCATAATTTCTACAATGCTGCCTGAAAAACATTAACACGTCAAACTCCTTTGCACGCAGTAAAATATAAATGTTTGCTCCTTTTGAAGAATCCACCATGGACAACAGTGAGAAATTGGAGAAATTGTAGTAATATGTATTCTGTTCCAGGGGATACTCACCAAAGTAATAAGCACTGAATTGTTCCACTTAATGCCGGATCCCAGAGCTCATTGCAAATAAATAAATAAATACATTTGCGTACACATATATAGTGCGTATGTGTGTGTACAAGCTCTTTTTATAGCTATATACATTCTCTGGAAAAAAACAAATGTTACCACAACATTGCAGTTAGGTTCTGAATTACTATACGTTAACCCAACTACTTGCAGGAGCAATATTTTAATTTGTTTCCCTGCACGCATATTTGAAACAAATGAAAACTATGCTTTCTGCAAGCAGGAGCTGTTTGACAGCTCCCCCTTGCAAAAAGTGGAGTTAAGTTTGCTTTTGCTGTTAGCTCCCATCAAACGAAAAGTTGCAAGAACCGGCCCTGGGAGTGTGTCCCCAGGGCCATCTGTGGGTTCCCCACCAATGTTTAATTTGGCCCCGGGGGAGGTGGTGGTCCCCGGGGCTGGGAGTCCGCAACAAACCCCCTTCATTACGAGACCATTGTGTGCTTCTCCTTCACAGAGGTCTCGAGCCGATTGGCTCCATGACCTTAAAAGGAGAACACTTCCACGTCCATCAGACTCAGGGCATGCTCACCCACCTAAGAAGTAACGCCTGTTCCTAAGGAAACACAATGGAAAAGCAGATCAGGTACTAGATCTAGATCTAGCTCTAGATCACTGAGAAGTTCTTGTTCCCCTCCAAGGCGTCATAGATGCTGGATTGAAAGATTAAGTTCCATCAGTATATCTAGAAAATGTGGCCTTTCCCTTCTGGTTCATTGTACACTTTAACTGCTCCCCCATCAGGGACCACTCACCAACTGTATCCGACTCCTCTCCGGCAAGAATATTGACGGTTAATGACATCAATACCTGTATTAGTACAGGAACAAAGAAGCTCAACATTCCTAACCCGACTCCTGCCACGACTACATCAGTGATTTCAAAAATTCTGCATTATAGGACATGATCTAGAGCCCTATTGCCCTTGGTTACAGGTCTTTTGGAACTTGCATTGCAATTATTCATGTCACCACCTTCTGCACGATCTGCTCCTACCATGCTTCTGAAAAAATATTAATCACCAGATCAAGACCCTCTCTTCCTTAGATCTTATCCACCTCTGGACTCTGTTATCATATCTGCAGCATAGAAATCTCATAACGTTGCACCTTCCTCCACAGTTCCTCCAGATAAAGAGTGCAAATGAATACATACAGTAGGAAGAAAAATGTGTGGCATAACTGTCATGAGCAAGAAAACAGTAAGTGTTACAGCCTTGTTAGGTTGCTAAGATAGATCCTTCTGGGACACTTCACAGTGGTTTACAGAAAAGCTGCCAACTGGTGACAGACCGGATTTTCAAGAAATCCTTCAAGAAGGAATGGTGGTGCTCAAACAAGTTATAAGCGCGGCAGCAGATTCCTCAGACTTATCTGCTCTTGCAGATTCCTCAGACTTATCTGCTCTTGGGTATTTTTGCAGGATTTAGACATGCTTGATTGAGGCTTACACAATTAACCCCTGAAGCCCAACAGAGAATTCTTAATCTTCCATTTTCAGACAATTTCACTTTCAGCTCTCCTGCAGATAATAGGATGGCTCTAATGAAGACTAAAATGGATACTCTAAAGGTAGTAGGTCCCAAGAAGAGGAAGAAATTCAAGCTCTGAAATAAGCATTATGATAGTAGGTATTTGCCACAGAGGGTTCAAGACCCTCAACGGCAATCGCAACATCAGCAACAACACCAAAGGCAGTCTTACCACAAGAGAGGCTTTGAAAGGCAGTGGAGGCCAATAGCCATCAGTCACCTAGGTAAGCCTCCACAAAATCAATGAGACTTTATTTCTCCTGCCTCCATTAGTCACTCTGGTGGGAGGAAGTATCTCAAACCATCTGTAGAATATAACAGAAATTGGATATTCTCTCAAGTTCAAGTTTCCTCTACCTAGTGTACCACCAAATAAATCTTTACAACACAATCAAGACTTGCTTTGAGAGGAAGCGAACATCTTATTTCAAAAGAATGTGGTGGAGGAAGTGCCTTCTTACAAAAAAGGAATTGAAATTTTCTGGTACAAAAAAAGGACCAGAGCAAGAATTCAAATGCATTCTCAATCCTATCCAAGAATAACAAACAAATAGATAAACAACGAAAAGTTCACAATTTTGGCTTTGCACCAGATCTAGCCCCAGTTAACTCACAGGGACTGAATGCGAACAGTAGGTCTACAAGTTTGTATTTCCACATCTCGATCATAAAGAAGCACATTAAGGGCCTCATTCTGAGGCCGGCGGGCGGCGGTCGACGGCCGCCTGGCGGGAACCGCCATATTGCCGCTCTGCGGTCGAAAGACCGCGGAGGCCATTCTGGCTTTCCCGCTGGGCTGGCTGGCGACCGCCAGAAGGCCGCCCGCCAGCCCAGCGGGAAACCCCTTCCCACGAGGAAGCCGGCTCCGAATGGAGCCGGCGGAGTGGGAAAGGTGCGACGGGTGCAGTTGCACCCGTCGCGAATTTCAGTGTCTGCTAAGCAGACACTGAAATTCTTTGTGGGGCCCTCTTACGGGGGCCCCTGCAGTGCCCATGCCACTGGCATGGGCACTGCAGGGGCCCCCAGGGGCCCCACGACACCCCATACCGCCATCCTGTTCCTGGCGGGCGAACCGCAAGGAACAGGATGGCGGTATGGGGTGTCGGAATCCCCATGGCGGCGCAGCAAGCTGCGCCGCCATGGAGGATTCATGAGGGCAGCGGAAAACCGGCGGGAGACCGCCGGTTTTCCTGTTCTGACCGCGGCCAAACCGCCGCGGTCAGAATGCCCTGCGGAGCACCGCCAGCCTGTTGGCGGTGCTCCCGCCGACCCCGGCCCCGGCGGAATGACCCCCTAAGTTCCTAAGATTGGTGGTAGGGAAAGGCCACTACCAATTCAAAATCCTACCGTTCAGCCTAAAGGCAGCCCCTTACATTTTCTCAAAGTGCATGGCAGTAGTAGCTGCTTATCTCAGCAAGTTAAAGATCTTAGTCTTCCCATACCTTGATTGGTTACTAAAAGCATAATCTCTGGATATGATTAGGAAAGCCTTCGAACAAGCAGTGGACATCTTACAAAGGCTGGAGTTAACAAAATCAACTTTCAGAAGTCAACAATTACTCCATTGCAAAAGACTTACTGCTTGGGAGAAACATTAGATACCACTGTGGCAAAAGTCTATCCTTTGGAGGAAAGTCTCAAATTTGTCTGACAGAAATGCCACTGTCTGAAGCAAACTCTCCATCCAACTACTTGTCCGATTTCTTCATTACTAGGGTCAACGGTATTGTGCATCTTTCTAAATCTGAATGTTAGACACCATATGAGGCCACTACAGCAATGCCTAGGAGATCAGTGGAACCAGAAATTGGGAAGTTGAGAGAACAAGTTAACATCTCAAGTAGCACTCCAATCATTTCCCTTGGTGGTCATAAGAAACCAGTCTCCTAAAGGGGTATCTTTTTATCAGGACATTCTATCACAGATCTTAGTGACAGACGCATCATTACTAGGATGGGATTCTCAAATGGAAAATCTACAGATACAGGGAAGATTGTCATAGAGAGATAAGTCCCACCATATCCCCCTGTTGGAGTTGAGAGCTGACAATAGAGGGCTGAAATCACTCTTCCCAACTTTCGGGACGAGTACTAGGGGCGGCTCCTCTACAGTGGCAGAGGGACGTTGCCCCCCCGGCTGAGCTAGCAGATGAAAAATAAAACTATAGCTTGCTGTTGTTTTATTTTTCATCATTTTTCATCTGCTGGCTTAGCCAGCAGAGTGTACAGGGAGGGGTGGGGGGGGGTGCTGGGGCACATGAGGTTGGGGGGGGGGAGAGTGCACTTGTATGTTTGGCCGGCTGTCTGAGGCAGGCCAAACACACATGCCCACTTAGGTTTCTCCAACCCAGCTGTATACACAGCCAGGCTGTAGAAACTGCACAGACCCCAGGCTTGTGTCTGAGCAGCAGTGACTGCCACTCAGACCAATCTTGACGCTGCTTACATGCTATGTTTAGCATTTTAGCAGAGCTAAGATTGCTGGGGAGTCTGTGCTGGTGTTCCAGTAGATGCTGGGACACCACAAGAGGAGTGAGTCGGCAGGAGACTGCGGAGCAAGGTACGTGCTTTCTTTGTTCTTTTTTTAAAAAAAAATTGTTTCCCCTGCCCCCTACCTCTCTGCCCCCATTATCATATGTGGCGGCTGCCACTGACGAGTAGTTCACAGATCTTCTTCACTTATCGGAGAGACCACACATGAAGCTACTGTGCTGTCTCTTTACAAGTTTGGAGGCTAGACCCTACTTCCCAACCTACCAGAGAACTTAGTGGTTTGGCTTTTAGAATTCTTGCAGTATGACCATTTAACTCTTTTACAAGACTGTATGAACAAGAGGCGAAGAGGCCTTCCACTAAAGCATCATATGCATTTAAGTGGAAGAGATTCTGCATCTGATGTATATAGAATAACTATAACCCTATTAGATGACAGGAAGAGATGGTTAAACCATATCTTTTACACTTGGTAATGTCTGTCCTCTCCTTTACATCTATAAAGGCACACCTGGAAGTGATTAGTGCACATAGGAAATCGCCTTCAAAAACTTTTTATCTTTAAAATCCCAGTAGTGAAGGGCTTTTTAGAGGGTATCAAGAAGGTTTATCCTGCCATTCGGGCCCTTTCGCCACCATGGCAATTGACTATTGGGCTTTCAAGGTTGATGGGTCCTACCTTTGATCTTATACACAAGGCGACTCTGCAACACTTGTCATGAAAGACCACGTTTCTAGTAAATATAACTTTTGTGTGCAGAGTCTGTTAAATAAGACCCCAGTGTTGCCACAAGCCTAACACAGTTTATCATAAAAACGGAGTGGCAATGAGAAACATCGCTACTTGTCTTTCAACGGTGGTGTCAAATTTTCATGAGAGTCAAACCATTTCCTTGCCAACTTTCTTCGTGAACCCTTCCAACCCAGTGTAAAGGGCTCTTCACTCGCTGAATGTCAAAAGGTTTCTCAAATTCAGTTTAGACAAAACAAAAGAGATCAGACAGTGTGATAATCTGTTAGTAAACTATGGCCCACTAAATACTATCTTCCCATATCAGAGCAGTCCATTGTCATATGGATAATTTCTTGCATCACATTCTGTTACTAGTTAGCAAATAAACCCCTCCCTTGTAAGCCTAAGGCACAGTCAACTGGAGGGAAAGCAGCTACAAAACAGAGGTTTTTAAAGCTGCTACATGATCAGTAAATACTTTTACCAGACATTATTGACCGGATTTAGGCTCAAGTCCAAGTGGGCCAGGCTGAAGAATCGTTTTCGGTGATATTCAGAACTATTTTGTTTTTTCTTCCCGACTGTGAAAATTTATTGGGATAAACTTTCTATTCTATTCAGTGAGTATGACTATTGATGAGAATCCTATGGAAGAGAAGAAAAAGATTCTTATCTGCAATCCTAATTCCCTTAAAGGGGGATCCTCATCAAAGTCCCTCCCTCTTCCCTGGACAAGAGGTTAAACCAAAGGTTCTCATCTTCTCCCAGGATCATGTTATCTTTGAAAAAATGAACTGACCTAATTGTTATCTCTAGGGCATGATGGGACACTGGAGGAAGGATGGGACCCTCAAGGCACACTGAGAGTTTTACTGCTTTACATGTGCATCCTACCACTAAAATGACCTGCATTCCCTTCACTTTTCCTTTGTGAGTGATATTTCAAGGTACTATAGATATAGTGACAATTTTAATATCACTGGACATATTTTTTTAAATGAAAAATGAAATGTTACCTTCTTTAGGATGATGTCAATTTTGTATATATGTGCTTTCTGTCTACAAAAAAAGCTTGATGATTTATAGATATATATTTTGCAAAGTGCTCCGGGATCCTGCATGAGAATTGGGAAATTCAATGCCTATAACTTTGATGAGGATTCCCCTGGAACACAGGTAGATAACTAGTGAGAAGCTTTTCCTTATGTTTCACACGGCCTACAATTGACAGGTGCTTTTTTAGTCTTTCTGCAGACAACTTTAGCTGTGTGCCAGAACTCATGGGAATAGGTTTACATTGTACATTGAGCCTCTTTGGGTCAGCCTACACGAGCCATCAACTTATTTGGGTGAGCTGTCTTTAGCCACTCGCAAAGTGGGTTGGCTGTCACATTTGGTATCATCCCACTGCATTTAGCAGATGTTTACTTTTTGCAAGTGTTAAGTGTGGTTAATAGACAGAGCAGGCCTCCTGATCAGGATAAGATCAGAGGCATCTCAAGAGTCTCACTAGGTTGCTGTGTGTGCAATCCCCTGACAGCTGCTTTCAGAAACAGAGAACTTGTTAGCCAAAATTAACTGTATTTTTTGCCAAAAGCTATAATAAGGTGTTTATGTGAGGTTTAAAACAGTATTTTTCTTTGCCCCAGAAAACATCCACCAAGAGCTTTTTAACACACTACTAATGTTCTGGTAAAAGATGGCTGCTGCATCCAAAGCAGGGTCAAAACATTGCAGTTTATCTTTCTAATCTGCCAGAGCATGCATGCAGTGTAGCTCAGGCAGTGTACTCCCACATGCAATTTTAAACCCTGCCTGGGAAACCAAAGCATGGCATTACAATAGTCTTTGTTTACCCGGCACTCCTTATTACAAAACTCCAGTATTGTCCATTGTTAGCAACGTGGTCTCTAGTTGGCAGAGGTATGTCCTGTCCAAGTAGGGACCACATTTCTAGTCAAGGTAAGGTAGATACACATTTTAAATTAACCCATGCTCACCCTCTTCTAACTTGGCACAGTACAGGTAGGCTTAACTTAAGAGGCACTGTGTAAAGTATTTGTGCATTACACACACACACACACACACTCTCTAATACAATGAAAGCACCACAAAAAGAATCCATACAGGTTTAGAGAAATGCAGAATATTTATCTGAGTGAAACAAGACCAAAACGCCAAAACTCTAATCAGTAGAAGTCAAGATATTAATTTTTTAAGATAAAACTATAAATGGTGCTTAGAAGTCACTTGCCGTCAAAAGGTTCCAAAAGAGGTCCTTATTTATATTTAGGTGGTCAGGCATTGTCCAGCCAGGGCCACATAGTAAATACCTCAGTCACCCAGGTGGAGGTCCCTACCACCGAATTTATAAATGACCACCAAGCTGTCAGTCAACTATAAAGCATTGGCAGGAACCACCATCACTGTTGTTCCTGTCAATGCAATCTGCTGTTTGGTGCAGGGCGATATCAGCATGGCGCTACCCTGTACCAAACAATTCGATTGGCCCAGCACCTAGCCTATCTTCATGCAAAATGCTCAGTTGAAGGAACTAAACACTTGCTTGAAGAACCTCAAGGACCTGCACTCAGCCAGGCTCCAACATGCAGTCAAGACCATGACTTTCAAAGTGCTGTACATCATGCCCCTGAATTCCCCATTGGAAAAGGAGGGCCTTGGTCTACCGATGGCCACAACAATGCTCCATCATACTCCTCTTTGGCCCTTTAGCCTTAAGTTCTTACAGTCTCAGAAGATGTGAATATTGTCCTCAGATAACAAATTCTGGGTACCCAAAGACAGTTCTCTCTTTTTCTCTGGCAGCACCCTTGTTTAGTCTGTTTTGGTGATGAGTGCTTTTCTGAAGGGCAAGGTCTTGTCTCCTGACATGGTCAAACAGGCCAATTGTCTTGAGACGTAGGGCAAGAAGATTACCAACTATAGGCTGCATCTGTTGCACAAGTTCAGCACATATACCTCTTTGCTCACAGATAATGATCAGGAGAAGTATAAATTCATGCACAAGATGGGCAAGTAAGCAGTGGCAAAAAATTATATTAGAAGCCTCCGTTGATGCTGTGAATGACCACTGAGCCTGTCCATTTCCTAAAAATTGTGACTGAAATCAATCAATCAACACATTTATAGAGCGTGCAGCTACTCAAAGCAGTGGCGTAACAATAGCACCTGCAGCCCACATCTTGCAGGGGGTGGGGATGAGCTCCAAGGGGCCCTCTCCGGGCATGGGCATCTGGCCCCTGTCCAAGTGCTCCTGATTGGGTCCGAAGGGTGTGGGGTCCTCTCCATGTATTTTTCGGGGGACCCTCAAGCTTTGTTATGCCACTGACTCAGAGTGTCACAGTGCTGCTAGACTTATTGACCACCAGTACAAAAAGCAGATTACTGATATGCAGTTTCAAACAACCAAATCTTGAGGTGGTGTTTGACTCAATCAATCATAGCATTCGTAAAGTGCAGCATTATCACCCCTAAGGGTATCTGCGTGCTGTGGGTGGTGAGTCTCTGATAAAAAGCCACGTCTTGAGTCTCCTTTTGAAGTACGCCAGTTAGGGTGCTGTTCGGAGGTGGAGGGGCAGGCTGTCCCAGGACTTGGCTGTAGTGTAGAGAAGGAGTGGCCTCCACTGCGGCTGCAATGGATGCCGGGGTTATGTGCGAGGCTTAGTGAGGCGGAGCATCATTGTTTTGCTGGGACGTTGAAGCTCAGTCGATTGCTGATGTAGGACAGCCCTGGGTTGTGGAGACCCTTGAATGCAAGTGTGCGAATTTTGAATTGGCATCTCTTCTGGACGAGGAGCCTGAGGTGTGGGGTGATGCTTGAGCGCTTGGGGAGGTTGAGGATGAGTCTGGCCGCGGTGTTCTGCAGAGCCTGTAGTCTTCTAAGTAGCTGGGAGAACACTCCAGCGTAGAGAGCATTGCCATAGTTGAGGTGACTAGGGCGTGCACAACTGTCTTTATCGTGTCTGCAGGGATCCATTTGAAGATTCAGTGGAGCGAACAGAGGATGTAGAAGCAGGAGGAGGCGCCTGAGTTTATTTATCGATTCATGGATAGTTGGCAGTCAAGGATGATTCCGAGGTTTCGTGCATGATCTGAAGGAGAGGGTGTTGGCCTAAGTTCTACTGGCCACAAGCTGGGTTCACATATGGAGTTGTTCTTCCCGAAGATCAGGACTTCCGTTTTGTTGGTGTTTAGTTTGAGGCACCATTTTTTCATCCGTGCTGCTACATTGGTCATGGTGTTGTGGAAGTTGGTTTTGGCGTTGTGGGGGTCTTCGGTGAGTGAGAGGATTAGTTGAGTGTTGTTGGCATAGTCCAATGGATCTGACCATGTCTCTGAGGGGTGGGGGTCATGTAGATGTTGAACAGGGTTGGGCTGAGAGAGGATTTTTGGGGTACGCCGCAGGTGATGTTCTTGGGTGTAGAAGTGAAGGCAGGAAGGAGGATGCTTTGCGTGCTGCCTGAGAGGAAAGAGGCAACCTACTTAAGGGTGTTTTGTTGAATGCTTATGTTGTGGAGTCTGTTTAGGAGAGTGTGTTGGGATACTGTATTGAATGCTGCAGAGATGTCCTGAAGGATCAGAGCTGCCCACTCCCCGCAGTAGAGGAGAATCCTAATGTTATCCTTGCCGGCAATCGGTGCAGTCTCTGTTCTGTGGTTGGCCCGGAATCTGATTGTGAAGTGTCGAGAAGGTGGTTTCATTAGAGGTAGTTGGTCAGCTGTTGGTTGATGGTTTTCTTGAGCACTTTGGCAGGGAAGGGGAATATGGAGCTAGGTCTGTAGTTTTTGAGGTCATTGGGTTCGGCAAAGTGTTCTTTAGGAGGAGTCTGACCTCTGTGTGCTTCCATTCGCCTGGGAAGGTTGTCATGGAGATGGAGGTGTTGAGGTTGCGGGTTAGTTCCGTTCTAATAGCGTTGGCTCAGAGGTTGAAAAGCCAAAAGTTGCAGGGGTCAGAGGGTGGGTGGGTGACATGATGGCTGCGGTGGTCTGTGTGGTAATTGGAGACCAGGAGGTTATCGGGTGGCTGGTGTTCGCTGCTTGAGAGATGTTATCTAGGCTGGAGGTGGAGGGTTGGGGTAAAAATATTGTGTATGATGTTGATCTTGCTGTTGAAGTAGTCTGCGAGGGTGTTACAGGATGGATTGATGGTGTCTCTGTGGCTATCGGGTTAGAGAATTCCTTGATGATTCTGAAGAGTTCTTTCATGTAGTTGGCTACGGTGGCAATGCGGGCAGTCTTTACTGCTCTTTTTGTTGTCTTGATGTGGTAGTGGTAACTGTTGAGGGCTGCCTTATAGGCGGCTCTGTCGGACAGGTCCTTGGTCCCCCGCCATTGTTTATCGAGTTGGTGGCAATCGAGTTTGATGTTTCTGAGCTCCAGAGTGTACCATCTCCAGTGGAGGTGTTGTTGGTTTTAGCTGGGCAACTCTGTTGGTGGATGTGTTGTTCCAGATGGTGAAGTTTTGGACAGCCTGGTTGAGGTTGAGTTCTTCTGTGGGCTCGGGTTGTGCAGTGCCTAGGGCCCATGCTCATAGGGTCTCGGTTATCTTGCCCCAGCTTTGGTGGGGGAGGCTGATGTGCTTGAAGGTGGAGTGCTGGAATTTGGAGATTGTAAAGTGGACAATGATGCGGTCGGTCCAGGCGAGTTCAGTTATGTGGATGAAATGAATTCTGTCACTAGAAGTGAAGATGGCATCCAGTGTCTGTCCGGGTTTGCGTGTGGGTTTGGTGACCAGTTGGGTGAGACCAATGTTGCTGAGGTTCTCTATTAGGTAAGTGGTTTTAGTGTTGGGGTCGTTAAGGTGTAAATTGAGATCGCCGAGTAGGACGTAGTGGAGAGAGTCGATGGTGAGGGGGCAGGTGTGGTTGGTGATGGCGTCACAGAAGGCTGCGGGTGGTCCTGGGGGTCTGTATGCAAGGGTTCCTCACATTGTGGTGTTGGCAGCGGTCTGGAGTCTGAAGTTGAGGTGCTCCATGAGGGGCGTTGGGTTGTCATCGGTGATAGTGCATTGGGTGGTTTGCTTGAAGATGATGACAGTGCTGGTGCGGTCTCAGTGTATCATCTTGTAGCTGTCAGGGTTCGCCCAGGTGATTTCGGGGTCTGAGGAGGGTATTAGCCATGTTTTGGTGATGAAGGCGATGTCCGGGTCGTGGGTAGTAATGGTGTCCCAGAATTCAGTGGCATGTTTGCACAAGGAGCGGGCGTTTATCAGGGTGCACTGGAGTGGTGCTTGGTTGTTCGTAGTCTTCTGTCTGGGTGCAGTTTGGGTGTCAGTGTGCGCAGGTGGGTCCGCATTGCAGGAGAAGCGGCAGTGAAGGGTCCTTTGGAGGTGGGAGGGGGCGGAATGGGAGGTGAGAAGGCAGTGTCGCAAAGGAGGCATCTGCAAGGGCATCAGCAGACGCAGTTAGCCTCAGGAATGTGGGCAGAGATTTCACAGTCAGTGTAAGGAATGCGGGTGGAGCTGTCAGCGGCCTGCTGGAGGGCCATGGAGTGGCTGGGGAGCTGTGACTGGCCCAATGGGTACGTTCATCCTTCATCGCCCGAAGGTGAAAAGGAAGTGAGTTCTAGGCAGTGGTATCAATAAAAGGAGGAATAAGAAAAGGAGGAACCATGCCATTTTTCCTATATTCTTGGGCCCAGGCAACAAGGCATCAGAAGAGCGCAAGGATCGAGGCAGAAGATGGCACAGCATCATCCTATTTACCAAGTACTGTGGCCCTACCTGGTGAAAGACTTTGAGGATTAACATAAGCCCTTTAAACCCTGCCGTCTCCTTGAGAGGTTAAATCTTATGCTAGAAGTCCAGTAAAAAGCAGTCAGCCTCCTCTTTCACAGGAAGAACTTACTCCATTCCTCGGAAAATTAGGTAATCCATTAGTCCAAGGATGCCGAAGTGAAGGTCAAATCAATGATTGCTAACAAAGGCGTACCTTCCAAGCGATCTCTCCTTTTCCAGATGTGAAAGGGCTTCTAGCCTTTTAAAGCCAAACGGTCTATTTGCTCCAAATTCCTCTCTCAGCCTAGTTCCACTGGGAACCATTTTTGAAAAGGGGCCGCTTCAGATGAAAGACCAAGCTGGCCTCTTGTCTTCAGCTGAGGCCAAGATGACCCAACCATTGCCATGGGGCAAGTGCCAGTTTCTCCTCTCCCATCACTGGGCCTAGATATGCTCTGATGAATCAGGAGTTTTGGTGGTGAAGAATGGCTGGGATCTATAGCTTCCTCTGTTGAACCTAGCAAGGTCAGTTCTGCCGAGTTTGACAACGCTTCCAATGCAGGCTTCTTCATGGAGCATTAGAAAGAGCCCGTACGGTTAAGACCAGTTGCTGTAATACTCCCACGATTTCCCTGAGATGCAACAGTCAGCAAAGTTCTTAGTCTTGATCAGTTTCTTCCCTGCAAAACTTCAAGGTGCAAACTTTGGCTCAAGTTCTGGCACCTTTTTTAAACAGTGACAGGCAGTGTTCAGTGGACCTACTATTTGCCTGTTTTCCTCTACCAGCACAGCAGGAACATAGGACGTACTTCAGTTTTATGATGGGAACCATCATAGCCAGTTTAAGGCAGAGAATCTTGCTTTCACTTTTGCGGCCCCATTGCTTCCAAGAGCTGAAATTGCTGTTTTACAGGCACCTTGGTGGTGCTTAATTTCAGTTGTGAGTCTCCCTCCTAGGCTGCATTAGATACGTTTTCTGGGCACATCTTTTCCATATAGCTTCAGGGGCGTATCAATTCTATGAATTGCATGCGAGGCTGGAGGGAGATTGCCAAGCCGATACATATGAAGGCTTGGCTCTCTTATGCAGCATACACATAGCTCTGACCAGATATGCTGAATACTGAACATCTCTCAGTGTGCTTTTCCCTGGGCATTCTTTCACTGGTTCTGCAGCAGCATAGTCAGGTGGGCCCCGTAGTGCACTAGCAAGGCATCTTAGCCTATGCAGTAATTCTACTCGCTACTGTCACATGTCAGACGAGTCATGAGGGCAGAGTCTACTAGTATGAAAGATGGCCACACGATAGTGTGGCTCTGTTGACTTCTCAAATAAACTGCCAGATATTGAGGACATGGTGAGCCATTGGACCCCTTGCAGTCACAGACTGAGTTTAGCGCACATTTATACACCACTGAACATGTACTAAAGCCTGTGCAGATTACTGCAAGGCAACTGTGGATTGGTTGTGCCCCACTCCAGCATGCTAAGGCTTATTTGAGCGGGCCTATGTCTAAAATTCTGCATCACTGGCTGCGGCCAACACCTGTGCTAGGAGTACAGGTGAGAAATATGCTGTGGAGGCCCTCCCTGTGCTTTTAGCTATGTGCCTCGGTGGGAGATGCCCAGGAAGACAGTGTTGTGGATTTCCCGGGGAGGGGACATGGCTGACTGGAAAGGCCTGCTGTTGGTGAATGGAGGGATCTAGCGCTTTACTCCAGTGTTGGCAAGGATGGATGCTCAGGACCACATAGTGAGCTTCAGCAGCAGGATGAGGGCGGGTAAAGGCCTGGTGTCGAGGCTGGTACATGCTGCTGTGGCCTTCTGGGACCAGCATCTGGAATCTGTGAGTGAAGACACTGTTGTTGACCGATTTCAGTGGTCTTTGCTTCAAAAGTGTGCCCCTTCATGACTGTGGGATGTGTTTGTCTTGGGCCAGTAAATAGAAGGCATATTGGTGCCCCCTTGGCTTCGTGTAGACTTGGTAAGGTGTCTTGGAGCTGTTTTACGTAGGGGATCATAATGCGATCAGTGGAGTCCACAGTTTAGGCAGCTAAGTGCTGCTTTGGCTCCCCTTGAATTTGAAAAACCAGACAATTGCCAAGGGACGGCGCCCAATAACGGGACTGTTGCAGGAGAATGACATTGGAGAACTAGCATGTAGACAGTAATGAAGAAGAAAAAAAAAGCACAGATTATGAACTAGATGTAACACTGATGTAGTGACTGGCCCATATCGGGTATCGGAGTTAAGCAGGACTTAGCTTGGATGTCATTGCTTGCTGACAGTGGGTAGTTGGTTCTGTGATAAATCTGACTAGCCTACCAGCTCAGGATGAGTAAGGCACACTAGGAACAATCTAAGTTGTCTTCAACGCTAGAAGCTCAATTCGCGCTGCAGGCAAGGATTGAGTTTCACATGATAATGATGGGCGCTGCCCCGGATGGATCACCCACGTTTTCGAACCACCAGAACATCTGTTTTATAGTAATTGAAATGAGACACAGTGTCTAACAACAATAGCCCAAAAGTGTGACACTCTTATCACACACTGCATTGATAAGCATGCAACCAGAGTGAGCATGCTAGAATGCCGTCTGAAGAGAATATGTCAGCATATGCTGAGAAACGCTTCCAGATGGAGAAAGTCCTGGAAGTTATCCAGGCCAATAACAAAGATCTAGTGACAATAACATAAGAATAATGGGAATCCTTCATGGTGTCTCTAGTCACCTCCACCCCCAAACTTCTGACCTAATTGACAGAACCAATTTTTGACCTGTCTTCATTGCTGAAAGAGCACACAGGCTCTTGCCTTGAGGCCAGTCCCTTGGGCACCACCCAGACCTATAATACCATGGCTGTTAAATTAGATACACACAACATGAATGAAAAGAGATCTCCTCTATCATGGGTCATCCAGTTCTCTGTTTACGGACTTCACAATTGCTGTGTAAGAGGCCCACAGGGCATTTGGCAAAGTGAAGAAAAAGCTGCAGTCGAAAAAACATCAATATTATGCAGTAGCCAAACAGTTTGAAGTTCTTCCTGAAGGAAAAGCATAAATGTTCACTAACTCTCAGGTTGGCCAGGCTGTGCTCAAGAGACAGTCAAGTGAGAAACCAGCATCATCTCAGTGTGCAGGATTGGAGGATAGGATTGAAAGGAATGGCTAATGATCAATGAAAGCACTGGTCATTACCCACTGCACAATTACATTTGTCTCTGTGACCTGATGCTGCTGAAATGATGCCACCCTTTCAGACTCATGAGATTATAGTTGCTTTCCTATTTTGTTGTGAAACATGCTTGATTACAAGTGGGACACCTTAACAATGTTTACAACTGCTGACATAATTGTACCTCTCTGATCTGTTTAACTGTAGTTAGGAGATGGAATTGTTGCTGCATGCCCATG
This sequence comes from Pleurodeles waltl, assembly GCF_031143425.1. Lineage (NCBI taxonomy): Eukaryota > Metazoa > Chordata > Amphibia > Caudata > Salamandridae > Pleurodeles > Pleurodeles waltl. Next base: position 602,040,542 of record NC_090442.1, on the reverse strand, counting down.
AATACAATGGCATGGCCACCACGGCGTACACATTGTGGGTTACGACCTTCACACCTATGGCCCCTAGTGTTTTCCAAAATAAGGGACTTATTTATTTGTAGGCAGTCAGGGAGTTGTTCTGCCAGGGCGATGTATCAAATACCTCCGGCATCTGAAGTTATAAATTATTGCCAAGCTGGCGGTCACTTATAAAGCATTGGCAGGAACCACCTCTACAGCAGTTTCTGTCAATGCAATCCGCATGACGCAATCCTGCAGCGAACAGTATTCCTTTTTAATCTTCAAAAAGCAAATCAGGAAACTGGTAGTCATCTCCCTTGGCAGGGGAGCATTATTTTGTTTTTACTGTTCGTCACCACAAGGTTTTCCCTGACTGTGACAAACAGTAAAAAAAATGGCTTCAAGTCCACCCGCCAAGTTTCGGCGGGCTGACTTGTAGCCATTTCTCCAACAGCCCTTACTCCTTCGGGCTGTTGGAGAGGTTTTTCTATAGTGGTGATGAGCTAGTCAACGCCGTAGAAGGTCCTCCTGCACTTAAAGTGGGCGGGTGGACCTTTATTTTGGCAGGATGTGGCAACAGAGTATACATGCCGCCGACATATAAATGAGGGCCCAAATAACTGCAAATGATGGAGCCCACTTTCTTTAGTTATGGGATCCATGAGAGAGCACTAGTCACTGCCAGTTGTAGAGAGGGCAGTGTGGTTGGAGGTTTCAGGGTTGCTATTTATGGTTGTTTTGACATTCATAACTGTTGGATTTTCCATTATAGTGGTCCATCTGCACATAGGCATCACATTAGGGCTCATCGTGCAGGCATGTAATCCCTTGAAGAATAGCTAATATGGGGCTGTCGCGATCTTTGTGACTGCTGTCCTAGAATCTGCAGGGTCTTAATGATTCTCAAAACTTCAGGAATGTCCATCTGAATAGACATAATGTAAATTTGGCATATTTACAAGAAACATATCTCTCCCAACAAATCAAGAGCTTGGACCAGTAGGATAGAAGGTTGCTGCTGATTTACTTTCTATGCACATGGATAGCGATCTGGATTAGGAGTGAAATGTGGAATAGGAGTGAAATGCTGTTTTACTTGTTGGAAGATGATGGGGGACATGGAGGGAAGCTACCTAGTAATACTGGGTACACTGGAGGGAATACACATTACACCTGTCAATATCTGTGGTCTAAATATTGATACCTCTCAATTTTACACAATTTTGATGCAGCATGTCAGTTTCTTGACCCCCGCATGATAACCTGGGCATGGAGATTTCAACACAATACCAGACCTCTACCTGGACAAGTGGGGAACCTCTACTAGGGGTTGATCTGCAGCAGCTAAGGCGTTCTCTAAGTAATGTTCAGTTGCTCCCTGCTGAATTGCTGCGCTCTCTCAAATACTCTCTTGGAACTCTGACTGATTTTGCTTCACCTTGAAAAACAATTGCCATCATATCTTGTTCGCATATGACTTGTTCTGTTGGAGGCCCTGCTGGACTTCCAGGTCGAGATCAGAACTGAAATCACAGACTATTTTATTGATAATCAAAGCTTTGTGTCAGCGGCAATGCTCTTTGGGAAGCATTTAAACTATATGTCCATGGCATACGCATAGCCAAACTATCTGGAGTGCTTAGATCTTTTTATGACGGCTTAGACAAACTAGAACAAGAACTATAGGGTTGGAGATAGACCACATGGCAATAGGGGATGGAAGGTTGCTTGCAGAATGCACTCTAAATTATTCAAATACAAGTATATGGCTGACCAAGAGGTAATCTGTCTTGCAGTGGCCAGGGTTTATGGGGAGAATGACCATCCAAAGAGAACACAAGCTCACATGACCTGGCCAACTAGGGCTGAGAAAGATATTGTTGCTATTGGAGATATGTAGGTGTATGATATCTGCAATATAACTCCACTGCAATTCTACAGTGACTAATTAGCGTCACTGTATCAATATACTCATCAAACTATACTCATCTAAGGTTGCTACCTCTGACAGCAAGGCAATGCAGTATTTTCAATGGCATGGCTATTAAAGTCGGAAAGGAAGCTATTGGTGTTGCCCATTACAGTAGAAGAAATAAGAATACAGTGAAAAATATGCCTACCACCTGGCTTCTGTGTAAATTGATGACTTATCTCCATACATTCTTGAACTGTTTGCTGAGGCACATGAATGGGCCTATGCGCCCCGTTTTTAGGAAAGCAATAATGATTACTCTCCTGAAGCTGGATACACCTGGTTCCACTTGGAGTCGTATCTGTCCCTGTCGCTCCTGAATACAGACACCTAGATCCTAACAAATAGCCTAGCAAAGATAATTCCCAGTCGACTGCCATTTAGGTTAGGATCCGTCCTAGAAGACAGGCAGGTTTTTTTACCGAGGCTACCTGCACTGCTTAATCTACCCACATTTTTCACTATTGTGGAACCAAGAAATCCCCAACTGAAAATGCTGCCATATTTTTAGATGCAGAGAGGGCCTTCATTACAACCGGGTCACAGGATGGCAGATTACATGATGGCAGTTCTCAGGAGAATGGGACTGAGGATTGTGTTGCTTTCATGGTGTTGTACTCTGACCGAAATTCGAGTCAATGTCATACTATCCCAACCATTTAAAACTGTCGAGGGCACCCATCAAGGCTATCCTTTGTCCCCACTATAAAATTCCCTGGCGATGGAGCCATTGTTGAGTATTCTGTGGGAACAGGATTAGCAGTAAGGAGGAGGTTTGCTGGACAAATTGTATAATTGTCTCCTTAAATGCTGATAATATTTTGTTGTGTGAAGGGTGCTAAAACCAATCCCTCTCTGACTTTGCAAGAGGCTATCACATTTGCGGGTCTGGCTGATGTCAAGATTAATTAGAATATCCCCCTGACCACCAGAATAACTGTATATTTGAGGGAGTACCCATTGTAGTGGACAGGGAATTCATTGCATTACCTCTGTGTCAGAGTTCATCATGATCCCTCAGTGCTTGTCACAGACAGTTATGGGGCAGCAATTGATAGTTTACCCAACTTATGAATCAGTGGATCAGTTTGCTCCCTCTCTTTGGCTGGCCACCTATTAGCCATTATCAAAATTATATTTTTTCCCAAACTTCTCTACCTCTTTATCAATATACCCATTTTCTCCAATGCAAACATTTCTTGAAGCAGTAAAATCTCTGATGATAAAGTTGGTCTTGTAGTGTATCTGTCCCCTAGTGGAATAGAGTGTCTTTGGCTTATAAGGCTGAAGGCCCTGCTGTCCTCAAGTTTGATATTTATTGATATGCAGTTCAGGCAAGAGATCCACACTTTTGGATCCAATACACTTCTCAATCTTGGTAATGCCTCTCTAATTCGAGTTCAGGTATCACATGGCTAGAAATCAGCATTGCCCCCTACTCCCTCTGCTAAAAAAGACAAATGCCTACCCTACCTGGAGAACGAACTTCCACCCAATCTTCCTCCTATCACTGCCAGTCGAGATACTGGAAACAGAGACTAATAGACAAATCTCTCATGTACTGAAATCCAGCATCCTCCTTGATGAATCCCAATCAAGGTTTCAGCCAGTCCACAGTAACAAGACCACTTTGGTCCTGGCTCTGGAAATCTTTGCCAACTTCCTGATTTAGGCCTGTCTTCCATCCTAATACTACTTGATCTGTCGGTGGCACTTGATATGTTTATCATTCTTTACTACTTGATCAACTTGTTGAGACAGGCATTCAAGACCATGCCTTAGCATCTTCAGGATCATTCACAAGAAGTTAGCATATCTGATTTTACACTGGTGGATAAGGCAGTCCCTCATGGTTCTTTCCTGAGACCCACACTCTAACACATTTGTCAATCCACTTGCTCAGCTAGTCTGTTCCTTTTTCCTCAATTTATTTTTATTCTAGACAACAGAATCACCCAAGGATCTGTCAAATGTAAAGATAGCATGCCGAAAGTTACCAAGTGGATGCCCTGCTGCTCCCTGAAAATCATCCCAGACAAAAGGGAAATAATGCTGGTTCCTACAAAAGGTTCTCCTTGTCTTCTCTCTCTTAATCTCTGGTCACACTTCTTCTCCCTCCCTCCCTTCTCCCATCACCCACCCCTCCTCAACCACCTCAGCATGCAGTCTTGGAGTCCATACTGATTATGATTTCTCGCTAACTTAACATTTGAACAAATTGGCCTCTGTCTGTTTGCAATTCTGCATAAATTTCTTTCATATCTCTCCAGGATGTTGGACCAAATAAGTCCACTTTACTGTACCCACTGGTCTAGACTTTTTCAACTCACTTTTTCTACAAGCCCCTGGCTACTTACTTTAATGACTTCCGCAGTCTAAAAACATAGCAGCAGGACTTGCTGTAACTCGCCCCAAACGTTCATCAGCAAACTTGACCTCTCACTCGGTTCACTATAAAAAACAAAACAAATCATGTTCAGATATCTATGCCTGTTTTTTTAAAGCCACCCATGGCCAAGGCCCATCCTGTCTACAATAGGAATGTATATTCCACACCTCTGCCTGCAATCTCTGAGATTCTCCTCAGCCAGGCCTCGCCTCATTCCAAAATTCCATTGCTCTAGTTTGTGAGGTTGAGTGTTCTCTTTCTCCATTCTAAGGCTGTTGAACTCCATTTCATTCCATTCTAGCTGTCCTGCGAAATCCATCTCCTCCTGTTTCGCACACTTGACTGTACCTTGGATAAAACCTCTTCATCTTTACACGCTTCCACTCGTCGGGACTCTTAGTGCCAGGACACCATTTATTGGTAATTGTGCGCTCTACAAATACCCACACCTAACTTAACTAAATATCGGACATAATGCTGCATTTTAAATTAATTCAAGTACTATTACACAACTGCACAGGTACTATTATACACTTGTATGACTCATCGCGTTAAATGGTAGGCTATCCTTCTTCCTAAAATGTCTTTAATAGTTCTGAAAATTCCATTACACAGTTTTGGGGAAAACATTTTGCCCACTTTGTGTGTGTTACTTGCTGTATGTATCTTTTGTTTCTTTCCAGGTCATTTCTATTCGGTTGTATAAAAGGAGCTCTAAATAATCACTGTGTTGCAGCTGCTCTGGGTGCTACTTCAATTCATTCCTCCCTCTGGATGGCTTCAGTTTTCTTTTATTTTTTTTCTTCTCTAGTTATAGCTGTTCAGTAGAACTATTTGACTTGTTATCATTTGTTTGCTTCCAGGGTTTTCCTTTGAAGGATCACTACTCTTTTTCTCACTTCTCCTTTCACCTGGAACCTTCTGTGTCCCATTCAGGACTGTAGGGTAGCTATTGGAACTGGCACATGTTATCTTCAGAAGACATCTTGACATTGACCTCTTTGAGGATGCTAACATAACACACTGCTTTTTGGTCTCAATGCCACCCATCCTGTCTTTTCAAGCTATGGACCCTGGTGGCAGATTTTCGGCAGCAGCAAAGGGTCCCCTGTTATTTGTCCTTGATCATTGTCTCCTCCAGGCAGTCTCATAGAAGGCATGCAGCAGACTCAGCTTAGCCCTGGCCTCAGGACCCTCTACTTGAACAAGTCCCATTAGTGCAATCTAAAAAACATTATTTCATAAGGAAAAACCTGAATGTGGGAGGAAAGAAACTTTTCCTCCTCCACAGTAGGTAGCAACTGTGTGGCGTCTTGGTTTCTACGCACTCTTTTGGTTTCCTTGCATTATGTCATAGTGATGTAACAGTTGGGTAATGATGTTCACTGGTTAACTCTGTGTTCTTTAGTGGAAAGTATAATGTTTGCCTTTGAATGTGGGCACAGGTGGAGTCTTCCTCTGGGCCCTTTGCATGTATCTAGAACTTCTCCTTTATACAATAAGAAGACAATTGTTGAAAATGGACATTCATCTTTTACATGTTGGTGATGAGCTGGCTAACAGGAGACAAGTTCCCTTATTTACTTGCGTCTAAGGTACTGTTTTAAAAGATATATTTTAAGGGCCCAGGGACAACCTAAAGCGCTACCAGCATTTTACATTAGCACTCTTCTTGGTATCAAATTCAAAGCTTCCTCTTTGTTTTCTTGCACTGTCAAAATCTACATTGTGACAGACAAGCAAGAAAGAGTTTGGATTATAGTATAACTGTTGCACACTGTTTGCTGAATGTCTAAATACAATCTTGTGTCAGTTACCAAGAAACTGTAACTTTATTAGCAGGAGGCAATTTTTATGTCGCGCACGCAAGCGCCCTGACGGGTTGTACTCTATCTGAGGGCTTTTAACCACACCTACCGCATGCCCATTGCTATTACTCGTTCATGGTCTTGACTTTCAAAAATCTTTTGTCATCATTGGTAAATGCTTTGTTTGTCCTTCCTTGGGGCAGTTTTGTTACCGCCTTGGCCATTGACCCTGTTGTATGGATAATTGCATCTTTGCTGGTACGTTTGACTGCGAGCAAACTTCTTTTCCCTTTTGGGTCTCTTCATCACGCTCACGGCAACCATGGCACTTTGAATTGGCTTGTGTATGTCAACTGTTTTACTTTTAATTTTCAATTTATGTGGCAAGAAACATCCAGTTAGGAATTTACAATGCTATTAGCTCTAACTCGAGCAAACTCAAGACCCATTGCGTTGCAAATGCTTGTTGTGTTTTTGGTGTTTATTGCAAACATTATTAGATCAATGGAGGTAAAGATTTTACATAGAGCTGTTATTGGCACACGCTCCCCCTGCACCATTGTCAGTTTTGAGACATCCTTCTCTGTACGCACGCTCATTGCACTCGTGCTGTAACACTTCAGCGCATCTACCTTATTTGCCTGCTGCAGCTCATGATTATAACCTGGTGCTTATTGCGCATGTGTTGAAATGGGTTATTTCTAGGAAATTTTATTTAAAAGAGTCCACTTGTGGAAGTGTAAATATAAGGGAAATTCCCTACCTCATCAGCATATTCTCGCGCTGTATGGTTATTGCTGTAGTCTTCACAGGATATCTGGATATTTCACCACCAGAGCAGGAAATACTGCAAGACTGTCCCCAGTGATCACGTATAGCTAGTGGATGGTGCCATCTATTGTTTCCTCCAAGTACTGCAGACTCCATGGTGCAGCAACAGCAATTGGCACACTCATAGTGCCATCTGCTGACTTCAAGTATTGCACACACCAGTTCTACATAACCTTTTCCTGATTGTCAAAAGCGATTGCCATGCTTCGTCCCATAGTGCCATCAGCAATTATTCACAATTGACATTTATAAGTGTACTTTGTTTGTTCTATGCAGTGTAATTGGTAACACTATCAAGCAATTATTGATACATTACAATTTATACACATTGTAAACTGTCATACCACCTAATCCAATTATTCAAGAACCAGGAGAACCTCCTTTGAGATGGCGTTTATGGAACAGATCTCTCAGTGCTTATTTAGGTGCTATAGATGGTCAAAAGTCTAAAACTGATACAAAAAGAAATTCACTATATTACTATCTAGGGGTAGAAGGACAAAATGTGTTTGATCATTTGCCGGAATACACTTACCAAGATGGTGAAGAATTGGATACATTTCAGGTTCCTGTAAAATAGCTTGACACTTACTTTGAAGGACAGGTGTACTTAGTAGTACAGAGACATTAATTATTTTCGTGTATACAAAAAACAGATGTATCTATTGATTCACATGTCATTGCTTTAAAAATGTTAGCGTTGTATTATGGATTTGAAGGTTTTACTTCCCAATTAATTTATAACCCGATTGTTTGTGGATGTTATTAAGAGAAAATCCAACAGAGGCTATTGTAAAAATCCATGGCTAGACAAGGCAACAGACATAGCGAAAAGCACTGAATGTTCAGAAAAGTATGCTTTAGAACCAGTAAGGTCTCCTATTGCAGTGGCAAATATCAATGTGCAAAGTTAGACTCAAAGTAAAATTCACACTGTACAGAACAAACCGCACCTGGCAGCTATAGTAGGGGTAGAAACACAAATAGATAGTCTACTAAACAAATGTGCTATAGGTGTGGTTCCAGTGCTCATATTTCTAGCTTTTGAAATTGTCCAGCGATTGCACAGGAGAAATGTAAAAGAAATTGGTAATTTTGGGAAATTTGGTAGGGGTGGTAAACGCTAGTCAGTGAGAAGTGTACAAGATGCATGTTCCAGTGAAGAGGACAAGTTGGAGAGAAAATTAGAGGAACTAGTGTTATCCGTGGATTGCATAGAGATCAATAGCGTATCTAATGAGCAAAACTATGGCGATACACTGATCACAGTAAAAATAGATGGTATCAACATGCATTTGCTTATAAATTCAGGAGCAAAAATAATCTTGGTCCAGTAAAAGACTATTACCACCTGATGACACAATTGCTTCTGAGGGAAACAGTATTGATCTTATTGGTTGTTTTTGGGAAGCAGATTTGACCTTATTGGATATTTTTGGTCAGATATAACGTATCAATAGCGTATCTAATGAGCAAAACTATGGCGATACACTGATCACAGTAAAAATAGATGGTATCAACATGCATTTGCTTATAAATTCAGGAGCAAAAATAATCTTGGTCCAGTAAAAGACTATTACCACCTGATGACACAATTGCTTCTGAGGGAAACAGTATTGATCTTATTGGTTGTTTTTGGGAAGCAGATTTGACCTTATTGGATATTTTTGGTCAGATATAACTTTTGAGGACACAACTATTAAGGCAAAAGTATACGTAGCACACAAAGGTATGAATGTATTGGGTTGGTGGCATCAAGCGGCTTTTGGCATGATTATTAAACCTGGTCAAAAATGTCCGGTTTCTCTGGTTGGATCTGTCTCTAGTCAGTCATGGAAATAAAGGTTTACAGAAGTGTTTAAGAACAAGGTGGGAATGCTTAAAAATGTGTACATACCATTAAGGTCAAATACCACGTTTTCCTGGTAAAACATAGACTTTGCAATGTGCCAGATAGTGTACGGTATGAGTTAATGAACATTCTAAAAGAAATGCAAAATGACGGAATAATAGGACCGGTGGATGCCACGTTATGGCTTTCGGCAATTGTTCTGCCCAAGAAAAAATCAGGAGCTCTGCGCTTATGTGTAGATCTTAGAGCTGTTAAAATCATCTTACTGCGTTTGTAACACCTCATGGTACATTTCAGTTTGGTCTCATGCCATTTGGACTGGCCTCTGCTGCTTCTGTATTTCAAAAAGTTATGTCTAGAATGTTTACTGGCATAAAAGATGTAGTTCTGTTTTGTGACAGCATTTTAATTCTTTCTAGCACACAGGAAACACATGATAGAGTGGTAGAAAATGTATATCTGTCTTGCAAGCCAATGGTGTCACCCTCAGATAAAAACAATGCATGTTTTGGGTGAATGTTTGCGTGAACAAGATTGATTATCTTGGTCATGTTTCATCTGGTGAGGGCGTTAGACCTAAACCCAGCATTGTAGATGGGATTATCAAAGCACCCCATCCCACTGACAAAGATCAATTACGCTGTTTTATAGGGCTGTCTGAGTTACACAAAATGTATTCTAAATTTTTCAGAACTCACAGAATGTTTCAGGATATTGCTAAAAAAAGGAGCAGAGTTTGTGTGAACATCCACTTGTCAGAACAACTTTGAGCACATTAAGAAACGTGTAGTGGAAACACCTGCACTACACGTTTATGTTGAAGGACACGAAACATTTATTATAGTGGATGCCAGTGCCTGTGATATGGGAGCTGTATTGTCACAAGTAGAGAGAGGAAAAAAGGTCATCATTGGGTTTGTTTCAAGAAGGATAAAAGCTGTAAAGACAGGATATTCAGAAATAGAGAAAGAAAGGAGAGCCTGCTGTGTGGGGCATAGAGAAATTCAAGCCGTACTTTGTGGGAAGAACATTTTGTTTTAGAACTGACCACGACCTCTGGTAGACATTCTTGCAAGCAATAAGATAAAGAAAACAACTGCAAGACTAGCCAGACTTGAAATCAAATTGTCACACTGAATCATATTGCAGGAGGAAAGACCTATCACTGAAGAATTAAATGTGGAAGTGGTGCAGGATGAAGATGAAGAATGCATCATTGCTAGTGTGAAAGATTGTTGTTTGTCATGACCTGGATGCTTGGTGCAATGCTCTCAAAGATGATAAAGTTCTAAGTCAAGTCATAAAAACGGTGATGACTGGTTGGCCGAAAGAAAAGTCCAAGGATTGTTCATTGCAGCCATATTACAGTGTTGCAGATAAATTATCCATTGAAGGTAACTCGTTAATGAAAGGTGACAAATGAATTCTCCCAGATTGTTTCAATTAGAGAATGTTGGAAACTGCCAGCTCAGGTCATTTAGGAGTAACAGCCACCAAACACAAAATAGGACATGGTTTTTGGTGGCCTGGTATAGACAGTGAAGTGGAAACAATTGTGAGGGAATGTGTTATAGTGATACACATTTGGTCACTTCTACACCTCCTTCTATTCCTGTGAAATGTCCAGAAAATGTTTGGCAAAGAATTGCAGGGGATTTTTTTAGGGCTCTTTCATGTTTTGCCCAACAACATGAGATATTTCATTGTCTTGGTTGATCATTTGTCCAGGTGAAAGGAACGTTGAACTGAGCACCAAGGCAGTAATCAGTTTTTTTCAAGAAGTGTTTAATAAGGAAGGAGTACTTGCTGATGATTGTGTTCAATTCACTTCTTCCATTGTGACAGTTTCTGAAAAAATAGGGATCACATATTTACGTAGACCCTTATATCACCCCCAGGCAATTGGTAAAGTAGAGAGGTTTAAATGGGTACTGGTAGAATGCATCCAAAGTGTTATCAAATCCAAGGTCAACTTAGAAACTGCTACCAGGGAGTTGTTGTGGGCATATAGAACCACTCCATATTCTATGACAGGTATGGTACCATTTGAATCTTTTCACCCCCGGGCAAATGGTAAAGTAGAGAGGTTTCATCGGGCACCGGTGGAGTGCATCCAAAGTGCTATCAAATCTAAGGCCAACTGTGAAACTGCTACCAGAGAGTTGTTGCTGGCTTACAAAACCACTCCATATTCTGTGACAGGTATGGTACCATTTGAACTTATGAGAGGGAGACAAATCACTTCTTCTTTGAGTCCTTTCTGGAAAGTCAAGGTGTTAAATCAGAGTTGTGATGTAGAAAAACATTAAAAAAAGGCTAAAAATGCAAATAAAAAACAAATTGTAATGAGATGTGAGAAGGAAAAGAGCTTAAGAGGTAATAGAAGTGGTACCAGGATCAAAGTTAATGTGGGTGATCTGGTTTGCATTAAGGATCCTGTTCTGTTGCAAAAAGGGGCTTCAGAGTTCAGAGATCCTACTCGTATAACTAAGGTTAGAGAAAAAGCAGTAAATGTGTCTAACGGCTAGGGGTGGAACACTTCTCGCGTAGCAAAAACCCATGAATTAACATTGTTGAATGACACGGCTAAGAAATACAGTACAAACACACAAAATGGTGACAAAAATGTTAATGATGTGTCAGAGTGTCTAGAGCTGACTCTACATAGAAGCAACAGAAAAAAAGAGTTCCATCTAGGTTCAAAGACTAATGGTTTTCCAGTTTTCTTTTTTGGTTTACGTAGTTATGCTTACTCAAATGTTAGTAGTTACTTAAGTGATTGTGTGATTTGTTTGAGTTTGTTGTACTTGTTATATATTTTTTGTTTTCTTTTGCTGTTGTTCTCCTTTGGTAATTTTTTTTAATGGGGGGATATGTGATGTCTTGGTTTCTATGCACTTTTTTGGTTTTCATGCATTTTATGGGCTTCCTGTGTCATAATGATGTGACAGTTAGGCAATGATGTTCCTTGGTTAACTCTGTTTTCTTTACTGAAGTGTATAATGTTTGCCTTTGAAGGTGGGCACAGTTGGAGTCATTCTCTGGGCCTTGCACATCCATCTTGAACTTCTCCTTGATACAATAAAACCTGAGAAGACAATTGCTGAGAACACAGAATAGTATAGGGACAGGGAGATTTCAAAATGGTCCAGTGCACGTCCTCCCAAAGTTAAGTACAAATAAATAAGGTGCACTGTTCCACAGGGAATACCACAGATCGAGAGGGCACTCTTTAGAGTAGCAGTCTCTCACACACCCAATGGGTGTCCTGCTTCGTCATAGGGCCTGCACCTCTTCGGAGAGGCGCTGCAGTGTCCGATGGCCCCCTTGAGGGGGCTCTTTACCAGAGATAGTTTTAAATGTGTGCCGTGGTTGAGCATAGGAGTTGAAGATATGTTAACGGACAGTAATTGGTCATCTCCGACCCCTATTCACTTTATTATGCAGTGTGCTTCCTTAGAACTCACTGAAAATGTCTTCCAGTTTGAGGATCAACTCTACCACCAAATGCGCGGGACATCTATGGATAAGTACCTTTGCCCCCAGCTTGGCTTGTCTGTACATGTTCCATTTTGCGCAGTGTTTTATCCTGGATAGCTCCAATCCATTTAACAATAACATTAAACTATGACATCGCTATATTGACGACATTTTGATCATATGGCATGGGAATATACAGCTGGACGGGACCTTTACCACTTGGATTAACAGTCTGGACCCCTCCTCAGGTTCACTTCAACCACTTCAGACAAACAAATCTCGTTTTGGGACTTTGCAATCTCCATCAACGAGGGCAAAGTGGAGACCAGCACCTACCAAAAGACTACGGACCAGAATAGCCTACTCCTATATGAAAGCCATCATCCCCAGGCGTTACGGGACAATGTACCCTATGGCCAATTTCTCAGACTCAAACTGTAAAACTCTCCTTTACTTTTCCTACCCAGCTACCGAGATCATTGCGGGTAATTTCTGGGATAGCTTTGAGCCCCTTGAAGCTACCAGGAGACCAATGTGTTCTTCCCATTTTGACATTAAGCCGGGGGTGCTGCCCTGCTAAGCTCCATGGACGGCAGATTGCGCCTTCAAGTCAAGAGAGACAATCAAAATGTTATGATAACTGAGGGTAGTCTGCTATACTACTATATCCTTTAACAAGGAAAAAGACTGATATCTCGATACCACATAATCCAGGATTGCAGCACCCCTGGAGGATTTATGTGTAAAGTGGGCTGGGGAATCAGATGAAAGTCTACCGTTAACAACAATACAATCATTCTCCTTCAGGTATTTGAGAAAGAGCTTCCAATGCTTATCAGCCCTTATTTTATGTGGGAAAGAACAAGGAAGTAATCTAAATGCTTCCTCCTTTTCCTTGTCCCGAAAGGATGAAAGCCCCGAGTTAGACATTTTACAGTTTAGATCTCCAACCATAATGATATAAGTTTCTGGCTCCCTGTCGCAAAGCTCCTTAATGTAGTGAAATATTTTAACTAAAAGATTGTTGGAAGGGACACGGGGGGGACATAAGAATTTATCAATACGAGAGAGGTTACCTTGAATCCAACGCCAATGCTATGTAAGGTTACAGCTAGAAACAGGTTACTGGGATCTCTAAAGCATTCATGCTGCCAGTGCAGCCTATTGGACAGCAAACATGCAATCCCTCTCTTAGCATGGCCCCTCTTTGAAGGGGTGGCCTTGCAGCAGAGGGAATAGTACTTTGTAAACTACAACTTCCCAATGGACCAGGTTTCTTGGAGGCAAATTATATCATGATTTAAAGAGTCCAGAAAATAAAATTTTCCCCTTTAGGCTTTACACCTGCCGCATTCCAAGATTAACGGTAAGCTCGTTGCTACGTTGATGGAGCTGTTAGCAGGGAAGTTGTGGCAGAGCTGCTTAACACTGCCGGTAGCCAGTTCAGAGAGTGTTGATTAATGCATGGATTAAGGGGCGGACAATCTAGAAAATCCCTAAGTAGAACTTCTCAGCCTTGAACCCCCAGGTGTATTTTTAAATCCTGATAAGTATGGAAATGAGTGTCAAGGTTAACTAGACGGGTAGCTGGGGTGGTAGGTTTCCACACTCCATGGGGAAACTGAGGAACCCACTTGGTTAACCTTGAACCCGTCTCGCGCAAGGCAGGTACTACATCAATACCTTTACGTTGTAGAGACTCTAAGGTACTTAAGATTATGTTAACACTCAATTTGGAAAAAAAGGATATTTGAGACAAGGGACAAAACCAGAGACCAAGTGTATATCCCTACTTTCAATCAGTCTAAGTGGTTCAATATCTGAAAAACATTTTAACAGTTGAGATCTGTTAAAAAAAAAAAGATTGTTATCAAATAAAAGCATAAAGTCTAAAATCAAAGTGTCCTTGGGATGATGACCCTGTCCCCTTTTAGAGGGTTGTGGCTGAGCTAGAGAGGGCTTAAGCCCTGAAATTACTCTAAAGGGTTGTGCAGAGGGGTTTAAGGATGGCCTAATCGGTTGAGATATGTTCAGATCATAGGCCATAATAGCATCGTTCATGTCAGGGTTGCCGGTGGATCGATGAGTTACGGACTTTGGTTGGGAGACGGTGGGTGTGGGGAGGAGATGTGAAACTGGAACCTCCTGGGTTGAAGGTTCCTGTGAGCCAGATTGGTAATCAAGAATCGTATCTTTCTCCGCCCTTTTTTAGAAAATTTCCGGATTGTTTTTTTTTTAGACCTTTTGACTTTTTTACTTCTAGGTATTGGAGCTTGTTCTAAAGTACCCAAAGCACTGGTTGTGATGTTTGCCATTGATCGAACCTTGAAAATTGGAAACATGGCTGGCACGGAGTATTGAGAGACAGGATCCGGGCCTTTTGCTGTTGAAAAGTCACTCAATACAAATCTAATGGAGTTGACTGGGCTCTCAACGGGAGCGGGATTCATAGGAAAAAGTTCAACCTGTGGTGCGCCGCCTGAGAGCAAAAGTCAGTGCCAGGGGATATTTCTTTGTTTGCAGGGGTATAAAGTTGTGCTAAATGGTTGTCGCAATGTAGCGTAAATAATCCAGGATTAACTCCATTGCCAGCTGTCATTTCTTTTAATATGGCGGTTACGGAATCAAAAATGCAGTCAGATCCTCCAACCAATTTTTCTAGAAGATTCAAAATAGAAGATAAGAGACCCTCTAAGCTTAAGAGCGAAGAAGAGATCGGAACATTTTGGTCAGAGTTACTGCTTAGAGGATTAACGTTTTGACTTAGGTTGGGTGTTGCTGAAAGATGAGAACATAATGAAGAATGGTTGGAGGATGTGCTACTGAAAAGCTGCAAACCTGTGGATGGAGGAAGAGGAAAAATCGGAGGAGATTTTGCTTCCTGGCAGGACCCATATCTTTGAAGGAGTTCTAAATCAAGGTCAGGGAGGGTGAAATCAACTTGAGGATATTCCGGGCCAGCACGTGGAAAAGGAGCATCAATACCGGGTTCAAGAGACAAAGTATCCTTTACAAAGGCCAGGCTAGCGCAATCATGAATTAATTGGGGGATTACAATTGACGGAGGCATACAGGCTTTACAAAAAGTTGGAGTCTCAAGAAGGAAGGAAGATGTGTAAGGTGTGGCAGGGTTCCTGCTTGGATCTGCTGAAACGTGAGGGAGGACTGAATCCTTGGGACAAGGACAACAAGGTGAAGGTTCTTCTGATGGAGGAGTGACCTTGCAGTCTGGAGATCCAGGCTTTGGGGGGTTAGGTGGAGCCTTCTCTTTGTCCCCTAGAGAGATTGATTTCTGCATTTTAGGCCTGAAATGACTGCTGCTTTATTGCGTGAGGGAATGGATTTTGTTTTGGAACAGGATTTCCCTGGAAGTAGTCGGCTAGATCTCAACTTTTTAGCAGTCATGACCCACAGTGCTATATTGGATGTTTCACTTGTTTTGAAGTGGAAAATGTTCTGATGGATGATGGAAACTTATGAAGTTAATTAGAGCAAAGGATGCCCAGGTGAGAGGAAGAATAATTGGATACTATTTAAGGAAGACCAACAGTACCTTATAGCGATGATGAGCAGAGTCTGGAAGAACTGCTGGTAGGGGAGCTACCACCACTTGTGTCAAGTGGAGACCTTCACTGTGATAGGCTATGACCTCCTCCTGGTGCCACCGGTGTTACCGTAGACCTTCACGTGTGTCCTATGTCTCCTCACAGTTCCTCACTGCACCATAGGGCATCTCACTGCTCCACTCAAACTGCAATATCTGGGCTTCTCACAATTCCTTGCCGCTCCTCATTGCGGCTGACTGGAGATGAGTAAAACCCAATGGAGCTTAGGTGGGGTGCCATGCCAGAATAGCTCACACACTGTCTTTGCTGCACTGTTCCTGCTGCCTGCTGGGGGGCCCACGACCCTTGTGGGGACCAGGCAACAGGCCGGGTGGATTAGATGGCTGCTGCACAACCTGCAGCCCGGCTTACTGACCCACTACTGGGACTCCAGCTGTGTTCACTCCGTTCTGCGTGGCTCCTGTGTTGTGATGAATAAACGTTACGAAATTCATGTGATTTACAAGCTTTTATTGTAACGTTAAATGCGACCCCGATACAGGAAATCCGAAGCGCTCGTCTTCGCAACTGTCTTTCCTCAACCTCCGTCCAACTCCCGTTGCCTAGCGATGCTCGTGCCCAGTGTAAACACACTGTGCGCGAAGCACTGTGCGCGAGCATCGCAACACATCTTCCCCCTAACAAACAAAAAATACAACGAGGACAAAAATAAAAAACAATTCCGAAAACGAAAACAATTTTACCCTCCAGGAATAATACATTCACATTCGTAGCATTATGCAAAACAAACATAATCCTGAAATTTGCTTGGTGTCCTGACTAAACGACCACACTTGCTTGTTTTCCTTGCAGGCACATCAAAATGATTGTTGACAGTAGGTACGTTAGACTGTACATTAGAGTTATAATCAGAATCATAGGAAGGCGTATACTTCCAATCATCTAACCAGTCAAATTTGCATACCTTGCGTTCTGGGCTGATAACTTTTCCTTCCTTCCCAACCAACCCAGAATTAACATTCCTACACATGGACAATGAAGACATGTGCCAAACCTTACCATCACTTAATAATGCAGAATTACAAAAAATTCTATTTACTTTAAGGGGATCTGAAAATCTATTATTACCTTTTTTTATGAAACCTGGTTTCTTAACTCTAACCACATCACCAACTTTTATGGCTTGTTCTTTGCATTTGTGTTTCGCGTCATAATACATCTTACTATGCACTTGGGAACTTTTAATGTTGTGTTTAACTTGTTTAAGTGTCCAATCAGCCTTTTTATCCCCAAAACTCCAACCCACATTATCTTACCCACAGGGAATTCTCCCTCTCATCAACACAAAGGGAGAATACCCTGTAGAAACACAAGGTGTCGTTCTGTATGACCATAAATTCCGCATTAATTCACATCTCCAATCCAAATTGTTGTGATTTGCCATTTGGATGACGCCCTTAATCACCCGATTGAATCTCTCCACAGCACCGTTTCCTGCCGGATGATATAAAGCCGTAGTATTATGTACAATACCTTTCCCCTGTACAAAATCTTTGAAAATGCGAGACATAAATTGAGGTCCATTGTCGCTTACTATACACTTAGGTAAACCCTCTTTCAGAAACACCTTGTCCAGGAAGTGTACAACTGAATCCACATCAGCCCTATTAACAATCTCAATCTCTGGCCATTTAGAAAAATGATCAACCAAAACTAAAAAATACTTTTGTTTATCATTGTACATTACTGGCCCTGCAATATCTATGCCTATCCTTTCCCAAGGTCCATCTGGACACGGAATAGGATGGAGAGGTGGTTTTAATGTTACCTGAGTCTTGTCAGATGAATTACATGCATAGCAGTCTCTAACTTTTCTTTCAATGTCTGAGTCCAAACCTGGCCACCAATAAGTACACTTAATTTTGTATTTGGTTTTACCAATTCCAAGATGACCTTCGTGACATATATCAATAATCTTATTTCTTATAGATGTTGGGGGAATAACCCTGCCATTCCTAAAAATTAGACCACCTTCCAGAGAAAGTTCATGTCTCAGTTCCCAAAACACACGCATACTATGATCTAACAAATGTTTATTAGGCCATCCATTCTTGATATATCTGCTAACCACACCAAAGATGTTATCTTGAGATTGAGCTTGTTCCCAATCCTCTTTGGTAATACCTGGACAATCAGTTAACACATTGGCTACTGTAAACTGTTCAATATCCGTATCTTCATCACACACAACAGGTAAAGGCATCCTGCTTAAAAAATCTGCCACCACATTTTTGACTCCCGGAACATATTGTACACTGTAATTGAAATCTAAAAGTCTAACCGACAAACGAGCTATACGTGGTGACGCTGAAATTAACCCTTTTGTTGTCAACACTTTAGTGAGCGGTTTGTGGTCACATCTTAACAACACATGAAAACCCCAAATGAACTGTCTGAAATGTTCCAAACCCCAAACACATGCAAGTGTCTCACGCTCGATCACAGAATACCTTTCCTCAGTCGGTGTAATCGAACGCGAGGCAAAAGCTATGGTCCATTCAACTCCCTTTTCATCGATCTGGGATAACGTTGCACCTATGCCTTTAGAACTGGCATCCGTTGTGACCACACTTTGCAACATGGGGTCAAAACCATGAAGTGGTGGAGCATAAGCCACATCATTCTTTATTACCTCACATGCTTCATCACATGCCTCACTCCACACAAACTTAACATTAGTTTTAAGAAGTTGACGCAGAATATATGTTTTTTCTGAGAAATTGTGGACGAATTTGGCGTAAAATTCAGCCAATCCTAAGAAAGCTCGCAAATCATCTTTAGATTGAGGTCTTGGGGCATTTTTGACAGCATTAACTAATTCCAATTTGGGTTTAATACCAGCATCTGAAATTTCATGACCTAAATAATCAATTTTGTTAAATGCAAATCTACATTTTTCAATTTCTGCTGTCAAACCGTGTGTGCTCAGTCTATGCAAAACAATATCTAAATTACGATCATGTTCATTTCTGTCCTTCCCCATTATCAAAATGTCGTCCTGAAAAATCAGTACATCCTTTATGTCCGATAATACCTTGTGCATTAACCTCTGAAACATAGCTGCTGCAGAAGCCAACCCAAAAGGTACTCTTTTAAATCTGTAACAACCAACAGGTGTCACAAAAGTTGTTAAACTTCTACTATCAGCATGTAAAGGCACCTGATGGTAAGCAGCTTTAAGATCAATACTAGAAAACCATCTAATACCTTTAGTGCGAGTTAACATTTCGTTTATTTTTGGCAAAGGAAATTGATCAATTAAAATATTCTTGTTAAGATCTCTGAGATCCACACAGAGTCTCAAATTGCCATTTTTTTTTTTAACTACAACTAAAGGTGCGACCCATTCTGCGGATTCCACGGGTTCGATAATGCCGTCTGACTGAAGTTTTTTAAGTTCTTCTTCTACTTGGTCCCTCACAGAAACAGGTATGTTTCTGACTTTGTGAATACAAGGTGTGGAATTAGCTTTCATTTGTATTTTATGTTGGAAACCCTTTAGTTTTCCAATTTGGCCAGAAAAGACATTGGGGAATTTTTTTGCAATATTTCCTGATAAATCTTCGGTATGTTGTACAATAGACACAGGTGTACTACTACTGGGGTTCAAAATAATACCCAACATTCCTTGGTCCTTCCAACCCAGTACGGACGGCCCAGAAACCGCTACATACACCTTGCAGTACGCTTGTTTGCGTTTAAATTCAATTAGCAAATTTCTGTAACCCACCATTCTAATAGGTTCACCCGTGAATGTTTTTGGAGAAATGTCAGTTTTTTCAAAGCAATTACCTAAAAAAGGTTCAAAATATTGTTGCCAAATCTCCTCATTCAGAATAGTGTAGGGAGAACCAGAATCCGCAACAACCGAAATATCAATGCCAGCAATCGTAACATGGCATAAGGGTCTACTCATGTTGTTTTTAACATTCTGTACCTTATCATCAACATTAAGAATGCATAAATTAGAATCAGACTCCTCCGATGAACCGCTGTCACATTCCCTCACACATTTAACACTTGCGTCACCCCCACCAAATTTCCTTCTGCGACACACTTTGGCAAAATGTCCCAAAACACCACAGTTTGAGCACTTCTGATTCCGAGCCGGACATTTCCTATCATTTGCCAGATGAGATTTGCTGCCACATCTGAAACAAAATTTTTTGTCTTTCATGAATGAATTATCTTTCTCCCCTTGATAAAAATGGACTCTCTTAGACGATAATTCATTGTTTTTCTTGACTATGGCAATAGTAGCATTGTCTTCCAACTTTGAAAATGATTTTTCCTCACTGCGCAGAACAGCCTTTGCGCATCTTCCAGTGAGTTCAGCGCTTTTGACCATGTCAATAACCTCTCGTAACGGTGCTTCCCCTCTAGACCAAAGTTTCTCTTGGATATGTGGATTGGCAGTGTGCATTATAATTTGGTCTCTAATGAGTTCGTCATGAAGATTACCAAACTTGCATGACAAAGCCAAATTCTTGAGTGCAGCAACGTAATCATCTACAGATTCCTCAAATTGTTGCTTCCTATGATAAAATTTAAATCGGTCAACAGCTACGCACATGGCAGGTCTAAAATACTCTGTGAGATCTTCAAGAGCATGGCTAAAAACATCTCCTTGCTCAGGTGCTCTAATCTTTTTGTTAATACTGTTGTAAATTTTCAAACCCTTTGCACCTAAACAGTGTAAAAGAATTTTCTTCTTCTTTTCTGGAGTAAGTTCTTCTTCATCTTCAAAAGTTGAAATGTAGTTTACAAAATATTCTCGCCAGTCCTCCCATCTTAGAGTAGCTTCTCCATCTTTTGGCAAGAATGGCTCAGGAGCGCTAAGATTCCATGCATTTCCAGAAGCCATGACCAAAAATTATGATGAAATAACTTTACAACAAATATTTCCTTGGAAAGGAGAAAATATTAATCCAGCAAGTTCGCTAAGTTTGAAAAAATGATGGACTTACGAGAAAAAAAAAATAATAATCAACGTGCGCAGGCCCTGCGCAAGAGCACAAGAGACTTGTTTGCTTGACACTGTCAGACAATCTGAAAACGTAAGATGCGGCGTGTAGACATTTTCAGTCTGGTTTACTTGGCACAAAACAACTGATAAACAAAGTCTTAATCCTACCGCTACATCAATCACCAAGTCCTGTTGAAAACAGCACGAAAATATCAAATCCTACAACTTCCTTTGAATCCTGCCTCAAGCTGTGAAGACATTTGCTTGCTGGACGTGTGGGTTCTTCCTCGGGGTCGCTAATAACTCGTCGCCAATTTTGTTGTGATGAATAAACGTTACGAAATTCATGTGATTTACAAGCTTTTATTGTAACGTTAAATGCGACCCCGATACAGGAAATCCGAAGCGCTCGTCTTCGCAACTGTCTTTCCTCAACCTCCGTCCAACTCCCGTTGCCTAGCGATGCTCGTGCCCAGTGTAAACACACTGTGCGCGAAGCACTGTGCGCGAGCATCGCAACACCCTGCAGCGTCTTTGTGACCTCCCTGGGCATTTGGTGGTGCTGCTCTCACCAAACAAGCCTGGGGGGGGGGGGGGGGGGTCAGATGCAGTTTGAAAAGTATCTGGAGCCCCCTGAGCACAGCGCACAACTTGGCCGCCTGGCCAGGAAAAGGGGCGCCTGCCCCAACACTCCGAAGATGAGAAGGTTGATGTAAGCAAGTGGGAAACAAGTGGCCGGCAAAGGGTAGATAAGTCCTGCGGCGGGGCAATGGACCAGGCCCCGGTCCTCAGCGGGGAAGAGAAGTGCTAGGGGCCGTGGCTCACTCCACCCACAGCTTACCGCACTTGCAACTTATGGCGTGCCGCGTGTTGTTCTGCGTTGACCTGCTGGGGTCACCGCCGGCACTCTTCTGCGGCCTCCAAGCCGGTGGGTCCCACGGCGGGACGAGGCATCAACCCCAGACTGGGAGTCGCGATTCGCCATGTTTGCGGCCACTACACGCTGCTCCTCAGCTCCCAATAAGGGGAAATTACTTCCTTCGGCAGCTTCCATGGTGCCGTCTCTGATCCCTGCAGCTCGTTTGTGACCCTCCCGGAACTCCCGGGATGCTGCTGATGGTTCCCCGGGACTGCTGCCCTCGAGGATGAGGAAACCACCCACGGTGGGGAGCTGCAAATTCTCCGCGTGCGGCCGCATTTCACGATCGCGGCAGCCGCCCGTTCTCGGCGCAGCGAGCAAGTGTAGAGTCAATGCGTCACCTGGAATGCCAACTCTCTGGGCGTCAAGCAAGCAAAACGCACTGCGCATGTGCTGACTACTGTCATACTGCTTAGTGAAATGCCCTATACCAGTGGTTCCCAACCTTTCAACTTCTGTGGACCACCACTTTATCACTACTGGAACCCGAGGACCCCCACTGAATCATAATTTGAATTTGGGGACCCCTCACTGAGTCATTACTGCAAGCTAGGGACCTAATCAATTAATATTATTTAATTTTCTAAGCAGTCGCGGACCCCCTGAGGAGGCTTCCCGGACCCCGAGGGGTCCCCGGACCACAGGTTGGGAACCACTGCCCTATACCAAGCTCCACGTGCATCCTGGCAGCTACACTTGGTGGACCACTAAAACTAGGTGACAAGTTCAATCCAATTGCAATCATATCTTCTTTAGTTCTGACCTAGTAATGGGGGCAAACGTCCCCCCAACATTCGCCGCATGAAGCTTGGAGCACTCTCTTCAAATTTTATGAGTGAATTGTGCATGGTGGAAAACTCACCGTCACTCCCCATACAAAAGTATGGCACTGTGCTAAATATTTTTACATCAGCTACTTACTTTATTTCCATTAAATTATATTACAAAATCTATTCTGTGACTTAATAGTCCCACAGGAGGAAAACCTCCCCTCCCCCACACACTGGCATGCTTCTTCATAGTTTTACAACCTCTAACACTGAAGAGCATCCTCTGCAGTTAAATAATTGTCCCAATTTCTTCAATGGTCTATGAAATGAATTATGCTAAGGAGTTACTATTTCCGTTTGTCTCAATAGTTTTTGGTGTTTCCTGGTGTTGTGGAGATGTTGCCTTTAAGATCAGATAAAAAATGGAGGATGGCGTAATTGACTATATTCATGCCTCTTTATATTATTAAAACAAAGCAAATTGATTGGTGGATCTTGCATGACTAGTTCATCAACATGTTTCGGCGATAAATGTATTGCCTACTACAAGTCAGTTGCTGTTCCTAGGACATATGTTGCCCCCTGCTGGTGAAAAAACAATTGTGATTGAGAAATTCCTTAACATAAGTTTATGAAAGGGATAAGTTGCTTTTCACCCATTCGGAGTTACCTGTGATTCCTAAGGTCACTTTCCCAACCTTTCAGTGTTATTTGCAAAATTTAGGACATGATATTGACTTCTTAACTATTAAAGACTGTCACTTCTTTTGCATATGCGTAAAAACGTGTAACTTGCTGTATTGAGCCGGCCCACTTGATTTCTTCAGAGTAGAATATACTGACACCCACGATTCAAGTGTTCTGGTATATAGCGGTCTTTAAAGCAGTTTATATCGTCAGTGTTAGATTGAGCCCAACTGTGTTATTAGATTATTGGATTTTTTTTTATTTGTCTTGGTTGGTTTTAGTTTGTTTTTATAATTAATGTGTTTTACTAAAACTGGTTATAAATGGATGTTTAAATTCAGTTTTATTTGCATGGTTTACAAATAATAATGGAGAAAGTGCATCATGGGTAAAACTTAAAACACCCATATATTTAAAAAATCATGCTGTTAGTGTTTGATAGACCTACTCTGATTTGAATATTCACTTATCAAAATATGATTTTTAAAGTATACATCCCAAGTAAATATTGGTGGTATTCACCCTGCCACTTACCTTTGCAGATGGACCCAAGGGGAAGTCTTGACCCAGAGTACAATTAAATTGTTTGCATGTATGAGTTTCGCTACAGTTACCCTTATTTTCTTGACCCTAAGTGAATGCCAGTCTGAAAACTTGTGTTTTTCTTTTTTAGGTGTGAATAACAAATCAGCTCAAGTTCTCTTGCTGTTTGTTATACCTGGACATTTAATATTTTTATATACCATTCATTTAATGAAAAGTGGTCATACTTCCTTGACCCCAATATTTATAGCAGTATTCTTGTTTGCTGCTCTTCTACAGGTAAGGAACTGGATTTCGTAAATCTGACGTGTAATGTACATGTGCATTTCACAGGAAGTGGGATATACAGACCAGGTTTTGACAACTTAGTGGACTTTCTTGGAGAATCCTTCTCAAAAGATGAGCTTGATACACTAGAATGCTCAAGTTATTGCTTAACTAGAGTTGTTAAAGAATGGAAAGAAAATAGTACATTGTAAATATTTTTTCTGCTTACTAATACTGGCCTCCTTTATAAGTAAGGAAGGATAAGGCATTTACTTTTTCAGCTAAGGCACCTACTTACCTGAATCGTTAAATGTAGGGTAAAGCCTGAGGCTTGCAACTCTTGATCACAGGTATCTAACTAGACACAATATTGTCAATGTAAAATTAGTTAGATTGCCTGTATGTCCCACAGTGTACTTGCTTCAGTTTTTATTTTATCACAACCTAGAGAACTAATACATTTCAGTTATCATCAGCATCACTTAAGTATTGTGTATTATATCAGCTTGGGGTGAAAACTTCTGGCTCAGTGTATGTCCAGTGTTACATTGCCCTTTCAGAGTTGGATAGCCTTGGTAGAATCTAGTAGCCATTTGCATAGAAAATGGCTCACATCTCACAAAGCAACATTTCTACACCTACCAATGTTGACCTGAAATGATGCGGACAGGGGAAGGAGTGATCACTGTATACTCCAGTTCCCAGCAGATGTACACCTCAAACACACATAGAGATTGAACTTGCTAAGCAATTTTATTTACTGCAGGAACATTTGCTGGGAGTACTGTGACAGCAGAGATTGTAAAGAGGTGGTGCAAATAATTGTAAGAGAATCATGAAATAATGAACAGACTAATAATGGCATAGGTGGGTACTTGTGGAAAGTCAAGTCAAATTAGGTATGTATAACAGAATTGAGCCTTGGGTCCAGCAGATGTCGGGGATCATGCCATTTAATAAACTGATTGTTCTGCTTAAGCTCAGTTGGTATGTCAGGAGGGGTGGGTAAGGAGATAAAACTGTTAGTAAAGAAACAGTCTGACAAATGAAGTATAGATGAGAATGAAGGGCAGGGATGAATACTTAAAGCAAAGGTCCACTGATTATGGGGATTCAATAAATTAGATTAAGATTGAACAGAAGAGTTTTCTGATTTATTGTAAGATAAATTAGCATTCTGAGTTCCATGCTGTTGATGCACCAGAGAAGGCTTAATAGGATGCTTTCCCAGAGTTGAATCTCTTGGTTTCTCATAAGATTTTGTCAACTCATTAGTTTTTTGTATCAGCATATGTTTGTGCACACTGGATAATTGTAAATGGGTGTCCCATCCTATTAATGGAGCGTCCATACAAGCAATGCAACATGTGTGATCATGTGCTCTGTTAACCCACCTTTCCTCATTGAATTAGGGGACTACCAAGACTTTAGCACTGCACTTTGATGTCAGTGTTAAGGTCTTTGCTGAATTATGTTACCTCATCTCGGCCCACCCATCAACTCACTCTGAAAGTTAGTAAACAACTTTGCTTCCCTGCACAACAACACAGTCTCCCTCAATTAGATTAGAACACTGCTTCCCTGTACAACTACAAAGTCTCTCTCAATTAGAGTACCTCAAGAAGTTTCTTTTTGTGAAATCTCCGCGACCAACTTCCTTTTCACTTCTCATGTAACCACTTTGCCATCCTCTACCAAACATATCCTCACACTCTTCTTGGTTAATCTACCCTGAACACTTTTTAACTCCCTTCGACAAATTCTACCCAAATCATCAAGCCTTTTGTGTCCTCCAGTGTATTTTTCTAATTCATTCACAATCTCCTCCCTGGTGTATGCCCACAATGCTATAAATTTGTTCTGTAACCTGTTGTATTTCACCGAACCAAAAGTCTTACAGTGTAGGTTTTCCCACCTCCACTTTGCCAAGCGTGTTTTCAGAGAGTGTTAATAGCTTCCCCTCAAAGTCCATCGTAACCATCACAAAATCACAGACAACTGTAACCTCTATCCTTCAATCAGTCAATCAATCAAAGCATTTGTAAAGCACACTACTCACCTGTGAGGGTCTCAAGGCACTGATCTAATCGTTAATGTCTCACAGCTGCTTTTGGCATGATTAACCAACCCACCTAGCTAATTACCCGCCTTTTAAATCAGCAGTGAACTGATTGGATTGTCGTCTCCCTATCTCTAAATGCTCCTTTTTAGTCTCTAGGTCCTCATCTGGCCTCAAGCCTGGTCCCACTCATCTCTTTCCATTTAAATTACTACCACAGTTGCATTATTTTCTCCCTAAATGACTCCTCCTCTCTCTTGGAAACTATGGAACATGATAGTCTCCCTTGTATGCATCTGATATTTAAAATGTTATTGAATTGCCCCATTGATCACCAATCTGTATAATTATCTTTCAACAATGAGATGATGTAGTGCCATGATGCTGTGTACAGTGCTTCTGAATGGAAAAGCGCCATATATAATTTTCAAATGTTCATGTAAAAATTGGTGATACTCATACTTATGGGTTATGGATTATGAAATAGTAATGACCTTTCAAAACTAAGACAAAACTGTTACATATGAAGATGTTTGTGGATCAGGACAGCTGATGCACCATTTATTGCATACCTTGAGAAAATATAATGGGACTATCATGAGCCCTTTTAAGTTCTCTGTATATTTATTTACTGCACAAATCTTAGCACAAAGCTACCACTAAGACCTACAATCCAAGTCAGAACAGCACTGCAGTGTTACAAAAGTACCTTGGGGAAACTATCTTATGTATTTGAAGGTTTCCTGTCTGAGGAGGAAATTGCCTTCTCATCTTGTACACTGTGACTGAACAGTACGCCTTCAGTTTACATGAAGACCTGCAATGCATCACTTTTCTTATGAAAGGCGAACCTACAGATGATTTAAAACATGGGCTTCTGTCTGGGTGATCATTTTGGGATGTGGAACACCCTTTATCCCAAAGCAATAACTACAGTTACTGTGCACCTTATCCTGGGTATACAAGAGAAGGAGCATTTGTATTTTCAAGGTCATATTATGTTTACTGAGATAAGACTTGGGACTTTTAGACCTCACATTGATGACAACTGAAGAAGACTAATATGTTCCCTTTATGATCCTCAATTATATGAAATGGGTTAGGGATAGTCTGCACGTGCAGAAACCTGAACAGTCACCAGGTTCGGCCAGATTACGCATGATGTGGAATCCAATGACAAAATTTCAGGTGCCCACAATGGTTGATACGCCTGAAATTTCCATATGGAATTCCTGTAATGATGAGTTACTCCCCGTTGAATGGGAATAACAGTGTGGATCCTGGCACAATTTCACTCCGTATTCTCTATTCCATGGGGATTAACACTCCCATTTAACAGTGAAACATTGAAAAAAAGGACTACTCCTATTTCACTCCTATTATATCGGCTGTCACTGTCGATTCTGAACCAGAAGTGGAAGTAGAAGCCAAGGTGGTGGAGCCCTGCTGTGCCTGCTGAAAAGGAGCGGTAGGAGCCGCACAGCACAAAGGAGTGGTGCGGCACAAAGTACAATGCAGGCCTGGTCCCGGTCCTGTGTAGGGATCATTGTAGGTGAGGTGCCCGCTGAGTCCGCCGAAAAGTCTTCAGGTCCCTGGTGAGCTGCGGGTGCAGATGCACATAGTGGCGGAAGGCTCACGTTGGTAATGGCGGCTGCAGTAGACTGTTTACGCCCAGGTGTAGGCTCCCCCCTGAGTGTCCCTCGATCCAGAGCGCATCTCGGCTTTTATAACTTGTCATAATTTCTCATAGCTTCAGATAACTTCTATGGGACTGATCCTGAAATGTAGTAGTTAGCCAGTAGCTAATTAGTCAGTCAGTCGGCAGCAGCCAGGTAGCTTCGTCAGTTCAATTCAGTTGCAACATAACAGCAATACAGCAGCATTATAGCAGCATGCGAGCGACAAACTGCAACAAACAGCAGTGCAGCAATCACATGGTGGAAGTGCTCTCGATCTCCTCTCCTATCTGTGCAGTGGGGCGGAACGAAGTTTCCTTGACAGACAGTGAGCGTGGCTGTCATAGCAAACAGCCACAGATTGCGAGCTCTGGGTCCTCACGGAAGCCGTCTTGCTAGGTCTGGGTGCAGCTTGTGAGTGATCCCGGCATGGCCCTTTCACCGCCCCTGCGTGCCCCGCTCCTTCTATTAAAAATCCCACATTGCTGGTACATGCTGCAGTAGGTCTGAAGGCCGGGTGGTAAGACTGTGCAGTTGGGCCAGGGACTTTCAATTGTCGCTCGTGGAGCTGAAGTCGAAGAAGAACTTTGAAGGCGATCCAGACTCACAATTGCCCTTTTACCAACCTCTGATTCATTTTTGCCCCTCCCCCCCCACCGCCACTGTTGGGACACACCCAAACTCGCCAAGGCCAGCGGCCCAGTGGCTGACAACGATCATGATGTCAAAAGAAGGTGCAAAAGAAAATGAAGGTCAATGGATCAGAAGTCCATAGGGGTAAGCTTGAACAACTTACGCCACTAATCATCCCTTTTCAAGCATTTTTCACGAACCCAGGTAGCACAGGCAAGTTTACATTCTTAACGGGTTCCATCTGCTGTTATATACTCAAAAACTGAAGAGATCAAGGGCCTTCCGACCCCTCTTGCTCCTTTAAAGCTAGCCTCTTCTCTGACTCATTTGGAATCATGTCCTGACCATCCTCCAGATCTGTATCGAACGTGAGGGGAGTCTAGCAAAAGCATGGCCCAAAATGCCAAACAGCAGGCCAACACTGTTATTATTAAGGCCATGGTTCACTCAACCAACAGTCAGCAATTACATCTGCCTCAAGAACCAAGCGATTACATTCCACAGCAGTATGCCAAATCGGGCACGACTAAAGTCATGGTTCATATAGACAGTTCATAAGAACCAGAGAACCACAACCACTCACTGACCAAAAAGATCAGACTAAGGAAACTAGGGTTTTGTTATCCAATTCAGCTCACCGGCACTCAGCGCCGAGGTTGCTTCAAAGCTCAGTTACATCGGGCATAAAACAGGGAAACACAGTAAGTAACAGTGTTGTTATTGCCAGTGGTGAGATGGAGGACTCCTGGCTACATTCAATCTCCATAACGAGTGATGAGGATCTAGTGCAAGCTCTGGAGTTGAAAACGTTTAATATGCCTAACACTAATGTGTTGTGTACACCCTTGCGAGACCACACTCAAACACCTTGACGGCCAAAGGAAGTCCATTGTATTACCACGTTAACATCAAATATGGCAGGTCCTTCGATAATAGAAATCTCAAGCGGCATGTGTGATGCCCATCCTGACGAGGGCAGTACCTCCAAGGGGAAGAATGGGTGTAGTCTCAGGGTTCATGTGAATAGTAGCAGTAGTGATTCTCCCATACACAGTCAACTTAGTGGATGCTAGACAAGGCCATGGCGGGGGAGCTCTCCTGGCTGCACTCTTCTTTAAGCGCGCTGCAATCTTCAATTACAGCATTAAATATGCAATCAGACAAATTAGACCTTCAGATTGACCTAATGAACATCATGGCAATGCACATTGCAGGCATCAATGCTAAATTGGATAAGCTAACTCATTTGTCATCTACTGTCAAGGCTCCAACAGAACAGCTCCAACAAGATGCCTACAAATTTGGACCAGTCATTGATAAACTGAGTACTCTGCCAGCCATTCTAACAAACATTCTGGGCGAAGTAGAACTAGCAATAAAACTGCCCAAACTGCCCAATCTGGCTGCAACCAATTTAAACTTGACGGTGCATCTCTGTGCAAGTGGCCGTAAACCCGGTTGATCAGCTGGCATCAACTTCAGCCAGTTCAAGACTTAAATTTAAAGATCAATGAACTGCCTCAGTAACACCAGACTCCTACGGAACCCCAGGGATTAATACAACAAGTGAGCGGACTATTCAACCTGCAGTCCCCTCACTATCTCAGGTGGCAGAACCTTGCATGACCATGCCTGAGGTTTAAACTAAAAGACGGAGGAAATGTGCCAGGAAGGCAAGGAAGAACACCAGGCATGGTGACTATGGTAGCAACTTTTACTCCATATTTGTGGCTAAATCGAAGCAGCAGCACACCTCGTAAGCAAGGAAACTCCAAAAGCCCATGGATTTCGAATCCTTACAGACTCCAACAACAAATGTTAACTGCACAGTCCGCTGGTGACAGCATTCTACAGACAGTTTCCCCCTCCCATCCAAATCAGGCAGCACTCAGATCGGGAGAGTCACATCCCCCACGTCTACCAGTCTTGAAGCCACTGATAGTGGTGCAGGCTGACCTGTCTTTCTAAAAGAGATCTAGTGAGCCAGGAACTCTCTGCAGCACCGGGAGTAACCCGGCCTAAATCTGCAGATTCTAAGTCACCTATACAACAACCGTCTAATTTAGTTCAGTTCTTGCAGGGCTCTCAGATAGTGCCTTTAACAATACCAATAGAACCTGAGGGTGTTAAACAGACTGATGCACTTGGAACTAAGCCATGGGCACGGGGTCGCCTCAGCCTCATGCAAACAATCCCTGCAAGCCAAGACAACACACGGTGGTTTAATTCAAAGCTCACATATCGACCCGACCAGGTTGTTCAACCAGAAGTTAAATTGAATGAATTCCCTTTAAAGTCCAACCTTCCTTCGAGGTCAGTCCATCAACAAAACGCACGGACCAGCTTCAACTAAGGTGACTATTCAAAACTCACAAGCTATCAGAGATGACATCCAGCATCATTCAGCACAAAACAAGTCGGCTTGCCCCCCTATCATGGTTCCTTGTGGTGAGCAGCAAGAAGACAAGATCATGGTGAAATTTATCACCCATGAAAAGGTATGTCAAGCATCAAAACAACAATTGCGACTGTGCTACGGAAGGTATGAATTTTGAAGCTCAGCAGGTTATTCTTACCCTACAATATATATTGCAAGTCCAACAGCATACACCAAATAGAGGCAGTATCCTTAGACTGTTTGCTGAGATGCCATCCCCTCAACACTTTGAATCCTCTGATTTAATTTCCGTGAAATTCCTCCAAAGAGGTGACCCTTCTGGACCAGAAAGAACACTCACCACTTGGAGGTCCCAGGAGATACCCTTATTGATCCTAGATGCCAAAGAACAGTTTGAATCCTGGGGTATAACTCTCTCTAAACTGCTCAAACAATGATATCTGTTCCCTTTACTGGTGACAACGTCAAGGACAGAGAAATTATCCCTGTGCTCCTCAAGGGCATTTATTCTTTCCTGCCTCTCAGGTACCAACAGAGGTATTCTTTTGGACAAAGAACCAAGAGAGGAAGGAATCCATACTGAAGCCTGACTATGGCCCCCTTGCTCCTCGTGTATACTCTGTGCTAGATCAAGTTTGTGACCCGGTAGCAACGGGCCCACTTCTGCAAGAACAACTTGTGGACACCTCCCTTGTAGATTGGCGGTGGATAGCATCTACATTAAATGCTTCAAGGAAAACCTGACCCCTGAATCACTGTGCAACAAATAAGGAACAGCCACTGGTTGTAAATATTCTGTCCTGAAACATCGCTGGTCCAAAATATGTAATTACCAACGGTTTTGCATTAGTAAACCGAGGCAGATATGAATTGGTTAAGCTGCAAGAATCAAGGTTAACCAGCCCAATGCATTTAAGGGGCTATATGCTTCACCACGTCAGCGCCAAGAAATTAAATTGGTCGGACAGACTGTGTGGTGGCCTGCAACCTACGTCTCGGATGCATTATGTGTAACCTCAGAATAACTAGCAAATTTTTCTGATGATCTACAAGTTATTAAGCTCAACTTTGAAAACAGCCATCAAGCAGCCCCACTCGTACCACTTAATGTCTATGCTCATCCTCGCAAAGTGTGAGAGGTTCTGCTTCTCAAGAAACTACTGCAAGAGATTTCGGAAATTAGATACTCACCCAACATGGGACATTCTGGTGATGGGTAACTTCAATGTAAATTTAATTTACACTCCTGATAATGATGAGCAGCTGGCAGCAGAAAATGCTTAATGGTCAGTGCAATCATAGGTGCCCCATCCCCAGAAGCAACAGGACAGCACTGGTAGGGAACTGGCGTATTAGGGCATCTGGGCTTGAGGGTCCTTAATGGGAGGGCCAAAGATGACACCACATAGCCTGAACTCTGGTTCTATAATCGATTACACTATCATGACCCTCCCTCTGCTGTTGCAACTGAGGAAGTTCAGAATCAAAACTACGCTTTGTAACGACCACTCATACCAGCATGTAGAACTGGCACTGATCACAACTAGGCACGCGCTAGCACCAGCAGATTCTGCTAGCCTTGGATCAATTAACTTGAAGTGCCTAATCTGGTCACATCGTTCTCTGCCAAAGCTAACCGCCAAGGCTAAAGCAGCATTCCAGTGCTGCCATATGTCGGCAGTGGAACCATGGTCCGCTTTCTTATCTAGATTATTATCTCTCAGTTCCACATCTTGGCCCATACTGAGCTAGGCGCTTCAAGAAACTGAGCTTGTCGGGCAAAACCTTAATGTTAAGAATGAGGATGCGGAGAGAGCTTAGAATGATTAAGAAATCAAATGTCAAAACAACCAGATGTGAGATCATAAAACACTTAAGAAAAAGCTACAAACAACAGTTATGGCTAGAGCGGAAAGAGGGGCAGGACAATGTTTGGTCAAGATTACATTTCAATTCAAAACTAGCTAACACCAGGGCTTTTTGGGCTACGGTCAATGGCATCGACCATGAGTCAAGAGCTATTAGTTATTTGTCTATTCCCAAAGAAAGCTGGGCAGTTTATTTGATTAACATGTTTACCAACCAAGAACGGACAGACGAAGTAAACTCGCAGTTGGAGCCTCAAGCAAGTAACATGCAGGACCTGTCAGATTCCCCTCGATACACAATGGAGAAGGTAGCCCAAGTGGTCATGATAGGGCACAGTGACGGTGCACCTGGCCCTGATGGCTTTGCGCAGACTATATTCAAGTCGGATCCGGAATACTGGTCCAAGTCACTCTCAACTTTATTTACTGAGGTAGAACTTAGTAGTACTATTCTGGATAGTTGGACAGGCCCCATCATCATTGCGATATATAAGGGATTGACCGATCTAACCCAGTCAATTTCAGAATGATCGCTCTAATTAACTCAGAAGCTAAATACTATGCCTCTTTAATTTTAGATGATTTGGTAGAATGGTCTAACTCTCAACCTTGTCCCCCTAAATCAAACTGGTTTCCTGAAGGCTTATGGCACTATGATTAATATACTAGCATTAACTGTTATAGCTTACTAATCTAGGCGCCTTAAGAAAAAGCTGCATTCATGTTTTATAGATTTTAAATGCGCCTTTGACTGCGTGGAGAGATCCCTACTATGGAGCAATCTAGAGGGCCGCAAGATAGAATCTTGCCAGCCATAGAAATGCTGTATGAAAAAACTTTGGTCCAGATCAAGCTTGCAGATGGTACGAGGTTATTGAGGAAGGTTTCCACAAAAATTGGCCTCAAATAAGGGTACGTCCTTGCCCTGCATTCATTTTATCTTTTCATGTCCGACCTGTCCCCTAAGCTAGATGAGATTAACTCGCATTCACTGAAGCTAGGGACGCAACCTATATCACATCTCTCAAATGCCAATGACATTATTCTTCTGAGTCACACAAGAGTGGGTCTACAGAGATCAGGCAATGTACAGGCCACATTTGCTTTAGCTAAGAAACTGGAAATTAACATCGGCAAATCAAAAACCATGTCTATTTGGAACACCTTTGACCCTGCCCTTAATCTCAACCTAGACAATACAACTTTAGAAGAAGTTAGGTATTATGAATATTTGGGCCTCAACATACACAACAAGTTGAACTTCTCAGCGCACAAACAACACATTATATGGAAATGCAAGGCTTTGACCTTTGCCTTCTGTGCTCTCTCCAAGAAGTTGAATGGGTGAAACACCAAGTGCTAGCCTTACGACTAGGGGTTCTGCCCTCACTGGCTCATCAGCCAGCATGGAAGCATCGTGGTATGACATCATGTAGACTGTGTGGTGCTGAGAAAGAGGGCATTGTTCACCTGATCTGCATCTGCATCTGCCCGGCCCTAAGGAAAGCCTGCCTCCAACTGCTGAAACCTGCTTTTGTTACGCGAGGTGTTTGATCCTGTTGGCTGGCTGTAATGAAAGTCTTGGATGTGGCTGATTCACAGATAAACTGTAAACTGGTGAGATTTCTAGTGATGCATGCTAAGTACTTCGTAGCCCACTGGTGACTTTTCAACACGCCCTTTCGCTGCTCTGTTTTTAGGTATTACTATGAAGGCCCAGCAATATACTTCCGAAATGGGACAAGTATAGTTGCAGTTATTATACAGAATATTTTGAATTTAGGAGTTTTATAATCTCCACGCTTACTGCGAACGTTTTAGTCAATATGCACAAGGGTTAATTAATAATCTATTTAATGGTTTTATTGCACGCTAAATTCTTGAGTTCTATAAAAGTTTATAAAATGGTAAGCTCCTATATTCAATGGCCTCTACTACCAAACTGTTAGGCACTAAGCACTTTACAATTTACTGGAGGCATACAGATTTGCCACCTTGACTCTTTCAATGTTTTGTTTACTGAATGTATCTGTCCATGCCACTACCTAGCTGACAGAATCTGTTTATGGAAATTTAATAGGCAGCCGAAGTGCCATTATGAAGAAAGGTTTAGAGCCAAGAAAGGCTCAGGTGATTGTATAATTGAGAATTTGATCTTAACAAATGCTAAGCCTGCAATATATGCCTTTGGTATATAGTTGCCCTGTCCATTTAGTAGCACTTTAAAAGACTTTTCAAATGTTTTTTATACTTGGATATGGCGCTCGTAATTATGTTACATGTTATTTGGGTCATTTTATATGTAATGGTTTTAATTAACTTCACATGTTAATAAATAAATTAAATAAATAAGACTACTCCACTCCCACGTAACACCTGTTCTCAGCTGGTTTTAAATATGTGCTAGGATGGGAGGATGAGGGATGGGGTGGCGAGGATGGGGGAAGGGAAGGGGAGACAATCACCTGGCAATGTGGTTGGCTTGCATGCTGCCTCTGTGCCATTGAAGAGGGTCTGCAGAGACTGGAGAACTGGATTTGCTGCAATGTAGTCCTTCCATTACTACAATTTTACTTGGTAGATTTTCTGTGGGGTTTTTTCTGCGCCGGGACAATCCAGGTGCCAGAACGCTTGTGATTGGGGAATTTAGAGCTCCACCGAACTAGAATTCGAGCTAAAGTGTGGGCACTTTGTAGTTTTCGCTGTAGTAGGAAGCACGTGATGCTAGGTGTAATTCTAGAGATGAATATCTACAGATTTTTTCCAGCTGTCCTTAGACAGCCAACCTCAAAAGTAGGAAATTATGACAAGTTACTATCTTCTTTAGAGAGATACGCTAGCAGCTTTCAGCAGCCTGTGTGATTTTGTGTTCAGTAGAGAACGTGGAAATACCTGCATCACCAATGTTAAGCTTCAGTAACTTTTATTGGTATGCAGCAAACCTATACAGTGCAACAAGGACATGACGCCTGAATATCTGAGAGCAATAACCGTCCATGTGAGCATGACAGTAGAAGGATTCCAAGTGTATATGAAAATAAATGTCTGCATGAACAAAAGTGTGTCAAGAAGCTTCCACGCTAAGTGAAGTAACCACTAAGAGCACCATCTACGAAATGTCACCAAAAACTACAAACCCTTATATGCTGCAAACCAACATCTGCTCTAAGAGGCCATCAACCCAAACTCAAAACCAGAAATATCTCCTTTCAATCAGCCCCTAATTAAAGACGCCAGGTGAACTCATAACTATGGCATGTTCCTTACCTAAACTTCCCACCCGTGAACCCCCCCCCTCAAGAATTTCTTCTAGTTAAACATGTAATGCTTGCTCGAGTGAACAACTTTGAGTTTGGCAGAAAGTGTCTCATATAGATTTTGGAGCCAGATGGTCTAGATCTTCATTAAGGTGGTCATTCTAACCCTGGCGGTAAAAACCGCCAGGGCGAATGACCGCGGTAGCACCGCCAACAGGCTGGCGGTGCACCGCTGGGAATTCTGACCGCGGCGGTTCAGCCGCGGCCAGAAACGGAAAGTCGGCGGTGTACCGCCGACTTTCCGCTGCCCTTGAGAATCCTCCATGGCGGCGGAGCGCGCTCCGCCGCCATGGGGATTCTGACACCCCCTACCGCCATCCTGTTCCTGGCGGGTCTCCCGCCAGGAACAGGATGGCGGTAGGGGGTGCCGCGGGGCCCCCGTAAGAGGGCCCCAAAAAGAATTTCAGTGTCTGCCTAGCAGACACTGAAATTCGCGACGGGTGCTACTGCACCCGTCGCACTCCAGCAACTCCGCCGGCTCCATTCGGAGCCGGCTTCATCGTTGCTGGGTCTTTCCCGCTGTGCTGGAGGGCGGCCTTTTGGCGGTCGCCCGCCAGCACAGCGGGAAAGCCAGAATGACCGCTGCGGTCTTGTGACCGGGTGCGGTCATTTGGCGGTAACCGCATGGCGGGCGGCGACCGCCGCCCGCCGCGGTTAGAATCAGGGCCTAAATGCCAGCTGGCCTTTTTCCCCAAAGGAGAGTCCAGACTTGAGTCAGGGAACTGCAGGATGATTCAAGTGTCACAGCAAACAAATCTCATTTTTTTGTTGCCTTTGTGTCCTCTTAAGAATCTGCTCTCTCAATTCTGGTGACCGCAAGAATACTATTACCATTCGGGAAGGGATTAGTCCGTTCCCACAATCTATTGTAGGGAATCTGAAACAAAACTCAAAGGCCACTTCTGGCTTAATTTGCCTCCAGTCAACTCCTGCAACTCTTGCAATCATGTGTATGTAGGGATATCTGTTGGAACCCTAAGCCCCTTATTTGTGTCCCTTTACAAATATTCTCCCAGGTTCTCATCCCTAGACTTCACTCTGTTTGCCTCACATTTCTAGATTTGTTCTATTCCTGGAGGCTAGAGGTAATATTTGCTGTGCCTTTTTCTTGTGCCCCAAGGCACGCTTTAGGTTTTTCCCACTGCCTGCTCAAACCCCACAAGTCTCCCAGTGAGTCTTTCTGACTTCCGCCCCACAGGACCTTCACTGTAGTAACCTCCAGTCTTGTCACCAGTTCACCGTGAAGAGCAGTGATGTACTTCAGTAAGGGTTTCTAGCTGCAACTCAAAGGAGTGTTTCCTTCTCTTTTTCATGGGCCAAGAGTTTTTTTTAAACCAAATGTTATTGATTTTACAAGGAAGCGGGAACACCACCAATTGTAAAGAAAAGAACATCTGAATACCATACAGTTACAGTACAAAAATCGATTGTGCCATCTCACATATGACATTGCTCACTTTCCTTGCTCGTCCCTCATGAAAACCCGTGGCCATAGGCCAAATCCCAAGCATGCCTCATCTCTTAAGTCAATTAGAGTATTCGATCCAACCATCCCATATCTTGTCATGCTTCTAGGGATATCCCCGCACTTAGAGTCCAGAAGTTTCTGACCATTTTGCGACATTGAGCCTTTCAGCCTAAGGACTTCCTCCCTAGCTCCTTATTGCTTTTGTTGCTCCTAAAGCAAATCACACATTGTGGTTTAAATCGCTGTTTCATATCTCCTGAAGAGGATCAACCAATGAAGCTGATGCCCTTACTCTCTCATACACACTACGCAAATGTAGAGCTTAGACCTCACTTTGCACAAAATGGCTAACTCTTTCAGTTCCTCCCACAACACATAGGATCTTCCAAGGCAGCAGGTGCGACTGCTCCCTGGGAGGAAGGCCAAAGAAGGTTTGAGCCCAGAAGGGGAGCTTCAAATTGGAAGACTCCTTTGAAGGACAAATGTGGTGACCACACAGATGTGGAGCTGCTTTTTTGTTTTTTGCAAATGCAAAAACAACACGGTGATGGATGGCAAGGTTGAATTAATCTCAGCCACTGGCAATCGCTCATTACTGCATCCCAATCCATCCTTTTTTGCCCATCATGCCACATCAGTTTGGACCCAGCCATAAGCAAATCAGTCTTGACCCTGCCCGGTCCAGACCGAACTGCCAGGCCAGGTCCTCCCTGAACCGGAACACAAGCACTTATTGTGAGACCCCAAGTGTGATAAAGTAAAGCATATCTCCCTCTACTGGGGGGAGGTGATTAACAACTCAGGAAGGAACTCAAAGGATCTGCCAAGGCAGGTGGGGTGACTGCCCCCTGGGAGGAAGGCCAAGCAAGGTGTGAGCCCAAAAGGCGAGCTTCAAATTGGAAGCCGCCTTTGATGTACAAATGCACGGTTATCACTCTAAAGAGGAGCTGCTTTTTTGTTATTACAGACAGGCCAGCATCTTGGGCAGAGAAGGAAAAGCTCTTGACAAACCGGGTTTTAAAGCGGAGAATACCCCATCATTGGATCAGCATCATCAGCATCCTTCAGCATCTCCAGCATGCTTGTATCCTTTGCATCAGGACCATTTATTTAAAGCCTATCACGGTTCACCATAGAGCCCAGAACTGGACTGGAGACTGCTGACTATGAGGATAACTATCCTACCAAACCTCATAGGCATCTTTGACCTGTTGAAGTTGGTCGCTCAAAATAGAGTGGGGTGATAGTTTATGACTCTAGAAGTGTTTTTCAAAGTGAACCGCTAACCACTGTAGTGGTCATTGCTTGTTTCCGTTTCAAATTAAAAGCAGTTATTTATTATTTGGCTTATAATTTATATCTCCGGAACACTCCTGTGGATTTTTGTTGTTGATGTATCGTTTTAAATATAAAAATATACCTTCATTTTATAAATTGGTGTCAAATTTTTATGCAGTATTGTTTCTCTCTTCTTAAGCTGTGTTGGTACTTCTTAATACTTTACACTTGTTCCTTTGATTAAGTCTGACTGCTCAGAGCCACAGCTATGCAGGACTGAACTATTTTGAAACAATTCTGTCAGGACCCAGTACAGTTTATTAGGCTGTGAAGTCTCACAGCCACACCACATGATAAACCGCTTTCCTCGCTTGTCAAGCAGACAAGAGTCATTATTAAATATTGAAACAAAACTGTATATCATCATCCTAGTGGCAAGGCTGTAACCCTACCGAAGTCAGAGTTTATTCCTGGGAGACAAGCTGGGTCTGACACTAAGAATTTTTTACATATCCTAGAACAGTGGTTCTTAACATGTCCTGTGGTCTGTGGGCAACGGCTGTCTGCAACACCTTCTCATGGGGTCTGCGACTATTTAGAAAATAAAATTATTCTAGAAGATTAATTAAGTAGGCATATATAAAAAAGGTAATTTTTATTTTTTAATTTTGAAACACTCCAAATTTGAAGGGATATTGTAGAACCAGAACAAGTGCTTTGAACAGAATGTAGCATGAATGATTGGCAGATTGAAATAAAGCACAGGTAGGTGCCGACAAAAAGCCTTAAGTGCAAAAAAAAAAAGAAAAAGCGATTTGCTAGAATCTAGCACGTCACTTTGTCTTTTAGAAATAAAAGCAAATATTAAAAAACTATGACTTTCCCATTCAAATTTAAATTGATGTATAAATATTTGGGAAATTTTGTATAGTGCTTGGAATTTCAAATGGTAGGAAGTTCTTGGGTGGGACCCTGGCTTCCAGTACTGATGCACAGGTGGGTCCATGGAAAGAAAAGGATTAAGAACTACAGTCCTTAAACTCATCCAGAAAAACCTCTGCAATATCCTGTTGCATTAATTTGACATCAAGAAGATGCTTGACAGAATGGACTGAACATATATGGTGTACATATTACAAACTATAGGAACTTGGACAGTGATTCCGACGGTAAATCATGGCCAGCTATCAGTCGCCAATAGCCCATGAAAGAGTCAGCAGCATAACATTCTCTCATAATGATTGAGTTCATCACCTGACATGGAGGCCTCTCCCTTCCCACTGTTATCTGCCTTAACTCTGGAGCCCTTAGCAAATTCAATTAGGAACAAAAAGGAGATCAAAGGGGTTGAGATGGCAGTAGATACCTTGAACCTTATGTTTGTCAGTGACATGGACCAGCCACTCTTGGTTCCTCTCTGCTTTGCTGAACTAAGGGTTTACCAAACTGATTTGGGTTTCCAAAATTAATCTAGCAAAATCTGAACCTCTTCTCCTAAATCAACTACCATAACAAAAAGACTGACTGCACTACTTAAATGATATCCTACAAAATTCGGGGTTGGTAACATGCCTTTGTGTCCCATTGAGGTATTCCACTTCACAGGTTGTGGGTTTCAGTTATATGCACATATTAAAGGCTTCCAGAAATGGCATAGAAATCACTTCTAATGGCTATACAGTATAGCCATAGTTAAGGTGAAGATACTACTGCAAATCCTGGATTCGTTTCAGGCAATCCTCCCAGCACTCCCATGAACAATACCTAAAAAGCTCCAGACCACAACTTCATATGGCAGGAGAAAACACCAAGATGGCCAGAAGGGTCATATATATGACTACGTAACAGGGAAGTTTGGCTATCACTCACCTTCAATCCTATTTTCAAGCTGCATGACTAAGATGCCTGGTGGAATGGGAAAAACTGGAAACAAAAGAATAATTGTGTTCTGATTTCTCCACCCCTCTCCCAGCAAGTACACCCCTCTGGCAGGTGCCTTGGCGTCGACAAGCTCAGACTTTCTGCTGACTATATTTCACTCCCACCACTAGGACTACGTTATCAAATTAGGGCACAGTACGTGAATGCCAAGGATTCACAACCTCCCCTTCACCGTTTACAATTATCTGTCTAACTTCACATATCTGATACAGACTTCTAGTTGCAGATTCCTTCCCTTAGAATTTCCCCCAGACGTCAGACTGGGTCCGAAGACTTTTCTTTGAGCAATACCCTTGCGCGTCGGTAGGTGGCGTCAGTCGACTCCGCAGGTGTCCTTGGCGTCGTAGTTGCCGTAATGATGTCGGGAGTAGTACATAGATGCCGCCTCAGCGCAGTGATGTCAGTTCTTTCTTTCCACGTGCTGATCCGGAGAGAGCTACCCTGATCTCTTTTTGACTGAGTTCGACCATTTTGGTGAGTTTTTGGTGCGTCGAGATGTCCCCGAAGACCAGTTTCAAGCTGTGCGAGGATTGTCACGCGTGATGTGGGTGGCGGATCTACATTGGGTTTGTTTATGGTGCCTAGAGCGCAACCACTACCCAAAATCGTGCTCCGAGTGCCGGGCCATGCACCCAACGGCCTTGAGGGAGCGTTCTCTCAAGCTCTTGGCGGTCTGGTGCTCGACTCCGTGTAGGTCCCGGTCACGCTCGAGAGGAAGGTCTCGAGACCATTCACGAAGCCACCACCATTCGTCTTCCTCAAAATCTTCGGGCACAGGTAAGAGGAAGTCGTTGTCGAAGCGGTCGCGTCACCCTTTGACTTCGCCCCGTCACTCGGCTTATGCGACGTGGGAGGAGCGCCGACGCGCAAGGCCTCCATCCTCAGAGCCTGCTTCTGGGTCTGCTCAGCGCTTCCCGGAATTTCCGGGAGTCGGAGCGACCCCAGCCCAAGTTAAAGAATTCTATGAGGCCATGCGCCTAATTTTTGGGCTGACCGACCCCGATACGGCTCCTTCTGGCCCAAGGGGTTCGGTTGAGGAGCCTTCAGGTTCCGCACCGACGGCTTCAGCTCTGGCCACCAAGGTCCCCTCCGGATCTGCTCGCGGATGACGCTGGTCGTACTACTGAGGCCTTCCCCGGTGCCCGTTCGATTGTCGACGCTCCTACTGACGTTGACCCGATCCTTATCCCTGATGACTTTGAGTCAGAGCGGCTTCGGCTGACGCTGCTTCTGTCCTCGATGGGGCCTACTCACCCCAGGTCAGATTTGGACCCTTTTTCCTATGGGTACAAATTTGGGGAAGGATTGGAGGGGTCCCTGGACACTTATGAATACCAGGATGACCCATCTTTGGACTGGGCACAGGAATTGGGCAAGGGCAGTGGACTGGACCCTTCTCCAAATGCTGGCGTGCTGTCTCCTCCTACCGTGGCTACAGCGGAGGTAGCGAATTATGCAAGGGTGGTCAGTAGGGCGGCTGAGGTCTTTGGCCTTGAGCTACCTACTGTAGAGGTCAGGTCCAGTCTCCTGACGGATGTGCTTCAACCAGGGGCTTCCACATCTGAGCCCCTTTTACCTTTCAATGAAGCCGTCACCGATGTCCTTTTGGGTACTTGGTCCAAACCCAACACAGGAGCTCCTGTGAATAGAGCTATCGCACCCCGCCATCGGCCCGTCCTGAACGACCCTAAATTCCTGTACTAACACCGCACGCCTCAAAGTCTTGTCATCCAGGCTTCCTCTTCCGCAGGTGCATTTCCTTCCGCACCCCCGGATTGTGAATCAAAAAGGCTGGAACAATCTGGGAAGAAGATGTTTTCTTCCTCCAGTCTCGCGATGTGGTCCGTGAACACTGCATGCCGTTTGGGCCGCTATACCCATTGTCTGTGGAATACACAAGTTCTGCTGCAGATACCAGAGGAGGCCCGTGCTATCGTCTCCCAAGCCGTCATTGATGGGAGAGATGCAGCAAAATTCACGATCCGATGTGGGCTGGACACGACCGACTCTCTAGGCAGATCGGTTGCGACGACGGTGGCCTTAAGACGCCACACCTGGTTGCGTACCTCTGGGTTTTCGGGGGATGTCCAACAGTCTCTCATGGACATGCCCTTTGGTGGCTCCTGTCTCTTTAGAGACAAAGCAGACTCGGCCTTGGAGAAATTCAAGGATTCCCGGGCTACGCTTGGTCCCTTGGCCTTTCAGCTGCCCCTCGCCCCCAGCAGTCCGCTTTTCGCCCCTTTTGTGGCCACGGAAAGGGCTCCCTGTTGCGCCTTCCACCCAGCCACCATGCCACCCATGCTGTTCAGCTGCTGCGTGGCCGAGGACGTCGAATCCCACATGGGTGTGGGACAGGGAACACGAGGTCTGCCCAGTCCACCCCTGCCCCCGCTGCAGCCTCCAAACCCTCCTAGTCCGTCCCCTCACTGTGATCTAGTTGACGTCAGGATTTCCTATCACCTGCCCCACTGTGAATCCATCACTACGGACAGGTGGCTTTTGCAGGTAGTTCGAAAGGGCTGTTCCCTCGCTTTCAAATCTGCCCCTCCGGCCATGCCTCCATCACACAGCCCACTTCCGGAGGATCATTTGGCACTTCTCTGCCAGGAACTTGCGCTTCTCTTGGCCAAGGGAGCTATAGCGAAGGTCCCTGTGCCAGAAGTAGGTCGTGGTTGTTATTCCCACTACTTTCTGGTGCCGGAAAAGGACAAGGGCTTACGTCCTATCCTAGACTTTCGGTACCTCAACTACTTCCTCATGAAGGAAAAATTCAAAATGCCCACCCTGCCTCAGGATCTGTCTGCCTTAGACCCAGGAGACTGGATGGTAGTGTTAAACTTGCAGGACACTTATTTCCACATCCCCATCCTTCCTG
Organism: Pleurodeles waltl; assembly: GCF_031143425.1. Taxonomy (NCBI): domain Eukaryota; kingdom Metazoa; phylum Chordata; class Amphibia; order Caudata; family Salamandridae; genus Pleurodeles; species Pleurodeles waltl. The sequence goes on along the minus strand of NC_090442.1, from coordinate 601,996,919 downwards.
CCCACAGATGTTACCTACGATTCGTGGTATGTCACGAGCACTATCGGTTTACTGTGCTCCACTTAGGCCTTACCACCGCCCCTCGGGTGTTCACAAAAGTGATGGCGTGGTTGCAGCTCATCTGAGCAGGTTAGGGGTCTCAGTCTTTTCCTACCTCGACGACTGACTGTTGAAGGTGGCCTCGCCCCAGAAAGTCGTCTCCCACCTTCAGACTACGGCAAGCCTCCTGCACACGCTGGGGTTCACTATCAACATGCTGAAGTCACACCTGACTTCTCTCAGACGCTCCCTTTCATCGCAGCTGTTCTGGACATAGTGCAGTTTCGGGCTTATCCTCCTGAAAAATGAGTCCAATATATTCAGGCTATGATTCCGATCTTTCAGCCTCTGTCTTGGGTTTCGGTGAGACTGACTCTGAGGCTGCTGGGTCTCATGGCCTCATGCATCCTGCTAGTGACACACGCCGGATGGTATATGCGGGCTCTGCAGTAGGACTTGAAGTTCCTGTGGGCGCAGCATCAGGGGAATCTCTGATATGGTCCAGATCTCAGAGAGGAATGCGAAAGACCTGCAGTGGAGGCTTTCGAATCCACATTGGGTCCATGGCAGATCTCTCTCCCTTCCCCAACCAGATCTATCTATAGTGACAGATGCGTTGCTCCTGAGTTGGGGCGGCCACATAGGAGAGGCGGAGATCAGAGCCCTCTGGTCTCCGGTGGAGTCTGGGCTCCATATCAGCTTTCTGGAGCTCCGGGCGATCAGGCCTACGTTAAAACTATTTCTTCCTTTTCCTAAAGGGAAGATAGTGCAGGTGTACACGGATCTACCACCATGTGTTACTGCCACAAACAGGGCGGAGTAGTGTACTGGACCCTTTGTCAGTAGACACTACACCTCTGGACATGGATGGAACATCAGGGCATTACCCTGGTGGTTCACCATCTGGCGGGTTCTCTCAACACCAGAGCGGACGAACTCAGCTGTCGATGCACAGCCAATCACAAATGGCGTCTCCATCCGGAGGTGGTGCAAGGTCTCTTTCAGCAGTGAGGAGAGCCTTGGTTAGATCTGTTCGCCTCCGCATAGAACGCGCAATGTCAGCTGTTTTGCACGTTGGAGTTTTCAAGGCGGCACTCACTCGGAGACGCTTTTCGTCACCAGTGGAACTCCGGCATCCTTTAAGCCTTTCCGCCTACACCACTTCTGCCCAGAGTTCTCAAGAAGATCAGGAACAACCAGGCCCAGGTCATCTTGGTGGCTCCGGACTGGGCACGGAGAGTATGTTATCCAGACCTATTGAGAATGGCCATTGATCCTCCACTCAGACTGCCTCTTTGGGCGGATCTTCAGTCGCAGCAGCAGGGGACAGTTATCCAGCTGAACCTGTCCAATCTCCGCCTTCATGCGTGGAGATTGAGCGGCGACAGTTGACCACTTTTGATCTTCCACGCGAAGTCTGTTTTGTTATCTTGCCAGCTAGGCGTCTCGCCACCAAAACGGTATACGCCTGTCACTGGCAAAAAATTTGTGGCATGGTGCACCAACAAATCTGTTGATCCCCTCTCTGCCCTTCTATCTAAGGTTCTTTTGTTCATTCTTTCTTTGGCCCAGCAGAGCTCTGTTTGGGCACCCTTAAAGGGCATTTATCTGCCATTTCGGTCTTTCTTAGGTTACCTGATCAGCCCTCACTCTTTAAATCTTCTATTGTGAGTAGATTCCTAAAAGGTCACACCCATTTATTTCCTCCCACTCCATTTATCATGCCTCAGTGGGAACTCAATCCTGTCCTTGCATATTTAATGTGTACTCCCTTTGAGCCGATGCACAATTGCCCATTATGCCTCCTCACTTTCAAAACTGTCTTTATTGATGCCATCATTTCTACTCGCAGGGTGAGTGATCTTCAGGCCCTTTGGTCCAAACCTCCATTCTTGTCTGTGCACCCTGACAAAGTGGTGTTGCGCACTAAGGCTTCCTTCCTTCCCAAGGTTGTTATGCCTTTTCATGTAGGCCAGTCCATCACCCTGCCTACTTTTTATGCACCCCCACGTCCTTCCCATGAGGAGGAGAGACTCCACCGTCTGGACCCAAAAAGAGCATTGGCGTTCTATCTTAATCGTACCGAAGATTTCCGGGTGGACGATTAACTCTTTGTCAGGTATGTGTGTGCAAAGAAAGAGAAGGTGGTGCAGCTACGTGGGCATCCCTGCACATGTTTGCTAAACACTACTGCCTGGACAGTCAGGTTCGTCGGGATGGCAACTTTGGTCGTTCGGCCCTGCAGGACTCTCTAGTATGATCTTGGTTCGCAGCCCACCTCAGAGGATAGCATTGCTTGGGTATCTACTCTAAGGTAAGTAATCTGCAACTAGAAGTCTCTATCAGATGTACAAGTTACTTACCTTTGGTAATGAAATATCTGGTAGAGACATATTCTAGTTGCAGATTCTTTACCGACCCACCCATCCTTCCCACTTGCGAACTGATTTCTAGGGACAGGGGTTCCCCCTTTAGGTCCTTAACTCTGGTGCACCAATCTCAGTGTTATTAGCGGCTATGGGCTTTGGCTTGGAAAGTTATTAAAAGAAACTGACGTCACTGCGCTGAGGCAGCGTCTGTGTACTACTCCCGACATCATCACGGCGACTACGACGCCTGCGTAGTCGACCAATGCCACCTACCAACACGCAAGGGTATTGCTCAAAGAAAAATCTCCAGATCCAGTGTGATGCCTGGGGGAAATTCTAAGGTAAGGAATCTGCAACTAGAATATGCCTCTACCAGATATTTCATTACCGATGGTAAGTAACTTGTACTTTACCCCGTCAAATGGTAAGCAAAAATTATGAAAAGAGAGGAAAGATGTGTAATACTGGATCTCTTTTCCCCAATGGCCAAGTGAAATCATTTGAGGATCTTAAATGGCAATATAATGCCCCGGAATCTTAAAAAATCTCCTATCTACAAACTTGGCCATACACCCATCAAGCAAGAGCGAGGCCTCTAGCCCACTAACAATTTTTTAAAAGTGGCTGAAAGTTGAGAGGCATGGCAGAAACTTTGTATAAGCACAGAAAATGTAAAAGGACATGCTAGGCATATTCAGTGCTTAATTTGGGCCGGCATGTATTTTTCCTCATCATTCGTTTCCAAAGAGCATGCGAAGGAAAAACACATAAAGAGAAAGGAAAGATGAAGAGAAAGATGGAAAAACGGTCACACGGGGATAAGCAATGGGCATATTATGAGAAGATGAAATCCTTGGACAGAGACGCAAGGAGGAAAAAATTGGAAAACCCCTTTTACAGAAAGAGTGGGAAGAATGAAATGAAGGGAAAGATTTTCGGCTCAGAGTGCAAAGATGAGAGACTCAATACAAGCTCCCGATGTACTAGTTATACAACCCCATAGAAACTAACAGCACGAGATAAATCTAGAAATGGCGGTTGTTGGAGGGAATATAGGGCTGTGGGTACGTTAACAAACCCTCCTTGGCACTGGCTCAATTTGAGTAGATGGTGGGAGGATGTTCTCAAAGAGGTAGAAATATCCTTTTTAAATAGCAATTCCAAGGGAACCCAGAGCGGTCCTCCTGGGCCTCCCATTTAAAGGCAAAAGATCCCACGGTTTGGTAAGGAGTAAGCAACTATTAACTAGTAGTGATCCTGGCGAGATGGGAGGAACAGGAGAACCCGGCCTGCAAGATTGACTTGTTAGAATGGGGAACACGCTAGCTGTGGAAAAGATTACACTCACTGGAACTCAAGCTGACATTGTATGAGACAGACAGAAACCCGTTGCTTATAGTACTGTACCAGTAATACTCAGAACTCACATGCCTGCGCTATCTAAGAGTAATGTCTCACCCAAGGAAAACTCCCCCAAATGCTGAGGTAGATAATGCATAAGTGATAACTCTGTCCTTCAATGATATTGTCATGACTGAATGCTGTAGCTTTATTGAGGGGACGTGGGATAGCTGTGGGTGCTCTTTCTCTTAATGCAGTCGTGTGCTTGATCCCTGCCAGCCAAAAGATGTACACGGTATGTGTTGTTGAGAAAACGAACGAAAACAGTTAAAACGAATATACTTCTAATTTACTATAGTATAGTAACCTTGGCTCCTGTTATGACTCTCCGAGTGCTCCTTTTTCACTTTTTAGTTCTAACCTTTCAAAATAGTTACGATGTTTAAATCTGTATTTTGTGTTTTCTATCACCAGGTGATCACCCTCCTGTGGGTCGCAGACTGGATGGTTCACCACATCTGGAGAAAGGGGAAAGACCCAGACAGCTTCTGCATCCCGTACTTGACGGCGCTGGGGGACCTGCTTGGCACAGCCTTATTAGCCCTTAGCTTCCGCTTCCTCTGGATCATTGGCGACCGAGATGGCGATGTGGGCGACTGAATTTTCAAGCCGTTTCTGACTGACTCGGCCCCAACACTGCAAAAGGGAAAAAATAAGTGATGTTATCCTCCTTCAGGCCTTCGTTGCCTGGGATTCGAAGAGCAACTGCAACTATGATGGATAAGGGATTGGTGCAAGAAAATGCTTTACTTGACGTTTACAGCAAAAGGGCAATTCCTGTTTTTTCATTTTGTACTGAGAGAACAGTTTGCTTGTTGCCATCACTCCTTGTTGAGGGGCCAAAAATGTAGCTTTTTCGGTTTAGAAAATGGTATTTATTTTTTCACAGAGCAGAATGGGGATCATAGTTTTCTCTGAGCACTTCCTTGGATCGTAAATGATATTCCTTTGATGGACACATGGTGGTCGTCATCGCGAGAAGCTCCGCTCTTTGCAGAAGAGTGCCACGTAGCGCTACTAGTTGATTGAATTGACTGAACTGTGGTCACGGTGGTTTTTTTGTTGTTCTTCTTCAACCTGAGTGTTTGTTGCCTGTGTCTGTCTAGCATGTGGAAGGCTTAGTGCAGGGCCCTTGCCGTGCGCGGCATGCATCAGACTTGCCCCTATTTTTCGGATGCTTCGTCCAGCATGCTCCTGCACAGAAAGTGGGATGAGCCGGAGAGACCAGAGCCACGAGTGACCCATGCAACATGGCTGTGCAGAGACATGACTTCAGTCACCCATGACACGGGACGGCAACGCTATCGCGAGTGTACCCAGCCTACCAAATGCATACGTTGAAATATATTCAGGATTAAAGTTGTCTAAACCTTTACTGCTTGTGACTGAATGGGGTGCGCCATTCATGCGACACACGTTGTCTTTTGGGGCTGTCATTCTGTCATCAGCAAATTAATCACCCATCAACGGCGCCTCTCGTCCTGTGAGGAGGGAGGGGCGGCAGATCTGTTTAGCAAAATATAGTGGCACGTTAAAAGCACCCTCGAGCCTTTCTAGGACTTCCGGCCTTTTAGAGTGAACACCCCGCGCTGTCTCCCTGTACCTTCCTTCTGGGGTTACTTTATAGGTTAGGGGCCACACTCCAGTGGAAAATTAGCACTAAATAACCGTTTTTAAGTACTCTTAGTAGGAAACCTAAACAAAACAAACCTTTACTTTTAAAATAAATACATACAAAGGGACAAGTGGTTTAAATTCAGATTAGGCAAGATAGCATATGGCTCCTTTCAGAAGTACATTTTAAATGAAATGTAGCACTTTTTTGGAGGGGAGAGCAGGTTCAATTTCTAGTATGTGTGTGTGTATATATATGTGCATATATATATATATATATATATATATATATATATACACGTTTTGAGTCAAAGTAATGCGCACACACATATTGTGTACACACAAATATTATATTTTTGCACAAACTTTTCAAAATAATACATCAACCCTTGCCCTGGCTGTGTTAGAAACCAGAGACCCTTTTAGTTCATTGTTTGATTTGACATAGGGCTCTTCTGAGTAGCGTGGATTCCTATTGGAAAAGCTTTGCGTCCGTCATTTACCTTTTCTTTGAAGTATTTCTGTCTTCAGTTGAAGAAGTGCTGTACTATGTGAAATTTGATTCCATCAAGCACTTAGGCGTCCAAGGGGCCCGGGCTGGTTAAGTGAACTGTGAGAAGTGTGATTTCACGTCTCACTCCCTCTCCGCAGGCTGTATTAGACATGGTGCCCCCAAGGGCACAACTGCCAATGAGCCTGGTTTTCGCACCTCCAGGGCACCATGATGTTTGAGAAGGGGCCGCAAACGCTTGTACAAGCCATTCTGTAATACCGACCGCACCTGTGTACATCTTGCACCAGTGCAATCACAAGGGCCATTCCCTCATTTACAAGGGGACGTGGCTCCATGCAAATGAACGAACCCTTTACCTTTGCGCCTGCATCATATTACATATTTGAGCCTTGTGTCGATAAAACTGGAAGCTCAGTGCACCTCCAGCCCCCTCGTTGGTACCATTTTGTAGTGGGCACTGGTTTCCCAAAGATGCCCCCAAGCATACTCTTGCAGGAGGGTATTCACACATTGCGTCCACCTGTAAGGACATGCTGACTGGAGTGAAGAGTGAATTGGCTGCGTCAAACAGCTGGTCACCTTGCACTAACTGGTCACCGTGCAGAGGCGAGATGCTTGTGCATTGTGAACAGCAGTTTTTTTTTGTTTGGGCCTGCGACTGGCACACCCAGTTACGTAAACTGGGACAGGGCACCCAAACCGTAATTCAGGCCCAACATGTTTGGCAAATTTTCTCCATTATTTCACGGCGTTTCTTGCTCACAAATCAGTGTGTGCATTCAATGTTCTACATTGCCACTGAATGGTAAGTGTACATAAACACTATCCGCTTCATGATGTCTGTGGCAGCAATAAACTCCGGTCACATGGGACGTGAGGCTTTCTGATGAGCTAAGGACCTTGCACTATTCACTCTACCCTCTTGTGCCCCCCTCTGCTACTTGTTTACTTTTACTCCTGTTCTATATATTTTTGAGCATAGAGTATTTTGACATCAGCTATTGTAGGATCCACTGTTGATGTGAATCAAACCCATCAGTAGACTGGCAGAGCCCCAAACCCGCCAAGGTACGTCTCCTTGTAAACCGAAGCACAGGTTGTCAGGAAGAACAATCTGAAAACACCTACTGTGACAGACCATCAGATTATGGTCTGTACGGGTTATACTTGCATTAGGCCCATGAACCGCTAAGTAGTGTAGCTGTGCAATGTTGACCAGACAGATACATCGGGAGTAAGTTCGCAGTGATACAATTAGTAATCTTTCATTTTAATATGGTACGAACTCGAACAAGTACGGCATACTGGTATGTACATATATTTGAGTATAAAAAAATAATTGTAATGATGTAGCACTTTCTATGATTTATTACACTGTACCTGTTTCATCTGTGGGCATCCGTTAATGTTTGTATTAACCATTTAGCTGTTCATTGTTTATTTTGTTTTTTTAGACATTGTCCAACAGCTCTCTATTAAAGCCTTCCTAATACTTCCTACGTTTGCTTTGAAAAATGTTGAGCTGTTTTACTCCTCTAATAGCCAGCACTTTCAGCTCTTGACTTCTCTGTGTTTTCTAAGAATGGTCGTATTTTCACTTTATTGCATTGAAGAAGCAGAATTATTTGCAACTAGTTTCTCTTTTCCAAGGGAGCTATATTTTTATAAATGATACAGGACACAATATTTTTGTCAGACCATAATATGATTGTTTGATATTGTGGTACCATACCATGAGAAGGTGAGATTCATTGTCTGTAATATTCAATACTCTTCTTATTAAAATGAGATAAGATATCAATAATCAGTACTAACACGTAATGGGTCCTATGGGTTGTCTTTGTTCCGGCCAAAGTGATTCCACTTCGCTTGACTAGTCACTCCTGTCAGACCCACAGCACTGACCCCAGAAAGCAACAGAAGCCCACCCCACTAGCACAATTCATCAGAACACTTAGGGTGTGTGGAGATGTGACATTTCCAGCAACAATTTATTTCAGAAAGCAGGCAAGTAAAATGTTGTCTTTATGCCCTACATCTGTAACTGATGCCTAGGATTATAGAGACAGTTTTTGGACTGCTCCTTGGTGAAGATAGAAAATTAATGGGGTGCAGAATGAGGAGATGAGGCGCTAAGGATGGCAAATTACCCTAAATATTATGACCGGGGAACCAAACAAGGGAAACACCCTACCCTTAGAGGCATAGATCACCTCAAAACAAGAACAATACACAGTGAGGTTCCCCACTTATGGAACCAAGTATAGAATAGTATGATGAATAGACAGTATCATAAGAGTCCATGGCTCATAGAGCAAGTATTAGAGTCCATTGATGAATCCAAAAGTTTATTGGAAATATTCAGAACATCAAAGGTAGATTGCACTTCCAGCCACTTCCAGCCTACACGTGAAAGACCAAAGAAAGAACACCAAATAAAATCACCTATAGCCGCAAATTGAAACTTAAAAAATACTTTCAACAGAATTCCTCTAGCGTCACGAGTATTGATGCCACTGCTCCGGTTTTGAGTACTACTTCTATTGAGGATGTTCGAGATACTGCAATCTTAATCTCTCTAGCTGAACGTGATGAAGATCCTGACATTACTGCCAGAATTCTAGATGATCTAGATGTTACATCTAACAGAAGTGTTTCTAGTGGACTTAAAAGTAAATCTAGGTGGACTCCGAGATCCTTTGGTTTGAATTCCCTAGACAAGTTCTTTGATATAGTTTGTGAAGACTTCAATAACTATTTAACTAAGAATAAGTATCGATATATCTCCAGTAACTTGAGTACAGAGGAATTAACTGCATTACAAGAACTCAAGCAGAACAAAAATATCATCATCAGACAAGCGGACAAGGGTGGGAATGTGGTCATCATGAACAGAGTAGATTATGATAATGAGATTTTGGCGCAATTGAATGACTTGTCATGTTATGAGAGGATCACACATAATCCAGTCCCCAGTCTTGCATATATGATTAACAACAAATTAATGATATGGCAACAACTAGGGTTACTTAATAAAGATGAATATCTTTATCTAAAAATACACCATCCTCGTTATCCGTGCATTTATACTTTGCCTAAAATTCATAAAGGTTTACTTTTCCCACCTGGGAGACCAATTGTATCAGGCATACTTGGTCCTACGGAGAAACTCTCAGAATATGTGGACTGTTTTTTACAACCATTGGTTCATAATCTTCCTTCTTTCATTAGAGATACCATGCATATTCTTAGCACTTTGAATGACGTGGAATGGGACAGTAACATGTTATTGGTGACTTTAGACGTGGTATCTCTTTATACTTGTATTAATCATGATGTGGGCTTAGAGGCCTTGAAATTTTTCCTAAACAAGAGATCAGCAAGCTTGTGGGATCACACTATGATGTTATTGGAAATGGTTAACATGATAACAACTAATAATTTCTTTTTGTTTAACGACATGTGGTTTCGACAGAAATGTGGTGTGGCGATGGGTTCCAAGTTCTCTCCATCCTATGCTAACCTATTCATGGGATGGTTTGAACACACTTGGATTTGGGGCCCTAATTCTGCTAACTTGCAAACACATATACTGTTTTGGGGTCGGTATATAGACGACTGTATAATGATCTGGACAGGCGGGGAAGCAAAACTTATGGAATTTTGTAGTTTCTTAAATTCTAACATTATGAATGTGAAATTTACGTACCAATATAGTGCGGCTAGGATTGAATTTTTGGATGTTGAACTCTTTATATTTGAAAACAGAATTCATAGTAGGCTTTTCCGTAAGGCGACCGCCTGTAATTCCATTTTGCATGCTGAAAGTGCGCACCCCAGACATCAGGTGGCATCAATTCCCTTTGGAGAATTTTTGAGGGCGAGACGTAACTGTAGCATAGATTCGGAGTTTGTGACCCAGATGAATGACATGGTAAGGAGGTTTTCAGCACAGGGTTATTCTAATAAGATTATTAAGAAAGCGCGACTGAAAGCCAGACATATAGATAGAAAAGAGACTTTAAAACTCAAAGTTCTAAAAGAGACCAAGGAGACTTCTAATGTAGTGAGATTTATAACAGATTTTAATGATGCTTCCTTGATCCTAAAGAGATTTATGAACAAGCACTGGAATTTACTTATGCAGGATGAGACATTGAGGGACGTGGTGACTGGAGGAGTCACCACATCTTTTCGTAAAGGCAGAACCTTGAGAAATATACTGAGTCCTAGCTCCACCACCATCTCCCCGACAAAAACATGGTTACCTCAGAGAGGGGTGGGTTTTTACAAATGTGGCTCTTGCGGGGTTTGTCGGTGGGCTTGTCATAAAATGCAAGAATTCTGTCATGTCGGTAAAACATTTGTTCTGTGTTCCATTATTGATTGCAACTCCAATTTTGTTATATACATAATTCGGTGTAAATGTTCTAAATTGTATGTTGGTAGCACTATAAGATCACTTAAAATCAGAATAGGAGAACATGTTCGGGTACTCAAGAATGGGGATGTGAGATATCCCTTAGTAGCACACATGTTATCTTGTGACTCACAACCAACCAAAAAGTGTTTTGAATTTTTTGGGCTGGAACATGTCCCCCGTGATCCAAGAGGGGGCAATAGAGAGTTGCGTCTACGCAGACAAGAAGCACTGTGGATTATGAGACTCAGAACAGTGGAAACAGGTTTGAATTCGGATAGGGAATTGGAATTCTTCCTAGGGGACTGAAAAACTACTACTTCCTGTATGATGTAATTGATTAGCTCTCATTATCCGTTATCCTGTACACTTGTAAATAATTTGTGTCACAAATGTGCTTTTAGTGTACTACTGATTTTCATTGTATATTGTGCACATACGAAGTGATGATCAATGGTTCTCAAACGTGCAATTACTCACAACTAGTAAGTGGGGATTTGATCTTTTTCCCCTTTTTGACTTTATTCCTCTTCTTTTTGACTTTTGAAATAGGAGGTGACTTATTGCATAGGAATGGCAAAATGATATATTCAGTTCGTCAGAAAGATTATTATTTACTTGTATTTTAATAGTGTAAGTGCCTTATCTGTGCATTTTTTCTGGTGGCTTATCTATTTTATTATATATTTTTTTTTATTTAATGTGGTTTTGGCTTATAACATTAGTGTAACGAGCAGCTATTGTGCTATATTTGATTTCTTTTGATAATTCAATTTAAATAGTGGGGTCTAGATATTGGTTAAGTAATTGATGTGTGTTGCGCAAAATACTTCCGTACTCATGAAGATTTATTGTATCCTTTTTCTTCTTTCCTCCGATTTTTCGTTTCCTTCTTATTTTTGGTTAGTGTGTGTGATTCACTGAATTGTATTACAACCACAATGGTAGACGGAGTGGCTGTCCGTCTTCGATGTCAACGCCCCGGTCAATCGGGACGTCGAACCCGGAAGTATATTTAACCTCCGGGTTCGGGTGTACTCGTTTAGCGTACACGCTAGGCGTCCATACCGAAAGACGCTGTTTTTCTCTTGAATACTTAATTGTTTATGGAATAATTTGGGGTAAGTTATCGATAATGATATTTGGAGCTTGTTAGGTATGTGCACATTTTGCTAGTAGTTTAAATGTACAAATTAAGTTATTAACGGCACTTTGGAGATTTTTTTCGCACTTGTTTACTACGATTTATTAGTTACTCTCGGTTGTATGGTATGATCCCTGTTTGGGTGTCACAAATATGGATTATTAGTCAATGTTTATTCTGTACAAGTAAGAGCTATAAAAGTATCTGCCTTCACGAACTATTAGTTTATTGCAACATATTTATTTCTCCCTTTTCTTCAGATTAGATTTGAAACATAGATTGATAGCAGTTTTGTTTGGAGAACGTAATTGAATGGATGCATATTGAGGACTATTTGTCTCTTGAATTTCTGGTGGATTTATAAGGTATTTGAGTGTAATTGAATTTTCTTTGGGACTTTAACACACTATGGGCTATAGGTGATTTTATTTGGTGTTCTTTCTTTGGTCTTTCACGTGTAGGCTGGAAGTGGCTGGAAGTGCAATCTACCTTTGATGTTCTGAATATTTCCAATAAACTTTTGGATTCATCAATGGACTCTAATACTTGCTCTATGAGCCATGGACTCTTATGATACTGTCTATTCATCATACTATTCTATACTTGGTTCCATAAGTGGGGAACCTCACTGTGTATTGTCCTTGGTGAAGATAACCCTACTAAAATCTCCTTACTGGCCCACTGTGGTGTGGTGACCTGCTGAATTACTCTAGAACAGGACTTGTCATAGATTCACATGCTTGAAGTATTCCTGTTGTTGAGGTGGGAGCCCTACGGTGTTTTTAATGAGCAGTGCAATTTTAAAATAGCCTGTAAAGCTTTAACATAGTCACTTCATTAACCTATTCACACCATTTTTTAATGAACCAAAGTTCATTCTATCAGGAGCAAGCTCATAGACTGATCCCCACTGCTGCCATACCTCTGATTTCTGCTCCATGTCAAGCATATAAGGAGCCCCAAGGGCTGCGCATTGTTTCACATATAGGTAACTTTTTCAGCCTATGTTGTTGCTGTTCAGTGTAGATGTCCCACACATCTGTGGATTTACCACGTAGAAAACACAGACAATACCTGCTACATCCCAAAATGTCTTTTCAGACCTTGTGGCAAGAAGAGGCTTCACACTGAGGACCCTCACAAACAGTGTATCTATTGCCTCTTTCTTAACCATTAGGCTAATAAACGCAAGACATGTTGCAACTTTTCAACTAAAACCCTCAAAGACAGTGAAGGCTTTTTAGTTGCCTACAAAATCCAGTATGTAAGGAGGTGCTATCCTCTGCTGAAGAGTTAGATGGTTCCTCAGAAAGACATAAACAACACATAAAAATGACAGTCAGACAGATGATGTAGGCCCAGAGACATTGAATTCTGAGACAATGCCACCCACTTCCAAAGAATCTTAAAAGGTCCGCAAGAAAATCAAAAACAAAAGTTTTTCATCAGAAATGATAAGCCCGCTCAACAAGTATAAGTCAGCATCTGAACCAGCACCAAAGATGAAAGTGCCTCAGGTGCTTTGCAAAAGTAAATCATCATCAAGACTGTTGTTGTAAGCACCATCAACAAGTCATGTTCGCCATTTTTCCAGAACAGCGACCCCCCTCTGGCATGCCTTCGGGCCCCAAGGGTCTTTGTGGCATGCCACTGTTCATGCCCTTCATGTCGCCAGCAGTGTCCTTCAGCGTTAGCCCTTCAGCCTCCAGGTGGCCCTTGGCTCACCAATCCTGACACCAATTCAGAGATTCCAGGCGCGGCCTCCACTGCTGGCTCCACCTCCAAAGCCACTGATGCTGCCTCCCACACCTTCTCAGACTCCACCAGCATCCAGCTCCGTCCTGCAACCTCCGACAGAATTAGCGTCAGTGCCCCTATCAAAGATTTAGAAGGGAAGCCCGCCCTGAGTCTGTTGGAGGAACAGAGATACTGCCAAGAAGAGCCTCTCGCTTATGGCCACGTTTTTTTATGACCCTTTTGGAGCAGACTGTGACACACTGGACACTTATGAGACTGGAGAGGGGTTGGACAGTGGTGCCATTGATCCTGTTTTGGAGTTTTCTGGTCTCTTTTCAGCCAGTGACATGGATACCTTGCCAGAGTTGGAGCTGGAGTTCCTCTCTGGGCCTCCTTCTCCAGAAGAGGCATCCTCTTAAACAAAGGTGTGAAAAACAGAGGAGGTTTTGTAACTAATCATGCTATCCATCGAGATAATGACTAATGTTTTGATGGAAATGCTGCAGCCCTTCACTCTTTCTTCTCAGTCTTTGCTCCCCTTGAGAGACGCTCTACAACATCCAATGATTACTGCATGAGGGAAACCCACTTCTGCCCCACCTGTGACTAAATTGATAGCAAGATGGTATCACGCAGCCCTTGGTGATTCCATATCCCCTTTTTGTCTGCATACCATTCTCCAGAAAGCTTAGATATCCAAGCTTCTTGTACTTCAGGGCAGGGGTCTGGGACTTCTTTCCCAGCTACCCCGTGATGAAGAGAGTCTAAGTGCATGGAGGCATGAAGCAAGAAATTAATTTCTGACAGCAATATGGCGTTGAAATCCTTAAATGATCCCCATATGTTTGGGGCATACATAGGAGTTCATGCAAAAATCTCCTGTTACTCTACCATCTTAAAAAAATGGTTCTATGCGAGTTCATAGAAAAACGATTTCATGGCATGCAATTACTGAGAAACAATGTTATCTAAACTGTTTAATAGAAATTTGCAGAATGAGTAGCATTTACCTTTTCATAGAAACCAGTTCATAGAATGTCTCTTTGTTTGAAATTGGCTTTTGAATGTTATTTATAAATGAAAACACAGTGGTCGCAGTTATTACTTTCAGAAAAGATTTTTTAAGTGCTTCACTTAAGTGGACAATATTTCATATTGATATTTTTTACACTGTCAAACAATTACTTTGGATGCTTCTAATTCGCTGACCCATCACCACCCATGAACACCACCCATCGCTGACCCCTCACAACCCCTAAACACCATTAATCCTTTCCCCCAAATATTCCTCACCACACTGAAGCTACACTCATTCTTTAAGCTTAAAAGCCATTTCTACCCCAAAATTCCACTGTCCCTGAAACATAAAATCACTCATTACCCCTAATTCCACCCATTACTGAATCCTAAAACCCCCTTGCTATGACTAAACCCCACCCATCCCATACCCTTAAAACAGCTCCGCACACCCAGACTCCACCCATCCCTGAACCCTAAAATGCCCTCCCCACCCTTAAACATCAGCCATGCATGACCTATAAAAACTCATCATCACCCTAAACTACATATCCCTGAACCTTAAGCCCTAGAAAGCCAAACTGAAATGCTTCAGTATGTGGTGCAGTCAGATTGCACCAAATTTCTTTACTTTACATCAGAGTCTTCTGTACCTTCACACTCGGACATTAGCCATGCTTCCATCAGAGTCCACTTAGCTGCGATTTCATGCTTCAAAAGACCACAAAGTCAGCCTACTCTCTGGTGCAGGAGAATTATAAAGGATTTCCTGAAAGGACTATTTACAGTTTTTTTCCCATCGGTGAAACATCCACCAATTCTTTGGTAACTCAATATAGCACCTCCACTTAAGAAAAGGTCTTTTGAGATGCTACACAAAGCAGACATTGCATTTCTCTCTTTGGGTCTTCTGTTGGCCTTAACCACCGCAAAACAAGTAGTTAACATTTTCACTTTTAAAGTAAAAGAACCTTACATACAATTCTATGACAGTAGATTACTTTTAAGAGCTAATCTGTGCTTTAATTCTAAAGTACCATTGGAATTTCATTTGAATGAGCCTAAAAGCCTTAAGACTACTCTCGATATCCTAGCACTACAGTGGAGGGAACACGTCATACGCTGGATGGAAACAATGTCAAAAATGTATATAGATAGGGCAAGCAAATTCATCGAATTGGAAAATTTGATCAGCTATTTATAGCTTATGATCCTCCCAGAAAAGGACAATCTCTTTCACCGTAGAGTATACCTCATTGGGTAGCTGCTGCCATAGTACACTCTCACAATAAAGCTAGCCATCCTTTGCAAAAAGAGTTTCAGCGCATTCAACAAGAAGGTAATGCCTTGTTCGCTGGAGCATTGGTAGCTGATATTTGCTGAGTGGCATTGTGGAAAAACAGGTTTACATGTACACAGCATGACTGCGTGGATCCTAGAGTGCAGAGTGATGCTGCAGTTGGACAAGCGGTTCTACACTATCTTTTACTACTTTTACTATAAAGGTTAGCCTTTGTTTGAACTGATGGCCCACCACCTGCAAACAATTGTAAGATATAAAACAACAGCTTGCTGTTCTAATTTAAGCCTGTGAATCTGTGAAAGGTTCAGTTATGGAGAAAAAAGGTTATTTACCTGTAAATGTAGTTCCCAAGAATTGGTATCTTTCATAAATTCTGATGCGATTTAACATCCTCCTCAAATTTGGGCTCACCAAGCAATTACCTCATACTTTTGCTAAGAAAAATGTGAGGTGTGGTGGCCTTTGGGGCAGCTTCATAGGCTATGTTTAACATTGGCAACACAAAAGGATAATGGACGGAGTGCTGAACAATGCAAACAATCACCCCCAGTCACAGATCTGGGTTTAAGCCATCGTTCTTTTGCTCACCATGCCACCCCAGTTTGGACCCAGCCATATGCAAATCAGTCTTGACCCTGTTCCTCACGGGAACAGTCCAGCCCGAACTGCCAAGGCTGGTCCTCCCTGGACCGGAAACAAGCATCCTGGGACCGATTTCAGGGTATCACCCTTCATCAGCCAAGCTAGGTTGAATCCAGTGGCACAGTGAGCAAGGGACCCACGTCTAGGTATACCCTTCCCACTTAGGGCAACTTTAGCAACACAAAAGCAGTTCGGGCTGGACTGTTCCCAAGTGGAACAGGGTCAAGACTGATTTGCATATGGCTGGGTCCAAACTGGGGTGGCATGGTGAGCAAAAGAATGATGGATTAAACCCAGATCTGTGACTGGGGGTGAGTGTTTGCATTTTTGTTCCTAGTTGCCCTAAGGGGGAAGGGTATGTCCAGACGTGGGTCCCTTGCTAACTGTGCCACTGGATTCAAGCTAGCCTGGCTGATGAAGGGTGATACCCTGAAACCGGTCATAGGATGCTTGTTTCTGGTCCAGGGAGGACCTGGCCTGGCAGTTCGGGCTGGACTGTTCCCAAGTGGAACAGGGTCAAGACTGATTTGCATATAGCTGGGTCCAAACTGGGGTGGCATGGTGAGCAAAAGAACAATGGATTAAACCCAGATTTGTGACTGGGGGTAAGTGGTTGAAAAGTTTCAACACTCAGTCCATCATCCTTTTGTGTTGCTATGTTTAACATTGCGCTGCTCATAATGACTACCACAGACTTCCAGCTTGACGACATGGAGCATTCAAGCATGTGATTATTTGAAAGATACTAATTGTGGAGGACTACAGAAAGAGGTAAGTAACTTTTTTCTTATTGATAACATTCCTGGAATGTAGTTTACACATATCCAACACATTTTTGTTTCATACGGGACAGAATGTTGTTCACTTGCCTAGCATTTGCCTAACCTAACATTATCATATTTATTTTTCTGTTTGACCCTGACATACAGGAATACATCCTTGCAGTGGAAATCCCTTGGCATTGGAACGTTTGTAATTTGCCAGGATCTGAATACAGAAGTGCATTATGCTTTACAACTGGTGGTAAAACCCCTCTTTAAAGAGGGTGGGCCAGAGCACTTGATTAAATTATCCTTAGAAAGAACCATTTGATATAGTGGTACCCAACACTGTCTCTGTAATATCTAATTAAAAGAATAAAAGAGTAGTTTGCAGAAGTACTTTGTATTCACCAGAGGCACATCTTTGAATTGGTAAATTCATCTCCATATCCTTGTAATTCACTGGTGGTCATCATTCTCACAATTGGTAACCCAGCAAGCTGCTTCTAGCTACTTTAGTACCAGTGACATGATCTAACAGGTTGGATGAGGGCATATGTAGGCTGATAGAAATAAGGTTGCATAATCTATTAAGGAGGCACCAAGGAATTAAAGAATCGAGAGCCAAATAACAGAGAAGAAAATTGACCCATGTTGCATGGCTGTGTTTCACTAACCCACCAGTAAGCAGGTGATATAGAATCATCTTGCTAAACATGACTACATGTATAGGAATCCTCTCCATCAGGAGCACTAGACTCCAAAAAGGTGTTTGCCATTGTCAGCCTCGTCGTCCAATTTTTGAGTTTTCATTATGGCCACTCTAAGTGTGGTGGCTTTTGAAACCCATGAGAATCCTTACACAGACTAATATTCTCAAGCTACATTCCTCTACTCTTCTCTGATGTTAAAGCCCCCACGCCCTCCACTAGCCTGCCAAACTCACCAACTCCCACGGCTGCAAGATCTATTGACCTTTTAGTATTGCATTGCAAGGTTTTAGATATGACCTGCTCCCCAACAGTACCACCACAAGACTCTCCTTTTACAGGTCTTTGTTGGTCATGGATGCATCTGAAAAAAAACTGCTATACACATTCTCTCGTAGGGGAATTTCCATGCTAAGTCATAAGTACTGAGTAGTCCTGCCCACGTGCGTGTACCATGGAGCGCTTCTTCAAAGTATCTTTCTTCAGGTTAAGTCACTTAAGAAATGAACAGATAATACAGTCTCTGTACA
This sequence comes from Pleurodeles waltl, assembly GCF_031143425.1. NCBI lineage: Eukaryota > Metazoa > Chordata > Amphibia > Caudata > Salamandridae > Pleurodeles > Pleurodeles waltl. Next base: position 601,978,718 of record NC_090442.1, on the reverse strand, counting down.
TAGGCTACACTGGCTGAACTCTTCTTCTTAAATCAAAGAAAAAAGCCAGCACATTATAATTAGAGAGTAATTTGTCAACATAATGATCCTCCCTCACAAACCCCTTTGGCATAATAGAGATGGAGAGGAGGACAGAGTTGCCCTATAGGCTGTCATTAGATGTCTAGAAAATAGATTGTGCCTTTAAGAACTCAAGAGACCTCCAGTATCCCATCATGCACAGTTGGTGGCAGTTTTTTCTGGCTCCTGTTGACAGGACCCTGGAGCATTGAGCTTGGACAATTTTTTTTTTTTTTCAAGAAAATTCAGCTCTGAATTTTACTCAAAACTGGCACACTTGACGTCTTCAGTCTTACCTAAACCTTTTGTGTGTTTTTCTGAAAGAACTTTGTGTCTTTTATTATAAAAAATGTGATCTCTTTTTGATAAGTGCCCAGACTGTGGGAGGTAAAAGGCCTAGACAGATCCTCACAGAGTTGTATTCTCAGTCTTCCAGATTCTCATATACCTGACTCATGTCAAATTTGCAAGACGCTTTTCAGGTGCGTCATTCGTGACAGGGAGAAGATGTGCCTTTAAGGTGCTGAGAAACGATGAAAGCAGAAGTCTCAAGCTACATGTGGGACCTTAGGGTGAGTAGAGGCTCAGTCCTCCACCAGAGCTCTGTCATCAGCCTCTGGCTTTCCAGTCAAAGAAAGGCTCAAAAACATCGCTTTTCAGGTGCGCAATTCGTGACAGGGAGAACATTTGCCTTTAAGGTGCTGAGAAACGATGAAAGCAGAAGTCTCAAGCTACATGTGGGACCTTAGGGTGAGGAGAGGCTCAGTCCTCTACCAGAGCTCTGTCATCAGCTTCTGGCTTCCAGTCAAAGAAAGGCTCAAAAACGTCATCGGTCCTGGTCGACTTTGAGGACATTGACGTCGAGAAGAGGTACATTGGCAACCTGCTCGCCTTCTATCCATGGACCGATGTCGAGAAAACACCACACATCGTCGTCGAACAACAGTGGTCTGATGTAGATAGCAACACTGTTGTCCCACAGACAGCCATCAATGTCGAGGAGCTCATTGACGGTGACGCTTCCTCACTGTTTCCCGTCAAGGTCTTCATCGACGTCAACACATCATGGCCATTCGGCGGCAAGATCCAGATCGACGTCGAGACTCGGCTGATCACAGACAAAACATGCTATGATGTCAAGACATCGACGTCGATCACATTCAAGAAGTAGGTCAGCGCCAAGGAAGCAACAGAGGTCAACATCTATCACCATTTCTGACTCTTCATGGATACAGAAAGCGAGCAGAAAGCGCAGAAGAATCTACAGTTCACCAAATTCTGACTATTCTTGCACCTATTCTCCATCAAGGGAGGCACCATCTGCCCCTCCTTCAGTACCATCTCCACTTCTTCCTCCTCAATGACTCTTCCACATACAGCATCAGGACCTACAACGCTTTCTTCTATACCACCAATGGCCCCTGCAAGACCCCGATCGCAGTCTCCTTCAAGGCATCATTCAAGGCACAATCCAATCAAGGCACCGTAGTTCAAGGTGTTCCCCTTCAACGTCAAGACATCGACATTGTCACAGAAGTTTACTATCCAGGCACACCCCTGATACTTCCTCCACAAGTACAGGGTGATATTCACCAACTCTGACAGATTTTCCACCTCAGTGAGTCTCACTGGTGGATGACATTTCAAACTTCCAGGAAGTATTAGTCAGAGGTGCAAATAAGTTAAACATTCCAATGTCTACACCAACTCCGACAACATCGGTCATTTTTGAGACATTGCAGCAGAGATCAGCCTCACGTTCTTTGCTACCCCTGGTTCCATGTCTTTTAAAACCAGCAGTGGAGCTGTTCCTAACCCTATCGTCAATCAAGTGTGCACCATCAGGACTCCAGAAAAAGCATTGTCCTCCAGACCAAGATCTGACCTTCCTATGCATGGACCCAACTCCAGAATGTTTTGTTGTTGTGGCTGTGAGAAAGCAACATGCCATGACTCCTACATCCTGTGTTTCTCCAGACAAAGAGTCTGCAATACTGCAGCAACCACAATGAAGGTGGCAAGCGCCACTGCCTTTTTAGGCAGGTATTGCAGAACACCCTGGGAATCGCTACAATAGTTTCTTGACTATCCCCCCAGAGGTAAAAGGGAGGACTTTAACGAGATTCTCAGTGAAGGCCTAATGCTCTAATGGTATCCAACCAAACCATCAGTGCAGGTGCAGATTCCTCTCTACTGGCGGCACACGAACACTGCCACGGGGTCTCTCTCTGACGACATTCATGCCTCAGGCTCACCTCTCTAAAACCAGAGTCTCAACAGCAGAAATGGCGAGGATGAAAGCAGAACTGAAGACATCAAAACCCGTTGGTTTAGAAAAACCGAAAGACTCTAGAAAAACTTTCAGGCCTTTCCAACTCCGTTTCTCTTCACAGAGGGTTCAAACCACTTGTGGGTATCAGGGTCGCCAACAGTCGGGTGCACAATTCCAGCACTACCAACAATCCTACCAGTCCTACGGGAGGAGGTAGGCTAGAGGAAGATCAACCCAACAACCTGCTCAGGGAAGTAAGCAGTCCACAGGATCAGACCCTGAATCATCTCTTCCCCATCTTCCGTTACACACTCCGGTAGGGGGAAGCATCAGTCATTACCTGGAACAGTGGCAAAACTACATGTAAGACGCCTGGGTTTTGAATATTGTTCGCAATAGATATTGTCTCAGATTCACCAGTTCCCCACTGTCCATTCCTCCGAAGCCTTCCAGATTCAAAATTCCACAATTACAAGCGGAGGTAGAAATGCTTTTACAGAAGCAGATGGTGGAGCATGTTCCTTCTCATCAACGAGGAACTGGTATTTACTCCAGGTACTCTCTTGTCAAAAAGAAAGATCGGACATTCAGACCCATTCTCAACCTCAAACTAGCCAACAAGTGGATTTGGCAAGAAAAATTCCAGATGCTGCCATTACACTAAATCTACCCTCTGCTCCATTGACCTTCAAGATGCATACTTTTATATACCAATAGCCAAAAAGCATTAGAAATTCTTGAGGTTCGTAGTGGGGCACAACCATTATCAGAATCAAGTGCTTTCATTTGGCCTAAAGTCAGCACCCAAAGCGTTTGCCAAATGCATGGCAGTAGTTGCGGCCCACCACCGAAAACACAAAATATTTGTCTATCCATACCTAGACGATTGGCTAATCAAGACGTCCACGTTTCAAAAAGCTCAACTACACTACAGTTGGACTTGTGATCTCCTTCAACGGCGGGGCCGTCAGATCAACCATGCAAAATCAACCCGCATCCCAGTACAAATGATACAATACTTAGGGGCTTCCATCAACACCCTCAAAGCAAGCGTGTGTCCTTCGGAGGGAAGACGCTTATTAATTCTTAGGAAATCTCAAGCTCTCATGAAAACCTCTCATCCAACCATGAGAACAGTATCCTCTCTTCTCGTCTTGATAGCCTCCTGCATATTTCTCACACCGAACGCATGTCTCCACATGAGACCATTACAGGAATGCCTCGAGGACCAGTGGGAATAAAGGATAGACAATTGGGACAACAGGATTCAGCTCTCTTATCGTGCAAAACTGTCATTGAAGTGGTGGTGCTCTCCATCCAATATCATGTGGGAAACACCATTCTATCAGGAGACTCCTCCTCAGACAATAGCACTGATGCCTCTCTCCTAGGATGGGGAGCCCACATGGACCACCTACAAATTCAGGGCAAGTGGTCACAGAGAGAGTCGACATATCACATCAATCTCCTAGAGCTGCGTGCAGTTCACCTGGCGCTGAAAGCCTTTCTTTCCATCCTTCAGCTCCAACTTCCCTGCTTGTTCAGACGAACAATACAACAACCATGTACTAACTGGTCCAGACCCTTGTCTCACGAAGCCCAAAAAATTTTGAGATGGCTTCTGGCTAGGGGCTTGTCGATAACTGCGACTCACTTTCCAGGAGGGCAAAATACCCAAGCCAATACTCTCAGCAGGCTCATCCAAGAAAATCATGAGTGGGTCTTAAAAACAGCGGCGTCGTTCAAGATATCTTCCAACTGTGAGGAACTCTGGCCATCAAGTTGTTTGCAATTGCGGACAGATAATGCAGCCTATGTACATAGGCTACACTGGCTGAACTCTTCATCTTAAATCAAAGAAAAAAGCCAGTACGTTATAATTTGAGAGTAATTTGGCAACATAATGAATCTCCCTCACAAACCCCTTTTGCATGATAGAGATGGAGGGGGAGGACAGAGTAGCCCCATAGGCTGCTATAACATGGCTAAAAAAGAGACTGTGCCTTTAAGAACTCAGAGATCACCAGTATCCCATGATGCACAGCTGGTGTCAGTTGCTTCAGTTCTTTTGAAGGCGGTGTTGGACTTGTACAGTGTGTAATGATGCCTCTGTGTATTCTCCTGGGGAGGAGGGAGGGTTGCCTATGACTTATCATGGACATTTCCCCTCAAGAGAACTGGAGTTACAGGCAAGAAACCGTTCCTTACCAGCCATTTAACATGAGCCCTTTCCGCAATTCTCTAAGGCAATCATGTGGCTACACCTTTATAACCAGTGAGTTAGCGCCATTACGCCTGGATAAACCACCTCAAAATCTAGACTACTGTGAAATATGACAGACCCAGGAGAAAACAAATGAGCAGAAGCATGAGTTTGTTTTAATAAATAAATATGACATTTACAAGCCGATTCACAAATGTAACTTAGACTTGTGGGTAACGTTTACTCTAAAACCTTTGATTAACTTTACCTCTTTTAGCTGTTCACCATTTACAAGTGTGAAATTCGTCAAAAGTGCAGACTTACATGTCTCCAACCCCTGAAACCGACTGGAGACAAATTTATGAGTGTAATTTATTACTGCAAAAAAGTAGCAGTAGTAAGTCCAGCACCACAATTACCCATCCACAGATACTGCAGCATCCTCCCATAGAAAGTAATGGAGGCAGGGATTTAAAACAGAAACCCATAGGAAATAATTTTTAATTACAATAATTTATTTTGATGGTTTTAATTATATATTTATTTTTTTAATTGATGTTAAAAATGTAAACATAATTAAAAATAATTGTTATTCTATCAAAAATATTTTAATACTCTTTTTCAATTAAAAAATAAATATAACTTTTTAAAAATTTAATTTAAAGTAATACCATACTATCACACATGGCTTTTTGCCATCTGTAATACATTATAAACAAATCTAAATATTTTAGTTTACCTGGATTTTGTTTGTTTAATATATCTTTGAAGCAAATTTAATTTAACGTAATATGTTTAAATTAATTGGATATTTAATTCAAAATTAATGTGATTGTGCTGTAGCATTTATATTGTGTTACTCATTTGAACTGAATTTGTAACATTAATTTACATTAATATTTAACATAAAAATCTTTTTACTAATTTTGTAAAGTTTCATAAACTTTTCTACTTCTTCAGATATTTTACCATAGGGAGATCTCCACCTCCATGGTGGAGATATCCCTATGGTAAAGTTTAAGGAAAGTAAAACACATTTATTAAACTTTAAAAACATTAGTGAACCGATATTTTGTTAAGTATTAATGTCAATGATTTTTATATATTTATTTTGAAATATACAACAAAATATAAAAAATGATAGCACTATTGTCTTAATGTCATTATTTTAAATATATCAAATTAAAATTACTTTTCTGTTTAAATTAAAAATAAAAATTCCATTTAATTTTTGAAAATGTTTTTATATATTAATATTTATTAGAAGTGGTGTATAAAATGAATTAAAAGTAGATTCATCATATTAACACAACAAAATGTAACAGTTAAATTCAAAAAGGTTATTATATTTTAAAATCAAATATTGAAAGGTTATTTTCTAGATTATTTTTAACATTAAATTATATGTATTCATATTATAACTAGTCTTAAATTTGTTAAATCTAACCTTATTTCCTATGAGGTTTTACTTAAAGTCCCTACGTTCATTCTTATCTGTGGGAGCGTGTTATAGTGTCAGTGGTTGGCCATGTGTGCTGCTGGATTTACTCCAGTTCTGAGCTAGAGTACATTTGCTACTGTTTTCGGTCACTTTTGACTGCAGTGACTTTAGAGTTGCAGTATGTGAATCGGAATGGGCTTATTCTTCTATGTGTGGGTTCATGTCCCACCCTAAGCCTCTCCCTAACCTTCCCTTAACCCCATCCATTTAGTAGTGATATTAGTAGTAGTATTAGCAAAAGCCACTCCTGGTCCCTCTCACATTTACAACTTAGTAGTAAAGTTATATGTGTAAGGATCTCCCCATATAACAGATAGAAGAGGTAGAGATTCACACTTGTAGCTTTGTGAATTGCATTTCTTAGTAAGTAGTACTACTTTACATACTACAAAATAAAGTATGTGACTAAGGCCCTTAGAGTTAACCTGGTAATGTGAAAGAAGGGTTAAGTGAGCTGGTATAGGGGTTACAATCTAAGTAAATAAAAACTGCCTGGCAAAATTAGGTTCCAATTTAAGAAGATGACCCGGAAGTAGCAGAATTTTGGTAGTAGGTTAAACCGTGTCTCTAACCATTGGTATTCAGTTGCTGTAATGATCTCGTAGAAAAAGCTGTACATATATAACAAGATAATAATAGTCCTTTGAGAATATGCAGCACAAAAGGGTAGACCATGAAAATGAAAAATCTTGATTGAGCTACTCTGTACCAATGGAACTGCTAAGGGAACTGCAGACAGTGTAAAAGAAAATGCCTCATTCTGGAAAACGCATCTATTTTTCTTAAATATTTGTATTTGTTTTTATAACAAATACAACAGCAGTGGGATGACAGAGCAATTCACAGCAAACAAATGGATGTCTCTTCCAAAGTATACAAGCAAAATAGTAATTTATACATGACTCAGAGGAAGTCTAGAGGGAGCCTGACTACCTGACCTTGTTCTGGCCAGGAGTACACTTGGCTCCACCAGCCTGCCTCTGTGTCCCTGACCCTGCCGACTGCCACCAGGATCGAAGTTTGAGGCCCTCCACCACCTGCAGGCACCCACCTGCGTCTCATCCCTGGTGCCTAGTGGTAGGCATATCTTGTTGTGCTCTGCTTTGTTAATTTTACTGTATTTCGTTTTTAAAAGTGTTTTTTTTTCATTTTCTGCATTGTGTATTTCTGCCCTTTCTGTATTCCTCTTTGTTTTGCGTCCGTTTGTTGTGCTCGCCTGTTTTTCCAACCGGCTCTCGCCAGTCCCATTTGCCCTGCCGCTGCGTCCCCGCCCCCTCACGCACCCATTGGCGCTTCCCTCCCGCCTCCTAGCTGCTCCACCCTCCCACCTTCCCCTCTTAATGGCAAGCCCATCTGCACCCTTCCGCGCCTGGCCCGCGCCCAGCGCGTCTCCCCCTGCCCCCCGCTGCCCCGACCCCCGAGGCAGCATTACTCCTCCAGCAAACTCCACACCCTCAATCCAGGACAGCACCCCGCCTGCGCCCAAGCCAACCCCAAGCACACACACGAACCTTTCACATGTCATGCATGCCGCTTCTCCTGCACCCCCACAAACACTAACACGCTCCACACCAACACTAACATGCTCCACAACAACACTAACACGAACCACAACAACAACAGCCCCCACAACCACCTTAACTGCATACTCCTAAACACCCGCTCCGTCCACAAGCACGCCATCGAGCTCTGGGACTTGATCACAACACACTCCCCTGACATCGCCTTCCTCAAGGAAGCTTGGATGAACCCCTCATCAGAACCCGACACAGCCATAGCCATCCCAAAAGGCTACAAAATCTCTTGTAGAGACCATATAAACAAACCAGGAGGAGGCATCACCATTATACATAAAAGCACCATCAAGATCACCACCAACACCCACGACACCCTAGACAGCGCAGAACACCTACACTTCTTAATTCACATAAACACCAACACCACCCTCAGAGGAACCCTCATTTACAGACCACCAGGACCCCGCCCCCCTTTCTGTGACGCCATCGCTGATACCATCAGCCCCCACGCCCTCACCTCCACAGACTACATCCTGCTTGGTGACCTCAACTTTCACCTGGAAAACACCCACGACCACAACTACACAACCCTGCTAGACAACCTCACGAACCTAGGACTCAAACAACTGGTCGCCTCACCCACTCACTCAGCAGGACAGACGCTGGATGCAATTTTCACCTCCAGCAACCACATAACATTCACACACTCCACCGAACTCCACCAGACCGACCACCACTGCATCCACTTCTCCTTCACGAAACCCCCCACCCACTACCGACAACACACCACACCCTACCGAATGTGGGACAAGATCCCCATAGAACACCTGAACGCCAAGCTCACACAAGCGCCACCCCACTTCACCAACGACCCCAACACAGCTGCTCACAACCTCACACAATGGCTTACAACCTGTGCAGACTCCCGCGCCCCACTAAAAAGTAACAACAACACCTGCAACATCAAGACCGCCCCCTGGTTCACCACTGAACTCCAAGCCTCCAAGCGTGAATGCCGCAAAACCGAGAAAGCTTGGTGCCAAGAACCCTGCATTATCAACTTCTCCACCCTCAAAACCACCATACGCAATCACCACCAACTCATCTGGAACACCAAAAGGACTTACGACAAAGAACGCATCGATAGTAACTCACATAACAGCAAGGAACTCTTTACCATCATCAAAGAGCTCACCAAACCCAAATCCTGCACCATCTACCCCCTCACACACTAAACCTTTGCATCTCCCTCTCCAATTACTTTCACCTCAAAATTTTAGACATACACAACAACTTCACACCATCTGCACCCACCATCACCACCACCGACATGACCAACAACACCACACATCCCCACTCCAACCAACTGCACACCTGGACCTCTACTGACGACGAAGAAACCGAAAAAAACATGAACTCCATCCACTCAGGCTCCCCCACAGACCCTTGCCCCCACGACATCTTCAACAAGGCCAGCCCAATCATCGCTTCCCAGCTCTGCCCAGTAATCAACAGCTCCTTCGACGCCACCTTCCCAGACACCTGGAAGCACGCCGACGTCACCGCACTCCTCAAAAACCCCAAAGCAGACCCGGAAGACCTCACAAACTACCGCCCCATTTCTCTTCTCCCCTTCCCCGCGAAGGTCGCTGAGAAGATAGTGAACGCCTGTCTGTCTCACTTCCTAGAGAAAAACAACGCACTCGACACCTCCCAGTCTGGATTTCACAAGAACCACAGCACTGAGACCGCCTTCATCGCCTGCACTGACGACATCAGAACCAGAGTTAACAAGGACGAGACCGTCGCACTCATCCTCCTGGACCTCTCCGCAGCCTTTGACACTGTTTGCCACCAAATCCTCTGCGCACGCCTTTTCGGCGCAAGAATCCGACACAAGGCCCTGGACTGGCTCACCTCCTTCCTCGCCGAAAGAACCCAGAAAGGCTGCCTCCCTCCCTTCCAGTCCCCAGCAACCAAGATCATCTGCGGGGTCCCCCAAGGGTCCTCCCTCAGCCCTATCCTCTTCAACATTTACATGGCCCCGCTCGCCAACATCCTCCGCCCCCACGGAATCACCATCATCTTGTACGCAGACGACACCCAGCTCGTCATCTCCCTCACCAGGAACCCCACCACCGCCAAGACAAACCTCCACGCTGGACTCCTCGACACCGCCAAATGGATGACAGCAAGCCACCTCAAACTCAACTCCAACAAAACAGAAATCATTATCTTCGGCCCCAACAAGACAGTATGGGATGACTCCTGGTGGCCCACCACCCTAGGACCACCCCCAACACCCTCCACCCACACACGCAATCTCAGCATCATGTTAGACTCATCTCTCTCCATGGCCCAGCAAATCAACACCATAACTTCCTCCTGTTTCAACACCCTTCGCATGCTATGGAAGATCTTCAAATGGATCCCCATAGAAACCAGAAAAACCGTCACCCATGCACTCATCAACAGATTAGACTACGGAAACACCCTCTACGCTGGTACCACAGCCAAGCTTCAGCAGAAACTCCAGCGAATCCAGAACGCAGCCACACGTCTCATCCTGAACCTCCCACGCCATGAACACATCTCTGCCCACCTCAGATCCCTTCACTGGCTGCCCATCAGCAAAAGGATCATTTTCAAAGTCCTCATCCACGCCCACAAATCCTTCCACAACACTGGACCAGCCTACCTCAACGAACGAGTGAACTTCCACGCACCCACTCGTCTCCTCCGCTCTGCTGAGCTTGCCCTCGCCACAGTCCCCCGCATCCAACGCACCACCTCCGGAGGCAGATCTTTCTCCTACCTCGCCTCCAAGACCTGGAACTCCCTCCTCACCAACCTACGCAAGACCCAGGACCTCCTGACAGTCAGAAAACACCTCAAGACATGGCTTTTTGAGCAGTAATTGGCATCGCCCCCGACAGCGCCTTGAGACCCTACCAGCTGAGTAGCGCACTTAATACATTTTTTGATTGATTGATTGCTAGTAAAATTAGTCAAGGTGTAAAGGGAAGAGCTGCAGAGTATTGTTTAAGAAGTCAAGGAGTTCTGGGATGTGTCTAACTGCTGTACACTTGGGAGGGTAGTACAGCCAAGGATGGAGGTGGTTATATCACCCAGAGGATACAGATGATGAAAGTGCACTGTGGAAGTATAGTGGGAGTGTGTAACCATTTCAGGGAGGGTAGAGCCGCAGTCCCGGCATTGTGCCTGAGGGCCATGGCTGAGGGGTATTAGGAAAGGGGGCAAAGGGGTTTGTGGCCTGGTAAGGTGGCAATGGAGTATTGTGAGATAGTAGCCATGTGGACACCACAAGTGAAGCAGGGGTTGGGGGAATCTCGGGAGGCAAGTTATTGTCTTGCACCTTCTGTTTGAATTCCAGTAGGAAAGTAGCCCACTGGGCGGAGATGGGGTGCTTGCGAAGGTGTTGAGCCTCCCCATACAGGAGGGGTCCATCCTCTACAGTCCCTCACTTACGCATTGCCCCATACTAAGCATCCACCGGCGGGGGTGTTTGGGAGCACCAGTGGAGTGTGAGTGCGCGTTTGGCAAGGAGGCTTCAAATCAGGTACGTACTTTGTTTCTTTTGCTGCTTAAAGATACCTAGGCACATGCTCCCCATGTGTGTGCAGTTCTGTAAGTTCCGTGACCTCTTGCAGACTGGTTTGTTTAATAGGCCAATAGCTGCGTAGCGATGGGCATGACCGTTGTACATGTTTAAGATCAGCGTTCGAGTTGTGACAGCAGGGGCAGCTAGCCTGTGTCCTGGGTAGTAACGGTTAAGCTGGGTGGGGGTGAACTATACTCCATGCTGTATGAAGAATTGGATATTTTTGAAGTGGGTTTTATTTTACCTGCTATGGGTGTTCCATAGCCTGTTCCCATTTCTTACCATGTAAGGCTCACCTAAAATCTTCCTCCCATGTATTTCTTAGCGCTGTCAGAAGGATACCAAGAATTTCTCGGATGTCTTTTAAAACCAGGTGATGAGGTTTCAGCCTGCACCAATCACGAGCATGGACTGTAGGACCGGATGGGTGTCCGCTCCTGTGTCCCAGAAAATATGGCAAGTGTTACAGTTTTCTCTGTGTGTAAGGAACTGACTTGAGGGGAATTGCGTGATCTGTCATTAACTGTTCAAAGAGGAGGAGTTGACCCTCGTTAACGAGATCGCCGATTGTAAGTAATGAGCGCTCTGTCCAGGCGGTCATATCAGCAGGGAAATCTGGAAAGGCCAACCAGGGGAAGGCTGGGTGTACAGGCCGATCTATCTTGTGCCAGCTGGATTCCGAGCATACAAGCTTATGCCGCAGACACCTGAAAGGGGCAAGGAGAGGGGGCAAGAAACACATCATAGCAGTCGACAGAACTCCGTAGGTATCGCTAATTTCACCCATATTTCGGCCCTTGGTTCAGTGTGAGCGTCGCTGTAGTGATGCGGCTAGAAAGTAGGCCTCAAAGGTGCGCCAAGCCCGTCGTGCTGTACTGGTAGTTGCAATTTTTAAGGGCAACGCGGCATCGTTTGGAGCCCCAGATAAGTGCACACAGGAGGGAATCTAGTTTGGTGCCGTATGACCGCTGGTGAATGACAGGAAGGTTGGCGAAATACTGCAATAGTCATAGGAAGATGACTATTTTTGACAGGGCTATTTTACCAATAGGCAAGAGGGGGAGTGATTACGAAAAGTTAAGCGGTGAGCGAATGCCCTCCAGGGATCTACGGAGGTTCCCTTCATACAAGTCCAGAGGGGTATGGTACAGCTAGACGCCCAGGCAACGAATTGCATCGTGGCATCAATGGAACCACAATATGCCCAGGCTTAGCACTGCTGGTTGGGTGGGACTGAGTGGATAGATTGCTGACTTGGACCAATTGGCACATAGTCCAGAGGCTTCAGCGAAGGTGGACAGTATGGCGTGAAGTGAGGTGAAGTCTGATGTTACATCTTGGAGATATATGAGCAAATCGTCTACATATAGTGAGACGATATGTGTCCGATCTTCGAGGGGAATGTCCCATGTTTGGCCCTCCCTGCAAAATTGTATAGCTAAGGGCTCCATTGCTAACGCAAAGAGCAGGGGTGGAGAGTGGGCACCCTTGATGAATGTGTCGGCCTACTTTGAATGAGTCTGAGATAAGGGGGCCATACTTTATCAATGATGTGGGGTTCCTTCACAACAGTTGGGTGTATACTAGTAAACGCTATCCCACGCCCTTTCTGGCAAGCACAGCAAAGAGGTTGTCCCAGGACAGCTTTTTCTAGATCTATTTAAAGGCATGTGGCATTGGGGACCTGAACCTGGTCTTGGATGTGAAAAAGGTGGCTTGAGTTTTGTGAAGTGTTTCTGCCTGGGGCAAACACGTTCTGGTCTACGTGTAGCAGCTGTGGGTACCACCTGGGAGTATCTGGTGGTCAAGTTTACCTACTTTTATGGTCCTCTTCCAGGATTCCTATGGGCCTATAAGGGCACAGGAGTGTGGCGTCCCGATCAGGTTCTGGAATGGAAATTAGGAGCGATTCACAAAGTGACTGAGGGAGAGCTGAGGAACATTTCTGTAAGCTGGGGCGCGAGAAGGGAGGAGAAATTAACATAATATTCCAGAGGAAGCCCATCTAAACCTGGATCCTTATTATGTGCTAGGTCTCCAATAGCTTGTGTGACCCCTGTGGTCATGATCAAGATGTCTAAAGTTGCTCCTGTGGCTGCAGGGATGGGCGGAAGGGTCAGGTCTGCGAGAAAGGCTTGCGTCACAACTATTGTAGTGACTGGGGCGACCTGGTACCTGGAGGAATAGTAACTCTGGAGTTCTCATAGGATCCTGGCTTGGGAAAGCTTAGTTACCCCCGGGCATGGATGGATTTCCGTGCTGGAGTCTATAGAGGTGTCCTGTTTGATAAGACAGGCAATAAACTGTCCGGATTTGCATCCTTCCTTGTGTACTTTGGCTGCCTGGTCTGTAAATTTAAAGCATCAGAGATGCTCCAGTAGGATGGCATAGGCCTATACAACATGTCCCTTATGATTAAAAATGGTGGAATTTTTCTTGGAATGCTAGGTTTGCTAGGCAGTCGTGTGTGCTAGGCTTCAGTTGCATTCATAAAATGTTCTAGTGACCTACAGTCTTAATCAGTCTTAAGTTGAGCGCACAGACCACAATTACAAGTATTCTTTAAGGTCTTTGGCACTGATGACTAATCCAAAAATGTGCAGCTGAGGCCATCTGCAAGTTGCAAAGATGGGCTTGGCCTTCCAAAATAACTTCAAGTGAAAATCACTGACATGCAACAATTGAACAACTACAAAACTCAACAAATGCTGCAGCTTGCTCAACAACTAACACTCTCCTTGGGATAAGTTACTACACAGCAAACCCATCCATACATCGCCATATAATAGGCATAGCTGTAAATATGACCCGGTTCGGTTAGCAAAGAGCTATAGCAAATGACAAAACACAATGTGCAGGCACTGTAATGAAAGACACCAAGACAGTGCCACTCCAGTGCTGCCATATTGGCATGAACTGAACCCTCATGCCAGTCCGTATCATCATGTATGTGGCTATGCGCATCTGTCCAGATAACACCTGTAGGACTTTATCATGCAGAAGCAGCCAAGCCTAACATAACACTCATTTCAAACAACATAAGAAATGAATGAATAGTGCGAAAAAACATTCAGCATGATTGCAAGAATCCTGTGAGCTTATGTACCGACGTCCTGGGTGTAGAATTAATCAATCCACAAGAACGGATATTTAGCAAGCGTACAGACAGATTGGAATCGAAGTAGTCAGTGTTGTACTTGATGCAAATTTGCTGCCTTCACCCATACACCTTATACGGCTTATCAGAACCTGTGCAAAGGGTTACACCGACAGTAACAAAATACGTTCTAAAAACCGTCAGCTACCTGTTACTCATCACTGGACTTCAAGGAGTCACCCAGCAAGCAAGTATAACTCACCTTGACGACTGAACATCACTGCACAATTGCCAGAATGAAGCATTATGATAAGGCAAGACTGGCACAAACCAATTGCTGCAACTGGGTTCCACCCATTTAGTACATCCTGATTTTTTGCTTTTTTTGATCACTCAGTTCTTACAATTTTTAGTGTGAGTGAGCCTCACACATGCTAATAATGTGGTAAATGGACTGTGCTTGTTTACTGCCAGTGTCTGCCGTAATAGTGTTGGCGAGTCTCACACATGGTAATCACATGGTAAATGGACTGTGCATGTTTACTGCCAGGTTCGCCTTTTAAGAAAAGGCTGAGACTGAGCTAGGGTAACAGTCAGCTGACTGGCTACACGAGGGCTGTGCATACTAGAATCCTGTTGCACGCACAGGTAGCCTGGCGTAGGGGACTCTGCAAGGTTAGGAGGTGACGAGAGATAGGCCTTATAATATTAGTGGGCACTCAGTCATTATGGTTTACTGTTTTGTTTTCAGGGATACTGTAATAGAGTGCTTTTTTGCCTCCCACAGGCATACAAAGTCCCTCGAGGTATGAAACTGGGGTAACGTGTGCCCAGTTTGAATGTTCTGGTCTCTAGATCATACATGTACACCTTACAAGTTGTCCAATATTTTAATATTTCTTTGATTCAGCTCAGCATCAGAGCCCAGGACTTTTTTTATGCTGCTGGGCCAATTTAATTAATATGCTCCCCAGCAGAGGGAACAAATGCTTTGCTGCACAAAAGGAGTAATTAACAGTACTTCCCTCAGCTCCTGAGGAGGAAGGGTGCGGAAGAAAATCTGCATCTGTTAATTAGCTGTCACGCTGTGCCAGGATTGGGACAGTCCAAGCCTGCTAAAGAAAGAAGGAAGCCCACACAACTGGAGCCAACACAGGAGGGGGGGTCCTCTTTGCAGTTTTGGTGGAAAGACCCTGGCAGTGATGTCAGCTAGGGGCAGAGCTGAGGCTCCCAGAAGGGATGTGACTTCTGGACGGCACCATCTTGAGCTATCCCACCATGCATGTTCAGGGGGGAATAGGTCAAGGGTGGAGAGGTTATGTGGCACTCTAGGACTGGCTAGGGGTGCCTGCCTTCTAGAATTCTTCACCCCCTTTTAAAATCTCTTGCACAAGGAAAAGAGTGCCTTTTGCTGTTGGGCTAAGGACACAGAAACTGCGGTGCCAGCAGTAGCCATAGACAACTGGAAGGACAAGCCCTCGGATGTCCAAAAGGACTAAGGACTTTACCCCCAGTTGACTCCAGGACCACTGAGTATCTCCAATGGCCAGTGAGCTCTCTTTTACCCCTTGAGGACCAGTTGGAGGAAGATCTGGACTTTTGCACTCCAAAAGGAGGATATGAGCACCAAAGACAAGGAAAGGGTGAGAGCTGGTCCGGGGTGAGTAAAACTAGTTCTCGGCAAAATGCACTGCCTTGGGGATGAGGAGGCTTGTTGACACTGCTTCTGGTGGCTAGAGCTCACTGCCAGAAGTAAAATGAAAATAGGGTATTTAAAACCTGCCTATCAGGGGCCAATATATCCAAATTTGAAACTGACCTCAGAGCTTGCAGGTCTCTATCGCATCTTCCTTAAATTACCCCTGGGATGGGCCAGGGCCTGGGGGATGGTGCACAATAAATTTCCTTTTTTGTCCCAGGAGGGGATGTGCTTTGGCCCCCTCCCTACATTTTGAGGTACCCCCATTTCCCTGGGGGCTGACACAGTATGAATGCACCCAAAGGGGTGGGAAGAAAATGCAGGGCCCCAAAATCCCAAGCTTGGGACGCCAGGACTCAGAGCCCGCATGAGCAAGGGTTGAGCCCTGGGCTCCCGCCCAACCCTCACCCCTTTGTGGTGGCCTATCTCCTGCTCCCATGTGGCCGTGTCTTGGAGTGGAGCAGCCACCAACAAATGCAGCACTCTACACCAAAGGGAGCGGGCAGGGGCAAGAAAACTGCCGGCTTATGTGCTGTGCCAGAGGGGGCTCCCCAGGCAGCCCCAATGGATTAAAGGACAGGGGTGTCTGGGTGGGACCAGGCACCCCACTTTTCAAAGACAAAAGGGGAAAATGTAAAAGGAAAAAAAAAATAGAAAAATGGCTCTTCCGAACAGCGGGAGAACCACTATTAAAATATTTGCTGCTCCTCACGTCAGAGCGCCCCATAATGCTTCAGGAGAGGCTTATTTGCATACATTTCTGCTTATTGTGGTGGCCCCAAGTGGTAAGGGTATGCCCAGACGTGGGCCGCATGCTTGTTATGCCACCAGATTCAAGCTAGCCTGGCTGATGAAGGGTGATACCCTGAAACCGGTTCCATGATGCTTGTTTCTGGCCTGGCAGTTCAGGCTGGGCTGTTCCCATGAGGAACAGGGTCAAGACTGATTTGCATATGGCTGGGTCTGGGTCTTAAATGGAATGGCATTGCAAGCAAAAAAACTGATGGATTAAACCCAGATCTGTGACTGGGTGAGAATGTTTGATTTGTTTTGCGTTCCGTCCATCTCCTGTTGTGTTTGCACCCAAAAGGGGCAGAGGCACTACCAATGATGTTGTGGGGGCTGCAGCAAGCACAGCAGCCCCCTCCTCTTTTTTTCAAAAGTGACCCTACATTTGCCGAATGAAGGAATCCATGACCACCCCCTCCCCAGGATTTTCAGAATGCTTTTTGAGTATTCCCTAGGTTGGAGCTTTTGCTCTTCAGCTTGGAGTGCAGTGTTCTCTAATGGTTAGGCCCGTATTTATACTTTTTTTAGCGCCGCATTTGCGTCGTTTTTTGACGCAAAAACGGCGCAAACTTGCAAAATACCATTGTATTTTGTAGGTTTGCGCCGTTAGCCGTCAAAAAGCGGCGCAAATGCGGCGCTAAAAAAAGTATAAATACGGGCCTTAGTTCTATGGCTGCATTTTATGTGCCCTGAAAGTGTATAAGGTTTGCATCACATGATACGTTCATTTTAAATGCTTCATTAGAGTGTAATATTGACAGTAACTTTTTATCTATGTTAGAATGCTTTATTGACATTAATAATTGCATTCACATATTATTGATGATAATGAAAGGATGATTTTCAGCATGTGGTTACAGGTTTATATCTGATAGAGATTTCTAGCCACAGATTCCTTACTTTCTTAGAATATTCCCTTGGCATCAAATCAGATCCAAAAAGTTTTGAGCAGTGCCCTTGTACGCTGGAAAGTGGTAATGTTCTGCTCCATGTGGCATCGTCAGCAGTGTCCGTGCCGGAAGTGATGTGCACAGTGCCTATATAAGTGCCACTCAAGCACACTAACCTCAGCTTATTCTTTTCCGTACTATTAGCGTGGATCTGGATCAAACTCCCCGTAGTTGCTTTTTGATGGACATTTTTGACCATATTTTGTTGACTTCACTCGACCAGTGTGCCTTTTTTACACTTTTTTTTTAGAGAGTGTCTTCTAAGGAACTGACTGGGTTTGGACCTTGTGGTGCCTGTCAAGGGCAAATGTCTGTGACAGACCCCCAACTTGGTGTGCCTTTGGTGCCTGGAGCGGGACCACAACTCCAAAGCCTGCTCAGCTTGTTGGACCATGGATCCAAAGGCCATCCTCAGACGGGCGCTGAAGCTTCTGGCTCCTTGCCCCACAACTCCCCACCACTCCCCACACGACACTGCACCACTTCAGGTCCTGTTACTGAGGGAGAACCCAGCACTGCTGTCCATGTCGCCCGCGCTGTTCATCATCGCGATCTCTGATTTCCTCAGGAAAGTTCCGTAAGAAGCCCAAAAAGTCGAAGCGTTCTTCTCCACATTGGTTCCATTCATCAGGTAAAACGCAGGAGCGATGCCACAAATCAAGGTCCTGCTCTCAGGTCATCCCTGTGGAGCCAGCCCCAGAGCCTGGGTCTGCTCTGACTTTGTCAGTTTCCCAGAGTGACCCCCGCACAAATTAGAGGATTTTATGGGGCCATGAGCCTCATTTTTGGGCAGCCGTGCCTCTTTGGAGTGTGTTCGGATCCTGTGGGTCATGGAGGGACTCCAACTGGGGTTCTGCTAGTGATTCAGCCTCAGCTCCAGTTGGGTCCTCCGGATCCGTTGGTGATCTGGATCAGCAACGCCTGCGACTTTGCAACCTTCTCCGGGGACTGTCCCAGTGGCACTGTTCCCAGTGTTGCTTACGCCCATCGGCAGCGCCCAACCTATTATGATTCCAGACTCTGATGTGGAGCTGGCCAGCATTGCCTGAATTGCAGATGGAGCCCTATTTTGCTGAAGGGCCCTAGGAGTGAGACAAATGGAGGTGATCTGAGGGTTCCTATGGTTATTCCGACCCCCGAGGAGCGTCCATGGCCAATGACAACAGGTATGAGAACGTGGCTGATGCCAGTGGTCTAGATAGCTCAACAGACACTGGCCTCCTCTCTCATTCCACGATGGCTATGGAGGAAGGAGTCTCCTTTGCAGTGGTGGTCAGGAGGGCAGCTGATGCTACCCACAGTAGGGGTCAAGACCAAAATCCTAACAGAGGTGCTTCATCCTGGGGTGTTCCCCTTAGAACCCTGTTTTCCTTCAATGAAGCCCTCGCTGAAGTCGTGCTCGTCACCTGGGCCAAGCCCTGCACAGGCACTCATGTGCACAGAACCATCTCCTGCTATCATCACCCCACTCCTTGGGGCCCAGCCTTCCTCATCCAGAATCCTATCCCTGAGAGCTCTACTTCCAAAATTAATCTGGGCACTTTTTGCATCACACCACCAGATAGGAAATCCAAGAGACTGGATAGCTTTGGAAAGAGGGTTTTTTCCTCCACCATCCTTGCACTGCGGTCAGTGAAAACTGCATGCTTATTGGGACACTATTCCCATATTGTATGGTATACGGTGTGCAAGTGCTGCCCATGGTCTTGGAGGAGGCCCAAACCATATTTGAAGGAGGCAACGAAGTTCACAATCAGACTCACTGGGCAGAGCCATTACTTCCACATTGGTGCTTGGATGTCATGCCTGACTGAGGACTAATGGCTTTTTGGGTAAGCACCAGCTATCCCTTATGGACATACCTGTCAATAGCTCTTGCCTTTTTGGCAACAAAGTACATTTAGTGCTTGAACATTTCTAGAATAGTTGGGCCACTGCTGGGGCGCTGGGACACACCATGGTCCCAAGACAGCCGCATTACGCCTTCTGCTACTCCCGTTGCTATGGTAGGGGCTAGCAGCTGCATCTTTTTCCACCCTAGCCCCACGGCCAGCTGGCACCTCAGTCCTTTTATGACCCCTAAATGCAGCCACCACAATCCTCATTAAAACTAAAGGTCCACAAAATCTGCCCCTCCTACCTGCTGCAACTGCAAAGTCTCTTTAAAATGCCCTCAAAACATCATGGGAACCCGGTTGGTGTCAAGATTCAGCACCGCCCATCCTAATGGCGGGAGATTACATTTGACAAATGGGTGTTTAAGACTATCCTGTCGGGTTATGCCCTACCTTTCCAACAGACCCCTCCACCTTTGCCACCGTACCCCAGTCAGCTGATGGAGGACCACCTTTCACTCTTGCAACAGGAAGTGCTGGCTCTTCTGGCCAAAACAGCCATGAAGAGGCTGCCAGCATCAGAAGTAGGTCTCAGTTGCTATTCCCCCTCTGTCACTGTCCTACTATGTCAGTAGTATAAATGGATACCTTCCCCCATCCAGGAGATGGCAGCACCTCAGCCCTGACCCTGAGGTCCATACCTGAAATGACTTTGTTCCCTGACCTTGAAGAGGCACTCCAAATCAATGACATAGGGCCTGGTTTAGGTCTTGGCGCTAACGGTCCCACCACTGGTTTTCTCACAGAAAACCCATCCGACACCTTGGTGGGCCGCCCGCCCTATTTAGATGTTGGCAGGACCATAAGCAAAAGAGCCTTCGACTCCCGCCGACTCCTGCAAGAATCTCCAGCTGCCTCGATGGTGGCACAGGGAATAGGGGCTGATAGTGGACCCCAGCCACCTTTACCGCTGAACAGATTTGGATGTGCTTTACCGCAATGCCAACTATGGCGGTCCGACCTCCACACCTGAGTTGGCAGATTGGAAAGGGAAGGGGCACAAAACCTACCTTTTTACATCTATTCCCTTCTGTTTTGGACAGGACCTGACTGGACATCACCTTCCGTCACTGCTGCCACTGGATTACAGAGGACACACAACCCCACTGTTGCTGGACTCGGAGATAGGGATACTCCCTGTACTGTGTATGCTCTGTGGTCACTGCACCTGAGATGGAGTCCTCTGCAGAAATACACATGCCACAGGTATTTTTTTCAATACTTCTGACATGCGTATGTCGAGAACACATTTGTGTCAGCGATTGATGGGAAACACTGGTATAGGACACATATTGCACACACAATTGTTATTATGATGTCTGTATTCATTGCCAAATGAATACTGGCATCACAATAGCAATGGCATCACACTTGTCACCATGTCTATGTGTGCACATTGCTAGTGAATCTGTGCCTGTGATATTGTTAGTCTGTATGTGAGACTGGATTGGCTGGTCAAGGTGCAGGGAGCTGGTGTGGGTGATGTGGTTCTGTCTGTATGTGTGCCATGAGCATGTGGGTTTGATGTGTATGTTTGGGTGTGTGTTGTGTTGTGTGCAATATTCAGGTGAGTGTTGTTTTGTGGTGGTTGCTGTTATGATGAGTGTAGCGTGTGTGTATTTTTGTACATGAGTGTGTAGTTGTGGCAATTGTGGTTGTGTCGTCTATAAGTACTGTGTGAGTAAAGTGTTTGTGTGTTGTGTCATGGATGTATGGCAATGCATGCTGTGTGGTGTTGGAATGGCAATGGGTTATTGTGTATGTGGTGTGTTGTGCAGGGGGACAGAAAGGCTAAGGTACAGTGTGTGTGTGTGTGTGTGTGTGTGTGTGACTTACCTCTATGCCACTGCCACTTCAATTGTACAATATCCATTGGGTCTAGCGACTGGCTCCCTCTGTCAGAAAACCACTGCCAGGACACCTCCTGCAGAAATGTAACATCTAAATATGGTCGGTATGAACCAGCCAGCCTAATGGCTAGGAAGAGCACTCCATTGTGGCGGTCTGTGCTTCAGCTGCAGTACATCTAAATACAGCGAGTGGAACACTGTTGGTTGTGTTTTCAGGTCCACCGCAGAGGGAGATTGGTGATTGTACTGCCATGATCTAAATCAAGCCCTTAGGGCCTGATTTAGAGTTTGGCGGAGGGGATTACTCGGTCAGAGATATGACGGATATCCCATTCACCATATAAGGATCCCATTATAGCCTATGGAGATCGTAATACGGCGCACTGGACATCCATCACGTTTGTGATAGAGTAACCCGTCTGCCAAATTATAAATCAGGCACTTAGTCTGGAGTGGAGGGGGGACACGCATGGAAGCAGCATGCGCACCCAAGACCAGAAATGAGTACCCCCGGCATATGCCTCAGAAAAGTGACAGAATGCCCGTTGACTGTGGTGCAGGAAGTGATGTAGGTGCTCACACACATCAGTGTGTCCAAAGGCCCAGAGCACCCCTCACCACCACATTTGGAGTCATACTATGTAGGCCTTTATACAAGCCCTGCATTGTAATGCACAGGAAACGCTATTGAAGGAATTTAGTTCCACAAGTTTTTAAACAAGACTGGTCCTTTTTATGGGAATGACTCTGATTATAAACACTTGTTAGTGTGAGCAAACGTGAACAATTGAAATATATGATGAATGTGGCATTCTTTTTATGCATGTGTTTGTATAAGAATATATGTATATGCATTTGTCTGCATCTGTTTCAAAAGTGTGTGTGTGAGAGAGTTAGCAGGCTTATAGGTATGTTCAACAGTGGCTTTATATGTTTTGATGTATCTCAAAAAATGCTTGTGGTGACATGTCACTCATAAAAAAACAAGCGAAACACTACATTGAAAACAGAAAGGAGCACATTTTTTGTTTTCATCTGAGACGGCACATGTTGTGTCGCTTGCAAGATCTTTTGTTACTTAAAAAAAACTAAAAAGGGCTTAGAGTCTGTCATTTACTTGCCAGAGTTTGGCTTTATTGTCACTTTTATTTGCTGGTTCCTTGTTAGTCATTGCATGCTGATTTCACTTTCTCTTCTTATGGTTCACCCCTCCGTGGAGCATCGACCAAGTACTGATTGCTTGTTATTATTGATTAGTGACCTTCCGCTGCTACTCACGCTCAGATTGGCTTTTTTTTCCTTCCCTTGCCCCCTCTATTGATGTTTGCTCCCCATCTCCCCAATCACATTGCTTCATTCCTGCCATTGATGCTTCTTCTTCTTGTGTCGTTGCTTGCCTGTTTTTGTTTGCAACCATCCCTGGCAGCTTCATATCTCATTTATTTTAAAACGTTCAGCCATCCTGCATCGCTCTGCTTTGCACTAGAGTTAAAACATTAACAAAGCCAATGGCTCACATAGGCAAGCCCTATTTGCTTTCCCAATGCCTGTTTCACTTCTTTCTCACAGAGAACTGGTAAGGCCTTCCTCTGATCTTTTTATTTTTTTGTATCCTTCAAAAAGTTCAGCAACATTGATATTTAAGGTTGACAGCTTAGTCGCACGACCAGACGTGACCAAAAAGCCTGAGGAATGCAGAATCTTTTGCAGTCTCAAACCTGAATAGGCCCCTTGATATACCTCTGTAAAAAAAATTGTTGTCCTGCGATTTTCATTTTTGTTTCATTAGAGAAGTAATTTAGCTTGCATAGAAATTTCTAAACCGGGACGATTTTTTTTCTGGATGTCATTTTTTAAAATGGCGGATTTATTGCAGTGATGATGTATTATTTCAGGGACCATTAGACATATAAACTTAATTTCCGTGTCAAAACATAGTTTTTGGGGTCAAGTAGTCTTAAAGAGACAGAAAATAACGCCTCAGAGCAACCTTTCCACCATTTTCCAAAATGGTGGCAAGATGAAATTCACAAAAGGTTGAAACTGATGGGTGAAGAGGATCAAATATTTTATCATTGTAAAAAGTGATACAAGTCGTGGACAATGGAAAAAAGCCTGGAAACAATTTGTCAAAAAATAGCAGAAACCAGTGAATCACAACAAGAATCCCAGTCTTCTGAGAAAGCGATGACAACCAAACCCAATGCCCGTCCACTTAGAAGATCGATGGCTACTCCTCATCCTTCCTCCAACAAAAAGCAGAGGATCTACAATGTGTTATCTGTGGTTTAGCCAGAATAAGGGCCAAAGGGATTGACGAAAGAACAAAGAACAGAGTGAGTCTCAAAGGGCAAACATGTTTTTATATGCAGCTAGTTTCTTCCAAGATGAAATTTTCAGCCGAGTAGCTGATCTAAACAGCAAGGTGAATGTATTTGCAGCAAATTTGAATGCCCACCCGAACTGCATGCATGCATACATTTGTAAATATGAATGTACAATGAGCTCCCAGCAGCAACGTAATCGCCAGTCTTCAATTACATTTGCACCCTTTGAAAAAGCAAATGAATGGTCAACATTGATGAAACTGTATTGATCCATAACAATGAAATTAAGATTTTTCTAATGAGAATGTGCAATGACAGAATTTGTTTTTGTCGGTCTAACAAAAAGAATGAGCCGCTTATAGTGTTCTCAGCTGATCTGACTCCTGAAGTTCTTGCTCCTAAAATAAGATCACAGGATGCAGTCAAGTAAGCAGGAACCATTTTAAGAAACATCCTGAAAGATTTAGATTTTGGAGTTAATGACAAATTTTGTGATGCCCCAGAGCTCTGCAAATCATGGGAGTCAACAAGAATGCCTGATGTTTTCTTGACATTTTTTACATCATTGTTTAATATCAGCAAAGCAAAACTGTTACAAACTAAAGTTCTTGAGTTCCGAACAGAAGCTGACAACATTGATAATGGCTTTGAAGATATAAGTGAAGAGGTGGAAGACAATCCCATGAACCGACAGGATTATGCTGTGCAAATGTATTGTATTTTCCAAATCATGTTTTATGCATTACATCACGGCAAAAAGAAAACTCTGCTACACATGGTGACTGCACATGCAATCTGTGACAAGTGCAAAAGTAGAGAGTTAATCACTTCAATGAAAAGGATTAGTGTATCAATAAGTTATAATGACATAGTAAGGAGCAGGAACTTGTTAGCAGTTCAAGATGTAAAATCTTGTGAATCTGACAGCACACCACTTCCAAGTCACTTTACTAGGAAAAGATTTACAATTGCTGCTCTTGATAATTTTGATTTTGAAGACAATTCTTCTTTGTCTGGAACATCCATCACACATTATATTGCCATGTTGCTTTTTCAAGACTGTTCCAATGAAATAGCTGCTGGAAAACCAGATGTCAGCTGTAGGCATAAACAAAGTTGCAAATGACCAAACTGCCTTGATATCGTGTGCAAAATCACTACAATCAGTAGATGCCTGCTTCTGGGATAAATGTGTTGCTTGGTGTGCTTCTAGGAACATCGATCCTTCAACACATCCCAGTCTACCAGAAAGTTTCAAAGTGGCTGTGGACAGGGATCTTCTTCTACCTGATGTTGCAGTCTGCAAAGCTGATTTACCTGAATTTATCACATCACTTATTTGGTGCAGACTGAAGGATGAAGAAAAGCCAGCTCCTCTGTGGGCTGGAATTCATGCTCTGATCTACCAGAATACCATCCCACTGAAGAAAGCTGGGGTTTTACCATTAATACCATCTCCAGTCACAAACTACGCAACAGTATACACAGCTTTAAAAATTCCAGAATGTCAGTGCTTAGCTTGAAGACCAGTCTATGCTGCCAATTTTCTTCACTGAAGGTGTTTTCCGTATTGTAGCTGACATTTTTATGAGCAATCTTGTAGACGTTGATGATCTTTATCCAATGATGGGCGTTTTTGCACATGACAAAAGTTGTGTTTCAGTGTACAGGAAGTTATCTCAGTTGAGGTGGCATAGAAGATGCACTTATTGAGGCTGAAAGCTTTTGAAGTCTACCTATCCAGTCAGTATTGAGCGGAACTCATTATGGTAGTTCGTTACAAGGTATGCTCATCCTATCTGAGGCTACAGAAACATTGTATGCTTCTGGAACAAGAATGACAAATTAGGTTTTGCATGTCTTATCTCAGAAGTGAAGAAGACACATGGTGCAGTTCATTAAAAAAACATAATGCAAAGCCAGGCAATGTTCAATACAGAAAACCTGAAAAGCAAGTTCGTAGAATTTGTCAAAGAATGTGAAGAAAAATCAGAACTTTGCAAGTACTGGGGAAATGTTTCACACATGATAGCTCTAGTGAAAAATGTGGTACATGCTGATCAGGAAGGTGACTGGGAGCTATACGTGAAGACTGTGGAGTCGCTGATTACTGTGTTTTGCAAATTCAATTGCATAAAATACCTGAGACATGGGTTCTGATATTTGGAAAGAGTGAAGAAGCATGAGGTGGAAAAACCATACCTCTGCAAAAAAATTATCCAAACATATTTTGTGTAGAAAGACAGAGAGGGAAGGTTCATTTCTGTGGCTCTACATATGAAACTGGAACAGATGATCTAGAGATCACTGAAAAGCTCGAATAGAATTGTTGGTCAGACATTTATAAAATTGAATATGTTGTTCAATGGCAGTTAGTTTACCATGAAGTCCTTTCTATTTGCAATGTTTTCACAGAGATGACACGTTCTAAAATATTGGACCATCGTGAAACTGTTCCTCACCACGAACTTGTGGGAAAGAGAGGGGAACGTTTTAATAAACATATTGATAGCCTTCTTCATTTCATGCAGCAGCAAGGAAACCCCTTTGAAATGACTGAGCCTGTGCAACTAAAAAACTTTGTGACCAAACAATCTGTGGATAACGATATAAACATGTCTACTAGATGTCCTTGAACTTGGATCAAAACTATACACAGAACGGAAGCAGGAGAGATTTGTATTGAAAGAGAAAAGACTGTTTGACATAATCACAAAAGCTAAACTTCCACAGAACAGGTGCACATAGATAGATGGATGTAGCTAAAAAAAGGGGTGAATTTATCAAGGACATTCTATTGCATGATCTTTTTCCAACAAACAAATTATTTGATGGAGATGCTGCATCCAAATCAGTGGAGCAAAAACTCATATAAGAGCTTGAACAAACTTCACCTGAATAATTTCAATTCGAAAAGGTGTCCTCATTGAAAACTGCTGTTTTGTGGACTATATGTCACAATTGAGAATGGTCATGATTTCATCAATGTAAAACTTCGGAGAGGTTGTTCAAACTGTTCTACAGATATCAGAGTCAGTGTGCACCTTGCAAGAACTGCACATTTTCTTTGACAGTTATCTTGAACTGTCTGTCAAAGAATGTGAGAGAATGAGATGAATATCTACAAGTGGAACAATTTACCTTGCCTGCATCGAAAATTCGACAACTCTACCTGTGCAACTTGGTAAATTCTGGTCATCAACATCGAACAAGATGAACTTCGAGAAGATGTCAACTCGTCAAAACATTGCTGATGCTTCAGTTAACACTGAATTTCCAATTATTGCAAGTGGAATGATTGTCAATGAGGAGTTGGTGTCTGCAGAGATATATTCAAAAGGTACGGGCCACACGGTTCCATGCGAGTCACTGTACTGCCAAATGACACAGATGTTATTATTGTGCTTCTTAGATTTGTTGCAATGTTCATAAGTCAAGGATTGTCAGAGTTATGAATACGTTACGGAACAGGGTAGAAAAGGCAATTAGGTCCTCATTGTGACATTGGTGGTGACTGATAAAGTGGCGGAAATACCGTCAGCAGGCCGGCGGTAATTACCGCCAAATTATGACCATGGTGGTGAGAACTCCCATAGACAGCCAATGTAGCACACCAACCGCCAGGGCGTTAACACCACGCACGCCAGCGGTCGCTATCAGCAGCCAGGCAGAAGACAAATTACCGCCCACCATATCACGACACAGCACACCGCCATGATTTCTGGGGCGGAACCAACGCCATCAAAAGCCTAGCAGAAACACTGCACTGAAGACGAAAGACTCACCATCAGAGACACAGAGAAGGACAACGCCACCATGAAACCGGAACTGCAAGTCTTCCCGATGCTCTTCTACGCCATGCTTCAACTGGAACACCAACGCCGACAAAGGCGACTACAGTGAGTACAGCCGCCTAGCACACAAGGGGGGGAGGGAGGAAAAGGAGAGTGACACACACCCTCAACACACACACACCGTACATACAACCAGCTGCAGATGAAAAACAATGTCAAAGGATACACGGCATAATCATGCAAGGACAACAAGAAGGCAGTAATGAGAATGTATTGAATAGGAACAGCCACCAAATGAACCAATTCGATAAAAAAGAGATATGTACAAATATCCACAAAGGGCCAATGCCCAATCCAAAGTACAAATGGCCTACATAGCCACAGTCCAAGGCCCAACATGTTTCCTGACATCATCCGCACCGAATTCTGCAGGGGCATCAGTTTGCAAGTGGGCAGGCACATTAGGTGGATGGGGGGCACCTTAGCTGAAGTCGGGAACTTTCCCACTGGTTCTGGAGGAAGCTCCATGGCCATTTCTCTGTACTGGGAGTGCAAGGTAACATTCTCTCAGATGGGGGACTTGCCCACTGGTTCTGGAGGGGCCTTCAGCATTTCTCTATGCTGGGGAGTGCAAGGTCACAGTCTTTCACGTGGATGACTTGCCCACTGGCTCTGGAGGGGGCTCCTTGTACAGCAGTCCCAGGAGGGTGACCTACATGCCCTCTGCTGGAGGTGAGGGTTGCACTGTCTCATCTGGAGGTGAGGGCTGCACTGTGTCAGCAGGTGAAGGTGCCTCCTGGGCAGCCTCTTCTGGAGGTGAGGGCTGCACTGCCTCAGCTGGAGATGAGGGCTCCGTGACCACTGGTGGTGGTGTCACCCTGCCAGCCTCCGCTGGAGGTGAGGGCTGCACTGTGTCAACAGGTGCAGGTGCTTCCTGGGCAGCCTCTGCTGGCAGTGAGGGCTGCACTGTCTCAGCAGGTGAAGGTGCAGCCTCTGCAGGAAGAGTGGGCTGCACTGCCTCAGCTGGAGGTGAGGGCTCCGTTACCACTGGTGATGGGGGTGTCACCCTGCTAGCCTCTGCTGTCGAGGGCTTCTTCCCCTTCAATGCTGGATTCGAGGGCTTCTTCCCCTTCATGGCTGGAGTCAAGGGCTTCTTCCCCTTCATGGCAGGAGGTGCTGCCTCCTTCCCCTTCATGGCAGTAGTAGAGGGCTGCTTCCCCTTCATGGCAGGAGGTGCGGGCTTCTTTCCCTTCATGGCAGGAGTTGAGGGCTGCTTCCCCTTCATGGCAGGAGGTGCGGGCTTCTTCCCCTTCATGGCAGGAGTTGAGGGCTGCTTCCCCTTCATGGCAGGAGGTGCGGCCTCCTTCACCTTCATGACATGAGTTGAGGGCTTCTTCCCCTTCATGGCAGGAGGTGTATGATCCTTACCCTTCCTGGCTGGTGGAGTGGAATCCTTCACTGTCTTGCCTCCAAGACAAGGAGGTGCCTCCACTGTCTACGTGGACTGTTTGGCTGAGGTGCTGGGCTGGGTCGTTGGGACCCTGCTCTTACGGGTAGGATGGGGGAGGGGGAGGGAAGTGGTCAAATTGGGCAAGGAAAAGCTTCTTAGGGACGGTGGGACGGGAAGAGGGAGGAGGGATGGGAGTGGAGGTTGAGGGAATGGTTGTTGGAGGTATATGTCTGCTGGACTTGGGTGCAGGTGTATGGGCAGTGTGCGTGTGTGAGGTGGATGGCTGGTGGCTGTCTGAGCGCTTGCGTTTGTGTCCTTTAGTGGTGGGACAGACAGGATGGGTGAGGACACAGGGGATGCATGGATGGATGTTATGGAGGTGTCTGCTAGTGAGGTGTGTGTGCTTCTGGGTGTAGTGATGCTGGTGGTGAATGTTGATGCAGTGCATGCAGGTGTGAGTATGGACGTGAATGTGAGGGAGGTGGAGGAAGATAAGGAGGGGGAGACAGTGGAGGCAGTGGATGTGGTTGTGTGTGCAACTGTCTGGTGTTTGCATGAGTGTTTGTGGGCTGAAGTGTGGTGCCTGTGTTTGACTGTGCCACTCTTGTGTGATGTCTTTTGTGCATGCTTGTCCGTATGTGTGCATGTGATGGGTTGGGGTTTAGGAGACTGGGACTGGGAAGTGGTAGTTGGAGGGGGGAGGGTAGGAACAGGGACAATGGCTGCCATCAGAGAGGAGGCCAGAGCCTGAATCGATCTCTGTTATGCCACCAATCCACAGTGGATGCCCTCCAGGAATGCATTGCATTGTTGCATCTGGGATGCCAGCCCATGGATGGCATTCACAATTGTTGACTGCCCTACAAAGATGGATCTCAGGAGGTCAATAGCCTCCTCAATCAGGGCAGCACAGCTCACTGGGGCAGGGCCTGAGGTGCCTGGGGCGAAAGAGATACCCACCCTCCTGGGTGAGCTGGCACGGGCGACTTGCTGAGGGGCTACTGGGAGGGTGGTGCTGGTACGGGGGTGGCGGCTGTACCTGCAGCTGGGGTGGTTACAGAGGTGTCCGCCACCACCAGGGAACTTCCATCGGAGGAGGTATCTGAGTCTGTGTTGTCATCTCCTGTCTTCGCTGTGGTGCTCCCCTCGCCCTCCGTCCCACTAGTTGTGCCGGTTGTCTTTGCCTCCTGGGTCCTGTGGGATGCAGCTCCCTCTGTCGCTGGTGCCCCTGCTCCTCTGCCAGATGATGCTAATGCACACATGGACAGAATGACAGAAGAAAAAAGTGGGGGAGAGAGAAATGGAGCACTAGGTCAATTACAGCACCAACACCACAAAAGGCATACACAGTATCGTCACACACAAGGATCAGGATTGAGCACTATGCATTGCACTGCCAAACAATTGGCTAGATGCCACAGCAAGATGATGGCCAACCACTGCCAACGGCACCCCTCCTGGGACCCACTATGCCCTGTCTATCATGGAATGCAACCTAGCTAGGTCACCTTGTTCTGCCTTTCAACCATTACCCTTGAGCTGTATCACGCTGAAATGTCTGGCCTGGCGTAAGGGGCACCCACTAACTGACACCCACCACCCGGATTCCATGCCACCTACAAATTATTGTTTAATGGCCACTGTACTCACCCCCTTGTGGCTTCTGTGATGCTCTCAAGTGCCCATCTAGCTCTGGGTAGGCCACCGACAGTATGCAGGCCATCGGGGGGTCAGGTTCCGACAGTCACCCCTTCCTTGTTGGGAGGCCATCCCCAGCTGGGCCTCTGCGGTATTCCGTGCCCAGCATCTCAGGTCCTCCTACCGTTTCCGACAGTGGGTGCTCCGTCTGCCATAAACCCCCACAGTCCGCACTTCCTTGGCCATGGCACGCCATAATCCCTTCTTTTGATGGGCACTGACCTGCAGAGGCAATGGAGACGAGAGGACACCATTATACTTTCAATCCAGCCTGTCACACATATGGCCCACTACTCTTGTTTCCATCACCATTGGCACACACATCACCCGGCGCACACCATGTACATCACCACCAGATAATCACCTCCCTCCCCTTCACCAATGACACGATGCTTGCACACACATC
Source organism: Pleurodeles waltl (assembly GCF_031143425.1). Taxonomy (NCBI): domain Eukaryota; kingdom Metazoa; phylum Chordata; class Amphibia; order Caudata; family Salamandridae; genus Pleurodeles; species Pleurodeles waltl. Next base: position 601,947,588 of record NC_090442.1, on the reverse strand, counting down.
TCCATGCATCCTTCACACATGCATCATGCCCAAGGTGTATTTACCTGTTGGTCAGGAGGCCCAAACAGCAGTCTATTCTGGGGTAGGACCCCATCCACCAATTGCTCCAACTCCTCTGCAGTGAAGACAAGGGCCCTTTCCCCTGTTACACGTGTCTTGGTAGGTTCCAGACACAGGTCACAGCACCACACGCAGTGTAGGTGTTCTCCTGTTGAAGGTCAGGAAACAAGTGAGGAATGAGATAGAAAATGACGGTCATGTCCGCAGCGGTGTAGACCGTCATTGCCGGTGCTGGTCCCCGTTGGCCACTGTACTCCATAGAGCCCTATACTATCCAATGAGGAATTACACGGTGGTGCTAGACCACCTTCCGCCACAATGCCCAATGTCGGCGGAGTTACTTAACTTCCACCTGTCCCTACATAAAGGACAGGCGGTCACCATTTCATGGTGGACAACAATCAGAATAACCTTAACTGAGTCACTGCCTAGATTTGCACATACCTTGCCATTCCCACTGTCCCATCACATAAATGCACTATGTACACTGATGTGGGGGTTCCATTGTTCACATTGTGACAGCCTACTCACTCTTGTGTCCCTTAGGTATCTACCGCTACGGATGAATTAGAGGATAAGACAAACCCTGTGTACAGACCCCTTATGGACTTGGCTACACTGGAGGACAGGCACATTATACTAACTTATAGATTGGACAGGGCCACAATCACAGAGCTGTGTGCCCAATTGGATCCTGACCTGATATCAGCTATCCGTCATCCCACTGGGATCCACCTTCTTGTGCAAGTGCTGTCAGTCCTCCATTTCCTGGCAACTCGTTCTTTCCAAGTGACAGTGAGCGTGGCAGCATGAATGTCACAGCCAATGTTTTCATTCATGCTGGCAAGGGCTTTGTCTGCCCTGGTGAAATACATGTGCAGCTACATTCCTTTCCCCCAGTTGGAAGATTTGGCCACTGTGAAGGCAGGATTCTATGCAATGGGGCATATCCCCAATATTATTGGGGCGATTGACGGTACACATATAGCGTTTGCACCCCCCCGCCGCCAGAATAACCAGATGTTCAGGAATCGTAAGAGTTTCCACTCACTGAATGTGCAACTGGTGATCCTGGCAGACCAGTACATCTTCCACGTCACTGCCAGGTATCCTGGGTTGGTGCTTGACGCCTTTGTCCTGAGGAATAGCAGCATCCCAAATGTGATGGTCCAACTGCAGAGGCACAGGGTGTGGCTAATAGGTGAGCCAGAGCCTCCACCCACTGCATGTTAGTTTATGCCTTCCGGTGTTATTCCTATAGCATTGTGTAAGGCTAAATGTTGTCCCTAATTACCTGCAGGTTACTCTGGCTACCCAAACCTAGTGTGGCTCCAGACTCCTGTGAGGAATACCAGGACAGGGGCTGAGAACCGTTATAATGCGGCACATGGGCAAACCAGAAGAATAATCGAGAGGACCTTCGGGCTCGTGAAGGCCAGGTTCAGGTGTCTTCATCTGACAGGTGGATCCCTGTGCTACTCACCCAGAAAGGTCTGCCAGATAGTAGAGGCGTGCTGCATGTTGCACAACCTGGCCCTCAGACGACATGTGTCTTTTTTGCAGGAGGAGGAGACTCGAGATGTCCCTGTGGCAGCAGTGGACCCTGAGGACAGTGAGGATGAGGAGGCAGACGATGAGGACAACAGAACATCAGTTATACGTCGATACTTCCAATGACACACAGGTGAGACAGTGGAACTGACCATTACTCTTACTATTGACGTTTTCTTAGTGGCTGTAGCATGATGGCATTCACTTCCTTTGCATCTCAACTTACTGTCACCTACAGCTTCTCATTTTCCAGATGTTGGTGATATGACAATGATGTGATCACTACAGACAGTTACAGGTCATTATTTGTATGCTATCACAATGTTCAGATAATTTCCACTAGATGTGACTGTTCCCACAAATGCACATTTTCAAAACATAAAACAGTGTCACTCAAATTGTGTTCAAGGGTGTTTATTATAGTGCAAATAAGTGACTGAAAAGTGCAATGGAATGGGGTGATGGTGGCGGACAGTCCAGGGTATTGTTCCAGTCTGTTTGTAGCACAGGTCCAGTTTCCAACGGGCCATAGGAAGGGGAGAAAAGGCAGTTCAGAATGGACAAGGTGTCAGGGTGGGACACAAGTGGGACAATCAGGAGAGTCTTGGTCTTGGCAAGTGTCTCTGGCTTCTGTCTGGGTTGCAGGGAATGTTTGCGGGGTGGTTCACCTTCTGCAGGGGGAGGGGTGCTGGTGGCCTGTGGGTCCTTAGGTGGGGCCTCCTGTCCACTTGCTGCAGCAGATGTTGTGGGCTGGTCAATGGACTGGCTAGTGGTAGGTGCCCGCTGCTGTGCAGTCCATTACCTCTTGATGTTGGCCATGTCTTCCAGCACCCCTGCTATGAAGATCGTGGTGGTGTTGAGGGCCTGCAAGTCCTCCCTGATCTCCTGATGGTGTTCCTCCTGCAGCCTCTTGTTCTCCTGCATGTTGTTCAGGATCTTGCCCATCGTGTCCTGGGATTGTTGGTAAGCCCCCAGGACATTAGTGAGTGCCTCGTGGAGAGCCTGTTCCCTGGGCCTATCCTCCCCTGGCACACAGCGGTCCTCCCAGTGTCCCTGTTGCCCTGTGCCCCTGTCCCCTGAACGGTGTGCCCACTGCCACTGACCCCAGGTCCCTGATTGTCTTGGGGGCAAGGTGTGGACTGGGGTCCCTGTACAGGTGGGCACACTGCTGATTGATGTGTCCTGGGGACAGAGGTGTGGGTACGCTGGGTGGGTGCTGTGGTGTTGGATACTGATGGGGGAGGCTCTGCGGTGGACTGAGTGGGCTGGGGTGACCGACTGTTCAGTGGTCCCTGATGGACCAGGTTGTTGATCCAGATCCTGAAGTCCAGAGTTACTGTCATCACTGGGGGCATCTTCTGTTGGAGGACTGGATAGTCGTGGCACCTCCTCTTCGCTAAGATTGGCTGGGGCACCTGTGGGGATGTAAGTGATGTATTATGCTTTATGCCTGTGACATATTGTACATCCCTATCTCCCCCTCTATCGTTGCTGTTGCCCTGCCACCTTTTAATGTGTATGGTGATGGATTGTGGGATTGTTAGTACCACTATGCTGTGCATGCTTTTGTGATGGGTGTCCATGCAGGGCTGGGAGAGCTGTCCATGCATTGGTATGGCATGCAGGGCTTGGCATTGGGGTAAGTCATATGTGTAGGTGCAGTGTGTGGGATGGAGTGGAGTGATGGGAGTGAGGGTGAGGGGGTGAGATGGCATGCAGGTATGGGGGGGTGATAAGTGGTAAGCGTTGACTTACCAGTGTCCAGTCCTCCAGCTACTCCAGTGAGTACCTCAGGATGCAGTATTGCTGAGACCTGCTCCTCCCATGCTGTGAGGTGTGGGGGTGGAGGTGACGGTCCACCGCCAGTCCTCTGTATGTTGAGCTGGTGCCTTGCTGCCACGGAACATACCTTCCCCGTAGGTCGTTCCACCTATTCCTGATGTTGTCCCGTGTTCTTCGATGCTGTCCCACGGCGTTCACCCTGTCCACGATTCTCACCCATAGCTCCATCTTCCTTGCAATGGATATTTGCTGGACCTGTGCTCCAAAGAGCTCTGGCTCTACCCTGACTATTTCCTCCACCATGACCCTCATCTGTGAAACAGGGGTGCCTTTGTGGGGCCATGGGTGTTGTGTGTGTAAGTGTGTGGGTGTTGGGTAGTGTGATTGGCTGTGCGTAGTGGAATGCGTGAGGGATGTATGGGTGTGTGTGTGTGTGTAGTTGTTGCAGTGGTCTTGAAGTCTGTCTGGTGGCAATGATTTGTATTCGTAAGGGGTTGTGGGTAATGTGGGTGTGTGTTTTATAGCGGTGTGGGTGGGTGTGGTGTGTGTATGGGTGTCAGATGTGTGTTTTTTTTAATTGGCCAATGTTGTGTAGTTTAGTATTTGGGTGTCCATTGTGAGCACGGTGGTGTGTACCACCAATGGCTTACCGCCGATGAATGTCTGCCGTGGTGATTCGTGGATCATGATGTGGTGGGCGTTGTTTTGTTGGTGTAACGGTATGGGTGTTGGTACCGACAGTTTACCACTGACCTTTTGGATGGTGGATTTGTGTATGTGGCTGTATTCTGTCGGTTTGGTGTGTGTGTGTGTTTGTGTCATAATATGTTAAACGGATATCCGCCACCGCAGCGGGATTTTGGCGGTTGTCAGCATGGCAGTAAGCGAGATTTACTGCCAATGTCATAATGAGGGCCTTAATTCCACTTGATATTCTGTACAAGAAACATCACCCAGAGATGCCCTGTTTTCTTATCAAGGCACATATTCTTATGGGTGATGACACTACAAGCAAAATTGGAACAAAGCTTGGAGCTTTAACTGCTAAACCTGTGAAGTTTCTAAAGCGATTTGCTGAGACAGAAGAAGAATGTGACTTCAAAGACGTAGAAAAATACCTTGTGCGTGTGTGGAAAACAAGTTCTCACTGTCATACATTTCACAGTCTTTGGTACAGTGAGTTCAAAAGATCAGTCCTGCTAAGTGACCTTCCTCCGACACCATATTCTGTGCATGGACAATTAAGAGCTACTTGATCAGAAAATGTGTACATGTTTTGAATCATGCATATGTAGAGAAAGATCCATATGAATTTGGTTGGGAAGATATCGATGGGGTGCTAAAACCTACGAAATTTCTAAAGCCTCTACCAACAAAACCTACACATACATGTATTTGCAAAACCTGTGCTACAAAAAGATGTCCCGGTCGATATGCTTTTCTCAAATGTTCAACATTCTGCAAAGTACCCCGAGAGATTGGCGAAAAAATTAAAGTGAACTATGGAAATGTGTCTGAAACAAGAGTGATAAACTTTATTTTTTTCATATTCAGTTCATAAACATTGTTTAGTGTATACATATAAGGATTAAAAACCATTATTATTTATTTAATTTCTATATATGTTTTACCTTCCTCTAATATAGTCCCCATTCTGGAAAATGGCGGAAGGGTTGCTCTGAGAAGTTATTTTCTGTCTCTATAAGACTACTTGACCCACAAAACCTATGTTTTGACACCAAAATGAAGTATATAGGTCTCATGGTTCCTGAAATATTACATCATCACTGCAATACATCTGCCATTTTTAAAATGTCCAGAAAAACTCGGCCTGGATCAGCAATATCTACCAAAGCTAACTTACTTCTCTAATGATCCAAAACTACAAATCAAAAATAGAAATCTCTGGACAACAATTGTTTTTACAAAGGTATATCAGGGGCCAGGATTAAAAGCTATGTTTTTGAATAACATCATCACACGTTATAAAACCTCACATGAAATACCAGTTAGATGTTTTCTCAAAGGTGCTTTAGAAATGGCGCCATTATGTCAACCTCAGGAAGTAGCTGCAATACAATATGGTTGACAAAACTGACAAGGATGGGGCACCTTTTTTGGTCTTTGGATTAGATAGAGTGACCCCATTATGGTATAAATAATTACCCTTTCCCAAAAGCAGAGAGCAAGCCACAGAGAAGCCTCAAGAGACACAAAGGTAACACAAAGTATGGAAGTAAATAGTTTTAAACAACTTTTTTTACATTTGAAATTCCAGAATGTACCTTTACTGTTATACAAATCAAAATGTATTTCACTGCAGAGATTATTAAAGCATTTTGGCCATAGTGTGAAATTTGTTTTGAAAGGCAGAGGTTAGGAAGTCGAATAGGGAGGCTGCATTCTAGATGTAATATTTTCTGCAGTAGGCTTGCCGAAAACGATGTTCTTCACAGAAATGATGCAAGCAATCAATGCATTGGGTAGAAAAGAACTGATAGCTGCGCAGCTTGCTGAGGTTGACAGACCACATCACAACTTTGGGGTTACTACCGGGGTCTGGAATAAGATATCTTGACACAATGTGTGGGCTGTGAAGCCAGTAGGTTTTGAAGCAACAAAGGGAATCTAAAGCCTGTTACAAAATTGGAATATTGGGAGCTCCACTGAAAACAATGGAGTGCTCTGGGCATCTAATAGCCAGTAGAAGTCTGGAGCTCCAACATTCCATTGTTTTCCTTCACAGCTGTTGCTGTGAACAAAGGCCTGACGGAGCCCAAAGGGATTTTAATCCCATTTTACTCTGTGATGCCTTTGTTTTATTTATTAGAGCATTCTGCCCTCTAGTGGGGAATGTTCGAATAGCCTTTTAGCCCTCTGCTGCTGGGCTTTACCGGAATTAAAGTCCTGCTCCCTCGTTAAAGGCCCTGGTCTTCAGTTAGGGCCTTTTACGCTGAAGAGGCCCTTTAATGGCCAGTACAGCCCGCTATGGCAGGCTATTCTGGCCATTAAAGACCCCCTCCAGTGTTAAAGGCCCTCACCTTCAGCTACGGCCTTTAACCCTGGAGAGGGCCTTTAATGGCCGGTATAGCCCACTCCAGCGGGCTATAAGGCTATAATAAATGCTTCAGAGTGCTTGGAAGCTTTTAAATAGCACGATGCATTTAATGTTGTTCCTAGTTGGATAGAATTTGTTACCACATAGGGATCGAGGCTGCATGGTAAACACAGTATTCTCTGCAGTAGGAAGGATGAAAGATGTGTTGCTGTTTTGTAAAAAAAAAAAAAATACCACGAATGATCAATGCACTGAGTTGATTTGAATTTGTTGCTGCAGAGATTACTGAGGTCAGCAGACCACATAATAACTTTGTTTTCACTTCTGGGGCCTGGAATGAGATACCCTGACACAATGTGTAGTCTCTGCTGACAGTATGGTTTTTAAGACAGATGGAGAATGTGTGAAGTGTTAAGCAGCCTTACAATGCTTTATGTTTCAAAGTTGCACGAGTGAGTGAAAGCAAAGTGCCACTACAAACAAAAAATGTTGCCACACAAGGAGTTGTGTGCAGTCCTGTTGAGTACTGATTCTGTTACTGTTGACCAAGATGTGAATCTCTGACCCAGGAAGTCCGCTTTTCCCTCTTGGTGGTTAGCAGTCTAGTGTTCCCCAAATACTGCAGATTGTTCCACAGTCTCCCGCCCGTCCACTGGCTGAAATGCATGATTCTATGACTCAAGGGATGAGTGATTGCATACCATGGGCCTGTTCGAGACCCTTTACCCACTCGCTCCCGACCTGAATCCTGACAGTACCTCGATCCCCACAATAGAATACCACTCCACCGTAATACCCACAGGAGGTTTTGGTTTCTTGGAGAAACGTTTTTGGAACTGGCAGATGTGAGGGGTACACGCACAAATGAAGCTGGTTCCCAGTTTCTATCAGCAATATCGTACACTCTTTAATCTAGGCATTTAAACTACCCATGACTTATCCTATAATCTACTTATACTGAGGTGAACCATCATTCAGTTTTGCAAGGGAAGGAACCCCTGTCTTTGAAATAGCAGGTTTAATTTTAGACATGTGAACCGCAGGGTGTATTTACCAAAAAGGGGGCAGAGCTAGTCTGACTGTTTTTTTCCCCCTACTAGTCCTAGAATCTTGAAGAGGCCTACGAATCTAGGTGTAAACTTGAGACGAATTCCCGGAATAGAGAGGTACCCCATGGGTATCTACACCTTGTTCCCCAGCTTAGCCAGTTTCACTATAAAATTAGAAATCTGATTGTCGGGGAACATGTCTTTCACTGCATTGGGCGATGAGATGATATAAAATAATGACATCTCCATATTTTATTTCTTCTTCGAGGAGCACTAACACTCTTACGTCCTTTAGAAAGATAACCTGTACTCAACTGTTACATTTCTCACGCCATTCCACCCACTTAACCAAACCTTGGACCTTTGCCCTTCACCTATCCACTTAAGAATATTTTCAACCCTGTACACTGTGGATCAGCTGGGATTTCTTATAACTCCTCATTGTAAAAGTTACCCATAACCTATTCACCATTGTAATTTTTGAAGCTGTAAATATATATATGCGTTCTTTAGGCTCAACTTTTACCTCTATTGATATTTTATCACTAAACGTTTATTGGTAACCTGTTATTTTAAAAATCACTTTCAGGGTATGCACCCTAACATTATCACGTTCTATTGGAAGGATTTTCTTTAGTCTTTCCGTGATCTGATTCCTATACATGGTTCTCTAGGTGAACAAACAATTCTGCAGTGTTACCTATTAGGGTGTGGTTTTGGTGTTGCGATGGTAACTAGTGGTATAAACATTTGTTAATAACAGTAATACATCCACGTAGCGGTGTATGTTGTAAGCTGGGAAACAAGGGAGAAGGCAAAAAATGAATATACTCCCCACTCGAAACATGCATCTTCTCACACTGATCTCTCAAAACTAGCAACTACGACTCTCCTTGCAAGAAATCCTTTCACCTTTTCATTATCCTTACATCATCCATTTATCCATCCTTCTTCCATCTCCTCACCTTTCCACCCACCCATCACCAGCATCAATCAATACATCTACATATCCATCCTTTCCATACATGGCAATAGACTCCGTTTAGGCAGGAGACTCCTGATTTTTTTAAATCCCAAAAATGGCCGTATTTTAGGTGTCTCCTGTCTCAAAATTGCTCCTGCTTCAATATAAATCAATGGGCAAATGCGTTCCCCGTTTTTTTTTTTTTTTCAGATTCTTCCTTTTCCAGTTTGAAAACGCTGGGATGCATGCTTTTCACTCACCCAACTATGATTATGTTCATGTATCCATCCATCTGTCCTTAAACCTATTCATCCATTTACATTTCTCTGTCTGTCCATTCACCCTTTCATCTGTCAAACCTTTCATTCTTCTGTCCAACCTTTCAGTCGTCATCTATTCATCCTTTCACCTTCCCATCTTTTCACCTTCCCATCTTTTCATTCCCCCTCCATCCTAACTTTCACCCTTTTTTACTTATTTTCTTTTGTTTCCTTTCTTCCTGTCACTCTTATTTCATCCTCCCTACATTGCCTTTTCCATCTACCCATCTTTTTTTCTCTAGACCTTACTTTTTAGGTTGAGTGCGCAAGCGCTTTGACCTGTTGTTAGTATTGTGGGCTTTTAACCATGCCCACCACTTTCGCTCATTCTTGGGTTGCCTTTCAAAAATCCTCTGTTATCATTGGTAAATGCTTTATGTTTGTCCCTCCTTGGGGAAGTTTTGTTACCACCTTGCAAACTGACCCTGTTACATGGATAATTGCATAATTGCCAGTATGTTTGACTGTGAGCAAACTTCTTTTTCCTTTTGTGTCTCTCCTTCGCACTAATGCTCATGGTGGCCATTGCACTTTAAATCGACTCGCTTATGTCAACTAATGTTTTACCGGGTAGGGATTTCCAACGCCAGTAGCTCTAACTGGTGCAAATGCGAGCCCGATTGCTTTGCAAATGCGTGTTAGTTCTTACCTTTCTCTCTCAAACTGTTTTATTCTATTCGTCCCTCTCTCTTTTTCCCCTATATTACTTATTTTTCTTTCTGACCCCTTCTCTATGAATGCCAGCCCGTGGCCTAAAACCCTCTTTCTTGTTTTCCCTAAAGTGATATTTATACACCTTAGTCTGCAGACTGAAGAGCTCCATAAACAGCTAATTCATCTGTCCATCATGCCTAGTGCAGCCCGCGCTTAAGCTGCTAAAGTGTGGGGATTCCTTTCGCCACTGCTGTGTAATATGTCCATATCTTAGGTTTTAGGATTCTGTTAACAGGCTCAGTTACTGCCCTTTTCCCCTCAGTGTGCTTAATAAAATGGTGAAGTAAGGGCAATTTTACATTTCTCTATTTTTTATTAGGTTTTCAAGACAATTACAAAAAAACACTTTTAGCGAAAGCAGTTTTCATACATCTGGCCCTCAGGAATTTGTTTTCGTGTTACAAGCACATTGACAAGCTTCAGCTGTGCATAGTCTTGGCCCTTTTTAATGCTGCCTACTGTGCCAAATGATCGGCCATATCTGTGTATGCCTTTCTTCCCTGCATCTGTGGGAACAGTAGACACTTTGTACGTAGTGCCACTTCATTAAGCGGTAATTGTTTTTTTTTCAGGCACCCCAGTACAACATGCAAGTTACAAAGGAAAACTTAAAAAGCTTAATGTTTTAAAAATTTCATATGATATGTAAATGCAGGGGCAGCTCCCCCATTAGGTGGAAGGAGCGTCGCCTTCCCAGAGCAGCCGCACCTGCAAAACCTTTAAAAGAAAATGATAATAAACTTTGTTTATTATCTTTAAAGCGGCGGGGCCACGCGGGTGACGAGCAGTGAAGAGGAGTGCACAGCACTCCCCCCTCACTGCGCATGTATATTTGGCCGGCTGTCTCAGGCTGGCCAAACACACATGTGCAGTAGGCTCTCAGTCTGCCAGGGAGCGCCCTGGCTGGGCGCCCCCAGCCAATCCTGATGCTTCTCTGAGCAGCGTCAGAATTGGCCGCAGGTCAGGCTGGGAGCCTGTGCCTGCAGCGAGGAGATGGAGGAGCGAAGCGTCCTCGTGTTACAGTGCCCCAGGACACTCCAGCTAGTGGAGGTGCCTGCCCCCTGGTCAGGCCCCCACTTTTGGTGGCAAGTCCAGAGGGATAATGAGGAAAAACAAGGAGGAGTCACCCCCTCAGCCAGGACCACCCCTAAGGTGTCCAGAGCTGAAGTGACCCCCTCCTTAAGAAATCCCACATCTTGCTTTGGAGGATTAGGACCAATAGGAATAGGAATGTGCTCCCCTCCCCTAAGGGATTGAGCACAAGGAGGGTGTAGCCACCCTCGGGGACAGTAGCCATTGGCTACTGCCCTCTAGCCCCCAAAATGCCCCTAAATCCTCTATTTAAGGGCTCCCTGAACCAAAAGAGTTAGATTCCTGACGACCTCACAAGAAAAAGGACTGCTTTGCTGAAACCCCAGCAAAGGAGACAACAACTGACTTGGCCCCAGCCCTACCGGCCTGTCTCCTGCTTCAAAGAACCTGCAGAAGAAAAGCGACATGTCCTGCAGGTCCAGCGACCTCTGAAAAACCTCCAGAGGACTGCCTGCATCACAGAAGATCAAGCACTCCTGTAGACAGCGGCCCTGTCCAAAGAAGAACAGAAGAAACCTCTTCTGAAGGACCCCCACCTCACTCCAGAGTCGTTAGTCCTAACCACTCTGCACCAGAAGCCCACAGCCCGGGTCCAGGTCGCCCAACCGACCAGAGAGGACCCCCAGGCGACGGTGACCAAGTCCCCACCCTGGGTTGACCTCTCCATCCCTCCACGATGACGCCTGCAGAGGGAATCCCAAGGACCCCCCTGATCGCGACTGCCCTGGACGAAGATAACCAACCCCAAAGGATCCACTGGCCTTGGAGAAATTGACACCCGGTGCAGCGACGATCAACAGGCGATCCTGTTCCCTGTCTGACCGGTAGTGTGCCCGAGGCAACCCCCAGACCTCCCCTGCAGCAACTGAGTGACCCCCAAGGTCCCCTCATAGAGTTTCATTGGAAACCCGACGCCCTGTTTGCACCCTGCACCCGGCCACCCCAGTGCCGCTGAGGGTGTGGGATTCTAGCCTACTTAGGGCCCCTCCACTGGGCCTCTAATCCCCCCTGGTCTGCCCTCCGAGCCGTGGGTGCTTACCTGCTGGCAGACCGAATTCTGAGTACCCCCTGTCTCCATAGAAGCCCTCGTTAAAATTGCTCAACTTTGACCTCTGCACCTTGCCAGCCCGTGTTGCTGGTGGTGGGTGTTTGGGGTTGACTTGATACCCCCCCAACGGTGGACTAACTATAGCCCGAGACTAGAACTGTAAGTCATCTACTTACCTCTAAAACTGTACTTTATTTTCTTCCCCAAGGAACTGTTCTGAAAATGCAGTGTCCACTTTTAAAATGGCTATTCTCTGTTTTCTTAAAAACTGTTTACTTGACTAAAGTGAAACTAAATTACATTGATGTCTATGATGAGTACTTACCTGCAATAGTATTTACTACTGAACTGAGTCTTGTGGTTCTAGAAATACATTAAGAAATATTATTTTTCTAATGTGTGCAACTTAGGAATCTAAGATGGCGGCCGGCTGATTCGGTTCATCGGGGGAAGGAAGGAGAAGAAACAGCTAGCGCATCTCTCAAGGGATCAAACAAGCGCTCGAGGTAGAGGAGTGCAGCAAAGGGCACTTGTGATGGAGAAAGCAGCGAGGAATGCTGCCCAGGTCCCGGCAATATTTACCCATACATTGAAATCTAAACGGACACCTCCACAGAAGGAAGTATTTAATGTACAATCTGGCACCCCGGGAGCCGAAAGAGATCAGGCATTTGTCGCAGGAGCTGGGACCAGAGGGGACAGCTAGTCCGGAGAAAACAGGTACGCTTTTAAAAAATACCGGAAAGGAGTGGGGCTCCCCTCGTTCTGATGGTAAGCTGTCTGATGATCGAATGTCGAAAGAGGGGGCTAAGGAAGCGGAACTGGGAGAGACTAGCAGCAATGCAGAAGCCCGTAACTTAACCCAGAATACTGGTTCACAAGAGACTGAGGACACGCTCAAAAGTTTGTCGATATCTGAGGCTAAAACTATGAGCTAAAGTCAGAGGGGGAAGGAGGAAAATCTATCAAGGGCCAAAGGCGATCATGGACTGGCAGACACTGTAGAAATAATTTTTTCCCTATTTGATCAGTCTAAGGACTCGGATTCAGATGAAGAGATTCCACTAACAGACTCTGACTTAGAATGTAGTTCCTTAGCCAGTATTTGGACATTAAATAATCTGACTTGTAGACGGAAATCCTTGGAGCAGCCTAGCATCGGGGGTAGTCTGGGGACAAAGCTTAGGGGGGATCTGCCTAATGATCAAGATGGAGTAGGCGATATGCAGTGGGACTATACTTCTACCCAGCAGGCTTTTTTGAAGGTAGATAGTACCAATGATATTTCAACAGGTCCCGTTATGGGGATCTCAGATCCGGCCGAGACCTCTTTTTTTTCTTTTCAATGAACGGGCGGGCTGATGGGGTGGACGACTTCCATCTTACAGGCCCAGCGGCCTGGCGATTCCATTTGTAGGGTTTTGGGTGGGAGGGTGGTCTAGGGAAGGGAGGGTAGGTTTTAAGGGAGGGGGGGCGGCGGTTAACCAGGAGTGGTGGTGGTAGAGGGTGTAAAAGGACACACAGCAGGAAGATTGGCAAAGATGGTAATAGAAACTGGGGTGTCTTGAATGCCGATTTGGGAAAGATTGATTGGTCGGCCCAGGGAAGCTATGAGAGACGAAATGCAAAAGAATGGGTCAAGAAAGTGAAGTACGCATAGCTACAGTAAATGTCAGCGGGCTCAATAATGGCAAAAAACGCCAGCTGGCAGGGGAAGTTTTTAAGACCTGGAAGGCCGATCTTATCTGCATGCAGGAGACTCACATTGTAGGTGCACAGAAGCATTTGATGGAATTTTATGGATGGAAGTTAGTGGCATGCACAAACCAGAACACCACTACTAGAGGGGTGGCCATACTTACACGAATTAGGTCATTAGTGGTCCACAATCAACTTACAGATAAGTCAGGCAGGTTGGTTTTGTTGGAATGCTCTGTTAGAGGGTCAAAGTTCACTATATGTTCAATCTATGGATCAAATGTGGAAGATCCGGAAATTTTTGATTTACTTAATCGGGAACTTGTATCTTGGGCAACCCCGGTTGTAATATGTGGGGACCTGAATATTCATTTGGATAGCGTAATCCCCATCCAAGAACAGACGATGTATCAGGGCAGAAAAAACAAAGTTTTCATGGCACTCCAGACATTAGTTGTAAATCATGGCCTGATTGATGCTTGGCAGAGGTGTAGGCCGCAGGATCCAGGTTATGCCTTTTTTTCTTTCCCACACAACAAGTCAGTTAGGCTAGATTATTTCTTTGTATCAACATCTCTGCAAAGGGGACTAAGGGTTGAGAGATATCCCAGAATCATATCGGATCATAAACGCTGGTCTTGGTGATGGAGGTAGGGAAAGAGGGGCCCCAAGTTAGGTCCTGGTCGTTTGACAGGGCATTATTAGCAGATCCAGTGTATGTACAAAAAATTAAAGAGTGGATCCCGGTGTTTTTTTAGATAAATCAGGGCTCAGCCCCCGCCATGTAGTATGGGATACATTCAAAGCAGCCGTCAGAGGTGATACATTGAGGTATGCAGTAAGAAAAGAGAGAGCACGTACTGATCAATTAAAATTAATACAGACAAAGCTGAGCATAGCCGAGCAACAACAAGGGGAGGTGATCCGGTGTAAGGGGGAGACTTCAGACATTTTATGCGAATTATAATAAATGCCAAGATTTTTATGGAAAAGGTGGCTGCAAAATTTTTTGTACATCGGCAGGAATGCTATGAATATAGCGGGGAAGAGGCCAAGATAATAGTCTTCTTAAAAAAGGATAAGGAGCCACATTTACCTGGCTCATATCGCCCGATCGCTTTGATTAATAGTGATGCCAAAATTTATGCTAAAATACTGGCCAATCGATTAAGCTCAGTGATTTCTAATTTGGTATCTCCGTGGCAGCATAGATTTATTCCAGGGAAAAGTACTGCTGATCATGTCATCACATTGCTGGATGCTAGGGACGTGTTTAAGCTTCCAATGGCAGTCATACTGCTCGATGCAGAAAAAGCGTTTGATCGGGTCCACTGGCCCTTTTTATGGACAGTTTTGCGCAAGAATAATATTGGCCCTGGGTTCATTAAGGCGATTCAGCAGCTCTATCATAAGCCTGTTGCCACTATGCAAATAGCTGGGCTAAAATCAGCTCCAATTATTATACAGAGAGGCACATGGCAGGGCTGTCTGTGTTCACCATTGTTGTTTGCCCTATATATTGATCCTTTGATAAGGAAATTGCTTAACAATAACCAGATTAGTCCAACGATATCGAGAGGGGGCAGCACAAAGATACTTGCATATGCGGATGATATTGCCGTTGTTACAACTGATCCTATGACGGCCTTGCATGAAATAGAACAGGAGGCTGCCCAGTTTGGAAAAGTGTCTGGCTACTTATTGAATAAAACTAAGTGTCAAATATTAGTTAACGGCTGGGCAGTTTTTGAGGATGAGCGTATAAAGACCCAGGTCCAGTATTTAGGAGTAAAGTTGATGGCAAACCTCGACGAGTTAGTAGAAATAAATCTGGCCCCGGTTTTAACCAAGGCTAAAAAGGACCTTTATCGTATTAACAATTTGCATTTATCATTTATGGGACGTTGTAATGTGATTAAAATGACTTTTTTACCTAAGGTGCTCTACCTTTTTAGAACTATACCATTAGAAATCGGACAGGAATGGTTTAAATCAATGGAAGGGCTGACCAGCAATTTTAAATGGTCTTATACCAAACCACGTTGGGCCTTTCGTTTCTTGAGGCTTCCAAGAGAGAAAGGGGGGTGGGCACGCCCCAACTTCAAACTATATTATCTGGCGGCTGTATTGCATTATGCACAGACACTTTTTGCTATGGATAGATCTATACAAGATACCCCCCCTCAATCTACACATTAATTTTGGGCAAAGAGGCAGAAGCAGTCTTTTTACGGATTATGGAACCTAGCTATTACAAGAAGGTTAAGTTCAAATGATTAACTCCGCCTTTAAGGTTTGGACACAGGTTAAGTGCAAGATAGGGATGGGGCGGGTTTGCTGTTATACACCGCTTTGGAATACTCCAATGTTTCCATCAATATTTAAAGATCATTATTGCAATAGATGGGCCAGCTGTGGCATTCAAAAAGTTGGGGATCTTTTTCTTTCGGGTGGTCATTTTAAGTCATTTGAGGATTTAAGTGTAGAATTTGCCCTAGATAGAAGGGACTTTTTCAAATTTTTACAGATTAGGAATTTTTTATTAACCTCTTTTGAACAAAGTTCATGTGGTGGCAAGATTAAGCTGATGGAGGTTGTGGGTCAATCCATCGGTTGTACGATTAGGAACTTGTACCCGCTCCTTCTAAACTCAGTACAGGATGATATGGCACTACTTGTCAAGAAATGGGAATCGCGGGTAGGCGCTAAAGAGTTTGAAGTTTTTGATTCTATAGATTTGGCTCAGAATGTTCTATTGTCGGCCGGCCCGCAAGCGCAGCATTATATGGTTTTGTATAATTTATACTACACACCGGCTAAGATTGCTAGTTGGGGGAAAACTCTGGGTAACACCTGCCCGCGAAGTGGAAGTTTGGAGGCAGATCTTTGCCATATGTTCTTCGATTGTGTGAAATTATCAAGATTGATTTATGAAATATCTGAATTTTTGAAGAAATTTATGAGGCAGGACGTCAACTTAACACCTCAATTGGTTTTGCTGGGGGTCGACCATTCAGTTTGTAAGAACCAATGCAGATACTTTTTGTTTGTTGCAATGTCCGTTTTACGTGGATGTGTAGCATCCGATTGGCGGGGATCAGATCCTCCACCTTACAGTCAATGGGTTTCACGGCTCCTATCAGTATACCATCTGGAATGCAGTTTATATGAATTAAAGGGTGCCGCAGCAAGAAAAAAAGGTTTCAAAATCTGGGCACCTTTGGCCTTATGGCTTCAGGGCCCTGAGAGCGGACTAGTTAAAAAATGAATTTTGCACTTCTCCTGTATATGTTATTGATGGTAATATTTGATTGTTGAGATTCTTGTATGAACTATGAGGCCCATTTTTATGATGAAAATTTTGTGTATTGCTGTGGGTCCATAAAATAAAAATATTTAATTTTTTTTTTTTTTTAAAGAAGAGATATAATTTTTCTATATAAAATCCTATTGGTCTGGAGTTAAGTCATTGAGTGTGTGTTTCTTCCATTGCTTGTGTGTGTACAACAAATGCTTAACACTACCCTCTGATAAGTCTAACTGCTCGACCACACAACCACAAATAAAGCATTAGTATTATCGCCTCTGTCAAGCCTCTTGTGGAGCCCCCGGCCTCTGTGCACACTATGGCCCTCATTATGAACATGGCGGTCTGGGCAGGTGCCCCTTCCTCATACTGACTATTTTGGTATTTGCAGATGTGGCATTTCATCTTTAGCCTTAAGGAAGAAGACAAATTGTTCTCATAACCCTTGTTTGGATCTTATTAGGTGGGCCCCACTAAAGAGAAACATTGGGCTGGTCTATAAGTCAATCTATATGTCTTCTCATAATCAAGGGGAAGATATGTTCTTACTGAGAGCTAACAAGTGGAGCATTTCGCTTAATTCGATGTAACGGTTGCTGACTTTCGACGAAGCTATGTACTGTTTCATGTAGCTTTGACGTATCTCGAATTCAAGTACATTACCTCAAGCGCATCAACGACTGGTATTACACCCCGCATCGTCTATTTATTATGAAGCTACACCCAGCGGATTACTGCTTTCGTTGTGGACTTTCAGGTGTAGATGTGGTACATGTTTTGCATTGTGCCCTGCTTTGCGCTTGTCTTCAGTAACCTGTGTGGTATCTCAAATCTGGCGGTTGCGCTGGCTCCCAAGATTATCATGTTCTGTCATTCACCCAATATTCCTCCCTATCTTCTGGGCTTATACTTTTATCCTATTGCTTTAGCTTCCCTAATTCTTGCATGATTCTGGCTATATAGTGACCCTCCCGATTCATGGATCTGGTGGGAGGGATTTCTAAACATAAGTAGGTTGGAGATGGAGCTAATCAAGAATGATCCTCGGAGGAAAAAGCGAGTCAGATCTGAGACCCTTTCCGAGGTTGGGTGGCTGGTGCGGCTGCTTCGCCCAGACTCTTGGTTTTGCTCACTCTCCACGGTGCTCTCCTCCACACAGGGATGGCTCTGTTATACAGTGATGTGTTTGTATTAGCTTTTCTTTTCGTTCCCAACTTTGTTTGAGTGAAATAATAAGTTCCCGACTGTGCTTGTTGGGGTTGGTTTTTGTTGAGTCGTTAACTTTGCTTTCTGCTCTTTTTTTGTAACAATAACTTGCTTTCCTGGACCCTTTGTTTTAGTATTGGTTGTCTGTTTGCTATGAAAAAGTCTATGAAAAGAAAAAAATAGAACAGTCGGTAATGGAATGAAACAACGAAAAAAGTGTTCTGTGACTAATAGTCCTCCAGTACCAAACAAATGTCTTACAATATCATTGTGTGTGCAAAGTGTCCTGCAAAGTATATGATGGATAGCAGTCACCCTTCAAGACTTAAGTGCAGTGAGGCCCAAAGAAAGGGTTAGACTCAAGCAGGAAAAGCAAAGAGTACAAAGTTGACTTGACGGCCCTCTGACTAGGCCACTTGGTGAGAAGAAGTTTTTATTACTATGGATAAACTCCTTGCTTGGGCTGGCTTGGCTCCTGGTGCACAACCCAAAAGGATGCAACAGGTTGGTGTGCACAGAGTCAGTTTGACTGTGCTCACAAAGACACCAGGCTCATAGTTATGTGCAGAAAGACAATGGGCCTCTCTGGGCAAGCACAGCACAATGTGCGTTTCTTAACACAACAACTAATCCCAAACCACAAGGAGTGACGTTGAGGACTGGGGACGTGCCTGCTTTTCAGGAGCACAGTTGGAATTGGCCTCCTGTGGGAAGTGAGGGGAAGAAGGAACAGTGTACAGGAGATTGGGACTGTGTGGGAGGAGAGCAGCTGAGGAGCAAGGGGGCATTCCATAGAGTACATCATTGCACACTGAGTGATCTGCCAAATACTGAGCCTGTGCCATTAGGTAGCCAGTTGGTTCAGGAAGAAAGATCTTTCATTAGAGACTGGAAGACCAAAGGTGTTAGGTACCTGGGGAGTGACTGGATGGACTTGTGGATAATGGAAATGGTTTTGCATTCAATCATCTCTTTAACCAAGATCACCTGGATTTACCTGAGGGCAGGCACAATTTTGTTATTACTTCTAGGGCTAAATACGAGTCGAGTGTCATGGTTCTGTCCTTTTGGATTTGGCAAGTGTCTTCTCCAATATTAAGGACATGTGACTTAATTGTTTTTAAACTGTACATCTCTGGTATTACTTTAGCATTAGTCTGCAAGTCACACACCACCTTTCCCAACCTACCTATTCCACATTGCTAAATTTCCTTTCCATTTAGCTGTCAACTGTATAAAGTCTGCTTCAGTAGGCCCTTTTTGTTTTGTTGCTTTAATGTATCTCTTAGTGACTGGCTCCCACTATAGCTTTAGCAGTTTTTTTGTCCCAGGTCACAAACTGGTTTCTTTTTAAGCATCAATTATATATATTTTTAAGGTATTTCAGTTCTTCGATCTTTTAAAAATGGAGCTTGAAAGTAATTGCTATGTTTAAGTGCTCTGTGAGCAGGCGTGGGCCAGCCTTTAGTGTTTCTGCCTGTCAATATATTAGTCACCCCATCTGAGTGTGACATTTGTTTTGTCTCCTCTTCTTAAATTCTGTTTGCTGCATTTCTTGCAGGTCACTTACCACATATAGCCATTTATGTTGATCTCCCATGTCTGCTGAAACCCAAACGCCTTATCTTGAATTTCACTACCATAAAGGGGGGGGGGTCAGGAGTCACTTGAAGTCCTGCTGTATAGTTCTGGGACACTCTGACTTGGAATTTGAATCATTCCCTAATCTGGAAATAATTAGTGAACATAGTAGCAATCATATCAGTTTTGGAGAGACGTAGGCCTTGCTTTTCCATCAAGTTTGATTAATGTTATGTATTTCCATGGTATATAGCTTTAATTTATTAGGAGTATTACTTATATTTTTAGCTGTTTTAGTTATATCCTGACTAGGTAGGTAGTTTCTTGCAAGACTGCTTCAATAATTCCATGACATTTATGGCCAATTGGTGTCCCTTCCTATAATCTCACTTCCTGTGTTGTCACATCTCACAAGGACCTCGCATGTTCCTATTCTGCCAGGGCCCCACAAACCCCAGGACCGACCCAACTGTAATTTAAGTAGGGGATAGAAAAGGGGAACCAGTGAGTACATGCATGTGCATAGGGATAAGGGAATACCTTGTATGATTTCATACCATATAATCATTTTCCAGGGCTGTGATTCCTTACAATACATCTCAAGTCCAGATCTCTGACATCGTTAAGCGACCGGTGCCGGATCAATAAAAAATGCATAAATCAATATACTCTGCATGATATTCTGCTATTTTCGTCAATCGGAAGCAAAACAACTTTCAAAACATACTTTGTCCAGCATCACACTAGTACTAATTCGAGATTCCCTAGAAGAAAAGCGGAGTTTCAGTGGAATTTGCAACCATGAACTGCATTTTAGTACATTACAATAACAACTTTAAAGTAAATTCGTTTTTCTTTCTAGACTAAATAAATACATTATTTCTCATTTTTAGGAACGCACACTGGCATAACAAAACCTGAGGAGACCCCCCCCCCCTGAAAAGTTCATGGAGGGGGTCCCCTCTGGACTCACTCTGGAGCTCTCATCCCACCCCCACACCGCTGGGGCTATGCAGGCCTTTGTTACGCCCCTGGGAACGCCTCCTTCTCTATCCTAAGAGGTATGATTTATGTAGCATTTTTTGAGCAGAAAAGCTTGTGTTGTTCTACAATTAAGTCGCTTTGCTGTACTCTAAAGAGGCCTGTAATCATCTTACCTCCCGATGCTCCGTATGTTTCCCTGGGTAAGCAGTCTTATAATGATCATTGATGGAAAACGTTGTACATGTATGAGGAAACCAAACGTGAACTTCTTGGGTAAAGTGTGTACTAATTTATTAATGTCCATGTCACAGGGCAAACAGTAGGATTAGACTGAGACTGAAAATAGGCCCGGGCACCAAAAAGAAAAAAGTAGCACCCTCTAACAAATCAGATATCTGTAAAAGTGGTCCACCTTCTGCAAATCGTGGTTGCCTGGATTTCTACTTTGTAATGTTGCAGTCTCAAAGGTTGTATCGCTTCCATCCTCTTAAACGATTGAATAAACAGATCAATGTATAATGCAAATAACTGAGGGGAGAGGGGACACCGCTGTTGTGTACCACGAGTAATAGGAATAGGATCCAATACTACACCCACACTGTGAATCCTTGCCTTAAGGTCGAAATAGAGCCCACTAACTCTAGAGAAAAAGACCGAGCTCAAGCCAGCAGACTCCATGACCCCCACAAAGGAAGGGCGAGGAGACCCTGTTAAAGGCCTTCTTGGCATCCAAACAGATCATACCAATTGGACCCCCACCAACTGAGGCGACCTCCAGGGTCGTAATTGCCGTATTAATATGCAACGTTGTATCCCGGCCCGGGAGGAAACCATGCTGGTTTGGGTCAACCAATTCTGAGATGACCATGGCCAGCCGATTGGCGAGGACCCGCATATAGATCTTAGAATCACTATTGATTAACAAAATTGGATGGTATGAACCGCAGAACGGAAGATGACAATATTTGTCTCCCTCAAAGACTGTGGGATCCTATCAGACAAGTGAAAAGAATTAAAAAGATCACCTAGCACCGGTGCCAGAATCTGTGAGAAAATAAGATAAAACTCTAATGGTATTGGTTCAGGGCCAGAAGCCTTCCCGCTAGTCAGGGACACAATGACGTCTTTAACCTCAATAAGAGAAATAGGTGCCTCCAGCTTGGACTGCTGCAAAGGAGTTACATGATGTTAAAGTGTTGCTGAATAAATCTGGAAATGTCCTCTGTTGATGGAAAGTAGTCTTCCCTATAAAGGTCTCGATAGAACCTGTGGAAGAACTCGCAGATTGCGGCTGGATCAGAGATAAAAGCACAATTCTTATCATTGATCTACCCAATTAGAGCTGGATCTATCCCTTACCCTGAATGATAGAATTTGCCCCATTTCTTCGCTGTTCTCAAAAGAAGACATCTGCCGGGCCCTTCCATTTTAACTGCCCTATCCCAGATTTATTTTTTTCCAAGCGCTCAGAGGACAGTAGACTACTCCAAAAGCCGGTCAGCCCAAAGTCTATTCTTCACCATAAAGCTATATCTGAGTTCCGACTCCAGAGAGCTAAGAGTCAGTTGAGTCGAGATTTCCTCCTCCATTATCATCCTCCGTTGACTAAAGGCAAATTGAAGGCTCTGTCCACGGCATGATGCTTTACGGGAATCCCATAACACGGACAGTGGTGCTGATCCAATATTGAATTCAAGAAACTCCCTTGGATGGGAATTCATAGAACTGACATAGCTGTCTTCCGTTAACAGTCTACGTTTGAATGTCCAACTCCAGGGTCCAAGGCCTTGGTGGGCTCCCCAAGTTGAATACACAACAGAGAATTATGATCCGACAGAACCCTTAGATTAAGTGCAATCCTTGAGGGGGATACCAGCATATTACTAACCAAAAATATATCTAGCCTTGACAGTGCTCTATGAGGAGTAAAATGTTAATTCCGGTTCCTTAGAATGCCTAAGACGCCAGACATCTACCAAAGCATGGGAGTAGATTAGCTGGTGGACTGGCCCCCAAAGCTGATATTTACCCAGATGAACCTGATCATAAAAGAGCTGATTGAGAGGCCCCTACTGGCGATGCTGTATCAATTCTAGGACTCATTGTCACATTAAAGTCACCACAGACAATATAGGGTGGAACCCACAGATACAACTTGGTTAAAAGAAAGTCCAAGACTTTCGGGTCATCTACGTTTGGCCCATACAGGACACAGATAGTGAAACAATCCCTGTCCTTCTGTTTGGTCGGCAACAACTAACGCCATCTTTTGTTGCAAGATCCACCATCTTCTGTCCCATGCCATAAGTGCAACAATCCCCTCTGTGCAGAAGTAAAACAGGAGAGGTATAGGGCCTGATACCCCAGTTCCTTTAACAATGGGCCCTCGCTCTGAGAAAGGTGTGACTCCTGGAAACAGAGAATTTGTGGCAGAAGTGTATTTAATTTTTCCTGTAGGAGTTTGTGCTTTTGTGGTGACTTAACCACGTTGATGTTCCATGAAAGAATATGCAGCTACGGACCAGGACTGCCGTCTGCTAACAATTGCCATTACACCACCAGCCCCACAGGCTAGTCCTCCACCTTACAGGCTGACATACACCAGTTCCCTGATAATAATGCTGAGCCACGACGTAGATGCTTCCTTTATCATAAGGTCATGCTTGAAATCCCCATCCCAAAAAAGCTATCTCAAGTGCCCTGCAGAAAAAAACAGTAAACCCAATCCAGCCCCCCGACCCAAAACCCAACCTTGCCCCTGGTCCCCATACGGGTGAACCTAACCCCACCCCCGCCACTCAATGCCCTATAAAACCAAGAGGAAGTACCCTTGTTACACTGGAACTATTTTGCATAGAGGTCCATTGCCGAATCAGCGGGCGTTCTGACCCACCCACAGAGGGAAAAAAACACATAGGTCAATAGTTAAAAAGCCACAGGTCTAGAAATAATTAAATCCCAGAGAAAAATAAGATACAAGAGAAAGAGGCTGATTCATGAGGAAGAGGGGAGTAGCCAGCCCGTCCTGGCATGAGCCCCACCATGAAAGCCCTAAACCAACCTAGCAGCGGACAGAATCCACCCCCCTCCTGACCAAATTCCAATAATAATTGCTCAAAGCCCAAACTGAAAGTCACACTACCCAGCAAAAATTAAGAGACTTCTGTAAAAAGCAGCCAAAAATCAAAGCAGTAAAAAGAGCAGCATCAGCCTTCCAGTTGCCACTCAGTTAGCAGTTCTTGTTCTGCCTGTTCTAAATTAGTCCCTTTTAAAAGACATAGTTAAGCTGGCTGAATAAGGTGCTAATCTAGTATGATAAATGATTCACATATTTGAGTTCCAATACTTTTATCACCTTCTGGAGTAAGCTTTTACTGCTCGCTATTGCTACCATTGGAGAGACAACCAAAAGGAATATCTCTTAAACATATGAAATGAAATAGTCTTAAGTTCTGAAATAGCAATCATAAACAACAGTATCTACCACAGATGCTGCCAACTAATCACCTCTCGCCCCTGACCCAAAGAAAAGGTTTCACAATATACTTCAGCTTTTTACATTTACAGAAAAAACATTGAGAAAAAGGTAGCAAACAAATTTCAGACGTTTTGAACCAACTGACAGCTTTTTGAGCAGAGAAATAACCACAGCTTGTTTAGTTTTTATATTTGTAGGAACTATGACAAGGCAAGCAAGATATTGCAAAAGCAGGTGATGGCAGGAGCTGTGATCTTTAGATCTCCATTCAGGACATGTGCTGGAAAGGATCACACTGGGAGTGAGATTTAATAGAAAGGTCAAGCGGAGTAATAGAGTAGACAGAGAGCAGGCTGAAATTTAGCAGACACATTGAGAATGGTTCAAGATCACAACCCTTTGTGAAGGATAACATGCATCTTAAAGCTAAAACTTTTTTTTTTTAACAGGAAAATAGAGATTTTTTCACCTCCTCTCTAGCCTCTTACTTTTTTTGCTGATTCTGACCACTTACATCCACCTCACCCATCCATGCTCTACCTTTCACCCCATCTCTTGCCCAACCTATTACCTACTCTTGCTGCTTCAGTTCCCTTCTATATCCACTTCACCCCTGCATTATTTCCTTTTCACCTCTCTCCACAAGCATCCTACATTCTCTGTGTTTCTGCTGCTCTTGCACCCATCTTTCTCCTCAATGATCCACTCCTTTCCTCTCATCTTCACACCTAACCTCTCACCTTCTCTTGCCTCATTGTTTTTGCTGGTTCTGCCCCCTTTACATCAACTGCTCCCTTTCCCCATCCACATTTTCTCTCCACGTGCTGCTCTTCGCCACTTTTCTCCCCGTAGCCTTTTACCTTATTTCAGCTGTTCCCCTCCTTTGCATCCATTTCCCACCTTCCACCCTCACACTCTCCAAATTATTTTTTATACTTTTTTGCATGGATTCTTCCCTTTCTACCATTACCCCTTTTTGCATGCTATTATTGGTGGGCAAGCCACTGAAAACTCGAGCTAGAGGCCTGGCTCTGCTCAGTTGAAGGTGCTCTTGTAACCCAAGCCCAAGATGAATCAAACTTTCATAGGAGGCGATGTGGCCCACAGTGCATCAAAGGGGGCAAGGTCTCCAATCCCTGCCTCAGCTCAGCATCCTGTGAATCCAGGCACATCGCTATGCTGGAAAAAATATGACTGTAGTCTGTGCCTGTAATGAAGCACTCTTATGTACATAGTCAATGTTTGTGCTATGTAAAAATGCAAGAAATACAATGTGGATCCTGTCACCCAGACATCCGCCAAGAACTACAGATGAAGAATTAAGGTTTAATGCCATAAAGGAATAGCTATGTTGTGGCTCATTACACTGTGAGAAACTGGAAAACCTAGGATCAATCCCAGCTTTCCTGCTTGACTAAACTGTGTGATCCTAGGCAAATGCTTTGTTTCACATCCTCTATTTTGTTCATTATCACACATCAGAACACATTCAAATATGTGCAGTCAGGGTGTGTGCTGTTCAAAACTTCATTTGTTTGATGCAATAGACTGTTATTTTGCTAAATGTTCATTAAGAATGTAGCTCTCATGCAGGGTACACATGAACACTGACGTGCCACTTAGTACCACTGGAACTATTCAATTTGACGGTTGCTGCATTTCCGTATATTTATGGATTGGTCGCATTTGCTATCAAGCTTTTTGGTTTTATAAAGAAACATACTTTTGTTTCTAGCTTAAAGAGATCAAATAGTACTACAAACACAGCAACATTTGTCACTGCACAGTGAAAAGCCCTTCGCATAGGTTAATTGGTCACCTCTATATTGCTTCTTCCTGCATTTGGATGAATGACAGAATAAAGTAGTAATACTGTCACAAAATGTGCCTCATTATTCCACATAATTTGCCGTTCCTGGCTGAGTAAATTAGTAAACCCAGCCACTTAATTGGGTAGTTTCTTGAAACATAATTCCAGTGGCCCTGATCTTAGGGCCAGATGTAGGAAACAGTTTGCGACTCGCAAACGGCAAAAATTGCCGGTTGCGAGTCGCAAACCGGAGTTTCCTATGTAGAAATGCATTTTGCGAGTCGGAACCGACTCGCAAAATGCATTTCCGACTCGCAAATAGGAAGGGGTGTTCCCTTCCTATTTGCGAGTCTGAGTGGTATGCAATACCATTTGCGACCGCGTACGCGGTCGCAAATCGTATCGCAGTTACCATCCACTTCAAGTGGATGGCAACCCACTCGCAAATTGGAAGGGGTCCCCATGGGACCCCTTCCACTTTGTGAATGGACCCAAAAATATTTTTTCAGGGCAGGGGACCACTCCCTGCCCTGAAAAAATATCGAAACTAAAGGTTTCGTTTTTTTTTTTTAAGTGCAGCTCGTTTTCCTTTAAGGAAAACGGGCTACACTTAAAAAAAAAAAAAAACTGCTTTATTGAAAGCAGTCACGAACATGGAGGTCTGCTGACTACAGCAGGCCTCCATGTTTGCGAGTGCCTATACTCGCTATGGGGCCGCAATTTGCGACCCACCTCATGAATATTCATGAGGTGGGTCATTGCGACCCCATAGCGAGTTGCAGTCGGTGTCTGAGACACCGTACTGCATACCAATTTGCGAGGTGCAAATTGCGAGTCCCATGGACTCGCACTTTGCACCTCGCAAATTTTTACGTTGCTACATCTGGCCCTTAGTTCACTAATACCATTGTCATCAGAGCACGGCCAGCGTTGTTTCTTGTTTCTCAGTTCATGTTTAAAAACTCTCACTTTTACTAAATACATCTCAGTGCAGTGATATAATCCCATGCACCAAGGTAAAATGCTTTTGTGTGGTAAAGAAGTGTCTTTTTTAGGATTGAGTCTGCGAGGGCATGCGTCTCACTTGCAAGACTTTGTTATGTACAGTAAAGGGCTTGAAGCCCACCTGTCACTTACCATTTGATGGTTTGCGTGCTTCTCTTCTTTACAGCCTCGTAATTCGTCAAGCATGCCTGGTATCATTTCCTTTCCTCTCTCTGAAGCAGGAATTAAGCACTGATTGATTCAATTTAATTAGTGCCTGTCCGCTGCTCCTGATGTGTTCGAGGTACTATTTTGTTCTTTTTAACTTCTAGTGCCCTACAGTCAGAAGGCTTGTGACTGACAAAAGCGTGCCCAGCAGGACGGACAAAATTGCAAAGTCTTATTTTTTTAAGGGTAACTTTCTTTTATTTTGCCAAGTCGTCTTTTCTCACTTTCCACCTGTGTTTTCTTTTGTTTTTGCTTGTGTGTACTGTTCTCAAAAGATGATGATTACTTTGTTAGAAATATTGCAAAGCGACATTGTTTCTTTATTATGTGTAATTTCTGAAATTATGCTTTAACACATAACCGTGTAGTACACCCAAATCCGCCCCACTTTAACCCACCCCACTCCAATCCTCTCAACCCACCCCAGTCTAATCTGCCCCAGTCCATTGTGCCCCAGTCTACAATAAAAAAAAATCTGCACCACTCCAAAATAAGATACCCCACTCCAAAACAATTTGCCCCACTCCAATCTAAAACATTATGCCCCATTCTCATCTACCTTACTTCAATATGCCCCACTACAAAACAATTAGCATCACTTCAACCTGTACCTATCCAAAACAATCTGCCCCACTCCAATCCAAAACAATCTGCCCCACTCCAGTCCACCTTAGTACAATCTGCCCCACATCAGTCCACTTTACTCCAATCTGCCCCACTCCCATCTTTCCCACTCAAGTCCAAAACAATCTGTCCCACTCAAATCCACCCCACTCCAATCTGCCCCGGTTTAATCTTAATCCAAAACAATCTACCTCGCTCCAATCCGCCCCACTCCCATCTTCCTCACTTCAGTCCAAAAAAATCTGTCCCACTCAAATCCACCCCACTCCAATTTGCTCCAGTCTAATACAATCTGCCTCATTCCAGTCTGCCCCACTCCAATTAAAGAAATTTGTCACACTCCAGTCCGCCTCACTCCAATCTGCCCTATTCCAATCCAAAACAATGTGCCCCACTCCAATCTGCTTTACCTTAATCTGAAACTATCTGTTCCTTTCCAACCAGCCCCACTCCAATCCCAAACAACCCACTCCGATCTAAAACAATCTCCCCCACTCCAGTCCAATCCAATCCACCTCACTTCACCCCAAACCCCAATTCCACCACAATCCACCCCATTGCAATTCAGTCTATCCCACCCCAATCTAATCCACCTCCCACCAATCCAGTCCACCTGAATCCAGCCCACTCCAGTCAACCCCACTCCAATCCAATACACCTCATCCCAATCCAATACACCCACCCACCCAAATCCACTCCAGTCCAATACACCCATTCCAGTCCACTCCACTCCAGTCCAACCCACCCCACTCCAATCCATCCCACCCCACCCCAATCCAATTCAGCCAACTCCAATCCAGTCCACCACTACCCAGTCCACCCCACTCCAATACAATCCACTGTAAACCACCCCACTCCTGTCCACATTAATCCACTCTACTCCAGTCCAATCCACCCCACTCCAAACTACTCTAATCTACCCTACTTCATTCTAGTTCACACCTCTCCAATCCAACCCAATCCAATCCTGTCCACCCCAATCCAGTCCACCACACTCAATCCAATCCACCCCACTCCGGTCCACCTCACTCCAGTCCAGTCCAATCCACCCCACTCCACCCCTTGCCAATCCATCCCATCCCAATCCAATCCACCCCTCCAGCCCATCCCACCTCAATCTGCCCTACCCCAATCCACCCAACCCCACCCCACTCCAATGTATCTGCACGCCAATCCAATCCACTCCACTCCAATCCACCCCAACCCAATTCACCCCATCCCACTTCAGTCCACCCCACCCCACTCCAATCCATCCACTTCACCCCAATCCAACACATCCCACACCAATCCAATCCACCACACCCCAATCCAATCCACCCACCACATTTCAATCCACACCACTCCAATTCAATCCACCTCACTCCAATCCACCACACTCTACCCCAATACATCACACTCTATCCCAATGCAATTCATCTCATCCCAATGCAGTCCACCCCATCCTACCCCACTACCCTCCAATCCAATCCACTGCACCCCAATTCAATCCACCCTACTCCAGTCAACCTCCAATCCAATCCACTGCACTCCAGTCCGATCCACTCCTATCCACCCCATCCCAGTTCAGTCCACCCCATTCCATTCCATCCACCCTACCCCACTCAAATCCACCCCAATCAACACACCGCACCCCACTCCAATCCAGTTCATCCCACTGCACCCCACCCCACCACACCCCAATCCAATCCACCTATATTTCAAACCACCCCACTCCAGTCCAATCCAATCCACCTCACCACACTCCAATCCACCATACTCTACCACAATCCACCACACTCTATCCCAATCCAGTCCACCCCTCCTCATCCCAGTTCAGTCCACCCCGCCCAATCAGATCCACCCCAGTCCAATCTAATCCACTCTACCCCACCCCACTCAGTCCACCCAACCCCACCCCACTCCAATCCAAACCACCCACCCCAATCCAATCTAATCCACCCCACTTGGATTCACCCCAATCCCAT
This sequence comes from Pleurodeles waltl, assembly GCF_031143425.1. NCBI lineage: Eukaryota > Metazoa > Chordata > Amphibia > Caudata > Salamandridae > Pleurodeles > Pleurodeles waltl. The sequence goes on along the minus strand of NC_090442.1, from coordinate 601,918,086 downwards.
CCACCTCACCCCATTACAATCCACCCCAGTCCAATCCAATCCACCCCATTGTACCCCAATCTAATTCACTGCACTCTACTCCAATCCAATCTACCCCACTACCTCCATCCACTCCAACCCACTCCACCCTATTCCATCCCATCCCACTCCACAACACTCTCTGCCTTTGAACCACTGAACTCTACTGCCCTCTACTCTGCGACACTCTTCTCCTTCTACTCCACTCTACAACATTCCAAGAAATCCACTCAAATACACTCTACTCCCCCACTCCACTCTGACACTCAACGTCACTAACTTTTAGCCATGCTGAACAGCAGCCACACTGGTGTACAACATGGTAAAACACATTACCAAAGCCAATAGCTCTTGTATAGGTGAGACCTATTGGCTTTGTCAATGCTTGGTTTTACTTAATTTGAACGATACCCAACTCCCTTTCCCCCATCCTACATAATGGGACATTTTTATTAGGGTCGAGCCTGCGTTGCATGCGCTCACGCATGCGTATCGCAGCGAGATGCTTTAGTGTTTAGAAAAGGGCTCGGAGCCCTGTCGACGTCACGTCCGTGTTTTTCATTGGTTCGTGGGCTTGACTATTAAAATCTGCTTGCTTTCATTAGTCTAAGGCATGCATATGTCATGCCTTTTCCAGTGGCTAGCCCTCCTCGAGCGCATCGACCAAGTACAGAAAACATGCGAGGCTCGTTGTTTTCTGTCCGGCTCGTGGACTACTTTTTCTCTAATTTACTACCGCGATTTCGCTTGCCAGAAGTCGAGCGCTTTACATAGTTAATTGCACTTTTTCGGGTTACGTGCATAAATGCACTTTTGCCGATAGGTGAAAAGTCAGGTTATGACTTTACAACGCTATCAGCTCTAACATGAGCAAACGCGAGACCTGTTGCATTGCAAATGCTTGTTTCTTTTGTTGTGAGCCCTGCCAGACACCCTGTTTTTCATTCACACAGGGGCAGGGCTCACTTCACACCTAAAGGCCCATTAATCGCTGTTATCGTGCAGATGCAGCAGTTAGATTTCTGATGCCCTTTCAGCCCATGGCTGTGAGGCCCAGGCGAGGGGGGGGGGAGATCCCCCCTCTTGGGCATCGCTGCTTCAAACCACTGCTGCTCCTTGAGTCTCGTAACACTGAAGTTTTTAAGAAGGTGGTGCGAGGCCTCTTAGTTTTGAGCAGACGCAGTGCCCTGGGCAGCCGCCCAACCCTAACGCGGCCGTAAATTACAGTACAGGGCATTAACTGATACCCTTGCAGCTTTTAAAACATTTGTTGCTGTCTTCCCCTTCTTCGTTACCTTTGGGTACTGTATGCACAACACCACAACCTTAGGCCATGCATTTTGTGAAATAAGCAGTTTTAAACCACTGAACCACATGCCCTCTATCTATTGTGGGTAACAGTCATTTGGTGAATGCATTTACATTGTGTGCGATCAACAATGTAACATCCCTCTGGATCCATGTGCTTGCATACAAAACAAGGGAGCACTGATCCCTAAAGAGAGGTTGGATTCCCATGAGGGTGAAGAGTCGAGAGGCAGGCACCAAGGACACTTTAGGATAAAATCATTGAAGACATTTCACCTGCATTATTACCTGCTTCTTCATTGTGGTGCAGAATAACCGAAATAACTATGGTGTTTTAAACTGATCAGGGGCTAACTTGTCCTAATATTTGCAATGGTTTGACCTATACAATACTAGATATCCCTGATACTTCCAATGAGTTTTAATCTGGGAATTTTGATAAAGAAAATCCTCTACATTGATTTCTTGATGTGGATTTAACCACGTATATTAAAATATGATATTATATAATTTGAATGTATTTTCTTAGTGCAATATTTTCGACCTCCCTATGTCAGCGATGCATAATAATCTAAATAGTCAAACAACAAAATCGACAACTTAAAGCATAGGATCGTGCTGCATAAATAATGACTTCTATTTTATGTTTCAACAAAGGCTTCCAATCTAGATATTAGTAAATGTGAGCTTGAGAACCATATAGAGATACAAGTTTTTGGGAAAGCAATGTCTGTTTCAGCACAGCTACCAAAAAGGAACATACAACCTAAATGAATTAATATTGCAAATACTGGTGAGCAGACATATTATCATTTGGTGAAGGTCCTGTGAGCCCCATAGTTGAATATATCACGTCACAGAGTACTGTCTTCCATACCTCCTTTAGTACCATAATTTAATCATTGAAATATATTAGTAATACTAATTTGGGTGTGAATACAACATTTGAAAATAAACGTAGGAAAGGTTAAGAAAGACGGTAAAAGTTGAAACAATAAGCCTAACTTTAAATTGACTAAAATCAGCTTAAGGTAAGAAAAGCAAATCCACCTTGTATACTTTTCCTAACAAAGAAAACACGGATTAAAAAATTAAGGCGTAGAGTAAAGTCAAATTTCCTCTAATGATTAAGCCTTTAATTAAAGATGAGAGTATGATTAAATCTAATGGACTTACCCCTCTGGCTGATGACTTTTTATTCATAGTAAAGTAAAAAAAGCGAGGAACACAATAACCAGTCCTCCAATGAATCCACCTTTTTTGAGTGTAATGAAATTTGTGAAGATTCTACTGTTTTTTTGTGCAATTTTTTTGTTTTTTGCAATTCTTTTTTTTCCTGCCTGATGTGAAGTATCCTCTTAAGCAATCCTGTATTTTGTTATCTTTCGCATACACTCCTTCCATTGCATGAATTGCAATATTCATTATTGACATTTGCGACATCTGAAATGTGTCTGTTGACATTGGATGCTTTGCATCTAGTGGGACTAAATGGTAGATGTTACTTCCAACCAACAGTCTCAATTTTTAATACTCAATGTGACAAAGATTAAGGGCTATGGATAATATGCAGCCGGTTAGCAAGTACGTGTTATTACAAGATGTATTAAGTTCAGCTCCAGAAATCATGGTCTCTAAAATGAATGGCCTTTGACAAGCTTTGAGGGGTCAATTGGGTGATCCCTGAAATGTACTAACAGACGCTGGTAGCTGAAAATTAAATGCTGTTCATGCTGGTACTACAGCATTTACGGTTTCTAAGGAAACATAACCCTAGTATTGTGATTCTAAATTGAAATATAGTCTGTTATACTTGATTATATTAATCGGAGCTGTTACAGCCACATGGAAAATATAACATTATGAGCCTGATATAGCTATTTGCGGATGGGCCACTCCATCACAACGGTGGCGGATATCTGTTCCCAGAAATCTAAATCCCATAGGAAATAATAAGATTTGGATTTTGGCAGACGGGATATCATCCGACAATATCTAAATCAGGCCCTATGTGCTTACAAGAAACGTGGCTGCTCCTGAGCTGAATGAGTATATAGTGAATTCAGATGATGTTGTGAAATATTTAAAAGATCATTCTAAAGGACAATTAATCATCGGTTTAAGAGCATCTCTCCTTTGGAATGTTGTGTTATTGGATCTGTCCTCCAAGAATCGTGTGGCAGTGCATATAACTATTAGGGCAGACGGATAGTTATTAGTGGAAGTGCTGTTATTTAATGTATACATATATTCCTGGAAGTAAAAAGGTATTTTGTTTTAGTTTTCAAAAACACATTCCCAATGGCACTTAATTACATAGTGGGAGATTCTAGAGCATGAATAACACTTGTAAACTGGTTTTACCTTTTTTTTTATGAATCTGATGAATTATATAGTATTTAAAGAAATTGCCATATTGTTTAATTGCAGCCATTTTGTATAACCAAGTTATGCTTATGCCTACATTGTACATGAGCTTCTGTAGTGAGGATTATCAAATGACTAGCTCAGCATTCAGAAAATGTATATTAGAGGTGGCGTGGCCTGAATACCGATCATGGCAACGGCGCTTTAGAACAGCTCCGTGTGGTCACCCAACATCCGAGAAAATCCACCATAAAGCTCCATAGTCTGGGGGTACCTTCAGTGCTGCAGAGACACCTTTTTGGGGACCCAGACAACCCAGAAGGAAGACAGCAGCCAATGGGGATTGCAGCATACGGCCGCACACGGAGCGCACTCGCTCACAGTGCACATATGGCTCAGTAAAGTGTGGTGGGCCCATGAAGGGGTGTCTGTGGTGACCTGGAGCCTTTAAGCCTACAGGAACACACAGAGTGGGCTGCACCGCACTGGGGGACTCCCTAGAGATCTCCATTACTGATGGTGTGTGGCCAGAGCAAAGGAGATGAGACAGGGGCCAGACCAGGCAGGGAAGTGTGCGGTCCCCTGGGAGAGCTGCTATAGCAGTGCCATTGGTGGGTATAGAGCCAGGCTGCAAGGAGGCCAGGGGCCTACATGTACTTACCAGCCCGCCAGAGTTTTGGGAGGCACGGAGGTCCCTAAACTGAGGGTAGCGGCCTGATCCAGGCACAAATGGGAGCTAGCTATGCCATGTTGGCCTCCTCTAATTGGGAATGCGAATACATGCAGATCTCGAGACCTCACTTGAATTACTACGGGGCCTTGACAGAGGAGGGTGGGGGCAGCAATTGAGGTGATGACAACCAAGTCCCCATTGGCCCACATGCTCCTACAGTACTATCCCCATCCCAGTAGGCCGGAGAATATAGTTTGGGGGCCTACATGACATATAGTGCCCCGTGCGGCAGCAGACTGCAGGTGGGCCTGTCGCATGGCAGTGGGGCCCTCACATGAAGTGGTGAAGGAGCAGTGGAATTTCCCCCTGGCCACTGATCCTTGCAACACAGGAACCCGTTACGAGGAAATGCAGAGGGTGGACAACCCTGTTGAGAAGGCAGAACTAGGATTCGGTGCAGTTTGTGGCGGTGTGGGGGTCCCTCTGTCATCATGCATCCACCCTCCTCTACTGAAGATCCGATGCCCTGACTGCACATGCTAGCTCATAGAACCAAGGTGGAGGGTGAGGCGGGTCAATGGAAGCACTACATATGCTTCGATGACGGTTGTGCCTAAGTCTAACTGTACACTATGGCAAATGACAAGGTGCTGCCCAGTGCCACACAGAACACCCTAGACAAATATGCTCAGTCAGGGGGGCACTTGGCACAGCTGGGGGCAGCCAGCCATGAAAACTCAGTTCCAGACAACGCCACCCTCTTGGTGGCCATCACACAGTCAGTAGGTGTAGTGGATGCTAAGATAGGTGCAGTGGACTTGGAGGTTACGTTGCTACGCTAGGATCTCAGACATGCAGTGGAACAGATTGCAGAGATGCAGGCCAGAGTCTCGCGGGTGGAAGATTCAGTCATTTCCTAGCAGCAAACTATGACCAAGGAAGTGGCAGCATGAGTAGAAGATGCAGAGGGAAGGACATGTCATAACAACTTGCTATTCGTTTGATTTCCAGAGGGTTGTAAGGGTTCCTCAATGGAAAGTTTCATTGACAAATGGCTCTGAGATCTTCAACCAGGGACCCTTTCCCCCCGCTTTGTAAATGAGCGAGCCCATCAGACTCTAGTGCGATGCCCTCCCCCCCCCCCCCCCAGGAGACACGTCCAGACCAGTCATTGCAAAACATTCAAACAATATGGACAGATATGCCATCCTTTAAGATGCCCGGATACAGGATAAGATACTGTACCAATCACATGCCATAATGATTTTCCCAGACTTCACCTGGCTGGTACAACAACAACGCCAGTCTTTCCAGGCCACCAAGACACGTCTTAGTGAATTAAACATTCACCACATGTGCCTATATCCTGTGAAACTCAAGGTGTTGTATGAATCGCAGATGCTATTCTTCAATGCTACTGGGAAGTATTTCAGTGGACCGATGAACAGATTCCTGTCAAACCTCAGACCCCTCCGCACATTGACTCAGACTCCTCCCAGAGTGGCAAACAGGTCAATACCGCAATTACCCTGGCAAAATGTTGTGACTGATCCTGCTCATCATGGAGGGACTCTAGGTGAGCGATTGAAAACCCACCTGCTTGGGGGGGGGGAGGAGTCACCGTCTCAAACATCTTGCACAAACTCTCTAAAGTGACAAAGGCTGACAGCCATATATAGGTGGTATTTCCCACAAACTTTAAATATTATGTTTATATAGGTGACCGTGCAACACTATGAATGGGAGCTCATTTTCCCATATAGTTCATTAATGTTGGGTACGAGAATCCACTGGGATGGGCTGGGTGGTGCTCACTGACTCAGCTGTGGTCTGCCTTGCAACAGATATTTCCTGTTTCCAAAGTATTGGGAGGGATTAGGAGTTTGTTTCCATTGAAGATGTTGTCACATTATTATAGATTCCTGGTTTCCCATGTTATCTTTGTTTAGCCTCACATTTTCATTCCTGTTTGATGCCCTGTCCTACACCCATCCCACAGACAAAAGGTACCAAAATCCCTGGACATGAGCACCCCTAGATGTTCTTGTCCTGTTGACGGTTGTGCTGCTCAAGCAGGTGGTACAGTTTCAGCTTATTAGGCCGATAGAAATGGCTGATGCACTGTGGCTGCAGGTACGCTATATAGAGAATCTCTCATGCTGATCAGTGAATACGCCCCTCCACCCTTTGACAATCCTTCATAGAAGTAATGATGGGGCTCTGGGGTGAACTGCAAGACGGACTCATAGTGCTGGGGGGTGACTGGAAGGGTGTGGTGGCCCTGGCTATAGAAAGATGGCTCCCACAGGGACAACCTCCAGAGATGCGGGCGACACATTTATCCTCATTCACATGAGCACTGGGCTTGACAGATATTTGGAGGGCACAGAATGCCTCAGACGGGGGTTATACATTCTTCTTGGTGGCCCATGGCTTGTACTCCTGAATCGATTACTTTCTAGTTTCACGCTCGCACATACACAGGGTATCACACATTACGGTGCTGCCTACAGGACTGTGCGATCATTCTCCGGTGGCGTGAAGGCTTCGGGTAGGTCACCAGCGCCCAATATTTCATTTGCGCCTGTTGTCTTGGCACCTCCAGAACCCAGGCTATAATCAATATCTAGAGCATTCAATTGATGGTTACTTTGCACAGAATGTTGACACCAGAACATCCCCACAGACATTATGGGAGGCCCTAAAACCCATGCTAGAGGGGGTGTCGGGGCAGGGAGGCAGACATTAGCTATTGTGCCTGGGAGCGATGGCACACAATGCAGGAGCTTACAGACCTTGAGACTAGGATCACAGAATTAGACTTATTAGGTCGGCAACATGATGGCCAAGCTGCACGCAGACAGCTCAGATTGGTCCAACAACAGTACCATCAGACCTTAAAAGGTGAGGCAAGGTTGGCCTGGCAGGCCTCCCAAAGCCGTATTTATCAATGGGGAGACAAATCAAGTCAAATGTTCCATAGACTATGTCAGGGAATCCTCCGGTCTCCTCCTTTTCCCTTGTTCAAAGATAGGTCCAGTGCGTTACCCACTGACCCAAGAGGGATTGCGAGTTGTTTAGCTTCCCATCTAAGGAAGGTCTATGCCCGGTGGGAGGTGTTGACCAAGACACAAATAGAGGAGTTTGTGCATGCGCTTCCACTTAGGGCCCTATCCCCAGTGGATACAGAGCTTATGGGGGAGGAACTCTTGTTAGCTGTAGCCGACTTGAACACGGGTAAGGCTTCTGGATCCAACAGGCTCCCTTGCGAATTCTTTAAAGCATACATGCCTAAGCTCTGTGACCACATGCTGGGGCAGTATTGTCTGCAATGGCTGAGGCTGTCCTACCACCAGACTGGTGCCATGCAGAGATCGTGGTTTTCCCTAAACTGGGCCAGCTGACAGAGGACCTTTCCTCATATAGGAGGGCAGTCTTCTCCCAGCGACAAGAGTAGTGATAAACCTATGGTGTTCATCACTTAAGTGGCTGAAATGGTGGGGCCGGCTGACAGAGCAGACACCACTTTATGCTTCCACAGGTGGCCGCTTCAGTGGGTTTCCGGGAATGGGATCTCATCGGGATATCTACCCTGGGGGATGTAATGCAAGATACGGTCTACAAATCATACCAGTTCCTACAGGTGGAATGTCAACTCCATCAAAGTAGATTCCACAGATATCTCTAACAACGTCCAATCTTACTACTATAGTATAGTAACTTAGAGATTACGATACTGACCAAAGTTCTGGCAAACAAGCTGATACATAATATTCCCGACATGGTCCACCCGGATCAGGCAGAATCCATGCCCCACAAGGTGACCTACCACAATATACAGTGCATATACAATGTGCTTGAGGACTTATTAGGATTGCCTAATAATCCTCCTGGCAGATATATCTAAAGCATTTGAATATGTGAGTTGTGAATACCAGTTTCTCTTCCTCCAATGCCTCAACTTTGGTCCACAGTTCATCTATTACCGTGGATTACTATATACAGACTTAATAGCGTCAGTGCGGGTGGCTGGAGCCAGGTCAGATGCATTTCCCATACAGCAAGGGAGGTGGCACGGTTGTCATCTGCTCACCCCTGCTGGCTGCTCTAGTGATGATGATGGTGGTGGTGTGGGTGAGGATGGATGCACAGGTGTGGGGCTGTGAATGGGGAGAGGGATTGTCAGACAGGATAGCTTTATATGCTGGCAATGTCCTATTTTTCCTCACTGAGCCAGACACCATACCCCAGATTCTGTAGATTTTGCAAGTATTTGGAAAGACCTCTGTCCTCCATATCAACACATCAAAGTCCATGGTGTTCGTAGTGGGCATTGGACCCTGGAGACTAAAGTGGCCGACTTTGTATCCACAGGTGAGACGGTGGCGTGGACAGCTAATGTGGAACCAGTACTGGCTCACCTTGGGGAGGACATAAAAATTTGGTCAGTGCTTTCTCTGTCCTTGACTAGATGGTCTGCCATCTGCCAGAGTGTACCTGCCCAGATTCCTTTATCAACTGCAGAATCTTCCATATGTCATTCCACAATGATGGTTCAGCAATCTGAACTCCGTTCTCAATGCATTCTTATGGGTGGGGGCACCCCTCATATTGCCCTTAGCAAGTGCATCCAGTCCTCCTTTTGTGGTGGTATCTCTGTGGCAGATGTCGAATCATATTACTTGACAGCTCACTAACTAATTATAAACGATTGGTGGTATGACACCTAGGGTGATCCAGTGTATGCAATGGACAAATGGGCAACGGGGTACAGCCCATTAATCGTATATCTGTAGAGTGGGTGTGGGAGGGCGGTCTCCCTCCGGAGACAAGAGTAGTGATAAACCTATGGCGTTCATCACTTAAGCGGCTGAAATGGTGGGGCAGGCTGACGGAGCAGACACCATTATGGCAAGGAAGTATGCTTCCACAGGTGGCCGCCTTAGTGGGGTTCCGGAAATAGGATCTCATTGGGACATCTACCATATATCATTTGGTACGCTGTACCTGTGTTTTAACATATTCAGGATTTGTTGTGTATCGACTAATTTAGAAGTATATTTGCATAGAATTGCTACCAGTAGCTTGCTGTCGTGACTGTATCTGGATTGATGTTGATCTTTGTTTGCCCTTATGATGACCTCATTGGATTCATCCTGAATTGGGGGTCGAAACATTGTCTTATCTTTTCACGCCTCCTGGGATTATACACATTGGATACTGGATTAATACATCATAAAGTTTTTAGTTTTGAATGTGGAATCCAGTAATCAGTTGGGGAATGGGTGTTTGGCGTATTGCTTTGTAATATACTGTGTATATATATGGGTATATATTTGTTCACCTTTGCACTGCGCCGTCACTTGGAGCACCTATTGTATTACCTTGAAATACACCAATTTTTGCTAATTATTTGATCTTATTATTTAGCCTGGAAGGATTGCGTGTTGTCCCTTTGTGATTGATTACTACATTACTTTTATCTTGCTCTATGAAACTCTTAATGTTTTTTCTGGTTGAATACATTTTTTGAATGTCTTTTAGAAAGTGGGCATTTTCTTGCTTAACCACTCTGTGCGTCTGCCTGTCTGTGGAATACACATCCTGGTCAGGATGACTGTTGGGATGTTTGTGAATTCACTCTAGACAGTGACACAAAGAGAGCTGAGGTGTGCCCTGCATATTCTGATGGGTCTTCTTGAGCTAGAGTGGTGGGAGGAGCTGACACTTGCTCCTGAATAGGGCTGTGCCTGTCCTTACACAGAGCAGTCTCAAACCCCCTGGAGTGTGTCTGGGGACAGGGCAAGAAAGGCAGGGTCTTCTGCACTACAGAGACTTCGCTTTGAAAGTTGCCTACTTCAAAGACAGAAATCGGTATAAGTGCTGGAACTCTGACCCTTCATAGTTAGAGCACTTCTGGTCTGAGGACATTCTGCCAGTAAGAAGAGTGGGATGCTGTAAGAGGGACAGCCACTCTGCCTGATGCTTTGTTGTGCTGGCCTTCTGCTTGCTGTTTCTGTCTTGGCAGTGAAAGGACTGGACTTTGCTTTCTACATCCTGCTTTCTAAGGTTCTCCAAGGGCTTGAACTGAGCTTGTCTCACGTTAAGAAGTCTCAGTGCCATTAAAGTCTCCACCTACCAGCACTTGGGCTCTCTTGCTGAGAGTCCTGACTTGCCTAGTGGTGCCAAATCCAGTTCCTGGGCCCTTGGAAGTGAGCTCTGGTGCAACTAAGAAGAAACTAAGCACATTGATTCCACAGTGACTTCGGACCCGGCACTGCTTTCTGATTGTACGCCGCCATCTGCACCGGAGCCATGGTCCCTGCTGAGTGCAATGACAGTTACCTGCATCACAGGCCCAATGCTGCTGCAACACCTCCAAAGTCCCACCACAGCGTGAGTCCCAAGTGCTGTGTCCCCAACATCAGAGACACCCAACTCCACCACAGCAGCTGTGGCCCCGTCGTGTGACCATGACACTGCAAAGTCGATGCCTCGCATCTTGACCTGCTGGATTCGACCCCCGCCAGGTCAAAAGGATCCAATGCCTCTCAACCGACTCCACATCACCTCCTCTGCAACCGTAAGGAACTAACACCTCACCTCCCCTGCCTAGCAGTAGGGAACTGACGCCTCACCTCCCCGATAGCAGTAAGTAACCGACGCCGCACTAGCTCCAGCGACGCCTCACCTCCCCGAATTCATGCAACGTATTTGCTTCCTCATTTCCAATGGTACTGTACCTGGGGTCCGTGTGACTCGGTGACCGGCCCACACTCCCTCGCAAGTGGCATTGAACTATTGGGAATGACTCAGCCAAGAAGCTGTGATAGCCCCAGTTGGAGCTATTGTGTTTCTAAGTGCTTTACTAAGATTTAATCTTTGAAATTACATATCTTTCCTTGTGTATGTTGGATTTTTATCATTGTGGTCTTTTTTTACTCTGATAAATATTGGCTGTTTTTCTCAACTGTTGTGGAGTCTTTTTGTAGTGTTTTCACTGCATTATTGTGTTAGTAGAAATACTTTATACGTTGCCTCTGAGATAAGCCAGACTGCTCGTGCCAAGCTAACAAGGAGGTGAGCAGGGGTTATCTTAGCTGTGTGACTCCCTTACCGTAACTAGAGTGAGGGACCCTACTTGGACAGGGTGCAAACCGCTGACAACTAGAGACCCCATTTCTAACAGTACAATATCTTAAATTCTTTGTTAATTAGGTGTATATCTAAAGTGTTAGTCTTTCCTAGTAGGCCACACCCAAGATGTACACCATCTCCAACAATACCATACATGTAAATAGGAGATGTAATAGATATTAATATATTGCGAAATGCTAGCAATTAGAAGCATGGGGTATAATGATTAATCTGATTCTTCAACAACAGTGTGGCTTTAGATCACAATGTACTACCAAAGATAATTTATTATTATTACCACTAATCACCGAAATGCGTGAGACACAGCTAACAGAAGACGTATGCTGTGTTTATAGGTTTTTCCTGCACAGTTGATCGAGTGGATCGAGCTATGCTTAGGTCAAAGTTATCTGAAAAAGAAAAATAGAGTTATTTTTAATAAGTAAACCAAGACTAAAATGACAAAAGCCCAATCCGTATAACAGGAGATGTGCAATTTAACGATTTCAGTAAAAATCGCGCCAAAAGCACAAAGCCTGACTGTGCATGTCTGGTCATGCAAGACTGGGACAAAGTCATAGGTTCTGGCCGACCGTGAAGGGGTGTGGACCCAGTTATGCCCGCTCAACAAAGTACCTTAAATCTTGGTTTGCGGAAAATTGCGAGGATCTGTGGTGGAGGTACGTTGTGCAGCTGGAGTAATATGTCAGTTCCAAGGTGTGACGAGACTGCAATGCGGTGTCCTATGTTGTCTAGGATTCCATTGACGAGGGCTTGCAATGGAAAGTCTGTCATTGAGGATGCATCTCGCAGTCAGGGCGATGCATCAGTTCCGAGGAGCTGTGAGACTGTGATGAGGAGGCCGTCATCATTGTCGACGCTGTTGTCGTTGAGGGATGTGAGGGCCTGCGCTGAGGGTGCATTGTACAGCAGCACTTCCGATGAGGTGACAGGCTGCAGTGCGGGTCTTTGCAGCGGTACTGATCCACAGCAGTGCCCATTCATAGGTTCTGCTTGGGTTCGCCGCTCAGCAGAAAAGATGCATCAGTTCCACTGGATCCACAGGGCACAGGGCACCTTAGGCCCACTTCCAAGGGTCCATTACTGGGGTGGCATCACTTGGCCTGGGTAGGCTCACAGATGCCGGAGTCTAGGTGCTGCATTTAAGGTTTTTTGAGCCCTCTGTCCTGGAGGCCAACCAACTAGCCCTTGGAGGCACTTTGGGGTCCTGGGTTCAGCAGATGCAGGTCCAGTCCTTCTCTGCCAGGCAGGGCAGCAGCTGGTTGGCACAGCAGAGCAGCAGTCCAGCAGAGTGGCAGTCTTTTCAACAGCACAGCAGTTCTTCTTCCAGGCAGAGTATTCACAGTCCAGAAGTGTACTAAAAAGTTGGTGTCTGATATCCAGTATTTATACCCAGCTGTGCCTTTGAAGTGTAGAGAAGCTTCTAGAGGATTGCCTTTGAAGTGCACTGGTGCCCTGCCTTCCTTGCCCGGGCTCCAGAATAACTACAGAAGGTATGCAGCCTTTTGTGTTGAGGCAGGACACAGTAGGCAGGACACAGCTAGTCAAGTGAAAGTGGGGCTGTGACCACCTCCTGCCTCCCATCCTGCCAGTGATGGCCCATCCAGGCACGTCTAAGCTCCCTAGTGTGTGAGACTGTCTAGGAGGAATACATAAAGTCCAACTGTAAACCGCCCCCAGTCATGTGCCCAAGGACAGGCTTCAGGCACCAAAAGGCAGGAAAAATCAAACTTTCCAAAATTTGCATTTTCATAATTGTAATTTAAAATCTAACTTCACCATAAATTAGGATTTTCGATTACAATTCCAAAGACACCAAACATGAACTGTTCATCTGCTCCCATTTGGAAATTACAGCTTATTAAATGTAATAAGATACCTCCAATGATATCCTAGGAGAGAGGTAGGCCTTGCAGTAGTGAAAAACAAAAGTAAGAGTGTTTCTCTACCAGGACATGTAATACTTAAACGTACATGTTCACCTTTTTAAATACACTACACCCTGACCTCTGGGCTGCTGTCCAGGGCCTTCCCTAGGGATGAGTTATATGTATTAAAAAGGAAGGTTTGGACCTGGCAAAAGGTTTATTTTGCACACTGGCTACAATGGCAGGCAGGCCGGAGACTAGCTTAAAGTGCTACTTAAGTGGGTGGCACAATCAGTGCTGAAGGCCCGCTAGTAGCATTTAATTTATAGGCTTTAGGCACAGGTAGTCCCACTTTACTAGGGGCTTACAAAACAAATCTGCCAATTAGGTATAAGCCAATTTGACCATGTTTTAAGGAGAGAGCACAAGCACATTAGTACTTGTTAGAAGTGGTAAAGTGTGAAGAGACCTAAGGCCAGCAAAAACGAAGTCAGCAAAACAGGAGGCATGAAGGCAAAAAGGTAGGAGGACAACCACACCAAGGATGTCAGGTCTATCACCTGTCCATGGAGGAGGGGAGAGTATTTCAGGCCTGCCTACCATCACTCACTCACATTTAGAGCATTTTTCTCAAAAAGCTCACTTTTGCTCTTCAGAAATCTATACAGTAGAAAATAACTGAGGTTCTGTAAACTGGGCTCACTCATATGCTTAAAGAATGTTGAAATGTTTGGGTTCTTTTCTGGTCACCTCTCTGATATAGGATGAAGGTGAACACCTGCAGCTTCTGAACCTTCTGGCACTTGTACAGCCCTGGAGCGTACTCACACAGCCAGTCAAACTCTTGACACCCAACAGGCCTAATGGACATGTTTCCTCTGGAGTCTCGTTAGGTGTCCCACTTCCTCTGTTGATTTGAACCTGGTCTGAGCCAGGTTGATTCTCAAACCCCTTGAGACCATTGGCTCCTGTTATATCATGGAAAACTTATTTTTTGGGGGCCATGAAAAGGGCCAGGTGCATAAATGAATGGCAAGCCATTTGTGATTCAAAACCTTTCACTGTGAGCAATAGTGATAGGGTGGTTCTCCAGACTTTCTTTATTCCAAACATGCTGTTGGAGATATAGAATGAAGAGATTGTTCTCTGAATATTATTCCCATATCCAATGGCTTACTCAGAAGAGGGAACAGAGCAGTCTGGATACTAAACTATGTGTATGCTTCTAACACTAAGGATATTCGTTCATTTTTTAAGTTTGAAAATAATACTTTAAACCAAGAAGCTGCTATGACCACCACTACTGAACGGATAACTTACCATATATTGCATGTAGTCAAATTTCCATGCAGTATCCAATCACATACTACCAAGGGTAAAGCAGCATTTATGGCATTTTGAGGGCATATATCCATCAGAGGTGTGTAGTTGAGGGCAATGTGGGCTTACTTAAGTGCATTATGCTGCCTCTACACGTTAGAGGCTTCTGCTGACTACACGTTTAACCAGGAAGTTCTCTTCATCTGTTGTGTAGGCTAAGACTGTGAGATGCTGCCTTTTGAGTCCTTCCTTTCTTATTCACAATTACTGTGGAAGGTGTTCACAAGCTGAAAATAATGAAGAACCAATAGGAAGATAAAATGATCTTTATGATGGCTCTGTCACTCTCCCTGTAGTGTCATTCCTATTAAGAATGCCCTCCCACTGATTCCTGAGCCATCATTCAAATTCTAAATCAATTACCTATATTATTAAGTCTGGATTGACAGCACAGCTGTTGCCAGACATTATGGGGTCATTACAACATTGGCGGTAAAAGCCGCTTACCACCGTGCAGAAGACCGCCAACACACCGCCGCGGCCGCGGAATTCCGCCACAGCTATTATGACCCACATCTCCGAATCTGACAAAATTCAGACACCCACACAAGTCCGCCACACCAAAGGTCAGTGAGAAACTGGCAAAAACAAAACCTCCACTGCCACGCCAACAGAAATACTCCCACACTATCACGACACATGAATCCACGCGGCGGTCTTTCAACCGCGGTATTCCATTGGCGGTACACACCGCCGCGCTCAAAATACACACACTCTTACAAAACATCCCCACATTGGACAATTTGAAATACACACACCTGATACACATACACACACCACTCCCACACACCCAATACAATATAAAACACACACCCACATCACCCACAAACCCCTACTACCACAATTCACGACCGAAGGCCAGAGAGGGACACCACCATGAACAAACTAGCATCCACAGGCACACAACATCCATCACCCACACAACTTCCACGCACCTCACACAACACACCACTACATATCACCACACTTATACCACAAACACCACCCCACACATCACCTACACCAACCCATGGCACGGCAAAGACAACCCAGGTTCTCGGAGGAGGAGCTCAGGGCCATGGTGGAGGAAATCGTCCGGGTAGAGCCACAGCTATTTGGAGCACAGGTGCAGCACACCTCAATTGTAAGGAAGATGGAGCTATGGCGAAGAATAGACAGGGTCAACGCAGTGGAAAAACAACAAGTGATGGACGGAATGTTGAACATTGTCAAACATTCACCCCCAGTACAGTGATCTGGGCCTAAATCCATCGTTTTTTTGCTGCCCATGCCATTCCAGTTTGGACCCAGCCATATGCAAATCAGTCTTGACCCTGTTCCCCATGGGAACAGTCCAGCCCGAACTGCTAGGCCAGGTCTTCCCTGGACTGGAAACAAGCATCCTGGGACTGGTTTCGGGGTTTCACCCCTCATCAGCCAGGCTAACTTGAATCCAGTGGCATGGGAAGCACGGGACCCACGTCTGGGCATACCCTTCCCACTTAGGGTGACAAAGCAAAAACAACAAGTGATGGACGGAATGTTGAACATTGTCAAACATTCACCCCCAGTACAGTGATCTGGGCCTAAATCCATCGTTTTTTTGCTGCCCATGCCATTCCAGTTTGGACCCAGCCATATGCAAATCAGTCTTGACCCTGTTCCCCATGGGAACAGTCCAGCCCGAACTGCTAGGCCAGGTCTTCCCTGGACTGGAAACAAGCATCCTGGGACCGGTTTCGGGGTTTCACCCCTCATCAGCCAGGCTAACTTGAATCCAGTGGCATGGGAAGCACGGGACCCAAGTCTGGGCATACCCTTCCCACTTAGGGTGACAAAGCAAAAACAACAAGTGATGGACGGAATGTTGAACATTGTCAAACATTCACCCCCAGTACAGTGATCTGGGCCTAAATCCATCGTTTTTTTGCTGCCCATGCCATTCCAGTTTGGACCCAGCCATATGCAAATCAGTCTTGACCCTGTTCCCCATGGGAACAGTCCAGCCCGAACTGCTAGGCCAGGTCTTCCCTGGACTGGAAACAAGCATCCTGGGACCGGTTTCGGGGTTTCACCCCTCATCAGCCAGGCTAACTTGAATCCAGTGGCATGGGAAGCACGGGACCCACGTCTGGGCATACCCTTCCCACTTAGGGTGACAAAGCAAAAACAACAAGTGATGGACGGAATGTTGAACATTGTCAAACATTCACCCCCAGTACAGTGATCTGGGTGAACGCAGTGGGACAGCACCCAAGAAATCGGGAGGACATCAGGAAGAGGTGGAACGACCTACGGGGGAAGGTGCGTTCTGTGGTCTCAAGACACCACCAGGCGGTTCATCGGACTGGCAGCGGACCCCCACCTCCTCCCCCACAACTAACAACATGGGAGGAGCAGGTCTTGGCGATTCTGCATCCTGAGGGCCTTGCAGGAGTCGGTGGAGGAATGGACTCTGGTAAGTCAAATCTTAACTATTACACCCCCCACCCTACCTGCATGCCATCACATACCCCCACCCTCGCCCTCACCCCTATCACTCCAACTCCGCACAAATGTACCAACATCACAAACCACACCAAGCCCTGCATGCAACAACAAAGCATGAACACCCATCACTAAAGCATGCCCACTGCACATACCCAGACACCCCCCTAAACCATCATCACACAAGCTCGCACACAGGAATGCCAGCACTGGGGTACCTGGTCACCCACCCATGCACACCATGACACACACGGATGCAATAATCATGCCTTTCCACCCCTGCAGGACCACTACCCAACGTCACCAGACAGGAGGGTCCAGACATGTCCACTCCACCCACAGAAGAGGCCCACAGTGATGACAGCACCTCTGTCCAACTGGATCTAGATGACCAGCCCGGACCATCGTAGGCCTCGGGACAGTCGGTTCCCCTCACACAGGCACAGGCCACCACAGACCTTCCCCCCCTCTGGAAACACCAGCATAGCACCCACCCAGCGGGCCCATACCTCCGTCCCCAGGGCACGTCAATCAGCTGTGTGTCCACCACTACAGGGAACCCAGGATAACCCACCACCCCAACAACAACAGGGACCTGGGGGCAGTGGCAGTGGGCACACGGTCCAGGTGACGGAGGCCCAGGAACACAGGGGTACTGGGAGGGCTGCTGTGCGACAGGGGGCGGACAGGCCAAGGGAACCCACTCTCCACGAGGCCCTCTCCTCCATCATGGGAGCATACCACCACTCCCAGGAGACGATGGCAACGGTACTGGCCAACTTTCAGGAGACCCAGCGCCTGCAGGAGGAACAGTATTTGGGCTTCAGGGAGGAACTCAGAACCATTAGCTCCACCCTGGGCACCATCGTAGGGGTGCTGAAGGAAGTACTCAACACCAGGAGGGACACTGTGGCACTACAAGGGGCCCCTGACACTAGCATGAACGATGAACTGCCCACCACCTCCGTCAGCGCTAGTGGACAGGACGTCCTGCCACAGGACCACCACACCAGCACCCCACCCCCTGCAGAGGGAGAACCACCCCGCAAACGGTCCCCGAGATCCAGGAACAAGACAGAGAACGATGCCAAGACCCCCGCCAAGAAATGAGACCACCTGATTGTCATCCCACTGTCCCACGTTGTCACCATGTCCATATTGAAACTGCCCCAGCTCCACTTCCTATGCCCATATGGGCAATGCACCTGTGAGACTAATAGACTGGACTCTGCCATGGACATTCCTCTGCCATCACTCACCCCTCACCATTTAACTTCCCCCTCCAATATTTTATATTAAAATAAACACACCTAAAGCACCAAAAGATCTGGAGTCTGTCTGTGATTTCGAAATAGTGTATTAGCAATTACAGTGACAAAATGTTCTAGAAATAGAAATTACAACATACCTATGTCACACATCTCTAGTCCATGAGGAATCTAAGCAGATGAGACACGTTGGGACCCACACCTGTGAAACGGTAAGGGAAAGTGACAACTCAGTGACCATACACTGGGTGAAAACGACAGACAGGATAGAGGTAGAAGTGTAAAAGTACATGTAGTAGGCAGGAATGTATTCTCACCTGTGTTTCACTGGAAATATTGCTGGATGACTGAGTCCCTGTTCTGCATGTCTTCTTCCTCTGCTTCCTCCTCATCACTGTCCACAGGCTCCACAGCTGCCACAACACCGCCATCTGGACCATCCTCCTGCAGAAAAGGCACCTGTCGTCGCAAAGCCAAGTTGTGAAGCATACAGCAGGCCACGATGATCTGGCACAACTTCTTTGGTGAGTAGAATAGGGATCCACCTGTCATATGCAGACACCTGAACCTGGCCTTCAGGAGGCCGAAGGGTCGCTCGATCACCCTCCTAGCTCGCCCATGGGCCTCATTGTAGCGTTCCTCTGCCCTTGTCCTGGGATTCCTCACTGGGGTCAGTAGCCATGACCGGTTGGGGTAACCAGAGTCACCTAATAGCCACACACGGTGCCTCTGGAGTTGACCCATCACATAAGGGATGCTGCTATTCCGCAGGATGTAGGCGTGATGCACTGAGCCAGGGAACATGGCATTCACATGGGAGATGTACTGAAATGCCAAACATACCATCTGTACATTCATGGAATGATAACTCTTCTGGTTTCTGTACACCTGTTCACTCCTGTGGGGGTGGGGGCCAAAGCCACATGGGTCCCATCAATGGCACCTATGATGTTGGGGATATGTCCAAGGGCATAGAAGTCACCTTTCACTGTAGGCAAATCCTCCACCTGAGGGAAAACGATGTAGCTCCGCATGTGTTTCAGAAGGGCAGACAACACTCTGGACAATACGTTGGAAAACATAGGCTGGGACATCCCTGATGCCATGGCCACAGTTGTTTGAAAAGACCCACTTGCAAGGAAATGGAGCACTGATAGCACCTGCACTTGAGGGGGGATTCCTGTGGGATGGCGGATTGCTGACATCAGGTCTGGCTCCAACTGGGTACACAGTTCCTGGATTGTGGCACGGTCAAACCTGTAGGTGATGATCAAATTCCTTTCCTCCATTGTCGATAGGTCTACCAGCGGTCGGTACACCAGAGGATTCCGCCATCTCCTCACATGTACCAGCGGACGGTGCCTATGAAGGACAACAGCGAGCACAGAGTCAAATAACTCAGAGGTATGTACCCACAGTCTACACAGAACACCAATCATACACAAAATGTGGCCTGTATGTGTGTTGAGACTAGACCTAGGTATGTGTGACGCATGTGGAAATTAGGCCATGTGGGCCCCTGAAATGGCGGCTGCCCGACCTCTAAAGTGGGACAATGGGATGTGAGGTAACTGCGCTGGCGTTGTACACCGTCGCGGTAGGCAGTCGAAGACCTCGGCGCAATGCTGCATTCGTTAACATTGGACCCTAGGGTCCCAGGAGCCAATGACGATGTACGCCGGTGGTGATGGTACGCACCGCCGCGGACGTGACCGCCATTTTCTATCTGTATAATCACTCGATACCTGATCTTCGACAGGAGAGGACCTACACTGCAAGTGCTGCTGTGACCTCGGTCTGGAAGAGACAATGGCTCGTGCGTCTGGGGAAAAGGGTCCCTGCCTTCACATCGGAGGAGTTGGAGAAGCTCGTCGATGGGGTCCTCCCCCAGTACATGCTACTCTACGGTCCTCCAGACCAACAGGTAAGTATACAGGGAGCATGTTGTATGGGCTATGCCTGTGTGGAGAAGGATGGTTGTAAGAAGGAAGGGGGCAGAGTTCTGCGTGCATGAAAGACGGTGGGTGCATGTGCCACATGGCAAGGGTAGGGATGGGGGCCACTCACTTTGACGGCGCAGTTGGTAATGACTTCTCTTCTTCCCCTGCACATTTCATTTAGGTCAGCGCACACCAGAAGAAGGATATTTGGGGTGCCATCGCCAAGGATGTCCGGACCCTGGGTGTCCACCACAGACGAGGCACCCACTGCCAGAAAAGATGGGAGGACATTCGCTGCTGGAGCAAGAAGACGGCTGAGGCTTAGCTGGGGATGGCCTCCCAACGTGGGAGGGGTGCCCGTCGAACCATGACCCCCCTGATGTTCCGGATCCTGGCGGTGGCCTACCCGGAGTTGGATGGGCGCTTGAGGGCATCACAGCAGACACAAGGGGGTGAGTACACTCTCATTCAGCTGTCTTTGCGCGCAGTGGAGGTGTCTGGGTGGGGGAGGAGGGCTGTGGGTTTCCCTAGGCCAGGGCGAGTTCCGTAGGCTAGGCCCCTCCATAAGGCATGGCCCTGTGGCCCACCACCCGACCTCTGTAGAGTGCCAAGTACAGCTATTCATGCACCTGTGTCATCTATGTGTGCAGATGTCATCCATAGCCTTGTAGGCCATTTCCCACGAATTGCACTGTAGAGGCAACGTAGTGCAGGGGGCTTCTGTGTCTGCCTTGTCCGCCAACGGTAGCGGTAATCCATGCACTCAACATGTCTTTCTTCTGTTTCCCCCACTTTTTTTGTGGTCTCCCTGTTCTTGTGTGCATTAGCATCATCAGACGGAGGAGCAGTGGCACCGGAGCACGAGGGAGCTGCATCCCACATGGCCATGGAGGGCCACACTACGGACTCTGAATTCACCAGTGGGACGGAGGGCGAGGGGAGCACCACGGTGGGGACAGGAGCTGAAACCAGCAACATGGACTCGTCCTCCGATGGGAGCTCCCTTGTGGTGGCGGCAACATCTGTGCCCCCCGCACCTACAGGTACAGCCGCCACCCCCCCTACCAGCACCGCCCTCCCAGTAGCCCCTCAGCCTTCGCCCCATGCCCGCTCACCCAGGAGGGTGGGCATCACCTTCGCCCCAGGCACCTCAGGCCCTGCCCCAGTCACCCCTGCTGCCCTCAGTGAGGAGGCCATTGACCTCCTCAGGTCACTCACTGTTGGGCAGTCTACCATTTTGAATGCCATCCAGGGTGTAGAAAGGCAGTTGCAACAAACCAATGCATTCCTGGAGGGCATTCATTCTGGTCAGGTGGCCCTTCACCAAGCCTTTCAAACTCTGGCCTCAGCACTGATGGCAGCCATTGTCCCTGTGTCTAGCCTCCCCCCTCCAACTTCCTCCACCCAGACCCAATCCCCTGTACCTCTGCCTATCCCAAGCACACCATCAAACCAGACTGCACACACCTCACCACACAAGGGAAGCTCAGGCAAACATAAGCACCACACATCCCACAGGCACTCATGCAAGCATCACACACATGCAGACACACCAAAATCCACTGCCTCCACTGTGTCCCCCCCCTCGTCGTCTCCCTCCTCCCTTCCAGTCTCGTCTACACTCACACCTGCATGCACTACCTCTACAGCCACTACGTCCCTCACCAGCACACCCACCACCACACCCCGCTCACGTGCAGTCACCACCCCCACTACCATACACACGTCCACTGTGTCCTCTCCCAGTGTGTCTGTGACTCCCCCTCCCAAGATACACAAACGCAGGCACACACCCACCCAACAGCCATCCTCCTCACGACAGCCTCCAGCGCATGCACCTGCACCCAAAGCCACAAAAAGTACACCTCCTACAACCACCACCTCTTCCTCCACTCCCAAACCCCCTCCAGCTACCCGTCCCAGTGTGTCCAAACAACTTTTCCTGTCCAGCCTTGACCTATTTCCCCCCCGTCCAACTCATAGGTCCCGAACTAGCACCTCAGCCACAACATCTCCGGGACCAGTGGTGCCTGTTGTCACAGGTATGTGGAGTGCACTGGCCACCAGGACAGCCAGTGTGTCACGGAGCCACAGAACAGCCAGTCCCCCCCTGTGAAGCACCAGAAGTTGGCCAGTGCCCTGCGGGAGAGGGGGAAGACTCCAGCCACCCAAGCCGCTCCCAGGGGTCCCGGTGGGAGTGTGGACTCAGGTGTGACTCCTCCCAAGGTGGGGAAGGGCCACAAGAAACCCGGCAAGTCTGGGAGGAGCAGCACGGTGGAGAAAACCGCCATCATCCCCGCTGCCCATGAGGGCCCCGCCAGCCACAGCCCAGCTGCCCAGGAGGGCCCCGCCAGTCACAGCCCAGCTGACCAATGAAGGACCGCCAGCCTCAGCCCAGCTGGGCAATGAAGGACCGCCAACTCAAGCACCGCTGAACAGGGCAAGCACCGCTGAACAGGGTAAGGAACGCCAACTCAAGCACCGCTGAACAGGGCAAGCACCGCTGAACAGGGCAAAGAGCGCCAACTCAAGCACCGCTGAACCGGGCAAGCACCACTGAAAAGGGCAAGGACCGCCAACTCAAGCACCGCTGAACAGGGCAAGGACCGCCAACTCAAGCACCGCTTAACAGGGCAAGCACCGCTGAAAAGGGCAAGGACCGCCAACTCAAGCACCGCTGAACAGGGCAAGCACCGCCAACTCAAGCACCGCTAGCCCATGAGCGGCAGGGGCACTGACGCAACAGGGACCGTCACGGGGTGAGTGATGCACTCTGGGCACCAGTCCCCCTCCAGAACCAGTGGAGACATGCATCCACTCCGTCTGTCCTTCCAAGGATGAAGCACTCTGGGCACCAGTCCCCCTCCAGGACCAGTGGAGACTGTTATCCAATTGAGAGGCTGTGGCTTTGCACTCCCCAGGATAAAGCAGTGGGCAAGCCACCCACTGAAAAGACTTGAGAGACTGTGGCTTTGCACTCCCCAGGGTAAAGCAGTGGGCAAGCCACCCACTGAAAAGACTTGAGAGACTGTGGCTTTGCACTCCCCAGGGTAAAGCAGTGGGCAAGCCACCCACTGAAAAGACTTGAGAGACTGTGGCTTTGCACTCCCCAGGGTAAAGCAGTGGGCAACCCACCCACTGTAGAGACTTGAGAGACTGTGGCTTTGCACTCCCCAGTATGCAGCAGTGTGCAAACCACCCACTGTAGAGACTTGAGAGACTGTGGCTTTGCACTCCCCAGGATACATCAATGGGCATGGAGCCCCCTCGTGGATCTGGCGTCGTGCACTCACCTGGCTCAGGTGCCCCCCTTCCCTTCCCCCTGAGGTGCCTGTAGTATTTCTATCTGATGCCCCTGCAGTGTTCTCTCTGTTTTGATCTGGTATCGTGTGTGGGCCTCGCCCATGCATTTTGGGCCCAGTGGTCCACGGACTATGAATGGTGCAATACCTGGACTACTATTCTTGGTGTATATTTTGTTAATAGTGTATATATTTATATTTTTGCTTACTGAATTTTGATAGATTACAATGGTTACACTCATTTCCTTTTGTCTTTGCATTCTTCCGGTGGGGTTGGGGGGTGTAACTATGATGTATAGATATGTATTAGTGTGTGTGTTGTTGTGGGTGAGGGTGGGGGTGGGGGTGTTGCGTGCTGCATGTATGTGTGTGTCCCTGTTTTTTCCCTCCCCCTCCCCTGTGTCGTAGATGCAGTACTCACCGTGGCCTTCGCCGCCGGCATTGGTGCTCCTGGTACAGGAGCAGGAAGACTATCGCAGGGAGAATTTGGAGCTCCGGGTCCATGGTGTCCTCCTTCCTCGTGGAGTGTGTAGAGGTGAGCGTTTTCCCTTCGAAATTCCTGTTTCCGCCGTGTTTTTATCTGCGGTGAATCCACCCCGGAAAAGGTGGCGTATTGGCCTGCCATAATAGTGTGGGCGGTACATTGTCCTCCGCCTGTCTGTTGGCGGTGACCGCCGAGCTGTTTGTTTGTACCGCCGTGGCGGTCGAAGTGTTAAAGTGCCTGTCTTTGTTGGCGGTTTCCGCCACGGTCGTAATTCCAATTTTTTTTTAGCCGGCCTGTTGGCTGGCGGTCTTACCGCCGCTTTAACACTGTCCGCCAGGGTTGTAATGACCCCCTATGTGATTAATGGAAAAAGGGCATTAATAACCAGCAGAGGGGCTTTGGCTCCACCCACATTTTGGTAGCCAGGAGTACATGTTTTGAATGTACGGACATTTTGTACTTCCTTAAAAAAGTGCTTGCCCACTTCGCAGCTATGATCATTTTGTTTATTTATCAGATTACCTGAGCTTTAAATTTAGGGGCACACACATGGCATTGTAATGCTACTAAAGTTAGATAACTAGATAATTTATGATGTTTGTTTGTCTCTGCCAGCAGCACAGATTGGAAGAGAGCAGTCATTAATGCTGGACAGAGTGCAATTTTGTGTTTGAGTGCTTAGGAGCACACTAATCTACATAGATTTGTAGGTCTGACTTGAGACACCACAGCCGTCTTACCGTATTTGATCAACAAAAAAGAGCTTTCAGAGTCATACTGAGAGAAAGGTTCTCCCACATGTTGGTTCCATTGAGTACATGATTTCATTGGGCCATATATGTGTGCTTCCACTAGAATTATTGTATTGTACTTATTGGCTTATAGCATGGTTTATACACAATACAGCAGGACTCGGTCATGGTGGCAGCCAATGATTCTGGCTATAGGTCTGATCTGTTTATTATGAAATACTGTAAGAAAAGCACTAGCCCTCACAGATTTATTGTGATAAGCAAATGTTTATTGTTTTTACACTATATTAAATAGGCATTTTGTTAAATGAAATATCACAGATTACCATAGTACAATGGTTTAGGTGTTGGTCACCCAATGTGACATGCCGTGTATACAGATGATTTGCTCTGTGAGAATCCTCTAGGCCTTCTTAGGAGACCAAGGCCCTAATTTCGAGCTTGGCGGGTGGCGGAGGCCCCCCACCAAACTCTTTAGGACCCTATTATGAGTTTCCAGCTGGGCCAGGTCACAACATTGACACCAGCTCGTAATCGTGCCGTAGGCAATGTTGCAGTGTGTCAGGTGCGACAGCACCCATCGCGCTTTTCACTGCCTATAATTCAGGCAGTGAAAAACGTGACGGGGCTGTCCATGGGGGCCTCTGAACTGCCCATGCCAAGTGCATGGGCAGTGCAGGGGGCCCCCATTTCTGCCAGCCTTTGCACAAAAGCCGGTGTACAGGGGACTCGTAATCTCTAGGGCAGCGCTGCCTGCATTGCTTACAGCGCTGCCCTGGTGAACTAAGACTGCTGGCACTGACTGTCGACCAGTGGCAAACTGGCAGTGCCGGCGGTCGGACCGTGGCAGCTCCGCCATGGTCAAAATGTGGAAGGCAGACTGCTGCTTTTGCGGCTGTGCGACCACCTCTGCGAGTCTGGCGGTCCCAGGACCGCCAGACTCGTAATAGGGGCCTTAGTATTTTGCTATGCTACCTGTAGTTTTGTATACCTTTCCAATTTTATGACTATGTGTCTGAAGGATGCATTGTGGAAAAGCTTATGCTCAAAACTGTAGGACTGAGTTGGTTATGTGACAAGTTATATGCATGTTTGGTGCACTGAAAAAGTTATGTCTAATGCCATAGCTCAGGTCTACTTATTATGAAAGTTAATGACAAAAGCAGTTGGTCTAGCTTAATACTTGTGAAAAATATATTTTAAAGCCAGTAAGCCTTTAAAGGTTGTTATTACAATGTGTTAAGTCTACAGGTGGGTGTTTTGTTACATGAAATCGCAAAGATTACCATAGCAGGAAGGGGTTTTGGCACTGGCCTCCCACTCTGACAAACCCTGTGGGTTTTTATTAGGAATATTCTTGTTAGGTCCTGTTGAGAGTGGTTGTATATTGTTTTGCAAGCTGTATTGTTCTACATATTTGTAACGGTATGCATAATTGTTGCCAGTTTATATGCACTTGAATAGACTGGTGTTAGGTAAAATGTTAAGACAATTTTAAAGGCTTAAGGGTTAATTGGGAAAATCACTCCAGATTTCATAGGTTTGATCCCTTTATTATGAAACATTATGACACGTCCAGTAGAACTTGACTACTCATTGTGAAAAACAAGCATTAAAGATAATAGTCTTTTAAGGATGAACTGGTATTCTTGTTAGAACCTATTGAGAGTGGTTGTATGTTGTTTTGCCAACTGTATACATTTGTAATTCTATAAATGTATGCCTGATGGTTGCCAGCTTATGTGCACTCAGTAGGCCTAGGTGTCAAGCCATTGTTAAAGGCTAGAGACCTTATCAGTTCACTAGGAAACTTGTGTCAGATTCCTTTGGTGTGATCTGTTTATAATGAAAAGTTATGACAAAGCAGTTAGGCCTTATCTATTGTGGAAAGCATTTGTTAAAGGCAATGGATTTTTAAGGGTTGATTGTTATTACACTGTACTATGCCTATAGGCACATATTTTGATACATGGAATCTTGCAGATTACTGTAATTAGTAAGGGTTTTGGTGTTGGTTGCCTGTCTAAAAAAAACATGGGGATAGGCGATGTACATTATGGTAATCCTTATTGGGCTCTATTAGTACAGATTGTTTTATTGTTTCGACAACTCTGTTTCGTACATATTCTTAATTGTATTTTGGGATATTAGATTGATGGCTGCCTTGTGGGAAAGTTTATGAACAAATACAGTAGGTCCGAGTTTGGTTGTGGTGGTAAGCCAATGATAAAGGTTATTGGCTTGATTGCTTAAAATGAAAAGTTATGATAAATGGAGTAGGCTTGATATCTATTGTGAAAAGCATATGTTAAGGTCAGTGGGCATTTAAGTGTAGATTCTTATTACTCTGAATCAGAAACTGCAGATAGGAATTTTATTACATAGAATCTCAGAAATTATCATGCTAGGCCTGGGTTGTGGTGCTGGTTACCTCATCTGACAAACTGTGGGTTTAGAAGATTTCCATTCTCAGAATCCTAGTAAGGCTCTCTTAGGATCGATAGTTATTTTTCTTTGACAACTGTCATTTTGTATACTTTGTAATTTTATGACTATCTAATGGTTATTTCATGGGAAAGCTAACGGCCAGTACAGGAGGTCAGTTGGTTACAGTGCTAAGCCAATGATAACAGCTACAGGTGTGGTTGGTGCACTAGGAAAAATATTTATGTTGCCATAGGTCTGATCTGTTTATAATGAAATGTTCTGATAAATGCATTACCCCTGATGTATTGATTGTGAAAAACATATGTTAAAATCAATAGGCATTTAATGGTGAATTGTTGTTTCTCGCTATTAAAGCCTACATAGAGATATTTTGTTTTTTGAAATGTCAAAATTACCATTGTAGGGAATGATTTTGGTGTTGGTTAATGCCTTTGACAAACAATGGGGGGGTGAATATTTTTTATTATTATTGCTAGAATCTCTTCTTAGCTGTCTTCCAGGATCTTATCATAAAAAATACATTCACATTTATAAATAAATATATATCCATATACATGCAAAGAGGGCCATTTGGTCAGCTCTTTCTGCCATTGGTCTGTCTGTACATCATTTACACTCTGCTTCCATGCATGACAGCGAGCTGCATGGGGTAATGGTTCAGCCCATATCAGTCATTGGCTTTCTTGTCCTGTGTATGACAGCATTTTCTGATAACATGTGTACATCCACCTGAAAATGAATGTGCTTCAGTGTCAGGGCTGGGGGGTCCAGACCTTTAGTTTTGCATTTTCTCCTTTCATAGTTCCCCTTTCATTTCTTCCCTTCTCTGATTTTTATTTTAATCTTTCTTAATTGGATAAGTCAAAAAGGTTAGCCAATTGTTATTGGTGATGCCTTTTCCATATATAGAGATATCTCTGGGAAATTCAGGACCCTCACCCACATTGAAATGGTGCATGCTTCATCATTGGGCTTGCCACACCCTGGACCCAAATGAGACCATGGTGGACTCTACCACAGAAGTGGGAGCAAGGGCATTTTTTATATTGTTTATGTGGAGTTCGCACTCCACATTAAGTAGAGACAAGCACAACTGGAAATCAGTACCTGGAGAACCTCACAGGTGATTTGCCTTCCTTTATAAATCCTTGATTGGTTAATTGATTGAGAGATATAGAATGTGAATTATTAAAACTACCTCTAATATATTAGTGGATGCCCTGAAAGGATTAAACGCAAAAAAGGTTGATATCGTGGGACATTAATTACCCTGTCATCCCGTGGTAATGGTCAAGATGTTTCTGCCATCATAAAAAATGCCCCAAAGGAGCAGTTGCCTTCTATAGGACCTAAAGTCTCTAGTTAGCTCACTGAAAGCCCCCAATACTGGAGGCCGTTCTTACTTAGTCTGACTGTCCTCTGTGATGTCCAATAGGACCGTCTCAGTAGACCCTTTTTTCTTAAATAAACAATTATTTAATACTGTAAGATATTCTCTCTTACATTATTGCACTCTGGAGAACATTGCTTTGTAAAGAAAAAGGACAAACGTAAACCATGTAAAACTCCAACATAAAGGACACTTACAAAATCTAATTACGAAAAATATATAAAAACGTATAACGAAAAAAGGTGCAGCATTGCTGAACATTCAGACACACTCTTGTGAGTGACCTTATCCACCTTACTGACATAGGTGAGAGTCGGTTTAGTTATTCCGACATGAATAAATCCATATCCCAAGTAAACAAATAGTTAAACTCATTGTAGTGTTTCGTGCCCATGCTCTATCCATGCCTGGCATCAAAATCGAAATATTATCTTGCCCGGGTGCCTTCATAACATTGTCTAAACCGTTGAACTCAAGGGACCATCGCCCTGTTGTCCCACTCTGACGAGACATATGATATCAAGCAGCCAATGTAAAAGACAACAACTTTTGTACTTTGTATTTCTTTTGCCAAAATCCAAACCCACTGTGGAGAGATTTTAAATACTCTGGCATTACTTATTTTGCCTTAATTAGCTCAATATAGCCAATGTTTTTAGTTATTCATATAGCCAAAGAATGTCTCACTGTCTAGACAGTCATGTTATAGCCACAAGTATTACGTTTAGACCGAAGCCACCCATTCAAATAATAACATATAAATTGAGACTTGAAACCCACCCCAATTTTAAAAAAGGGCCCTGGGCCCCACACTTACTACTACAAGAGCTTGACGCTGCCAGAAATACTGTGGTGTTCCATCCGCTGATTGTGTCCTGCACCTGGGCAGCCGCTTTTACATTGACTTTAAAGTCACTACGTGTTGGACACTACATGTGTAGTGCAACGCGGCCACCATATTAAGAATGTATTTAAAAGGATTGCATTTAGACATCTTTCTGTGATGAGATTGTAAGAAAGAATAGAGGGAATTTCATATATATTTATAGAATGAAAGACCCATCTATACCCATAAAAACCTCTTTTATAGAGAAAAAGGTATTGATACTGTATGGGAAAGCAATAAAATATATGTAGTGAACAGCATAAGTGAAATGTACATTATGACATCCCAGTCTAAACTGGACAGAACTTTCAATTTCAATTAATACATCAATTGAACGCTAATTCTATGTCATGACTGGAGGCTCCAATTATGCTTCCCTTTCTTTGCTTCAAAATTTCAGCAGCCAATCACATTAAGTAAAACAAAAAAACGATATTACCCGTCCCTCAGAACATCTCATATCACATGCTCGAATAGTATGCAATCACAGCACATAAATATAGGTGCCACCATTTTGTGTCCTCTTTCTTTGCTGCTTCGCAGCCATATAAGTACTTTTCCTATTACTAACGTGTTTACTGTATGACGTGAGTTATTTGTGCTTGTTCTCCCGTTACGTAGGATGCGGGGTGCTGCAACGTTCTGATTTTTAATACAAGGCTACACTTGTTACGGTGCTTCGAGCAGTCGGGCTCGGGCGCTCTTGCCTCTGTGGAGCAGGGAGTGGATTACGCACGTCCTGCAGATGCGCGCAGTCCTATTTCTAGAGTGATTGTCTGCACCATATAGCAGTGTAGAATTGCCCACAAGTGCTGAAATTGACAAAATAAGCGTGCATCGGTTTCTCTACAGACGCTCAACCCGTTACCGTGGTGATTAGTCCTTGTTTATTGCTCCCCTCACGCCCTGTATGGAGATTGCAGGGTTGTAATAATTGATGATGAAAGCTTGGCCTAGAGTGTTTCCAGGCAGCTCCCTCCACACTGTAATTGAGGCACAAGTTTGTTAGCCTGGCAAGGGTCACACTCACCCTTCTTTTCTCTTAACCTCGCTATAAAAGCTATCCTAATCAAGAGAATGGCACAATGGGTAGCTTATGAGGCTGAGGTGATGAAGCTGGTGACCAGTTTGAACTGGGCTTGGGTAAGGCTCGATTGCAGTGTCCAGCAATCAGTAAATAAGGCCCTTGTTTGAGCGTTGGGCCCTTTTACAGGACATTTGCGTGATTATGTACAACAGGGCTGGCAACCCATGCTCCCTCCAATTAGAGACAAAGCTGCCCCTTCAAAAAAGGGAAAATCTAAAACTAAGGCCCTCAATACATACTTGGCAGGATGCCCCGCCGCCAACAGTGCAGGCGGTCAATGAAAGACCGCCAGTGTTGGCGGTCGGCATCCAGCCAAATAATGACACATGGTGGCTCACCGCCATTGATGGCGGTGAGGCCAGACATGTGCCATGCTAGCGTTGGTGGTGGATGCTGCTCCATCCTCACCGTCACATCACTCCATACACCGCCACGCCTATAATGAAGCAGTTATAGGCGTGGCGGTGTATGGAGAGGTGGCAACGCTGGCTGAGCAGCATCCTGGGAGCCTGTTCCCTCCCAAAGCAGCACAACAGAAAAGGTAAGTTCTGTCCGAGAGGGAAGGGGGAGGGGTGTGTTTGAGTGTGTGAGTGCATGGGGGTGTGCAGGAGTGTATGTGGGGGGGATGTGTGACTGCATGTCTGCGTGTGTGCATGTACGTGAATGGGTGAAATGTGGATTTTGGGTTTGGGGGGACCTGTATGTAGGTGTGGGGGATGATGAGGGTCGGGGTGGGGGGACCTGCATGGGGTTTTGGGGGGTCGGTTTTTGGGGGTTCAGGGGGTGGGGCCTGTTCTGGGGCTTGGGGGGGTGGGTAGGTATTGTGGAAAGGGTGTGGAAATGGGATTGTAATCCCACTGCCTGTAATGCCTCCACTGCAGGGTTGAATGTGCTCAGTCGGTCTGGCGGTGGACTCTGGCCTGGCGGTGATTGGTAGTGAGTTGGATGCTTTGCAGCCAGTTCACTACCATGTTCAGAATATGGCGCTCTGGACCGCCATGCCGTTGGCGGTAATGACCGCCGGCGTGGCAGTCCAGACCGCCATGTTCATAATGAGGGCCTAAGTCCCAGCCAGACATACATGCTGACGCATTTGAGCTACTGAGGCGTACGCAAGACGTAGACCATGATTATAGTGCCCCCTTCCCATCCTCCTCCCCCCCAGGGTGGATCCGCTCATTGTCGCACTTCGCCAGTTGCGGATTCGCAGAGATTGGACTCTTCCTCACATATTGAGGATAGCGATGAGGCTGACAATCCAGGCCCTAGTAAAAAGAAAAGGGTTCAATCCAAAACCCCTTGGGTACTGACCTTTGACCCTGTAGAAATAATTCACCCCAAAGCATCCAATTGGGCGCCTCCTCTGGAGGTGGTGGAGTATGTTAATTAAAGCCCACCTCGGACGGAGCTTTGATAAGGAGGTCCATGCGTGCCAGATTTGGCAGGAAAGTGGCAGATGCTCCGGAGGTAGACCCGGTCATGGTCACCTGTATGAAAAAGTACGCCAGGGACCCCAAGAGGGTCCTGGACAGAGCATGGCAAATCTGCCAGGACAAGCTCCTGGACATGGCTGGACCACTAAAAAAGATACTGGAACTGGCATTCCAAGCCAAAGAGTCCAACTCTCCAGTAGAGCTAGAGGACTTAATTGGTTGGGCACAGAGAGCCATTTGTCTGTTGGGTAACACCAACAGTGCCATTTCAATGGAACGCTGAAGATCTATTCTTATGAGGATAGATCCTAAACTCCGGGACCTAGCCACCTCTGAGGCCGGCCCGGTAGCAGAAGGCATGCTCTTCGGAGGTCCCTTTGTTAAGGAACTCTCCAAATTCTGCTCCACTTATGCCATTATCGACAAGGCCCAAATGTCACTCAAAAAAGTTTTCTGCAGGGGCCTTTTTGGCAGGGCTGGACGCTATAGAGGGCGTGCGCCAGGCCGAGGAAATCCGCAAGGCTCTCAGTATGGCTACTCCCCCTGTTGCAGTGTGGGTTGGTATGGAGAACAATCAGAACCCACTCTTTACCCTACACATGCCAGAGGTGGTTGGTTCCGCTACCGCCACGGCAGTCGACGCGGACAACAGGGGGATAACCCAAGACACAGGATATTCTGGTAAACATTATTCCTTTTTCTAACGTACTCTTGGGGGGGGAAAGATTGGGCTTGTTTCCAGACAATTGGAGACAAATCTCCAGGGACCCTTGGGTCTTAGACACCCTCTTGGGATTCAAACTTGAGTTTTACTACACGCCAGTCCAAATGGCCCCTTCAAAACAAATATATTTTTTCCAAAAAGAGCAGTCTTTTATAGAATCAGAAATTCAAACTTTGTTGGACAAAGGGGCAATAACTGCTATGACTCCCTATACCTTGGGATTCATAAGCCTAATTTTTCTGGTCGAAAAGAAAGGAGGAGGTTTCCGACTGGTTTTAAACCTGAAAGAGTTTAACGTCTAGATTTTGTACAGACATTTCAAAATGGAGAGCAATCATTTGCTAAGAGATATTCTCCAGGAATACTGGATGGTCTGCTTGGACTTAAAGTACGTGTACCTGTCAGTCCCCATTTTTTCCACCTCACAGACGATTCCTTCAATTCCTCTGGTGAGGGCAATGTCTAGAATTCATATCCCTTCCCTTCAGCCTGTTATCAGCTCCTTGGTGATTTACCAAGCTGATGAGACCGGTAGTAGAATCGAAGAGAGCTCAAGGGGTCCATCTAATTGTATACCTGGACGATCTCCTTTTGATGGCACGAGATCCTCTGACACTCATGACTCACTTATCTTGAATCGCCAAACTCTTGCAGAGTTTAGGATTTTTAATCAACTCTCAGAAGTCGGTCTTGTCCCCGGCCCAACAGATGGAATTTTGGGGATTCCAGATAGATTTGGTCCGAGCTCAGTTAGTCTTATCCCTCCAGAAGATTAGCAACATAAAGAGGGAATTGAGTTTTGCACTGTGCAGACAGACTGTGTCATTGAGATCGGTAGCCACGATTGTAGGTCTTTTTGCTTCCTCGATCCAAGCCATCTTCCCTGGACCCTTTCATTACAGGGTGCTTCAGAGATTAAAGATTCAACATCTATGGAAGGGTCTGTCCTACTTGGATCAAGTTCCTCTATCAGACAAAGTCATGGTGGAACTGAATTGGTGGTTGGAACACATGGAGTCTTGAAATGGCAGAGTAATTTTCAGCACCGCCCCAGAAGTGGTGATAGAATCGGATGCCAGGCTTAGGGGCTAGGGGACGAGGTGTGGAACATTGACAACAGGGGGTCAAAGGAAATGGGTCTCCATATCAACTGCCTCAAACTCTTGGCAGGCTCATTCATCATCAAGAACCTCTCCCCTGTCAAGACTGATGGTTGTATTTTTCTGAAGATGGACAATATCTCAGCGGTCTGCTATGTCAACAAGTTGGGGGGGTAAGAAATTCAGGCTCTTGGCAGAGATTGCCAAAGATTTCTGGCATTATTGCCTCAGTCATTGGATTTCCCTCACAGTGGAATATCTCCCAGGCAAGAACAATCTGATAGCAAATTGGCAATCCTGTCATATATGGGATTTCGGCGACAGGAAATTGAATCCCCTAGTATTCCAACAACTTCACAAGGGATGGGGCCTGTGCAATGTGTACTTGTTTGCATCTCTGCTGAATCGACAGCTTCCACAATTTTTCAGTTGGCGCCCGATCTGGAAGCCCAGGCCATGGACGCATTTCTCCAAGACTGGTCTCAGTTCCAGGGGTATGCTTTTCCTCCGTTCCTTATGATCCCCAGAGTCCTGACTCAGCTCAGACGTCAGAAATCAGAGATCATTCTTGTGACTCCTTATTGGAGAGCTCAGTCTTGGTTCCCAGTAGCCCTATCTCTAGCGTGTGCTCCTCCAGTTTGACTTCCTATCCTCCTGGATGTCGTATTGGACCTAGAGGGATTCCCTCACCTGCTAGTCATGTCAGATCAACTCATGTTGATGGCCTGGATGGTTTCAGGGAAAGACAGTATACCCCAGGTATTTCCCGACAAGCTGCTGAATTCATCAGACAAGCCTGTTTTGTAGCACCCGCAAACTTTATTCCTCAGCTTGGAGGAGATGGTGTGCTTGGTGCAACGAACAGGGTATTGATCCTGTGGGGGCAGAATCTTGTATGGTGATAAATTTCCTTTCGGATCTGGCATCCTTGGGGTTAGCATATAGAACTGTGTACAATTTTAGATCTGTGATTTCAGCAGGACATATTCAAGTGGATGGTAAGCCATTTGACGAACATCCACTGATATAAAAATTGATGAGAGGTATTTATGTGTCCAATCCTCCAAGGCCCAAATGTGCCTCCTTTTGGGATGTGACTGTGGTGCTCAGATTTCTAGAGCAATGGCCAACGATCAAGTATCTACTGCTTAAACAAATTTCTGCTAAGCTGACCATCTTGTTATGCCTGATATCATGTAAGGTTTTCGATGTCCGGGCCCTTGACCTCACAGGCAGAGTTTTTTCACCGGAAGGTGTTACATTCACTATCACTAGAAAGACCAAGTCTAATTCCAGGTTGGTAACATATCCAAGTTTTGTAAGTAATGCTCAACTTTGTGTAGTTCAATGTCTGAAAGATTATGCAACTGCTGCTTGTGATGTGAGACAGGAGTCTGGTGGACAGTTACTTATTGCATTACAGAAACCTTTTAGACCTGTGTCATCTGCGACTTTAGCCAGGTGGGTAAGATAGCTGCTTGCAAAAGTTGGTATTGACATTTCTGTCTTTGGTGCTCATTCAGCCAGGGGAGCTCTGGTGTCCAAGTCATATGTTTTAAGGTCCCGTATTGAGGACATTATGAGAGCTGCAGACTGGTCGTCAGAACCTACATTTTGAAACTTAAATTATAAGCATATTGCGGATGTATTGTCTGTGGTGGTGACGCAGCTTTAAAATAGCATAATCGGAGCATCCGATCCTGACATAGAATAAAACAAATTCTAGCTTTCACCTCAAGAATTTTCAATTCTGTTAAGGACACAGAGGTGAGTATTATCCCACCCACTAATCACAAGATTTGTACAAAATGATATTATATCTGTATATATGAATTGTGATATCCAAGTATCAATGTACAATTTTGATGATTTCTTCCCTCCCTGCAATTGTTGCAGTTGTCTGCCAGAACGTTTTGCAATTAGAGGATGTTACGGTGATTTTCTTTGTATTTCAGGAAATGAACAAAAGAACGGTTGATCAGTTTCTACTCATCTGGGTCAAGACTTCCATTGGAGCATAGTTATGGAGTGCTTGTTGCCTGGGGCGTGGCCAGCCGTTGAAGATGGCGGACGCGAGCTAGAACAGATCCGCGCACCGGCCGGCTTATCCGGCCATTAAAGGGGGCCCGAGGACCGGTGGCACTTGGCTGGTGCGGGCGTGATGCTGCCGCAGCGCCCCGGGACACGGCGCTCCTGAGCGCCGACCTTTGGAGGCGGTGGGGAGCAGAAAGGAGCTGAGCCCATGTGGGCCCGCGGCCGGCCGGGTGCTGGAGTCCGGCGGCTGCGGCCTGGTGGTGACGCGCGCATTGGGCACCGCGAGGTCGGGCCATCGAGGCCTGAGTGCAGGGGCCACCAGGGGGTCCGGCGCCCCCCCATGGAGCCCAAAAAAAAAAGGAACCTGTGTGCCTGGGGCGTGAGTGTTGCTGTGCCTCAGCCTCCCGGGTGAAGAGTCTCGACATCGGGGGGCTCCGGGCCTCCTGGCCACGTGGCTCGCATTGAGCACTCTGCTCCCGACGAGGCCGCTTCTTTGGACTACCTTTTGGGCTGGAGCTGGTGGCTGGAGTATCGTGAGCAGTGGACAGAAGCTTGCTGCAGGTACCTTACAGGCCGGGCTGCACGTGCTGCTGCGCGGCGCCATACTGGGGGCGCAGGCAAGCGGGCACAGCCTTTTGATGGTGTGGTGAGGCGCCTGCCCTGTGAGAGCTAGAGGCGAGGAGGCGACGGACTTTGACTCTGGGTGTGGAGCTGGCGGTGGCGAGGAGATCCTTCCAGCCTCGTGGAGTTGGGCAAATGGCGCCATCGTGGTGGCCTACCAGGAGAGTGTAGGAGCTGGCTCGGAAGTCCTAAACTGACGCGCGGCTGTTGCACTTATACTATTGCTCCCCTGGCCCAGTCTTATGAATTTGGTTGTCTGCGCTGGGAAGCGCCGCCTGCGCCGTTCGTGGGGAGTTGCCAGAGGTGTGCGCTGGTGCTGACTCGGAGTGTGGATGGACTTTAGCCATGGCGGGAGCGGGACGCCTTCGCTCTGGCACTGGCGCCGGGAGAACACAGGATGCTGTGGCGCAAGACGGTCAGAAGCTGGACGCTGTGTTGGCCGCGGTAGAATGCATTGGCGATTCGCTGGAACGTGCCCGCCTTTCATTGGAAGCCAAGATCGACAAGGTAGCCAGTGACCTTGTTCTGCTGCACGCTGACGATCGCAACCTGGCGGACAAGACAAGTATGTTGGAGGTGAGAGTGGATGAGCTAGCGCCGGCGACGTCTCGCTTGGAGGCCAATGTGGGGGATGCCCTGGTGTGTGTGGCGGAGCTGGAGCTGGAGCTGGAGCTGGAGCGCCGCGTGGAGGACTCTGAGGGCCGCACCCGGCAGAATAACATATGTGTGGCCTGCTTGCCGGAGGGTGCAGAGGGCCGAAATGCGGTGACTTACTCGGAGAACTGGCTGAGGGGGCTTGTGCTGGAGGGTGCCTTGACCCCCTTTTTCTCGGTGGAACGGGCTCATCGAATCCCCACACGGCCCCAGCCTCAGGGAAGCGGCTCTCGCCCCTTCATAATACGTTTGCTTCACTATGTGGATCGTGACATCATCCTCAGATCATTGAGGTCCGTTCCGCTGCACCGAGTGGATGACGCACAAGTAATGTTCCCGGACTATACTCTGGCGGTGCAGTGAGACAGGGCCTCCTATATGCCTTTGAAGCGCAGGCTCAGAGAGTTGCGCCTGGAGTACTCTCTATTGTTCCCAGCCAAACTCCGTATCATAGCTGACAATAACACTCACTTCTTCACCACGCCAGAAGCTGCATGGGACTGGCTGGAGTCCACGGGCCGCCTCTCGAGCCGTGAGGTGGAGAGGCGCCCGCCTGCGTCGCAGAACAAGCGCGGCCAGGGGCGGCGCAGCCGAAGGAGGGGTGCTGGTACTGCTGAGGCCGTGGCGCATTCCCCTGATCTGGAGCAGTTAATACAGGAGAGGCGATCGGCACTGCAGTCGGCAGCGGCGATCGGCACTTCCCCGAGGGTGTCCGAGTCAGATACTGAAATCTCACAGCCCCCCAGTGACCGCCCTGCCACGCCGGACCGGCTTTCGGAGTTGGGTTACCCGGATTTCCCAGCGGTGACTCCTGCAGACGACCTCTTCTAGGCCCTGCTTTGACACATCTGGGCGGCCGGGGGGTACTGTGGCCCTCTGCTTGATGTACATGGTGGGCCTGGTTCATGGAGATGACCTATAACTGTGTACGAGCAGCCTGCTGGCCTGAACGCCAGGAAACCTGTTGTTATACTGATAAACTGTATGGCCTCCGCTGGTGCTGTGGTTGTCTCAGATTGCGGCCCAAAAGCCCCGCCCACTGTTGGTCCTCCTTTTTTCCCTTACTGTTATCCAATATAGCCGGGCGGGTTGGGTTAGAGCTTGCCTGACTCCCTGTGTGATTTGGCTTACCCCACTCTCCTACTGCTGGAGGATTAATATGTGCGATTGTGTTGTCGAAAGTTCGGAACCGGTTGTTGATCTGCTCTGATGGTATTGGTTTTGCTTTGTTTATGTTGGAGGCACTGCGTGAGCGATCGGTCTGAGCAGGAGGTCATTGACATGATGTATGCTGCGCTGTGCTTAGGGGCGGGACGTGTGGAATGCGCACATGCTGAGCTAAAACCGCCATGACTTCGTGCACTGTACTCACCTGGAATGTGCGCGGTATACATACGCCTAGGCGCCGGTATTTCATATATTCGTATATTAAACGGCACTCGATCCACCTCGCCTTCTTGCAGGAGACCCACTTAGCGTTGCCAGAGCTCTCTCGTTTGCAGCGGCGCTGGAGAGGGCAATAATATGCAACGGACCACTCCTCCTATGCAAGGGGGGCCCTGATCTGGATTAAACCGGGTGTCCCCTTTGTTACAGAAGATCAGATCGTAGACCCGCAGGGGAGATTTGCCCTGGTGCACGGGCGGTTAGCGGGCAGGGCCTTAGTGCTGGGTTCTATCTACACCTCAAATGTGGATCAGGCTTCTTTCCTGCACACTCTGTCCCATCATTTATCGGGTTGGAGTGATTACCCCTGGTTGCTGGGTGGAGACTTCAACAGTGTGTTGGATATAGATTTAGATCGTTCCTTCCCTCCGCTGACCACTTCGCCAACTGTGGCGGCTGCGCGCGGGTTGGTCCATTGGGCCCATCACTGGCACTTGATTGATATATGGCGGCAGCGTAATCCTGATGAGAGAGTTTTTTCCTATTACTCTGCCCGCACTCCCTGCATGTACGTCTTGATCGAATATTCTGCACGCCGAATCTGGCCTCCGTGATTGTGGATGTGGATTATCTGGGGCGTACGCACTCGTATCACAACCCGCAGATGGCGGGTCTATGTTGGGATGTCTCGCCTTCAGCAGTCCCTACCTGGAGGCTCAGCCCTGAGCTTCTGGAGGACGCTGCCTTTAAGACATCACTGGAAACAGCCATCCCGGAGTTCTTTGAGCATAATGAGGGCACTGCCTCTACAGGCCTGCTGGAGTGGGATGCCTTTAAGGTTTTCATCCGTGGCCATTGCATGGGGACCCAGTGGAACTTGAGACGTCCGGTTGAGCAGGACCTTGCTCATATAGAGCGGGAAACGTTGTGCCCGGCCCGGACCGGGAGGTTGCTCGGGATCCCACAACAATGGAGTTGTTGTCTCGGGCCCGTGCTGAGCGTCTAACTCTGCTTGAACGGTTATGTCGCTTGAACTACGCCGCTCACTCGGCGAGAACGCACGCCTCCGCAGATAAGTCGGGTAGACTTCTGGCCTGGCTGATCAGAGGTGATCGTGATCATGGCCCGGTCATGGAGGTTCGCTCGGAGACTGGCCGATCGTTGTACACACCTGGGGAAATACATTCGGCGTTTACGACATTGTATACCTCTGTTGTGGTGGCCCCCGGGCGTTCGTGTGATGACTTCCTTTCTGGGGTGGAGCTTCCATGTCTGAGGGCGGACCAGAGGAATGCGCTGGAGGAACCTCTTGATCTTACTGAGGTGCAGACTGGTATTCGGGAGCTGGCGTCGGGTAGGACGCCGGGCCCGGATGGACTGCCGACAGACTTTTATAAGGCATTTACTCCGCTTCTTGCACCTATGCTTCCCCGTGTTTTTGAGGAGGCGGTGCGGAGGGGATACTTGTCGGCATCTCAAAGGGAGGTGATGCTAGTGTCTCTTCCCAAGCCTGACAGGGATCTGGTTGAGTTGGGCTCATACTGCCCTTTGGCCATGCTCAATACGTACTACAAAATATTAGCCAAAATTTTAGCGATGCGTCTGGCACCCATCACGCCGGATCTGGTGCACCCAGACTAAAATGGGTTTGTTCCGGCGAGGGACAAGTCTTACAACATCAGGCGGCTGTTCTGAGTTATTTGCTACGCGAGGCGAGTTTCTGCTGTATAACTCACTGCTGAGGTCGCTTGTATCTAAATGGGGTGACTTGTCTACTGCTCCTCATACACATTTATTGCTACAGTATATACAGGTGATGGGACAGGGACGGCACCTAATTCGTTGGTTCACTGAGGCGTTGCGTCTACACACAGCCCTTGAATGTGATTCACTGCACGCGGCCTGGGATGGGGATGCGACTACTCCGTTCACTGATGCGCAGTGGAGGTCAGCTCTTTCCGGCCATGTTAACATGCTGCGTAACTCCAGATTCCGCTTGATTCAATTCTACATCATACACAGGGCATACCTCACTCCAGCTCGCATAAACAGATACTTTGCTCGCAGTGACGCGGCGTGCCCCCGTTGCTCCTGCACTGACTCGGACATGATCCACATGCTCTGGTCCTGTCCATCATTGAGTTTCTTCTGGGGGGCGATGGTGGGTTGCTTATCGGAGTGCGTGTCGCGACCAGTACCGTTTACTTGGGAGTCCTGTATACTGGGCCTTTTTCCTAGGGACACGCGGAATAGAGCTGCAGCACGATTTCTGGACCTAGGCCTGATAACGGCCAAGAGATTGATAACCCGCCGGTGGAAGTCGTCTGACCCGCCGGTTGAGAGGGCCTGGAAGTCCTCGTTCGAGGTGTGGGCTGGCACGGAGGGAGTTGCGTTGGCGAAGGAAGATGCGCTGGGGCTGCGTAAGTACCCACTATCAGTCAGTTGGTAGGCGATGCTGGCATGCTTGCGGGGCTTGGGGCAGACCTCGGAGGTGGAGATGGCGGTCTGATGGCCACTGAGTGTATGTATCTCCTCCTGGTGTGGGAGTGCGATGGGCTGGGTGCTGAACTTCGAGCAGCGGACCTGACCTTGGCCTTTGAGTTGAGAGTGTGACCTATGTGGGAGGCGGGGGAGTGTGGTGTGTGCACGTCTGCCCTTTGCTGATGCGCACGGGCAAAACATGGGGTCTCTGTGCCCCAGAGACTATGCTCCGGCCTGGGCCTGCTGCTTGTAGAGACAGTCCTCCAAAGTTCGTTCATGTTCACGTTCTTATTGTTAAGTTGTGCCTTATCTGAAGATCTGCGCCTGAATGCACACTGCTGTACGTGCACATTGACCTGCCTGAAAGGGTTACGGTACCACTGTGGTGCCTGTAACATGCTCAATTATTTGTGTGATGCATGATCCCAGTGAATGGTTTCCTCTGATAGCGCTCATGCATTAATTAATCCTGTTATACACGGGCTTTATGGTGAGTGGTGGAACCTCTTCGCAGCCAATTGTTCCGCTGTCTGTGTTGGACAGTTGCGCTCATCTAGTCTACTAATAATTGCCCATAATAAATGTCCTGCACTTGTTGTACAAATGAATGTTATAAAATGCTGAAAACTTTAATAAACAGATTTTCCAAAAAATGGAGAGCTTGTTGCCTAATTCACAGTTGGGACTCTGGTCTGCAATTTGGCCATCGGCCTTGATGATTGTGCAACATCCCGGTTGGATCGTTTGCAAGTTATGAAATCCACATTTGGATCAATGTGGACTTGGTGACTATTACCCTGTTTCTCATGAAGTATGCAGTACTTATGGCATTACCCTACAAAGAAAAGAAAGAGGACAAAAAATGGTTGCATCTATTCATATGTGGGGTGATTGCATACTATTGGAGCATGTGATATGAGATGTTCTGGACGACATGGGCAATGTCTTTTTATTTTATTTTTTTACTTAATAATGTGATTGGCTGCTGAAATTTTGAAGTAAAGAAAGACAAGCATAATTCTTGCCTCCGTGTCCTTAATATAATTGAAAATCCTTGACACGAAAGTTAGAAAACATTTTACTGTTCCAGTAGATGGGTGAATTCATAAAACTGTAAGTGCAGTCAGTCTTTTCTCGTGGTGATAACAAGTTCCTTAGAGGTGCATAGATTTTCTATATTTCTACATCAGATAATCTATATGGACCTCAGAGGATGGCTGTGTACTCATCCTAACTAAGTTGGCGCCAGGGAGTCTCTTAGTTTAGTCCCACCAAATAAGGTTTTAAGCAATATACCCACTGTTGCTCCCTGTGCGAAAGGGCTCACTTTTGGTCTTCTGTATCCCCTTTCAGCCAGGGCATATCTATCACTACCCAGTGAATGTCATTCTCCATGTGATGTGTTTCCAAATAGTGATTTGTCAATTGCACTAATACTTGCTTTAGTATTCCTCAGTCATGCCTGTATTGCTCAGCCAGCATGAGCGCGTGATACAGTAAATTACACCATCAGTGTTAAAATTGGCGTGCGACTCGAGTTGCCAAGGAGTGGTTAAACCCAGAATCACCTCCTTTGTGGGTGTAGTGAATTTGCACACACTGTACCCCATGCAGGATACTACAGCTCTCCAGGCAGTGATCATCGGTTGCTTGCTTGCCGCTCATTTCATCTTCAGTGACTGCATCCCAAAAGGCCACTTACTCTAAATGAGGAGACCATTATGAACTCCTGTTGTCCATAAGTAATCATTGTTTTACTGTTTCAAGATCACCAACACATTGATTCTAAATGTGGCAGCCAAGCTTGAACTTTAAAAAAACAATAGACTATTAACAATACCTTTGCAAGACAGACACCCATGGTCGTGTTTAGGTGGCAGCACGTTTTCTTTTGTCTGCTTGTATTCTTTTAATGCATCTTACAAATGTTGTTGGGGTTGTGTGTTTCAGTGTGGTGGTGTCAAAGGGTGGATCTAAAAATTAGTCTGTGGATCGTGAACGCATGTACGAGTGCACGAGTGATGTCTTATTGGGTGCCTAAACCCATCAGTGACACAAACGTCCCTTCGATTCATAAGCCAGATCTCTTGGCATTGTCAATCCTTGTTCAAAATGGGGACTCGCTAAGATGAGCATACACGTACGTATATGACACAGGCGCTCAGAGCTCTGTTTTAAAGCCAACAAGGCACTTTTCAGTCTCGCCTCAAGGTGGCAGGTTACGTACATGTTGATGTTTTGATGTTCCTAAAGTGCACATGGGCTCCAAGAAAAGGTCACCAAAATGTAGTTTGCCTGTTTTTTTGCTTTTTTAGGGTTGAGCCTGCGTTGCTTGCGCTCGCGCATGCGTATCGCAGCGAGACTCTTTTGTATTTAGAAAAGGGCTCAGAGCCCTGTCAACTTCACATCAGTGTTTTTTATTGGTTCGTGGGCTTCCCTAATAAAATCTGCTTGCTTTCCTTAGTCGAAGGCATGCATATGGCATGCCTTTTCCGGCGGCTAGCCCTCCTCGAGCGCAGCGACCAAGTACAGAAAACATGCGAGGCTCGCTGTTTTCCATCGGGCTCGTGGACTTTTTTTCCTCTAATTTACGAGCCCGATCTCGCTTGGCAGAAGTCGAGCGCTTTACATACTTGATTTCACTTTTTCGGGTTATGTACATAAATGCACTTTTGCGCGATAGGTGAAAAGTCGGGTTAAGAGTTTACAACGTGATCAGCTCTAACATGAGCGAGACCCGTTGCATTGTAAATGCTTGTTTTTTAGCTGCAGTGAAAACGAAGCTGAACCTGCCCACGTTTTGCTCAGCTTTGCTGGAATATATCACAATGTTTTAATCTGTAGAAA
This sequence comes from Pleurodeles waltl, assembly GCF_031143425.1. Classification (NCBI taxonomy): domain Eukaryota; kingdom Metazoa; phylum Chordata; class Amphibia; order Caudata; family Salamandridae; genus Pleurodeles; species Pleurodeles waltl. Next base: position 601,874,011 of record NC_090442.1, on the reverse strand, counting down.
CGCTGTGAAAAGGCTGTTGGGCAGCTTTGTGACTTATGATAAGACTGCAATTCAGTCACATTCTACAATAAACACGCCACGAAAATATTAGGCAGCAGCAGAACTGAATTGTCACCTGGTAGTAGACATTTCATTTTATAAATATAGTTTTTTATGTAATTTTCTGGCAGTAGACATTTTTTTCTAAACATTTCAATATGATTTTTATAAAAGCAGGAATATGGTGTTTAACATAAGTTGTCTTTTGTACGTCCTTTCTGCCTTTCTGTTTGTGGGCGCAAGCAAAATTACAAGTGGCTAGCCATTCAGGCCTTGCCAAAACATAATAAACAATTTTCTGTTTTTGTTCTGTCTCAGGCTGCGCGATGTTTGACCAGGGTTATCTACAGCATGTTAGACACTGACGAAAAAAGAAAATGAACATTTAGAAAATAAATGCTTTGAGAACCACGTGAGAACTGTCTTTGTTCTTAATGAGGATGGAATCAATTACACTGTACTGCATTGTCAGCTGCATGGAGAAGCTCGCTCAGTTCTAAACAAAGAAACCGCTAATATCAGTCATTTTAGTTAAATTAATGAAGCTTTCTCTGTCAATTAATTTTGCACAGAATAAGAACATCGTGTATTGGCCTCTTTAGTGCAATTAATGCATCAGATAGTAAAATACACATTGTGTGTGCTGCCTTAAATCATGTGACACCCAGTATGTCAAACAAGCTTCCAAATGTTGTAGTCTTGTCAGAAGTCACAAGTGGGGAAAAGGATCTGTTCCGTGAAAGGTCTACAAAACATTTGAAATCCTCCCACACTTGGGGCCCGATTCACAAAGGTAAACGTAGACGTTTGATCCAAACGTAGACAAAACTTCTATGTTTATGACTTTCGGAATTGACAAAGGGCATTTAGGAAGAGTATCTTTAGGTCTGCCCCGAGTGCGCACCTGAAGATATCACTCGTTAATGCCCTTTTCCGATTCCAAAAGTCATAAACTTCGAAATTTGGTCTAAGTTTAGACCAAATGTCTAAGTTTACCTTTGTGAATTGCAGGTGCAGCGTGTGGTGGCGCGGCGTGCGGGGTAGAAATTAATAACAAAACAAATCCAAAAACGTACTTGGCTCCGCCGCACTCCTCTTTTCTTCGCAGCAGGCACAGGCTCCCAGCCTGCCCTGCAGCCAATCTGGCAGCATGACAGCAGAGTTCTGATTGGTTGGAGCGCCCAGCCAGGGCGCTCCAAGGCAGACTGGAAGAGTCAGCCTGGGACAAAGCTTAGTGCGCATGTATGTTTGGCCAGCCTGAGACATACATGCGCACTGAGGGGGGAGTGCTGAGCACTTCCCCTCTGGGCTCGTCAGCCCCGTGGCCCTGCCCCGTCTACAATACAACAATAATAAACATAGTTTGGCAGCTGCTGCTGCTGGTGGGGGGTGACGCTCCTCTGCCCTAGAGGAGGAGCTGCCCCCGGTGAATTGGGCCCTCGATGTCTGAACTCACAATGAAGGGGGTATGAGGATCTGAAGAGCTGAGTCTCATATGTCTGGGCATAAGGGGATTTCTTGCACTTAAGGAGGAATGATGGGGTGTTTTAAGAAGTGCTGAACTGAGTGAGGTGTGGTCAGGTATATAAGGATGCATTGAAATTGATGAGGATGGAGATGCCCTGCTTAGCATTGTGTGCTACAGTAGGGTGAGTGAGCATGTGTTGAGCTATGTTAGGTGGGGTTAGGTGTATGAGAGTGCCCTGGGATGGGTGATGTATCGTACTGTGTACTATCGGTTTGGTCGAGTGTTATGGAGCGGAGTTCGCTTGAGTGACATAAGGTAAGGCCAAGTTTGAATGGGGTGTGGTGAATGTCAAAAGGCAGCCTAGCAGTTGATAGTGCAGAAGATGCAACTGCACCGGGGAGTAAGGGTCGGTGGCGCCCTTTGCACCACAAATATGGCTGTATTTTAACATCATCGGGTGCCGGGGGAGCATTTCCTCGCTTCCATTAGGGCCCACTGTACCCTTGTTATGCCACTGAAACATGTGCTTTGTTTAGCAGTACAAAAAACGCACTTAGCCCAGTGTAGTGCGTCTTACAGTTCGTCTATGTGCAATGCCGGTGAAATGTCGCTTGAAAGGTGGTGATAACTCATGAGCAGCCCGAGCCCTGGCAGATTTATGACAGTTGTTCCCTTTATGAGAGCGAAGGTGCTCCGATGTTGGGAAAGGTCTCCGACTGAAAGCCATACATCAATTTTCAAGTCACTTTCCAATTACCTGGGTCACACTTTCAATGTCAGAGTGCACTTTTTATGAGACACCTTCGATTGATTGGACACCAAACTACTGATTTTCATTTCCCCTTTGATTCGATTGATAATCATTATTTTGGTGCTATAGGTCTCGTAATTTGAGGCTCCCCATAACGTGCTTTTTTTCGGTACCTATCATGCTGGGCAAAGAATTCTGCAGTTTGTGTTGTTCACAAATTCTGTTAGGGAAGAATATGGATCCTTTCCCCCCTGCCCCCTCTGATGACAAAAAAATGCTTTCATATGTTTACAACCTGAGTTCTTTGAGGCAATGACAGATAATTACTTCAAATAACGTCCTCATGCATTAAAACTTGATTTTGCTGTTCTGCCCTTGATAGTGCCTTTAGCACCAGGTTCTGTAAGCTTGATTCAGGTCTATGTACCTGCCACTTCTATTATCTCTTATGCTTTTTATATCCAATTCCTCCTTCAATTCTGTGTTGTTTTTCTACCCTGCTTGAGCTGAACGCAGATCATGTGGAACCCAGTGACGACCTCACGCAAACTCTCACAACTCAGGTAAAAATGTTGGCATTTATTGTGATTTTTATAGATGGAGAGGTATCCCTGCACGCAACATTTGTTGCCTGGCTTTTGTGTCCTGATATGTCATAGTGTCACCCTTTTGGGTTTGAGCCCAAGCACAGTGCTTAAATTTAGCCGGTGGTTACCAGTGGGGGACACCAACACTTATTTTGGGGAGCTGGCACTTATTTTTGTGTGTCAGGAATTCACTGCAGAGCAAAAGACACATATGTGAAAGACGGAGAAAGAGAAGACAGAAAAGCGTCACAAAGGGAGAAAGCAGAAAGCTTCAAAAGTGGGCTGAAGGGGCAGGGGGTGGCTGTAAATGGATTAAAGGGGCCCGAAATGGCTTTAGCATTACGCTAACTCATTATTCTGTGCTTGCACATTTAATTGCAGCAGCCATGTGTTTCAGATGAGAGGTGTGAGCACCGGCACATTTTTATTTCCAAATTAAGCACTGCCCAAACATATACCTTCCTTCCATTTTCTGACCTATTGTTGTCTACGTTTGCAGGTCTAAAAATCATTCACCAATGCGAATAACACATAATAAGTCATGTAAAAAAGGCTGAGATAATAACTCATGAAAGAAATATCCAACCACTCGATTCACTGAATTTGAATTCTGTCTCAATAGCCCTTTCCATTCCATGCTTTGATGGTCATATATTCCACTCCCCTCACAAAACATAATCCTTCTCCTGCAACTGCCTCTCATGTTTTTTATACTAGGTAGATATAGTTAGAATCTATAGTTTCTATAGAAAAAGCATTTTTTGTTTTGCTAATAACTTTGGCGCCGTTTTATGAATCTTTACAAAAATTACGCTCATCTCATCATCTGTCTGGGAAGTTTCGGGGTGATCTGTCAAGCAGGGGCTGAGAAAAATGGGGTGGCCCCAAAAAAGCTTTTTCCCCATAAATATTTCCATAGGAAGTTTGAACAGGAATATCGCCCAAGCCACTGGATGGAATTATACCAAATTTGGCAGAAAGCTAGCTCTTGGTCCAGTAATCACCCTTTTCATTATTTGACGTAAATCTGTTCAGTAGTTTTTGAGAAACTAAAATCCAAATTTGTATATATAGGGACGGAATCGCTTGATGAACCCTCCCGATGTCGTGCTGAGATCTGATTGGCTGCCAACACTTCAACAAGGAAGTGTGGCAGCCATGTTGGGACTCGTCTTCAGCCTAGTCCCAGAAAAAAAGATTAAAAATAAGAAAAGGGTCAAGGGTAGAGACACCCTGACCCCTTCGCTCTGGTGCGGGGGTCACAGAGGGACCGCCCTCCCCCCCCCCCCTCCCCCGAGTGAAAAAGCATTTTTAAAAAAAAAAATCGGCGGGACTCTGGGTGGATCCACTGAAATCTTTTTTAAAAATACAAGCAAAGACCCCCGCTCTTGTTTCAGTAAAGTCCCCGAGTGGGCCAGGTCCCAGGGCCATTTAAATTTTGAATGGCAGCCCTAGGGACCGCAACATCCCCGACTTTATACAACATGAAATGCGGGGGATCACTTGGTGCCCCCGCAGTCCCGGGGACGGGCACCTGAACACCCCAGTCCCCCTCCACCCGCAGCCCCGGGGACCACCACCTCTCTCGGGCGAAAATGTAGATGTGTGCAGGATGCTGTGCAGCCCCTCTCCCGCGTCCACATGGACCACCACCTCCTCAGGGTGAAAATAGTAATTGTCGGGGCTGTCTGGGGCGAAAATGTAGATGTGTGCGAGGGGGCTGTGTGCACCCCCCCTCAAAGCCCCTGTGACCACCACCTCACCAGGGCCAATTTAATATGGAATGTGGGGGGGCTAGTGGCCCTCCCACAGCCTCAGGACCACTATCTCCCTGGGGCAAATATCTAGGCCCTCATTATGACTTTTTCTCAGACTGCTGAAGTCACATGACCGCCAGTGTTGGCGGTCTTCAGACCGCCATATTATGGTTGCTGGCTGCTCTCCGCCACTGTTTGGTTTGGAAGCCCCCAGCAGCCATAGTGGCGGTCGGCAGTCTAGTGGTGGTTGCTCCGTCGCCACCGCCACGTCATATTACTACATTGTAGATGGCGTGGCGGTGTTGTGTTGGCGGGGCGCTGGCGCAGGAGCATGCTCCAAGGACCCCGTTCCCTCCCGGATGACCACAGGTAAGGTGATCGACCGACAGTGGAGGGGGGGTGTTGAGTGTTGTGTGCATGAATGGGTGTGTGTGTGAATGGAGGGGGTGGGGGTGTTGTGTGTGTTTGTGCGCGTGTGTATGCAAGTGTCTGTGTGCCTGTGTGACTGCGTGTATGAAGGCGGTGGGGGGGTAGTCGTGGCCATGTATGCATGTGAGTGTGAATGAGTGAGCATGGATGTGTGTGTGTATGTATGTGTGGTGTGTGCGTGCGTGGATAGGGGGAAGGAGGGTACAGTAGGAAGATGGCGGGGCGCCGCTGCTTGGTGGGGGCGGGGAGCTTCTGATGGGGTTGGGAGGGTGAAGGGGACCAGCATGGATGGGGAGTTGAGGAGTCCTGTAGTGGCGACAGGAATTTGTATTCCTGTCGCCAATATCCTTACCGCCAGGGATTTCGTGGCAATGCGGCCAGTTCACTACTCGTGTCATAATTTGGTGGTCCTGCACCGCCATGCTGTCCGCAGTCTGGCTGCCACCGCTGGCGTGGTGGGCCAGGACCTACAGGGTCATAATGACCCCCTTAGTCCTGGGGGGAGGGGCATGCAGCCCCCTGCAGCCCCAGGGAGCACCACCTCCCCAGGGCTAAAATACAATAATAAGGGTGGGCCTTTTTGGATCCCCACCCCTGGAAACCACCACCTCCTGGGGCAACACTCATTAGAGGGGGGGCCCCGCAACACCAATGATGGCCTTGGGGACTGCCACACCCCAGGGCCAGCTCCTGCTATGTCCCAGGGTGCCCACCCCGGGGACATACCTGTTTGCCTTTGCTTAGTGGGAGCTAACAGCAAAGTACGCTTTCTGACAGCAGGAGCTGTCAAACAGCTCCCGCTGGCCGAAAGCAGCGTTTTCATCTGTTTCCCTACACACAAATATGCATGCATGAAAACATTGCTCCCACAAGCAGGGAGCTGCTATCTAAAGCAGCTCCTCTGTGGTGGGAGCAATGCCAGCTCCTGCAGGACGTGGGGAGTTGGCTAGGACCGTGGAGGCCTTGAGGTTCCCCACGTGGTCCTGTCACTCTTTCTCTCTCTTCCATCCCATAAAGGGAAATGGAAGAGAGAGAGAGGTTGTTATTGCAATGGTCTCTCTGTAGAATGACTTCAAAGAGTCAGACTAACAAGAAGTTTGGTACAACTGTTATAGTTGCGTTTGGATGCAGAGTGCAACAGAGTCACTTCTGGCCTAATAGTCAAGGTCTTGAGCTGTCAATCAGTAGGTTCAAATCCTATGCAGTGTGTTTGTTTATTTAATAGTGTTTTGACTGTTAAACCTTTCTAGTGTATGGAACATTCATGTTTCTTTCCAATCACATGCGTGGGTTGACTGTCATAGGTATGTCTGAAAGCATCACAGCAAGGAGTCACCTACTGCCTAAAGGTTAGGGTCACAGACCCTCCCACAGAAAGTTTAGGGTTCTACTCCAAGTGTGACTGTGGTCATTTTCCTTCTTTAATTTCTTTTACATTTCAAAAGTTTAAGGTTCATACTGACAGGTTATCTCACTCTTTTTAATTGACAAATACATTTTTATTTTCGGTATGTCCAGAAATATCTCGTTCTTAGTATATCATGCCAGGCCTTGCTGCCAACCCCTGCCGCGCAGGGCTTTTGGCCTTGTGTGGTGCAGGGTTGGATGGTAATGAGGCCCTTAATGTTTGTCTAAGGAGATCCAAATGTAGGACAGTAAGGATAATTTGTCCTCAGGTAATGTTTATTTGAGGTGTTATTTTGCACTTTCCTCATTGGTAGGAATACATGGGCCACATACTGACATAGCAAAATCGAGACTTGATATGGTACAGTGGGAGTTGTCTAACACTAGGACGAAGACAATTCTTGAGCTGGTTCCTTGTACACATGATATGAAGGTGTAGTCTTTATCCCTGGGTGGGATGGCCTTAATTGGTCGAGGAACTTGTAATCAGGTAGAATGTCTTAGTGTTGCCTTGTTATTGGTAATACCTGGGTTCCTAGATGTATTAAAGGTGAAGTTTAAAGTATTATTCCAATCCATCTTACCATGGTGCCTAGTCTTCTGAAATCAGGGAAAAGTAGGCTGAAATAAGGGAAAAGTCTGTAAAATTTTCACAGACAGATGGCTTTGGCACCTTTGTAAGAATGAATGGCCTCCACAATCAACCCATAGAGTCAATTTCGGCAAACATAATTCTGCCTTCAATGTTCTTCCAAGTTTTACAAATATTTACAGGTAAAGATTTCCAGAAAAGCAGGGTAACACTACATTTTGAAGAAAGATGTTGTATTTAAACAGTATCAGAGGCAGGGGAGAATCTTCTGAAACATATCATTCTGACCGCCCAGTTTCTCTTTAGCTAGTCAGAGTCCAAAGGTGAAAGGTGTGCCTTCTGTAGATGTGTGATGTCAGGTGTTTTGGTAGCTTACCTTTTGTGATGAAGCGAGAGACACCATTCACTATAAAAAGGGTATATAGAGAGTTGAGGTTTCCCTGTCTCATCCTCCAAAGGGGTTAAGTAGAAAAACGGTAGAAGTGGTGACCAACTAGCGATAGAGGTCACATCCAGTTGGGATAATAGTCCTAAAGGAGCAGGCAATACTTAGCGTTGGTGAAACAACTAGACAAGTGGTTGGGGGTTGAAAGGGTGTGTTACCTTTACAAGGTGGGGAATACCACGTGGTACATTTACCACGTAGTCTTTACCATGCAATGTAATTTACCATGCTAGACTCTACCACACATGACTTTTTAATAAGCTTGTAAGGATGGGATGTAAGGGCTACAGAAACACAGAATGTGAAGAAATAGAATATTGAAAAATAGTTATTTTTTTTAAGATTAAAAGCTTAATTTTGTATATCACTAACTAATATTCTGGTATTATTTTTCAAAAATATTTCTGAAAAATAATGTAAAATAAATAGATGTATTATTTTAGGGACAGAAAGTAAAGGGTATCGGGGCTAAGGGTTGGGAATAATTTATTATCACTATATTTTTAACTCATAATTACTTTAAATTAATACTCACTTAATACTCCAAATAGAAATTGAAATACATATTACATACTTTCACTTTTTAAAAATGATAATTAGACCATTAAAAACTTGAATTATCTGCAGACATAATAAACGTTAATGAATGTATTCAATAATAGAAACACAATAAATAAATATAATTCATTTTCATGAAAAAATATATTTTTCTTTTAATTAAAGTATATTTTTAACATTCTTTATTATTTCTAAAACACTGAAAAATTAATACTATTTTATGAGATATTGATTAGTGTTTAACCATTTTTTTTTTGGTCACCTTGTGTTTATAGAAGTTTTTTAAAGGCACAGTTTTAATTGTTACATCATCAAACAGATAGATCCAATAGCAATATGGAAAGCCATTAGTCCAAACAGTTTCGTAAAATTAGAATCAGACACATATCTACAAATTATATCCTTAACTCGATGTCAGCCATAGATAGTATATCATTTAGTTTAGTATCATCTTAACGTACCTGCAATTTTTTGTACTTTTCTCATTCCTCAAAAGCGCCTGAGGTAAACTAAAGAACAAATATAAAAAAAACATATATAAGTTTCAAAACATAAAGTATGGTCGTCGAGTGGAGCAGCAGCGGGCTGCATCGAGGAGTGGCCCCTCTGGGGGAACAGCAGGAGAGTGTCATAGTTACATCATAGTGCTAGGAGGCAGAATGCATTTTATGTTTGGGAAAGATGTAGCGCTCGTATGCAAGTGGGGCATGAAAAGCCTTGTGAAGGGAAGTGGACAAGTGGACCCCAGTTAAAATCAAAGCCTTTCCTAGTCTCCTTCATAATATCTGTCATGCACTCCATTGTAAGAGCTTGCCAGAGGCGGGTATGCCATTGGGATATAGAAAGGGCCTCTGGTTTCGTCCAAGCTGCTGCCAGTGCCCTTTTGGCTACCCCCAAACATAACCACATAATAGAGTGGTCACCGAATGTTTGGTGTTTAAAGGCTGGAGAGCAGAGGCCCAGAAAAACTAGTTCTGGAGTATATGGCATTGGGTATCCCAAGATTTCTTTGATTTGGGCTAGGATTTCCATCCAATACGGCCGGATTCTCAGGCAATCCCACCATATGTGTTGGAAATCTCCTAAAAGGCTGCATCCCCTCCAGCAACGATCTGAAGTATTCAAAAATATTTTTCACAGTTTTGCAGGTTATAAGTACCAATCATAAAGCTCTTTGTAGTGTGCCTTCTGTAGGCCTATTGATCGATTACACTTTGTTATATCTGTCCACAATATTTGCCATTGCCTTTAACCATTTTTAACCATTTTTAAATATTTAACTTACAATAAAAATGCACCTTTCCAATATTTTTCCATTGTTTGCAATTGTTTGCAATGGAAGCGCTTTTTTATGTTTTTTACCACAGCCATTTTCTTTTACTTTTCTCAGGTTTTCCATCTATTTTGTTAGTTGGTGGAGTGCTACAGACAAGACTGGACATTTGCCACTGCGTCAGAGAGATGTAAAGGTATTTTTGTATTACTTACATTAAAAGTTAAGGTTCCCTTTTTTTAAAGAGAGTCTAAGGGAGGTGTTGTAAGTATAGTAGTTAAATGTAATGTTGATTTTATTGTTCATTTCAACTTATTTTTCCTATACAGGTTGCTGAACATATGCCGTCATAGAATTTTCAAATGTAATGCTTTTTTGAAATCCTTTTAGTAGACATTGCTTTCAGATTCTTTAAAAAAACCTTTTAACTAGTTATTGTTTTTAAAGACTCAGGGCCTCATTATGAGTTTGACAGTTGTAATCGAGGTGGCGGCAATGCTGTTGGATGCAGGTTGCACTAGCACCCTCGCAATGTTCACTATCTGCAAATCAGACAGTGAACATTGCGAGGGTGCTGGCAAGGGGAACCCCTGCACTGCCCATGCCAAGTTCATGGGCAGTGGAGGGGCACCCCTTGGGCCCATTGCACCCGTTCTCTGCCAGTCTTTTCATGGGGGTGTTACTGCCATGAAATCGCTGGCAGAGAACGAGGTTGTAATCCCTAGGGCAGTGCTGCTTGAAGGCACTGCCCTGGCAGATTAGGACCACCGAAACTGCCAGACCACCGGGATCTGTGATCCCGGAGGTGCTGGTGGTCCGACCGCAGCACGACCGTTGTGGTCATAATGTGGCACTCGCACCTCTACATTGGCGGTGGTCTGACTGCCACTGCGGGTCTGGCGGTCAAGGGACCGCCAGACTCGTAATGACCATCAATGTGTTTAGGCCAAGGGCAAAACGGACTCAGCCAATGCCCTATCCTTTTCTAAGATACTGTGTTTGCAAATCACAATTGATAGCTGTTGTTGGAATATGTTATGGCATGATGTTTAGTGTAGCAACAAACACAAATAGGTTCTCCGATTTACCAAAAGTTAACCACAATTGTTTGTATTAAAAAAACGTTGTGTGGACATTTAAAGATAGTGGCTATTTATTTCCAAGTGCTCCAAATTTCATATAACCACGTTGGACATTGCAATTGATTTGCTCAGAAATGAGTAGATGAATGGAAATAAATCATAAAATGTATACACGTTCAGTTCATCATGTGCTCACTGTGTCTTGTGTGCATCAGCCTTCACCACATTTTGTGTCATGATTTGAATAAGAGAGATAGATCAAACGTTTTCTTCTCAACAATAGCCCCCTTAAAGATTAGTCTAACATTTGTTGAATATTTTGCGATCAAACAAGTGATTTCTATCCCTCTTCCTATGGGTCTCACTGTACATGAACCGATCACTTCTTCTGAAGGTAGGGCATTTATCATTGTCCCACAATTGTTCTTGTTCTTTTCAAAGGAGTTCCTCAGATGAGTTGAGTACTGAGTCTCTATACTTTTCAGTATTATGTTAATGAGTTACAGCCTCATGGTAGAGTGAAGTCTAATATGTCAATGTCTTCTTCAGGACTGATAGGATCCTGCTTGGCCTTTGGTTTCCAAATCTCATCAATTCAAAAAAATAGAGCAGTCAAACAATGCCGGGCCGGGCCAGGCCTCAGTAAATGGGAAATTTCCCACTTCAGACTGCATGTTCTGTGTTGCCACTCATGCCTTCATATCATCCATTTTTCAATATGTGTAAAGTAAATTTTGATGGGATAGTCATGGTTACAGTGACTCGAATCTTAGTTACCATCTACGATGTCATATTAAACAAAAGGTATGCTCACCTCCCTGAGGAGGTTTGTTTTTTTCAACCACAAATTTGTCAGTGAATAAAGACAGAAAATGTGAGTCAATAGTCCATGTGTCATAATTTCCACATAGTTTGGTGCTCAGGCCAATTGTACACTCATCCTATATATCCTTTGTTGTAAATTCAAAGGTGTTTTAAGGACATGTGGGATCACTCAGAAATTCAAGATATTTTGGACTAACTTTGAAGACGTTCAGCATGCATACCTTTTTAATTTAGTGTATCTGAATTTATCTGGTACCTTCTTAATTCTTTTGGGTAGGCACGCAGCTCTCTATATTTCCTGTGGACAGTGGAGAGGGACTGTGCATTCACAGGCATGAACAGTTGATGAGTTGCACACTCATAACCTCACTTGCTGTGCTTAGCATCTTCCAGTCCACCTTCGTAGACTACTGTTTGAGTCTAGAAAGAACTTCTGCAACCCAATCTCAGGCTTTTGCCATAAGACACAGTCACTGGAGGCCTGGCTGGGACCACCCAGAAATGAAAAAAATCCTAGCTATTGTGAAGTAAAGTGCACCCTCTCTTCTTCCCGAAGAATGCAAGTCCCTGGATCTTTGGACTTGCTGTCCAAATCATTAGATGTCAAAGCATCTGTGTGCAAATACACAAAAGGTGATGGGATGAATACTTGCAAATAGTCTAACCATTGCTAATTGCCAGGAGTAAGGTTCTAACTCATAATTTTTATGCCTACCGTGCCACCTCAAACCATCTGTTTGCCCCAGGTCTTGGTCAGATATCACATCTTGTATGACATCCTTTCGAATGAGATTAAACCACTGGGCCCACTATCTCATCACCCTAGTCTGCACAACTAAAGCGCAATAGCTTACGCAACCTCTCAAAAGGACAGGACTATTTCCAGAATTTACCACAGCCTTGATGCCCAATGGGGGAACCACTTGTACCTCCCAGATGCATTGTGCAGTCAATTTCTAGGAGTCCAAAGGGGTTGTAGCCGGCCTTTGACATGGCTGACTCTACCTATTTTGATACAGAAAGCTCTTTCAGTAAAGACGATGGGACAGTGAGGTGGGTTCACCAAGTCCCTACCTGTCAAGTGATAAGACCAATGTTTATATGTCCTAACTCCTTCTCAAAAATATTAAAGGGATTAAATAGCATGGGAACAAATATTTGGGGCTAAAGAATTCAGGCCCTGATTTAAGGAAAGTGGTGCTTCACTTAGTGCAGCACCACTTTTCTTGCACCCCTTAGTACCCCCCTAATGCCACCAAGTGTGCGCCATATCTAAGATACTTTGCGCCATGGCGGTAGTTAGGGGAGCTAGCATCAACATTTTTGATGCTAGTTCGTAGCTTTGCAGGATTAGCGTATAAAATGTTGACGTTAATCTTGCAAAGCCCATTGAGGCCCATTGTAATCAATGGTGTGCCTCTGTTTAACGCCTGCTCTGAGCAGGCGTTAAAAGTGCCAAAAAAAATGACGCAAAGAAATGTTTTAGATTTCTTTGCACCAGTTTTTGGGCCCCCTAATGAGGTAACGCCCCCTTTGCATAAATTAAGCCTGGCACAGGCATAATGTAGCGCAGAGGGTTACAAAGTGGCACAATGCGTGCATTGCCCCACTTTATAGATTTGGCATGGCGATTTTGGCCTCGTTGGGCCACATTAGGGTAAAAGAAAAATGATGCTAATGTCGCACAAGGAGCCGATAGGTGCTCTTAAATCAGCCCCTCAGTATCTCAGAGCTTCTCACTCCCATGTGTGGTAATTTGAAGTGTACTCTGACCAATTATCTTCAAAATGGCAGGAGCACACACTGATGCTATGAGGGCAGAAAGGAAAAAGAAATGGGACTGCGTAGGTGGTGCTGCGCTCTGACTGAACAGAGAAGCTACCTCATCATCTCTGGCATTTTTATTCTCTTCATGTGCTTTCAGAAAGCTGTACCAGTGTTATTTCAACTGCGAGTGTGTTTATTTTGGGCTGTCATAGTGCATCTTACTCAGCTTAGAGAATGCATGCATGCAGGTATGTGCGCTGGTGAAAGTGAGTAAACGTACTTCCTGGTGCAGGTAATTGAGCAGCACAACTCCAATTACATTTATTTACAATACAGAGATGTAATACCAAGACTAACATCATGGGTGCCACGGCCAGACACTCCACTTAATAGGAGAGGTGTTCCAACGCCTCAATGAGTCTTAACCCGATCTAATAGGCTGAAACAAATTTGCTCTAATATGCATTTTATTTCTACCTAAGATCACAAAAAATATAGACGGTTAAGAAAACTATTGAGAACACTGTTTCAAAGAAGAATTCGTCAACTAAGCACAAGCACTGTGCCTTTTATTGAACCAGAGGACTGCACATAGCCAAACTCTGGATAGCTGATGTGCTGATGTGCTAACAACTGCTCCAAGGACTCTGTTATTAATTCCATTTATCCCTGTACATGCCCTGCATTGTTACAAATGTGGACGTTCTAGTTCACATTTTTCGCATGCCAATAACAGTTCTTAAGTAACTACTCCATTAGTTATAGTTTAAAAATCCAACATGAAAAACACTCAGTTGCACAAACAAACCAATTATTTTAATGTCTAGTATCTGATTAGTTAGCTCTTACGCTTTCAAGGTCAAAAGGTTTTCTAAACAATCTGTGTTTTTGTCTGGGGAAAGTTTTAAGCTTTTTGAGAGCCTACTTGATAAAACTGTAACAAACCTAATTGTCAACTTATCAGAGTAGTTGCAACCACAAAGGCTCACCCTAAAAAACTAAGGTTTGTTGTATTAACAGTCTGCCATTATGTTTCGCAATCCTCGATAGGTCTCCAGTCTCCTTGAAGTGCCACATAAGGATGTTCAGAAGAATACAGTGTCTCTATGAAACCTGTTGGCTATTTAAGGCCCACGCTATTCTGAGGGAGGAACTCAAGTGGGGAGTTGGTGGAGTTGGGGAGCATTCAGTAGACCCATGGTATTTCATATCCTGCTCTTCATTAAGTGAAGTCAGGCAGAATGCATATGAAAATGAAAGCTTTCTTGGAGTAATTTGGTTGTCACTGACTAGGTATTGCAAGCATGAGGATGACAAGGTGAATTCACTTCTTCACCCTAGATGTCGAGTTGAATTAGGTCAAGGATGGTAACGAAGACCCAGGCTAAAGTGAATAGGGGTGAGAAAATGGAGCTAGAGAGAACTCCTGCAGGTTGGTAGTTGCAAGGTCCGGACTGGAGTCCGTAGGCACAATATCTTGAATTGAATCTATCAAGGTTAGGTCTCCACCTAAAGGTGGAAGAACATAAATTGGTAAGCAGTCAGAACACAGAAGGAGCATAAGATATACAAATATGGCATACTGGGACCTATTTGGTGAAAGCAGATGGTATGCTCTAGCTAACTTCTGGTATATGAAAAAAACAAAATAGTTGCCAAGAACGAAGACCACTACAGCACGGGGATTGAGAGAGATGGGAAATACAAACTAAACAAAGGGCAAGTAGGTAGTTAAGAACTAATAGGAGGGGGTTCAGGAGAACCAAACGTGGGAAGAAACAAGAAAGGTGAAGGAACAAGTCCAGCCATGCAAACTAATGTGAGTAGCGAGGAGTCACAACAGCTAATGTTGCCAGGTGCCCAGTGTGTGTCAGGCCTAAATACTCAGTCTACCACTATTGACTTTGGCGGTTGTCTGAGGGTGCTGGTCCTCTAGTGGCTGGTCCTGCAGCTCTGGATCTGGGAAATGTACTTTTACGTACCAAGTTGTGCAATTTCCATGTGCTATCTCTTCCATGTTACCCCTCTCTTGTGCCTCGCCATATCCCCTAACTTGACAGTAGTTTTAGATATCTGACTGATAGAGTGCTAGCGAATGAGTATTGCAGAATTAAAGATGAAAACAATAGTGATCTAATTCATTGGTCTCACCATATAGTTAGTTTAGTTGGAGTAAAGTTAAATTCTAAATTTACGAAGTAATTATATAGCAATTTACTAGTAGCTATACAGCAGCCCCATAGCTCCGTCTTCATGCCTGCGCAAAAAATTGCAGCATTGATTAGTAGGCTGAGCACAAAAAAAAAAACTTTTGCCTATTTTTATTTTTTCTACTATAGTTTGAAGGACAAACTAGTCTAAGAAGATGAGAAGCTTCAGTTGAAATATGGAATGTTAAATAGAGTAATACTATTTTAAAGATGAAAAATCCTAAGCTGATCCTTACAATGTGCCAGTCACACAAAGGATTTAACATACACTATAGATCCAAGATGGCGGTAGCTGTTTGGACCAAATGCTGCTAATTATTATCCAATTTCAAAGCCTTGTGCTAAAACATAAGAGTGTAGTTAATTGCCTTATTCTGAAATTAGTGCCATGGGAGATATACAGGTTGAATATATGATCTTATTATGCAGAGTTCAAGGGGATATAGAGGAGGAACCATTTAGCCATAAGTGCTATCCGGTTATTGATGTTTTAAAAAATAACAGTGGTTTAACTTGTAAGCTTCTGTGAAAAGTATTCTGCTGTGATTCTGACAGTCATTTAACTTAGATACTAAGGGCCATATTTAAGAGCCCCTAGCGCCACTGGAGAGTCACTTTTCATCATGCTCCGGTGGCGCTATGCCCTGTGCCGTATTTACAAAGTGGTGTTAAGCCACTTTTTGTGGCTTAACGCCACCTTGTAAATACGGCCCATTCACTTCCCCACGTTTTAAAACATATGTCATCATTCTATGCAGTCCTTCAGAACCCAAAAAAGTTCCATCATGCATACTCACAAGACGCAACATATCCCTCTCTGTTCAATAATTTTTTTTTTTTAAATTACAACATATACACACTATAACTTTTCAATGAGCCTTCTTGGAGCTTTGGTGACTCATCCGGATCATTTCTTTGGAAACTAGGATTCAGTAGTCAGAGTGTCCATGATCTGCTTTGGTGATGTATGATCAGCGGCAGTGTGGGATTCTCCAAGTGTCCTCCATGAGCCAGTTACAACATTGACATTTGAGTCTGACAATCGTTGAGCCACATGTTTGAAGTGTGAGGAATCTCGGGTGATAGATTTTCCTGACTTTGGGCAGTCACCATGTGCCCTCGGCTAGTTAACGCATGAAATGGCTTGGCATCCGATTTACGTTGTTGTGGCTGACGAACTAGCACTGATCTCCTTGGTTGCAGAGAATGTCCTTTGCATGTCGCCGTTTGTCGGCATAGGCCTTCATTTTCGGTTTATGACTCAAGTCTGTTACACGTGTCTCTGTATCAGTTTTTAATTTGCCGTTGGTCCACTGAGGTAACCTGGTCGTGATGGCTCTCTTGAGCATCAATGTTGCAGGGCTTTCCCCTGTGGTCAAGTAAGGAGTGGAACGGTAAGCTCAGAAAGTGGAATTCAAGACAGTATTGAGGTAGCATGCTGAACAGATTTCTTTACTGTACTCATGAAAGGTTTATAGAAGCCATTAGCCTGTGGCCAAAGAGATGTGCTCTTCTGATGCTTCACATTAAGCAGATTGAGGTAGACTCTGAATTCTCTGACATTAAAAGGTGAGCCACTCTCAGTTTTCAAAGTCTTAGGAATGCCCCATGTTGCAAAGATACCATCTAATCTTTCAATGACTCTCTTGAGTAATGGACAAGAGATCTTCAATTAATAGGAGGTGAGAGTATTCATCCACAATCACCATAGGGTTATGTTGATTGCCAAGTGGACCGAAAAGGTCAACAGCAATCCTTTCCCATGCATGCTTTGGCAACTCCGACACGTTCAAGGGGTGTTGAGTAGTTTTCGATGACAAGCAGTTACATAGGTGACAAGTTTTCAACTCTTCTTCAACTCGGTCATAGAGATGAGGAAACCAAACTCTATCTCGGAGAGCTTGTTTAGTGGCAACTATTCCACAATGTCCCTCATAGGTGTCTTCAATCACTTGCTGTTGCAAACTCTCCGGAATGACAATTCTTGAACCCCTCAGGATAATTCCTTCTTGTGTCATGGACATTTCGTCTTTGCCATTTTTGTACTTCTTATACTCGCTGTCACTGGTAAGAGGTCCAGTATGTCGATTCCATGACTGATGAGTAATAATGTATTTTTTTAACATGTCACTATCTTGACTCATAGCAGTGACAATTTGTTCCAATGAAATGGCAGCTGGTATGTTTGATTTCACAATTAAATTTATGTAGGTTTCAGCAGTCTTACTCGGGGTACCTTGACGTTGTATAGGCACTCTTGAGAAGTAGTCAGCAGGGTTTTGAGCTTTCCCTGGACGATGTACAATTGTGTAGTTGTACTCATGCAATTGAAGACACCAATGTTCAATTTGTGGAGGCATCTTGACTTTTAGATTGCCAAAGATAGTCAGCAATGATTGATGATCTTTAACAAGCATGAAAGGTTTTCCATACAGGAACACATGGAAATGTTCACAAGCCCACACCACTGTTAATCTTTCTTTTTCAGTTTGTGAATAAGCACGTTCAGTGTGTGACAGCCCTTTACTTGCGTAGGCCATATGTCTTTGGCTCTCTGCTGTGTTGTGCAATGGTTAACAGCAATATGAAATTGATATGAAATAGGAAAAGAATGTCACAAAACTAGTACCTCTTTTTGTGGACTTCATTTGACAATTTAGGCTGGCAGCCGCTCCATGTATATGGAATACAGGAAGACTGAAGTGCAGTGGTTGTTTCACCAGTATTCTTTAGGTTAAAACCAGTCTTTTGGCACATGACTGTGTTTGTTTGTTTTATTGTAGTGCTTTGTGACATGTGCTATTTAGTGTGTAAAATGTTGTGTTTTGTATCACATGCAAGTACCTTTTTATGTTCTCGTGATGAGGGGTTGGTCGGTTTGTGACATAAAATACATTTCAATAACAATTTTTGGTAAAAGTAATGAGACTCTTTCCAGTGATTAATTGAGGGTCTCACTGATGTTGCGATTACGTGTGTATCTTTCCCTGCTTCATACCATCTTTAAATTGCTGTTGCTTCTTAGCCTAAGTTCAGTGAGGTAATAAGGACTTTTCCCCGATTAGGGTTACGTGTTGTGCAAAGATAGCGCCTAAACCAATTGGGCTAGCATCATCAACAACTTCTGTATGTAGCTTTTGATCAAATTATGCCATTTCAGTAGCTTTTTCAATAGCTTGTTTAATTCTCTTAAACTTTGCTCACATTTATGTGACAATTGAAATTAAATATTCTTTTTCGTCAACTCTTTCGCTGGAGCACTCACAGTGGCATAGTCTCGTATATATCATGGACAGTAACTGGCCATGCCAAGGAATGAATGTAACATGGATACATCTTGTGGGGGACTGGCAGTTGACAACGCTTGTACGTTAGCTGGATTGGGTGTCAGGCCTCCATCTGAAAAGATATGGCCAAAGAACTTCAGATCCATCTTGTTGAATTCACATTTGTCAACATTTACCGTTAAACCTGCATCAACAAGTAAATGACACACTTTCCGCAACACTTTGTTGTGTTTTTTCTGTGTAGCTCCGAAAACCAATATGTCATTGCTACAGTTAAAAGCATTTACAACAGGTTGTATGATACGTCTAATGACATCTTGAAAAATCCTGGCAGCTGATGACGCACCAAAACTTAGTCTTTTGTATCAAACCAGACCAATATGTGTAGAAAAGGTTGTAATGTGCCTGCAATTTTTCTTGAGTTCCAACTGATGATATCTTTTATTTAAATCAAGGGAAGAGAAGACTTTTGCACTGTTCAATTGTGTTATCATGTCAGCAATGTGCTGACCTGGATATCTTTCTCTTTTAATTGCCTGGTTCTCTTGATGCATATTCGCACAAATGTGTACCGCTCTATCACTGTCCTTTTGGGTACTACCAATATGGGTGAAACCCATGGCGTCAGACCAGTAGAACGCTCAATGGTGTCATGCTTAAGTAATGGTTCAAATGACTTTTCAACAGCTTCTTGTAAATAAATTGCAATTCTTCTGTGTCAACAGGATGAAAATCCTCACTGATATGCAGCTGTACTTTTATAGTCTTAAGTTTTCCTAGCCCATGAAATAACCAAGGGAACTGACTTACTCTTTCATGGTGAGCATTCATATTGTTGTTCACTGATATCAGTCCCATGTGTGGACTGAAACTGACTAGACAGGCACTTGATGCTGTGCCTTCAAGTACATTAATGGGTGTTTGCATTTTTGCCTTCTTGTGCTTCCCAGTAGCTACAAATGAACCTTTCTTTTTCAAAGGTGTTGATGCAGTCCATGTGTACACTTTTGTTTTTGATGGTAATGGCAATTATTAATTATATTTCTCCTCAGGCATACTATTTATTGACACACCACTGTCGATGATAACAGGTATTGCACAACCATTTATTTTCAGTGTAATCTTTGGAAAATGTTGTAATGACTTGGGCGCTTTCTCATGTTGACTCTTCATGCGGCCAGTCCAACATGCGCACATTTCTCTGAGGTAAACATTGACACTGCGCAATCACCTTCTTCACTTTCACTCAATAATAATACTGATGAACTGTTTGACGATGATTTAAATGACGATCGACTTCGTTGTGTGTCAGTTTGTCTCAATTGATGTTGCCGCTTGCCTTGTTGGTGCGTGTAGAACGTCGCTGTTGGTCGACCATTTTGTCTTCTTGCCGTGATGCACTTACTTTTTCTTTCACCTTGCACACGTCACAAAATGTTTTTCTTTAGCACAGCCTTTGCATATCTGTCCGATGGTGCAACATAATCATTTGTGTGGAAACGACTATCCACATCTGAAACAAAACTTTTTCCGTGGAGACATCACATTGTGTCCTTCAGCTTTGTGTTTCTATTTACTTTTCATGTTTATGACTGACTCACTTTGGGCTACTCTGGCCTCCATGACAGTAGCTTGTCGATCTGCACACTCTTCACCTCTGGCAGCCATGAGAACTCGCTCTCGACCAAGAGTTTCTCTTAGCATCCGTCATCTGAATGACTCTGACAAGCATCTATCAATAACTCTGAGACGTATTGCGATTTCGTTAATAAACTCATTGAATCTGCAGTTTTTTATGAACGTATCCAGGGGCATATTTATATTCTGTCTGCACCGAATTGGCGTCAACAATTTTGACGCAAATTTGGCGCAAACCTTACACCATATTTATACTTTGACGCCCGAGCCCAGGAACACCAAAATTCCGCTGTGTGCGTCATTTTCTGGATGCGTGAAACCGCCTTGCGTTAATGACATGCAAGGTAGGCGTTCCAGTGCAAAAAATGACTTAAACACCTGTGCGCCATAATTATCCTACAGCGCAAAAATGCTGCATGGCTGGGAGGCGGAGTCAGAAAATTACGCACAGCCCGATTTGCGTAAAAAAATAACGCCTGGGTCAGGGCAGGTGTTAACATAGGGCAAACACACCACTACTTAAGGAAAACACACAGAAGCAACATCAGAGCTCAAAAGGGAAGACATGGAGGTGCTATTTATCCAGCATGCATGAAGACGCAGAGCACAGGACCAACAGCAGCAGCTTCCACCACACCAGCAGGGACCCCAAAGGCAACGCAGAAGGCAGGTGAGGATATTCAGGACCAGGACAACCCTTCTGGTCCTCAGGGAACATGACATCATCCAGATGTGCAGACTAAACTGGCAAGCCATTCAGCAGCTGCTGCGCCACATTGAGCCACAGTTGGCACCCATCTTGCAGACACCCCACATCAATCCACCAGAGACCAAACTGCTAGCTGTCCTCCACATGTTGGCAAGTGGCTTGTTTCAAACCACTGGTACCCTGGTTGCCGGGATCTCACAGCCCTCATTCTCTGCCTTCCTACCCAAGGTATTGGATGCCATCATCTCCCTCACACCCAGCCACATCAGCTTCCCCATCACAGAGCTGAAGCAGCAGGAGACCAAATAGGGCTTCTACCAAATCAACGGCTTCCCACACGTGCTCAGTGCCATTGACTGCACACATGTACGGATTGTGCCACATGCTGCAACCGAGCATCTATACCGCAACCGGAAGCACACACACTCCATCAATGTGCAGGCCATTGTGGATCACTGGGGATTGATCACCAACATCGTGGCAAAGTATCCTGGGAGTGTGCATGATTCATTCATCTTCCGCCACTGCACCATCAATCAATACTTCCAGGATGGACGATATGGAAATGGCCTACTTGTTAGTAAGTACAGAAACCCAGTTATATACACACAGCACATCAACCCTGTAGGACACACAACACATACACCACTTCATTGACACGTGGCCAGGAAGACACTGAGGTTGTGACACTGCTAGTCATGTTTGATATCCTGACCCAATGGGATACACACCTATGGACAAATGACAGATGCAAATAACAACAGATACCACTCCACAGGCACAAGGGACCAATTTAAAACCACACAGTGACAATGACATGGCCTTAACTGTCAGTGCAACTTGGAGGATGGATCTTACAATATCACATCACTAACACTCAATCACACACCCATCCAAACAATATGTACTGTGTAAGGAGTATGCAATGTGTTTCGCTGCAGGTCTAACACCATGACACACATAGCATGATGATGATGACTCCAATGAATGGGACGTGGAATCATTGAGGCTGTACCAACATCTCACATCACTCCTGGTCTGACATTGCCCACTACCAAGAAGCAAGTGGACTGTGCTAAGAACACATATTGATGTCACAGTATTGCAAAGTGCACATTGCTACACATACGGATTGAGACAATTACACATATTCACAACAGATGTACAGGCATATGGACCTTCTGACACTTAAACCTTCACTCCCACAACCAAGTTAGCCAGCTTACCTGGACCAGGTTCAGTAGTGTAGGTACACGTTTGAACATGACCCAACTCGGTGAGGGCAGATAAATAGGTTTGCATAGAACTTGTCACACAAGGGATATTTGTGCATTGTCAATTGTCAAAACATCAGTGCTGCCAACTTATGGAGATGTTTTGTACATTGTCACCTAGTCAAATCAAAGGTCCTCACTGATGTTGAACAAATTCTATTGCATATGTTAAATTATACGGGATGTCCAGGCCATATAGATGCAACCATGTTACCACCACTGTGGAATTTATTCTGTGTATGGAAGTATCATGTCACCCCCAGTAAAGACACATGGACACGTCTTTCACATGACATAATGCATGGGAGTACACAATGTACTGCAAGTCTACAAAAATACCGCTGACATCCGGTCAATCAGCCAAACACCAGTTCCGATAATGAAACATCCCAATGCTGATGGTACATCCTAGAAGCCCAAGATTCCACACAATAACACACACACAGATGAGTCACAGACAACACAAGATAACAACTGCAATGCAAAGTGCTAATCATGGTGCAAGCTCCATCAAAATCTTTCTCTCATTTTCTCTTTCAGCTGATCAGGGGTATGGGATCCAGTCATGGATCATGAGCCCATTTGCAAACCCAAGCACTGCAGCAGAGCGTGCCTATAATGAGGCGCATCAGAGGAAACGCACCATAGTAGAGAGGACCTTTGGCATCCTGAAGTCAAGATTCAAGTGCCTGGACATCACCAGAGGCAGCCTCCTTTACTCACCTGGAATGGTCGGCAAAATCATTTTGACCTGTGCCATCCTGCACAACATTTGTGTAAGGAGGAACATTCTCCTCTATGAACCAGACCCACAAATGCCTGAAGAGGAGGAAGAGGAGGATGTTGTTCATCAACATGAGCGGGACCATCCAAACACTGCAGCAGGATTGAGTCTGAGGTAACACATTGTACAAAACTTCCTTTAACTCCAGTCACCATCACCACCGTCTTACCATATGTCATTAAACACCTCACTTCATCACTAAACCATGGTCTGGGTAATTATTTATGCATCACATAATCCCTAGGAATCATAATCAGAGTTTAGCCTCATGGAGCATTGCAGATATACAGATTAGACTACTGAAAAAGCCACATCACATTTGATGGGTATGAATGTACACCCATCTTCACACACAGTGTAAATGACATATATCCTGTCCATTTCACATTTGAAGGGCAATATCAGAGTAGCACAGCTATTGCACACATCCATGTTGGCAACATGTTTCATTGCAGCATATGGCACACAACTAAGACACCATCAATCATAAGTTAAAAAACTGCTTCATACATGAGGCAGTGGGTGTGCCATTGCATTGGTAACAGGAATGTATGACCAGACCCTTGACAGCACTAAGTGTGACATCAGCTATCTCTGCAAGGAGCATGTGTGACAAGAAGTCCATGTAAGCTGCAAATGGATAGCACGAGTGCCCCAGGTATGACAAGCATTGCTCACAAGACATGCCCTGCGCATGCCATCTCAGGTTATAAGTCCCTCCACAGGCATGCTTTCAGTCTCTCCCCACCCTTCTCTAGGTGGCCCTGTAAATGGACTATTTGTACCCTGATAATCCTTCATCTATACACACCAAGACTCACATTCTGACTCCAGTGTGCTTCCCTCTTTAGTATGGCATGCCATAGTCCTAGTTCATCTGTCTGCATGGACTTCAGGTCCGATAATGCACTGCCTGGTAGTCTGTAGGACCTGTAATCAGCTGTCCATTGCTTCCCATGTGAAAGATCCAGTTGGCCATTTGAACTTGATTCTCACCTACAGGACTTATGAGAGACTGAAGCTGCACACACCTGTGAGCACTTCCATGCAGACCAGCCATTTAAACCTGCACTGCCCTTGCTGCTGCCTGGAACTGCTGAGAAGCTGCCATTTTAAGTATATCCTTGTTGAGCATTGCTGTATAAATAACTTGTGTAACACAGGCCTTGGGTTATTGTGTAACGTTGCAGCCCACAGCACAAATACAGTTTTCATTTTCCACAGTGTTGTTCCAGCTTTTCCCAGTCAGAGTCTGCTCCCTGTGTATTTGCCTTGTTCATGTTAGTTCCTGACAGAGCCTCCATCCTGTTAGCCTGATTGGTTCCTGTTTGTGTGGTACCATAAAGGCTCCCTGTGGCTACATTTGTCTCACAGTTGCTTTCCATGCCCTCACTTTCCTCCTGGGGCATTGTGTCTGGTAGGTCTACAATGAATCCTTGTAGGAAAATGGGTTATTGGTAAGGGCAGGTAGGTACCTACACCTAGCAACAAGCCACTAACCTCCACCTAGGTACAGTTAGGTCTCAGTAAATTAATCCCAGCTCAACCCTTGGTAGCTTGGCAACGAGCGTCAAGGCTTAACTTAGGAGACAGTGTGTAAAGCATTCAAATATCACAAAACAGTAATTAAATAAAACACAGGAAACAGTTTAAAAATCCAAAACCAATTTATAAAAATAGTTTATATTTTTATCTTTAAAATGACACAAAAACGAATAAAATCGGATAAAGGGAACCGGAGATATGAATTTTTAAAGAATTATTACTTTTCTAGCGCTTAGAAACAAAAAGCGCCAATCGGGTCATCTGGTTGCACCTCGACCGGGGCAAAGTCAAAGTTTCAGGCCGACCGCGATGGAGCCCTGCTCGGCTACAAGTCGCGGGAGGCCTCGGTTAAAAAGTTACCTTCTGACTTAGTCTTTATTTTGAAGTTTTTCTTCACCGGGACGAACCTGCCAGTTGAATCCGACCTCCTGGAGCCCTTGTCCGGATACGCGATGCGGGTTTCCTCGGTGGAGATTTTTACCTTCGGACTTGGTCGTTTTTTCGAGATGAAAATCCTTCGACCGGGGTAAACCTGGATCTTGAACCGACGTCCGTGGAGCCCTTCTCGGATACGATGGCTGGGAGGTCCCGGTCAACTTTTTACCTTCGGACTTAGTCTCTTTTTCGGAGGTTTTTCTTTACCGGGACGAACCACCAAGTCAGGCCGGGTCGCGGTTGAGGCAAGCCGGCTAGAATTTCCGCGGCGGGTCGGTCCCTCTCTGGAGCTTTTTTACAAAAAATTTCAAATCTTTTCCAAACTTCTGGGGCTTCACCCAGATGTTCTTTTAAGGTTCTTTTGGGGTCCACAGCTCACCCCAAGGGTCCAGAAGTTCTGTGATGGTCCTTGGGGGGTGCGGACTTCAACTCCCAGAATGCACCTGGCGCAAACTCCTTTTTGGCCACTGGACAGTGGTCAGCTGGTCACTTTTCAGGAGTTGGTGCAGGGGGACTCTGGATAGCAATTTTTCACCTGTAGCAAACAGGGAGTCCCTCCTTGAACCAGTTGAAGCCAGGCAAAGTCCTTCTTGTGGTGAAGCCCAAGTGTGCAGCTGGTGCAGTCCTTCTGAGTGCAGGTTCCAGGTGCAGGCCAGGGGTCCAGCAGGGCAGTCCTTCTTCTCCTTTAGTTCCTTCTTCTTGAAATTTGGTGGGGATCTGAGGTGTGGGGGCAGGTCTGCCAGTTTTATCCTTGCTCCTGGGTGAAAAGCAGGGGGGTCCTGGTCCTCCAATCAGGTACAGGGTCGTCCCCCTGTGATGACCACTTCCTGGGAAGTGTGGCAAAAATCCATCGCAAAAGGCAACAGTCTCTAAAAATCCAACATGGCTGAATCTGATTTTTGGAGGTTACATCTGGCTGAGCCCACCCACTGGTGTGGCTAAAAATCATAAACACACCCCTCTCCTGCCCTCTCCTAATCTAATCAAGGGGGCACCTAGTTGTCTGGGGTTGCAGGATGTGGGGGTGTTGCTGGGTGCTCCAGATGTCCTTCTCTGCCTTTGAAGACCAGTTTGGCAGCCCTCCCCCTTCCTGCCTCACCATCTGCTGAGGGGAGATTCTCTCCCCCAAGCACATTCCTTTGTGTGAAGCCAGGCCACTTCACACCTCATCAAGGCAGCTTGGCAAAAGCTGCTGCAGGCTGGCCAATCAGAGCACAGCAGCAAAAACAATGCAGAGCTGAAATTGGCAACTTTTTAGGTAAAGTCTAAACTTTTTACCTGAACAAGTTATATTAAATCCAACAACTGGAAGTTGTGGGATTTATTACAACAATTAATTTGATACCAAATTCTTGGTATGCAACATTTAAGGAGACTTTAAAATTTAAAATAAAGTCTCCCCATTCTAGCCTATGAAGGCCATTTACTTCAATGAGGGAAAAACGAATTTGGCTGTTTTTACCTCACCAGGGCTTATAAATCTATTTTTATAAAGTCCCTGCTTATAGTTACATGGCACCCAGCCCTAGGGGCACATAGGGCACACCTTAGGGGTGACTTATATGTAAAAATAAGGTAGTTTAAGACTTTGGAAGTACTTTTAATTCCAAAGTCGAATTTGCATATAACTTTAATTTAAAAGCAGCCAGCAAGGCAGACTTGCTTTTAAAATGACACTGGGCACTTCAGCAGTGCACCTAGGTGTGCACCACCTATGCTGTGGTCCCTTAACCTACATGCCCTACCATATACTAGGGACTTATAGGTAGGTTAACTTAGCCAATTATAATTAGCCTAATTTGCATATCCATTTTACACAGAGCACTGGCCCTGGGACTGTTAAGCAGTACCCAGGGCACAGCCAAGAGTCAGTAACCACCAGTACCTATCCAAAAAGTGTGGGGGTGATCAGGCAAAAAAGGAGGACTTTCCTACACTGCCCCCCCCCAGATGAAAGGTGATGGGTACTAACCTACACCCTGGTAGTCCTCATCAGCTAAGTGGAAAAACCTGGAAAGGCCATCTGCATTGGCATGAGCAGTCCCAGGTCTGTGCTCCACTGTGAAGTCCATCCCCTGTAGGTAAATGGACCACCTTAACAGTTTTGGGTTCTCCCCCCTCATCTGCATCAACCACCTGAGAGGTCTGTGGTCAGTTTGTACACGCAAGTGAGTGCCAAACAAGTAAGGCCTCAACGTCTTCAGGGACCAGACCACAGCAAAGGCCTCCCTCTCAATGGCACTCCATTTTTTCTCTCTGGGGAGTAGTCGCCTACTGATGAAGGCAACTGGGTGATCATGGCCCTCTTCATTAACTTGTGCTAACACTGCCCCAATCCATTCCTCTGAAGCATCTGTTTGCACTATAAACTCTTTGCTATAGTCAGGGGCCAGTAACACTGGTGCTGAACACATAGCCTGTTTTAGGGTGTCAAAAGCTTTCTGACACTCTGGGGTCCAAATGACCTTCTTGGGCTGTTTCTTGGAGGTAAGCTCAGTCAGAGGGGCCACTATGGTCCCAAAATTCTGAACAAACCTCCTGTAGTACCCAGTCAGGCCAAGAAAGGCCCTGACCTGAGTATGGGTTTTTAGGAGCCTCCCAATCCAGGATAGTCTGGATCTTGGGCTGGAGAGGTTGTACATGGCCTCCACCAACAAGGTGGCCCAGGTACACAACTGAGCTTTACCCTATCTGGCACTTGCTTGCCTTGATAGTCAGGCCTGCTTGAAGCAGGGCCTGAAGCACTTCCTTCAGGTGGACCAGGTGGTCCCTCCAGGTGGAACTAAATACAGCTATATCATCCAGATAAGCTGCACTGATAGATTCCAACCCAGATAGGACTCTGTTCACCAACCGTTGGAAGGTGGCAGGAGCATTTTTCATGCCAAAGGGCATCACCTTGAACTGAAAGTGGCCCTCTGGTGTGGAAAATGCTGACCTCTCCTTAGCTCCTGGACTTAAGGCAATCTGCCAATATCCTGAGGTCAGATCAAATGTGCTCAGGAATTTGGCAGCCCCCAACCTGTCAATGAGCTCATCAGCTCTAGGTATGGGGTGAGCATCAGTCCTAGTGACTGCGTTTAGACCTCTGTAGTCCACACAGAATCTCAATTCTTTCTTCCCACCTTGGGGATTAGGTTTGGGCACCAGTACCACTGGACTGGACCAAGGACTATCAGAGGGCTCAATTACCTTGAGGTCCAACATCTTAGCCACTTCAGCTTTGATGTTGGCCTTGACCTGGTCAGACAGCCTGTACAGCTTGTTCTTGACAGGCAAGCTGTCACCAGTGTCAACATCATGGACACACCAATTGGTGAGTCCAGGGGTCAGGGAGAACAGACTAGCAAACTGTTTCAAAACTTGTTTGCAGTCTTTTTGTTGCTGATCTGTCAATTTGGGAGAGAGTACAACTCCCTCCACTGACCCATCTTGTGCCTTTGAGGACAGGAGGTCTGGCAGAGGTTCACCCTCCTCCTCCTTCCCTTCATCAGTGACCATCAGCATGGTCATGTCTGCCCTGTCCTGGTGGGGTTTCATCCTGTTAACATGCAGGATCCTGTGAGAATTCCTGGGGGTGCCAAGGTCCACCAAGTATGTGACCTCACCTTTTTTCTCCAGAATTGGATAGGGCCCAGTCCATTTGGCCTGTAGTGCCCTAGGAGCCATGGGCTCCAAAACCCACACCAGCTGTCCTGGGTGATACTCAGGCAGGGTAGCCTTTTGATCATGCCAGAGCTTCATGAGCTCCTGGCTGGCCTCCAGGTTTCTGCTTGCCTTCTTCATATACTCAGCCATGCGTGACCGCAGGCCTAGCACATAATCTAGCACATTCTCCTTGGATTCTTTGAGAGGCTTCTCCCAAGACTCTCTCACCAAGCACAATGGGCCTCTTACAGGGTGCCCAAACAGTAACTCAAAGGGGCTGAATCCAACCCCCTTCTGTGGCACCTCCCTGTAGGCAAACAGTAGGCATGGGAGGAGGACATCCCATCTCCTCCTGAGTTTGTCAGACAAACCCATGATCATGCCCTTCAGGGTCTTATTAAATCTTTCCACGAGACCATTGGTCTGTGGGTGGTAGGGGGTGGTGAACTTATAAGTAACACCACACTCATCCCACATGGCTTTCAGATAGGCTGACATAAAGTTTGTGCCCCTATCTGAGACCACCTCCTTTGGGAATCCCACTCTGGTGAACACACCAAGTAGGGCCCTAGCCACTGTGGGAGCAGTGACTGTCCGGAGGGGTATTGCCTCAGGGTACCTGGTGGCATGGTCCACTACCACCACAATGTACCTGTTACCTGAAGCAGTTGGTGGGTCTAGGGGACCAACAATGTCAATCCCCACCCGCTCAAAGGGAGTCCCAACCACTGGCAGTGGTATCAGGGGAGCCTTTGGTTTGCCTCCTGTCTTGCCACTGGCTTGACAGGTGACACAGGAGCTGCAAAACTCCCTGACTTTTTCTGACATTTGGGGCCAATAAAAATGGTTGACCAGCCTGTTCCAGGTCTTGGTCTGTCCCAAATGTCCAGCTAAGGGGATATCATGGCTTAAGGTAAGGAGGAATTCTCTATACTTCTGGGGGACCACTACTCTCCTAGTAGCCCCTGGTTTGAGGGCCCTTGCCTCAGTGTAGAGAACTCCATCCTCCCAGTAAACCTTGTGGGTCCCACTGGTATCCCCTTGTTCTTGCCTGGCAGCAGTCTGCCTCAGGCCCTCAAGAGTGGGACACTCTCTTTGTCCCTGGCACAAATCTTCTCTGGTGGGCCCACCTGCCCCTTGCAGTTCTGCCAAGTCAGGCAGAGCTTGCAGGGGAAGTGTCCCTCCCTCAGAGTTCAAATCCTCCCCCTCAGGGTTGGATTCTTCCTGACCCTCTGTACTTGTAGGGGCTGGCAAGCCAGACCCAGTGCCCTTTCTCTTCTTCTTGGAGGCTTGGCCCATTGTTCCAGGGTCCAAGTGTCCAGCACTTCCCTGTTGTGCTGCCTGTGACCTGGTCACAGCACACACCCATTCAGGGAGGTCCAGCATCTGTGCATGGACCCTTCTCTCCACTTCTGACCATTCAGATGCTTCAAGATCATTTCCCAGCAGACACTCTACTGGGAGGGCAGGAGCTACAGCTACCTTTTTAGGGCCAGTCACACCTCCCCATTCCAGACTCACCATAGCCATGGGATGGAGTTTGGTTCTCCTATCTGCATAAGTCACCTGGTGGAAGACACCAGGTAAGACCTGCTCTGGAGAAACCAGCTTTTCTGTGACCATTGTCACACTGGCTCCTGTATCTCTCAGAGCTTCCACTTCAGTCCCATTGACTTTAGGCCTCTGCCTATACCTCTCCATGATGGGAGGTAAGGTGGCCATAGTTGCAATGTCCACCCCACCCACGGATACTAAGGTGACCTCTGTGTACCCTGATTCCACCCCTGGGCCAACTTCCACCCCCAACCCTACACTAGCAATCCCCTGGGATTGCCCACCAGTGGGGGGCTTCTTGGAGCAGATAGCATCTCCTCTTTTATGTCCAGGTTGATGACAATCAAAACACTTGCCGGCCTTAGCAAGCTCCTGAAACCTTCCTGCTTTAGCAGGATCATAATTCTTTCCCTGATACCCTTTCCCTTTAAAAGTGAATTGGCTCGGGGCTCCCCCTCCCTGAGAAGTTTTTGGGGACTCTTGTGAGGACTCTTTGGGCTTTTTATCATCTTTCCCCTGGTTCTTCCCCTGAGAAGAACCATGTCCTCCCTTTTTCTGATCACCCCCTGGGGGTTTCTGGTTAACCCTAGTTCTTAACCAGTCATCTGCTGCCTCCCCCAGCTCTCTGGGGTTGGTCAACCTAGAGTCAACTAGATACTGGCGGAGCTTCTCTTGGACACAATTAGTTAGAAGGTGCTCCCTCATAATCAAATTGTACAGCCCCTCAAAGGTACTTACCCTGTTGCCCTGTATCCAGCCCTCCAGTGCCTTTACTGAAATGTCCACAAAGTCCACCCAGGACTGGGTGCTTGTCTTTTGGGTGTCCCTAAACTTGAGCCTATACTGTTCTGGGGTCAGACCAAACTTTTTAGTCAAGCAACTCTTCATACTGGGGTATGAGTCTGCATCTTCCCCACTCATGGTTAGGAGCCTATCCCTCCCAGAGTTGGGAACTAACTCCCAAAGAAGTGAACCCCAGTACTGAGGCTTGACTCTCCTCATCTGGAGGGCCCTCTCAAAGGCCCCCAGTCACTTATCTATGTCATCCCCCTCTACATAGGCAGGAACCACCCCTTTGGGTAATCTGGGGGAAAAACCCCCACCCAGGGACACCTAAGCTTCTTTATCGCTGCCACCATCTCTTTTTTCTTTGTTTGCCCACTTTTTCTTTTCTAGGGCCAGCTTATCTGCTTCCAAAGCTATGTATGCTAGCTGGGCCTCCAGCTCTCTTTCTCTGATGGATGGGTTCTCTCCTCCTGAAAGGACCCCCTTCCTACCACTAGCTTTGGGTCTGCCCCTAGTGACTGTATCTACTGAGGACCGTTCTTCCTCATCCTCACTTAAGCTCAGATGCCTTCCCTCCCCTGAGTGGTTAGAGCTAGCATCCTCCCTTCTTTCTCCCTCCTCTGGAGCTTCTTCTGACTCTACCTCTTGGGCCTCAGCCCATGCTGTCAGGGATTTGATCAGGATTTGCTTCCTGAGATGAGTGGTTGCAGGCAACCCTCTTTCAATACACAACCCCCTAAGCTGGACTACTGTCAGTGTGGGTAGGCTAGCCAGATCAAGCTCCATGGTTCCCTAGTTTTGTGTCAACAAAAACTTTTTGCAAAAATTGGAAACAAGAATTTAGAAAAATTACAAAAATTCAATAATTGAAATTAATCCAAATTAATTAAAAAAATTAAAATTAAAAATTAAAAAAAAATAATAATAATTTTTGCACTAAGACAATTTAAAGGATTTTTAATTTGTTTTACTCAAAACTGTAACGTCATACTGAACACAAGTACAGGATCCCACCGCTGCCACCAAAAATGTAGGAAAATGGGTTATTGGTAAGGGCAGGTAGGTACCTACACCTAGCAACAAGCCACTAACCTCCACCTAGGTACAGTTAGGTCTCAGTAAATTAATCCCAGCTCAACCCTTGGTAGCTTGGCAACGAGCGTCAAGGCTTAACTTAGGAGACAGTGTGTAAAGCATTCAAATATCACAAAACAGTAATTAAATAAAACACAGGAAACAGTTTAAAAATCCCAAACCAATTGATAACAATAGTTTATATTTTTATCTTTAAAATGACACAAAAACGAATATAATCGGATAAAGGGAACTGGAGATATGAATTTTTAAAGAATTATTACTTTTCTAGCGCTTAGAAACAAAAAGCGCCAATCGGGTCATCTGGTTGCACCTCGACCGGGGCAAAGTCAAAGTTTCAGGCCGACCGCGATGGAGCCCTGCTCGGCTACAAGTCGCGGGAGGCCTCGGTTAAAAAGTTACCTTCTGACTTAGTCTTTATTTTGAAGTTTTTCTTCACCGGGACGAACCTGCCAGTTGAATCCGACCTCCTGGAGCCCTTGTCCGGATACGCGATGTGGGTTTCCTTGGTGGAGATTTTTACCTTCGGACTTAGTTGTTTTTTCGAGATGAAAATCCTTCGACCGGGGTAAACCTGGATCTTGATCCGACGTCCGTGGAGCCCTTCTCGGATACGATGACTGGGAGGTCCCGGTCAACTTTTTACCTTCGGACTTAGTCTCTTTTTTGGAGGTTTTTCTTTACCGGGACGAACCACCAAGTCAGGCCGGGTCGCGGTTGAGGCAAGCCGGCTAGAATTTCCGCGGCGGGTCGGTCCCTCTCTGGAGCTTTTTTACAAAATTTTTCAAATCTTTTCCAAACTTCTGGGGCTTCACCCAGATGTTCTTTTAAGGTTCTTTTGGGGTCCACAGCTCACCCCAAGGGTCCAGAAGTTCTGTGATGGTCCTTGGGGGGTGCGGACTTCAACTCCCAGAATGCACCTGGCGCAAACTCCTTTTTGGCCACTGGACAGTGGTCAGCTGGTCACTTTTCAGGAGTTGGTGCAGGGGGACTCTGGATAGCAATTTTTCACCTGTAGCAAACGGGGAGTCCCTCCTTGAACCAGTTGAAGTCAGGCAAAGTACTTCTTGTGGTGAAGCCCAAGTGTGCAGCTGGTGCAGTCCTTCTGAGTGCAGGTTCCAGGTGCAGGCCAGGGGTCCAGCAGGGCAGTCCTTCTTCTCCTTTAGTTCCTTCTTCTTGAAATTTGGTGGGGATCTGAGGTGTGGGGGCAGGTCTGCCAGTTTTATCCTTGCTCCTGGGTGAAAAGCAGGGGGGTCCCGGTCCTCCAATCAGGTACAGGGTCGTCCCCCTGTGATGACCACTTCCTGGGAAGTGTGGCAAAAATCCATCCCAAAAGGCAACAGTCTCTAAAAATCCAACATGGCTGAATCTGATTTTTGGAGGTTACATCTGGCTGAGCCCACCCACTGGTGTGGCTAAAAATCATAAACACACCCCTCTCCTGCCCTCTCCTAATCTAATCAAGGGGGCACCTAGTTGTCTGGGGTTGCAGGATGTGGGGGTGTTGCTGGGTGCTCCAGATGTCCTTCTCTGCCTTTGAAGACCAGTTTGGCAGCCCTCCCCCTTCCTGCCTCACCATCTGCTGAGGGGAGATTCTCTCCCCCAAGCACATTCCTTTGTGTGAAGCCAGGCCACTTCACACCTCATCAAGGCAGCTTGGCAAAAGCTGCTGCAGGCTGGCCAATCAGAGCACAGCAGCAAAAACAATGCAGAGCTGAAATTGGCAACTTTTTAGGTAAAGTCTAAACTTTTTACCTGAACAAGTTATATTAAATCCAACAACTGGAAGTTGTGGGATTTATTACAACAATTAATTTGATACCAAATTCTTGGTATGCAACATTTAAGGAGACTTTAAAATTTAAAATAAAGTCTCCCCATTCTAGCCTATGAAGGCCATTTACTTCAATGAGGGAAAAACGAATTTGGCTGTTTTTACCTCACCAGGGCTTATAAATCTATTTTTATAAAGTCCCTGCTTATAGTTACATGGCACCCAGCCCTAGGGGCACATAGGGCACACCTTAGGGGTGACTTATATGTAAAAATAAGGTAGTTTAAGACTTTGGAAGTACTTTTAATTCCAAAGTCAAATTTGCATATAACTTTAATTTAAAAGCAGCCAGCAAGGCAGACTTGCTTTTAAAATGACACTGGGCACTTCAGCAGTGCACCTAGGTGTGCACCACCTATGCTGTGGTCCCTTAACCTACATGCCCTACCATATACTAGGGACTTATAGGTAGGTTAACTTAGCCAATTATAATTAGCCTAATTTGCATATCAATTTTACACAGAGCACTGGCCCTGGGACTGTTAAGCAGTACCCAGGGCACAGCCAAGAGTCAGTAACCACCAGTACCTATCCAAAAAGTGTGGGGGTGATCAGGCAAAAAAGGAGGACTTTCCTACAATCCTCAAATAAATTGTATAGTCTAATCAGTTTACTTATCGTATCATGGTCTGGGACATGTATTCAAATAGCCTAATCCCGGCCCTATCCCTTGTCTGGGTTTCATGTATGCATGAGTGACAAACAGTGACAGTGTACCATGGCTGTGTGCATGGATTGGGTATGGTGCCCCAGCACATCAAACAATGTTTGCTAATGTGCATGAAAGGACAAAACATGTTTGTGCCCTGATGGTCCACACACAGATTCACATTGGCTGCACCCCAATGATGGTGCTTGCGTGGTGACTAACTGTGAGAATAATCAGCACAGAGGCACTGATGTTCCCGTTTGCAGTGGGAATTTTAGAGGCCACCCTGTGTACAAATGTTGTGATTAAACCTGCCAGTTTTAATTTACTGATCCATTAACTTTGTGAGCACACCAAGGTTGCCCTGTTGTCAGTCTCATAAAACTTCTGCAGTGCTGGACTATCCCCATGTGTGTTGTCAATTCCTCTTTGGCTTTCTGTCAATTCTGCTTTGAAGGATACTCTGTTAAAGCAGGGAATGGCTCCACAGACTCATGACTAGACCTGCATGTAACTGTGACAACATGGAGGCCAATAATGACACAGGGTACACATGGCCACACACTTGAACTGGACACCTTTGTGCAATTAACCACTGGAAATATGTGAACACATGCAGCTTGGTCTGCTGGTCCTCCACTGCCACAAGAGAAACATAGGTCATTTATATGACTCAAACTGTGGAGTGACATTACATTGCCATTATCAATCGTGCTCCTTCTATCCTGTGCATAGTTTGTCATGGGAGATGTTTTGTCGCAAACATCAGGGAAGTTCACACAGCATTAGTTGCTATGTGTATGACAAACACATATCCTGACTCATTTCCACACTGAATAGCATCTGATGGTTATCCACATTTACAACAC
This sequence comes from Pleurodeles waltl, assembly GCF_031143425.1. Classification (NCBI taxonomy): domain Eukaryota; kingdom Metazoa; phylum Chordata; class Amphibia; order Caudata; family Salamandridae; genus Pleurodeles; species Pleurodeles waltl. Next base: position 601,838,714 of record NC_090442.1, on the reverse strand, counting down.
ATGCATACAAGCACATTAAGGAAAGTACGTCTTGTGATGTTCACACAGAGGCCCAACTAAAATTGAAATAGCCAATTCACAGACATTGACACACAGGCAATTAGTTAATGTATTAAGTTGCGTAGCCTTGCTATCTTCTATTGACGCACAACCTGCTCAAATTGGGTAATACTAATTTGTATTCCAAAAGTTTGGGTATCTATTGCGTCAGTGAAGAGTCCTTATCCGGTTAAACACCTGGAGTATCATGGTCCGCAGTAGTGTGATCTGCCACATGTGCCCAAACACTGGAATACACAATGCAGGTGCAAACAGCCTATCCCTGTACAGTTACAGCTGTCATTTATTTTAAAAATGTGAGAAATTACACAAACCCAGTAAAAGACATACATTTTTACGCAAACATGTAAAAAAAAAAAGACGCATATGCGTCAAAAATTGCCGCATATGTGTAGAAAAATGACACACACAGCCATGACACATCCATTGGCCCCGAGCGGTAATTCCTACACTGTACCCCATGGAATTGATTACCAATGCGAAATATTTTGAACTATGGATGTGGGGTAATTTTTAAGCATTTGTTTAAAAAAAAAATTGACGCACAGACTGTAAGCGTCATAAGATTTTGACGCATAATAATAAAAACGCACCGCATTTGAGGCAGGAAGTGAAGTAATAGGATATCCTGTTTGCAGATTTGGTACAGTGGGTGTACTTTCACTTTCACTTTGCAGTCTGTGATTTTTCTAGACTGTGTGGCTGTGCTTAGAGTTTTGTCTGTCCCAATTGTGCTTTTGTCTCCTGTGTGCCATCCTAGTTGTCATCTTTTTTATTTGTAATTGTCTCAGTTATTCATTGTAAGTGTTTATTTGTCATATTTGGTGTCTAATTTTGTCTCTATACTGTTGGGAGTCTGTTGTGGGTATTGTTAGTTTGGGGATAGTTGGGCTGTTTGAGGGTTACTTTTCTTTCATTTTCCTCCCTCCTTTCCCTTTATTTTCCTCTGTACCCTTTATTTTTCCTATTATTTCTATCATGTTGGGTAGGCCACGTCTGGGGAGAATGGGTGGGGAGCTGGGGGCATTCATTTGGCTGGTGTGCCACTTTCTCCCCTTGATGATTGAAGCAGGTGGCAGGGTGATACAGGGGTATCACACAGAGGCGAGGAGGCTCCGGTGGTCAAAGGTGTTGACCCAGCTGCGTCACATCTTCAACACACCACGCAATAACCACCAACTGAAGCACCGCTGGGCTGACCATGTTGCCAGAGAGCAAGACCTGCTCGACCATCTGGGTATTGTGATTGGTGGCTCTGTAGGTGAGTACAATTCAGAGTAATGTGCACATTTAAATGCTCTGTAGTGACAGTAGCTGATTTGTTGATATGCTGCAGGCAATGTTTTTGAACATGTGGAATGCAAGGTAAACATACAGTGGCCCTGAGTTATACAATAATTGCTACACATTACTGTCATTTGTTGACGCAACAGCTGCACTAACTTACAAAACACAACTTGATCTTGTAAATTAGTGCAGCCTTCACATCAATAGATGTGTTTTATCCATGGTCTGTGAGTGTACCAGGAAAGAGATGTTTTTCACAAGCTAAAGCAAAGAATTAATGTGTTGCCCAATTATTTTGAATACATGTCTGAACTGTATTCTGGCCCATACATAACAATTTCTTTCTCACCTCCGGTAATATCTTAGGCTGACAGTTTGACTTGGTTGTGCCGCAATTAAATTAGGAATGGATGCCATAGTAATGCACACAGGTTCATATCTAATGTTTGATGCTACTTTCCATAGCTGTAGCATAAAACATAAAGCAAATGATACAAATTGAGGGCTAACAACTATCCCTGGCCCTCTGTTCATTGTGCCTGTGTGTTTTAAATTTGTCTTGGGCACAATAGCTGGAAGAAAGCTGATGCATTTCCCATCTGTGTTACTCTACAGCCATGCACTTCTCATAAGTTAATGGGTCATCCTGGGATACCTGACGTTGGTGAATGCATGGTCAAAATTGAAACCTATCATCATCATGATTGCCACAGTAGGACATTTGCTAAACCATGTTTCAATAATGGGACAGTGTCAGTTTGCTGTATACCCGCTGATCTCCCAACTTGGCAAATGTAAGATGATGAATGTGGCTAACTGTGATTTCCAAAACCCAATATGGGTACACAGGGCAATGAGTGACACATTTCAGGTGCAATGACTACACCTGTGCCCATGCATTCTGTCATGTATAACCACAATATACACTGTCAGCATATATTTATTTGTTGTATTAAATTTAGAAAATGGCCAATCCAAGTTTTGCGTCAGATTGTCACCAAGTAACGCACAGAATCCCTGCCATTATGGTGTCTTAGGGGGCATATGTGGCTCAGGGTACACTGTAAATGTAGCATATGTAACCTACACACAACACAGTCCTTACATGTAAGAAACCATAGAAAGCATAATAAATCATGACCTTCAAACAACCCACATGACCATTACACAGTAACTGATTGTCCCTTGATGCACAAGCCACAATTCCTGAGTGACTGGTATTGCATTGCTCCAGGAATGTGGCTTTGCATGTCCCTCATGACAACAAATGATGAAAGGAGTACACTCCATAAATGAGTCTGCAACCAATTGATGGATCATGTATGTCACCACATGATAGGGCCACTGCATGTGTGCATATGTGCGTGTATCACTCACTGGAGTGACAGGGTCTATGCATGTTTGCAGTGCTATGTATGTTGGAGTATCATCATGCCTGAGAGGCTGGACTTTCAGATATACTGTCACACATAGTAATTTTATTTGAAAGTGTTGTACAGTGCACAGACATTGAGCACATTTCACACTTCCATGCTTTAAAGGTGGACCTGCTCCTTACACAATTGGTGAAGTGGCTCGATTTGCGGACCCAGACATATCCAGTAAGTGTTGATATTTCTGTTCTGTGTTGTGTTTGCAGCTGTTGTGTGATTGACTCCTGTGTGTGGGACACATAGCAAGGTATGATGCGCTGGCACATGATCTGGTATGTAACTTGACTGGAGTTTCACTTTTTTTCCATATTTGAGTTGGACAATCAGTAGCGTAGAGTCATATTTTGGGATTCTAGTGCAGCCCTGTAGGCATGGCCATGTGAATAGGGTGACATTTGTTGTTAAATTTCTTGTAAAGAAAATTTTGCAGAGGGACATTTTCATGATTTAGTCAGCAAGTCATACCCTGAATCTCACAGAATAGGGATGCCAAAGTATTACCCACAGACTTGAACCTCCCTGTTCACTAATGAACATGTTCCACTGTATGTTTGACTTCCTAATAGCATCTAGCTCCACATGTTGTGCTAAGTGTATGTGGCACTTGAGCACAATGTCATAGGTGTACATGCAGCTCATGCCCAGATGTGTGCTTGCATCTATCTGCTTGTTGTAGGACAGGTATAGGTGGTATCAAATGATGTTGACAATTGTCTGCAATTACAAACATAAATGTGGATGGGATTATCCAAGGTTTGTGTCTATCCTAGTTGGACACCCTCCTTACCTGTGGTGGACTGACTAAACCCATGTACCGTTCCCCAAAGCTTCCTGGCTGTCCTTGATGTTTGAAAGTATTTGTTTCTTGTCCATTCCCCCCCCCCCGAGGCACAGGCTTAGGGTTATGAAATATGTGTACCTAGGTGTGATGATCCAAGTGTAGTACACAGACATGCAAATCTGTAAATCATTTGTCCCAACCTAGGATACCCACTCTTGATTAGCAACTGCATACCATCCTGGAAATTCATTTACACATCTTTTAGAGCATTGCTGTGCTGTTAGATAGGACATGTGTAGGCTGCGTTGGCATGTACTTCCTCTGGGAGAATCTGTGATCTGTATGGTGATATGGCCTGTTTCAGCTACATTAGATGTATAGTCTGATTCTCATCAGTAGCTGTATCAGACAATGATGTAGGTAATGTTTGGCTTAATCTTTTTTAACAGAAGCCAATATGGATGCCAGTCAGATCCGTGAATTTCAGCGGAGGGCGATGCGTTACCGCCACATTCTGGATGTGGAGTCTGGGTTCCGCCACATGGCACAGCGTTATAGCCATGAAAGAGCCTCAGGGGTGTAGAGGGCATTTGCCCAAGGGGGCCCTTCAGTGTCCACAACAGCCGCCACCACCAGCACCACCACTACTACCCAGGTGGCACCAAGGATGACAGCACCCCCTCTAGGCTGGCTGCCATATTTTGCATCCCCACCCGCACCTCCTTGACCAGCTCCCGCTGTACTCCAACTACAGTCCTCTCAATGCTGGTGCCAGTGTCATCAGAGTCCTCAGTTGGGTTGGAGCTGGCAGGTCATACAATTGGAGTTTTGGGTGGGTCCTCTGTGATGGCTGCTGTATCTGTGCTCCTCCTTGCAACTGAAGGTGGGGTCTTGAGGGTTCCAAGGACATCTTGGAAGGTCTGCTGGCTGATGTTTGTCAGCTTGTCATCCATGTCATCTGGAAAGTCCAGGACAGGCATATCCACAGGAGAGCCATCGCCCTCTGCAATGAGATATAGTACAATTAGTGTGTCTGTGTTGTGGCATTTGTAATGTGACGTGCCTGACTTCCTATTAGTTGCACATTGTGATCTTGGTTCCTGTTCATTGTTCCTGTCATTAAGATTAGCATTCTCCCAGGACTATGCCCCACCGGCATGTCACATGTAGTGTGGGAAGTTTGGGGAATTGTCTGTGTCACATCCTCTAAGTGTAGGTTCAGCCCAAATTGTATGTTGCCACCTTCTTGTCCTACTCAACCCTCTGTCTACTTCCATTCTCATGTTGTGGCCTTACACTGGCTGTGGGTGTTCTGATGGCACTTGCACCACACTTAACAATGTCAAACTGCCCCAGTCTCTGATATTTCACATTCAGCTATATGTTGCTGAGGCCTACCATATACTATGTATAGCATTGGCATGGCACAATATGGGTGTCAACATTGGTAGTGTGTACTGCTGATGTTGGGGAATGTGTGCTACATTGGATTGCACTGATGGTCCTAGCAGTGTTCCATTTCCTCTTCGGACTGTGCGGGTGAATTTCACTAGCCAGTGACATATGTCCTCCCCCTCAATGCTGTTGTCTGAGCCAGTGGCGTAGCGTGGAGGGTGCAGGGGGGGGCGGCCGCACCGGGCGCAACATCTTGGAAGAGACTCGAGTGCTAAAATCCACGGGTTAGGGGGTGCAAATTACTTGCCTTGCCCCGGGTTAGGGGGCGCAAATTACTTGCCTTGCCCCGGGTGCTGACAACCCACGCTACGCCACTGGTCTGAGCAGTATAACAGTTGGGATGTTGCATGGTGTCATTGTCGCTATTGTGACCCAGGCACAGGGTGGACCCTGATATGTGCAGCATGGGTGTGACATTACTGCTGTGTACCTCATAATGTTTATGACAATGGCTGATGTTTGTAGCAACAATGGACATTCACATTTGAAGGTTTTAGCACATTTTTATTGATTACAGGGGATTGATAATGTTGTCATCCTGAACCCTCTAATTTGGGTGTGTTTGTCCGTGGGCACATAACTGCCATTAGCTACTTGACCTGCACACACAGCAGAGGTGGTAGTGGCAACTGTTGTCAATGTTAAATTCCACTTGCGGATATGGCCTGAAACTGTTAATTGAGCCCTAGTTCATGTAGGGAGAATACCATCTGTCATGTGACAGCAGGCCAGTTTTACGTTGTACCCTACCGTCCTGGACTGGCTTTACCTTTCCGTCATCCTTGGCATGGCAGAATACCTCAATGCAAAGGTTGTTGGTGTAGTGTAGTACTGTGCCTCAGGTTTGCCCTGCGCAGCCCATGCCCCCGTGCCGTGCCCCTTTGCCCTTTCCACCACCTGATTATCATGGCATACATGCATTGTGTAGTAGGTATGCCCCCCCACCCGCTTGCAGTTAACATTTAGGCATTTTAGTTCCCCATGCCACTTACCCTGCATCTGTGTTGTCTCCTGGTAGTCTGCGCTGTCCTGTCCTTGAATCTCTGTGATGATCTCCTCAGGGATGACAGCTGCCACCATCTCCTCCATGTGGTCCCAGGCCTCCTGCGGTGCTGGACTCCCACCTCCAGTCTGCAGTGCTGCCTTCCTGCTCCTGGCCATCTTTTCCATGGTCCTGCGCTTGCAGTCATGCCAGCGTTCCTTGCACTCAATGACTGTTCTCCGTACTTCTGTCACACTGTTTATCTTGTCAACAATTTGTTGCCAAATTGCCTCTCTCCTACTAATTGGCAATTTAGAGGTGACAAAAAGTTGGTGCTGGTGTTCCGTCACCTCTTTCACCAGTATCTCCTGCTCCTCTGCACTGAACCAACACTTCCTTTTCTTCTTCTCCCTATCCTGGGTCTTGTGTGGGTCCTCCTGGCTGGTTCCTGGTCGGTTGTCATCTTCCTGGGGTCTCTCAAAGCTTCTGGGATCCATTTGCCTCTCCTTTGTACATTTTGCTGTCTTTGCGGCGCTTTTTGATGCAATTGCGTCAAAAAATGGCACCTATCCGGTTTGCGATGTCGTAAACCGGATCAAAGTCATTTTTGCTGCGTTAACATTGTTTTTCTTTACAACGTGACGCATTGGTTTGAGTAAAAAAAAATGACTCACACCAGTAGTTTGCGCCGCCGTGCGTGAAAGTATAAATATGATGCCCGAGCGGTGCGAAGAAATTGTGTTAGCCGGCGTTAAAATTTTCTCGGGCTGGCCAAACACACATGCGCAGTAGGCTCTCTCCAGCCCAGCAACACAGTTGCCGGGCTGGAGAGAGCATGCACTGGCTCCCAGTGTGCCTGGGATCGCCCTGGCTGGGTGCTCCTAGTCAATACTAACTCTGCTCTGAGTAGCATCAGGATTGGCCGCAGGGCAGGCCGGGAGCCTGAGCCTGTAGCAGAGGAGCGGATGGAGCAGCGCAGAAGAAGAGATTGAGGTAAGTGTTTTTTTTCTATTATTATTGATTAAATGTTTATTCCCCCCGTGCGCTGCCCCGCCCCTTCCATGAGCCGTGAGCCACTACTGCACTTAGGGCCTGATAACGACCGACTGTGGCAGATGAGGTACTCCATCACAAACGTGACAGATGTCCTGCCCACCGTTTTACAAGTTCCATAGAATATAATGGAACTTGTAATGAGGTGGGTGGGATATCCGTCACATTTGTGAGAGAGCATCCCATCCGCCAAGGTTGTAATCAGGCCCTTAGCAATTATACCTACATTTCATTAATAAATAAATACAATATTGCCTGTGTACATATATTTAATAGAAACTACGACTTAGAAATGGAACAAAAACCTGGAACGTCTTCGTGCAGGTTAATATTTTCTTTAATAGTGTAATGTGCACTGAATGATATATGCTACTTTTAATTTGTAATTTTTGTATTGCATTATTTTCTTTAAAAAATACAGTTCATTTTAAATGCATTAATGCTATGAGAAACTTTACTGGCTTGTTCTAAAAATGAATAAACATACACAGGTTCAGCGTCAGCTGTCACTCGATGCTAGCTGCCGTGTAATGAGTTACACAGCTACGTCCCTGGACATCATCACCGCCAATCCTCCTGACTGGGGGCTCTGTAGCTCCTGACAGGAATTTGAGAAAGTTCTTTGGGCTTCCTGTGACCCATGTGCTGACAGAGCACACAGGTGCTTTGTTCTGCCACATAAACTCCCCCCTCTTCTGCACTCGGGGGCTCACTGAGCACTCGTCTGTGCAGCGCCTTCACCCAAAGCAGTTGTTCGCTGCTAAATCTCGCTCGCACTTAAACTGGCCCCTAATTACGTCTGCGGCGACTAGTGACTCGTGGGAAATATAAAGCAGCGTGGCAGCTTAGAAGCGCTGCGCAGTTAAAGGGCGTTCAAGCTTTTCATTACTGTTATTCCTTTCCGCATAGACCCTTGCCTGCTTCTATTGATGCACAGATCCGCAGATACATGAAGCCACTAACAAGGCATTCCTTACTTTTGACATCAGTGGAACTATTAGGAAGCCTTTGGTAGCCCCCACTCAGCAAAGGTTACACAGACTTTTTTCATGAAGCTAATTTAATAAGCCCATAATTCTGGCACAATTTAACCAAACCTCACCAACTTTTCAAATAAAATATTATTTTTCACCTGGCATTTTTCGTGTTATTAGTTTTTGGAGAATACGCCCCCCCCCAGGATTTTTTCACAGGCTTCTGCAGCTTTGCTATCTTCTTTTGCTTCTTCATAGGTGTCCCTTTCCACCTATGGCATCTGCTGCTAGAGTGGTTTTTAAGTTGAAGTGCTGTCTTGTTTTCTAACAACTTCTTGTAGGCATCCTAAAGGATTCCCTGGAATGCATTCTTCCCAGTAGCATAACGAAACTTGAGGGGGGCCCCCTGTAAAGTACATTGAGGGGGGCCCCCTGTAAAGTACATTGAGGGGGGCCCCCTGACCCAGGCAGGAGCTCTCAGGCCAGGGGCCTGCTGCCCGTGGCCAGTGTATTGTACTGAGGGGACACCCTGGAGCTCGGGCCCTCCCGCACTGTGGTGGCTATTGTTACACCAGTGATTCTGCCCATTGATGACCATTGGCTTTGTTACTCACATTTGCTTGCTTTATATTTGCTGCCTTTATTTGTTTTAGGCTTTCCAGCGTGAGCTTCTCACTCTGATGAAGCATTGCATATTTACTGTATCCTTCTGAGTGCTAGTTTTCTGTAAATAGGACTTTAAGGCTTGTTCTTGTCACATTAGCTGTGCAAAGATTTTTAAGTGGCTTCCCTAAAATGTGAGAACCACCATCCCCCAATCCATCATCACTAGTCGACAAGACTATGGAAACACCCTCTACGTGGGAATCGCGCACCACGTAGTTCAAAGGTTACAGTGCATCCAGAACGCCACAGCAAGACTCCTGGATCACCCTCATCGCACTCACATCACCCCCACATAAAAAAAAAACTGTGCTGGCTCTCGGTGCACAAGAGATGTCAGTCCAAGCTCCTCACCCCACACGTTCAAGGCCCTGCACAACTCCGGATCCGACTATATCAACCTCCGCCTGAGATTCCACCAACCCTCCAGACTCCTCCAGTCTGCCTCCCTCGCACTGGCCAATACCCCCCACATATAACTCAGCAGAGCAGGAGTGTGCTCTTTCTCCTACCTTGCAGTCAAAGCCTGGAACAGCCTCCCTTGTAGCTCAGGAGTAGATTACTGAAAACCAGGGGAGCTTAGCGTTTTTCTTTTTCTTTCTCTGATTTCAAAGTGAGAGAGTTTATGGGACATTCTAGCTTTGAAATTAAAGAGATTATTTAACACACAACAAAAATGAACTGGGCGGATATCTCACAAAATGTCAGAATTAAGAGATTATAATTTTTTTTTTTTTTTTTATAATTCTGGTGGAAATAAATATTTGAATACAATAAAAAAACATAACTATATTAGGTAATGAAATGTCCACACGTTGTAGTTTGTGCACAGTAAAACTGTATGTCTGTGCAAATGTAATTGCCATTTCAATTGAAAATGTATTGTCTGTAATGGCAGTGCGCTCCCACACCATGCATACTCCACAGTACACCACTCTACACCACTCCACTCTACAATGTTCAACTTCGACCTACGCCCCTCCACTGTACGACACTCCACTCCATTCTATACCAAGCCACTCTACAACATGCCACTCCATTGTATGGCCCTCCACTCTAAAGCCCATATTTATACTTTTTGAGCGCCGCATTTGCGTCATTTTTTGACGCAGAAACGGCACAGACTTGCAAAATACAATTGTATTTTGGAAGTTTGCGCCCTTTTTGCATCAAAAAGCGGCGCAAATGCGGCGCTAAAAAAGTATAAATATGGGCCTAAGACACCACACGCAATTCCTCTCTACGCCACTATACTCTATAACTCCTCACTCTACACCACTCCACACCTCCCGACTTACCCTACTCCATTCTATCCCAATCTTCCACTCCATTCTACCCCACTCCACTCTACTCACTACAATCTACTCCACTCTACTCCGATCTACCCCACTCCATTCTAGCCCAATCTACCCCATGCCACTCCAATCTACCCTACTCCACTTCACTCCACTCCAATTTACCTACCTCCACTCAATCTACCCTACTCCACTCCAATCTACCCCACTCCACTCTAATCTACCCCAATCCACTCTCCACTCTAATCTACCGTACTCTACTCACATCTACCCCAATCTACACAACTTGAATCTGCCACAATCTGCACCACTCAACTCCGATCTACCTAGTCTAGTCCTCTCCACCCAATCCACTCCACTCTACCCCAATCCATCCAACTCCACGCCAGTCTAACCAACTCCATTCTTATGTACTCCACTCCAGTCTAACACACTCCACTCTACTCAACTTCCCTCCAATTTAATCTATCAACCTCCACTCGCATCTATCCCAAACTACCTGACTCCAATCTACCCCGCTCCAATCTCCACTCCAATCTACGCCACTCCACCTACATCTACCCCAATTTACCCCACTCAAATCTACCACAATCTACCACAATCTACTCCCATCTACCCTACCCCACTCACATCTACCCCACTCCACCCCAATCTATCCTACTCCACTCTCTGCAATGTACTTCACTGCGTTCCAGTCTACCCCCCAATCTACCCAACTCCAGTCTACTCCAGTCTACCAAACAACGCTCCAATGTAACCTACTCTACTACAATCTCCCCCAATACACCCCACTACGATCTACCACACCCCACCACAGTGTACCCCAATCTATTCCAATGTGCCCCAATCATTACACTCACTACAATCTACCCACTCTACTCCAATGTACCCCACCCCACTTCAGTCTACCCAACTCACTCTACCCCAGGGTACCCCACACCACTCTGCTGCACTCCACCCCACTCTGCTGCACTCCACTCTGCCCCACTCCACTCTACCCTGCTCCATGCAAACTACCTTACTCCACTCCAATCTACCTCACTGCAGTCTACCCCACTCCACTCCAATCTACCTCACTCCACTCAAATCTACCTCACTCCAGTCACATGTACCCCAATCTACACCACTCTAATCTAAAACAATCTACTCCACTCAACTCTGTGACCCTACTCCAATCTACTCTAATCGACCCCATTCCAATCTACCCCAATCCACCTCAATCTAACCCACACTTCATTCCAATTTACTCAACTCCAATCTACCCCAATCCACCGCTCTCTATCCCACTCCACTTCAATCTACACTATTCTACTCCAATCTACCATAATCTACCAACCTCTACTCCAGTCTACCCCAATCTACCTGACACCCCTCTAATCTATCCCACTCCACTCCAGTCTCAACTCTACCTCACTCCACTCAAATCTACCTCACTCCACTCACATCTACCCCAATCTACACCACTCTAAGAAAATCTACTAAACTCAACTCCAAGCAACCCTACTCCAATCTACTCTAATCCACCTCACTCCTTTCTACCCCAATCCACCCAACTCCACCTCAATCTAACCCACTTCATTCCAATATACTCCACTCCAATCTAACCCACTCCACCCCAGTCTAACCCACTCCACTCCAATCTACTCTATTGTATTCCAGTCTACCATAATCTACCAAATTCCACTCCAGCCTACCCCAATCTACCTGACACCCCTCCAATCTATCCCACTCCACTCCACCCAACTAACATCTACCCCAATCTAAACCACTCAAATCTACCACAATCTTCCCCACTCCAACCTTATCCAAACTACCCTCTGCAATCCGCCCAATCTACTCCTCTCTACTCAAATCTCTCCCACTCCACTCTACCCCAAACTACCCCACTCCACTCTCCACAATCTACTCCACTCTACCCTTCCTATCTACTCAACTCAAATCTACCCAACCCCGTTTAAGTCTAATCCATTCCACCCCAAACTCCTCGAATCCACCCCACTCCAACTCAATGTACCCCACTCCAACCTACCCCACCCACTCCAATCTACCCCACTTCAGTCTGCCCAGTCTTCCCCACGCCACCCCAATATACCACACTCCACTCTTTCCTAATCTATACTACCCCACTCTACTCAAATTATCCCATTCCACTCTATCCCAGTCTACACAACTCCACTCAAATCTATCCCACTCCAATCTAGCCCACTCTACCCCTATCTAACCCACCCCATTATAATCTACCCCAATCCATCCCAATCCACCCCACACCAATGTACCCCACTCCAATCTAACCCAATCAACCCCACTTTACTGGAATCTTCTGCACTCCACCCCAACCCAGTCTACTACATGCCACTTCAATCTACTCCATTCTACTCCACTACAATCTATGCCTATCTACTCCACTCCACTCTACCCCAATCAACTTTACCTCAACCCGCTCCACTTCAGTGTACTCCACTCCACTGCACCCAATTTGAAGCAATTACCTTTTAGCCATGCTGAAAAGCAGCCATACTGGTGTATGACATGGCTCAAACACATTGCCAAAAGCAATAGCTCTCGCAATGAATGAGACCTATTCACTTTGCCAATGCTTGTTGGATCCTGAAGTAGGGTTCAATTTGTACCTGGATCCTCTTACACCTGCAGCGGCAGGTCCATAAAATTCTTGCTCCTAGTCAAGACTGATGAGGCTTCACAATTCACCAGCGTCTTCATAAAACTTCATCTTCTTGCTGAAACTTATTAGGTGCTTTGATAACAATGCCATGGGATTTTCAGATTTAGGTGCCCAAAAAAATGCTTAGCTGCTAAATTGTTTGGTCATATATACAGTAATACATTTGAGAGTGGTATTTAGATCTATAGTCTAGAGCAGTATTTTTAAGTCGATATTGACAGCACAGATGTCTTCAATATCTCTAGAGCACAATATAATTAGAGTGGGTTTGGGCACATTTGGATCAGCCTCTTTGAGCCATTGGCTTGAGTCACTGTTAGTTACATCACACCAGAAGAGAATTTCTCTCTCACTGACATGGTATTGGTTGTTTGGTGCAACATTCTGCTTTTGGCTGGGGAAGGGTGGACTATTTTGCATCTTTAAAAATGTTACTCATCCATCACACTTTTTGTTGCCTTCAATGTTTTCGACTTGATTTAGGATTTGGCAGATAAAGGCAGGCAGGGTGGTGGCGGCCTTTATGTCCGCCACCATGCCTTTACTCCACATGCCAACTTAGAGATGTCCTCTGACCCACTGACATCTTTATACATTGGCAGGAACTGCCATCATGGCAGTCCCTGTCAATATAGGAAAACTTTGATGGATGGTTTCGTCAAACATGATGACACACTTTTACAAAGAATTTTATTTTTCAAAAACAAACTCCGAAATCGGGACTCTGCTATTTGAAAAATAAAAAAATGATTGCATATCCCACCATGGGAGTTGTCTCCCATGTGTGAGGTTCATTTTTAAAAAAAATTACGTTCCCTCCCCACCAAGATACACCTGATGGTGATGGACAGTAAAAATAAATAAAAAGCTATCCGACCGCCCACTCTATATTGGGTATATGGCTGATTGCCTTACCCTTATTAATCCTTATTCCCTCGGGCAGTCAAAAGGACGATTAAGTAGATGGAGTAAATATTACTCCTTCGGCATAAACCTGGCCGTCAGCTCACCTCCAAGTCAGACGGCTGGACCGAGAGTTTGGCGATACACTCCCCAAACTCTAAATCAACCTCTTTGTCTTATACATGTATTCTTTTTTGGGATGGTCAGGAAGGATCTTTACAGGAATATATTCAGGTGCTTAATAACAACAAGCTGAATATTCGCCTCGAGACAGCCTGGAGTAGAGAGTCCATTGAGTTCTTGGATGTCCAACTGCTCATTAAAATTGATAAATTGGAAACCACTGTGTATAGCAAACCTACGGCATGCAGTTCTATACTACATGGTAACTGTGGTCACCCGAGAGCTCTAAAATGGAGCATACCGTATAGCCAATTCCTGCGGGCGTGCAGAATATGTTCTGAAGATGCTGGCTTTGGGGTAGTTATGGAAGATATGACCCAAAGATTTTTAAAGAGGGGTTATTCCCATAAAATGCTTGTTGGTGCTCTTAACAGGGTCAAGACCAAAAATAGAGATGAATTACTCTTTAAAAATCAATCTAATTTGGACAACCTAGATTCCAATTGATCTCCACCCAGACTGTTTTTGGAATTTAATTAGCAACATGGGCCTCTAAGAAACATTTTACAGCGCAATTGGCACAAGATCCTCACATTAGGGACAAGATTGGTCAACATCCCCAGATAACTTTTTGAAAGACCGATTCACTGGGAGATTATTTGACAAGAAGTTTATTCACTACCAATGACAATAGGTCGTGGTTGACCAAGAAAAGTGTAGGATTCTTTAAGTGTGGCCATTGCAAGGTATGTAATTATGAAGAAAATGTGATATCAAAGAACGAATTACATGCGATACCCAATATGTCACATATGTGATTGAATACGGCTGCCAGAAAAAATATGTTGGCAGCACCATTCATAAACTTAAAATAAGATTTCTACAACATCTTAGAGCCATTAGGAATCAGGATAGAACTTATCCTTTGGCTAAACATTTCTGTGAGGTACATGGAGGTGATTGTAGTACATTGTGTTTTTATGGAATCAGATCTATCAAACTGGGCCCAAGAGCAGGTAATAGACTATCTGAATTAAGACAAACGGAATCCAAGATGATTCTATTATTGGGCTCGGAAAATCCGTGGGGACACAATCTTGACGCAGAACTCCATGCCCACTTATGACATGTTACAGCACATTTCTCATGCTATGCCCATGTCATGCATTATCTGACATTTATGGTTCATATATAGTCACTAGGTATTTTCTGCCATGAACATATTGGTGCCATTACACAATCATTTGGATCTTTAAATGTGGCGGTTTTTGTCTTTGTTTCTGTATACACATTTTAAATTGTTTTTATTCAATAGATTTAAGCACTTTTTTGCACTAGGCACTTTAGGAATAGTCCAGTGAGCCCTTTTTAGAAATCAGCTGAGGTCTTCGTTTATTACTGTAGACAATTGATGACACACTCTGTATATCTAAGTTATGATATTTAGTTGCACAATGTTGCACCATCATGTGTAGGCAAATTTATTCATATCCTTCTCGTAAAAGTTGCTCAGTTAGATATACATGATGCTTATTGATGGATATATTCTTTAGAGTCAACAGGAGAATTCCTTGCTCTGATTTCAGCAGGTGAATTATTATTAATAATTTTTATGTTGATAATCATGTTATAAGAAAGATATTCATAATTATTTACTGTTGGAGCGATATGAACAACTGCACTAATATTGCACTTTATATCATAGATGAAAACACCTTGGTTGTATTTTATGGTTGAAGATCAAATAATATGCCCTTTTACAGATGGCTGCCATCTTTATGAATATCAGCTAATAATGGGAATAGATGAGAGCTCACGGGCGGCATATTTATAGTGTGGGTTTTGTGAAACATTTGCACTAGGCACTTTAAGAATAGACCAGTGAGCCCTTGTTAGAAATCAGTTGTGTCTTCTTCCACTACAGTAGACAAGAGATGATATAGTTTGTGTACTTAAGTCATGGTATTCAGGAGCACGATGATGCTTAATCCTGTTTAGGTGAATCTATTCTCATCTTTCTCGTAAAAGTTTTCCAACTAGATACCCATGATGCATATTGATGGATTTACTTTTTAGAGTTAACAGGAGAACTCCTTGTTTTGATTCGATCATGTAATAATCATTAAAAAAAAAATACAAAAAATCTTTTTATGTTGATAATCATGTTATATGAAAGATGTACATCATTTCTATTCAGGGGCCAATAAGTGGGAATATTGTTGGAGTGATATAAGTAGTTGGACAAATATTGTACTTTGTATCATAGACGAGAATATTCTGGTCACATATCATGATTGAAGAATGAAGAACATGCCTATTTAAAGATGGCTGCCATCTTTACGAATATCAGCTGACAATGGAAATAGATGAGGGCTAACGGGCGGCACATTTAAAGCGTGGGTTTTGAGGGGGTAATTATGTCCGGTTGAGGGCGTTTGCCAAAACGCGTTGAAATTTTTTGACGGGTGACAGCGTTTTTCTTTTCTCTTATCACGCAATTACAATAAAGCAGATGAACTTTATGGAAAGACTTTTCCTTCTTTAATACATCAGCCGTTGATACATTGAGATACGGTGCAGCTGGTTTGGTGAGCGGACTTCACCTTTTTGTAGTATATATATATATATATATATATATATGTATATATATATATATATATATATATATATATATATATATATATATATATATAACCTAAAACACTCCTTCCAATATCAGGAGAACCAGGACACCTCCAATATGAAAATTCAGTTTATTTCAGCACAAAATCCAACGCGTTTCGGCTACAGCCTTACTCATGGGTAAGGCTGTTGCCGAAACGCGTTGGATTTTGTGCTGAAATAAACTGAATTTTCATATTGGAGGTGTCCTGGTTCTCCTGATATTGGAAGGAGTGTTTTAGGTTATATTAGGGTCTCTCGGAACCCATCCAGGACCGCTGTGTGGAGCACCTGCATTCCGGGACTTGGTTACGAATATATATATATATATATATATATATATATATATATATATATTAATAATTACCCAGTGGGAGTCGCCGATGGATAGTTATAGTAGTGTTGTGTTTCCCTAGGAAATACCTTTATTTTGCTAATAACTTTAGTGCCATTTGACAAATCACCACGAAGCGTTCTAAAAAAGTCGTACTTTTTTACTAATTTGAACATGGAAAGTTTAGGAGTGATCTGTCAAGTGGAGGCTGAAAAAAAGGCACATACATGCTACTCATTTTCCTATAGGAACTTTAGACAGCCGAAACCACTGAACAGATTTACACCAAACATGGCAGAAAGCTAGATCTTGGTCCAGAAGCAATGCTTTGATGTAAATCCATTCGGTAGTTTTGGAATAATTAATGTTTAACAAAATATATATATCATGCCACAGTGGATCTGCGGAGCTGACAGACCTCATCCCATGATCTGATTGGCTGCCACCACCTTAACCAGGAAGTGGTGGCAGCCATCTCAGGACACAGTTCTGAGTCCTACGAAAAATACAAAAAAAGACATAAGGGGAAATGGTACAGATGCCCTGACCCCCTGGGCCTGTTTAGAAATTCTTGCTGCAACTCTGCACATTTAAACCCCCAGCCCCAGTGGGTCAGGATCAGGGGAAAGGTGCAGCATTTATTTAAGTGGGAGGGGGATGCCTTCATGAGCCCTGGGACTCAATTCCCCAGGCTGATAATTTTAGAAAGGGGAGAAGCCCATGCGGCTCCTATCCTCAAGCCTCAAGTAGCTGTGTCCTGTGGCGCCCAATGGCCAGGACAATATCTGGTTTCCTGTCTGCGAGCGTGGGCACAGAAAATGTAAAATTCTCCCAGCGGGCGGGAGCAGCTTTGTGCTTCCACCCAGTGGGTGAACTTTACATTTTCCCTGGACATGCTTGTGAACAGGGAAACAGATGGTGTCCCGGGGGTTGGGGACCTTGGGGCACTGTTATTCCAGGCTCAGGGTGCACTCCCAGGGAGGAAAAGTCTTTGATTGCTCCCATCCTATGGGAGCCAAAAGAAAACTGCTCCTGAGAGGTTGGAGCAATGCCGGCTCCAGTTGCACCCTTGATGGGTGCAAGCAGAGGATCCTGTGGGGATGCAGGGGCCCTGGGCCTCCCGTGCAGACACCAATGTGGGATGAGCTCTGTGGTGTCCTGTTGTGGAGAGGGATGCCAGGAGATCTGCAGCCCCCCCAACAACACTGGACAAAAATATATAAGTCTCCTGGGTCATTTAAACCATGACCTCAGGAGAATGTATCATTTTCTTTTCTAAAGCATTTCTGATGCTGGAGCTTTAGCTTTACAGCTGGGATTGTAGTGCCACCAAGAGACCTGTCTTGTTGAAATTTGTATTAAAGATATTTCACAGAAAATACAAGCTATTTATGTGGTTGTATTTACCACTGCACTTTTTGGGGTGTAAAATGTGAAAAAGTAGAACAGAGATATATTTGTTTAAAAAAATTTTTAAGGAAAAATAATATATCTCAGACTAGCTATTTTCAAATTTTTTACCCCAAAAATATAATAATAAAAACTATGTAAAAAGAAAGTCACAGACATGTAGATCAATAAAATGTTATTAAATATTTTAAGTCATTATTGAAATATGGATTTCATTAACATTATTGGTAATTTGTGGAGAAGGATGATAGATCCTGCTTTATATATAGGGTGTCACTGAATTTAAAGGAGAGGTTTAGGACAATGCTGGATAGTCTTCATTTATGGTATCCCAGGATATGTTAGTCGTTAGTGTCAATGGTTGGAAAACAGAATTTTTTGTTTTTGTTGGATGAAGTCAACCAGATCCATCATAAACTACTGTACCTATCAATGCGGTGATCGGGTTCGCAACAAGGGGTTTTTGGTCAGAAGCTGAGGAGGTGGCAAGAGAGCGCCATCAAATTTGCTACAGTGAAAACATGCATTGACAGGACAAATTTGTCTGGCTTGACAGACTGCTGCAATAGTTAACCTGCTTTTATATCTAATGGCAGGTATATGCCATAAAAATAACCAGAAAAAAACGCAGTCACCTAAATGTGGCAATTATATGCTTGCATAAAAATGTAAATGAAAAAATATTCACTTATGTGACCATGTTACTAGTGATGTTTTTAAATGTCATGTATTTTTATTATTTTTGAAGGAGAAAAGAATATAACTCCACCTAACCAAGCACTCAGATTGTGTGTAGCTACATGGTTACAATGTCATTAAACACCTTTTAACAACAACATTGAAAAGAAGACAGAAAATAAATTGCCATCCAACTGTGCATCTGAACCGTAGGCAAACGTAATAGTTGGTATTTAAAATTATTATAAATAAATAAATCACACTTTCAATTAAGTTCATCACCGAGGAGAAGGGAACTACGTATAGGTGGATGTGAACAATGTCCACAGGATTTGTGGAGGGCGAAAAGTGAATAGAAACAATGGTCAAAGTGGGTTGACCCATAGTGTAGTGAATCCTAGTTCGTTTTAATGGGATAGCATGAGTTAGCTTAGCCGCTGGCTTGTAGACTCGTGCCCCCGTCACCTAGTGACTTTTAACCTACTTAGCTTGCTCTGTCTTAGCCCATTTAATTATTTATTTCTTCTAAGATGGCTGCCTTGTTTATAGTTAGGCCACTTGTTATGAGTTACATTATCAGTGTCACCGTGCCAAGGCGTCAAGATCAAGCACCAAAGACAAACAAACAGTAGGTGTTCACACTTAGGGATTTTCCCTCTCTATACTTTCGAGGGATTGTTGATATTAATTGCCGTCCCAAGCATGCCTGTTATCTATTGTTTTGGAATACACCTACGTCAGGGGACCTTGTAGATCTGTATAAATACATCACACTTTAGACCGATAATCAGAGGGATTCCGACCAGAGGGCATCGCCACCATCGCTGATACAGATGCTGCAGTCGTCTTGACGCTGACCCAGTCTTCGTGTCCATACGGAGTCTGAGATAGAGACCTCATTCCAAGGTAACAAGGGTTGGGGGCTCCTCTCATGGACAAGGCTTTGGCAGATTAGGTTTAGCGAACCAAGCTCTCCTTTAGGTAGGAGGTTAGGGCTATTCACATGAGGGTA
Organism: Pleurodeles waltl; assembly: GCF_031143425.1. Classification (NCBI taxonomy): domain Eukaryota; kingdom Metazoa; phylum Chordata; class Amphibia; order Caudata; family Salamandridae; genus Pleurodeles; species Pleurodeles waltl. The sequence continues at coordinate 601,818,927 of NC_090442.1, read as the reverse complement.
ATAGGGCATATTCCATCTTATATATCTTTTTCATGTATTGCAAAATGGTGGGGGTCTTCATAACAATGACTCTCTTCTTCACAATACTGTTACTAGCTATATTCATTATCCTAATCATTGTAGTCCATGCAACTTATCGCAAATTGCAGTTATGTTAAATAAAAAGCTATTATAACTTTACTGCATCTGTGTCATTGCCTGTGTTTATATGAGACATAATATATCTGTGAGAAAAGGGTAATCTCCGTTCAACCACGACATACCCTGAGATATCTTACTTTGAGTCCATGCGTAAGCGACTGCCATAAATCACCTTTTACTATTGTGTTTCTGGTGAGGTGCGTCTGGGGGGCCGGTAAGGTTGGGACAACAGTTGCGACTTGTTGTAGGAAAGACTCAGTCGCCTACAAACAAAAGTACTGTTATCCTTAAACCAGCAGTCTTGCTCAGAGCAAGAGTCCAAACTACGACAATAGCCACATGCTGTATGCTGTGGTGGGCAAAAGCAAAATGTGAATGACAGTTTAACTTATCAGTGGATGAAGCCTGCTGGCCAAACACCCCTCTGTGTATGAGAACTGTATGTATGAATGTCTGGCATCTCAAAGGCCAGACCTAAAAAAGCAGCTAAATTGGAGAGACCGATCTCTTTGTCCCAGACTTTACTTAGTGACCATTTGTACCATCTCTAGTAAAAACATCCTGGGTTACCACAATAATGTTATTACATCATTTGTTAAAGGAACAACACTAGGTAATTGTTTATTGGCCTAGTATATTGAAGTGATATTTTTGTCTGTTATGTAATAGTGTGTTTGGGGTAAGACGAAGCAGGAATCCAAGCAATGTTTTGCCATGTATATGGGAAAAGTACAGACTATATGCTATAAGGAACTACATTAGCACGCCTTGCATGTTGTATGTTTGTTTCATGAATATTCACAAAAGTCTCTATTCGATGATGTTAATTTTTATATGACCTATAGTCATGTTCAGCCTGTCTCACATCAAATCAGAAAGACAGAATGAACAGAAAAGAGCCCTGTGACTGGGTATCTCTGACTTGTCCATAGACAACTGTATAGAGTAAAACACTGTCTCAGTCGTATAATATATCTTGAGTAAAACACTGGTAATTTTACTCTTGAGGCTGTTACCTCTCTGATGATCTCCCAGATTGACTTTGTTTTCAAGACATTTCCCTAGTTGCACTGTGATGGCCTTTTCCCTAACTTATGCTCCAAAGGGCACTCTTGGATCCTGGCAAGAGGTCTCCAAATGACAGGGTCTTTTCCATCTAACACCATTTTCTTTACTAAAGGCGTAACACAGTTCTGATTGTTATTTTCTTATTCTTTTCCTTAGTTTCAAAACCCTATTCATAAAAAGAGGGTCCCTGTGATCCACTTGTCTCTAGAATCTCTTATTATTGGATCTATCTTGTTGGGTGCTCTGGGTGTGACCCAGGTGTGATTTAATTTTCTGGTACTTCCAATTGATTTGACAACAGGTTTTTATAAACTCAAACAATAAAGATGAAAACATTTTATTTATAATATTTACTAAAGTATAGCCACTCGTCTAGGTTGCAAGTTTGGATTCATTTATTGTTTTTTTCTATTTTAGCTACCATTAAAGATTAGATTAAATTAGTATCTGCTCTAGATCACTATTGATACACTATTATAATCCAGGCAGCTATATTTGTGGAATCAATTGGTTGCCTTTTACTTACTGTTTCCCTTATTTTCGCAAACCTGTTCCTCAAGATGTTGAATTACAGTGCAACTCTATTTGCATCCTCTACCACTTGATTCACTTTGGGTGATTCTACTACTTTTTGAATTATAATCTCATGCATTCTAATTGCTTCCTGAGTTGTAGTGGTGAAGTATGTTAACATAGTACCTTTACATTTTTTACCCCTGAGATCTTCAAATCTGAGTTACAAATTCGATATGACCTTGAGGTCATTTTCAATCTTAAACTTTCTCTGAACGCCCTCAAATTTGCCTTGTGCCATGCAAACGTATTCAGTTCATCAAGCAATCCTGGACTCTAGCATGGCAAAGTCCTTCCATCCTCCAGAGAGGGTAGTGGCCACCAGCCAGACAATGGTACATGCAACAAGACTGTATAGCAATCGTTTCTCTGGAGGTTTCTCTGACTATGGAAATCTATAAGCATGGGATTGTAAAGGTGTTTTTAATGTTGAAAGCTTAATGCAATAATGTGCAGAATTAACATGTAGGCTTTAGAAGAAAAATAATGCTTTTAAATTTCAGAAAAACGTAATAGGCAGTCACAGTTACACGTATTCGGTTTGAATAACTGAAGCTGCATACTTTGACAAATTGACCTTCTTCACAAATGTGAATTGTTCCACAGCACACCTGGGCTGGAGGGGCCGACTGATGGAGATGACCCCTCTTTTGGTCCAGTGACCTCCTATGAGAGGTGGGCAAACTACAGGACTTTGCCAAATGGAAGTTGACTGGTATTACAAAGTTGGGCGATGTCTGGCAAGGCAACACACTATTGAACCAGACAGAACTGACCAACAAATACCAACTAGCCCCCACACAATGTCATAAATATCTCCAACTCAAGTATGCACTTGCAACACACATACCCGCTGACACAACCATTGAGGAGTCCTCCCCACTGGAGGACCATGTTCTGTCTGAACAACTGTGGAAGAAAGCCATATCCCTGCTCAATAATGCCCCTGACAACATGTAAAACTGAAAACTTTGCACTTGTATAGCGCACTACTCACCCGTTAGGGTCTCAAGGCACTGTACTCATACCGCTATGGAACCCCTCCTGGCTTTTCCCTGTGAGGTGCCCACCCCTGGGAACCCCCAGGGTGAAGCCAGGCATCCAAGCGCTGTTGGGGCCGTTGTGGAGATTAAGCAAGCTATTGCCCAGAGTTGCAGAGTGGGACTCATTAATTAGATTAGGCACCGAGGCGAGAATTATCTGGTCCAGGGGAATTGAGCCCAAGACCTGCCGAAGCGGGACTTGAACCCTGGTCTTGAGCCAGATCTCTGCTTCAGGGTCTGCCACTCTAACCATTGTGCCACACTTTTCCACATGCTGGCCCTTAAAGCTAAGCAGGAGGCCGACGTAGGACAATTTGAAGAGGGCAAGTGGGAGAAAGCCGTGGGGACCCCCAGGGAAATTGCGATTAAATCTGCTTTTAGGCTCATCCACCGGCGTATTCTACATTGCTCCTACTATTCACACACCAATCTGCATGCCATGGGCAGATGTACAATGGCTGCCTATTTGGGGAGAGGGGAATGTTCCTACATGTGATTTGGGACTGTCCATGAAAGAACCCATACTGGTCCTCCATCAGAGCCAAAATGCACACAGTGACAGGTTATCAGACGCCGGACACAATCAAATGGTGCATACTTAATATCTGGGGTGATGAACCACAGCCTTGATACAGTAAAATGTGGCTGGCCCTCGGCTTGGGGTGGCTAAGAGGAATATTGCCAAACGATGGGGAGTGATTGATCCATCAAAGATACGAGACTAGCACAATGATATGGACTGCTGCATGCTCACCGAAAAAACAATCTACCTGAGCAGGGGATGTCCCAAGAAATGGGTGGTCTGCTTGGAAGTCCCAGAGAGGGGGAGTGGGTAATGGGGAGGATTCCATTAATGGGGTGGAGTAGACTGGGGGTCTGTGTAAATGTGTGACTACTTCTGGAGTATCACGACTATGTTGTACCTGCCACACATCTGATACCATCTTTTACCATACTGATCAATGCCTGCTGTGACTCTTCACTACTTGTTTGGTTGTTCTTTCTTTAAATTAAAGATATTCAATAAAAATATATATTTTTTAAAGAATGTGAAATGTTATATTTTCTGACCTTCCCATAGGTATATTTTTCATACTATACCATAAATTAATTAACATGTTGCTTAACCCTGCAAATGTTTCTACTTACACAAAGAACACTGTAGAATGAATGAATAAGTAGCTTGCATTTTAGTGGGGTAATGTAGAAGTTTAAACATGAAAATGCAACCTTTTAAGACAAGTGAATGGTGTGAAAGCTTTATGCTTTTACAATGTATTTGATAAAGCTATTTCAGTTGACTGCTGTCTGATGCCTATTGTATTCCTGGTGAGAAGAGGAAGGAGTGTTCCTTTTCCCAGGAAGACATTGAAAGCTGATTGGTTGACTGAAGAACGAAGAAGCAACATGTTGCAAATGATTAGATTATACTGCCTATAATAATGTGTGTTCCTAAAGTAGGTTACCTCATTGCAGACTCATTGCGCGTGCCACTTTCCCTGCCTGAATCTATGCTGTCCATGAGGAAACTGTGAGTTTCTTAAACCTCTTTTTATAGGAAGTTCCGCTTTGAATAATTCTGATAGTTGACACTGAAGCTTTATGCTTTTACCTCTCTAAATAGAGCTCTTTATGGATTATCACTGACACCCTTTTTCTCTTTTCCCCTAACCATCCTCATTCTTAGAATAGGGATTATTTCCTTTATGGAACGTGCTTTATACATTGATCATTAATTATTGATTGCTTATTTTGATCATTGACTAAACTGATGATTGATGAATTTCTAATACTGACTCAATAAAGATGAGCTTCTAAAAGATTTGATTAATAAAACTTTTAAACTCACATCAATGTGCAATATTGACTGAGAATAAATTGAAACTGTGATGATAAATTATTAACATATACAGCTCCTGGTTAATCTCATCCAACATCAAAGATCCATATGGTCAGAAAGCAGAGATTTCTCTCTGATGAGTTGGTAAGCTTTACCTCGTAAGGCTTGATATTTAAATCAAGATCCCCACTCCAGCAGGATCATCCTACCACAGACACCTTTGATACTCATCTGGAAACTAGATGCAATCTGTTTTCCTTGACAGGTTCGGAACTGGTATCTCTATGAGAGATTCTGATGCTGGACTGGATGGGGGCTTTGCCTCCAACTCCTCTAATCCTAAGGGTTCTTTAGAAGATCAAGGACAGCCCTCAATGTTCCATAGTTGTGGTGACTCCTGCTTGGCCTCACCTAGTCTTGTTTTCCTGCATGCTCAGTCTACTACAAAGTATCACGTCTGCCTCCTGTAGAAAAGAGGCATTCTGGAGGGAGGAGAACTGGGTTTGCACCACTCTTGAGAGCATGGTTCCTGAGATAGTAATTTTTGCACACATTGGACACTCCCCAGAAAACCTGCATGTCCTGGCAACCATCAGGAAGTCCCCCACTAGAGATCAGAATAGGACCAAATAGCTTGAATTATTCCACAGAACAATAGGAAAGAACATCCACGTGTTTGCCTTCATCACCAGACTTTAATGAGTGCAGGTGGGCAGCTAAAAAGCATAGATTGTGGCCACGGGGCCTACCAAAGCAGGGCTGGGGAGTCCTTCTTCATGACTAAAAGACATCTAACAGACTGAAGCATCTGTTCCCTGTAATCTGACACCCTATGGTCTTCCCAGACCTTAACTGGCCCTGGGTTATGCATAAATCTTTTAAATCATTAGCCCCATGTGACATAACATTTATTTATTTTATAAAATACTTCTTTTGTGGTTGCCAGGAAATATACCAAATGTTAGTACTCAGAAAAAACTAATCAGCTGTCCTTTCTGGAAAGGTCCTTATAATATTTCTCAGGGTAACCCTTTCTCCATGATCCCTCACAAATCAAATCATAAATATTTATAAAGCGCGCTACTCACCCGTGCGGGTCTCAAGGCACTAGGGGGAAGGGGTTACTGCTGCTCGAAGAGCCAGGTCTTGAGTAGTCTCCGGAAAGCGGAGTGGTCCTGGTTGGTCCTGAGGATGGTGGGGAGGAGTTCCATGTCTTGGCCGCCAGGTAGGAGGACCTCCCACCCGCCACCACTACATCGTCTGGGTGCCCACAATTCAGCCCCAGGAATAGTCTATGTACTTCCATGGGCTGGAGATGCTCTATTTACACTTTGTCATGTGTCATGCTAAACCAGGGACCACCCTAATTGGTCCCCAAAATATCCACATTGCACACAGTCTCACTATCATGTGTCATGCCACAAATATACATTATACACATTCACTGTATGTGCATACTAGATGTCAACAGAACAGTCTGGGCTTTATACTGAAGCGGAACTGTTAATTGAGTCAGGCTAGTAGGCCACATACTTCTGCCACAGAAAACACATCTAGTCAGGACAAATAATTCACAAAAAATAATTTGCGGCCAGCACCGCTGCATCTCAACAATCCAAGACATGTCATTAAAAGGAGAACAGGCTTGGTGCACACCCTCAAGTCACAGAACGATTTCTAGTTCTTCACATTACCATGAACATTGGTGTACACGCCATTGATAACTGGGCTGGTAAAAATCAGATTATCATATTAACACTTGGCTGTGTCACTCAAAATAGGGATATATGCCTGTATATCATGCAAGGAACATTTCTGTCGCAACAATAGTTAACCTTTATTAATATCTTGTAATTCCTATTCTGAGCCATGCATTATTAATTACTAAATACACGTGTGGCTTAAATGCACATTCACATAAACAACTTGCCATTACTTGATGAATAAAACCCAATGCTCAAGAAATTAAATAAATCCTTATACCTTTAACTACTAAAGCCAAATGTTGAAAAAAAAAGACCAAAATAGATTTTGTTGCTCCTTCTGCAAAATTCGAAGAAAGTAACTGTTCATTCATCGCAAATCACAAACCCAAAAGCAAGGGTCCTAGATACAGCAACACTGTAGCACAATTGCCTAGTGAAGACACCGTATGACAAGATGAAAATTATTCCCGATAACTACGCTGGCTATCGCGATCTCCAAACATCGAGGGAGTTCAAGGATTCTTCTGAAATGTAGCATTGTTGTCAAGCATCTTCACCTAGTGCAATCTCGCATGTGCAAAGCCTTTCATCAGGCTGTTCTGACACTCTGTGAACTCCGCCAACCTTTCTACCAATTAAACAAACTTGTTGCGGGTGGACACCTAATGGTAGCCCTGTCTTTAGATCTTCCTCCTGATACAAGAATATATTTTGAACACATTTTTGGGTGCAGACATCTACAGATCCCATCTAGAATTCTACGTCAGAATCTTTAAATGCTCTCCATTGTACCATCATCTGTTTAGGGATGAGGCCTTGACGGTGTTCGCTTTCTCCCGCATTGGTATAGCAGTGGAATGACCTCAGGCTGTGTTAACTGAACTGCGCATGTCAGATTGGCTAGTGTTTCCTCTGTGGCCAGTATGACATGTGCAGTCCAGGCTTCTGCGATCGATAGCTGAGAAGCAGCTGGGAAGCAGAGGCGCAGTTCCATAGGTGTCCGATAGAGTGCTGTGTTTACCTGCTGCAGCCAAACCTGGCACTGCTCTTATGCTATTTAATACTATAGGTAGCATGAGAGCAGTGCTTGGATTGGTTTGGATGCTGTTGCCTTTCATGCACATTACTACAGCCAGCAAGGGCATGGCAGGAGGAATCTCAGGTGTGTTTGCAGGTGAACGTGTGCTGCAGAAGAAGATTGTCAAGCAAGGTAAGGTTATGTTTATTTATACAGGGTTGTGTTTTTTGTTTGTTAAGGGCCTCATCACTTAAAAAAGGTACCAGCCGCCACTGGTGTTAAATAAGTCTTTAAAATATTGTGGGTCTAGGGAAAAACATTGTTTTGTATGACTCATAGCAAAGGGATCTTGAGGTTCTCTGTGTTCAGTTCATCCTTTCTACAAATATCTAAAATTTTATTTGGGCACCTTTTTTCGGGAACAGTCATCTATAGATCCCATCTTCTTAGGTTTCAAATCAGAATCTCCTATTGTGTTTGTGATCTGAAGGTGTTTGGCTGCTGCCAAACAAGTCTGTTTATAAGAAGCAGGACAATGGCCACATACTGTGTTCATTTGGATAATGAAGACAGACATAGTGTAATTGCAAGTTTGGCGGTCTCTGGACCGCCATGTTGGCGATGCCGGTTGTACCGCCAACAGGCTGGCGGAGACGTCCGGCAAATTATGACTGTGGTGGTATTCCCAACAGAATACAGTCAAACCACCGCTGGCATCGCCAGGGTGGTCAGGCCGCCACGGGTGACGGTAGGCAACTGCAGGCTAGCAGAGACCATGTTCCCGTCAGACATATTACGAGGCTGCATACCGCCAAGGTTTCTGCCATGGTCGCACCACCCCGGAAACCCTGACGGAAACCAACTGTATAAAAGGAGACACTCAACTTCAGGAAGCCATATTCGTCCGGAGCTGCCATGGAACCAGAACTTTACATCTTCCCCCTGCTCCTGCTTGCCCAACGACTTCGGAACCAGCAACAATGATGACTACTGCAACCGTGAGTACACACACTTACCTGTCACTGTTGTAAAATGTCAAAGTACCTACGCGCACCCAATTGGTAACAGGTGGCGGGACCACACACACGTAACCCCACACCAACACGCACACTCACAAACAGGCACATACCCACATGCACATACATAGTACTCACACTACGGCCATCACACACACACGGCTGAAACACACACCAATCCCCAGATACACAACACCAGCACAGTCACACACAACACCACCAAAAGATACAACTAAACCACAACCACAACACCACCAATGTATCGGCAAGCACCCACAATAGACACCACCAATTGACAATCAAACACACAACACAACGTACCAACACCAAAGAACGAACACACACAATCACACATCCAAACAGCACTGCATATGTCATACCCCACAACCACACATCACAACGGATCTGACATGCCAATCTCCACACACTCACGCACACAGTACAACCACACAAAGGCACATAACACTGCAAATACCACATCTCAAAACAAACACCACACAATACCAACACAACAACATGCCCTGAACATACAAATGCCCATCATACAATACATACCCATCACTGGGGGTCAAATGCTGTGCACACAACCACACATGCTGCCCAGACACAACTGGTAGCACAACCACCACTCACACAAAACTTACTCACACTCAAACAAAATCAGCCAAAACCAAAACTGCCCTAAGAAATTAAATGCAGGACAAATATGTAACCTTTGAACCAACTACAGGTTGGCCCTGATATATATTAAATGTCATAATATATATATAAATTTATATATATATATAGATATATGTATATATCTATATATATATTTATATATATATATATAAATAAAGGTCACGGCCATCGGCTAGTCCAAATTCAACAACATGCACATAATGTACTTGGATGTGCCCATAACTTGACTCCTGACTGCTATGTAACCTCCACAGGTAGAGGTATCAAGGGGCCAGACAGGCACCTCAGGGACTAGGGGGGCAGAGGAGGGGGGGGGGGGTCTGGGCTTAGGGTTGAAAGGGGGATCTTTGGATTTTGGATGGGGGGGCTTAGGTCAAGGCTTAGGGGACGGTTGGGAACTTTTAGGAGGGGTAGACTTCTTGGCGGGGACGGATATGGGTACTTGGAGGGGGCAGGGGAGGTGTTTGGGGTCTCACGGGGTGGGAGAGGAGTAGGGAAAAGGTTTAACTCTGAGAGGAAAGCTTTCTTTGACACATGGGGTGCTCAACAGGGTTTGGGTGGGGAGGGAGAGGGAATCATTGTCTGAGGTGTTTTGGTCGATGTCTTGTGTGCATGTGTGTGCGAGGAATGCTTGTGGGTGTCTGTTGGGTGGATGAGTGTGGGCGTTTATGTGTCTTGGGAGGAGGGGAATAGAGGTGCTGGGGGATGCAGTTGTGGATGGGTGATTGTCTGCTGGGGTGGTGACAACAGGCATGGTGGATGTGCTGTATGTAGACGTGTCTGTGGTTGTAGTGTCTGCGGATGTTGTGACTGGGGTGGGTGTCTGAGGGTCTGCTATTGTGCTAAGTGTGAGTAGGATAGGTGTTGTGACTGGATCAGTGAATGTTGGTGTGGTGAATGCAGGTGTGTCAGGCATTGTGTCTGTGATGCTGGGGGTGGTGGGTGTGTCAGGGCAGGCAATTGACTATTGATGTGTCTGCAGGTGGATGTTGCTTCTGTACATGCCTGTGGTGGGTCTTGTGGTGCTTATGTCTGTCAGTGCTGGCAGGGGCAGAGGTGTCTGCGGCAATGGAGACACCTACCCTCTTGGGTGAGTGGGCACGGCCAACTGGGTGGGGAGCTACATGGAGGATGGTGGTAGAAAGGGGGGTGTCAGACAAAGATGGTGCTGGGGTGATCCCAGATGGGTCCTCCAACGCCAGGGAGTGTCCAATGGAGGAGGATTCCGAAGATGATGTGCTGGATCCAGTCTCCCACGAGGCACTCCCTCACCCTCAAGGCCACTGGGTCCCTCGCTGTCGGTGGTATCAGCACTCCGGTCCCCTGGTCGGCAGCATCCCCCACTCGCCTGTGCCCCATCTCCTTCGCCTGCTGATGCTGATACACACAAACAGACAGCGACGGAGGGAGAGCTAGAAAGGGAGAGAGAGCGTCATCACATTCTTCACATACACCCATTACAACATGTACAACTGTAGGTATACATCTCCTGGTAAAGTAATCCTATATTGAAACCCACAGATCATACATCATGTCAAAACATGTTACTTCTATCTACCTCATTTGTCATCTCTCACACCGACATCATAATCCACGTAAGGGGGCACAACTGGAGCATCCCATCAAATCACCTGTAATTCAAAATCAGCATGCTCATAATCCCCTGGCTAAAGCTGATATATCATCCTCATCCAGCTCACCACTTTCCATATTCTTATCACTTTAAGGAAATGCAGTTGACTGATAACACCATATCATGCCTAATCAAATCTACACATGCCAAGTCCATGAACATAAGTCATGTTCCATGCAAGTAAAGACAACTCTCTTCACAAACGACACAGCACCTAGCTGATCCCTCTGTACATAAATGACAGAATGGCAACAATCTCTGATGTCACAATTTTACATTCCATGTCTGTAGAACAGCTATGTCAATACATGTACCAAATCTTAGAGGATTAGTTGCAGTCACTATTCACAGACATTCCCTATTACACCATAAATGCATGTACTGCTACTGTGGCCTACCTAGCACATATGAGACATCCACTTACAATCACAGAGAGCATAGTTACAACTACTAAACAATGGACAGCCTACTAATTCCTAGGAGGGCACATTACATTCTACCTGACATGTAGATTCAGAGCCATGGCATTGCAACATGAGTACACCTACATCACTCACAGCATTCCTGACATGTGATTTCCACTAGCTAAGTCCAGACAACACACACATCCCACTGAAAAGACATGTACACATGATATACACATGCACCTACATGCCTGCTATTGCACTGACAACATATACCACAACACCTGTATGAGAAATAGTAGTACAGCTAAACAATGAACTCTTGAAATATGAGGTGAGACAATACCAATTCCTGTCCAAATTGCCCACATCAGCTAGGCTAAGGGTAGCAATGATTGCCCCACTCTACAAGATCTGCCCCCAAGTAACCGTTGAGACATGATGTAGGCAGCTAATACCATATGTTGCACTCTTATTGTAGGGCATTGGCACATCTAGCATGGACATTGCACACTGTCAAAGGGTAGGACAGCCTAGCCACTTACCTCCTCTACAACAAAGGCATTGGGCTAAAAGTGATTTGTCCACATGTCAATGGCAAAGAAATGCATGGTAAGGGCAAATAGACCCCCATAGTTGGATGCCCTTCCTTTACAACCTTTACATACCCCATAGTATGAATATGAAGGGACAATGGGGACACCTCCACAAACCCATTTGAACAGTCCAATATTGGCCATACCTATTGATTGAATGAGATGGCAGGCTCACATGGAGTCAATACCTGTACCCGGACACAAGGTAACTAGGCCCTGTACCTGATATGTTGGGCCCTATGAAGCACATACAGCTGATCTTTACAAATGGGAGTGGTCTGACACCTTAGAGCTACATTAATATATAATCTGATTAATAGACCTGGAAATACTATATGGGAATGATGATACAGCAGCTTACAGACATTTATATGGCTGGGTAGAGTCACACATGTGGCACTGTCAAATGTGCATCTCCACATGCAGTAACAGATATTCCTTGACACAGGTGATCTAAACATCCACATGCACACTTGTGACTTGTCTTCGCATAGTTATCCTATCATAAGAGAGTGAGACAACTACCAGTGTACCATTCACTAGTAGACCTGGACACCATGGAGGAAAGGCATGTCATCCAGACATATCATCTCAGTCGCCATACCATCATGGATCTTTGTAATCAGTTGGAGTTGGAGCCAGATCTGATGCCTGCCATTTGCAATGCCTATGGCATACCTCCCATTGTTTAAGTCTTGTCAGTGCTACACTTCCTTGCCACATGCTCCTTTAAGAATGCAGTGGCTCTAACAGCAGGGATGTCTCAGCCCATGTTCAGTCTGGTTTTGAAGGATGTGTACTGTGTGCATTGTCGAGACACCTGGACAGTTACATCAGGTTTCCCCACCGAGCGGATTTGGTCTACGTAAAGGCAGACTTTTATGAAATGGGACACATTCCTCATGTTGTAGATGCCACTGATGGTACCCATGTAGCCTTGGTCCCTCCCAGTGAACAGGTATATAGGAACAGGAAAAACTACCACTCAATCAACGTTCAGGTGGTGTGTTTGGCAGACCAGTACATCTCACAAGTCACAGCCAAGTATCCAGGTTTTGTGCAGGATTCCTTCATCAAGCGTAACAGCAAGAGAGGGCCTGGCTGGTTGGTAAGATTCCATTGTAGGGTGTGTTTGTGATTTATGTATTCCATCATCACAAGATAGCAAGTCCCACATACATGTTTGTGGTGTTCAACCATTGTGTTCACAGGTGACTCAGGCTATCCAAACTGTCCTTGGCTGTTGACACCAGTGAGGTACCCAACCAAGCCAGGGGAACCCCGTAACAATGAGGCCCACGGGGCAACCTAGGCTCAAGGTATACTGTGTCAGAAGCCGAGGGGAATTGCTGACAGACATGAGAGGTGTACCTGACAGATAACTGGTAATATGAGATTAGTTTCAATGGGGTGGTACCTTGATAGTTTATCCTTCAAAAAAGTGGGGTGGTAAATGCTTAGTCCTTTTCTGTCACATGTGGGGTTGAGGAGGATGTAAAATGGTGTATAATGTGTCAGATGACGTTTCTGACACAGGTGTGAAGGTTGGATCATGGCCTCTTGCTTCACAATAGGTGGAGTACTTTGCGATGGCCATGGGACCTAGCTGTGTTTGTTTTCTAGCTTTGCAGTCCAAGATGCATGTAACTGTATACTGACATACGTGAGTGACAATCCTACAGGTATGGGGCTAATGTTGGTGTATGTTTTTAGTACTGGGCTCCTCTGTAATGATCTTTGTGTGTTCCATGGGATATGTGATTCGATAGCTCTGGTATGGGTATGTGAAGAGTCTATATGTGGTGATACAGAGGACCTATCTGTGTGCCCCAGCTTTGTAGATAGTTTACCATGTGCCTGAGTTCTGTAACCTGTGTATGTGCTTTTTGTTACACCATAGCTTACATCCACATGGTACTATCTGTCATGCACTGTTTCCTGAATGCACACTGACTATACAATAGTGTAAACCTTGAGCTCAACCTCTTAAAGATCTGTCTTGTGACATTTCTGTTGTAATGTGTCTCCTGCTGAGGGAGCCTCCGTATGATGAGCATTAAACTGGCTGTTCGATAAAGGGGGGCACGACCAGACCACAGTTGGCAAGCATGGCTATTGTACATGGATTGTAAAGGGCATATACACAGTTGCTGTGTTCAAGTGTGATTTATTGTGCTTGTCAAAAGACTATCAGTGACAAAGCTACTAGATAAATGAACATTAAAGTGATGGGTAAAGCCATGGTGGATGATTTCATTAGGGTAGCTGCTACACCAGATGGTTACACAAGCCCAGTGTCCTTGTACCACGGGAAATGGAGTTGGGTTTCAGAACAGTCAACAGGGTGTATCTGTGGCACACAAGGGTGACAAATCAGGAGAGGTTCACTTCCTGGCAGCAGGTTTGGTTTTAGCATCTGCTCCTGCTGGATGTCTGGATGGACGTCCACATTTGCGGTGGAGTTCTTCAACTACAAAGGGAGGGGTGTCTGAGGCAAGGCCTTCTCCAGCAGGGGCTTAATTCCACTAGCTGCCGCAAATGTAAAAGGGGCAGATGTAAAGTTGCTAATGGAAAGGGCCTGCTGTTGTGTGGAGAAGGTAATGAGAGTGGTATTGAGGTCCCTCAGTACCCCTGCAATGGTAGCCATGTGTGCATTTTGTGCCTGCCACTGCTGCATGACTTCCTGCTGGTATTCCCTCTGCAGCCTTTCATTTTCCCCCAACATGGTGATGATTTGGCCCATCCTGTCTTGGGAACTTTGGCAAGCTCCCAAGACTTGGGAGATGCTTTCCTGGTCAGTTGTGTCCCTTAAAGCAGTGGTTCCCAAACTGTGGTCCGGGGACCCCTGGGGGCCCGCAAAGCCTCCTCAGGGGGTCCGCGACTACTTAGAAAATTAAGTAATAATAATATGTTAGGTCCCCAGCTTTCAGTAATGACTTAATGGGGGGGGGTCCCTGGATTCCAATAATAATTGAGTGGGGGTCCCCGGGTCCCAGTAATGATACATTGGGGGTCCACAGAAGTCAAAAGGTTGGGAACCACTGCCTTAGAGGCCCCATCCTCTGGCCCACAGCATCCCTCCCACGCACCCTAGCCCCACGTGCTTGTGCCCCTGGCACAGTGTGCCCACTCGCAGTGGTTTCAGGTCCATCATTGTCAGGGGTGGCAAGGTTAGACTCAGGTACCTGTACTATGGGGCACACAATAGATTGGACAGTCCTTGGGACACAGGTTTCCGGGCCAAATGGTTGCCTGTGAAGTTGGTGCAACAGTTTTGGGTGGTGTTAATGAGGCAGGGTGAGGCTGAGAGTCGTTAACTGACCAGGTGTCCCAGATGGGCCAGGTGGTTCTTCAGTGTCCAGACATCCAAGGGTGTTGTCCTCACTGGGACCTTAATCCTGAGGGGGACTGACAGTCTCAGGTATCCTCTCTCCGTGGTGGTGATGGCAAGGTTGCCTGTGGAGGGAGTGAGACATAGAGTTCAGGTTAGAATATGTGTTTGGCTGCTTTTGTGTGAGATGCAGACAGTGGCTTGACATGAATCCCTGCTATGACATTGACAGCTGCTGCACAGCATACCTTAGTTGTACATACAAGTCTGTGACTTGTTTCCCTCATACCATGTTGGGAGCGGTCATCCCAGATGCAATCTGATAATGTCTGATATGTGACATGACTGTTCGTCTATGTTACCTTAGTGTGGAGACAGGCTTGTCAGATGTCACACATTAAAGCTGCACAATGCACAATGTTGTCCTAGTGGGAACACAGTATGTGAGTATGCAGGGTTAATTGTCCTGTAAGTATGTGTTATACATGTGCATCGCCTCTGCCATCTTCCTTTCCAACCCAGGTCTGGCTATTTCTGGACTGGATATGTGGCCATTGGGAATGGCCACTGAGCGGTAGCTGTGTTTTGCTTTGGTTGTTGTTGTGGGTGTGCCCTTGCATTGCTGTCATTGCCATGTGCTGGTCCTCACTAGCACAATCTAGTTAGTGTAGCCAGTACTTTGGTTATACATGCATAACATGTGATGTGATATGCAGAATCCAGGTTTTCACAATGATGGGTTGGTGCATTCTGGGAGTCACAGTGATCTAATCAGTCTGTAGTTAACGTGCCATTTCCAAGGGCTGTGAGGGCAGTTGGGCTGAGTGGAGAGGTGGCATGCAAGAGAGGGGCAGTAGGTGATTAGGTGAGAGGGGTAGTGGCTAAATTAGTTAACTAGGGAAGATTTGGGTGGTGGGGAAGCATGCAGGACTAGTCATTTGTGTCACATGCATGTTGTGGGTACTTACCAGACTCCAGTCCCCCAGGTATTCCAGTCAGGCTCTCTGGATGCAGTATGTCCAAGACCTCCTCCCATGGTGTGAACTGTGGGGAGAATATGGGGGACCACTGCCAGTCTTCTGCACAGCTATCTGGTGCCTGGATGCCATGGAATGCACCTTCCTCCGTAGGTCATTCCACCTCTTCCTGATGTCCTCCCTTGTGCATTGATGACTGCCTACAGAATTTACTCTGTTCACTATACTTTGCCACAACTCCATTTTCCTGGCAATAGATGTTGGTTGGACCTGTGCTCCGAACAGGTGTGGCTCTACCCTTACAATTTCATCCACCATGACCTTCAACTCGTCATCAGTGAAACATCGGTGTTTTTTCTGGGGACATGGTAGTTGTTGTGTAGCTGGTGGGTGGGGGGGTTGTGAGTGTAACGATATGGTGTTGGGTAATTGGTTAGGTGTGGGTGCTGCAATTTGAGTTGGAGGCTGTAGTTGCAGATTGTGTGTGCTAGTGATGTGTGTATTTCAATAGTTGTGCTGATGTGGAGTGTGTACTAAGTGAGATGTGTATTAGTGCCTATTGTGGTCAAATAGTATTCGTTTCAGATTTGGCTTCTCAGTGGATGTGAGTGGCGTTCTGTTTGCAAAGGATTGTGGGTTGTGTGGGGATGTGTTATGTAGTGCAGTGTGTAGGTGTGTTGGGTGTTGGATTATTCAAACTATCTCAAGCAGTGTGGCGTTCTGACAGAAGTGAGCTGTGACCGCCGCGGTTCGCACCGCCAATGGTTTTCTGCCATGGCAGAACTGCTGAGCTGATTTGTGGTTCACAATTTGATGGGTTGGTTTTTGTCCGGCTGGCGGTGCTGGTTGTGGGAAACCTCTTTTCCGTCCGCCAGTGTCCTGGCGGTTTCTGAAATTTGGCTGTTTTTTGGCGGTCTTCACAGCGTGAGTCGTAATACGGCAGTCGATTACTACCAACATGGTGGTCTTTTGGCAGTCGTCAGTGCAGCGGTCTTGCCAAAAGACCACCAAACTCGTAATGATTTTGTGAATGTTTTCATTAACTTAAATATCTTGCTAAACATAAAAGGAGAAACTAATTATTTTGAAAACACAATTTAAAAAAGGGATTTTAGCAAAGGATAAAGCAGTGAAGACTATGTGCGCATGTCAATTTCTGTAAAATCCTTAACAGTATTCAATTTGTTTATAATAGCTGCCAGCGTTGATAGATACAGCTGCTGAAGCACACAAAAATAATGAAATAATTCAAAAATCCCATATTATTGCTGTTTATCCGATTTGAGATAAAAACTCAGTTTCTTCTGTGCTTTGATCTGTGTTTTGTTGGAAAAAGATTATATATATATATATATATATATATAAAATATTTAGAGGTACTTAGCATAAGAAATGGGAAATCTTTCCACATAATGCCAAAATAAAGCCTGTCTTACAAATTCAATGAAATAAATTATTACAGAATGTGGTGTTGCTCTTGTTCTGAGAATTTTTGGCTTATTTAGTCATTATATATAGCGCTGACATGCTACCTTACAATCACATCTATGGGCTCTGAGACACTATAGGGCATATTTATGAGAGGCTTGCGCAACAGGAGCATCAGTTTTTTGCTGGTCTGGTGTCACAAGTCTCCCACCCATATCTATGAGGCCACTCAAAGCCACTTTGCATGACTTTTCATGGCCTCATAGATATGGAGTAAGGAAAAGCAGCGCAAGTCACTGCTTTTACTTAGTCTGTATCAGGGGGACATTCCATGGGCATTGAAGTGGGTTTTCCCACACAAAACCCATGACTTTTAACATTGCCCCAGATTTACTAAATGACGTAAACCTGGGATAGCGCCAAAACCTTATGTCTCCTCTTTCCATGTGTGCTGTGTTCTGCAGCATACATGGAAAGAGGAAAACGCCTCTCTGGATTGTGTTTGTGCAGGAAGGTGCCCCTTCCTGCACAAGAATAATCCTGCATGCAATGCAGACACCCTGGCACCATTGGACAAGGGTGCCTACATTGGTGCTAGGCACCAAATTATGCACCGGTGCTGGGTGAAAGGAAAGGAATGCACCATAATAATACATTATGAAATACGGTGCATACCTGCCCTTTCAGCTTGCCCTATGCCAGTTGCCCATAAACATGGGCCTATAACCACACAGGAATGCCAAAAAAAGAAACATTATTTGAGAAGACATGCCAATCTCATATTGGAATAGAAAAGATGAGTAAGCAGGACCCAGAGTATCCAACAATTAAATGTATGCAGTACTATGGGAATTCATTGCACAAATTGCTTCTAACTCATTTTCATTGTCTAAAATGCATTGTTTGAAATGTGCACTTACCTAGTCAAATTTATTTGCCTATTTGCACACTTCGGGGCATATTTATACTCCGTTTGCGCCGAATTTGCGTCGTTTTTTTCGACGCAAATTCGACGCAAAACTAACTCCATATTTATACTTTGGCGTTAGACGCGTCTAGCACCAAAGTTCATGGAGTTAGCGTCATTTTTTTGCGTGAACACCTTCCTTGCGTTAATGATATGCAAGGTAGGCGTTCCCGTCGAAAAAAATGACTCCGATGCTATTGCGTCGGATTTATACTCCTGGGCAAAAATGACGCCCGGGAGTGGGCGGGACTAAAAAACCCGCATTTGCGCCAGATTTTAGCGCCTGGGTCAGGGCAGGTGTTAAGGGACCTGTGGGCTCAGAATGAGCCCAGAGGTGCCCTCCCAAGCCCCCAGGGACACCCCCTGCCACCCTTGCCCACCCCAGGAGGACACCCAAGGATGGAGGGACCCACCCCAGGGAAGAAAAGGTAAGTTGTGGTAAGTATTTTTTTTTTTTTTTTTTTTGGCATAGGGGGGCCTGATTTGTGCCCCCCTACATGCCACTATGCCCAATGACCATGCCCAGGGGACAGAAGTCCCCTGGGCATGGCCATTGGGCAAGGGGGCATGACTCCTGTCTTTGCTAAGACAGGAGTCATGTTAATGGCGTCTGGGCGCCAAAAAAAAATGGCGCAAATCGGGTTAAGACGTTTTTTTTTGTCTCAGCCTGACTTGCCCCATTTTTGGACGCCCAAACGCCATTTTTCCCTACGCCGGCGCTGCCTGGTGTACGTGTTTTTTTTTCACGCACACCAGGCAGCGCCGGTCGGCTAACGCCGGCTAACGTCATTGAATAAATACGGCGCCCGCATGGCGCTTCAGAATGGCGTTAGCCGGCGCTAATTTTTTTGGCGCAAAACTGCGTTAGCGCAGTTTTGCGTCAAAAAGTATAAATATGGGCCTTCACCTTTAAAACATCACGACGGTACCCACCTGATTGCACGGGTCCGCCATTTCCTATGTTGCCGCACTAGTCCTTACGTTGGGAGGGGCTATACATGACTGGACTGACACGACCACACAGCACTGCTATACGAGGTGGGAGCTGGATGTGATTTTTAAACGTTGATATTTGTATAGTTTTAGTACATTAAGGATGCTTTGTCTGTTTGATATTTAGCCTATTTGCACGCTTCTCCTTTAAAAGGTCGGGACGGTACTAGGGTGACCACCTGGCATTGAGGCAAATTCTGGACAGGACTGTAAAAAATTCAGGACAAAGGGTCGAAATTCAGGACAAAAATTCAGGACAAAGGGTCAAAATTCAGGACAAAAAATCAAGAACAAACGTCAGTTTTACAGACACACGCAAGAGAGGCCATGCCTCACTATGTTGTCAGTGCACTTATGTATTCTTTTTTAACACAGCACAATTTATTCACTGTGGACCTTTTGTGATTGCCTCCTGGTGTGCTACATTTAGGTGTCACATTACGTCCTTGTTCAGTAGTAAATTAATCCCCTTCACTACAAGGCCATCACCCCTACCCAAATCTACCCGATCTTTCCTGAAGAGAAAGTAACAGCAACATTTTGATTATGTTTCTGAACATTTCAAAACCCCTGGCAAACAGTTTGGGAAACATTAAGGTAATTAACCTTATGCTAGTTTAAACAAATTGAACAAAAACATCTGGCTTACCCCAACCGCCCATGGACTTTCAACCTAATTTCTTTTAAAGAGGCAGGGCAGATGGTGTGGGTGATAGTCTCACACCTAATGACAGGATGTGATGTACCCATAACTTGTCTATAGTCTCACTGCACTAGAGTGTATGTTTGGGACTCTACATTTATCTCAGAAATGGGAGCCCGGACTACCAATCAAAGATAATAAAAGAGTAGGATGAAATTGAGATCAAATGGGAGATCCACGGCAAGTAAATCAAAGGGTTGTTGCTAACAACTGGATAAATAAAGAAGAGAAGAACAAGGTGGGACAATTCCTAAAATCAGACAAGATGGGTCCACCAACACTATTTGAAGGTATTGGGTACCTGGGGAGTTGTCTGCACATAGGAGCGAAACAGAAGGGGCACTGTCAAGTGGTTGAAGAATCAACACCCATCCACTTTGGCAAACTCTTCTGGTGCAATGGTTCGCTGTTAGTGCTTGTGAAGGGTGAGCAGGGGCCAGACCCCTTGCAAGGTTGTGCAAGGCGATTGCCCGCTTAGTCCATGTCTTCATATGGTTTTGAAATTGAGCAAAAGCCAAACTAGAGATCTGGGTTATCCCTAAGTGTCAAGTACACATAGAATCTTCAAAATATTTGGGATGTAAATTGCACAAACAAAATTTACAAATTTTAAAATTGAATTAGTGTTTCTTTAACATATGGCACTGTTTTCGCCTTCATACACAATTAGATCTCAGATTGAACTGGGAACCAGTTACCTTTTGATACCTAGTGATTAATATCTACCATTCTTACACTGATTTCCAGGATGAAAATCTCGGCAGAGCGAACGGTCCCTCCAAGCCCAGTTTGCTTTTTGGTCTTCTCTTCTGCTTTCTGTAGAGGCCATGTGGCACTAGGGAAGATGGTGTGCTACCCCAATGATAGTATTATTTTGCAAACCTTCCCCTGCTCGTCCTTCATTCCTTCTTCAGACAGGCGACACATCTGATTTGGTCGCTGCGGCGCCATCGGGAGCTCTTTCCACTCTATAGCTAACTGTGACTGCGGGTGGATTAGATCTTCTGGACTTTGAATGCTTTTATTCAGCTGCAGATGTCCAATGGGTGGCTCACTGGCTTTCTGCCCACCTCCCTGCATGAGAAGGGGTTTACCAGTAAAGACTTTTAAGGAAGGCTTAATGCACTGCTCATCGTTTCCTACTGACCATTCTATGGATCACCATCCGGGGTTATCATGCATGGCTTTCTCTTGCCTTGCCAGAACCTGTAAACTCACTTTCACGAAGAAACCCTATGCTCCTGCACTACCTTTGCTAAGCCTTCCCACTCGCACAGGATGGCTGTGCTCAGAGCAACTCCATCAGTGGCATGTTGCAGGTGTCTTAAAATTGGGGACTTTGTTTCTGAACAGTGAGCTACTAAATTTCCAAACCCTTGTAGCAGACTACCATCTTCACCCCGGTCAACTCCTTACTTACAACCACCTTAAATAATCATTAAATGCCCTATTTCATGTCTGCTACCTAGCACTAACCCTACAAGAGGTGTGCCAGAAGCTCTGTACCATAGGAAATGGTAGCAAACTGATAGAATGGGTGTACAGACCTATCCTGCAACATGGAAACCACTCCAGGTCTTCTTGTCATACTACCTGGGTGATTGATGTAGCCAAACCTCTGCAAGATATGGACTAAAATACTGGAATTTCCCCACAAAGTACCCACAGCTGTCACTTTAAGTAAATTCATACTGCTTCCTTGTGAATGCATTCTGCCCGTTGCTTGCTATTGGCCTTGTGGTTTGTAACTCACAATTTGTTGCTCTCAATTTGCTGGCTTTATTTGTTTTAGGCTATGCAGCTTGAATTCGTCCCTTCCCGTGCCAAAACCTTATTTACAGTATCCTGCCGAGTGCTCCCTTTCTGTAAACAGGCCTGTAAATCTTGTTCTTATCTTATCATATTTGCTGTGCATTCAAAGAACAAAGTCAAATGTCAGGATCTGTCTTCGGTGGGAACTTAGTGTTTACTTTCCTTTCTCTGACTTCAAAGTGAGAGGATTTATGCAACAATCTTGCTGGATACTGGGGTTAGGAAAGAGTTTTTTCTATCACATGACAACATTTAAATAGACTTCAGAATATATCAGAATTGCACCCTATTCTGTATCACTCCACTTTACGCCACTCCATGCCACTGTTCTCTTCTCCATTCGGAACCACTCCACATTATGCCACTGCTCTCTATGCTCCTTCACACTATGCCTCTCTACTCTACTCTGTACTACTCTACTCTAAGCCACCGCACTTTGCGCCTCTCTACACCACTGTGCTCTGCTCGTCTGCACGATATACCACTCCAGTCTAGGCAACACCAATCTAATCCGCACAACTCCACTCTCTGCCACTCTGCAACGCTGCACTGTACGCCACTGCACTCTAAGCTAATACACTCTATGCTAATGCACTTTACTCTGTAACACTCAACTCTATGCCCCTGCACTCTACATCAATACACTGTACATCATTCTAATCTACTCTGCACCTCTGCACTCTATGCCACGGCACTCTACACTACTTTACTCTATGCCATCACACTCTATGCCACTTTATGCAACTCCACTCTAACCTGCACTTCTCCACTCTAAGCCACCTCACTCTACTGTGAAATAATCTACTTTATGCCACTGCACTCTGTGCCACTGCATTCTATGCCACTGCTCTACCCTGCACCTCTCCACTCTATGCAACTGCACTCTACTCTGAAACAATCTATTCTACGCCACTGTACTCTATACCACTCTGACCACTGCACTCTAGTTCAGTGCACTCTACACCACTGCAAGCTGACACTCTGCAACACTGCTCTGGCCGCCACTATACTCTACACCACTCTGCCCTGTACTACTGCATTTTGCACCAATATACTCTATTCCACTGCATTCTATGCTACTCTACTCTGCCCAATGCCACTCTATGCAACTGCACTCTACACCAGTGCACTCTAAACAACTGCACTGCCCTTTACTCTGCACCACTGTACTCTATGCCACTGTTCTCTGTACCACTCTACACCACTGCACTGACACTCTACTCTGCAACTCTGCACTCTACACCACTCTACTCTATGCCACTGCACTCTAGGCACTATACTCTACTCTACAATACTCCACTCTGCACCACTCTACACCACTACACTCTATGCCACATGAGTCTACTCTGCACTCTGACACTGGACCACTCTGCATTACTGCACTCTCTGCTACTCTATTGTATGCCACTCTACTCCACTGCACTCTTTATGTAACTCTACCCCATGCCGCTCTATGCCACTGCACTCTGCGCCAATGCACTCTAAACAACTGCACTGTATGCCACTTCCCTCTACTCTGTACCACTGTACTCTACGCCACTGCTCTGTGCCACTCTACTCCACCCTACATCACTGCACTGACATTCTACTCTGCAGTGTTGCACTCTCCACCACCGTACTATACACCAATGTAATATGTACTACTGCATTCTATGCCACTGCACTCTATGCCACTCTACTCTGCATCACTCCACAGCACTTTGCCCTACTCTGCACCACTCTACACCACTGCACTCCCTGCAATGTGAGTCTAAACTGCAATCTATGCCACTGCACCACTCTACACTAATGCTCTCTCTGCTACTCTATTGTATGCCACTCTACTCCACTGCACTCTATGCCACTCTACTCTGTCCCATGCCACTCCATGCCACTGCACTCTAAACCACTGCACTCTACGCTAACACACTCTAAACAACTGCACTGTACCCCACTGCACTGTACTTTGCACCACTGGGCTCTACTCCACTGCTCCTATGCTACTCTACTCCACACCACTATGCCACTAGCTTTAAGCCATGCTGAACAGCAGCTACTCTGGTGTATAACATGGCTAATGGCTAAAACACATTAGCAAAGCCAATAACGCTTTCGTAGATGAGACCTATTGGCTTTGCCAATGTTTGTTAGTACTATGAGGTACCGAGGTAGCTGAAAGAACTGTGAAAAATACAATTACATCATAATAAAGGCTGCTACAAAATGTGCAAATACATTTCGGTTAAATTTAAAAAAAGGTGTTTCTCAAATACAGATTTGAATAATATACAGTTTATACCTAGTGATAAAAAAATTTATAACACTCCATTAAAACCACACACTCCACAGCTCACCTTGGAACACCATTAAAATACCTTTCTGAAAGAAATATCTTTGCCACCAGAAAACTTTAAGTGACTCCTTTTAGTAAAGTCAATGCAGGTTTTCAAGCCCCTTTGTATTTGCAGATTTACCAGTTGCCCACAGTTGCATGTCTTTAGGGAAGGAGACCCCCTGGCAAGAAGGCCTTTTCTTATCTGTCTGCCCCTCCCTCCCTCAGAGCACAGGAGACCCCCTGCCTTCCAGCCCAACTGGGGAAACTCCTCTGCCCTTAATTTCGCCCTGCCTCCTTTGCCCTTTAGGTGAAAGGCTAAAATTACGGACAAATGCCGTCCGTTAAAGCTTTCATCACGGACAATGGACAGCAGGGCGAAATTACGGACAGTCCGTGAAATTTACGGACGGGTGGTCACCCTAGACAGTACCCGCCTGTTAGAATGGGTCTGCCATTTCCTAGGTTGCCACAGTAGTCCTTGGGTTAGGCTATTTATGACCGGCCGGACATGACCGCGTGGTGCATGTACACAGCGGGCACACCGCTGGCACACCCGGCTGCGCCTGTAACACTGCTCATTTCACCCTCCGGAAAGCCTCCTGCCTTGTGATACTCCAGAGAAGAACGTCTGGCTTTGAACCTAGTGGGTAGGAATATGCTCTATAAAACACTGAAACTGCACCTTGGCTCCAATCTGTTGCTTTGCTCGAATTGTAATTTGACTCTTATGAATGCCAAAATTCAGGATTTACACAATCCAGTCTCTTGTGATTCTTTGCACAGTATTCAAATCTTCCTTGATTAATGCAAGGTCATTAATTAAACGCAACATCGAATTTACAGAGTTCCTAATTACAAATGAATTAGACATAATTTTTGTCACTAATGCCTACGATAACACATCCGGTCCTTACTTGGTTCTGGCAATTCCAGCTGGCTAAAAATTGTGATGGTAGCTAGAGTAAGTAAAAGAGGAGAAGGGTTGGCTATTGTTGCACATGATCATTTTCCGGTACGCTGCTCTCCGGTTGTAAGTAGTTCGACCTGTGAATCTCTTTTCTTTCAAACTGAACTCACTGAGCATTATACCTTTAGAGGCTCATTGACGTACCACCCACCCGGCCCAAGAGCATCATTTGTGCCTAGTATAAGTCCACTGCTAGAATCTGTGTTAAATCAATGGATTTCTCGGTACTGGGGCATTTCAACTTCCATCTTGAGAAGGCCAAGGATAATGACAATGCTTTCCTGATCAACTCAATGGCCAGCTTAGGTTTACTTTAACTGGTCAAATTATCAACTAACTATGCAGGTCATACTTTGGATGGCATTGTCTTCAATGCTCCTTATCTTCAGGCGCTGGACTCACAAACACTACTGTGATCTGACCTTAAAGCTATAGTGTTTAACATTAATCAACCTCAGCGGAACAAATCCCTGTGTTACCAAGGGCAAGGCCTGGCAGAATATTAGTCCATGAGCCCTACACTGTGCCCTTTCAGATACCTTGTTTGAATTTAAGCCCAGTCCCAAGACAGATCTTTATTTAACTATACAGACCTATTCCGCCTGACTCTCACGCCAGAAAAAAGTTTTCATAAATTTCAGAAAAACTCCCTCAGACCCTCGGTTTTTGGAGAGCCTGAGGGCCCAGAAACAACTGTGCAGAAGGAAGGAGATTAAACTACGAGCCTCAAGACAGGGAGATTTATAAACAATCAATTGTAGAATAGGAAAGGATGATACTAGAAGATAAAACGAAATACTTCTCTAGCAAGATGCTTCAATCAAAAACTTCAACAAAAGAGCTTTTTAATACTGTGAAAAGTTTAGTGATGCCAGAGCCTAACAGCAACAGCGGTAGCCAAGAGTTTTGTAATATTTTAGCTAAGTTGTTTGAGTCAAAAGTAAAAGGAGAGTATGACTCATTTATGACTAATACTCATCCATCTGCCATTATTTCATCAAACAAGGAAGGACAACTTACTGTAGCTGTCTTTGAGCAATTCTCAATCTTAGTACAGAGCAGGTCTTCAATTTAATTTTAGCCACCAAATCTGGTTCTCCATTAGATCCTTGTCCCCCTAAAATTACTCATCTCAACTAAGAAATCTTAGGTACCCAACTGATTATGATTTTGAATGATATAATCAATACTGATTACTTCCCTCTTGACTGGAAGAAGGAGTTCCATCTTACCTTTATTAAAAAACGTTCTTGATTCACAAGAGCCCGGTAGTTGCAGGTCCATCTCTAGGATACATTTTTCCAGCTCAACTACAGGAAAAAGCTTTGAAGACAGAACTCATGACATTCATTGCCAATCAGGGTTTGCTGGACTCCACTCAATATGGGTTTAGATTTGCTCACAGTATGGAGATAGCACTGGTAGCAGTTTCGGAGGAGCTGAAGTCAATTCTAGATAGTGATGGCAAGGTCGCACTGATACTATTGGATCTCTCAGCGGCCTTTGACGCAGTCAATCATAATATTTTGATTGACCGGCTCGCTGAGTTAGGGATAAGCAGCCTTGCCCTTAGCCTGATAAAATCCTTTCTCTCTGGGAGAGTGCAGCATGTTGCATTGGGAGAGTTTATTTCCTATCAGTTCTGTCTGCCATGTGGGGGTGGCTTAGGGCTCCTAGTTGAGCTCAACTTTGTTCAGTCTTTATGTTACCCCACTGGCTAGGCCAGTGGTCTTCAAACTTTTTAATGCCGCGCCCCCCCGGTTGAAAAATAAAAATCATTGGCCCCCCCCTCAGAATTTTTCACTATTATTGTAGAAAGATGGCAATGTTTAAATAGGTTTCAACCTATTTAAACATTGCAGTTAAGTACTGTTACCTTTTTAAAACTGCAATAACAAGCTTCTGCTTAAAACAAAGGCATGTTATCTGCATAATATTTCTTTTGGCCAGAGTTTGGCGCCCCCCCTGAGATCACTTGACCCCCCAGTTTGAAGACCTCTGGGCTAGGCTGATCAAATCATTTGGGTTCCCGGTGGTGTCCTATGCCGATTACACCCAAATTGTGGTATTGATATCTAGCAATCCCAAAGATATGGCCTCAAGATTCAACATCTGTATGTCTCAAATAGGCAGCTGGATGATGTCTAATTTTTTTAAGCTTAATTCTGGGAAAACAGAGGCCCTTCTCATGGCTCAGACATCTCATTTTGGTCACCAAGCTGGTGGCCTCAAGAAATGGGGACACTTCCTTTGCCAGTTAGGAAAGTGAAGACCTTAGGAATTGTCTTTGACAACAATCTTAATTTTGAAGATTAAGCTAATGCCCTTGTGTCATCAGTTTTCTTTACTTTAAACATAATCAGCAAAATCTACCCTTTCATACCCACAGACCTTCAGAAATTGGTGGTAACCTCTCTTGGCCTATCCAGGCTGGATTATGGGAATGCTCAATAAAAGGGCCTCCAGAAAAGACTTCTTCATAAACTTCAGATGTTACAGAATGCAGCAGCCCAACTTTTGTCAGGAATCCCAAAATATCAACCTATGTGTCAAGTGTTGTTTAAGCTGCACCAGATTCCTGTAATAAAAAGGATAGAATTTAAGACAGTTTCACTAGTCTTTAAGGCCCTGCACAACATTGGCCTAGACTACCTCCAGGACAGACTCATTTGACATGTTCCATCCCAAAAACTTAGATCCTCTAAAGCCAAGTGTCTAGTGCTATCAAAGTTCAAACATGCATCGTGGGGAGGCAGAAGCTTTCTCTTGAGGACGGCAAAGCTATGGAACTCCCTCCCTTTGGCCCTAATGAACTTCTCAGACCTTTTGTCCTTCAGGAAATCTTTTAAGACCTGGCTCTTTAATCATTGAGTAGCATTGTTCTATGGTTCCCATCCACGTGTAGTAGCAGCACCAAGAAGCCCCCGGGCATTTGAGCGGTATATAAAATTCAAATCAAATCAATACTTGCTTTTTTCAGCTAATTAAGAGACATCTACATACAATACTTCATCTTACCTTTATCAGTTGTAAACCCACATGTCCACTCAAATTTAATTAAAAAAAAAAAGTTAGCCTTGAATCTGGTTATACTGTGCATTTACTTCCTCAACTACTTTTGTGATACAGCACATAAGAGTCCTTACCTGCCAGTTCTGTTTCCATGAAATGACTTTAATTAATTTGTATTTAGATTTTTTTGTAATGATTCTTCTGTGATTTGGCTTTGCAAACAAAAACATCCATTATAAAGAAAATAACATGCAAAATACCTGTTGAATGAAGAGGTGGATCCTCTTAAGAAGAGCGTGTTTGCTGTGTGTGGTAGACACTTGCCATTGGTACAGTAGAGCTATAAAGTATAAGACTTCACAGGCAACTTAGGACCAGTTTGCAAATCACTTTTAACCGATGCAAGAATCAATACACGTCATTGCTACAGTGTGGTGGTTTATCAACAGTTGCTGACTGCCTGTCATTTTAGAGGTGACCACACCTAAGCCCCGTATTTGTGCTGTTGTCTGCAGGGCCCTTAGGAGCTGATCTGAAGGCTGTAATTTTACAGCCTGAATCCTGTCCTCAGCATGCAATAATCCTGTAGCATTACCTCATCAAACTGCCTCACACTGTCAGGCGTGGGCACCGCCAATCTCAAGAGGAAGGGCAGGGGGAGAGAAGAAGGGGAGGATGGAAATTAAAAAAGAAATAAACTTACCTTTACTACAATGCCGCTGTCTCCTGCCGCCTCGCTCGTCGCTCCTCTTCCCTCTATGTGGTGTCCCAGCACTCACTAGGACACCAGCACAGCTCCCCAGCAATCCTGGTGCTGCTTTCATACTAAAGCTAGGGTCAAAGGAGTGTCAGGATTGGTCTGAGCGGCTTGGACTGCTGCTCAGACACAACACTGGGAACTGTGCAGTTTCTCCAGCTCAGCTGTTCAACACAGCAGGGCTGGAGAAACCTAAGTGTGCATGTGTGTTTGGCTGGCCTAAAACGGCCGGCCAAATACACATGCACCGTTAGGTGCCCTCTCTGCTCCTCCGCCTCCCACCTCCTGTGGCCCAGCCCCGTCCTTCCATTCACATGCTGGCTGAGCCAGTAGCAGAAAAAAAAAAAAACGATTGTGAACTACCGTTTTATTTTACTGGTGCTGGCTCAGCCAGGGGGGAGACTCCTGCACACTGCACAGAACAAGTGATAAACCCATTTGTAGTCTGGATGGGCCTTTCTGAGGGTACCCTGCATCTTCTCGCTTCAGGTTCTCCAGCGGTGCTGCTCTCCGTGCTGTGGCGCCCTCAGTAGCTCATCACTGCAGACAATATGCCCTCCGCTCCACTAGTTCCACTTTAGGGTCAACCTCTGGTGGGAAATGCAGTGTCTGGAGCAGGTGAGCTGGAGAGTGAACATAGCCTGAAGAGAAACGTTGGTGGTATGACACCACATTCTGGGACTTTAAAACATGAAAATATTACTACAAGTTCTTGTGTTTTTTATTTTGTTTTTGCTTGGCTCGGGGCTACTCTGTATCTAAACGCTCCCAGGTTTGGCAGATAAAAGGGAAAGGTCGCAGGGAGGTGAAAAGATTACCCTCTAGGAGCACAAAATGTGGTTACATGGGGGCTCTGTGATCAGAACTTAAGTCCAGAGTTAGCCACTATAGTTAAACGCACGTGCTTTGCAATACAGGAAACATTTTAAACAGGATATTCGCTCTTTTTTTTTTTTTTACTTTACTCAGTAAATTAACTTAAACGCAAGTACAACATTTCATGTGTGCAGTCAATTTAATAACGGCATTGCGACTTCCCCAAAACAGCATAAATACTGTGGAATTGTTTTAACAAAGTTTTCTGCATAGCACACTTCCAACCCGCCACAACTTCACCCATATTAACAAGCAAAAGGCTGCAATGGTGAGATGTCCATATTTATGGCAACTGGGCCCAATCACGTGTGTTCTTTATTACACAAATTAACATTGTCTTTGCATAAATTAATGATATCCGTTTATTTATTAAAGAATGACGGTCCGGAATCTAGGATCCCTCTTAGAAGATGGCAACTGTAATGCAAAAAAACAAAGGTACGCACAAACAGAAGGGCCGCTAGTTGCCCCTGCGACTTAAACAACCATTGAACATAAAGAGATCAAATATTATACCCTGGTGTTTCACAACATAGATGCCAATTCATGTAAACTTCTTAGCATGCTCTTGAATGCCATTTGTACAGGGCTTGATATGCCGTCAACAAATTAAAAATGAACTCAACCTAAGACACTAAAGCTACAACGTACATTTCTAAAGGAGAAACCTGGGCCCAGCTCTTTTCCAAAAGTCAGCGTCCAGCACCAACATGGAGGCCCTGGCCGGAGAACCATCCAGACCAGCAGGGGGAGCCAGAGAGAAACACCGAGAGAAGCTGAGCACGACTTCACCCGCTCCTTCACTAGACACACAAACATGGCGTACAGAGTGCAGAAATCATACAGCATTTGTTTCTCTCAATAGTTTTTAACTTATAGATGAATTCAACAATGACGATCATCAAATATTTTTTTTCTTGGAGTGTGTTGGGGATTTTTCCTAACCACCAACCACTCAATGGCTTGGGTATATGTCTCACACCTTTATCCCATCCTGAAAGTGCTAATTGCTGATCAAAGAAAAGGAGAGACCATGGCTTCAGTGGAACGGGATGGGGGCGAGGTGGGCAGCCGTTAACAAGAGTTTTATCCTTTGGAAAACATTTAAGAATCCTTGATGTGGCATACTTGTGCAGTTTGTCATAACCATTCCCAAAGACTCTTTGGGGCCTGGTTTTACCCTTTCCTGTAGGAAACGTGTCTGTAACTTGTGAGTACCTTATGAGTTCCAACATATATGAGTCTTAGAAACAATTTAATATTCTTGATGCTTCGGACGGTGCCAGGCCAACTTTGAGGACATTATCATCCAGGGACATGCAATGTGGGCTGATTAAGGGGTAAAACACATTTTGCTCTGTACCAGTTGTCATTGTTTTCCTATGACTGAAGTGATAACTTCTGACAGACTGAATTTAAATAAAGATAAATAGCATTAATTAGAACGTATGCAGAGAATATGTCAATCAAATAATCCAATTTTAAAACAGTGTAGGAATACTCGTTTTTTTCTCCAAAACTAGGTAATAATTCTGTTACCCTGCCAAGAGAGTGGTCCTTTCTCATAGAGTGACTTAAATAAATTTGAGTGTGCTGCTCGCAGCACAGTTCACAGAAAAATATTAATTTACAAAATAACCCCTTGCTCATATTTACTATGACAAATTAAATTCTTAAATAAAAAAGAAGGCTTGACTTTTCACTCCAGTTTCAGGTAGCTTGGCATAGAGTAGTTGAACATTAAATAATCCAGTTTATAGAGATCAAACAATTGCGCCTGGTGTTCTGAACTGATGTTCTGGAAGAACTCGGCTGTCATTTCATCAGTAGTTCTTGTAGACTTGGCAAAGGTGGGGAACTTCAAGAAATTGCCTACTCCCGCCAGCTGCAAGATGTAGTTGGAGTCCTCTTCCAGCGTCTCATATTTGCCTATCAGGTCATAATGGATGTGGCAAGGGTGGCACAGCGAGAATACAGTCTGCCAGTGCTCATTAAAAGGTTCTTCTCTTTGGGTATGAGGGTCTATCAGATAGGCTACAAACTCTTCAAACTTGACATCGTCACCACTGCGCACAGCCTCCTGGGTGGCATTCTTCCTCTGCCGCCTGATGATCTTTGTTCCATACCGCTTGTGAAAGGAGGTATTATACTTTTGGGTGAACTTATTTCTGTAGGCTGATACTAGCCTCTCAAAAGGCTCACGGACAAAGAGAAACTTCATATAGGTTTTTAAGCGGTGGTTGATCTCCGAAATGCTATATTGGTTGAGGGTTTTCAGGTTTCCGGCCACATGCGCCTCGTTGGCTGGTATTTCCATGGGGTCACTGTATTTGCCCCTTCCAGTAAGCACCATCATGACTCTCTTCCAGTTTGTACAAGCCACTTTGGGCACATAGCAATAGATCATTTCATGGTCTTCATCCACCACTAAGTGCTTGAGGTCGTTTGGTGTTAAAACACGCCTTTTCCTGCTGGAGACACTATTGGCTCGACAGGTGTCCGTTACCTGGTCCCTCCTTATCTGATGCATTACTGCAGTGCTGGAGAGCTCCAACTGTGTAGAAAACATATAAGAAAACTTAGTACAGTTAAAAAATATCTGTATTATTCTCTAACACAATTCAACATACTGCTGTAAGCAAGAGATTACATTACTTTTATTACTTGTTGTGGCTTCAAATTAAACAAGCATTTGCAATGCAATGGATCTCGCTTTTAGTCAAGTTAAAGCTATTAGCATTGTAAACTCCTAACCAAACTTTTCTTGGCACATAAACTGAAAGTAAAACAGTTTTACATAAGCGAGTGCAAATATCCATGTAAAACAGGGTCGATGTCATGCAAAACACTCTACTGCTGCCTAGGAAATAAAGAGAAAAAATAGTGCAGAAACCATAGGGAAAACATGGAGCCTTGTATGTTTTCAGTAGTTGGCCTATGCGCTCGAGGCAGGCTAAACACAGGAAAAGGCATGAGGTGTGCATGCCTTTCTCTAATTAAATCAAGCTAATTTTAAAAGTCAAGACCACGAACCAACCAAACTGATGGGCTTGACATGGGCGTGGTTAAAATCCCAAAGAGAGATTACAACAGGGACGTAGCGCTTTGCGCTCAACCCTAAAAATTGAATATTAGATAGTGGTATATTAGCTCATATTTGATCTTGCATGCCTTGTGTTTTTAAGAGGACGTCACATGTAAAATATAATATCACCCTTCCCCTGTCCTCCTCCCTTTCTAGAACCTTTAAACATAACTGGGAAAACCAGGTGAGAGCTGCTGTCCTCTGGTGCTGTGAGCTATGTGCCGCATGTGAGGCCTTGATGCATAGATCATACTCCCCTCACCTCCTCACATGAGAAAGTAAGTGAGGGGATCACTGCCACCATCATATACAGCACACAGAAGGTAGGTCTGCTGACACTTATGCTGACCTCCACCAGGTGTTCAATGGTATCATCATGGATTGTGCTTCTTCCGCATAAACTATTTAGTCTTATTTAGGTTTTCAACATAACAATCAATTCAAAAGCAGTGCAAACACTGGTACAGTGAGTTACAGTCATGAGGAATTAGAACTTGTGCTTTTATTACACAATGCACAGAGAGAAATCTCAGTATCCAATGGCTATGTCAATAAACAAGTACATTCTCTACATGCATGTGATATAAGAGATAGCCATTCCTGTTACCCCAGGAAATGTGCATGTTAAACCAGTACTGATGATACTATGTGGTTGACTATAGGCCAAGGGTGCAGCCCATCCACCATCGAGTCAGCCCCTAAGCGTGCATCTGTGGCACTGAAGAAAAGGAGTCTGACCAGATGACTTTGGGTTTTCAAGAGCCTGGTGTTATTACAATACCTATTCTCAGTGTCACTGCAGTAGGTGATATTTCCAAGCTACTGTTCCATCTTTATGTAAGGTCTTTAAACCAGGTGAGCCCAAATATTCTCTTAGCCAGAAGCAGAATAAGACCTGCTACATCTTTTTGTGAGCTTCAGCAATGCAACCGGGCAGTGTGTCTAGAGTTAATGTTAAAGGCTGCATAGTTCTAATGTTATAAGACCTTGGCCCAGAGTGTACTTGAGCAGATCCTAGCAAGATGGAAAAAAAAAAGCTCCTGCAGCTTTACAACAAGTACAGTGACGTATTATTGATGTATCAATGTAAATTATATAAAATTATCTATATGTTTAGCAAGAAGTGATTTAATTTGATGGCAAATAAATTAATGTACTAATCAGTTGCAGTAACGAACTCTTTACATCAGGGTAATATTGCCGCGCCACTGGGATTATCATCCAGCGAAGTTGTGTACATGTAGATACATGGTAATAATCTATCTACCTCTT
Organism: Pleurodeles waltl; assembly: GCF_031143425.1. Classification (NCBI taxonomy): domain Eukaryota; kingdom Metazoa; phylum Chordata; class Amphibia; order Caudata; family Salamandridae; genus Pleurodeles; species Pleurodeles waltl. The sequence goes on along the minus strand of NC_090442.1, from coordinate 601,784,714 downwards.
GGCTTCAGAGCTATAAGAAACAATTTACAGGATCTGGGTCAGAAGTGAACCGTTGAAGGTATTGGGTCTGAAAAAGAGCAACATATCAATAAGACTATGGAGGCCCATTATTTTGAATTTTTCCGTAGTCAACAATGGGTTGTCTGGAACGATCATTGCAAACCTTCATAACATCAATCTAATTGTAACAGTTTGCAAGCCAGTTCATGTTGCAAATGTTGTCCAGGCTGACCTGCCTTTAACTAGGGATTTTTCAGCAAACACATGCTTAAAAAGTGGGGGTAGAGTGGAATTATGAAACCTTGGGTGGGTGGTATTGTGCAATCTCTAGGCACCTCAACAAACTTTGGATCGATATGGGATTCATAAACATTTTGCAGAAAATTTCCCAATCTGTATACACTTGTAAGTACACCAAACTAGCCATTTGTGTAAGGAAATAGGTTTTGCCACAGTGAACAAGAACATTTCAATGGACCAAAAAAAGGACAAATATTGTGAAAATACACGTTTTTGCCTAACCTTGGGTTGTCATTGGGCGAAAACCTGTCTCGTGCAGGAATTATTTTCCAAAGCATGCTACTGGAAGTTCATGAGAGGCATGGATTTCCAAGACGTACGCCTGATAGAAATAGAGTTTTGTAAATGACAAGAAATGCATAAATCTGAGTCAAGGGTAGACCTAATTTTATGATTCTCTTTATGATTTGGACTTCCCTTAAATGTATTTTATGGCGTTTCTCTGTTTGACATGACTGGCTGGCAGAAAATCAATTAGGAGTTAATGTATAGGTCACTACACGTCCGCAAAAGGGTGGTATATTGAATTATTTATGTGTTCTGTACATCTTGCCCCACTGCCCCTGTGCCTTAGCACAATAATCGCCCAATCTATTAACTTAAATACCATCTAGAACAAATGAAAATGGGAAGCTGGCTGTGGTAGGCAGATCAGAGCATGGCAACCCAAGGACAGCAAAATAACTATCCATGCAGAGGAACGTCCAAAGGTGGAAGCAGATCAGAGAGTCAGAGGGACACCGTTCAACTGCATGGTAGGAAACCGGGTACCTATCTAGAGTAGAGGACTTTGACATATATCTGCCTGATTCTTAATACTTCTCAGGAAGATTTTTGAAGATTCAAATCGAATAACCCGAAGCCCAGTAGATCAAGGATGATCAGGAGAATATCTTTAGGTGCAGCTTGGGGAATCTTATTGACAGCACATATATGGACAGCTCCGAAAATTATCTATGTCCCTTGCCCCAATTCCCTAATACAGGACAGAAGCCCAATAACGTAATTGCTTGAAGACGTAGGACAACAAACAACCATAGAATTACTAAACAACACTAATTTCCTTCAAATAGGATTTTTGACAGCTCTTTATAACTCAAATGCACCACCCGAAAATCTCAGAAAAGGAATTTTATTTTTTCAAAATGTTTTCCTAATCAACCATACACAAGGGAGCTTTTTGAAAAATACACATAATCTTCTTTTAACACAATGCAGAACCAGAACTTGATCAAAGGCCTGAGATTTTGAACAATACACTTTCAACTTCATTCTGATTGCAATTACATGAGCCAGTTGTGTCTTTGATGCTTCTTTTTTTTTATTCAAATCATTTTTGATTCAAAAACATTATAATTAAGTTTAACAATGTTCCTCCTTAAGTTAATGAGCACATATTTGACATTTCTATGAATTGTAAATGCAGTCAGACTTATCGTGTAACATGGGTACAATTGGGAGAAACTGTGTAAAAAAAAATCGAAAAGAAAATTGCAATACAGAAAACATACAATAGGTTGCATGGCTGTGTTTATTTGTCGTACATTGCAGAGTGTAGAGCATATGCCTCCGTTTGCTAGGAATGAGTGACTGGTTTTCACATTAGTGCATGCAAGGGCCCAGTTTTTATATTTGGTGAGTGAAGGGCAGAAGAGAACGAAAGAGAAATGAGGTGTGAGAGAGGGGCTAATTTGTGAGTGAATGCAGTGGAAACAGTGTATCTTGGCACTGGGAAGCTTTCATGATAGTTTCAGTCTTTGTAGCCATAATTCAAGCGAATTCTGCAATTTCCTCTTGCTGCTTCGGTCTGATTTATTCAGTAGGAGGTAGTCACATCACCTGGCAAGACCTATGCAAGATCACTATTTCTGGTGATATAGTTTCTCGTGATTTTCCAGTTACAAAGTGCAATTTTAGAGGGAACTGTTAGTAAGCCAAGCAGACTAACTCTTCATGTCTGATGTAAGGATTTGTGAATTGGTCACAGTGCTTCGAGTTGGATGGGTGCTCAAAGTATAGCTTCTAGTTCTTTTTCTACCTGGTTTCAAAAAGGGTGGAAAACTTTCCTTGCCTAAGGGGACAGAGGCCCTTTATCTACTTGAATTATCTCTGTGGATATTTTGTTATTGAGAGTGGATTTCAGGATTATTTTCCAGCGCTGGCCTGATAAAGGAGTTAAAGTAGGTAAGGAAAAGGGCCTGTTCTGACTACAATTTCTGTTTGGTATTCTGAGCCTTAATATTTATGGAACTGTACGATGTATTGCCCATTATGCATGAATTATATTATTGTTTCTCTGCCTGACAGGAGAGGGTAACCAGATCTGTTGTGTTTGTACTCAGCTCGTTAAGGATGATTATAGTTGTAAAATTGTGGATTTATTAGATTATATATGTGATGGAGTTTGGCAGATCAGAGTGGGAACCTTCCCTTCGGATATATTTACTGCTGAAATTAGACCTTAGTTAATGCTAATATTCCTGTTTCATATGATATTACAAGGCTTGCCGTTCGTGTTACTTTGTTCAGTAAATGTCCTATTCACTTTTAAAATCCTGTCAGTTGAAGAAGAAAGGGAGTGGGGGAGGCACATTGTGTAAAACGTTTAGGCAGGCCCAGTGTTGAAAGTGACGAAGCACTGCCCAATTCCTGCTTCAGATGATGCATTTGAGCTTCTAGAAGATCATGCTAACTAACCAAGGCGGGCCCTTGTGCAGTCAGAGAAGCATTTCTAAAAGTTGTCTGTGCTGAGTATTTTGAAATTTGTTTTGATAAAATGTACACTATATAAATGAATGATGCATGGGTCCTGTGGCTGTAAATATGGGCCGGACCCCCGAACAATTGGCACCGATTCACTTAAAGCCACAGAGAGGGGAAAGGCAATCACAAACTCTTTGACCACCAGTAAAGACTCAGGGCAGACCCATTGCCTTACCTTTAGCTCCTCAACAGACCCCTGTTCATTGCTAAGCGCTTTAGGTGGGGCCAAGTAGTAAAAACTACAGAACGAATGGAGATATGGCACTTCAGCCTTGTTTACGTCTTCCTGCTGTCTCTGCTTCCATGACATTGAGATGAGCAGCAGCGAGCGCAGTGCCAAGGGCGACAAGTGGCAAGCCAGGGGCAGCGTCCGCTCACTGACAACCACCCTCTGAACTGAAGCGGGCTCCAGGGGCTGACTGTATTTTTGATAGTAACACTGATTGAATTAGAAACAATGCCACTGTCCAGAACGTTCATTTCCGGTTGTCATCACATGTTGTGTTGGGGGGGACATCTGCAGTAGTGGAGAATGTGTCCGATCTGGGGCCATGAGATGCTGGTTCTAGTTGAACTGTTGCTGGACCCAGTTGGTGCCTGCAGGCTTGTGCTCCCTTGACTAACTATCACTAATAGAAAAACAAGGAAGTCTACTGCGTTAATTAAAATACCAAGCAAAACCATTAATGGTCAGTAGACATCAGACGCTATTCTACTACTCAGTCCGAATCAACTGGAAATTATTCCAGATCAGTAAAGTAAATGTCTAAAACCCCGTGTGCTAGCATCTGAATTCGGTACAGTGCATTTTAATGATCAACTGCACCTTCCACACCTTTTATTGATTTTAGTAGTGATGCTGTGCGGCACACTTTTTCTTCCTCGTGAGTGTTACCTGCACAAGTGAAAGTCATTGGAAAGAGCACGAACCCTGATACAAAGCCGCGGATGAACCTATACCCTGTAGCTTAGTTTGTATCTCATCATTACCGCTGCTTAAAGGACAGGATGTAGCGGGCGAACTTATAATGTTGGGATTCGATATCCCGCCCGTTCATGTCTATATCTCTCCCTCCCTCACACCTCCACACACCCTCCCCAGCCAGACAATCTGTTGTTGCCGCGACAATAAAATACTCTGTAAATGAAGTCACCGATTGGACTTAATCAGACGCCTTTGTTAACAGGGTAAAAAGGTGATCCTGCCTGTTTATAGGATGAACAATTTGACTAATGAGTTCTCTTTAGGGAGGGAATTAACTCAGCAATTATATCCAAAGAACAGCGGAAAAAATAAAACTGAGAACTAATAGGCATCATGTGTCTCTTGATTGCAAGTAAATGTGAAGCTTGCCACTGATGTGGAGGAACACACTCTGCCGGCCTCGTGGGGCCTTTCTTGTCGACCAATTGACGTCCAGCAATTTACAGCCCTCAGGTGCGCAGAAATGTGCTTCTAGAAGGGAAATCGCTCTAATGAGAAAAAGAGGTTTTTGGCTACTCGGGCACAGTGGGGGACATAATCCCAGGAATGTTTGCTTCATGGTCAGTGAATAGTTCAGTTTGAAAATGAAAACGTGCATGGAGTGTTCAGGGCAAGGGCATTGTGGGCCGGTGGTCCAGCATCTGCCGAAGCCAGGCCTCTTTTAATACACCACTGATTTCAGTGTTTCTGTTTTTTGTTAAAGAGCAGGTGTTTTGTACAGGTTAAGATGGATTTTTTTTTGACAGAGCTGGTGTCTTGTCCAGGTAAAATGGATGGTTTTTTTAAGAGCAGGTGTCTTTTTCAGGTAAGACAGATGTTTTTTTTTTTGTTTTTTTAAGAGTGGGTATCTTGTCCAGGAAGACTGTTTTTTTTTTTTTTTTTTTAAAAAAGAGTGAATAACTTGTCCAGGTAGATGGACGTTTTTTGAAAGAGGGAGTGTCTTGTCCAGGCAAGTCTGATGTTTTTTTTTTGACAGAGCTGGTATCTTGTTCCGGTAAGATGGGTGTCTTTTTTTTAAGAGTTGGTATCTTGTCCAAATAAGACAGATTTATTTTGAGAAAGAGTGGTTGTTTTATACAGGTAAGATGGATGTTTTTTGAAAGAGTGGGCGCCTTGTCAAGGTAAGATGGATGTTACTTTGAAAGAGCAGGTGTCTTGTCCAGGTCAAACGGTTGGAATTCAAGTGTTGAAGATGGAAGGGTGTAGTGTTTTTGGGCCACTGGAGCCCCACTACCCAAGGGTGTGGGTTTGCCTCTCACAGTCACTTGCAAATAAGCAACATTTTTACAACTGGTAGCGTTGTAGTGATTACTCCATTGTGCTAGGACCGGTTAAAACACACTAATCCTGAAAGCTCAAGAAAAAAACACAAGTGACAGTGATGGACTTTATTCTTATAGAAAATAAGGCCAACCACTTTAGGAAAGTGAGAATTCAAGTTTTTATTAATTAAAAAACAGAAGCAATCTATTAATGATCATACTATAGAAGGCTGAAGTGCGTGTTTTGGCTTCTTTTTTCAGGGTCTCTTTTATCCCTTCCTAAAAATGAAAAACCTCTATCTTCATGGATACAAAAGGCATTCAAATTTAGACCTATAGAGACTTACACAGTTTATATCTGGGTTTACTTGACACGATTTTACCAAGCACACTGAGGCATTTTTACAAGCAATATTTTAAGATTCTTATATTTGTACTGTCTGTTATTTTTTACTAGTTCTGCATCTTGCTAGTTATCTGGTGCTATATGCAGCCTAGTCACAGAAGTCCTCTTTCATGGGAAGCCTACAGCTTGTCGCTCCTTTTAGTTGCAGAAGAACTCTGAGCTTGGTGAAGGCCCCATTCCTGACTTTTAGGAACCTTCAGGAGGCAGAGGGGCAGCTGACCCCCCGATTATGTAATATACTGGCCATGCCCTGACAGAGGAACTGTCTCCTCCTATACCTAGTTTGATGGTTTCCACACACTGTGAAGTGCTGGCAAATTATGAGCAAATGAATTGTGCAATTTATCCTGCAGCTTAGGCGGACTGAAATAATTTTAGGCCAGATTTATCAACACTTTGCGCTGTTGCAAAGTCACCAAAGGTAGCTTAAACCGGCACAAAGTGTTGTTTTCTACTATTACACACAAAACGTGTATCACACTGAAAATTTGGCCACAAGTATCACAAAGTAGTGTCCCAAGGGGTTTGCACATGGATGTTGCCACGCTACCACCCATGGTCTTTGATGTAATGCCCTATTTACTAACAATGGTAGACAGGGTTTTGTGCCAAACAATTACACATCTTCCAGGCAGGCATCAAGTAGGAATTTTTTTTTTATTTCTCCAAATTTTTCAAACTTTGCATGTGTGTTGCACTGTGTAGCACGCATATAAAGTGGGAACAGTCTTAAAGTTAGTCCAAGAATACCGTGGTTTTGTATTAGAAGGGTACCCTTACGCTACGAAACCTATGCTAGACTGACGCACTAGCCTTAGCCTTAAGGTGCAAAGGTATATGCGTGGTTCAAGACTTCCAGGTTGTGCACTGATTGTGCGCCAGCACATGGGAAGAGGCCAGCACTACCTAATCTTTGTAGATATGGTGATGTCCGTCTCGCTCCCTTTCTTGCAGCACAGCAACTTTGGTTGCTGCCCTGCGTAAAATAGTAGTACATTTTAACATTCGTGTTCAATCACGAGGAGCCCTGTGTGTCTTTGCAATGAGCTCTTTGTTAATAACAGCTCTTTTTATTCAGCACACATTACCATGACTACTGTAATGATCATGTACTACACAAACGGGCCTGATTTATAAAGCCCAGGGTTGAAAAGTTAGAAATGTGCTAATGGAAGGTTACCCTGATTGTTGGAGCACATTTTAGACTTTTTAGGATTCACAATGAATCCCAGGAGTGTTTAAAATATATTCTACTATCGTAGATTTCCTGGAGCACTACAGTGTGTAACTTCTAAATATGCAGATTTTCCTCCTGAATATATGTGGCACAAATATACATTAACACATCTGTTTTCCCTTCACAAGGCAATTATCTTGCCGTCCAAAAAACTGCTTCTGCTACACACCCATACGATGTGTAGTGTTTCCTCCCCATTCCTATCCTACAAACACTCCTTTTACTGGAGCAAACTTGCAAGATAATAAGCTATTTGCAAGAGTTATGTACTGCTAGTACCCACAGTCTCCGGAGTTTGTGTGTGTTCCCTTACTTCTCCATTGTAGCCCACTCTAAAGTACTAAGCAGTGCTTAATTCGAGCCGGTGGTTTCTGGTGCTCAGCACTGGCACTTGATTGTCAACACCAGCGTTCATGGCAGTCTTCCAAATGGTGGAGTTGTTTCTCTAATTTAGAGAGGAACATAACAACAGTTGCTTACAAATTCAGTATTCATTACAAATTACTAATATGAGCCGCCCAAGCTATTCGTAGAGCTTTGTGGGCCTGGAATAGCCTGAATTGTCACGCTGCAGGAGTGTGATGGTTAGCAGTTGTGTTGGTACTGTCATTGCCAGTACTGGCAGGGGCAATATGTGGTATAACCTGCAGTGGCCTCCTGACAAGTGCTCTGGCAATTATGGGGGTTATTCTAACTTTGGAGGAGTGTTAATCCGTCCCAAAAGTGACGGTAAAGTGACGGATATACCACCAGCCGTATTCCGAGTTCCATAGGATATAATGGACTCGTAATACGGCTGGTGGTAAATCCGTCACTTTTCCGTCACTTTTGGGACGGATTAACACCTCCTCCAAAGTTAGAATAACCCCCTATGTCTTTTACAAACTAAGCACTGGTACAAAGAAACCGGTGCCACCCACTAAACTTAAAAGTGCAGCAATTGCCCAATTGACTTATTCAAAGGTGAGGTTTCTAAAGTAAGATCAGTTCTGTCAAGTAGGAGTTGACTTGTCTATGGTTGTAAAACAACAACTATCCCCCCAATAGACAAGAGGCTGATTAGGAGTTTTATCTACAGAGGGATACCGCTTGGCCACACTTTGAATTGACTGATGTTCACAAGCCCAGAATTACCAGGTACAAGAATAATGGCCTGGTTTTTAAGCATCTGGTAAAAATTAATGTAGGGGCAAGGGCTGGGGACTGAGACAGAACCCTGCCCCCACAACCTTCTGCAGCACCACTGGTTGAGCACACAATGCTTTCCATTTGTCACAGGAGCCTGCACTGCCCTCTGATGGTCTCCACAGGCCCATGACCCATCAATTCCCATTCTTAGCCTTACCACCTGCTTGTAGCTGATTTTAAATCTGAGTGGAAATGTCCACAGAATCTGAAATAATCTGTACAGTTTCGCCGATGCGTGTTTTTTACATGGGTGGCACTGACTAACGAGACCACTCAGGTGCCAGCTATAAGTGTTTGCAATCTGAACTCTATAATCTGACTGACTAGAAGGTATCCTAAGGTTCCCCCTTTTGCTAACTGCAGCCTGCATGTTTGGTTACAATCTATGGTAGTTTCTGTTGTGTCCTCCCGAGCCCGGTAGCATGCACAAGAACACACCCCACATGGAACTTGTAGTTAGCATCTTTACTGATCAGTGCTCAACATTCAACTGAACTCTCAATATCCCAATAACCATTTAGACCACACCTTGACATCTCCCAGATTGATTACGGAATTTCCTTCATAAGTCCAGCCCTAGTCACAGGGTCCTCACATGTACAGTTCTGAGACACTACATTTTCCGCTTTATTAAATAAAAAGACATAAACAAAAGGTATAAACAAATAACAGCATCACATTTCTTCGATCAACCATCTAGGTGCTCGTACAGTTCAGCCAGACCATGTGGTATGAAGTAGTTGAGCTGTACCTGGGATAGACCCCAGAGGTACAGGGTCCAATGTTTGATCAGAGTCTTCAGGTGAGGCAGTTTCCTATGAATCTGTAGGTATTGATGATTGACAAGACGGATGTATGAAATGGGATGAGTCCCTTGTGATGGATTTGCCAGGACAATGTGCCATTATCATATGTCCCTTTCATGTCACAACTTTAAAAGGTTCAACATCAAAAGGAGGATAGGTATTGCACTTTTGCTTTAGTTTGACAAGAACCAAATCACCTTTATCGAAAACTACCCCTCAAGTTTGACAACATTGATCAGCATATGTTTTCATCTGATGCTTCCGAGCAGTGTCAGTAGCATAAACCAAATCAATATGTAAGGTTCGCTCAGTGGTCCACTGTGGTAGTTTGGTTGTCATGGCTCTCCCGAAAATCAGAGTCATCAGGACTCCTGCCTGTAGTGGAATGAGGGGTTGACTGATAAGCACATAGGGTTTGGAATAACGCCTGATTCAGATCAAATCTCTCTATCGATGAATGTTGAATCGCCCATTTCGGGGTCCGCATAAATCATTCCACATCACCATTGGCTTGCGGCCACAAAGATGTGTTTTTCCAATGTTTTATGTTAAGACCGGCAAGAAACTCTATGCAATCCTTGCAGTTGAATGGTGGAGAATTGTCAGATTTGAGAATGTCTGGTAAACCCCACGCTGCAAAGGTGTTATCTGGCTGCTCAATGACTTTGCCATAGATTATGGATGACATGCCTTCTACCAGAGGAAACTGGAAATGTTCGTCAATGATCACCATAAATTGAGTCCATGGGCCAGAGGCCCAAAGAAACCGACAACGATTCTTTCCGAAACATGCGCAGGGAGATCGGACATTGTCAGGGGATGCAGGGTTTATCTTGGGAGACAGTCAGTTGCCTTAATGACACTCCTTTAGTTCCGTCTCATCTTTTTCGTAAAGCGATAGAATGACATGCAATCCCTCAACGCCCTCTTGGGGGTCACAATGTCACAGTGACCTTCATGTCTGAGTTCAATAACTTGCTATCTCAAGCTTGCAGTTATAACAATCCGTGATCCTTCTAGTACAAACCCTTCTTTAGTGGCAGACAGCTCATCTTGAACATTGCAATATTTTTTGGAATTCAACATCGCCACTTAAAGGTCGAACACTCTGTCTCCAGGACTGGGCTGCAGTGTCTGTAAGGGTGCACATGTCCTTCTCAGCATTGGTAGCAGCAATGATCTGCTCAATGGACAGAGCTATAGGTGTGCTGGACTTCACAATGAAGTTGATGAACTCCTCTGAGGTTTTCAGTGTTGAACTGTGCCACTGTAGGAATGCTCTTGAGAAACAATTGGCAGGGTTTTGATTCTTGCCTGGCTTGTGCACAAATGTATAGTTGTATTCTTGTAGACGCAACCTGCATCTCTTGATCAGAGGGAGCATCTTGGCATTTGGGTTGCCGAAAAAGGTGAGTAATACCTTGTGGTCAGAGAATATAGTGAAATGCGTTCCATACAGAAATACATGAAAATGTTCACAGGCACATACCACCACCAGACTCTCCTTTTCCAGCTGGGAATATGCTCTTTCTGTGTCAGACAAACTTCAGCTGGTGTATGCTGCAATGTGTCTCTGGGCATTCAGATGTCCACCATGTTGAGCAAGGATTGCTCCCAACCCCACCGGCTTGCATCAACAGTGATCTCAGTGTACAATTTAGGATCAAAGTAAGCCATTTTAGTCACATTTTCATTCGCATATTTTATATTCTTGAAACTGTGGTCACATTCAGCAGACCATTGGAACTGGACATTTTGTTTTGTCAGGTCTTGCATAGGAGCACTCAATGTGGCAAAGTCACGAATCTGGCTCGAAGTGCCCATGCCCAAGAAAGACAGTACCATGGTGACATCTTATGGAAGACTGGTGGATGATAGTGCTTGTAATTTGTTAGGTTCAGGAGTCATGCCTCCATCAGAAAATATACGTCTGAAGAACTTAAGCTTTGTTTTATGAATTTCACACTTTTCAGCATTTAAGGTGAAGCCTACATTTGTAAGTAATTGACATACTTGGTTGAGGGCTTTATCATGCTTCTTTCATGTTGCACCAAATACCAGTATATCATCACTATATTTGAAGGCATGTGTCACAGGCTAAATAAGCCTAAGTTCAACATATTGGAATATTTCTGCAGCACAGGACACTCCAAAGCTTCACCTTTGCTATCTAAGTAAACCAACATGAGTCTGAAAAGTGGTACTGTATCTGCAGGTCTCTTCCAGTTCAAGCTGAAGGTAGCCATTGTTCAGGTCAAGGTGGGAAAAATGTTTGGCTCCATTCAACTGTGTGATCATATCTGCAATGTGTGGACCAAGATGCCTCTTTCTCAATTGCTTTGTTGGCTTAGCACACATCCACGCAGATGCACACTGCACCTCCACTGTCCTTTTTCGGCCCTACCACAATGGGCGACACCCATGCTGTGGGCCCAGTAGAGTGCTCAATAATGTAATGTTTCAGCAAAGCTTCTAACTCCTTCTCCTTATTCTTCTTGTATGTGAAATGCTGTTCTGAGGTGTTGCTGTGGAACATACCTGACATCTTCATTAATGTGAAGATACGCCTTCCTCGCGTTGAGCCTTCCAAGACCATAAAACAGTGACGGAAACTGACTAACAGTTTCAAGTTGTGTTGTAATTGATAGATATCAGTCCCATGTCTACAGCAGTTGTAAGGCTAAGTAGGCATGCACTAGATGGAGTACCTTGGAGAACATGAATTGGGGCTTGCACAGACGTCTTCTTATGCTGCCGGGTCGCTATGAATGATCCTTGACTTTGCAATGGTTTGGAATCAGTGAGACTGCTTCTAGAACCTTCTGGCATCCACTTTCTCCTCCTGCTATGACATACTTGTTTTTTCCTTCGCTTTACAAACAGTTATGAAGTAGTTCTACTTTCCACACCCTTTACACGTTTGTTCAATGACTGGACATCTCATGTGGAAATGAAAATCAACATTGAAAACACGGGGCCTGATTACAACTTTGGAGGAGGTGTTAATCCGGCCCAAATGTGACGGATATCCCACCAGCCGTATTACGAGTTCCATAGGATATAATGGACTCGTAATACGGCTGGTGGTATATCCGTCACTTTATCGTCACTTTTGGGATGGATTAACACCTCCTTCAAAGTTGTAATCAGGCCCACGGTTTTTCTTTTTCCAAGAGTGTTGACTTACGGGAATCTGCTTGGTGCTGGTGTCTTCTCTTCGTGACTAATGCAGATTCATCTTTTGCTGTTTCCGCTTCCATGTCAGTGGCTTGCCGATCGGGTCATTTCTCAGCTCCATCAGCCATTAAAACCTTTTCTAGACTGCGGGGGTCATTATGACCCTGGCGGAAGGCGGAGAAGCTGCGGTAAGACCGCCAACAGGCTGGCGGTCTTTCCTCTGTGTATTATGACCATGGCTTTTACCGCCATGGTCATTCGCCGGTTCTCCGTTCCGCCCACCAGGGCGGAGACGACCGCCGGGCTGGAGACCAGGGTCTCCAGCCCGGCGGCCGTCACTATACCGCCGGCGGTATTTGGACCCGGCTGACCGCCATGGATTTCATGCGGTTTGAAACCGCCATGAAATCCATGGCGGTAAGCACTATCAGTGCTAGGGAATTCCTTCACTGGCACTGATAGGGGTCTCCCCCACCCCGACTCCCTCCCCTAGCCCCCCGCCACCCCTCAAAGGTGGCAGGACCCCCCTCCCCACCCCGACCCCCAACATAACATCACTCATACACACACGACACGCACGCAGGCACCACTAACACACATACACGCACACACACCGACATACATGCCAACATCCACACACACACAGTCAGACACGTACACCCACATTCAAACATACACGCACACATCCATACAGACATACCTACAGACATACATGCACTCATTCCCATACACACAACACCCCTGCAAGCATACACGCACTCACACCCCCCCTACATACACACACACCCCCATGCACGCACACAACACCCCCCCACCCCTCTCCCCTCACGGACGATCGACTTACCTGGTCCGACGATCCTCCGGGAGGGGACGGGAGCCATGGGGGCTGCTCCGCCGACACCACACCACCAGCAGAACACCGCCACGCCGAATCACAGGACGTGATTCAATGGGCGGTGTTCTGTTGGCGTGGCGGTGGAGGTGGAGCAACCTCCACTTCCCCGCCGCCCGCCAGTATGGCTGTTGGCGGCTCTGCATCCGTAAAAGGACGGAGAGCTGCCAACGGTCATAATAGGCCGAACGGCAAACCGCCACCACTGGCGGTCTTCCGCACGGCAGTCCCTCGGCGGTCTTGAAAAAAGACAGCCGAGGTCAAAATGACCCCCTGAGTGTCTCTTGCAATGTGCATCTTCTGGATGAGTCCAACAAACAACCTCCAATGACTCTGAGGTGCATGACTTCTTCATAATTCAATTCACTGAATTTGTAAAGTTTGATGAGCACATCAAGTCTTTCGTCAAACTCATCCATCATTTCACAAACCTGTTGTCTCGTTTGATTGAAAATGTACCTTTCAAAGTTGGTGTTTGCTATTGGTTGAACTTGGCTCCGAACGCTTCTTTGATTTGACGGTAAGACATTGTCTCAGTCTGTTAGAATTTCTTTATCACTTCTTTCATAACCAGCAGGATTTTTGAAGTATTTAATGATTTTATCATCACTTACTCCTTCCAGAGCATCTATGAAATCAACAAATGTTTTAATCCATCTGGTGTCAATATTCTGTTTTTTTGGCGGTATCCATGCTTCTGTGGCAGTCAGTGAAAAAATTCACAATTTCGAAGGTGGCTTTAATGGTTCCTACAGCCGCCAAAAGCTTTGCGAGCACAACTCCGTGTTTTCTCTTGAGTCACCTTGCCCAATTTTGAGGTCGTATGACCGGTGAGTAAGTTCACTTCTTGTACCTTGTTGTCGCTGCCTTCTAACGTTATATCTGGCTGTCACTGCTTTTGACGTTGTACCTGGTTGTCACTGCCTTTAGCGTTTTATTTGTATGACTGATGGCTTGGTGTTGTGGCGCAGCACCTTCTTTTTTCCTTAGCTTTGACAGCCAGCTTTGGTGGGCTTTTCCAACAGTGCTCCCTTGTTTGACCTTCAGCTTCTCTATGAGGCCCTTGTACATGCTGTAGTGGTGATGCACCCCACATATGCCAACTGCGGGCTTCTTTGTTACAGCTTGGGCACACATAAGCAGTTTGATATGTCTTGCAAATTCTTGAGGAGAACACTTCTGTTTCTTCAGGGCACGTATCTCCTACTCGTTGCCAGTTGCTGCTTCCTCCCCAGCTCAGTAGCATGCACAAGAACACCCCACACATGGATTGTAGTTAATGCCTTTCTTCATCAGCTTACAACATTCAACTGAACTCTCAATATCCCTATAACCATTAAGACCACATTTTGACACCTCCCAGATGGATTACTTAATTTCTTTCATAAGTCCGACACTAGTCATGGGGTTGTGACTTGTAAAGTTCTAAGACACCACAGTTTCTGGTACAATCCAATTGTTTTATAGTAAACAAAGTGGTTTTCTCACCACTCCGGTCCTAGAAAAAAAACATGCAGTGCCGCAAAATTAGACCTTTCTCCAGACTCCTAGTGCTTGGGTGTGGTGGATACAATCATTCTACAAATCACATCTATCATAAATATTGTGTGCTAAATGTTGTCTACAAAAGTATTGCCACATTGGAGTTAAATCAACACCCACTGGCTTTTGATGGGAGATGCTCCTATATTAACGTCTGTTTAGACGTAATACCGCCAGCTGTCCATTTATCTTTTTTATTGTGATAACTTGTTTTGCTCGGCCACCAAACTTTACACTACCGACTTTGAGCAACATAAGGCTGGTGAATGTGCCACTCGATCGACTTGGAAACGAAGGAAGGCTACCTTATCCTTAATCCTTAGGCAGTAGTAAGAAGAGGCAGTTCCACCTCTGACACTGCTAAAGGGGCTTCCTACGGGCAAGGGGCCAGGAAAAGGAGCCTGTTATTTTCCAGATAATGGGCGCGTACTTTAAAAATGGTCTATGACTAGTTCAAGGGGAAAAGTGAACGAAAAACACACTCAAGTGCATATGGTTTCTTGTAAATATGATACAGTCATTTATTCTTTAAGTTCTCCAGTAGGAAGAGCAGATTCTAAAATAGACCTATGATTTTGTAAGGCTTTCCAATGTATAGATGAAATGGGCGTGTAATAGAAAACTGGAACAGGCTTGCAGGCACACAGGCGTTTCAATTTCAAATAGAGGCTCTCAAAAATAATTCGAAACTGGAACACATGGGTCTTGGAAATGGGAAGAACGTGAAAGATTTACCCAGATGCACAATATACTACTCCAAAGAGATCTGGGTGATCTGGTATGGGACCAAAATGGCAGGAGCTGGTTGCCCTCCCAACCACAAGCAATAGTTTTTTAAAAATTCAACTACTCCTTTTTTCATTTGTGGTACTTGTTAACAGTAGGTTTATTAGACATATTTGCCTGTCAAACATTTAACAAATGGATATATCTGTACAAGTATTATGGTGTTAGTCTGAGGTAATAGGTCTAGTTATATGGAAATGGAGTGGTGCAGGCATTCACTTGGGAGTGAGTGTCCCCTTTCCAATGAAGGGATGTAAGGATGCATTCCACAGCCTTTTAGTCCTGGCCACCATAATTTCGACCAGTAATTTAAACAGACGGTCTAGGTCTCAGCGATGGAATTCATAGCCTGAATTTGGAAGATCTAATTGGCTAGCCACTCTTTGTGCTACTTCTGTCTTTCTCGATAAAGTAACAACGATACCCTCTTTTGCAAGTATGCCTGACCAATGATATGCGTTTCCTTCTGTTTTGACACAAAAGGACAGAGTATTTGATGAATGAGCCATCTCCTGGCACATTTCTTAAGTGCTCTCATAATTCACAGCTGAAATTGAAAAGTAAAGGACAGTTCAGAGCAGAATTCATGTTAACGTGACACTCCCCGGCCACGCTCCGCCACGTCACGTTTTCCCTCCCTTCCTGAAGGTCACCTCCGGAACGTCTGCCTATGAGCACAATAATAAATACTAGCAGAGAGGGCAGCATGATCTCTCTGAGTGTAAGCCTGTCTAGGTCTCCTTCAGTTAAGGCTTTCTGTGTCCAGGGTAAGCAGGCGATTCTCTCAGCATCAGTGCATAATTTGTAAAGAACTAAGGAGCATATTTGTACTTGTTTTGTGCCAAATTTGCGTCATTTTTTTTTAACGCAAATTTGGTGCAAAACTAACTCAATATTCATACTTTGGCCAAAGTTATGGAGTTAAAATCATTTTTTAGACATGGAAACCTACCTTGCGTCAATGAGATGCAAGGTAGACGTTCCTGTGCAAAAATTTACTCTATGGCCTTAGAGCCATATTTATCCACCCGTGCTAAAATCACACACGGGGGAGGAGGGGTGAAATAGCTTTGCACCATTATTTAACGCCTGGGTCAGGGCAGGCATTCGGGGACCTGTGGACATGTTTCCATGGTCAGAGACCATGGAAAGAGCCCACAGGTGCCCTTCCCTGGCCCCAGGGACACCCTCACCCACACCAGAGGGACACCGCAGGATGGGGGACCCAATCCCAGGTAGGTCCTGGTAAGTATATACATATATATATATATATATATATATATATATATATTTGTTTTCCCTCTCGGGAGCCCTAACCTGGGGTCCCCTGCATGGCACTGGCCCCAATGGCCATGCCCAGGGGACATTTGTCCCCTGGGCATGGCCATTGGGCTGGTGGGCATGACTCCTGTCTTTACTAAGACAGAAGCCATGTCCACTGGGGCTGTGCACCAGGAAATGGTGTTACTCTGCCTAGAGGCAATGTGTTTGCCTCTAAACAGTGTAGCGCCATAATTCGGCACACAACCTCTGGTTCACCCTATGTCTCCCCCACCCTGTTAGCATCATTTACAATGACGCTAACCGGGTATTAGTGCCGGCTAGCGCCATTCCTTAAGTATGGCGCCCGGCTGGTGTCCAGGAATGGTGCTAGCCGGCGCTATACTTTTACACGCAAAACTGCGCTAACACAGTTTTGCGTGTAAAAGTATAAATCAGGGCCTAAGTGCCAGGGCCCAAAGATTTCACAAGGCATTACTACTGCCTGCACCACTCACAGCCCTAGTCAGAGCTGCCAATGGCAGTGCCATTGATACCTACTAACCATCAGACGCCAAAAAGGTGACAATTCCGATGATTCCATCTCACCCAAAAAAATTACAGTGCCACTCAGGCTGCGAGAATGGCCTGGGCGGCCTAATATTTCTGTTTTTTTTATGTACACTGATTTGTTACACATTGTTGCTGATGTGTTCTGTTACAAGAATAGACAGCATCACCATGTGATGGATGATCTGTCAAAATAAAATGCGGGTGCTGAGCACCGGAAAACACCAGCACAAATTAAGCAATTCTAATCATCAGCTCTAACAATGTCACCCCTTCCTTACCTTGTGGTGGATACATTTTCCTCCATCAGCAGTAACACATTTTCTGCTAAAAGCTGCTGTGGTCAGTTTATTTTTATGGTGCAGGATGTAAGAAAAAGACAAAAGTATGCCAATCCGTTTAGGGCAATGTACCCAGAATCTGCAATGCTCTCCCTCTTCGCATCAGGAATGCCCCTTCACTTTCCGTCATCCAATTAACTCCTTTATAACTACATTCACTTGACTGAAGAATATTATCATGCATTCTGTCTCTTTCATTAGTACTCTCATCGCATTTATTCTTTGCCCCTGTTGCTGTTCATCTGCTTAGCCATCTGACTGCATAATCTCACCTTGCTTGTTTGTTATTGTTACTTAACCTCTACTCTCTAATGCAAGTTTCTCCCATTTTAATGTGTTCAAAATACTGTTTTTTGGGAATGCGAGGCAAGATGGCGGCTGTGTGAGGCGGTCGAGCAGACCCTCCTCCCTACCTGAGCCTGCATAGTCATTTCACCCCAATCCTGATCCGTGGCTGGCTGGCTGGCGGATGTGGGTGCTGCCTGAGGTGCTGGATTGCCTGCTGCTCAGGGTATTGCGGTCCATGGGAGCCCGCGGCTGTGCTTCATACTGCAAGAACGCTGATGCAGCTTGCGGCTCTGCCTACAGCGAGACTGAGGCGGCGCAGGAAAGCCTGGCCCCTCGCTACAGTCCAAATGCCTCCCAAGCTGATGTGTGTCTCCAAGCCCCAGCGGCAGGAGCTGCTGGAAGCACGTCAGCCAACAAGTCTATCAAGCCCAGTATGCAGAGTTATGCTGCAGGGGGAAGATCACTGGCGGGGTCGCAGGACAGCATATCTAGCGATCTAAGTAGCTTAGATGGGGCCGGTAGTGGTGCATTGCCAGAGGACGAACTGCGCAATTCCAATCTGACAGAAAAAAAGAGGTCAAAGCAGGAGTTTAGTAACCTGACTAGTAGTGGATGCCACCTGAGGTGGGATTATGCTGCATCACCCTCGCTGAGCAGGAGTGTGCTAGATGGTAAGGAAGCCAGTTCAAGTCACCCAGACAATATGTCAGGGCATCATGGCACACCGTGAAGAAACTCACGCTGACAGTCGTAAGGCTCAGAATGCCAGCCGGAAGCTACAGGGGGGCGTTCGTAGAGCGCCCAAAACATGCTCTGAGTTTTCTGAAAGGATGACTGAGGTGAAAAATAGGGTAGTTACACTGGAGAGTGAACTGGGAGCACAAAAGAAAGCATGTTAAGCTATTGAGTTGATGTATCTGATACCCCCTGGAAGTTTGAGGAGTTGGAAATAATCTTAGACTGATAGATGTGGCAGAAGGTTTGGAAGATGCAGATGCCAATAAATATGTAGTGGAGCTATTCAGGGCAGTTTTCCCGGAATTGACCAGTTGCAATTGGGACCCTGAGATTCAACAGGCTCACAGATTTCCAATTAAACAGCGCTTTCGCAGTGTGCAGGGCCAGAAAGGTGAAAAAGCTAGGGTGATTTTGGACTTCTTTGGGAACTTCCTTTTTAGCAGGCAGTCTTTGAACTTGCCCTTCCTGATCGAAAATGTACTGTAGCTAATTTTTTGATGGTCCTGACTTTTGTCATGCCACAGTGGAGCTGCGGTGACACTTGCGGCTGTTGATACAACGCTTTCAGGATAATGGGGCCTGAGGGGGTCTCTGGAGATTCGGGGGGGCGGGGGGGGAGGGGTGTCTGGGGAGAAGCAGGCTGGGGGAAGACTGAGGCGAGAGGGTATTGAAGAGTCTTTTAGCAGACAAGGAGGTATGCTAAATCATTATTGTTCAAATATATGCAGGAGAAGGCTTTTTGATGTAACTTTTTTTATTGCAAGGTTGAGGGGCTGGTATACGGCTTGGCAGATGGCAGGTGGCTTTTTCAGCTGGATCAAATAAAGGGGTTAATGTCAGATCAATAACTATGTATCTGTATGATTAATATCTGTGGACTTAACGACAGGGGTAAAGGAAGTAGGGTGGCACTTGGTCTGAAGTTAATGAGAGCAGATGTAGTGTGTCTGCAGGAGACGCATATCCGTTAGGGTAAGAAAGGGCTTTTGACTAATCTTGGACTATCACTTCTTGGCTGCACATGTCAAGACTCGGCTTCTGGGGGGAGGGGGGGGGGGAGGGATTGTGGTTCTGGCTAATAAAGCTGAATGTTCAGCTGTCAGATACGTAGCTGACAAACTGGGCCGGTGGTTTATCTTAGAATGCCAGGTGGGAAAAGGGAGGCAGACCTTATGTATCATTTATGGTTCGAACTTAGACGAGGCTATGGTGTTTGAGTATTTGTATACTGAGCTTTCATCTTGGCCTACCCATGTTATCTGATATGGGGATATTTTAATATACACTTGGATGCCAAGGAGGGCCTATTTCGACCACTCCCTCATACTGACAGGAAACCACTAGTATACAGGACACTGCAACAGTTGGTTAAGGATCAGGGGCTTATCGATGTATTGGACAAACTAAAGGCACCAGATCCAGGCTATATATTGTTTCTTTTCCGCACAATAAATTAGTAAGTTTAGACTATTTGTTTGTGGCTACTTCTCTTAGTGGACGGGTAGCAATCAAGCAGTTTCCCAGAGCTCTATCAGACCATAATCCACTAGTGTTGGAAATTGGCTTGGCAAACCACGGGGGACTGGCTATTTCATAAGAAGCTTTAGCTTGATGAAATGTATTTAGATCACATGTGCAAGTGGATTGATGGGTTTCTGGGTTTCAACGGGGGGGCGGTCTTTGATATTTTTGTGGGATGTGCTAAAATCTGGTGTTAGGAAGAAACCCTGAGGTACAACTTGTTTCTACAGAAACAGAAGCCAGCAGATATTCTGGAGCAGGGATGTGGAATTCCTATCGCCTGACAGAGGGGACATATTGTTTAGGGTCAAGGGCAACACGTTTTTGTGTTTATTTTGTCCTTGGAATAAGTAGGCCCAACCCCTGCAGCACAAATCTTTTGGCTGCCAGTTTACAGTTAAGGAAATTGTCTCCAGTTGAGGTAATATGCGTGTCCAAAACTCAATGCTGTTCGAAATTGTCTTTATGGTTCATTAATTAAAAAGCCTCCATTATTAGGGTGAGCGCTGTAAATAAACGTTTTAAAGTCCCACTGCGCTACTCACACCGATACCAGTAAAAAAGAAAAGCACACACTTGTTTGAAAAGTTTAACAATATGAGGCTAAGTATAATGCTCCCAGAATGCTCTCTGATTAGATGCAAATGTTTGCAGCAGCTTGTTAGCAAGAGTGATGATTCTTTGCTTTCAAAATTCAATGCAAGTAGGAACAAACGTTTTGCTACTATGAAATTTTAGGTACTATTTCTTTAAAGTGTCATTTAATAAAATGTGTTGATGCATGCTAATATTTCCCAAAAATATTCCTAATGGAAAGTCAGTGTAACCATTTTCAACGAGATTATAAGAAGCATAAAAATAAACAAGCACTGGCAGAGCCAACCATCTGACATTTTTTGTGAGCCTTTTGGTTTTGTCAATGTGTGTCTTGTTTTGAAATGGCTTTTGTAACACTTTATTGTTGTGCGAGCTGCCAGGCCCTTACAATTGTACCAAACACCGGCAAAAAGAGAAAAAAACGATTTTTAGTCTCCACCAGTGGTGTAACAAAGGCCCCACAGCCCTCCTCCAGGGGGCCCCCTCAGCACACCACCAGTCCTGAGTGAGTCTGGAGGAAAGGGCCCTACATGTTCTTTGCAGGGGGGCCCTCCAGTTTTGTTACGCCAAAGAGGTTCTTGGTAATGAACAAAACTACTTTGTGTGCCACTATGCTCCTTGTGGAAGAGCAGAATGCAATAATTCACAGTAAAGCCAGCCAATAGATAGAGAAACAGAAGTTTAATAAAGACAAAGGCTCAAATTTAAGAATGGCCTTGCGCCATCTAACGCCACATTAGTGTCATTTTTCTCACGCTAATGTGGCATTAGATTGCCAAAAATGCTGCACCATATCTACAAATTGGTTCAATGCATGCATTGCGCCACTTTGTGCCACATTATGCATAATGTATGCAAAGCGTGCGTTCCGGCACAATTTTTAAAAGGACGCACCCATTGGAATCAATGGGCCTTCTTGCACTTTGCTCCACTAGCGTCAGAGTTTTTCACGCTAGTGGAGCAAAAACATTTGACGCTATTGTACCTAATACCGACATGGTGGGCCGTACCTTAAAAATGGCACACACATGGTGGAGTTTGGAGGGGGGCACAAGAAAGGTGGCGCTTCACAATGTGAACTGCCACTTTCCTTTAATCTGGGCCAAAATGTCTTTGTTAACGCCAGACCTAATTAGGGACCCAATTCTTAAAGAAAGTCACTGAAGTGCACCCATGGTATATGTTTTTCAACTAGTGGCTTTCATGAATTCACAAGAACTTACAGAAGTAGACCGGGAAATTGTACTCCTAGAAAATATTTGTGAACTGTATCTTAGCACAAGCAAATATGCATGTGTAAATTTGCTCATGTGAAAATCTATTCAGTGTTTACAAGTTCACGTTCCTTCTAGCCTCTTTTTTTTTCCAACCCTGGAAGAACTTCTACTTCTTCCCTTATCAGGAGTACATTTCCAACCTTTCTCATTATGGGAAAAGATTACAGAAGAGCTGGTGAAAATCCTGAAAACATGCAAGTTAGTAGGCTTGCAGACTCCAAGGCATTCCAGCCCTGAAACTATTGCTTACTGCTTCCTCCAGCCATACTATGTAGATCTGCAGAAAGGTGGCAAAATAAGGAAATTGTTGTAGTAGGGATTGAAATTGCAAGTATTCAAGCCCTACTATAGTAGTAGCCCTGACATAAACAGAGAGGCTATCATCAGAGCTCTTCCATAATGAAATTGCTGCCATAATTTGTCACCGCACTACACAGCACCAAAAGGACAAGTAGAGTTTTTCATAGGACAAGTAGATTTAAGAAGTACCCTGTCCCGTGGACAAGTGGATATTTTATTAAATTCCACACCCCTGAGGAGGTATATTTGGAGATGTCGCTGCTAGAAGAGAGATAGACTAAATTAATGGTGGGTAAATTGGATGGCACAGAGTTCCACCAAAAGACTGCTATATTGAGGGCAAGAATCACCCAATATTTTAGTAAGGAGGTAGCCGTGAAGTATTATAGTCACAGACGAGAATGCTACAAGTATGGGGAAAATACTGGTTGTTTACTTGTGTTGTGCATTCAACAAAACAGACCACAAGAGATATAGAGGCTATTTGCAGCTCTCAGGGGCATATGGTGGACACTCCGGTAGACATCATGGTCTTTAGGGATTATTACGAGAACTTGTATACTGAGGATATAATACCTCCCTTTATAGGATATGAGTCCTTACTGTGCGCTTTGGATAGGCAGAATCTGAGTGCAGAGAAGCAGGAAGCTTTGGAAGCACCAATTTCCTCTGAGGAATTATCAGAAGTAATTAACTCACTTGCTTCAGGGAAGGCCACGGCGCTAGATAATCTGCCCCTGGAGTTCTCTAAAGCCTTTTTTTGCGTATTCTGCAAGGATTTATTTTCTGTCTTTTTAGAGGCACAATCTGGGGAAATTCCTCCCTCATGGGAAACAACTAACATCATTATATTTAGGACGAAAGGCGAATCCCTGCTCAACGGGTCTTACTGGTTCATCTCTTTAATAAATGCAGACACTGAAACAAACCGGGCAGAGTCAATTCTTTCTTGGTGTCCTTGGAGCAACATAGCTTTATTCCCGTGTTGGGGCAATAGATCATGTTAGGAGGGTGACAGCTCTGTTTGACATCACTGAGGATGCTAGGACGCCCATGGGTTTAGCTTTACTTGATGTCAAAAAGGTCTTTGATCAGGTTTCGTGGGGCTTTCTGTAGGCAGGCTTAGCTTGGAAAGGGTTTGGTGCAGGTTTTATCAAATATGTTAAAGTACTCTATCAGACTTCTAATGCGAAACTGCGAATAATGGGGGTGCAATCTGAGTGTATATCTTTTACCAGAGGGACTAGGCAGTGGTGCCCGTGCTCTCCGTTGTTGTTCGCTCTCTATATTGATTCCTTTATAATAGGGAAATGAACTAATAAGGCCTGTTGTGGTGCAGCTTGCAGTCAACAAAGTACTGGCCTATGTGGACGACGTAGAGATAATTACAGTGGATCCCCCAACTGCTCTTGTGGAATTTGAGAAAGCTGCTAAGTATTTTGGGAGGTTCTCTGGTTATAGATTAAATGAGGGGAAGACTCAGGTAGTGAAAGAGGCGGTGTACGTAGGCATCAGAGTAACTGCAACCTTAGGTCATCTCGTAGAAGTAAATTGCACCCCTCTGCTATGTAATATTAAGTGAGAACTTATGAGAATCAACCATGTTCTCCTCTCACTGGTGGGGAGGTGTACTGTGTTAAAAATGATGATACTACCAAAGGTGCTGTATGTATTTAGGGCTGTTCCTTTGGAAAGAAACAGATCCTGGGTGGCAAACATTGAAAGTATTTGCTCTAGCTTTTTGTGGGAATTCAAGATTCCTCAAAGAGCAATTAAATTCATGGTCCTCCCTAAAACCAGAGAGGATTGGGGGGCAAGGGGTTGTGGGGAACAGGGGTACCCAACTGTATGCTTTACTACTGGTCCTGTATGCTTCAACATATGAGGATTCTTATTATGGGTGGAACAGCAGGGCTAAACATTGCAGAAACACCAATAATTTATAAGCTGTTTTTAGGGATAGAGGCCAGAGCATGTTTTTTTGAAGAATCTCAAACTAAGGCCTTCATTACGACCCTGGCCGCCAAACCATTGGTCCGTCCTCCACATTACGACCGTGGCGGAGCCGGCACAGTACGACCGCCGTCACCGACAGGTTGCCGTCAGCCCACGTTTCCGCCAGCCTTTGCATAGCGGTCACACCACCTTCAATGAAGTGGCTAGAATGGAAGGATTATTTCACAAACTACATTGAAGCCATTGAGGAAGGCAGTAAAATGTCAGCGGAACAGAAAAAAAGAATTCTCCTACATTCTTTGGGACCAGTTGGTTTAAAAACATATAATAGAATGCAAAAATGTTTACTCAGTGACAATGGAAAGGTTTTTTCTGCTGCTTTACATGATTTAGACAAATATTTTGCACCTAAAGTGTGTGTGGAGATTACAAGATAAAAAAATTTTCAGCGTAAACAAAATAAAGGTGAAACATTTGACGACTATGTAGCGGATTTGAAAAAGTTGTCCATTGACTGTTACTTTGAAGTGATACATGATGACCTCATCAGGGGTCAATTGGTCATGCATACTAACAACTAATCAATACAAGAAAGATTGTGGATAAATGGTGATGTGTCATTTGAAGATGTTTTAGCTATAATACGCAAAGTGGAAATTTCGGGGAGATATGCAAAAGAATTGAAACAACCTGACAAGGAAGACGGATGTGTTTACAAAATAAACAACCGCAAACAGGGTAGGGAATTGAAAAAAACTTCAAAGAGAAAGCTGGAATTAATGAAAATAGATGTTACCGTTGTGACTGTAAAGAACAACTAGCATTTTCTAAATCCTGCCAAGTGGTGAAACAAAAATGTAATAACTGTGGCATAATTGGCCACTTTAGAAAGGTATGCAGGACAAAAAGAAATAGTGTAAAATGCTTTTATGAACACAAAGATCTCAGTGATAGCAAGTTGGAGGAGGATATTGGGAGTTAAACATCATCAAGATAAGTTTGTGTTAAATGTCGAAGTGAGTAGTATCCAGGGAAAACCTGAATGTGAAATGATGATTGGTGGTGTGCAACTCAAGATCCATGCTGATTCTGGGTCACCGTTTAGAATAATTAATGAGAATACATGGACAAGTAAACTCACGGAGAGGATTGGTGAATATTTATTACCTTCGGATATTGAACCTAAGAGTTATACTGGTGAAAAAATTGACATGCTAGGTTCTAGGTGGTTAATTTTCCAGTTCAAAAATAGAAGTACCAGAAGTAAAATATACATAGCAAAAAAACAGACCTTCAATTTTGGGTTGCAAAGACCAAGGGAAGTTACATATGATACTGGACCCTAATAGCAAGGATAAAGTGCTTATAGTGGATGTTGGATATTCAGTGGGAAATTAAATGGAAAATAAATTCCTAAGGGTTTTTAGCAAACAACTTGGAAAGTTGAATGGGTTTGAACATGAAATTGTGCTGAAGAAGCATGCTCAACCAAAAATATACAAATTGAGACCAGTACGTGTAATGGTGAGAGATGAAGTATCGGATGAATTAGAAAAAAATTGTACAAATGGATGTAATAGAGCCAATTGAGAGCTCAAAGTGGATTTCTCCAGTGGTCATTGCATGACGTAGTAATGGAAAGATCTGCCTTTGTGTGGATTTGCGTCATCTCAATAACAGCATCGTCATAGATCAATTCCCTTTACTGAAAATTACAGAAATGTTTTCATGTTTACAAGGTGCTACCTGGTTCTCTACCATTGACTTATCTGCGGCCTACCGCCAACTTGTTCTCGCACCACAATCCAAGAGTCTTACTGCTTTCATTACTCATATTGGGTGTTTCCAGTTTAAAAGAATGCCATTATGCTTAGCGCCAGCTGCAGCTGCTTTTAAACGGTTGATGCACAAGTTATTTGGAAAGGAAAGAGGGGGTGAGGTTTTTTCAGGACGACAGTTTAGTATTTGGGGAAAATAGGAAATGTCATGATGAAAGGGTGCAATGTGTACTGTGGGTACTGGAGAACATGGGGTTGACTGCTGAACTGAGCAAATGTAAATATGCAGAAAGAAGTGTAACTCAACTTGGACATGTTATCAGTGGGGAAGGTGTAAAGCTAAAACCGTCACTAATAAGAGCGATTACTGATGCCTCTCCACCATCTAACAAAGATGATGTGAAATCATTTTTGGGAATGGCAGAATTGTGTGCAAAATTCATTCAACATTTTGCAGAAAAGGTTTATAATATAAGGTAACTTATCAAAAAGAAAGTGAGGTTTGAATGGAACTCTATGTTTGCAACTGAGTTTAATAGTATTAAGGAGAGTTTGTGTGAAGGCATCAATTTGAGTCGTTTTGATCCCCCCCTCGATTGTTACTTAACTACAGATGCTAGTAACAAAGGTTTACATGTGGGACTATCACAGAAAGATTCTAGATCTTTAACACCTATGGAGGAGAGAAATCCTATTATAGAAAGGGAGGCGCTTGCATGTGCTTGCGATTAGAACATTGTCGCTCCTTTGTGTGGGGAAGAATAGTTACTATTCAATGTGATCATAAACCTTTGTTGAAATTGCTATCTTCAGAAGGAAGTGTTGTGGCCTCTGCTAGAAGTGCGAGAATATCTATGAGAATGAAAGATTATATTTACAATATGGTGTAGGTTCCTAGTAAGAACAATGTGTTGGCCGATTTTTTATCCACAGAGCGTGCCCATTAGAAGTATGTAAAGAGGATCCATGGAATTAATTAAAGTTTGCATTTTGTTTTTGACTCAGGTAAACCGGCAATAAAAAAAGATGTGTGGGATAAGGAACAAAAAGAAGATGTGGAACTGTAGAACATATTAAAGTACATTTTGGGTGGATGGCCTATGAAGGACTTACTATTTGGGGAATGTAGGCATTTCTGGGAGATTAGGTCAATATTATCTATCGAAAATGAGTTGATCTTAAGAGGTAGCAAGGTTGTTCCTCCCAGGACTTTACGGGAAAGGATTATGGAGTTATGTCACGAAGGTCATTTTGGGTAGTGAGAACCAAGACTATAGTCAATGAGTATTTTTAGTGGCCTGGGGAGGACAAGGCGGTGGAAACATTTGTGAGAGCTTATGATGGTTGTTCGTCTGCTGATAAAACATTACACACATTAAGACCACCTATGGATCAGAAGTTAGTCCCTAATTTGCCATGGGAGTGTTTTGCTGTGGATTTACTGAGGCCCATAGGGGCAAGGGTATGTAGTTGTCATTATGGACCTCTTTTCCAAATGGCCAGTGGTGAATATAATAGGAAAAGCCAATTCAGCGTCTGTGTTAGAATGTTTGGATAAAACTTTTTGTTCAGAAGGAATTCCAGCCTTACTTTTGAGTGACAATGGGGTACAATTTGTTTCAAATAGTGCTAAAGTATATTTTGAAAGGATTGGTTTAAAACACAAAACTACTTTACTTTATAATCCAAGTGGGAACGGAAGTGTTGAAAGATTTAATAGGTTGTTTAAGGGTGTGATCCACGCAGCAATGAGGAAACAGTGTGATTGGCATGTTGCAATTTGAAAAACTGTATGGGCATATAGGGTAACGGAAAATGAGGCCACTCGTATTAGCCCATTTGTAGCAACGTGAGGTAAGAAAGCCAGGTGCAAATTTAGTCCTCCATAGATATGTAAAAAATTAGATGGAACATTGGTCTTTGGAAAATGTACAAAGAAGACTAGGAAGAACACACAAAAAAAGTAAATCTTATTATGATGAGGCACATGGAATAAAGCTTGTGGGAGATAGGGTGAGAGTTAGGAAACCTTTCAAAGTAGCGAAGGGGGAGAGTCAATACTTTGAACCAGAACAGATAAAAGAAGCAGTGAGATTGCAGAGTGGGAAAGTATGGAATTTGAAATGCATTGCTTTATGTCCAGGGAAACATTGAGAGAAAGGAGAGAATAACTAGAACGTTCGTCAAGTGCCAGTGGCTCTATATGAATAGAGGACATAGTAGAAAATGTGGCTAAACCAACCGCTTCTAAGTTAGGTGGTGAAAACAATACCTTTAGCACACGTGTTGAGTCTTAGAATGCGGAGGGAGAGGATGTGGAAAGGTCTAGTGACATGGAATTACAGGGAGATCAAGTGTCACAAGAGTTGGAACAGAAACAAAATCCAGATGCTATTAAGAGGAAGAGAGAATTTAAGAGGAAAAGAGAATTACCAGGGTCGTAAAATATTTTCGTTCTAGATTGAATGTTCAGGGTTTCATTTATTTATTGTGTTTTTCTTTTGTTATTTGTAAGTCTAGGTTGTGCTTATTTTCATTTTTGTGCTTTTCTTTGTTAAGAAGGGGTGTGTGTTGTGTTGGGCACTGTGTTATTACACAGTGGGCACTGTATTATTACATAGTTGTTGTGTTATGAAATGTGTTCTAAGTGGGAACGTTCTGTGAGAGACTGTTGCTTGCTGGAGGACGCTGTCAGACCTGTTTCCTCTGTATGGTGCTTATAAATAAAGAAATATTCAGAATTCCTGTAATATCTATTGTTGGAGGTGAAATAGGCACAACACCGGTGCTCCAGTTGTCATTAGATATCAGTGTGAAGGTCCTTTTGACTGCTGGGTTAAAGAGCCAACACTTTAAAACAATATTTGATCCGGACAAATTATATAAAGGGGGCAGGAGGCCGGATGGAAACTATAATTGATGCGGGCCAGAACATGCTGAGATTGTTCATATGTTTTTTTCTTGTCTTTTATTAGATTCTTTCACATAGGAGATTGGGAATTTTCTTGTCTCAATTATAGGTGTACAGTTTCAAATGACCCCTGTGATGATGTTATTAGGGGTTAAGGGCAGTATGGAGAGCAATGCCCCCCTGGAAAGGGAGGCATATTTGCTATTTGTTGCTTTGCCTGCTGCCCGGTTATGCATTGCTTCAGGGTGGCTCGGTTCGGAGTCTCCTACATTTACGGAATAGAGGTCCAGGCTTTTAACAACACAGAATATGGAAATTAAGCTTTATGGTGCAAGGCGCGGAGAGGTAGAGCTAGGATTTGGTTGTCTGTAACCAATTGGACAGATAATTTGAGTAAATAGCCGTATATGCACTTGCACTTTATAATGGTGTCATACTTTAGGCGTGCCCCACAAAGCTTGCGTCCCGAGTACAGAGTTGCTGTAATAACACAGTATACATTCACAGAAGGCTTGCCATGTCTTCTTGTGCTTTGCTTTAGATGATGATCAGAGCTACTTGCCTTCCTTTCAACTGGAATATGTTTTATCTCCTGCTCCACTGTTGCAGCTTATTGCTATTTGCAGTGGTTTGCATTGCATTCTTATGTCTGTTTGTCATCATAATGTATTGCATTAGTGAGATAGGGGTATAATGGGATGCTTGAATGTCTGATTTCCTGCTTTTAGTCGTACTATGTTTTACATCTCAAATAGATTCATCTGTTAGGCTTTATGTGAGCATTTCCAATTGGTTATCTGCACTACCCACTTTATTGCTATCAGCATTTATTTTTGCTGTATTTATACCTGCTTGCTACTTCAATGTATTGTGTCAATGGGCGATCCACTCTCCCTCTCTGTTTTTAAATGGAAATAAAAAAAAGAAAGTTTTTGTTCGGAACTTGATGCAGTTAATTATTCCCTGAAGTTTCTGTTTGAGATGCAACAAGCACTGCAAATGCAAAGTTGTATGGGTGGAACATCTTATTGACCTGTAACACCCAGCACCCATATACTGATTACACATCTTGTGGGTTTATTGATCCCTTGTGCCCCTGATATTAAATACATTTGAGCCCTACTTTAACATTAGCTGCCCCCTTAGAAAAAATTCAGTTGTGACTGAATTCTACCATAGTCAAGGTGTGATTGACTTTTTGTTTTCAATTGCTATGCACAGCTCTCTTACACCCTGAGATCCTTTTCAGTTGGTGTGTCACAGGGCGCATGATTGATTCTGCATTTCATGATGTAATGTTTCATTGTTTTAAATCATGAGGGTTCAGCCTTGTCTCGTAGAATATCTAGTCATTTCCTCATTTATACTGATTATTGATTTATTTTCTCCTTCTCACACTTACCACCATTTAGCTATATACTTACCAGCATTGCTTTACCATCATAACCCTTGTGAACATTAATGACAAATGCCACATGTTACAGTGCTGCCACAGCCCCTATGTGATTGATTCTATACATTTAAAGAGCTTTGCAATCCGGTTGCATGGAGTTCATATATGACATAGATAAACATTAGCAACTTCGTAGAGGATGTTAATCATAACAATATGATTCTTAATCCACACTTTGACCGTTTTTTCTAGCTGAGGTCTAAATAAGGTGCTATTTGCTAGTCGTAAATTTCCGTGGCTCGGGGCTTCAGAAGAGCTTCCAGATAGTCTTTCTATTATTCCTATGGCTGCAGATTAAAGGGAAGATAGTCTTTCTATTATTCCTATGGCTGCAGATCAAAAGGACGATAGTCTTTCATATTGGCCAGGCATGGCGCTAAGCAGTCTGCTGACAGTAATGGCGACTCGCACACTTTCTGTGATGCATTTGCGTCATGCTCTAAGTTACAGCATGCATATTCCTTATTTATTAACCTGATGATACCATGCTTAGAACAAACAAGTGTGGCACAGTGGCGGAGAGTTAGGCCACATCTATTAACAACATTCTATTCCTCCTCACTTAGATGCAAACAAAACTTCACTTAAAATGCAGAACTGCTTCAACCTGTAAAAGGGAGAGGGAGAGGGAGAGAGAAAAAGAGAAAACATTGTTCTCTTTACTGTACATAGTCCCTATTTCGTTGGATGGCTGGTGGGTAGGTCTCAACAAATAGGGGTGTTGTCGTTCTCAGAGTTGCATTGCCTTGTGGGGACAGGGAGGTGATGATGTTGTCTCACATTCTGCTCTATTAGGTCCTTTTGGGGTCATGTCTGGGAATTCAGCCTCACTGTGATTTGGTGTAAATGAGAAGGCAAGTAGCTTGTCACTGTGGTCAGCAGTTACACACCTCTGGTGTCAAGTGCGGTGCTTTGAAACCTTTTTGAAATGTGAGATGTTTCAAGTGAGGCTGGTGTTTCCTGAGTGCGTGTAAATAGCACCAGTGGTTTCATGTAGACCTTCCTTCATCTGAGGCAGGAAAAAACATTCATAAGGTTTGCCTGCATGCTGAAAAGGAGGTTCAAAGCTGCTAGTACAGCACTGTAGTCATCGTCGGGACAATATTGGGGACAGTCGTGAACATTTTGTGTACTTCTACCCCCACCAGGTGTAGAAGGGTGGACCCTTTTGCATCAGGGTCTGTCTCTTTTGAAACTTTCAATTAGTTCTCGAATCTAGTCCAACGTACAGCCACTGTGGAGGGTGCAGATAGCATATAAAGTGCTTGATTGCATTTTCAGTGTTGTTGAGCATTGCAGTTGATTGCAGGTGTGAGTGCAGGGGAACAGCAGAGAAGTCTTCCTGGTTTGGGTATGCAGGAAGACAAGCACTGTATCTCGACTATACTTCTCTGTGAGGTGCTTAGCTGATGTGTAGCTGGAGAGAAAGGTGCATTGATGGTGGTGTGTCGGGATGTTGCTGGTGGGGTTTTAGGCACATACTGAGCTCCTCAGAAGCGTGTGCTAGCTATCAAGTCAAACAAGTCGGTTGCAAACGTTCTGAGCATCTAGGTGAGGTGTAATACTGATGATCACTGCTGAGGGGCAGCAGGGGCATGTGATCGGCCCTCACGTGTTCAATGTTCAGACAGTTATGAAGTTCAGGCTGGAGGAGCACCACTTGGTGCACTGTGTACAGTAGGCGCTGGGGCGCAGGTCCTCCGGGCAGTGTCAGCTTCTAGATCTTGCCCTCTTTTGCCAAGTTGTCATGTTGCCCAGACAGGGTCGGATTGAGGACAGAAAATAGGACTGGGCACCAAAATAAAAGTGCCCCCATTAGTGAATTAGAAAGCAAAAAATGTGGCTCATGTTTGTAAATTGAGGCAATTTTGAACTTGCAGAGACACCCTGAAGAGGTTTGTGAGTTATGGAAGACAGTATGGTTTTGAGCTTGCTGCAGGCAATGTTTGTTTATTATCAGGGACCTCGACAGTTAAAGCTGGCCCAGAAGTCCATAAACGAGGACCACAAACAGCCAATAAACTGGCCAACACACTGACCTGTGAGACCAGCCCATCAGGCACCGCTTGGTTGGCTATAGGCAGATCCGACCCTGTGTCCAGGCCTTGCCCTTAGCAGACTGCTGACAGTAGCAGCAATGTGTACACACTATCTGTGATACATATGCATCATGCACTAAGTTGCGCTGGAGCGTATTCTTTATTTGTAAACCTGATGATCCCACACTTTCGTGTTACCAAGTGTGGCCTAGTGACAGGGGACAGGCCACATCCATTAATGACATTACAATAGTCCATTTCCTCTTATATTTCTATGTCTCAGAATTCTCATAAACCTATAACGTTAGTCCATTTTACATTTCTTTAGCTGACGACAGCAAAGGAAAGGCATTCTTCTGTGCTTATATTTCCATAGTTGTAGATGCCCTTGGCGCACATATTCTAGTGCTAGTTTCCATTTCATAGCTGGTGATTGCTAGGAAGGCATTTCAATTTCTTCGGCTAAAAGTTAGCCTGGAGCTGTCTTTCTAGTCCTTCGTTTTGCTCACCTGCATGCTCAGGTTTACCTGTACTTAAAGTTCTATTTTTATAGCTGATAACTTATATTCTTCTATTCCTCTTACTGAAACTGGATGCCTCAGCTTAGCTGCAATGAAGTCCTGCTTCTCCGGCTAAGTGCGCTGGTGGAGCTATATTCCAGTCCCTTGTTTATTTCTAGACAGATGTGCCCTTCTGGTCCTTTTCGTATAGCTGAGTGCTTCACTGGAGCTCCAGCTGTACTCCTGGTTATACAACTAAGTGATGCAATGGAGCTAAGAATCTATTTGTAGTTCTAGTTCTGAATTATTCGATGGAGTATTCATTTTGTTCCTGTTTCTATGACGGATGCTCCAATTCTAGTCCTGTCTCTGAGTAAGTTCTCAAGGAACAACCATCATAGTGGTGTTTCCATGATTAGAAGTTCCAATGGGAGGTAATTTTCTAGTCCTGTTTCTATGTATGTGTGCTCCTTCTAAGCTACAATGTAGTCTTAATTCTATGACTAAGTGCTCCATTGACATTCTGTTCCCTGTTATTGGGTGAATGAATACTGAAAAGTAGCTTCCCTTCCAGTCCTCTTTCCATGACCATATGCTCAAATGAAGGTGACACTATACCCAGGTTCTATACCGGCATGGCCCAGTGAAGCTGTAATTCTAGTCTTGCCACAGTTAATGGTTAGAGACATTTGGGGTTCCTAATGGTCCAACACTATTGTATGTGCCCCCCTCGTACAGTTTCCCTCAAATGTATGTTTGAATGCATTCTCTCACTAAAAGGGTGAATGTGAGGCACTCTAAATGTCAATTGAAGTTAATACATCTGCTTTAATGTCCATGTAGTCGAGAAAAATCAATCCTACATCCAATTAAGTATGCAATCTTCTTTAATCAAAAAGAGGTAACTAATTGCTTTATTCCAGCCAGCTGAAACGTGCTTAGTGTAATTATTCACTCCTTGAATGTATATTAATTCGCCGTGGTAAAGTAATTTTTAGTATAGAAACCCAGCACAGGACATCAGATCTGGGTCACACATATAAAATACATTTCCTATTCTCCCTTGTGCCACACACATCTATTACTGTATCCTGTCTCCTGGAATATAATGAAAATAGGAAAAAGCGGATGACTCGCATCCCAGAACTGGAAACGCAAACTGTGCTTGGCTTGTAAATGTGTGACATTTTAGTACACAACATTATTCGTCCTCCAACTACCTAGAGTTTGATTCAACTTTTCTGACGTAGTTTTCTGAACCAGTGACCATCTTAGAAAAAGAACTGTAATGAAGTCATGTGGCCAGCCCTCTCCCATGGAGCCTTTGAGAAGCAGGGCCCGGCCGTCAGGTGAGCCGCCACAGGGCCTGTGAAACTCGAGGCGCCCAAGTGACACAAAACGCGATGCCCAGAGCTCTGCCAGCCCTCAGAACTCCTCATGCCTGGGCCTGGCATGATTGTGGAAACTCACACCGCCGTGCCATTCTAGACACCGCGAGCCGGATGTGACGGTGTCCGGAGATGGAATGTGACATTCAAAAGTTATGTGACCCTCAGATGTGCAGTACCTGGTTTCATTGTGCTGGTAAAGTGCAGTCACAACTCCTCGTTCGTGAGGTGCTCCGGCCTGTGAGTGCTCTGTTCTTTTCGTGCAGCTCTTCCCTTTCACTGTGCATCGCTGTTGTAGCTTCTTGTTGATCTTCCTTAACAATTAGCAAACTCCAGCGCCCTTCTCTGCCATCCACAGCGCAACTCCTAACAGTGGAGAGGGGAGGTGACATTTAGCAAACTCCAGCGCCCTTCTCTGCCATCCATAGCGCAACTCCTAACAATGGAGAGGGGAGGTGACATTTAGCAAACTCCAGCGCCCTTCTCTGCCATCCACAGCGCAACTCTTAACAGTGGAGAGGGGAGGTGACATTTAGCAAACTCCAGCGCCCTTCTCTGCCATCCACAGCGCAACTCTTAACAGTGGAGAGGGGAGGTGACATTTAGCAAACTCCAGCGCCCTTCTCTGCCATCCACAGCGCAACTCCTAACAGGTGGAGAGGGGAGGTGACATTTAGCAAACTCCAGCGCCCTTCTCTGCCACCCAGAGCGCAACTCCTAACAGTGGAGAGGGGAGGTGACACTTAGCAAACTCCAGCGCCCTTCTCTGCCACCCAACTCCTAACAGTGGAGAGGGGAGGTGACACTTCGCAAACTCCAGCGCCCTTCTCTGCCACCCACAGCGCAACTCCTAACAGTGGAGAGGGGAGGTGACACTTCGCAAACTCCAGCGCCCTTCTCTGCCACCCACAGCGCAACTCCTAACAGTGGAGAGGGGAGGTGACACTTCGCAAACTCCAGCGCCCTTCTCTGCCATCCACAGCGCAACTCCTAACAGGTGGAGAGGGGAGGTGGTCCTTTGTGACGGGGACGGCACTGACGGCCTGCCTGATTCTGTAATAACACAGTCAACCTATAAACGATGGAATGGAATGCTACCAGAGGTCGACGGGGGTAGGACTTTTTAATTTGGCAAAAATAGTTCCCCTACGTTATGTTAAAAGGCAACTGTCCCGTGACGTTTAATTCCTCCTTCATTTGAGACGTCTCAGCTGAAGAGGAGTCTCCTGTGCTGTGAAGACCAGTGAGGGCCAGATAGATGAACAAGAAACACGCCTCCTGGCCAGGCAGCCTGCTGCCTAAAAGAAATGGAAATGTGTGCATTTGGTCAGTCTGCAAATGTAAGGACAGCTTGGGAACAGGTACTGGTTTTAATTGATGGAGTCATTGCAGGAGAATTATTTTTTAAACATACTGTAAGGGAGTGCTTGCTTTTAAGGGACAGTTGTAAAAATGTTTTCACTAGGTGCAGTCTGCATATGTCTCAGATCTATATTTTGGAACTACTTTTTCCATCTTAACCCTAAATATTTTTGTGCCTATCTAATACTGTGTGTCGAACACATTCACAGGATTTTTTTCACAGGCTGGGGTCTTGCAACACTAAAAACTCACAAGTCGCTATTCCCTACTACACCAACCAGAATTCGATTCTTTGGCTCTCTGGTTACAGACACAGATACTGCAGAGGTTGCATCAACCCATAGAGGTTTCACAACATAACAAGCATTAGCAATGCACTAGGGTCTCGCATTTCTCTGAGTTACAGCTATTAGCAGTTGTAAACTCCCAACTTGATTTTTCTTTCCAAATTGAAAGAACAAAACAGCGCAGTCGCGCTGCTATTAGTAGTTGTAAACTCCCAACCGGATTTTTCTTTCCACATTGAAAGAAAAAAACAGCGCGATCGCGCTGCTACAGTTCACTCGTAATGAAACCTATCGGCAAAAGTGTAATTAACTATGTAACAGGGTCGATGTTATGCAAAGCGTTCGACTTCTGGCAAGCGAGATTGCGCTGCAAACAAAAGATAAAAAGTAGTCCACAAACCTGACGGGAAACAGCGAGCCTCACATGTTTCCAGTACTTAGTCGTTGCGCTCGAGGAGGACTAACCACCGGAAAAGGCATGACGTATGTGTGCCTTCCACTAATGAAAGCAAGCAGATTTTAACAGGCAAGCCCACGAACCAATGAAAGACAACTGACGTGACATCAACGGGGCTCCGAGCCCTTTTCTAACTCCTAAAGCGTCTCACAAGCGAAACGCGACCCTAAAAAGTGAATCTCCCACTGATTAGTTTAACGTGCTCTTAATTTTCATTTAAATTGTGCGTTATTTTACGTACAGCTACTTGAAGTGAAAATCCAACAAATAGTTACCGAAAATTCTGTTCTTTTCGCCACTCGTTTGATCCCGCCCCCATTGGATTCAGGATCACAGTTCCCATACTTGTTTTAATGCACTTTGGCCACTAAATGCTACAGAGGGATTGCAAGTGTTTAAGAAACATTGCCTGAAGCATTTAATCTGTGAATTTTTGTTGCCCAGCTGCAGAAAGCTCACCTACATATGGCGTGACAACCAGAAACGTATGTAAGCATTTGGCCAGCAGGAGGGAAGATGTACACAGGAAACTAAAGGGAATCAGTGGCGTCCAGTGAAAGAGGAAGGCAGAGACAAGTGGCCAAGTATTGCCTATGTTCTTGAACCAAAAGTTGCACAAAGGCTCTGTGTCTTGGGAAGGGACATTTGATATTTGTGATGTAAAAATGTTATAAAGCTTAACACTTGCGAACTGCTCGCCTACCTTGTTTCATTTGTGTACATTTCATGCGTTGTATTTGTTATTGTCTTGAGAAGTGACGACAGATGCGCCATATTACAACATATTGTTTTCACCCAAAATATATGATTTTTATCCTGCAGCGTTTGAGGTTTACATATTGTTCCAAATTGAAGACATTCGGAAATGCTGCCGAGGTGCCATTCTTCGATGTGCAGTTGTAATCCAACGACTGCGCCAGACCTTCATTTGTCAGCATAATTTCAGAAAAACGTTGTTACCATCTGCTGCTGGGACGTACAAATAGGCCTCCCGTTGCTTCCTAGCTGCTAGCCTCCATTACAAATACTGCTAACCTTTCAAACGCTCAGTCCTGACCGTTGCGGCCTGGGATGATTACAGTGCTCCAGACCTGTTTTATGGACGACACAAGAGCAGGGCAAGAAATTGCCGTCGAAGGTTAAATTGTCTCTGCGCCGCTATGCCAATTTTCGATAACTGCTGTGCTCTCAGGTTTGTGGGAGGTGGCTCACGGAAACCTACGGAAGAAGTGTATGTGGTTAGTTTTATAGAAAGAGTGAGTTTTACACCTTTGATTCTTACCGGAAGCTCGGAGTTATGCCTTTCTGCTCAACTTTAAATCTGCTGTGAGGAAGTCAGGCATTTGCTATTACAAGCAGGGACAGGAAGGACCAATCCAACTTTTGGATGAGCTGCGGCGGTAAGGTTTTTGATTTCATAATGCCTTGTCAAACGTACAAGTGTGTTGAAAGGAAGAATTTCTACTGATTGACAGATCCACTGACTTGTAGGTGGTAAGCCCCTCTTCACCGACTCCAAAGTAGTATACCTTGTCTTGCTCAGTGAAATTCACAGATTTGGCTAGACTCCAACTCCCTCCTCCCACGCCTCATTCAGGGACTCTGGTTGGTCTGAAAAAACTCTTAAAGGTTCTTAACAAAATCAGACACCTCAGGCCCCCCAACCATCATGCATTACCCACACAATCACTAATCCCACAGTTTTTAGGTCAAGCTTGTGCCGTCTATGGGAATGCTGTAATCTACTTCTATGGGCTTTTATCACGCCCATTACACGCCCCATCATTTGTTCCTTGGCCTGCCTTTCAAAATTCCTTTGGTTTCGTTGGTAAATGCTTTACTTTTGTACCGCCTTTTCACAGTTTTGTTCCTGCCCTGGAGACTAACCATGTTACATGGATTATTGCACAATCGCCCATATACATTAGTGTCAGCGCTACTTTTTTCTATTGCCTCCCTTGTTTTGTTAGTTTCCTGCTTGTGTTCTGCTCTGTATCAGCAATGGTTTGTTTTCAGGCACTTGGATCGTATCCACAAAACGCGCTCAGCTGACGCCGTTTGCCAGCCAGAATGTAACTTTGTATGCATGTGTAAATAACTTTTAATTCCCGATACGCTTTTGGAGCCCACTAGGCTTGGTGCCAGGCTTTGTGTTTCATATTATTGTACTTTTTCAAATAACTGCTCCTTGGATTGAAACTTAAGTTTTCTAGTTTTTTTTTCTTAACTGCACAGAGAGAGCAGACGCCGAGACTTGAACCCAGTTTCCGAGTTCCAAAGTCAGCAGCTCTAAAGGTTATGCGACATCCTCTCTCCAAGCCAACTAGCATTTTTTTTTTTTGAGTTGTGTGTAGCAATTGTATAGCTCTTCAATCCCGGGAAGCACAGCGCCCAGGATAATGTGCTGCCTGGTTAAACACTTATAAGGTCTCAAAGCCAAGACCTATTGGCTATGCCAATGCTTGTTGTTGGAGTTGACATGCTAATATTTAAAATATATTGATGCAACAATGTGTATTATTACAAGTCCAATTTTAAATGCAAAGTGCAGTCAAAGTAAATGAAAATGTATTTTAAAATGTGAATTTAATTTGCATTAATGTGACACTATGGAGTAGGTTTAATAAGGCACATAAAGGAAAAAATAAAGTGCAATGTGGGACAAGGTGACATTTTGCTGACATGGTTCTGTGTTTACAATGTTTATTTTAAGATGCTGGGAGGATGCATTGCTAGATGCTTGCATCAAGGGTGGGCCTACAAGAGTGAGCTTGTCAGGAGTGCGCATTAATGGTCATCAGACCATCTCAGCCTGTGGCCGAGGGAGGGACTAAAACTAAGGTTTGCTACAAGGTAGATAAAAATCTATGTCATTTTGCATATGATTTCTGGAAAATGCTGGAACTGTTTGTTCACTCTCAGTCGGGGCTGTGGTGGGGGGGCGTCTAATAGTAAATGGAAGTTCGGGCTGGGATGTTTATGCGTCTGGACCTATACCCTTCACATGACCTACACAGGAATTCCTGGGAGGATGGGAATAGAGTCCATGTGCCACGACATCAAGCACAGGCCTGGCTGCTGAAGCACCTCTACCGAAGGGGAACAGGAGTCTGAGGAGGTAACTAGGGTTTAGCAACAGTATGTGATGATGCATAAATAAGAATACTGTGACATCATCACTAGAATGAAGAGGGTGACGGTTGGTGAGACGAGAACAGGATGAGAGGGTGCTGATCTGCAGGCTGGGATGGAGTTTGTATTACTGTGTAACTTAAAATAAACTATACATTTTATTCATCTCTGTGAAGACAGATTTCTTCATTGTGGCGACGAGCTTCGAACAACGCGTTTCTGGGAAAAAGAAACTGAATTTCAATGAGAGCTATTAACAGCATACAACACAAGCTCTAACAAAGCAAATTGGCTCCGAAAAGGAAAATGGTAAGGTCTGATGATGGACTTTAATTACAATTTGATCTACTTGTTCTCATTCAGCAAAAGTTATCTGAGGAGTATTGTTACTGGAAAGAAGACTTATGAGCTTGAGGTGAGCTCAAGCGCACCTGTGGAATCCTATTGATGATGTAATCACGGTAACACGTCTGTTTCCTAGCAGGTGTTGACGTCAACACAGTAACACGTCTGTATCGTAGCACCTTTGTGTGTCCGCAATGCTGAGTGTCGTCACGCACACGCGTTAGTTACTTAGAGACTCAAGACATCGTATGGCTACACTAGAACACTACACTCTGTGGAAACGATACTGTGCCCATCTCTGATGCGCACAGCTCTACAGGAGTGTACTACGCCCATGTCGAAGAGGTACACTAAATAACACTGGGGTCATCGCTGAAGCGCACAGCTCTACAGGAGTGTATTACGCCCCTGTCGAAGAGGTACACTAAATAACATTGTGCTCATCGCTGATGCGCACAGCTACAAGGGTGTGATTTGCTCAAGTGTGTAATTTCACTTGTATAAACAACTGCAACACAACATTAGTCTTGCAGAACTTAAGTTGAAGCAAATTTAAAGGGTGATGCAGAACGTACCAGCAGCACCGTACTTTCTAATTTCACCAGGTGATCCACCTGTATGTTGGCAAAAATGGAAGGCTTTCTTCAACTACCCAAAGGTTTGTGGTACATCTCTAAGTGCAGAAAGGAAAATGTCTTTGCTTATGCACTGCCTCAGAACCTAAGGGCAAGAAGTGTTTGATAATCTTCCTGATCTTTCTGACAATTATGCTGTAGGCCTGAATGAATATGATATTTGCATTAAAAATGATACCTGCATTATTTCCCTAAAGTCAGCACAGTACTGGAGAGGTATCAATTTGGCCAAAGGATGCAACGCCCAGGTGAGTCAGTAAAACAATACATAACTGAGTTACGTAGACTTGCTTCAATGTGTACCTTTGGTAGGTCTTATGAGGAGCGTTTACATGACCAATTTATTTTAGGGTGTTCTCTTGAAAACGCAAAAGAGAATATGTGGCAAAAAGACAATCCTTCATTACATGAAGTACTACAAAAAACGAAAATGAATGAACACTTGAGAAAATGCATAGAAGTACTTCATAGTGGAGGTACAGTTGGTGAAAAACATCCTGGAGAAGCCAAGGAAGAGAATATTGAAATAAAAAGAGTAACTAATGATGCTACAGATAGTATTAAAATGAGAAACAGAAGTGCTTTGCAATCTAGTAAAACGTTTACAGGAAATTTTTTTGCTGTGGGAATACTGGCCATATGGCTAATCATAAGAAATGCCCTGGATGGGTGGTATTTTGTAATAATTTTGGAAAGAAAGGTAATCTAGCCAAGTGATGTAGATCAAGAAGAGACACAAAGAAAGTAAGGGAAGTTCTATGTGAAGAGGAAGAATGCGATGTAGATTTGGTAGGCGATATTGAGATTTTACAAACCATGTGTGGCTACACTAGTAGTCCAATTGAAACTATTTTGGTAAATGGTGAAGTAGTCGATTCTGGGGATAAAGATCACACTCATACCAAAAATAATTTTATGAACATCACTTAAAAGGGAAAGTTAATTTAATGAAACCAGATATCAAACCCATGGGTTATGGGGAGAACCTATTAAAGTTGTTAATCAGTTGGTTCCACTAACGTGATTTGTATGTCTACCTCGATCCAAATAAGAATTTCCCAGTTAAGCTTAGAGAACTTCCAAAGGTAGGGAACATAACAGAAAGCACTGGTAGCTGGGTTAACAAATGCCCGAAAGTATTCAAGGAAGAATTGTTTAAGAAATGGTGTACATCAAATCAGGCTCAAACCAAATGTTCAACCTAAAGTTGCTAAGCTTAGAGGGGTCCCGTTTGTAGTAAGAGAGAAAATGTACGAGGAGATTGACAAGTTAGTTAAGAATGGCATCATAGAAGAGATAGAAGCTTCAAAATTGGTGGCACTCGTTGTAATGGCACGCAAGGCCAATGTTGACGCCAGATTGTGCATTGACTTGAGAGAACTTAATAAGTCTGTAATTGTGGATCACTATCCAGTCCCTAACATTAATGAAATGCTCAGTTCTCTTGATGGAGCTAAACATTTTTCAACTCTTGACCTGACGTTAGCATAACATCAGATAATGTTACATCCTTCAACTCAAGCTCTCATAACATTTATTACACCTTTTGGTACGTATACATTTCTAAGGATGTCTTTTGGTTTAATTTAGGTTGCCTCTGTGTTCCAAAGAGCTATGAAAAAGGGGTTGAGAGGTATAAAAGGAGTAAAGGTATATCAAGATGATCTTCTTGTATTTGGATCTGATCAACAACATGATCAA
This sequence comes from Pleurodeles waltl, assembly GCF_031143425.1. Classification (NCBI taxonomy): domain Eukaryota; kingdom Metazoa; phylum Chordata; class Amphibia; order Caudata; family Salamandridae; genus Pleurodeles; species Pleurodeles waltl. The sequence goes on along the minus strand of NC_090442.1, from coordinate 601,742,534 downwards.
AGATTGACGAAAGTGCTGATGTCTTTACAAGAGCATGGCTTAACATTGAAGTTAGAGAAATGTAAATTTGATGTTGCCAATATTGAGTACTTGGGCCATCAAATCTCTGAAAAGGAGATACGACAGAGATGGGGAGTTAGTGAACACCATAAAAAATCTTAGGGTTCCTTGGAATAAAGAAGAGCTGATGACGTTTTTAGGTATGGCAGAGTTCTCCAATAAATTTATTCCAGGGTTTGCGGAAAGAACAGCGAAGATGAGAAGTTTATTATGTAAAGGGAAAAAATATAATTGGTGTGTAGACTGTGAACATGAATTTCATGACATCAAGGAGAGTTTGGAGAAAAGATCGGAATTAGGAAGCTTCAATTCAAAGGATGAAACTATATTAATGACTGATGCAAGTTCTAAAGGTTTAGGTGCGAATGGGATAAGTACGACAATAATGTTCGTTTCAAGAGGACTGAGAGGAGCAGAATCTAACTATTCAGTTGTGGAAAAAGAGGCTCTAAGTGTTTACTGGGTGGTAAGAAAATTAAAGACATTTCTGTGGGGGCACGAATTAAATTTTTTAACTGATCACAAGCCTCTCAAGGAAGTATTTACAAAGAGGGTCATTGATGTGGTTTCACATAGGATCAGGAAGTGGGTAGTGGCCCTGCAGGAGTTTGGATTTGAAGTATCCTACATGCCAGGTCTTCTAAATGTGCAAGCTGATTGTCTCTCAAGATTGTGTGACGTACACGAGGGAGAACTTATAGAGAGTGATGAGTATTTTGCTGGAAAAGACTTTGATGAGGAAATAGAGGTGTGTTTGGTTACAAATGAAGTTATACATGAATCAGAATGGAGAAATGAACTTCTGGCTGATGAAGGTTTACAACAAGTGATCAAGATAGCACAAAGTGAGCGGTGTACAAAAAGGAAGTGTGATAATGGTGTGTTAGCTTATTGGCAGGTGAGGAATGAATTAGCTAGTGTACATGGGGTCCTAGTAAGGGGAAGCAAACTGATTCCACTGGTCCGGTTGAGAAACAAACTTGTTAGTCATGTTCATGCTAGTCATATGGGAATGTCCAAAACTAAGGACAGAGTAAGGAATAACTATTGGTGGCCCACGATGGATGTGTTAGTGGAAAGAGAGGTCTGAAATTATCATGAATGTGCAAGTTCTGATAAAGTATTAAAAAGTAGGACACAACCAATGACCATAAGGGAAGAAGCCACAGGGCCATGGGTGTATATAGCATTAGATATACTTGGTCCAGTGAGAGTGAAATCGCATGATCAATGTGTTATTGTCTGCATAGACATGTACTCAAAATGTCCTGAGATTAAGATGGTGAATTCTGTGGAATCTAATTATCTTATATGTTTCCTGGAAGAGCTGTTTGAGGGAGAAAGCTTTCCTTCCTCTCTACTCACAAACAATGGTGTCTAACTGACCTCTGGGTCAGTGGAAATGCTTTTGAGAGATAGAGGAATCAAACACAAACAGGCAGCATTGTACCATCCTGAATCTAATGGAGGTGGGGAACGATTTATCAGAGTACTCAAAGAATGTTTGCAGTTGTCTTCATTGCATGGAATGAAATGGGAAGATGAAATGAGAAACAAGGTCGGAAGTATCGATTGACACCACACCCTAGCACAGGTATTTTGCCTTTCCAGTTGTTCAGGGGAAGATTACCTAATTGTGAAGTTGCTCCTAGATGGGGGCAAGAGAAAAGAAAATAAATTGATATCCACATGGAAGATTTAGTGGGTGGGAGAAAAAAAGAGAGACTACAGAAAGAGAAAAGAAAGCCAATTTATGATGTACGTAAAGTTGTTAGAAATATGTCAGTGAAGGTGGGTGGCTGGATTAAAATCAAGTCTCAGAGAAAAGAAGGAGGGTTGTCAAAATACAAAGGGCCTTACAAGGTCATAAAGCTACCTAAAAAAGCAGTGAAAACAGATGATCTCAGGATTTGGAATCTTAACAGAGTTGCAGAATGTAACTCTAGTTTCTCCACAGGAGAAGGTCAATTAGAAATTAAAGATAGACACAATGTCAAGGTGAGACCAAAAAGCAAGGTAGTGAAGCCACCTTATCTACAATACTTTGTGTGAGATATAATCTCAGAACTTTTCAGAACTTGTATACAACAAAGCATAATTAGTATGTGGAGAAATGGTGTTACTATTTAATGTATACTTTCTAGAGTTTGTATAATATATTTTGCTGTTGGGTAAGGGAGATAATGTGGTAACTAGGGTTTAGCACTTTCTAGTTTGTATAATATATTTTGCTGTTGTTATGTTGGGTGAGGGAGGTAATGTGGTAACTAGGGTTTAGCAATTGTTTGTGATGATGACTAAATAAGAATACTCTGACATCATCACTAGAGAGAAGAGGGTGACAGTTGGTGAGATGAGAGCAGGATGAGAGGGTGCTGATCTGCTGGCTGGGATAGAGTTTGTATTACATTGTAACTTAAAATAAACTATACATTTTATTCATCTCTGTGAAGACGGATTCCTTCAAGGTCCCTATGGGGTACCTCTGGCGTAGCTTGGGTAAACGTTGCAGCTGGCAGTGATGCCTGTTTTGGGAAAACTGACTTGGTTGATAAAATTCATGCTACACATTCCAGTCCAGGGGCTCTTGTGTTATAGCAGAGGTGCCTGGTTTGAATAATGTGGAGGAGACAGCGTGGTGGTCACTCCCTAATTTTGTAGGACTCATTTTGGGGTGTTAAGATTTAGAAGCGGGAACGTCTTCTGTTTATTTTAGGGCTGGGAAATGAAAACGTCTGGTGCACAATTGTAAATATGTAAATTTGAGGATTTCATCCCTCAAAAATGTATCAGGACCTATTTCAAAAATTTTAATGAATTGTGTTGGTACTTGCTTGAAAAAATACAGCCTTAGTTTTCAAAACCAATCTACCATGTCTCAGATCATGTGTTTTGTGGTTCCCTTGACCTGTGGGTCTCCCGTTTTGACTCAACTGGTCCCTCTCCTACAAAACAAGACTAGGGGTTGTGTTAGATTTGCTGAATGAAAATGCTGGACCAGGGATAGAACACACCAGGCTGGTGTTCACCTCCAACAGCCGCTCTTCTCCGGATACATAGGAGAACTTATCACTTTCTATAATAATTTTTATACATCAGATGGTCCATCTTCAATACTTGTCAATCTCTGAGGAGCCCTAAATAAAATCCTCTGGCTAAACAGTGTTAAAAATAGAACAATACAAGTGCAAGATGTGAGAATATAAAAATATAGTCAAATATTACGAAAAGGTAGCTAACGTGAAGAGACATTAATATAAAATCCTTTAGCTAGCAGATCAGATCTAAAATACAAGATAAAAAAATGCAGCATATCAAAAATTAAAAATGTAATCTGGTGATGCAGGGAGGTCACTAAACAATCCAAAATGTTCTATAGGTGCAACATTTTCGATTGTGTCTTCAACTTGAACCTGCTTTAATGTAATACATTGCAAGTTACCCCCAAACGTTTTGTTCTAATGTACCAGATTGCATCTAAGAATCTTGCCAATGCACATACCACGGTCCTGTGGGTGTTTGTTTTGTAGATCCTAAGAGCTAGAGGCCGGTTACTAAAGCCCATGGATCTGCAGAGTGGTATAATCCATCGGACCTGCTGCTTAGTAGAAGCGGGGCAATGGAATAAAACATGAGCAATACATTCAGCAGCCCCGCAGCCCATTGGACATGAATCTAGATGGTTATCCTGTTGAGACCATCTGCAGGTAAAGGTATGTAATGGTAACGATCCCAGCCTGAACCTAATATAAAGTGCATGTGCTCGGGGTTTCATATCAAATCCATGTATTTTTTTAATTCATAATGACATTTAACTGATATGAATCTGTCTATCAAGCTAAAAGAAGGCACCTCGGCTAGCTTTTCACCTTGTAGGTTTAGCCAATCTGCATCCTTGAGCACCTGTGCAGCATTTTTTGGAAGGTGAAGAGGGTCTGACCAGAACACACTCAGCCCTAATTTGGTCAAACTATTTTTAACATGATTGCACCACGGAATTTTTCTTGTTATGTGTGTGCTTAACAAGGCATTCAACCATGTTCTATAGGGGCTAAAGATGTCCATGGACATGGACCAGATCCTGATCCAGTACAGTATTGGTCCTAAAGCAGCTATGTGAGTGATGGAATATAAATTTAGATCCATCCGATTGGGCAGCATAGGAGAACTTGCAGGTATTTTTAATAAGGCTTTTGTAAATACATTTTCGGCTCGCTCTAAATCCCTCAGGTTGCCATGCCCCCATAGCTCTGCTCTGTACAAAGCCCCCCCTCTAGCTTGTGCTTTATATATTTCTATTGCAGGAGAGATTGCGAATCTGGGGGATCTATTGGCAAATCTCAGAACACCCCCCTAATTCTGTCTCAGTCTCATGTATGCCTTTGATAAATGGGCCTGCGTGTCTTCAAGTCTAACTCTCAGGTAATCAAAGTCAGTGACTCTCTCTATTGCTTCCCCATCCAAAAAGATAATCTTCCTCATTTTATGTTTTATATCACAAAAAATAATATATTTGGTTTTGGAAGTATTGACTTCAAGGCCGTGGTCCTTACAGAAGCTCGTAAACTTCTAAAGTAAATTAGCAAGTCCATGGGCAGTTTGTGATAGCAAGAGGGTATCATCCGCAAATAGCAAGCATGGAGTCTTTGTCCCACCTAGTTTGGGTGCATCGTTAACACAATCCAATAAGTATGGGATACAAGCATTAATAAACATTAGAAAAAGTGTGGGGGCCAACACGCATCCCTGCCTCACCCCTCTTTGGATCGGGATCTCTCTTGTTACCTCCTCATTTAGTCCCCATCGGATTTTGGCAAAGCTCTCAGAATATAAATCTTTGATTAAGTTTATAGGGATCTCGGCATCCCGGCTCTGCCCAATACCTCCCACAATTTACAGCGCAGGACCAAATCGAACGCAGATTTAAGGTCCACAAAAGCCACAAAAAGGTTCCCTACATCTAGGTCCACCATCTTCCATTTGATCGGAAGAAACCTGAATATCTGGTCAACTGTACATATTTTCTGTCTAAAGCCTGCTTGGAGGTCACTAAGGGCTTGGGTCTCTTCTAGCCATTCTTTTACCCTTGTCAAAACCTGATAGCAGAATATTTTTTGAAGATTGTCCAAGAGGCTAATTTGTCTATAATTCGCCGGGCGGGCCTATCCCCCCTTTTTATAAATGGGTACAATAATTGCTCCCTTCCAGGAGCGGGGATAGTTGCCACTGGCCAGAAAAGCATTTGATACCTTATTAACGTACAGGCCCCACATATCAGGGTCAGATCTGAACAAATCGGCAGGTATACCATCTAACCCGAGGGCTTTTCCAGGTTTTTGGGCCTCTATGGCCATCTTAGTTTCTTTTAGAGTTAAAGGGTGTCAAACCGCCTGACGAAGAGGAATTATATACAAATTCAGTTCTATTGTTGATGGAAGTGTCAGGCTCATGGCCATACAGCTCGGTGAAGTGGCCAACCCAATTTTCAGGAGGAATATGACATTCTGGTCTGAGATTTTCATTTCGTCCATTCGAAGCCACCAGGGACCAAAAGCGTTTCAAGTGCTTCTCCTTAGCTGCTGACAGCAATTCCTGCCACGATGCCTCTTCCCAATTATTTTTACAGGTCTTTATTGCAAATGCGTACTCGCGCCTAGCACGAGTTATCGTGTATATCTTTAGATTTCATTGTTTTTAGCAGGCTACACTTAGCCTCCCTGCATGCTTTGCCAAACCACCTATGGTGGGATCCAACTTCTGAATGATTATTCTCCCTAACAGTTCTAAAAAAGAGATCTTTCAGGGCAGAAAAACGATTTACATGCAAGGCCATACCCTCATTTGGGGAGTATGGGCAAGAGCCATCTATTAGTTGATGGGTTGATACTAGGGCACGCATTTTTCCCCACAGTTTATTCAAGCTTTTAAAAGAGTCCCATTTCAGAGCTCGCTTGTTGGAGGACACTTCTAATGCGGAGATGGATTCATAATTATTCTGTACGTCTATTTTAGTAAAAAAATAGCCCATCATATGTTACTAGAATTGGAGCATGATCGCTATTATATGGGTTGCCTACCCTAGTGTCTTTAATGGCATGCCATATCCTCACATCAATAACAACGTAATCAAATATACTGCTATAAGACCCTCTGAAAAACGAGGGTTTTGCGGGAGAGTCCGAGGGAAAACGCCCATTTCCTGGACGGAGACCATGTGTTATCATGAAGTTTATGACTTGAAGAGCCCTATTGTTGGATTTGGACTGTTTTTTCAGGGAGGAATGTTCCATGTTACATCCTCTTACTGCGTGATCTCAGAGAATACAGGGTTCGGTTCCAGTGACACATTAAAATCTCCAGCTACAATAATGAATTGTGATGCTATGAAATCTGACACCAAGGCATCCAGCGTCTGAATGGTTTTAGACAGTTGATTAGGGGGTCCTGGTCTATTGTAAACATTGACACACAACAAACGGGAACCTTGCTTTTGCTGGATAGATAGGGCCAATATATCATCCGAGTCCACATAAATTTCTCAGATATTGCCCAATTCTAAGTTTCTTGTCCATATGATAAGGCCCCACGCTGCTCTCCCTGCCGGAGACGGGCTAGCTTCTTTGCAAAATTTATTGAACCCTTGTCTAAAAACACTCGAAGTAGACCAAGTTCCCTGGAACAGACAAATATCAAATTTATCAATAAACTCCCCCCAATCGACATCATCTAGTTTATTGCGAATTCCAGCCAGGTTCCATGTCATAAACTTTGGTATTAGAGTCTCCCGGCCTATAGGGGCCTTCTGGGGGAATAGCGGGATACATGATCTAGCATAGTTCTCCCTGGATGATAATTTAGCCGGGGTTGGATCGGGTGCTGGAACCGAACTCCTACGGGGAAGGAGCTCTAAGTCTGGGTCACCTTCTGCCTGCGAATTAACAATGTGAGAAGATACACTGATGTCCTGAACAACTGGAGAAGGAGTCAATCAATCAATATCTGTAGCAACAGCTGTATGTACCGTCATCCCTAGGTTAGTCATCTCAGTCAAGCAAACATGATCCTTCTTGTGAGCCAAGAGAGGAGTCTCTTCAGGAGGAGCTAGTGGTCCATCCCTCTCGATTTGGGATCCATGATTCAGGGTGAGGGAATTCCACCTCAATGGGGACTCATTTACAGGCCAACAGGTTTTAAAGCAGATGTTTGAACCGTTTTGCAGGGGATTTCGTGCCTCCATAGATAATAAGCTCCTTACCAGCTCGGGGGTAGACAACACTAGCTTTATTGTGTCCCAATGACCCACCCTCTCTGTATGGCGCAGCGCCGATATTATGTCTGAATGGATAATGGAAACACATTGCCTAGTGTGCCGTATCCAGTAAGTGACCTTGTTTATAAGTGAGACACTATCTTCGTGTGCATTGGGTGGTAATGGAGGAACTTTACACATAAAAGTTGGATAACCGCTACCCGAGGACTTAGAAAAAGCTTGCACAGTAGTGGGTTCCCATGCCATTTTGGCGCGTGGTCGAGGAATAGGTTAAGCATAGGGATAACTCTTTGTGCCAAGGAGTCTAATAGGACTAGTCTGCGAACCTCTGTTGCCCTGTTCGAGATTGCCATTAAAGCAAGCAACACTCTTCTTCCTAACACTAGATTGTTTTGCAGAAGTAGAGATGGTTTTTGACTCTGTCTTTTGCATGGGTATAATTTCCCTCGCCAGGCTATTGGAACAAAAGAAGGTTAAAACTTCTGTCATTATTGTCTTCAATTCTTTTACCTCTTTTTTAGACCAATAATAAGGGCGGCCAGTTCCTCCTGGGGGTAATCTGAAATAGGATGATAACTTCTAGATCGTGGGCTTGGGGTAGAACTTCCCTGTTCATGTGCTTGGTCCTGCGATTCCAGCGGGAGGAAGCGATTAGTACAGGGAATATCGTGTACAGTCACACTGCCTAGAAAATGAGTCTCTGTGCTTGAGTGAGATAAACATAATCCCCTAGATTTTATGTTTGGTCCATCAGTCTGTACTGTTGGTGACCTCAGGGTGGCATCACTGGCGGAAGAATTTTCTTTGCCCCGGGATCTAGCTGTCAAGAAAGGGGTAAGAGAACCTTTTTTCAATTTTTCAACCTTTTCTGGGGGTCGTTCTTCTTTTTACGCAACAAGGATGCCACCTCCTCGATCAGGGTATCTATTTCGTCAGTTACGCAGCTAGAGGAAGTGTGCGGCATTTGATGTAGCTTAGGAACTTTAGTTTGGGCTGTGCCCACCAGTGGACTTCCTTTTGCTTTGCGCTTCCCCATTTAAGCAGCCTTGCGCTGCAAGGATATCTGCGGAGCAAGACTAAAAGTGCCAGGCAGCAGCACGTAGCAAGAATAACTCCTACCTTAAAGCTAAGATTGATTGCCCAGCCTCAGTTGGTCTCAGATGGGCGCGGATGGGCCAGCCCTTTGCCCGGGCACGGCCCACGCGCGTCCCGCATTGCGGGACAACGCGGTGCGCTTTAGGTGCTTGCGTTCCTGGCTCTGTCCCCACACAGCAGCAGACGGGATCCTGGGACAAGGAGTCCCCCCAGGCAGCACCTCAGTTCTTCACCCGCACTGGATTTTGATTCAGGTAGTACTTCTTTTCCAGTCTCCTAGCCACCTTAGCCTGCCAAAGAGTGTTCAGTTTCAAGTAGATATCAGGCTAGGTGGCAAGAATGTTTCAGCAAAGCACCATGTCTATAAATTAGAGTTCACAAAGCCTAGATGGGCAGAATTAGCTTGCGCTGCTGAACTGCACAACTATCCAGTCACTGCCACACCTTTCCATCCTAAAAAAAACTGTGCTTCAAGATGTAGTTATTCTTCATCAGCTCAACATTCCCGCTTGTGTTAACAAGGCTCTTTCTTCTGCTTATGTAAGCAGATAATTCCTTCCTCAGACACAAGTTTTCATTTTCCTCCCACTGCCGTCCTCGCTGCGCGCCAAATCTAACGCTCCGCACCAGTTTAACTTTCATGCTTGACAAAAACTGTGTGGCCCTGGTGAGTCAATTTGTTGTTTAGAACGCCAGTTTCAATACCTTGCAAAATTGGGGGTGCCTAAAGACGGATGAACATGGTTCTAAAGTGCATACAAGTGTATTCAGTTCAGCCTAAAAGGGTTTAGTGGTGAGTCAGTTTGTTGTCTTGTGCTAGACAAGCCCTGCCACTCATCTGCTCATCTCTGTCAAGTGTGAAATATTCCTCCCTGTTCTCATTATGGCAGCCATAGTGCATTACAGAAGTCCACAACACCGTGGTAAAAGTCGACAACACCGTGGTAATGAGAAACACATATTTACCCCTCACTCTGTGATACATTTCTAAATGCCCCTCTTTCCACCCCCTCATATTCTCATGAAAATATGCCCTCACCTTTTCTTATTCAAGGTGCTGTCGTCATTCAAGGTGCTGTCGTCATATTGAATTTTAAAAAACGAGGAAATATTTTCTTATCCTCGAATTAAAACAGAAAAATCCACCATGAAATATCATGGTGCACTACTAGGAAAGCACTAAATAATTTATTAAATATAAACGTATTTTAAATATGCAGCAGGTATTTACCACACAAAATTTGACAGTGTATTTTGTTTGTCAGATTTTCTCTGGTGTATGAGCCAGGAAGGTTCAACGCGAGGGTTGGGTATGGAAAAAAGAACTCAGAAAAGAAACCTGATTTAAAAATTATTTTTATAAAGTATGTACTGAAAAGACACCCGCTTCCTAAAAAAAACTGTTCATGTAACAAAAGCATGAGCTGCTTGTTTTAGGTCAACTGCGCGTGACTCTGGAGGAGGAGCAGGCTGTTTGAAAAGTATTGATAATAAACTGCAATATACCTTCTATATTGCATGTTTGACATTGGTTTGAAAGCTCACATTTCACAGAAAATAGATATTTCTGTGAATTAATTCACAGTGTTCAATCTTTTTGCAGGATATTTAGATTTCTTAAAAAATAAAAATCAAGTTAAAGATAACGTTTCGTCTTTCATTCATGGCTGCTAAAAAAGATTCTCCTAAAACCTAGAACCTTAATCAGCACGCCTGAGAAGCTCACCCTTGTAGGGCCATCCATGGTGCAAGCATCTACCAATGAATCCTCTGATGCAAGCATCTACCAATGAATCCTCTGATGCAAGCATCTACCAATGAATCCTCTGATGCAAGCATCTACCAATGAATCCTCTGATGCAAGCATCTACCAATGAATCCTCTGATGCAAGCATTTACCAATGAATCCTCTGATGCAAGCATCTACCAATGAATCCTCTGATGCAAGCATTTACCAATGAATCCTCCTCAGGGTGTAAAAAATACAATTGTAAGAGCAGAACCCCCATCAGCAAAAAAATTATTATGGCCCACATTGCACTTTATATTGTTTCTTTATATATATTTTGTTTAACCTAGTCTTTAGTATCGATGTGCTACAAAAAGAAAGAGCATTCTAGAATGGATGGTTTTAATTTCTGTACAATGCTCTTTTCCTTTAAAATGTGATTTATAATTTTTGGACCTGGCCCTTTTTGCAGGGTCACCCCCAGAGGTTTGCCTTCTGTTGCTGATACTATTTTTTGTTGCCCATTAGGACTCTTTTCCCCTATTAACCAGTACTTGTACTCTCTCCCAAAAACATGGTAAAACTGGACTACTAATTGGTGCAGTTAATTTATTGGTAAATCCCTGGTAAATTGTACTACCTGTACACAGCCTGTACACAGAGGCTGTAAATTAAATACTTCGAGTGGGCCTGCAGCACTCGTGCCACCTACAAAAGTAGCCCTTTAAAATGTGTCTCAGACCTACCATTGAGGCCTGTAGTGCAGTTTTAAATTTTAAACTTCCAGTATTTACAAATTAAACCTTTTGCTATGCATAAACCTTCCTTTTAAATACTTAAAAGTCATCCCCCAAGGTAGGCCATAAATGCCCATATAGCAAGAAGGTACTTTGTATTTGAAAAGTAAGACATGCATACTTAAAGTTTTCATGACCTGGCAGTGAAAAACACCTAAAGCCGTTTTTAACTGTTGTAAGGCATATCTCTCTCATTGACTAACACTGAGTTACCTTATTACATTTAGTAAGTGATAACTTTAGATAGGGAGCAGATAGAGGCATGGTGGTTACACTCAAATTAAATGTATTTTAAAATCCCCTCTAATGGTAAAGTCAGATTTTAAGTCACAATTCTGAAAATGCCATATTTAGAAAGTTGGCATTTTCTAGTCATAACCATTTGTGCCTTCTGCCAATGTTCCGGGTCACATGACTGAGGAGAGCTTTGTTGTTGGGGTATGTGTATTCCTCCCAGAGAGTAACACAAAGGAGATGGGCCATCCTGCCAGTATGACTAAGGGAGGAGCTCTTCCCAGCCCCAATTGTAATTCAAAGGGTGTGCCTCCAGCACACAAAGAAACCTGACAAGCCTTATGTCACCCCAGACTTTTTGGATCCTTGACACAGGGCAAGGGAAGACCTTTTCAGAACCATATGTTCAGGTAGGACAGAGTGTCCACCCACACACACAAAGGCTGGCAGCAGGTCTAAATACTGGACCTCCAGAGTCACTCTTCAGAACACTCTTAGACCTGTGGATATTACAGAAGAAGGACTGCCCTGCTGCCAGAGGACTGCCCTGCTGCTTTAAGACTGCCTTGCTGTCTGAGAAGTAAAACTGGATCCGCTTCCCTTCATCCCAGGATAACCTGAGTCACTCCAAGGGTCAGTTGGCTGATCTCCTATTTGAGCTACAGGGACAGAACAAGCTTGGGAGACCTGCAACTGCCCAGCTGACCTGCTGCAACTGGACCTGAAACTGGACCAGCCTGTCCTACTGACCTCTGCTGGAGTGAATTTCTGATCCCCAAGAGATGCTCTTCCCCTACCCCCGGTCCTGGAGCCTTGGTTGCCATTAGTCTGAACTCCCAGAAGAAGAAAAGTGAAACTCTGAAGTTTGGGCTCTTTGTGGCTGGGAATGGGCCTTTGTGCTGAGACTCTCGCCAGTAATGACTGGCAACATGAACCTCTGGTAAAGACCTGCTTATCGCGCTACATCAACTGCCAGTGATGACCAGTAATCTGAGATCTGCACTTTGTCTTACACAACGACAGCACGTGGCGACTGCAATTGCAAAGCTCCAGCCGCGATCGCCAATGCTGCCCAACAGACTCGTCATGCTACAATGATAGCCCGCACTACCAAGCCTGGTTTTCGTGCTACTGAGATTACCATCCATGACACTCTCCCTGCTCCCTGAGGCCTTCTCCACAGCAAACAGAACTTTTTGCTCTAGGCTTTGAGACAGTACCTTTTCAGCTGGACTAACCTGGTCCCTGTATCCGATCTGGCCTCCATTGCGGTTTGCCTGAACTTGAGACTTGCACCCAGTCTAACACTATCATATGACCACGAATGGTGCTTTGTGCTTTTAGGTGCTATATCTACTTAAAATTTATAATTGAATCTCTATGGTTCTACTGAGTGTACTTTTATCATTTTGGTATCATTTTATTTATTAAGACTCACTCTATTTGTCTAAATTGGTTTGGGCTTTTTCATGTGTTGTGTTTTCACTTCATTACTGTTTGAGTGCTGCATACATACTTTACACATTGCCTATAAGTTAAGCCTGAGCGCTTTTGTGCTAAGCTACCAGATGGGTAAGGCACAGGTTAATCTAGTGACTTTTGTGGTTGACCGTGGCAAGGATTGTGGTTCTTGTCTGAATGAGGCTGCTACCCCCCTTGACCAATAACTCCAATTTCTTACAGTATTAATACATATTTTCACGTAAAAACATAGTAGTAGTACATAATCCCCAACAAAAACACACATTTTTCAAAAGATTAGCAGACATATATGCAGTCTCGGGCAAACACTGAATACTTTGGGATGATACTTACCCCTTAAACCTTTGTTTTTTCAGTGAATTGTTAAGGTTTTTTTAATGTAAAATAAGATGTTGATTGCTGTACGTGACATGGGGTTGGGTACAAGGCCTGGCTGCCAACCAGGCCCTGTACCCAACCACTCACTGGTGCCCAAACCCCCACTACACACAGCCTTTGGCAGGCTGACTCTATGATGTTACAATATAAAGGGTGTTATTTTTAAGCCAGGCTTATTGACTTTATCAAAGAGAACAGAACATCAAATTATTTTAAAAAATGGGCCTATTTGCTTTATAAAGAGGTCAACAGATCGACATATGGAAAGCAGAGCTATTGTCGAAAACAGTGATCATCATAAAGAAAAATTAAAGGTCATATTTAAAAAAATTAACAAGCCTTTGAGTCTCTCTTTTAACATATTTCAGGCCACAAAATGCAACCATATAAACAACTATAAGGGTACCCTGCACTTCAGCTGATGAACATAGATCTCCAGCTTGGAGTGTTTAAAAAAATATATGGTAAGCTCTCCTGGGGCCATGGATTTAATGACCCAGGAGACTGCAATCCCTGCAGCCTCCCACAACAAAAAGAAATGGTTGTTGGTGCCGAAGTGGCACCACCTACCCCGGGGGACCCACAACATTTCTGACATTGGGGGCCGCAGGGGAGACCCATGGTCTACGTGGCCCCATTGGCTCCCTGCAAGCAGCCCCATTCAAATAGACTATGCAGGAGTCAGCTATTTATTCATTTATTTTTTACTTTAGGTAACCATGGCGCCAACACTTTTGTAGGCAGTGGGGGGAGTCCCAGGGCCTCTGCAGCCCCACCAGTTTCCTGCAAGCACAGGAGCTGACCACCTTTATTATTTTTAAATAGTTGGGTGTCCACCCGGGGCAAACCACAACACATGCTATGTTGGGGGCTGCAGGGGGTGCCCCAAGGAATCCGCTGCCCTGCTGACTCCCCTGAAAGCATACATCCTGGGTGCAGTGGGAGTGGGCATTGCTCCCACCTGGTGGAAGCAGCTATTCCTTTGCTCCAATTAGGCAGGAGCAATTCTGTGTTAAACCTTTGTGCTCCTACTTGGTGAGAGCAGCTTTAAGACTTCCCTGACAAAAGCAATGTCCCAGGAGATGGGATGTCTGGGACAATGTTATGGAATTGGCTCCTGGAGACGGAGTTCCCAGGGCCATAGCATGGCACATGCTATCGACCACTCCCCAGACCTTCGCCGCTCCACGGGGGTGTGGGTTTTAAAGTGCAGATCCACCGCAAATTTGTGGTAACATTTAAAAAAAAAAATGTTGGGCTCTGAGAGGGCCCCTCCCACCAGGCCTAGGAGGAATAGGGTATCACTACCCCCCACCCCTTTATATGTTTTTTACACTTTTGTTCAGGACAGCAGGACTAAGTTTCCAGGTCCTTATGTGGCTGCCATCACACCTTTGTTTATGTGCTGGCAGCCAATCAGCTCTTATCTCTAGATCTGTCGGCTCCACTGATCATCTTTGGTGTGAAATATCTATATTTTTTTAACCTTAATTTCTCAAAACTACTGAAAAGAATTACAACAAATCTCAAAGGAATATCTTCTGGACCCAGATCTTACTTTCTGTCAAATTTGCTGTAATTCTGGTCAGCTGTTTTGGCTGTAGCTGTGTCTAATGTTCCTATGGCAAAATGAATGGGGAAAACACATTTTGTAACCCCCTCTTTTACTCGGCCCCCGCTTGATAGATCACTCCAAAACTTTCTAGGAAGGAGCAGAGGTGGATGAGACTTCTTTCTGGAACATTTTGTGAATATTCGTCAAACCGCACCAAAGTTATAAGCAAACCAAAAAAACGTTTTCCTATAGAAACGTAGCCTTAACTGTAACTATCCATTGGTGACTGCCACTGAGTAATATATTTATATTGCATGCTAGGGCTGTGGAGACATCTTCAGTGATAGACACTGTGCTATCAGTCAGACAGAAGGGGTCTCCACCTATATCGAGACACAATGTTAGACTCCATTTCATGCCCCTATTAGAGATCAAAGTGAATGAGCACTAAGTGACTGAGTTCCACTACTTTCGTTTTTCCATTTCTACTAATTGTATTACTATTTGCTGCTTTTTTTTCTGCAGTTGAAGCATACCTCTTAATTTTACAGTTTTTCTTGGTACTTGATACTGTTTGAAATGAATTATTTAACTAGTAATCCTGATGAATTCTTCTCAGTAATCCCCGGGTCTGGTTCCAGTTCCAGTACATGGTTTTGTATCATTTCAACATCTGCCCTTCCCCAACTTTTAATGTAGTCTACTTCCAATTACCCCAGAAACCTAATGAAACGGTCTAAGGGCGAGCACTTCGGAAAGGTGTTGAGTTATTTTTCATATTGGGTTTTCCCTTCTTGACAGCCGCAGGACAACCAAAACCCTGCCTCAAGCATTCCCAAGTGCCAATATATGGAACCTCAGAAGTGCTGATGACTTAAGTATGGCTCTCGCTTGAGCCATGTTTTGTGGTCCGTCCATGACTCAGTAAGAACATGTTTCATTCGAATGTCTTGAATCGTGGCCACTATTGTCATCCATGTTGATAATACTTTGCGTATAGCCCATTGCAAGGAACCGCTCTTCTTGCAGCCTGCATACTCCTTGTCTTAAGTCACCATTTTAACTGTTCTAAGGAAGAGGTAGATGTTAGCAGCAAACTGTGAATACAGCTCAATAATTGTCGCTCCTTCCTCTGCGTCATCTTTGTAGGACACTGCTGGAAAGGAAGTGCATTCTTTCTACTGAACAAGTGTAATACCCCTTCAGTGCAGTCACCTTCCATGGAGCTTCGATCCGCGCACAGGCTTAGGACCCTCTTGGTGCTTACTTCATTCAGAAGGGAAACAAAGGCCTTCTATTTCTAAGCTTTCCTCTTCGATCACTTCCTGGAGTGTTCATTTCAGTTTTCAGACCTAAATTGTCTGTAATATTGATTTTGAACTCAGACTGGATTCAGCTAGTTCTTCCCTGCTTCTCTCTTTAAAAAAAAGAAAAGATGCAGACTATTCACTGCCATCGCCCCAGTGGCTGCAAACCGAATCCCAAACATGAATATGTTCTCCAGCCCGAAGATCTGGAAGGAGAATTGACCAGTATTTGGTTTATTTTTTTGGCGGGATGCACGCTCTTCTCGGTCTATAGCCACGTTGACATTGTCATTTCACCTTGAGAAACCATCAGTTGCAGGTTTTTGTCGTCTCATCTCTGTGTCCTGGCCTCTTGGTTTACTTCTGTGTTCGAAATTACGAACAATCTAAGGAGCAGTGTTAGTACAGCTCCTACTCCATTCTCATCTGTTACTCCTGACACTGACTGCCTCTTGGTAAGATAGCGCAATCCCTTCAAGGTGCCTGCAGCAGTGATCTGCGTGGAGCCTGTAACCACGGTGTTTCACTTAGTCTGGAAATGCAAACGTGAGCTACGAGTTATTGTAAAGGATGCTTTGGAGCCGGTACTGGCTCTAATTGACCTCATCACTCAAAGCTTTATTATGACAAAAATGTATTCTTTTTGAGAGGTAGTGCAAAGAGTTAACAACTGGGTTGTGAAGTATGTGCTTTAAATTGTAACTATTTATATTGCGCTTATTACACCTGGAGGTGGTGAAGGGACAGTAATATAAAAAAAATGCATTACATACACTCTGGGTATTACTAAAATCTATATTTTGGAAGCATGGCACAAGTCCTAAAAAATAAGTAAGGGGACTAACCAAGTTACACAGTAAACAAGTGACATCATGGTACATGATATCACAACATGTGACATCACAGGAAGTGACATCACAGGAAGTAGCATTACAACCCATAGCCTCTCAGGAAGTGACATCACAAGAAGTGACATATGATCTTAAGCCCTCACACACAAATGTTTGACAGGTCTATACGGAGTACATTTGAGCAAATTACCAGATTTAACAAATGAGATTTTGCATTGGGGTTGTGCCAAAAAAGTGACACAACCCTGACGCAACATCTGGGCCTCAATTTCAACATTTTTTCTTTTTTAATCTCTGCCAATAAGAAATTGACACAAGGAGAAATTTAGCAATAAATCGGTTCTGCTTAATTGGTTGCAGAGACTGCATTTTAAAAAATCTTATGGGGTTAAGCCACCTGCTGCAAAGAGCTTCGTATGCCCTGTAAATCTCATGGTGTAATAATAATTGTAAACTAACTCTGGTGGTTAACCCATTTGCTGGACAGATGTGTGCTGTCTCTTGTCTCAGTTTTGAATCAAAGTAGCATAGATGGTTAAAGTGTCTTCTGCAAAGCACATCATGTCAGATTTTTATTTTATGTAGATAGGTGAATGGGCTACTGTTTCAACACAGAGATCCTTTTGTTACTTGCAGTTGAGAAATTGTCATCCTTCCAATATAGCACAGTGAGCTATCAAGGACATGTGACTCCTACACTTTGTAATCCTCACTATCCCATGTAACACATCCTGTACATGGATTTAAACTTTTTATAATTTATTGTCAGTGTATAATGTGTACATGTGATGTAAAGCACTCTGACCCCTGATTTGGGATAAGTAGCACTATAAAAGAAATAAAGCAAAATAGTAATATTTAAATTTCTATTTGTGTAATTACAGGAACAGACCAGCATATCATGACATTCTTACTGCGCATGCTTATCTCTTATATCCAGGGACTGACCAAAGTCAAAATCATGCCTCTCTTAAGTACCTGTGAAGTGACAACAAGCTGGGTGCCTTTGTTTCCCCTTCATTGCATTTGCAGGTAGGTGTGAGGCTCCAGGTGGCTCCAGCGCGAACAAAAGGAGGCCTGATGGCCACTTTGCTCTGGCATTTGTTTTGGCCTCAGCTCGAATTTAAAATAAAAAGCCCCCTTTCTACTGCCTACACGTTGTTGCTCTGAAGGAAAGCAGACAACGTGCAGGCGCTTCTGAATCCGTTGCGGTGTTTAAACATTACACCGGGATGAGTTCAGCAAAATACAGTGTGGCACAACTACTTGCCAGGGTGGATGGCGTCCACCTTGTGAAAACAGTGGGTGGATGCCGTGTACCAGTGTGTACCCCTGACTTGTGCTCTGTTTGGAAGCACAATTTTACGTTAAACATTTTGCACATTTTGTAGCAGTCTATTTTAAATTGAGTGTATTGCAAGTTTAAAATAATGAATTACCTATTCACAGTGCTTTCTGTCACAGGCTGTGACCTCGTAGCACTAAAAATGCACAAGTCACTATTCTTCACTTCTGTGGCTCACACACAGATCTCTGCAGTGCATTAATTAATAGCGGTTTCATGATGTACTATAGTGCATTTCCCAATGAGTAACAACTTTTTCTGAATTTATTTTTCATTTAAGTTGCATGGTATTTTATATGTAGCTACCTGACGGTTAAAGACCCAAAAAAACATACAGAATATTTTTTTAGCCACACCTTTGACCCCTCCCCCACACTCACTGAGCCCACCCCACTACATGCAGCATCACAGTTCCCATAATTTTTTTTATGCACTTCGACCGCTGCATCAAAGCAGGGCTTTCATTAGGGCAATACAGCTCTACTAAACTAAACTGCAGCGTGCGTAATGCGTGGCACGATGGCAGAGCCCGGGAGAGCTCATGGCTGTCATCTATGTTTACTAAAAACTGATGATGACAGTGACGTAGCTGACATCTCAGGTGTGAGATCACAAGATTAGTGCATGGCGTTCCAGGGTTACGGATCTATTGACAATCACCCGACTGAGACAGAATCTGTAGAGTTATTTTTTTTAACTTTCTGCAAAAGAAATCGCTTATTACTAAAGAAGCAAACTCCATTTCTGAATGTTCTAAAAACAAAAATGGATCCTGTAGCGATGAGTGAATAACATTCAAGCGACGGATATTGAAATGTTAAGACCAGTGAGTATTTTACCTAGACAAAGAAAAGTGAATATGACTACTCGCGTACAGGAGGTGAAATTCACCCACATACACAAGACCATCTACTATGTAAGGACATTAGAATTATGAAACCTTGCCATTCTTTGTGCCTACCTCACAACAATGTCCACTATCGAGACAAATCCTCGGACTCTAGCCCACCCTCACCATACCTTGCAGACACATTAAGACCCACACCAAAGGAAGGGTCAGGGCTTGGGCATTATTTTCTTTGTAAATTCTTACAGAGAGTTACATGATGCCCGTGCCTTTAATGCCTTGTATTTCAGATTGCAGAATTTGATGTATGAATCTGTCTTTTTTTAAAATTTATATATTACACCTAACAAGCTTCCTCTGTCATTTCAGAACGTCTTGGTTGTCCGCTGTGCCCAATCACCAACTGTGATTGAGGTTTTTGCCCATGGGTGTGGGTGAGACTCAGGCCCATATTTATGCTTTTTGCCGCAAAACTGCACCAACGCAGTTTTGCAGCAAAAAGTTTAGCGCCAGCTTGCGTCACTTAACAACACCAGCCGGGCGCTGTATTTATTGAATGGCGCAAGCTGGTGCTAAACTTGGGCTAGCGTCTTAGAAGAAAAAACTCGGTGGGTGGGGGTGGTGGTAGGGAAGGAGGGGGTGTGGGCCAGAAAATGACGCTAGCCTGGTTTGAGGCAAAACAAATGCCTCTAACCAGACTAGCGCCATCTCCTGGCGCACAACCACCAAAAACATGACTCCTGTCTTAGGAAAGACAGGAGTCATGCCCACCACCCCAGTGGCCAGCACAGGGGACAAGTGTCCCCTGGGCATGGCCATTGCACCCTGTGCCATGCAGGGGGCCCCAAGTTAGGGCCCCCAATGGCAAAAAAACAAATAATTAAAAATACTTACCAATACTTAATCTACTTACCTGGGATGGGGTCCCCCATTCATTGGTGTCCCTCTGGTGTGGGTGGGATGGGCTCAGGGAGGGCACCTGTGGACCCATTCTGTGGAGTTTAACCATGGAAATTGGTCCATAGGTCCCCTAAAGCCTGGTCTGACCCAAGCGTTCAAAAATGGTGCAAAGCAAGCTTTGCGCCACTATTTAGCCCCCCCCTCCCATCCGTGCGTCATTTTAGCATGGGGGGATAAATATGGGGATAGCACAATTTTTTAGATAGGAACGCCTACCTTGCATATCATTGATGCAAACTCCTATATTTTGACGTTAGACGTGTCTAACGTCAAAATATAAATATGGAGTTAGGTTTGCGCTGAATTTGTGTGAAAAAAATGACACAAATTCAGCGCAACTGAAGTATAAATATGAGCCTCAGTCTTTACTGGTTGGGTGGTATTGTCAGAGCAGTAGGAGTAGACTATATAGATTCAGAAGACTGGAATACTATGTCTGATACGTGAATGTGGTGGGCATAGAAACCTGACCTGGTTTTAGAAAGGCCATTAAGGGGCTACTCATCAGAACCCTAAGGAAAGGCTTGTGACAAAACCATATCAAATAAAAGACACTTAGATGTATGAGAGGCAGAAAAACGCCCATCCATGCAGCGCTTCTGAGGCATATCAACCAGATTTTGTGTTACCAGCACACACTGGAAATGCACAATGTACTTTCCATGAAATTAGGGAATTTTCTTCCACCCATGGTATGACGCAAGAAGGATGCAGGGGTGTAGCTTGGTCAGTATGAGTGGGGGGGAGTGGAGGGGAAGGGTAAGCTTCAGATTTCCCAACTATTACGCTGGGACATTATGTTAAAACCCATTATATGACAAACAGAGGGGGCATAAGGCGCAGAGGAAAGAGAGGAATGCAATTGTTAGGGGTACTTAAAACGCAATATTTTTAAAACTAATCAACATTTGTTATGGCCTTCAAAACAGACATTGAGAGTGTGGTGTGTTTTTGGCAGTGTGGCATGTAAAAATCCCAGGTGAAATCCAACAAACTTCAAATTCACGACTGAAAGTACTTGGACCCAATTATTTACTGCAGAATACACTTTTTTATAGGGGAGTGCAACACCCCATAAACCTCCCCCCCTGGAGCTGCGCCCCTGGATGAATGTGGGTTTAAATGTGGAGATCGGTGATGGGTATTAAGAGCACCCATGCAATCACTAATGGATGTGTTTTGTCAGAACTATCCTAGTAAGGTATCAGTTCCACCAGGCAGAATAGGTAAACTAGCATTTCACATCAAGACAAGGATGCCTGCTTTAATGTAGCCAAAATCCATACCCATCACTTTTATATTACTTATTTAACTTAATTTAGGGCCAGAATCCAGCAGATAGACACTTTAAGACAGACCTTCATATTTCCTGCACTGAATGTGGAAAACAAATATGGAGGTCTATTTCCCGTCGTCTCCAGCTTTGCATAATGGAATTCATGCAGCCGCTGAATATGCATAGGTACATCCAGCCCCACTTCCTATGTGCTGCAAATTTTCTCAGCACTGTTGCTCTTTAGCTCCTTTAATTTGTATCTTTATTAGTTAATATAGCACTTCACTGTAGAACCTTAAATGTGGCACGATGCTTTTGGCAATCGACTCACTGGAGCCAATCAGAATGCACCTCAGATTGCAGAAGCATTCATCTTGAAAACCTTGAGATTAGTGCACCTCACACATTCACAGTAGTGTATCCAAGACTGAAGGCGTTGCCTTCTCAACCTCTGGTTGCAGGGTTTGGAATTCACTGCCGCCTAAAGTCAATAAGGGTCCATGGACCTCGGTTCAGTCTTAAATGTCATTCATTTGCTATCTCATTTTTTTCTTTCATCTATTCTTTTCTATATGTGCACCTGCTTCTAAGGGGCTAAATCACAATAAAAAAAAAACTGCGGGACCATTTTGCCTGCTACATTTATAGACAAAATTTACAAGGTTAGGAAGGAGGAGCTTGGAATGGACAGTTTTCAAACAAAACAGTATGACATGCAATAAATTGGCGAACCACTGTTTTATTTTTTCTTACAGTACAAATTCATGCTAATTATCAAATCAGGGAGACCACAGGATGCAGCTCTGCAATGCAATCACAGTTCAATATGCAGAGGCAAAAAGTGCAGCTTGATTGGAAGTGAAGAACAGTCAAAAGACCTGTAAGGTCAAATGAGTGATATACTCAAGAGGCCATTATTGTCACCAGTACAGCAGGTCAATGATTGCCAATGAGACAGCATTGCCAACAGTTGAGTTTGTTCTACATCCACTATGACAAAATGAAAACTGTCCCCTTTAGCCAGGAGAACGCGATACTCTGAAGCACATAGAAGTCTCCCAGATGCACTTCTGCTTTAGACACCCAAACCCCAAAATCTATTTTCTTGCTATCACACCCTTTACAGCCCCAGCTCTGGGCCACAGAGCTATTCAGGTTATTGGGTTTTCATTGCTATTTGTGTCATACAACTTATTTGAGGTGATTTTATTGCAAGTGGGTCATTTCTACAGACAACTTTTAACTACTGGTTGTCAAAGACATATTGAGTGCAATACCAAAGCTTACAGTAGACTTTAGGTCAGTCCATTGTTTACTATTTGTCAGCATTCTGGTCAATCTCATTTGCATGCTTGTTAGTCAATGTCTTTCCTTCCTGCTCCTGTGATTGTCCTTCCGCTGCAAGTTAGCATCTTTACCATCCTTTTGATTGGCTGACTTGTATCTTTCTACAATTGCACACCAAAGAACTACTTTTTAATTTTATCACTCCATAACAGTGCATGCGTTTTTTAACGCTTTCTCCAGTGTTCTGCTTCCCCATCACACCCCTGCCTCCGTGCTGTCATTTGCCAATGCTTGTTTTATGTTCTTTTCGAGTTTGCCCGAAAGGCAGCAGTGTATACTTCAGGGACGACAGGCACATTTTGATGCATTTCCGTTCTGCTGCTGCTGCGTAGTCAATAACGCACAATCCTTGCTTGGCCGCCACAGACGTATCTGAACAGCAGCTTTCCCTGAGACGAGCACGAGACAAAACCTCAGCCTTAAAAGGATTCTTTATTGCAGAAGCCCAAGTCGCTATAATTACACGACTGAATCTAGGCTGCATCAATCCCCCGTGTTCACAAAATGAAAACAAAACAGCCACCAGGCCCCTCGCTTCCCATCCTAAATGAAACATCTGCTTTTGTTTAGCGTTTAATCAGACGCCTTCTCCCTCCTTTGTACTAATAGACAAGTGGTTTTACAGAGATAAACAGCAGACTTCCGCCTGGTACCAGAAGGGATCGAGACGCTGGTGAGGTGCGCGAGCTTGGCGTAACGAAACTTGAGGGCCCCCCTGCAAAGAAAACTGAGCCCCCCCGACCCCTCTTCAGTACTCACTCAGGAGCTCTCCTGCCAGGGTGCTGTCCTGAGGGAGACCCGGGGATCTCGGGGCCCCAAGCACCGCAGAGGCTGCGGGGGGCCTTTGCTACGCCACTGCGTGTGCCACGTGCTAGCCCAGTAGCACACGGAAACTGAGTTTGAGAAACCTCCAGCGCCATTCCACCTCTTCAAACTAGCAGACGGGCTGCTGTGTTCTTCCAGATAACCTGGTCTTTTTAATGGAAAGGGCAGCCTTTGGACAAGAGAAGAGCAGTAAGGCAGAGACTGTGTCACTCTGGGCAAGAACAGCATGCACTACCTTCCAGTAGAGAGGACAGACTGCTGCAGGGCTCTTAACTACTCCAGCAGTCGGTGAACGGTGCCACTGGCAGACATCATCAAATGACAGAACATCCTAGAAAGCATATTGTTGGTGATTGTTATAGAAGCGAAGACTGGTTCTGTTCTCTACTCTAGATCGCCCATTTATATTTTATGAGGCTCCATCGGCTCCCGTTGATGGCCCGTCTTCAAAACCAGCGGTATCATATGCAAAGCTACCATTTCCAGCACCCTGCCTATCTCACAAACCAGCTCACCGCCTCTGGTGGATCTCAGCACACCTACAGCCAGGGCAACACCACACTGCAGACTAAGAAGTGTTAAAAAGAAAGACAGCAGGCCTTTTTCATCTATGCATCCAGGATACGGATCCAGGATACGGATCCCGAAATGCATAAGGACCGCCCCAGCGCTGGTCCAATTTAGGAAACAGTTGAAGACTGACCTCTTTAAAGAACACTCCTTCACACTGCAATACCCGTCCACAACCTCTCCTCTTACTCACTGGCTTTATGTTTGTCTTTAACCATGTACATGCTTAGTTCCATGATGCCAAGAGGGAAACTGTGAGGTTGGAGCTTTATGGTTATTAAAATTAGCCCTTGGGCCCATGCGCAAGAACATTTCAACCTCTTCGATGACCATATATAGCAGAGGAATGCTGCGAAAAATAACCTTTCCCCAAAGTAGACGTGTAACGCACAAAATCATCTAGTTTCAATACCCTTTGTTTACCTTGGTGGCATGACATGCACATCTGCTACATTTCATCATCAGTTTCATCAAATGACCACTAGGGAAGGTTTTCTGATTGAAGTAGTCCCACACTGCTGATAGTACATTCTCTGATCTTTGTTTTCATTAGTCACCGTGTCCTCAGGAAAGAGCCCCAGTCACACACAGCACACATACATCATTGCATGTAACACATGACCACAGCACTGTTCACACACATGCCACGTCATGGCATAATCACATCTATGCATATGAAAGGAAAGAAGCCCTTTTATAGGGGACAGGACAGATTTCTCTGAGATAGTCAGCAGCATCTCTCCGGGTAATAACTATGAAATCAGCCGCTGCCAACCTTGTGCTCTGCCGGTAAAGCAACAAAAAGCAACACTGTTGCCACCAGTGCTGGAGTCAGAAAATCAATAGAAGAACAGCAAGGTAGGGAAAAAGGAAACAACAATTTTCAATGCCATTAGTCTGGCTTTGATAGGCTGAATCCTGGACTCTTATGTGTGCATTGCTCACCCTGGACTCACATGGGCAGTCTTTTACCTCTGGTATACTGGGAATAGGAGTGAGAAACAAGCAAGAATGCCTGTCTGCTCTGTGTGATGGAACATGGGCACAACTAAGAGTGCATAGGAAGAGGGATGTGAAGCAGTGTGAAAACCATTTTCACTTGCGTTTGTTAGAGTGTTCACATTGATAAATGCACTAGGAAGGGAGTTTACAAAGAGTTCAGAATGTAAAAGCTGACTCGCAGGATATTGAGGCAGAGACATCCAAAGCTTACTGTGGAAGGGTTGGTGGACTAGAAACTCAGAATGGAGTAACACAGAAAACAAAAAAAGGGGCAATGGCCAACCAACGCTTTTCTTTGAAAGGCAAAATTGCTTTCCTATACCCAAAATACTATTCTCAAAATGACAACTATGTACAAGATCTCAGATGGAATTACAAACTGGAACCCTTCCTTTAGAAGCTTCATAGATTATAAAGGGTACAAATCATGTTTACTATAGACACCGTATAAACAATGTCTGCTCCTATTATCTGTGAGGTGCCATGTGGCAATTTGCCACCTATGGGCTTCAATCCTAAAAGCAAGTGATGCGCCCATATGGGCCTACTGGAAAATATGAGGGTTTCACAAAAAAGGTAAGTCTACAGGCTTTGTCTGTCGTTCAAAGTGTAAAATGAGAGGGCTACTGCCCTTGTCACCATATTTAATAACCCATAAAGCACACCTGTGGGTTTTAGGTGAAAAAATATAATCGTGGCCACTTGGTCTCTGCTTTGAGACACACAACACACATTTTTGGAAGACTCAAATTATAAATTGAAATGAACTTTAAATCTCGCTGTATAGATATTGAGCATTTTCTAGTGCCAAACCAATAAAGCCCCTTTATGTTGTCTTTACCAAATAGTTTACAATGTAAATCCCCTTTGTGCTGTTTTTGACAAATGGTTCAAAAGGTAAATCTCTTTTCTATGGTGTTGATCTTGGGTACAAACAAGAAGAAAATGAGCTACAACCAATGTTCAACATTTACAGAAAGATACAAAACAAAAACTTATAAAAATGGATTCAAAGATAATATTTATTAAGTGTGTATGTACAGAAAGAAAAACAAAAATGTCTTAACTCTATAGATATACAAGTACAACACAGGAAAGTTAAACAAATAAAAGCCTGACTCATACATGAATATTCAACAAACAATTAAATAAAATAAATACAAATATACAAATATGTAACAACAATGACTCACAAGGACCAAGTGCCACACAAGACAAGACAACACAAAAGTGATAGCACAACAATTAACATATAAAGCTTTTAAAACTCACAAAGATATTTAATTACAATTGAATATAAACATTTCCTCTTTCGGCAATAGCCGTAATACAGCTCATAATAACATAATCCTGTTATTTCAATCACAATTATCGCTCAGTCTTGTCTAATAATAACCAAATCATAAGTTCTCTGCACCAACAGAAGTAGGAACCAAGCCTACGCGCGTTTCGGCGGTAATCCTCTAATTTAGGAGGCCGCCTTCATCAGGGCAGTTCCTTGAGTGCTTTATAATACAAAAAAACGCAGGCTTCATCAATTTTGTAATCCTTCCCAATATTCAATAGCCTGATAAAAAAATGCAACAAAGGATTAGTTCAATGACTATACACTCTTGAGATACAGTGAAACACCAGTGCCAACACCCGTGTGGCCACTTTTACCAAAAATAAAAGTGAAATTTAAAAATAAAAGTGCAAATTAGAAAATAAGTGTGCTCTAAAAAATAATGTGCTAAAAAAATAATAATAATGCATGCAACCAACAAGTGACCGATAGGTCCCAACATACGCTTCGCTAAAACTGCATACCTGCAACCAAGGCGAAGATATAGGTTAAATCCGAAAAAGGATGGAAAACATCAGTTTTCTAATTCCACTGTAGGTTCACAGATACTCCTTCCAAAAAATGGAGAGAAAACAGATCCCTAAACATACCGGTCACCATTCTAGAAAGCTCCATAAACTCAGTCCAACCGTCACTTTGTAATAAAAAATATATATACTAATACACACTCATACCGATGTGAACATTAACTTATTACTTCACCAAAGATGATACATTTTACGATCAAGTTTATACCAGAGCATCCTCTCCAAAGCTTTTATTGGTCATAGACCTTCCATCTGCAAAAAGAGAAGGACAAAAGGCACCGGGGTACTCAGTTCAAGAGGTTTTTATGACATAATGCAGAGAGAAAAGCGGTCTGAAACTTCAAGCGTATCTAGGCCTATACAGTATTTTCTAACTTAACATACCGCAATGTAGATATTTCATAATACCACATCAAAAGAATAGGTTTGAGCTATTAGCTGACACAGCCTTTAAACATAAACCACTTGCTGCAAAAGAACCACCCTTCTACTTTTGAGCCGTCTCAACCAACATCCCCATGTTATAAAAATCTTCAAACGAGTTCAAATAAAGATGATCCTTGTCAACTAACATTACAATCACTCCCTATCCTTCGAAGTACATTACCTTGTCAAACAGAAATCCTCTCCTCCAAAACTGATAGCAACAATAGCAAGCTTATTTGGTAAACATCCTTCCATTTTAAAGGCAGGCATCTCATCCCGATTGGCAACAGAGTACCGCAAGATAATGCGCGTTATCGTGAGATCTCGCTACACAGAAGGAAGGAAAGACCTTGTCGGCCATATTGGAAAGGTCTGATAGCTCCAACAAACTAGTAGCAAAGGTACAAATCCATGGTAGCCCCGCATTCCAGAATCGCCTCATACAGGTGATAATCTTTTCTACCATAGCGTGACAACCTTTCCCCACTTTTTTTTACAAAAACACATTGCTTGGCAATGACCCAACTTCTTCTGTTTATAGTTAGCGACCGCAATGCCAAAAGTTTCTTACACGCACCCTTCATTTTAAAGAACAGGTCTTCTGCCCTAGTTAAAGATAAAGAACCGCGAGGTATCGTGAAAAAACGCAAGATCTCACTCGGAAGGAGAGAGAATCAAAAGTCGGCCATATTGAACTGGCCTGATCATCAACAATATAAGCATGGAAAACATACAATTTCCTGATATCAAAAGCTGAAAAAAATTCAAACAGCTTACAACACTGACCCATTCTGTTAAAAATATGTATATATCAGGATGTTACAATCAAACCCTATCGCCTCAAATATCTAATCACTGTAGAACTTAAATCTACAAAAGCGGAAAAAAAGAGAAAAGGTCACAAGCTCATGGTTTCAACACTATGAATATTGCAATACAAAGACCAACTCATAAACATAAAGAGGGCATTCAAACCAGGGCATTTTCCCAAGGAATGTACTCATTTAGTCCTTTACAATATGTTTCCAAGGTAAAAATCCAAAAAACTTCACGTTTTTTTCTGATTTTTACTCCCTCTTCGCCATGGACGTCCTTGATTTTTTCCAAGACCGTCCAAGAGAGGTCGTCCAAATTATGTTTTTCGTTCAACCAATGTTGTACAAGTGGAGCTCCCTCCCTCCCTCTTGTTTCGAATATTGGACAGGTGTTCCGAAATCCTAACTCTAATCTCACGTCCAGTTTCACCAACATACCCAGCTGGGCAGGGACAGGTAATCAAATATATACAGTTAGACGTTTTACAGTTTGTCATATCCCGCAGCTTATACTTCTTTCGTTTCCAAATGAGGGAATCATTAACAATTGCTCTTGCACATGCTTTGCATGTTCCACATTTGTGGTTGCCTTTAACTGGAAACAGTCCAGTAATGGACTTTTGACAAAAATCTTTATCTCGCGGCAGAACTGCCTTTTTATTACGAATATTCAGATTTTTCTTAAAGACCAGCAAAGGTCTTTCTAAAGGTGCTATGGTTTGATCGCAATTCAAGATTTGCCAATTGTTGATTATTATTTTTCTGATTTTGTCATTTATGTTGGAATGTTGAATGACACAAACTATTTGAGATTTCGATCCTTTCGTGCGTTGTTGGAACATGCTTTCTCTGTTGAAATACTTCGCTCTTTTGTAGGATTCCCTAACCAATCTCTTAGGATAGCCTCTTAACAGGAGCTTTTTCTGGAGTAAATCTTTCTTATTATGGTTGCCTGAGAGTATCAATGGAGCAATCCTTCGTACCTCAGTCCATCACACTGGGGATTAAGGACCCATTGTAGCACGTGAATGTACAGGTAATAAGGTACAGCAGTCCAATGCCGACTAAGGGAGGTGATGTGGCTGAACATGTAACTCAGCAAAACAAAAATAATAATGAATCAATGTCCAATAAATATTTCCTTAAATAGTCATCTTACTGTAATGAACACACAGCTTAATACTGTACACAAAATTAGAAACGTTTTCACCATTTCAAGTGAAATTGCAAATTAAAACGACTCCTAAAGGGGCCTCAAAACCTAAAACTAGCAAAGCCCCTGAATGGGCCTCATGCAACACATAAAGCTTATCACTATGAACAATGTTAAGATTAAAGGCTTTGTGGAGACGTTCACAATGTGAAATGAGATGCCTGCTGCCCTTGTCACCTCACTTACACAATCAGTACAGCAACATGAACATAAACATGACCATGCAGTTTTGCCTAGAGTGAGCCATCAAACTTTCTAGGCATGCCCAAAGGATACACTGAAATGAACTTTAGGGGCCTGATTACGACCCTGGCGATCTTTAGACTGCCAGGGTCGCGGTGGCGGTCTCACCACTGCCAGAGCGATGGTCCAACCGTTTTGGCGGCGGTCTGACAGTGAAACATAATGACCCTGGCAGTTGCGCCACGGTTGGACCGCCAGCACCACCAGTTTTCCTCCACAGAAGGGACTGGCGGTGCTGTCGATCCTAATCCTCCAGGACAGCGCTGCAAGCAGCGCCGACCTGGGGATCACAACCCCTCTCTCTGCCAGCCTTTACATGTTGGTAGCCTGCGATGTACAGGCTGGCGGAGGTGGGGTGCAGGGGGAATCAGGGGTGCCCCTGCACTTGGCACTTTGCACAGTGCAGGGGGCCCTGTCGCCAGCCCCATCAGGCTTTTCACTGTCTGCATTCAGTGAGAAGCGCAACGGGCGCTACTGCACCCTAAACACTGCAACATTGCCGCCGGCTCAAACATGAGCCGGCATCAATGTTGTAGGCTGCTCCCCACTGGCTGGAAACACTGTTACCGCCCGTTGACCCAGCAGGGAACTCATGATAGGGCTCGTGGGAAGGTGGCCGCTCTGGCGGCCACCTGACTGTCGGGACTTCGGCAGACAGTGTAAACCGTCCGCCAAAGTCATAATCAGGCTCTATGTCTTTTTCTCATGACACCCAGCATTTACTTTGGCCATACATAAAAAGGACCTTTGCACTAAACCTTTTCCTTTCACTTTTACCTAAGTTCACAATATAAAAGCTATTCAGTTCTATTTGTCAAATGATTGGGTGAAGCCCCTTTCTATGGGGTTTGTCATGGTGTTCACAAAGTAAAACTGTTTGGTATTGTATTTGACAGAGGGTTCACAATGTAAAACTCCATGCTACTGCATTTGTCAGTGTTAACAATATAAAGCTGTTTCCTATTGTGTTTGCCTGAGGGTTCAGAATGTAAATACCCTTCTGATTGCATTTGTCAGAAAGTTCACAATGTAAAGCCACTTCAATTGGTTTTAGGTAAGCAGTTCAATGTAAACACATAATATTTGTGTTTTCAGTGTCTAACACCTTCCTACTGTATTGGTCAGAAAGTAAAATATGCAAAGCATCTGCCTACTGACGTAGTAGACGTTGTCTGCATTAACAATGTCCCTATCAGTCAGGGGAAATGGAGCTACTTAGGAGGACTAGTACAACAATTTTTCAGTGAAATGCTTGTAGAGAAGAAGCGCAACATGCGTCTCTTACTCCTACTTTTTACACCTCTTTTTCTGATGGCCACATAAGCCCTCGCAGACTTCTGCACTGTTTAGCCAAACCTCAAAATCAACGAAATGCCTGAAAAACACGGAGTCTTACAGATTGGATAACCAAAACGCTGGCCTACTAAGGTAATCTATGGGAATCTGTGTTAGAAAATACTTGCCTGCAGGCTCTAGCACAGTGTAATAAAAATGAATTCACAAAGGCATATTGGCTTTAGCTAAATAATGTAGGTCTTCTCCCTTTGTCATAACTCATGATAAACAGATCAGACCTAAGGCATCTGACATAATATCCTGATGATGCAATCAAGCCTACAGTCTTGGTCATTGACTTGTCACCATAGCCAAATAAGCCTTACCGTATTGAGCATAATTTGAACAAGAACTCATTATAAGCAAAAGCCCACAATATCTGTCCAATCAACACATGAGCAGAGGCTTGGGAAGAGACTTTTTCTGGTGATCACAAAATGTCTGGAAACAGCTGCACTGTCAAGCCAGAACTAAAAAGGAGAGGGTCATAGACGTGTCAGCGAAATATGGTGACTTTCATTGCTATGCAGTACAAAAGCTACAACACAGCTGCAAGTGGGGCTGGCAGAAAACTCAGATGGTACCCCATGCTTTGGTGTCTCAGAGTACTCTAGGTGCACAGTACATGTGTTCACAGCAGTGGGAGAGGACAGAAGAAGTGAGCCACAGCAATAGAGGGGAAGACGTCTAGCATGATAAGTCTGTTGGAAGGGGGCACAACTTTAATTTACACACAAAATAGGCACTGATGAACTACTGAATAGATAGGAGCAGTTGGCACTTACCTATTCCTTCCCTGAGCTGGCACCTAAGTGAGAGCTTGCACTAGGTGACAGGAAAGATGCCAAAGAAGACTGTGACATTTTAATCCATCATATGGATTAAAAGTATCTTCTTGATACCACTACCAGCCAACTAGAGCTCAGGTCACTTATTGTCTCCAGGAGAATGGCAATGGCAGTCCCGACATGGACATAGCCCAAGCACAGGAACGTTAGCAAACGCCCTTGGGGAAGTGTGGCTTCCTCAGATGCATGAACTGAAGCCTCTAGTCCTTCTCTGATCTTGATGGATGAGGTCCATTAAAAAAGAATTCATTCACTTTTGACTAGAGATGGGAGTGGCACTGATGCCTGGCTCTGGCTCACCTGGAGGTTCAGTTGGAACCTTGAGCCCATAATGAGACAAGCTTTCATGAGGCTTCTGCCTGTCTCCCTCCTTCTGCAGAGAATGTTGCATCACTGTCAGCACTGATGACTTTGGAATTGGGGAACTAGGTTTGAGTCTCTGCTCAACATCCTGTGAGGCACATCACCTAAATTCCCAATGTCTACAAACAATGCATGTGACCTTGTTCATTTAACTGGTTCTCATGTAAAGTGCGTAGCCTTAGAATCAAGGTTGCACTGTATATAAAAACTGCAGAAAAGAAACCAATGGCTGTATGTACAAAGCATTTTTTTTTCGATTGCAAAAATGCATTTTCAGATGTACAAAGCACAAATTGAGATTTGGTAACAAGTTACCGAATTGCAATTTGTGTTTAGCTGTTGCGTATTTGGAAGAGGCGTGTGCAGGGCGTCCCTTCCAAATACAGAATCACAATGGTATGTATGAATGTTTTGCAAACTAATTACAGTCACAAAACATTCCATTTTAACAACGCCTCAAAGGAGTTCGCATTTGAGAAGTGGTACCCAATTGACCTCTTTCCCTCTGCGAATGTTGAAACAAATATTTTTTAAGAGCAGGCAGTAGTCCTTCGTACCACTGCCTGTTTTAAAAAAAACATGAAACCTAGATATTTCATTTTATTTTTTAAAATGCATCCTGTTTTCCTTTAAGGAAAATGGTACGCTTAAAAAAAAAAAAACATAGGTTGCTTTATTAAAAAGCAATTACAGACAAGGTGGTCTGCTAACCCCAGCAAGCCACCATACCTGTAATGCCAGTAGTACATAATGGGTCGCAAACTGAGACCTGTCTCATTACTATTCATGAGGTAGGTCGATTTGCTACCCACTAGGAACTGCTATTTGAGAGGTGTAAGTTTTTGTACGTTAGGAATTGCGGTTTCCTAATTGCAATTCGGTAAGAATCATAATTAGGAAATTGCACTTCCTGATTATTTTGCAAATTGCTCTAACAGGTAAACAAACCATAATATATGGAAAGACAAATGGAGACCCATTTCCTGGCTGATCTGTACAAAGAGAAACAAGAAAATCTGGATAAATTGTGGCTTCCCTGCTTAAATTGTGTGATCTTAGGCAAGTACTTTATTTCACCACTCTTTTTGTTTATTGTCCTGTGTGAAAGGTCTTTCACATATGTGAGCTCAGACTACCAGTTATACAAAGATATCACTTTTGAGAAGTACTTCTCAGTGCAATGCTATAATGTGTCTTATTAATGTTTAAACTTCCACATGTAAGGAAATACCTTTTTTGAATTTTGATGAGAGTTTACCAAATTTTTGGTATGTTTGTCGAATGATTTACAAAGCAAAAGTGTTCAGGGGTCAGCTAGTGCACGGATTCTAAAATCCAAGCCAGACCCTTGGCTCGGCCCTGGCTCAGCTCTCCCTGATAATTTGTTGGTCCGTCCACCTCAACTCCCAACAGCACTTTCTACAAGCCGATTCACTCCCTTGGATTCGTTCTTTCCTGACTAATAATTTGATAAACTCCAGAATAAATGACGCTGCTGCTGCTTCCCTATCTCTCTAGGTGGCTTTTTCGAAAAATTTGAATTGGACTGTGCACTCTGATTGTGTGACATCAGCCACACCTCGATTAAGCTTGAGCACTACAATCTTCTACTTGATTCTGGTATTAAAATACAATGTCACTTTTAGAAGTGTGTGCCTCACACTTAAAATCAGTTATGCAGCTAGACAAGCAGTGTGTGCACGTGTTTACAAAGCCCCTTACTTGGCTTTAGAATGAATAAATATATGTATTTCCATTATTTGTTAAGAAAGCCTTAAACATCTCCTGGTCCTATAAAACAGCTGACATCTCAGCATTATTGTACCAAGATTCAAAATAATGGCAATACGTGTGGCACTTACCCCATTCGGAGGTGATGACTTTGCTACCCATGGATGGAAGAGGGGCTGCCCAGCTCTTCCTTCTTTCCAACTTGCGACCAACAGGATGCACCCAGCTCTCTGTAGTCTGATCTACTTTCACCAGCCACATTAGCCTCTGTCACATCAGGCCCATGATTGCCACATTAAACTAGAGGATGTGTTGACTGTCTGAAAAGACTTTCAATTATGAGTCTTTATATCATGTATTCATCATTAGAGAGATCACGTTATTACTCGTCATTATTAGAGATCAAATGTGGAAGGTTTAACTTCCGGTCACGGTAAGCTGGCTTGGAGTTGAGACAGAGGCCCATGCGTTGACTCCCACACCTTCTTAAAGAACATGACTTGGCAATTAGTTGAAATGACTTCTGCTTTTAGCTATAATCATAATTCATCTCGTCCTTCTGTGCTATATTTGGGTTGTTTTAGTTATGTTTCCCTAATACTTGCCATAGTTTCTTTACTGTGCTACCTGATTTTGATGTAAGCTTGCAACATTTGTTATGTTTGGGATTTGTTTTCTAACGACTTAATGAGCTGGGCCACACTCTTGTCTACAAAAGAGGGCCCTGGAGACGGCTTTCCAGGGATCTGTGCGTATCTTCTCATCCTGTGGTGCCCTGCAACTCTGTTATATCTGAGGCCATTTACTACAGAGGTCACTGTGGCAGAGAGTGCTCTGTCACTGGGTCAGAGGACCCTTTCCACGGCTGTCACTGGGTCAGTTTGTGCTTCCGTCATCTGCCTGTCTGCCAGAGGGCTGCAGTGGTCACTAGGTCAGCAGAAGGCTTCCCAGAGGCATACGTTTGTTGGAGAATGTTTCCTGTGGCTATCAGTGGGTCAGAAGGCACTTTCGATAGATGTTGCTTTGGCAGGGGGTGCTTCCTTTGGGTCAGAGAGTGCCTATGTGGCTTTTGCTGGTCCAGATATCACTTCCTATGGCTGCTTTTTAGTCAGAGAAGGCACACCCTATGGTTTCAGTGGGAGATGAAACACTTTGTATGGCAGCCATCGATTGCAAGGACATTTCCATTGGCTATCACATGGATGGGGTAGGCGCTACATAAAGAAGTCACAGGCATAGAGGACGCTTCCTATGGCTATTGCTTTGTCCGAAGGTGCTCACTGCCGCTTTCATTAGCACTGAGGGAGTTTCCATTGGCATTCATCTGTTCAGCGATCAATCACTCTCCAACTCATGTCTTATGGTGGTCGATCTTACCAAGGGTCAGAGGCCAATTTCTATGGCAGACACTATGTCAGAGGCACGTCCTACAGCTCTTACCCTGTCCAAGACTCCATCTTTCACTCATTATTGGGTCAGATGGTTCCTGCTCACCAGAAGATGATGGATTATTTTTTTGCTAGCCATCTGATGCTCTGTCAAATCCCTGTCTTTGCCCTATCAGTAACATTTGCAACAGCAGTAGTAAATGTCCCGTCTGTCTGCATGAAAGATGCTAAAAAGACCTTTGGTAAATTAGTCACAACAGGCCCAGTTTTGAATATGGTGGCGTAATCACCGGTAATTCTTCCCGCACAATATAAGCATTCCTGATTCAGTGCATCTACTAATGATGAAGGCTGCAGACGAGGCACTGCACTCGCTCAGCCTGCTGATGCATCTAGTTTTTATTGACAATGCATCTTTTCTGCTTATGCCTCGTTTTCACTTAGCACACAGTAAAATTGAATGCATGGTTCATGATGTTCTTGATCAGCAGGAGAGGTTAGCGCACAGGGGAAAATGAGCATGGCACCTGCTTCAATATTGTCTACCTGAATCTAGGTAAATTATAAGAAAAATAGGGCAACAGCAGCTTAGCAAACCAAATCTGATCTTCGTAGTGGGGCAGTATGTCACTTTTCATCAAAGAAAACTAGGTAAAGTATTGCATTGCTAACAAGAGTAATGAGTTCTGATACCAGTCATCTCATCTGTATGTTGCTGACAGCATCTCGCAGCAAAACAATATATCGCAGGTCCCTGTGAAGAGTAACCAAAGCTAAAATGTTATTAGTTTTAATCTGTATCTCAGGAACGGCCATCAGGAGTATTTTTGTGGATTTCGAAGAAGAAAATGTTATGGAAGAAGAACCACCTTGAAGTGCAGGAGCACACATCACCCAGCCATGCCTGCGGGTAGAGATGTTTAGTCTGGCCATCTTTTTGAAACCCTGGCAGATACAACAAGGACATGGGCACCAGGTGCCAGAGGGGCTCTGCACAGAAAGGAGGACATGTATTTGGTGTCTGTGTATGTGGTAACTGAGGGTTGCGTACAACTATGTACATAGAGGAAGCAATTGCCACTGTGCAATCACACCACAGTACCGAAACCGTCCTCATGGCCACCACCGACGACATCAGAACCATACTGGACAACAGTGAAACCGCAGCCCTCATCCTCCTGGACCTCTCGGCCGCATTCGACACCATCTGCCACCACACCATATGCTAATGCCTCAGCAATGCAGTAATCCACGACAGAGCCCTGGACTGGGTCACCTCCTTTCTTACAGGCAGAACCCAAAGAGTCCGCCTCCCCCCATTCTGCTCGGAGGAGACCGAAATCATCTGCGGCATACCCCAGGGTTTGTCCCTCAGCCCGACCCTCTTCAACATCTACATGGTCCCGCTCGCTAACATCGCCCGATCCCACAACCTCAACATCATCTCATACGCCGACGACACCCAACTGATCCTGTCCATCACCAAGAACTCCGCCAAGATCAACCTCCACGAAGGAATGAAGGCCATCGCCGAATAGATGAAGAGCAGCTGCCTCAAACTCAATTCCGACAAGACGGAAGTCCACATCTTTGGCTCCACCCCCTCTGCATAGGATGACTCCTGGTGGCCAGCCACTCTCTGAGCCGCTCCGACTCCCACCGACCATGCACGCAACCTAGGATTCATCTTGGACTCCTCATTATCCATGACCCAGCAAGTCAATGCTATCTTCTCCTCCTGCTTCAACACCCTCTGCATACTCCGAAAGATCTACAAATGGATACCCACCGAAACCAGAAGAACAGTCACCCAAGCCCTCGAAAGCAGCAAACTGGACTATGGCAATGTCCTCTACGCAGGAACCACAGCCAAGCTCCAGAAGAGGCTGCATCCAGAACACTTCCGCACGCCTCATCCTGGACATCCCCCGCCACTGCCACATCACAGACCACCTGAGACACCAGCACTGGCTCCCAGTCAACAAGAGAATCACCTTCAAACTCCTCACCCATGCTCACAAAGCACTGCACAACACCCCCTCGCCCTCGCAACCATCCCACGCATCCGCAGAACTACAACTGGTGGTAGATCATTCTCGCACTTTGCCACCAAAACGTGGAACACTCTTCCCACCCACCTGCACCAGACCAAAGACCTCCTTACCTTCAGGAAAATTCTCAAGACCTTGCTGTTCAAGCAGTAGCAGCACCTCCACTCTTCTCCCACATTCTCTCCACCCCCCCCCAGCACCTTGAGACCCTCACGGGTGGGTAGTGCGCTTTACAAATTCCTGATTGATTGATTGCAGACAAAAGACCAAAGAACTCTTGCATATCAAATTGCTTACATGAGATGTGTAGTATGTAAATAAATCCATAGAAAAACAAAATAATATAAACCAGCTTCTGAGCATCTAAGTAACTGAAAACCTATTTGTGGGGAAACAAATTAATATAAATATGTTTTGGTTGAAACGAATAGAAAAAATGCAACAATTACAAAATAAATAATAATTACTTTAAAACTTCAATATTTAAAAGACAAAACAATGACAATGCCAAAGCAGGTCTTGGTTATGAAAACACTGTTTAATGTTTAAGTGGAAAAAGAGGTCATGAGACAAAGGTAGAGGGACAGGGTTAATGGGAAGGTATGGCCATAAGGGGGGCACCCACAAAAAGTGGAAATAAATTTAACATATATCTTACAAAGAAAATACATTTTATGAATTAGTTTCTACCAAGTGTTAACTGTCAATCATTTTAACTGAACAGGTTCTCCTTTCTTAGGGGAGGCCATGACATTGCTGTTTGAGTGGAATCCAGTTTTGATATATGCTTTTTACAGAAGGGGCGGCATGCGCTTTTGTGGACTCCAAATCGAGATACCATGTCTTTAGCGTGTGCATGGGGTGCTAGCTCGGAGAGGTGATCTGTACAGAAGGGAGCCATGTATGTGGTGTGTGAGGGTGCTGAGTCAGAGAGCTGCTCCTCACAGAAGAGAGACCATTTATTTGTTGTGAATGGGACGACGGCTTCGAGAGGTGCTGTGTACTGAAGGCAGACCATGTCTTTGGTGTGTGTGTGTGTGTGTGTGATGGTGCCAACTGCAAGTGGGGCCCTGCACAGAAAGGAGGCACTATCTTCTGTGTGTGCATGGGCACCTTCTCCATGAGGAGCTTTGAACTTCAGGGATGCCATGTGTTAGGTCTGTTTTAGGGGTGCTAGCTTTAGGGCTTTTCTGTACAGAAAGTTGGTCATGGATTGGGGGTGTGCGTGGCTGCCAGCACCAAGTGGTGTGCTGTATAGGAGAAAGGCCATGTGCTGCGTTTGTGCAGGGTGCCAGCTCCCAGAAGTGCTCTCTACAATACGAAGACCATGTGTTGGATGTCTACTGCACATACCACAGGCACTGCCTCAGAGGTTTCTGTGGAAGTCATCTTTTATCACACACAACACAGGCCTAGTTTTCCATCAGCATACAGAGTGCTTGATGCTTGGATGAAGCTGAACACAAAGCAGACATACATTAAATTAATTCTGTGGCAGACATGTGAACGTCTGATAATGAAACCCTTCTCTATTAACTTCCTGAGCCCCGGGAGATCTGTGGGTGTGTTGGTTCCTACAGTACTCCAAAACCACACATACGCAATAAAGGGACATTCAAAGCTAATCAGTGCTGCCAGCATACCAAAAACTATAAAAATGTATGTATGTTCCTCACACCGTCAAGCGCTGCATCCCATAATATTATAACTGTCACAGACAACATAGAAACACATCGCATGTATCCTCAAAACAAAAACTACACACTTCTTACCACACACACATGGCGCGCTATCAGTGAGGATAAGCACCTAGGCACCGCACATAAGGATAGTAAGCGCTATAAAAATGCTGCAATACCATACACCAGAGGTCTTGAAACTGGGGGACCTCAAGTGATCCCAGGGGGGGCACCAGACACTGGCCAAAAGAAGCATTATACAGATAACACTCCTTTGTTTTAAGCAGAAGGATGTTATTGCATTTTTGAAAAGGTAACAGTACTTAACTGCAATGTTTAAAAAGGTCTAGACATATTTAAACATTGCCATCTTCATAAAGCATTTGTGAAAAATTCTGAGGTGGGGCCAATGATTTTTATTTTTCAACTGGGGGGGCGCAGCATTAAAAAGTTTGGAGACCATTGTCATACACGATCTCACATGCAAAAAATGTTGTTTCCTTCTACCGTTTTACAGCCTCTGGTTGCATAGTGTCTCCTAAACCCTCCTCCCATTATATTGCTAAATTTCTGCAAGAAAATGTGTCCTGGACTAAAACCTGTCATCTGTTTCCCTCGCCTTTCCTTCTATTGGATGACCCTCTGCTCACCTTTCACCCTGAGCACGCCTTCTCTCTCTGAGTGTAGCCTGCTCTAGGAGGCGTGGCTGCCTGCCTCTCCCCGCCCCCTTACAATCAGTCGCCGTCCGAGGCTAAAGGACTGACAGTAGGAATAATGGATGGGCGGACGGAAGGTGAAATTCGGTAACGACCGGGAGACCCGCAATCTGTGGGGATTTGTAATTATAAGAAAAAACATCTGCTGTGGTTCAGAGCAGACGGACCTCTGGAAACGCGAACAATTAGCCAGTGTTTGTTCTAAGTTTTAATTTTACATGAAAAGCGTTTCATTTTCTTGCGAGTGGGCTGGCACCGGCGCTCGGCATGTGATTACCGCATAACCTGGGCCACCGTACATCTGGAAGCGTATTATCTTCCTGTCACCAGCCCTTCACTCTGACACAAATTACACCCTCTGCTGGCCCATCCAGCGCCATTTAAAAATATCTGTCGTTTCAAAGGAAAAGCTCCTCGTCTCTCATTTAGACCTTTCAATTGTGCATCTGAGGAGATTGTCGGAGGCCCCTTGTCTGGGAACAAACATTTTTTCTAAGTAGGGCGGCTATCTTTATTTCACCGGAACTCACAATCCAGGCCCGCGGTAACAAAACAGTATCTGTGTTTATGTGGCAAGGTGGGGCGCACAGCCTAGGGTTCCGGGGAGCACCAGCGGGTTTTAGCTCTGACCCAGAGACAGTCTACGTGTCCACAAGTCTCGTCTAAGATAAAACACATAATATAAAAAGAGATATGAAGAGGGGTTTGGGTCAGCCCTACTAGTCTGTTCCGCTGTCTTTGAGAGTTGGCTTCCACAGCTCTCACCAAGGGGCAACCAATCTGCCCACTTCCGCCAGGGCTGTCTCGCGCCAAGTGACACCATTTTCCTGATCACGTGTGCACGGCTGCCTGAAAGTTGGGCACGGGCAGGTGCCTTTGCTGGTGGGCCAGTCCTCAAATTATATTACATGTTTTAAAAATGCAGTGCCTTTTGTTATTCTACCTCCCCCGCAGCAATATTTCATTTTTTACTTATTTTACTTTGAAAACAGGTGAATGCCACCTTTAGCTAGCACCGTTTTAATTTATTTTACTTTTAGTCTTTTATTGTCTATTTTCGAATGCTTTAAAAAAAGACAATGAACCCTTGCTAAGGTCAGTCCTGTTGACCTTGCCAATGCTTCTCATATCTGTACAGGATCCTATAAGTGCTGCTCAAATGTCTCATTCACCGTGTCTTATCTGCAATTCCCGAACTTTTCTAGTCTCTGTAAAACGGAGTTCAGGAATACAAATGATTTTATCCATGCATTTTTATATGAGTATGCCCCTACATAATTTGGGAAATTGCTTAGGCTCTGCGTTCGGAGAAAGTCTGCAAGAAATGGGGGAAGGGCTTCCGACCCTGATTTTGATGTGATTTGTATTTTCTAAAGTGCACAGAGACCCCAAATGTGGGGTAACACGAACTACAGTGCATACAGAACCTGGGTGGAGAATATGTGGGGCTCGAGCTGTTTGCTAAAAGCGAGAACACCCTTCTCCAGCATGAATAAACAAAGACAGAGCTTTCCATGCTTGAGAAGTTGCAACCGCAAAAGAGCAGCCAGGATGAGACCTTTTTTTGAATATAGAAATGCTGACATAGTGACAAGCACTGGAGCAAAGGCATCTCCCAGGTTTATAGAAACAGTCCATGTGGACTTCAGCAGGCACATTATATAAGGCCTGGCTACAGAGTGTAGACCGTCTTTGGACTGGTTCTGTAGATGGTCGAGATCTCCATCAAGGTAGAGAATCAACTGAGTTTCATCTGCATAAGCCTAAAATCTGAGGCCAGAAGAAGAGATAAGTGCAGCCGGGTTGGGAGAGGAGGTCATATAGATGTTGAAAAGCATGGGGCTCGGTGAGGGGCCTTGTGGTACCCCACAGGTGACGGGTTCGAATTCAGAAAGAAAATGTGCCAGTG
This sequence comes from Pleurodeles waltl, assembly GCF_031143425.1. Taxonomy (NCBI): domain Eukaryota; kingdom Metazoa; phylum Chordata; class Amphibia; order Caudata; family Salamandridae; genus Pleurodeles; species Pleurodeles waltl. The sequence goes on along the minus strand of NC_090442.1, from coordinate 601,701,015 downwards.
ATCGTGCGCCTTTCCCTTGCAGAGAAAGTGAGTTTTTGTCAATGGAACCAATCAGACTCCATCTACTGAGCTATGCATTGTCTTAGGCATTACTTAAATAAGGGGCATTCATAACGAGTGTTTGTGCAAGACTAAAGTGAGTATCGGAGCATCTGAAATGAACTCGTCAGTGGTTTATTTCTTTATAATTTCTCGTCTTCTTGGTTCTATCTACTTTTCCATTTTTTTAACATTTGGAGTAGGAGATCCTGAGGTCTCTACCAACAAGCCTCAATGACAGGACTTATTAGCAAGTCCCAGGAAAGGCCCTGATTACCAACAAGAGGTTTGCAGAACAAAATGCAGACAAATGATACTAGGAACATTAAGGCCCAGCAATGAAGCACTAAACTGTGCTTGTGCCCAAACCACAGTCATCAGCCGTGGTGGCCTCTACTCTACCAAGTCAAGGAAAAGCTGTACACGAAACACTGACAAACGGAACTGAATCTGTAGTCAGAGTATCCTGTCTCTGGACACTATAGGCCCTGCGCAGCCTAGCTCGCGACCTGTGCCTCGTGGCTTCAGAGCGCTTGCCTATGCTCATCTGTGCAGCAAACATGGCTGTCAGTTTCAGCAGAGACTATCCTTTTCCAGAGATAAAAACATCTTCAACCAAATGGACTGGGGACCGTGGGCAGTACAAGGGAAGGGTTGAGTTTTTATTTAAATTGGAAATTAGGGTCTGATTCAAGAGCCCCTAGTGCCACATTAGCGTCATTTTATTGACACTAATGTGGCCCAATGAGGCCAAAATCATTGCGCCACTTTGTAACCCTTTGTGCTACATTATGCCCGTGTCAGGCATAATGTATGCAAAAGGGGGCGTTCCCCCGTTAGGGATGCTGAAAAAATGGCGTAAAGAAATCTAAGAGATTTCTTTGTATCATTTTTTCCGGCACTTTTAACACCTGCTTAGAGCAGGTATTAGAAGGAGGCACACCATTGTTTTGAATGGGCCTAAATGGGCTTTGCATGATTAGCGTTAACATTTTTGACTCTAGTCCTGCAAAACTCCGAACTAGCGTCAAAAATTTTGACTCCGGTTTCCCTAACTACCGCCATGGTGCGCCATATCTTAGACACAGTGCACACATGGTGGCGTTAGTGGGGCACTTAGGGGCGCAAGGAAAGTGGCACTGCACTGACTGCAGTGCCACTTTCTTTAAATCAGCCCCTAAATCTTTATCAGAGAGTGACTATCTCAAAAGAAAAGGAGATGGTGGGAATCAGTCCTTCTTATGAGTGCAGCCCATTGCAGAATTTGCATGTTTGACAAGGAACAATTCTGTACATATTACTGCGTCTTTATGCGGCGAGTAACAAGAAATGAAGAAACACGCAATGTAGCTATGAATCGAATATGAAGAAACAACAATTGTTAGGTGTTTTGTAAGGCACTCGTGGCACTGTGTCTTTCCCTTTCGGTCTATGATGTCATGCACCCTCCCTACTATTCCCCCCCCCGAAAAAAAAAACACTGCGGCCCATCCCTCTTTGGAAGGTGGTACTAAAAAACACACATTAACTCTCGTTCGCTTTACAATATAGCTCTGTTTGTTTAGTGTTTTGTTGCACATAGACCACTCGGTATGTCAATGTGCTCTGATGGGTTTTTGGGAGCCCATGAGGGGTCTGGAGGAGTACCCAGTGGCCAGGAATCTGAGTGCCTAAGCCTTCCCCTTGTCTTCCTAGGCCTCTGTCTGCCCACTTGAATCTCTCCACTAACATAGAGACATAGGACTAAGTGCTGAGGAGATGGCACAGCAAAACAAGGGACTAAGTGCAGAGGAGACACTGCAAGACAAGGGGCAAAGTGCGGAGGAGACAGTGGAAGAAGACAAGGGACTAAGTGCAGAGGAGACTGCAAGACAAGGGGCAAAGTGCAGAGGAGACAGTGAAACAAGACAAGAGACTAAGGCCCGTATTTATACTTTTTTTAGCGCCGCATTTGCGCCGCTTTTTGACGCAAAACGGCGCAAACCTACAAAATACAATGGCATTTTGCAAGTTTGCGCCGTTTTTGCGTCAAAAAACGACGCAAATGCGGCACAGAAAAAGTATAAATACGGGCCTAAGTGTAGAGGAGACTCTGCAAGACAGGGGACAAAGTGCAGAGGAGACAGTGGAACAAGACAAGGGGCTAAATGCAGAGGAGGCACTGCAAGACAAGGGGAAAAGTGCAGAGGAGACAGTGGAACAAGACACGAGACTAAGTGCAGAGGAGACTGCAAGACAGGGGCAAAGTGCAGAGGAGACAGTGGAACAAGACAGGGGGCAAAGTGCAGAGGAGACACTGCAAGACAAGGGGCAAAGTGCAGAGGAGACAGTGGAACAAGACAAGGAGAAAAGTGCAGAGGAGACACTGCAAGACAAGGGATGAAGTGCTGAGGAAACACTAAGACGAGTGAGGGAGTGCAGAGGAGACAGTGCAGAAAGACAGGGGACGAAGCGCAGAGGAGACAGTGCAGAAAGACTAGGGATGAAGTAAAAAGGAGACACTGCAAGACTAGCAAGGAAGTGCAGGGTAAGAGAAACACGTTTGCGACTCACCTAGCCTTAATGGACTTGAGGCAAGTAATATTTTGTAATGTGATTAAATCATCGTGTTGCGGTGCACCCTCATTTGCAGACAGCACGATTTTCTGTTGAAATGACCACTAAATTACACAGACATACAGTTTTCCCAATTAAGCCATATTGCTTTCAGAAGTTTTGCAGCTGCCAATGCTGGTGGGGGGCAATGATCCTCTGCCCTAATGGAGGAGCCGCCCCTGCTTGCAAGCACTAACACAGGTGGAGGCCTCTAAGGGGGGAGCAAGCAATGATGCGAGGGGGGGAATGAAAAAAGAATCCTAGTGCATGCAGCAGCAGAAAGACATTAATTAAAGATAACTAGCAGTCAGTACTTGGCCCATGTTCCACTGAAGGGAGAACCAAATAAAGAGAAAGTGAAACCGGCACTCGCTAACCAATTAGGAGCCAGCAAATAAGAATGATGCCAACCAACAGGTAGCCTGTAAGCTCCTTTTAGTTTTTTATTTTTAATAACAAAATATCTTGCAAGCGCATGAGCTATCTCAGGCGAGACCTAAAAAGAAGTTAATTTGTTAATCTGTGGAGCAAAGCAAAGATTGGAATTTAAAGAAAACATTTTTTGCTGGCAGTGCTAGTTTAGGAAGCTGACCCAGTTCTTGTTGCCACCAACTGGTAGATCAGATGGAAATAGATCCACCAAAAATAAGAAGCTCTGTTTTGGTGCCATTCAGTTTTAAAGACTTGTTGATCATTGTTATGGCCACCTATGACATACAGAATGTAAAATTAGCAGCTGTGGTCTTAAACTACTCTCTAAATGAAATTGCAATCTGTGTGTCATCCGTGTAAGAGACTAGATGAAAGCCATGGTGCTAAATGAGGGGAAACAAATCACAAATTACTTGAAATTCTCCTACCATCCCAACAGCAGGGGTGCAAACTGTTAATCATTTACTATCCACTCCATTTTTTAATTTACCTGTGTAAAAAACAATGAATGAAGTAACCAACTGACTGCACATTCTCAAACAGTTTGCTGCATGTGCCTGCATAAAATCTAAAATGAGGAGAAATCAAACTATTTATATCCCTGTTTGAGGCCGGCAAACATCTTGGCACGTGCCCAGGAGCTGCAAGAGATTACCCCATGCTCACATATTTCATATGTTATCCGCTGCTGCCATGGTAGTGAGCATGCGGCAAGCGCTCTTCCTCTGGGGCGGTTCTGCAGCTGCATCAATGCACAAGCTGCACAGCGCTCGAAGGGTCACGGCAATGCGAAGACCTGCAGGCGGCCATTGACAGAGACTAGAACGCAGTCAGATTTCCATTGGCGTAACTGCAGCCCTTGAATTGTGCTCCGGTTCTTGATTGATTAGCTGCATTCTCCCTTTCAGTTCAGTTCACTGCAACTGACATGTTGTGCATATTTTAGCATGTAATTGAGCTTTAGCAAGCACTTAAATATGTTGCAATGTGCACATTGTGCACTGAGTTTAATTGGATATTTCTGTTTCTGGGTGGGTAATGTCCTCATTTCTTACATACAACGGTTTTCTTTTGCCTGGTGTCACATACCATTTCATGTGTGTCTGTGCCTCCCTCTTCCCATCGCCATCTCAATCCTCTTTCTCTCTCTCTCTCTATCTCTCTCGATAGAGTCTAGCCTCTCTGTGTTCGACTCATATCGCAGGGGCTGCAAATCCTTGCCTTTTCCTGCTTCTTTCTCCATCACACTGACAACGTTGTCTTCTCTCTCTCTCTCTCTCTCTCTCTCCCTCTCTCTCTCTCTCTCTCTCTCTCTATGCCTGTCCTTGTCACTTTGACTGCAGAGCCTGGCCTCTCTGTCCTATGCCTGGTCACAGTGTATTGGACTGCATTGTATTCACTTTTATATAGCGCTTGCTACCCCTGTGCTTTACTGGGTGCACAGCATAGCCTCTCTGAAGCCACGCTACTCTGCATAAGCTGCTCTGCCCGTGCACAGTTTACTTTCAGTGTGAGTAACAGTCGCGGATTGCGGAAGGGGCGGGGTGGCGCATGGGGCGGTAAACATTTAATTAATAATAAATAGGCAGACTGTGAGCCTGTGCAGGCTCTCTCGCTGGGCCGGAGAGAGCCTACTGCGCATGTACGTTTGGCCAGCCCGAGACGGGCAGCCAAACATACATACGCATTGAGGGGGAGTGCTATGCCCCCGTCACCAGAAAACAATAATAAACCTAGTTTATTATTGTTTTCTGGTAAAGGTTTTGCAGCTGCTGTTGCTGGCGGGGGGCCACGTTCCTCCACCCTAAAGGTGGAGCTGCCCCTGGTGAGTAAGTTATGTAAGTGCAAACTGAAAGTCGGCTGTAAAGGTATACTACGAATGGTTTAGAACGACAAATTCACTTAAACTGAGCGTGCTTCAAAAGAGGGTCCAATTACTGGCCAATGGCAACAATGCAAATAATTACGCAAGGGTACTAACTGACGGAAAAAATATATATATCTGGTCGTCAGTTCTTACCTAGTTTAAATCAGGAAATGAAGTAGGATAACTTGTAAAAACGTGACTCTTAAAAATATTTTCTAATAAAGGAACACTTCCTCCATTGCACATTTATTATAAGTTCATGGTTAAATCGAGCTTTATTTCTCATAGCACTTATCAACAAATGTTTCCTCAGGATGTGCCACCAGGGTAAAATGCCGTTTGTCCTGTGATCCGCAAACTTTTCATGGCATGTGCTATATACCAGTGGTGCAGGTGTAGATCGTTGTGTATCACTAACAGCACCACAGCCTAAAAGCAGTATATAACATATACACGTAACACAAATTACTAAAAACATTTTACAACATGGAATAAACACATGCATAGAGTCAGCCTGTTAAAATTCACGAGAGAAATATTTTTCCATAATGAATAGGGCCATTAGTAGGATTATGCAAAATATGCATCATTTGCTTTTGCGTGGAAAATTAAACAAAAACACGTGAAAAGGCAACTCTGGCTGTTATAGGTTAGTATTTTGGATGCAAAAAAAATAGAGCACAAAAACCTAAAATGCCACAAGCAACATCCGCTTTCGTTTTGGGTGTTCGCATTATTCTAGAGTGCACATGATAAATGTCGCCATGAATGGCACGCAATTACATGATGGGGTGCAGTAGCATAATTTCTGATATTTCATGTAACAAATGCAAAGCGAAATTACTGAAATTATGAGACTACATTGGCATAAAGTAAATTATTGCTGGGCCTAGTCTCGTGTGTCTTGTAGTTTATCATAATGAGCAAGCGGATATTTCATTGGCCTTTTCAGAAGCATTGGGCTGGTTTTGTCTGAGGTCATAGAATAGGTTTGTATCACAGAGTACATTTCACAAAACAATCCACAGATTTATATGCGCATTTTTAGGTAAATTATATGTTGATAGCAGTCACGGCTCGCGGGTGTTAAATGGGGCGGGGTGGCACACGGGGGGAACAGGGGGAATGGTGGGGAGGAGAAAATATTAATAAAATAAATACCTTACCTGAACGCCGCTCCTGGCAGTGCCTTGCTCCTCTGCTGACTGAAGGCAGGCACAGGCTCCCAGCCTGCTCTGCGGCCAATCCTGACGCTGCTCAGAGCAGCATTAGGATTGTCTGGAAGCGCCCAGTCAGGGCTCTCCCAGGCAGACTAGGAGCCTGTGCAGAGCAACTGTGTTGCTGGGCTGGAGAGAGCCGTGTGCGCATGTGTGTTTGGCCGGCCTGAGACGGCCGGCCAAACATACATGCAGAGTGAGGGGGAGTGCTGTGCACTCCCCCTCACACTCATCACCCCTGTGGTCCCGCCCCTTTACAAGGAAACAATAATAAACACTGTTTATTATAATTTTCTTGTAAAGGTTTTGCAGCTGCCGCTGCTGGTTGTGGTGCAACGCTCGTCCGCTCTCATGGAGGAGCAACCCTGATTGATAGGATATTTTCAAACAAAAGAAAACAACCTTATTTACTCCCATTTATATATATTTAGGGGCAGATTTAACAAAGACTTTGTGCCACCCTTGTGCTACGAAAGGGGATGGAGGGCGACACAAAACCTAGAACAAGATTTGTCAAGCCACACAACATGGCCCTGCGTGGCTTGGTAAATCTGGAATAACGCAGGGCAGAGCAAGTCACTGCCTTACATTACTCTGCCCCAAGGATTCGATCCATGGATGGAATGTGGGTGTTTTCATACATCTACTTAGGGATTTTGGTGCATTCCCAGATTTACTATGAGTGGTAGACCTGGGAATGCGTCAAAATGCAATGCCTTGAAAGCGGAGGCGTAACAAGGAGAAATATATTTATTGCTCCTCATTTTTGCCTTTTTCTGCACGTGCAGCATTCTGCACATGTAAAAAGAGGAAAAAGCCTCAGACGAGACGGGTTTCCCTTCCTGCACAAAAATAATCTTGCCTGCAACGCAGGCATCCTTGCACCATAGTGCAAGGGTGGCTGTGTTGACGGTAGGCAGCACATAGTATGCCAGTGCAAGCAGAGGACAGGACTGTGCTGTATAATGTGAAATATAGCACATTCCTGCCCTCTCCCGCCACGCAGCACAGCAACGTGTCTTGCTACACTGCGCTGTGATGCGTTGCTTGACATTTTGATAAATCTGCCTCTTGGAGTGAAATGGGATGGGTTGGGCTACCATTACCATTGCAAGTTTGTGGTGCCCATATTAGGCCAAGACAGCTGTTTGCTATGAGCCGCAGTGAATACCCTGTGATTTCAGATATGCTCAGAGCTTAACTTGTAAATAAAAACGTGCTAGTGCCCAAAGCTCTCCTCTGAAACATGCGGCTGCTCCATTCATATGTGCGAGCACTCAAAGCTGAGGAACTGTAATTCTAAAGCCATCTTGGGCCACTTTAATCCATTTACAGCCACTCCTTGCCTCTTCAGCTCACTCTTGCAGCATTCTGCTTTCTCCAATTGTGACGCTTTTTTGTTTTTCTCTTCATCCGTCTTTCCCTTGTGTCTTTTGCTCGCAGTAAATGCTTGAGGCAGGAAAATAAGTGCAAGTCTTCACAAATAAGTGTCGTGCCCTGCACTGGAAATCACTGCCTCAAATTAAGCACTGGGTATTCTAGTATGTCCGCAACTGCAAGCACTGAGAAAATCCATCCTGCTCCCAGGAGCAGGGTGTTAAAATATTTACGTGATAGCTGGCCTGGAAGCTGGAAAGAAAACTGGAGGCCGCATTTCCAGAATGACGAATCACTCCAATTCCACAGAAGACAGGTCAACAATAAAAACAGTTACTGTATTATTTAAAAAAACGTTTATCGTTGGCGCTCGCTGCACCTCAGGTATCTCACTTGGGAAGGTTTAAGCGATGCTCAATTTGTAGCTAAAAACAGAAGTGCAGGGGAGTAAAACTCTTCTGAGGCCCATGCTGATGGGATTGCTGAATACCAAGGCTAGTTCCTTGTCTTTATTTCACCTCCTGGCTCTTTCTTCCACTAATCTGTCTTTATTTCAATCGTGCACTCTATTTTTCATTTGTGTTTTCTTCCTTCCTCATTCTGTTCCTGTCTCTGCCCCCCCCTCCATGTCCCTTTCCAGTGGAAGCTAGTGATCTTTGAAAGTAGCAGGGCCTAGCACCTTTCCAAGAATTTCAGTGAGCAAAGTGAATGAGATAGATAGCCGAGTTAGACTCCCCACAAGGACATTTTGAAAAGATGTGTTGAAATTGTGCATTCACATCACTTTGCCGCATAAATTAGGTCAAAGGCACTGGCCCTCTCTGGTTTACCAACTGTGGTCTTCGACTACCTAAGACTCTGTCCTTGATGGTCCAGCATTGCTGAACCCTTTCCCTCCCCTCAGGCTCCTCCATGTGTCCTTCACGCTGGCTAAGCCTCCTGAGCACAACCACCCGGCCTGCTCTTCTACTCTTCATTACCTTGCGAGACATATTTGAATGTTCCTTGTGCACCTCAAGTCCTCTGTGCCTATGAGTGCCACCCCAGTCCATGCTACATAGCCTCTTATCCCGTAACCTCACCCCCTTTAACGCTTTCTATTTCTGAGTTATCACGTGCCCTTCGTGTATCACCCACCCTTCAGCTCCTTCACTGACTTCATCATTCTCTTTATGCCCTCTACTCTCCATTCCCTTCAACCCTTGAGTTCCTCTAGTGCTCTCAACTCTCTTCAGATGCCGGTAAAACCTCATAGCACCTAGCGCTCCCTACTGCTCCCCAAACGTTTAGCTTCTTCATGGAGTTGGGCACATTGACATTTTAGTGACTGGCTGCAAAGCATTGGATTATTCCACAATGGACATAGAGGAGCCAATCAAAACAGAACCATCGACCCACTACTATGTGCAGTAGAAGACACATTGACCATCATCACCTACACAATACATGAGTCTTGGTCTGTGTGTACTGAGGCATGTCACCTCAGAATTATGTGGATACAATTTTTTATTAAAAAATTAATCCATTTAGAATCAGAAACATCTGCGAGCATGACATCTTGTTATGACATGCCATGCTCTGTCCCGCGTGTAGCGTGTGCGTGGTGTAGAATGTTAGATGTGAAAGAACATGTTGGTGAGTGTGCCACTAAGGAAGAATGCTTTCACATTTTATCTTTCTTGAAAAAACAGAATTTGTATGAAAATCGTGGTCTAAATGTAGTCGGAAAAAAAGACCGTGCCCTAAATATTGTTTACAAATTTATCACCCCATTAGAGTACTAACAGAAGATCTACAGGCAATAGAGTGATATTTTTAAAAACAGTTAGGACACGAAAATTACCTCAGACGATATTTTTGATATTGATATTCTGCCCTACAATCCAAATATCATAGAACTAATTATTGTAAACATTTACTGTGGGTAGGATTTTAACTTGCATTAATCATGTAGCATTGCTGCTAAATTTACGTTACATGGCGATGACAACAACAGGGGACTGCCGCCTTTTGCAATTGTTCTAACATGCTGGTTCAGAGACAGTCTGAAGGACAGGCTCTGTGATTATTAAAAAAGGTCATTATCTGCTCTTCTCAAGGTGATGGGAATAAAATGAACAGACAATGCTTTTCATTCCATGCCATTAGGCCTACAGGCCACTCTGCCCTGACTTGGGCAGCAGTTATCTGGTTGCTAAATTAGTCTCTCCTTGAAAGTGCACCTTTGAGGACATTGCCCGAAATTGAAAAGCCTTCATCATTGCATGAGACAGGAAGAGGAATCATTTCCCATCATGCCTAGTTCTTGGTCCCTCCATGTCCTGCTCCTCGTCTTTGAGGTCTTGTCCTTCAGTTCAAATGCACTTAGCAATTATGAAGAAGTGAGGGCTGCCGACATGGTGAGCTCATTCCAACGGCTTTCAGTACAGACTGTCCTTCGTGAACGAGCCGTAAATTGAAATTTGATGTATAATATGATTTTGGAGAACTGCAGTACTCTGGATAGTTAGTTTTTTCATTGATTTCAGTATTAAATAAAAGGTGAGCTGATGCTGTTCCTTCAAATGCCAATCACAACTAGCACGTGCGTGGAGGCCAAAATTACTAGGAACTGATTGCTTGATTTCAGACATTTATTGCTCCCCTGCACTGTGGTAGTCTGAGTTTTCCCATCCAGATGGAGAATACCACGTCTAATATAGTTTTACTGGGCAATTCCCAAATATTCATCCCCAAAAAAAGTAACAGGGATGCTAGGAGTGGATTTACACCCAGTAATCAGCGTAACCAGCTCCTAAAACAGGTATGTTGTATAACACGTAGGATACAGATTGTTCTGAGTCTTATTCAGAAGGTTGAAATTTAATAAAAGAGGGAAGTGGGGCGGGCATGAGTGGATAGGAATGGTTTGTGGTAGATGAGAGCTAAGAGCAAGCCAGATCAGAGTGACAGAGGAAGAAGGGCTAGAGATTGAGGGATATTTTGGCAATAAGCATCACCATATATTATTTAGAAAGTAAACTGTACACTTTATCACCATATTCTAAACTTTACAGCTTATCACCACCTTCTGACCTTTGCAGCTTATCACAGCCTTCTGAACTTTGCAGCTTATCGCCACCTTCTCATCTTTGCAGCTTATCGTCACCTTCTGGCAACCGGTCACCACCTCTTGTATAGTTAATTACTATAATCTCCGTCCCCCAAAAATTGCAGCCAAGCTTGGACCAATGACGTCAGATCAAAATGTACATATCAAAGGGGAAGGAGGAGATTGCGTCTAGAATGGATAAAGTGAAAATTAAGTAGCTGTGGGAGGATGTGGCTTAACGGCTGGAGCTGCCGACTTCGGGGCTTGGGAGCCAGGCTCAAGTCTCGGCGTTTGGCTCAACATCCTGTGATTCTGGGCATATCACTTATTCTCCCCTTGCCTACCAAAAATGAATGTGTCCTTGTGTAATGTAACTGGTACTTATGTAAAGTGCTCCAATACCTTCCGCTTGAGTTTGTGTGATATAAAAATGCAAAACAAAAAGTAGTCACAAGTTCAGAATGTAAATTAGGACCGTGATAAAAAGTGTACACAAGACACGCACTTTTTTATATGTAAAGTATGTGATTTGCTGATGTACAATTGCTGTAAAAGTGAAACATACATTAATGTACTTGCCAAATAATAAGTGCACTCTTTTTTGTAATATTCACCAGTGCATTTCTTGTAGTGATATTAATGTACACAGACAAGGCCTGATCCACAAAGGTAAACTTACACTATGTAGTAAAAATGTGCTACTGTTTTGGTACTCACAAACAACGAATATAATTTTACTAATAATTATTTTATATATCATTTTATAATTATGCAGAGTCTACGCAGTCATAAAATTACTAGTAGTAAATTACTAGTAGTAAAATTATACTCGTAGTTTGTGAATACCAAAATATTAGAAACTTTCTGCAAAGTGTAAGCTTAACTGTGTGAATTGGGCCTTTATTCCAATAGTATAAATGGCATTAATGAAAAGTCATCATTATACTAAACAGAGACTATGGTGGTCATTATGACCCAGGCAGTATCACCGCCAACAGGCTGGCAGTAATGACTGCCAACTAATGACCATGGCAGTGAGCCCTCCCATAGACAGCCAATGTACCACACCAACCACCAGTGCGGTACGAACACCGAACACGGTGGTAGCCACCTACAGGCATAGCACACTGCTACAATTTCCGGGGCGGTAGCAACAACACCAATAGCCTGGCGGAAACACATCATATAAAAGGAGACACTCACCTCCAGGGACACACAGGAGTCCGTGGCCGCCATGGAACCAGAACTGCAAGTCTTCCCGATGCAGTACCATGCCATGGCTGTCCTGGAGCACCAACGCGACAAAGATGATGGCGGAGAGTACAGCCGCCTAGCACACAAGGGAGGGAGAGAGGAGAGGAAGAGTGACACACACACGCACAACACACACCATACACACACCATATACCCAGAACCAGATGCACCGGAAAATAACAGTAACAGAACCCTGGAGTAAAGAAGCCCAGGACACATACACAGTTCCAACCACTGTATTCCTGTTGCTTAAATATGTAAAATGCAAAAACATGCATAACTGCAGAAATAAATACATTCAGGCCCAAATGCCAGTCCAAAGTCACAAATCCCCACAGGGCAAAGTCCAAGCCCCAACCTGACTACTGACAACAACGGGACTCCACTGTTCTGGGGCATCATGTTGGAAATGGGCAGGCACCTAAGAGGGTGGGGAGGTTGGGGAGGGCACCTTTTGGGAGGGGGCTTACTTCCCACTGGTTCTGGAGGGGCCTGCCTGCCCACTGGTTCTGGAGGGGGATTCCTGCCTACTGATTCTGGAGGGGGCTGCCTGCCCACTGGTTATTGATGGTGCTCCTTGGCCTCTGGTTCTGGATGCTGCTCCTTGGCCTCTGTTTCAGGATGCTGCTCCATGGCCTCTGGTACTGGATGCTGCTCCTTGACCTCTGTTTCAGGATGCTGCTCCATGGCCTCTGGTCCCGGATGGGGCTCCTTGGGCACAGTTTTGAGCGCGGCCTCCTTGGCCATGGTTTTGAGTGGGGCCTCCTTGGGTGTGGATTTTTGTGGGGGCCTCCTTGTCCAGGGGTTTATGTGGGGCCTCCTTGTCCAGGGATTTTTGTGGGACCTCCTTGTCCAAGGATTTGGGTGTGGCCTACTTGGCCTTGGATTTTTGTGGGGCCTCCTTGTCCAGGGTTTTTTGTGGGGCCTCCTTGGCCCAGGATTTGTGTGTGGCCTCCTTGGCCAGGGATTTGTGTGTGGCCTCCTTGGCCTTGGATTTTGTTGCGGCCTTCTTGGCCCTCGGTTTTGGAGGTGGCCCTGTGGTCTTGCCAGTTTGTTTGGGAGGGGGCTGCACTTTAGTCCTCCATTTTGGGGTGGGGGTGAGTGTCCTTGGTGCGGGGGCTGGCGTCGCATTCATGTGCCCCTTAGTGGCAGCTGGAGACTTTGGTGGTGGAGTTGTGTCAGACTGGATGCTTGAGGTACTGGGCTGGGTTGGTGCGACCTTCCTCTTAAGGGCAGGACGGGGAGGGAAGAGGTCAAGGCGGGCAAGAGAAAGCTTCTTAAGGACAATGGGGTGGGATATGGGAGGAGGGGTGAGAGTGGAGGTAGAGGGAGTGGTTGTAGGAGGAGGAGGTGTGCTGGGTTTGGGTGCAGGTGAATGGACAGTGTGTGTGTGTGAGGTGGATGGCTGTTGGGGGTCTGAGTGCGAGCGTGTGTGTCTGGAGGGTGGGGCAGACAGGGTGTGGGAGGACAAACATGACGTGTGGATGGATGTTGTGGTGTCTGCAAGTGAGGTGAGTGTGGTGCATGAGGTGGTGGTGACTGCGCATGTGGTGTGTGGGGTGCATGTCTGAAGGTCTGCTGTTGTGGTGACTGTGGGCAAGGCGGTGCAGGTGGCAGGTTTTTAGACTGTTGATGCAGTGCTTGCAGCGTGAGTGAGGATGTGACTGTAAGGGAGGAGGAGAAGGAGGGGGACACATTGGAGGCAGTGGATGATAATGTGTGTGCATCTGTCTGTTGGCTGTGTCAGTGTTTGTGGACTGAAGTGTGCTGCCTGTGTTTGTCTGTGCGAGGCATGTGTATTGTTTTGGGTGCATGCTTGTCAGGTGTGCGTGGGATGGGTTGGGGGTGAGGAGTCTGGGACTGGGTAGTGGTACATGGAGGGGGAATGGATGAAACAGGGACACTGACTGGCATCAGTGAAGAGGCCAAAGCCTGAAATGATCTCTGTAGGGCTGCCAACCCACTGTGGATGCCCTCCAGGAAAGCATTGCATTGCTGCATCTGGGATGCCAGCCCCTGGATGGCATTCACTATCGTTGACTGCCCTACAGAGATGGATCTCAGGAGGTCAATAGCCTCCTCACTGAGGGCAGCAGGGCTGACTGGGGCAGGGCCTGATGTGCCTGAGGCGAAGGCGATGCCCACCCTCCTGGGTGAGCGAGCACAGGCAACTCGGTGGGGGGCTACTGTGAGGGCAGCGCTGGTACGGGGGGTGGCGGTAGAACCTTTAGCTGGGGTGGTCCCAGAGGCATCCGCCACCACCAAGGAGCTCCCATCGGAGGACGAATCAGAGTCAGTTGTATCACCTCCTGTCCCCGCCGTGGTGCTCCCCTCGCCCTCCATCCCACTGGTCCCCTCAGCGTCGGAGGAATCAGCCTACTGGGTCACGTGGGCTACAGCTCCTCCACTCATCGGTGCCCCTCCTCCTTCACCAGATGATGCTACTGCACACATGGACAGAATGACAAAAGGAGAGAGAGGGGAGAGAGAGAAAGGGAGCACAAGGTCAATCTCAGTACCAGCAGCACAGATGGCAAACACCTCACTATCACACACTGAGACTGAGAATGGGCAATATGCACCTCACTGGCATACCATTGGCTAAGTACCACAGCAGGTAGTAGCCAAACACTGCCAGCTACACACCAGCTAAGCCCTGTCTGAGATAGGAAACCACGTATCTAGCTATATAATACATGCTTTCCACCCTATTAACCTGAGCTAGACCACGCAGCAATGTCTGAATTGGCATACTGGGGCATCCACTGACTAGTACCCTGCACTCAAATCCCATGACAGGCAACAGAGATGGTTGACAAACACACTGTACCAAGTGCCCATCTAGCTCTGGGTAGGCCACAGCCAGTATGCTGGCCATCAGGGGGGTCAGGTTCCGACTGGCACTCCTCCCTTGTTGGGAGGCCAACCCCAGCTGGGCCTCCGCAGTCTTCCGGGCCCAGCATCTCAGGTCCTCCCACCGTTTCCTGAAGTGGTGCTCTGCCTGCTATAGACCCCCAGGGTCCGCACGTCCTTGGTGATGGCATGCCGCAACCCCTTCTTCTGATGGGGACTGACCTGCAGAGAGAACACAGAAGGTAGGACACCATGAACCTGACAATCCAGCCTGTCACACATATGGCCCACATTATCCCCTCATCAGGCACACACATGATGCGTACCGCTGCATTAGTGCTGCCACCAGCCATACCCCGCCACCCATCACACTGCCAGCACACACACACACATCTCCATGCAGCCATGTCGCTTGCAACGTACTGGAGGCCCATACAACTGCCCATACTGGAGTCGGACCCCGTCCACGAGGCACTCCAACTCTTCCGACGTGAAGGCTGGGGCCCTTTTCCCTGTTGCACGAGCCATGGCAGGTTCCAGACACAGATCATAGCAGCACACGAAGTGGAGATGTCGTCCTGTGAGAAGTCAGGAATCAAGTGAAGTGGTAGAAAGGAAATGACGGTCACGTCTGCAGCGGTAAACACCGTCACCACTGGCGCTGATCATCATTGATTCCCATTCTCCATAGAGGGGCATGTTAACCATTGAGGAATTGCACGGTGGTGCAGACCGCCTCTCGCCATGATATGGCGGGTGCCATTTTCTAATGCTGGTACACCTGTACAGATTGATAAGTGTGTCATTGTAGTCGAATGTGCTCACCTACACAATTCCAGTGTCCAACATACAAGCATGCTCTGTGCACACTGCTGCACTGTGTTCATAGTGCCTGTTGTCACTCCTTTCTTATATTTGGGACCCTTAGGTACCAACCACTGCAGAGGAATACGATGAGGCACACACCCGTGTACAGACTCCTGGTGGACTTGGCTACACTGAAGGACCGGCACATCATACTCACCTATCGTCTGGACAGGACCACAATCAAGGAGCTGTGTTATCAATTGGAGCCTGATCTGATACCTGCTATCCGTAGCACCACAGCAATCCCCCCCTCTTGTGCAGGTACTCTCTGTGCTCAATTTCCTGGCAACTGGCTCGTTCCAGATGACAGTGGGCTTGGCTGCAGGGATGTCACATCCAATGTTCTCTATTGTGCTTGCAAGGGTTTTGGCAGCCTTGTTCAAACACAGGTGCAGCTACTTCACATTCCCCCAGGTAGATGATTTACCCACTGTGAAGGCTGGATTCTATGCAATGGAACATATACCACATGTTATTGTTGCCATCAACGGGACTGTAAAGAAATGGCTCCCTGTTGCAGTTACCCCCCACTTTTTGCCTGATACTGATGCTGACTTGACTGAGAAGTGTGCTGGGACCCTGCTAACCAGGCCCCAGCACCAGTGTTCTTTCACCTAAAATGTACCATTGTTTCCACAATTGGCACAACCCTGGCACCTAGGTAAGTCCCTTGTAACTGGTACCCCTGGTACCAAGGGCCCTGATGCCAGGGAAGGTCTCTAAGGGCTGCAGCATGTCTTATGCCACCCTAGGGACCCCTTACTCAGCACAGACACACTGCTTGCCAGCTTGTGTGTGCTGGTGGGGAGAAAATGACTAAGTCGACATGGCACTCCCCTCAGGGTGCCATGCCAACCCCCCACTGCCTGTGGCATAGGTAAGTCACCCCTCTAGTAGGCCTTACAGCCCTAAGGCAGGGTGCATTATACCACAGGTGAGGGCATATGTGCATGAGCACTATGCCCCTACAGTGCCTAAGCAAAACCTTAGACATTGTAAGTGCAGGGTAGCCATAAGAGTATATGGGCTGGGAGTCTGTCAAAAACGAACTCCACAGCTCCATAATGGCTACACTGAATCCTGGGAAGTTTAGTATCAAACTTCTCAGAATAATAAACCCACACTGATGCCAGTGTTGGATTTATTAAAAAATGCACACAGAGAGCATCTTAGAGATGCCCCCTGTATTTTACCCAATTGTTCAGTGCAGGACTGACTGGTCTGTGCCAGCCTGCTGCTGAGAGACGAGTTTCTGACCTCATGAGGTGAGAGCCTTTGTGCCCTCTGAGGACAGAAACAAAGCCTGCTCTGGGTGGAGCTGCTTCACACCTCCACCCTGCAGCAACTGTAACACCTAGCAGTGAGCTTCAAAGGCTCAAGCTTCGTGTTACAATGCCCCAGGGCACTCCAGCTAGTGGAGATGCCCACCCCCTGGACACAGCCCCCACTTTTGGCAGCAAGTCCAGGAGAGATAATGAGAAAAACAAGGAGGAGTCACTGGCCAGTCAGGACAGCCCCTAAGGTGTCCTGAGCTGAGGTGACTCTGACTTTTAGAAATCCTCCATCTTGTAGAAGGAGGATTCCCCCAATAGGGATAGGAATGTGACCCCCCCCCCCCTTGGGAGGAGGCACAAAGAGGGTGTACCCACCCTCAGGGCTAGTAGCCATTGGCTACTAACCCCCCAGACCTAAACACGCCCTTAAATTTAGTATTTAAGGGCTCCCCTGAACCTAAGAATTTAGATTCCTGCAACTTACCGAAGAAGAAGACTGCTGAGCTGAAAACCCCGGCAGAAGAAGAAAGAAGACACCAACTGCTTTGGCCCCAGTCCTACCGGCCTGTCTCCTGCCTTCTAAAGAAACCTGCTCCAGCGATGCTTTCCAAAGGACCAGCGACCTCTGAATCCTCAGAGGACTGCCCTACTTCAAGAAAGACAAGAAACTCCCGAGGACAGCGGCACTGCTCCAACAGAACTGCAACTTTGTTTCAAAGGAGCAGATTTAAAGACCCCTGCAACTCCCCGCAAGAAGCGTGAGACTTGCAACACTGCACCCGGCGAGCCCGACTTGACTGGTGGAGAACCAACACCTCAGGGAGGACCCTCCGGCGACTCCGAGTCCGTGAGTAACCAAAGTTGTCCCCCCTGAGCCTCCACAGCGACGCCTGCAGAGGGAATCCCGAGGCTCCCCCTGACCGCGACTGCCTGAACCTAAAGTCCCGACGGCTGGAAAAGACCCTGCACCCGCAACCCCCAGCACCTGAAGGAACGGAACTTCTGTGCAGGAGTGACCCCCAGGAGGCCCTCTCCCTTGCCCAGGTGGTGGCTACCCCGAGGAGCCCCCCCCTTGCCTGCCTGCACCGCTGAAGAGACCCCTTGGTCTCCCATTGAAATCTACAAAGAACCCGACGCTTGTTTACACACTGCACCCGGCCGCCCCCGTGCTGCTGAGGGTGTACTTTTTGTGCTGACTTGTGTCCCCCCCGGTGCCCTACAAAACCCCCCTGGTCTGCCCTCCGAAGACGCGGGTACTTACCTGCTGGCAGACTGGAACCGGGGCACCCCCTTCTCTCCATTGAAGCCTATGTGTTTTGGGCACCTCTTTGACCTCTGCACCTGACCGGCCCTGAGCTGCTGGTGTGGTAACTTTGGGGTTGCTCTGAACCCCCAACGGTGGGCTACCTTGGACCCAAAACTGAGACCTGTAAGTGATTTACTTACCTGCTAAAAATAACAATACTTTACCTCCCCCAGGAACTGTGAAAATTGCACTGTGTCCACTTTTAAAACAGCTTATTGTGTTTTATGTAAAAAGTATATATGCTACTGTGATTATTCAAAGTTCCTAAAGTACTTACCTGCAATACCTTTCAAATGAGATATTACATGTAGAATTTGAACCTGTGGTTCTTAAAATAAACTAAGAAAATATATTTTTCTATAACAAAACCTATTGGCTGGATTTGTCTCTGAGTGTGTGTTCCTCATTTATTGCCTGTGTGTATGTACAACAAATGCTTAACACTACTCCTTTGATAAGCCTACTGCTCGACCACACTACCACAAAATAGAGCATTGGTATTATCTCTTTTTGCCACTATCTTACCTCTAAGGGGAGCCCTTGGACTCTGTGCATGCTATTCCTTACTTTGAAATAGCACATACAGAGCCAACTTCCTACATTGGTGGATCAGCGGTGGGGTACAAGACTTTGCATTTGCTGGACTACTCAGCCAATACCTGATCACACGACAAATTCCAAAAATTGTCATTAGAAATTGATTTTTGCAATTTGAACTATTTTTCTAAATTCTTAAAAGTCCTGCTAGGGCCTTGTGTTAGTCCCTGTTTAGCATTTCCTTTTAGAGTTTAAAAGTTTTGTGAAAGTTTGAATTAGATTCTAGAACTAGTTTTAGATTCTTAAAAAGTATTCCAACTTTTAGAAGCATAATGTCTAGTACAGATGTGAATGTGGTGGAACTCGACACCACACCTTACCTCCATCTTAAGATGAGGGAGCTAAGGTCACTCTGTAAAATAAAGAAAATAACAATGGGCCCCAGACCTTCCAAACTACAGCTCCAGGAGCTGTTGGCAGAGTTTGAAAAGGCCAACCCCTCTGAGGATGGCAACACAGAGGATGAAGATAGTGACTTGGAGAAAAATTCCCCCCTACCAGTCCTAACTAGGGAGAACAGGGCCTCTCAAGCCCTGTTTCCAAACATAATAGTCAGAGATGCTGGTTCCCTCACAGGAGGGACCAGCCTCTCTGAAATCACTGAGGATAACTCCAGTGAAGAGGACATCCAGCTAGCCAGGATGGCCAAAAGATTGGCTTTGGAAAGACAGATCCTAGCCATAGAAAGGGAAAGACAAGAGATGGGCCTAGGACCCATCAATGGTGGCAGCAACATAACTAGGGTCAGAGATTCTCCTGACATGTTGAAAATCCCTAAAGGGATTGTAACTAAATATGAAGATGGTGATGACATCACCAAATGGTTCATAGCTTTTGAGAGGGCTTGTGTAACCAGAAAAGTGAACAAATCTCACTGGGGTGCTCTCCTTTGGGAAATGTTCACTGGAAAGTGTAGGGATAGACTCCTCACACTCTCTGGAAAAGATGCAGAATCCTATGACCTCATGAAGGGTACCCTGATTGAGGGCTTTGGATTCTCCACTGAGGAGTATAGAATTAGGTTCAGGGGGGCTCAAAAATCCTCAAGCTAGACCTGGGTTGATTTTGTTGACTACTCAGTAAAAACACTGGATGGTTGGGTAACTGGAAATGAAGTGCATGACTATGTTGGGCTTTATAATTTGTTTATGAAAGAACACATTTTAAGTAGCTGCTTCAATGAAAAGTTGCATCAGTATCTGGTAGACCTAGGACCAATTTCTCCCCAAGAATTGGGAAAGAAGGCGGACCATTGGGTCAAGACTAGGGTAACCAAAACTTCCACTGGGGGTGACCAAAAGAAAGGGGTTACAAAGCCTCCCCAGGAGAAAGTGGGTGACACTAGAAACAAAGAAAAAGAGTCCTCTGTAGGCCCCCAAAAACCAGACCAGGTGGGTGGGCCCCGAGACACAACCCAAAACAAAGGTGGGTACCAGGGTAAGAACTGGGATGCCACTAAGGCATGGTGCCATAACTGTAGACAGACAGGGCACCACACCAAGGACACTTCTTGTCCCAAAAACAAACCCCCTGGCAAAATCCCAGGGGTGACCAGTGTAGCCATTGGGGATGACTCCTCAGATGAGGAGGTCTTCATAGCCTTCAACTGGAAAAAGGGCCCAACAGGTGAGTTGGAGATTCCAGAGGGAAGTAGACACTTCCACCACCTACTTGTGAATGGAATCCCAGCCACTGCCCTGAGAGACACTTGTGCCAGTCACACTATTGTGCATGACAGGCTGGTGTTCTCCAACCAGTACATCCCAGGTGAGATGGCCAGAGTAAGAGTTAGCCCAGACAGGGTCACTGATAGGCCTGTGGCTTTTGTGCCCATAGAAGTGGGTGGGACTTTTAGCTGGAGAAGGGTGGTAGTCAGTACAGACCTCCCCCTTGATTGTCTCCTTGGAAATGACTACCCAGAGGTTAGTCAGAGCCCAAGAGAGGAACTGGTCCAGTGCCAGTCCTCTCCCAAGGACTCTGGAGGTGCTACCCCTGCAGTAACTGCAAGTAGGCCCCAGAAGAAAAAGAAAGGAAAACAGAGTAGGAAAGGTGGACAACCTTTAGCCAAGGTTCCAGCAAGCCAGGGAGATTCTGCTCCAGTAGGGGAGAACTCCAAAAATGGCACTGTTAAAGTCCAACCTGACCCACAAGAAGTCCTGGCTAGTCAGGCAACTGTTAAGCCTGAGTGGGTGGCTCCTCAGCTAACAGAAGAAAGAGTGGAAGAAGGGTGTTTACTACAAGATGTGGTAACCCCCCACTCTAATACAGCAGACAGGCACCCTGAACAAAAAGAAGCCTGTAACTTCGTCCCTTCCCTTGTAGGTGAAGAGCTAAAGGTGTGGTTCTGGGCACTGACAGCTGTCAGTGGCCTCTGCTGGGTGTTAGCCTTTATGGCTGCACTATCCTTGGCATGGTGGTCAGACCCCATGCCAAATAGCAAGTTAGGCCCCCTGACCCTGTTGGTCATGGTGGGGTTACTCCAGCTCTGGGTAACCTCTTTGGGTAAGCTAGGGGTGACCCTGGCTAAGATAAGATTAGCAGAGGTGGATACCTCTAACCCCAAAATAGAGAGAATGGGTGGAGACATAAAAAGTACAGACAAGAGGCAATTCAGACTAGGTCCTATCACTGTGGAAGTGGGTCAGTTCCCCAGAGGGAATGACCTGAACAGGAGGATGTAAGGCAGAGTAGGCCCTGCAACAAACCAGCCTATTTCCTCTACTCTTCCTCGCCTGACAGACTAGGATGACTCTCCCAGCTTTGGCTGAGTCTCCTGGCCTGTGGGCTGGGGGGGGCTTGTGTAAAGAAATGGCTCCCTGTTGCAGTTACCCCCCACTTTTTGCCTGATACTGATGCTGACTTGACTGAGAAGTGTGCTGGGACCCTGCTAACCAGGCCCCAGCACCAGTGTTCTTTCACCTAAAATGTACCATTGTTTCTACAATTGGCACAACCCTGGCACCTAGGTAAGTCCCTTGTAACTGGTACCCCTGGTACCAAGGGCCCTGATGCCAGGGAAGGTCTCTAAGGGCTGCAGCATGTCTTATGCCACCCTAGGGACCCCTCACTCAGCACAGACACACTGCTTGCCAGCTTGTGTGTGCTGGTGGGGAGAAAATGACTAAGTCGACATGGCACTCCCCTCAGGGTGCCATGCCAACCCCCCACTGTCTGTGGCATAGGTAAGTCACCCCTCTAGTAGGCCTTACAGCCCTAAGGCAGGGTGCACTACACCACAGGTGAGGGCATATGTGCATGAGCACTATGCCCCTACAGTGTCTAAGCAAAACCTTAGACATTGTAAGTGCAGGGTAGCCATAAGAGTATATGGGCTGGGAGTCTGTCAAAAACGAACTCCATAGCTCCATAATGGCTACACCGAATACTGGGAAGTTTAGTATCAAACTTCTCAGAATAATAAACCCACACTGATGCCAGTGTTGGATTTATTAAAAAATGCACACAGAGAGCATCTTAGAGATGCCCCCTGTATTTTACCCAATTGTTCAGTGCAGGACTGACTGGTCTGTGCCAGCCTGCTGCTGAGAGACGAGTTTCTGACCTCATGCGGTGAGAGCCTTTGTGCCCTCTGAGGACAGAAACAAAGCCTGCTCTGGGTGGAGGTGCTTCACACCTCCCCCCTGCAGGAACTGTAACACCTAGCAGTGAGCTTCAAAGGCTCAAGCTTCGTGTTACAATGCCCCAGGGCACTCCAGCTAGTGGAGATGCCCGCCCCCTGGACACAGCCCCCACTTTTGGCAGCAAGTCCAGGAGAGATAATGAGAAAAACAAGGAGGAGTCACTGGCCAGTCAGGACAGCCCCTAAGGTGTCCTGAGCTGAGGTGACTCTGACTTTTAGAAATCCTCCATCTTGTAGAAGGAGGATTCCCCCAATAGGGATAGGAATGTGACCCCCTCCCCTTGGGAGGAGGCACAAAGAGGGTGTATCCACCCTCAGGGCTAGTAGCCATTGGCTACTAACCCCCCAGACCTAAACACGCCCTTAAATTTAGTATTTAAGGGCTCCCCTGAACCTAAGAATTTAGATTCCTGCAACTTACCGAAGAAGAAGACTGCTGAGCTGAAAACCCCGGCAGAAGAAGAAAGAAGACACCAACTGCTTTGGCCCCAGTCCTACCGGCCTGTCTCCTGCCTTCTAAAGAAACCTGCTCCAGCGACGCTTTCCAAAGGACCAGCGACCTCTGAATCCTCAGAGGACTGCCCTACTTCAAGAAAGACAAGAAACTCCCGAGGACAGCGGCACTGCTCCAACAGAACTGCAACTTTGTTTCAAAGGAGCAGATTTAAAGACCCCTGCAACTCCCCGCAAGAAGCGTGAGACTTGCAACACTGCACCCGGCGACCCCGACTCGACTGGTGGAGAACCAACACCTCAGGGAGGACCCTCCGGCGACTCTGAGTCCGTGAGTAACCAAAGTTGTCCCCCCTGAGCCCCCACAGCGACGCCTGCAGAGGGAATCCCGAGGCTCCCCCTGACCGCGACTGCCTAAACCTAAAGTCCCGACGGCTGGAAAAGACCCTGCACCCGCAGCCCCCAGCACCTGAAGGAACGGAACTTCTGTGCACGAGTGACCCCCAGGAGGCCCTCTCCCTTGCCCAGGTGGTGGCTACCCCGAGGAGCCCCCCCCTTGCCTACCTGCACCGCTGAAGAGACCCCTTGGTCTCCCATTGAAATCTACAGAGAACCCGACGCTTGTTTACACACTGCACCCGGCCGCCCCCGTGCTGCTGAGGGTGTACTTTTTGTGCTGACTTGTGTCCCCCCGGTGCCCTACAAAACCCCCCTGGTCTGCCCTCCGAAGACGCGGGTACTTACCTGCTGACAGACTGGAACCGGGGCACCCCCTTCTCTCCATTGAAGCCTATGTGTTTTGGGCACCTCTTTGACCTCTGCACCTGACCGGCCCTGAGCTGCTGCTGTGGTAACTTTGGGGTTGCTCTGAACCCCCAACGGTGGGCTACCTTGGACCCAAAACTGAGACCTGTAAGTGATTTACTTACCTGCTAAAAATAACAATACTTTACCTCCCCCAGGAACTGTGAAAATTGCACTGTGTCCACTTTTAAAACAGCTTATTGTGTTTTATGTAAAAAGTATATATGCTACTGTGATTATTCAACGTTCCTAAAGTACTTACCTGCAATACCTTTCAAATGAGATATTACATGTAGAATTTGAACCTGTGGTTCTTAAAATAAACTAAGAAAATATATTTTTCTATAACAAAACCTATTGGCTGGATTTGTCTCTGAGTGTGTGTTCCTCATTTATTGCCTGTGTGTATGTACAACAAATGCTTAACACTACTCCTTTGATAAGCCTACTGCTCGACCACACTACCACAAAATAGAGCATTGGTATTATCTCTTTTTGCCACTATCTTACCTCTAAGGGGAACCCTTGGACTATGTGCATGCTATTCCTTACTTTGAAATAGCACATACTTCCTACAGGGACCCATATTGCCTTAGTCTTCCCCAGGGCCAATGAACAAGTGTACAGGATTTGGAAGAGTTTCCACTCACTCAATGTCCAGATGGTGTGCCTTGCTGACCAGTACATCTCCCACGTCACTGCCAAATATCCAGGGTCGGAGCATGATGCCTTTGTCCTGAGGAATAGCAGTGTCCCACAGCTGATTGCACAACTTCAGAGGCACAGAGTGTGGCTAATAGGTGAGCCTGAGTTCCCACACAACGTATGTGAGTGTATGCTTCAGGAGTCATAGCCCATGCCATTGTGCAGAGCTAATGTGTGTCCCTTACTTCTTGCAAGTGATTCTGGCCACCCAAACCTGTCATGGCTCATGGCCTCTGTTAGGAATCTGAGAACAGGGGCTGAAAATAAGTGCAATGATACTCATGGGCATACAAGGAGGATTGTAGAAAGGACCTTCAGGCTCCTGAAGGCTAGGTTCAGGTGCTTCCATCTGACAGGTGGATCCCTGTGCTACTCCCCTGAGAATGTCTGCAAAATAGTTGTTGCATGCTGCATGTTGCACAATTTGGCCCTCAGACGGCATGTACCCTATCTGCAGGAGGAGGGGAGTGACAGTGCAGCTATGGTAGCAGTGGACACTAAGGACAGAGAAGAGGAGGAAGAGGAGGATAATGTGGACAACAGGTCACATTTGATCCTGCAGTACGTCCAATGACACTCAGGTAAGACTGTTGAACTAAACATTTCTGCATTTTAGTGTTGTACTGTGTGACTGCATAATGCAAGTCATTCCCTTTGCATCTCACCTGACTGTCACCTATGCCTTCCCTTATTGCAGATGTTGGTGTTGTTCCAACAGTGTACTGCTGTGATATTTACAGACTGCTGAGACACAGTTGTTGGATGGCTTAACATGTTACTGGAAATTTACACAGGTTCATGCAGTTCATTACAGCTCAATACATTGTACATTGCCTGTAGATAAAGCACTATTACTCAAGTTGTGTCCAAGTGTGTTTATTGAAAATTGTTATACAATGAGGAGTGCAATAGAGTGGGGTGATGGTTGGGAATAGTCCAGTGTAGTGGGCCAGTCTGTTTGTAGCACAGGTCTAGTGTCCAAGGGGCCATAGGAAGGGGAGCAATGGCAGTTCAAAGTGAACAAGGTGAGACAGTGTAAAACAAGGGGGACATTCAGGAGGGCCTAATTTCCTGGCGGTGGTCTTTGTCTTGGCAAGTGTCTCTGTTGTCTGTCTGGGTCACAGGGACTGTTTGCGGAGTGGTTCACCTTCTAAGGGGGAGGGGTGCTTGTGGCCTGTGGGTCCTGTGGCAGGGCCTCCTGTCCACGAGCTGCAGCAGTTGTGGAGGGCTGGTCAGTAGACTGGCTAGTGGAAGGGGCCTGCTGGTGTGATGTGTAGTCCCTCATGATGTTGGCCATATCACCCAGCACCCCTGCAATGGAGACCATAGTGGTGTTCAGGGCCTGCAATTCTTTCTTTATCTCCATGTGGTGTTCCTCCTGCAGCCGCTGGTTCTCCTACATGATGTCTATCACCTGACCCATCTTGTCCTGGGATTGTTGGTAAGCCCCTAGGACATTAGGGAGTGCCTCCTGGGCAGTCAGTTCCCTGGGCCTGTCCTCCCCCTGGTACACAGCTGTCCTCCGACTGTCCCTGGCCCCCTGTGCCTGTGCCCACTGCCACTGACCCCAGGACCCTCATTGTCTTGCCTGTGAGGTGTGGACTGGGGTCTCTGTACAGGTGGGCACACTGCTGATTGACGTGACCTGGGGACACAGGTCTGGGGACGTTGGGTGGCTGCTGTGGTGTTGGATACTGAGGGGAGAGGCTCTGAGGTGGACTGGGTGTGGGCTGGGGTAGCCGACTGACCAGTGGTCCCTGATGGGCCAGGGAGTTCATCCAGATCCAGAGATCTCCAGAGTTGCTGTCATCACAGAGGACATCTTCTGGTGGGGGACTGGGTAGCTGTGGCACCTCCTTGCTGATGAGATTGGCTGGGGCATCTGTGGGGATGTAAGTGGTGTATTATGCCAAATGACTGTGATATATTCTGCATCCCTAGCTTCCCCTATATTATTGCTGTTGCCCTGCCACCTTTGTATGTGTGTGGTGATGGATTGTGGGATTGTTAGTTCTCCATGTTGTGCATGCATTGGTGGTGGGTGTACATGCAGGGCTGGAAGGGATGTGCATGCAGTGGGTATGGCATGCGGGGCTTGGCATTTAAGTTTGTTAATTGCGGTGGTGCACTGCATGTGATGGGGTGGGGTGATGGGTGTCAGGGTGAGGGGTGGTGGTGGCATGCAGGTATGGGGGGAGGTAATAGGTAGTAAATGTTGACTCACCAGTGTCCAGTCCTAAGGCAACTCCAGTGAGTCCCTCAGGATGCAGTATTGCCAAGACTTGCTCCGCCTATGCTGTCAGCTGTGGGGTAGGAGGCGGGGGTCCACCACCAGTCCTCTGGATAGTGAGCTGGTGCCTTGCTGCTATGGAATGCACCTTCCCCGTAGGTCGTTCCACCTCTTCCTGATGTCGCCCCTTGTTCGTGGATGCTGTCCCACGGTGTTCACCCTGTCCACGATCCTCCGCCATAGCTCCATCTTCCTGGCAATGGATATCTGCTGGATCTGTGCTTCAAACAACTGTGGCTCTACCATATTTCCTCAACCATGACCCACAACTCCTCATCAGTGAAACGGGGGTGCCTTTATGGGGACATGGGTGTTGTGTGGTGTGTGTGTTGTGCAGAGGGTGTTGAGTAAAGTGGTGGAGTGTGGGGTGTGTGATGCGTGACGGATGAATGGGTGGTTGTGGTGTGTGTGTGTGTGAGAAGTTGTCTCTGTGATTTGCGTGACTAGCTGTTGCGGTCTTTTCGTGTTTGCAAAGGTTTGTGGGTGATGTGTGGGTGTGTTTTATAGTGCTGTTGGTGGGTGTGTGCATTTGTATCAGGTGTGGGTTTTTTTTCTGCCCAATGTTGTCTTGTTTTGTCTTTATGTGGCCATATCCACTGCAGCGGTGTTCAACACCAATGGTTTACCATCGTTGAATATCCACTGTGCTGATTAGATGGTCATTATTTGGAGGGCGTAGTATTGGTGGCATAACAGTATGGGTGGTAGTACCAACATTTTATCACGTTCAGTGGGTCTGGCGGATTTGTAGTTGTGGCTGTTTTCTGTCAATTTTGTATGTATGTGTCATAATGTGGCAAACTGATGTCCACCTCTGCGGCAGTGTGCTGGCGGCAGTCAGCGGGCGGTATTTGGTATTTACCGCCAAGGTCATAATGAGGGCCTATGTCTTTGATATTCTGTGATAGGAAGTTTGTTTTTTATATATTTTATTAGCTGATAAACACATGTTGTGGTGCATTTGGGACATCATTTCTGAAAATGGAAATATTTTTATTCTGTTCCTTGCCCAATAGCAGTATCATTTTAATGCCGTGCCTCCATTCCCATACAGAATGAGCCACTTCCAGCTTTCCCATTTAACAATCCCTGGGCTATCACATCAGGTGAGAATTCCATCAAAGCAAGTGTGCTTTTTATGTCTTGCCTACATCCTTTTGATTAGAATGCATTCTTGTCTTATTTCCCAGCTTCTTATTTTATGGCTTACCTCCCTAGTCTTTGTGTGCGCCAGCACTGACTGGATGAATTGTATCCTTCCACCACTTACATTCAAACTAGTTAACTACTGATTTATTTTGCTTGTAGCACTTCATGGGAGTCCATGTATTTTTTTGCTCTTGCCTATTCTGCCCTGTGTGCTGCTTACCCTTTCACTCCCCTCTGCTTATGCTACTGCACTCTCTGTGTTGCTCTATCACACTCAGCTTGCCCATTTTTCCCAACTCTTTTTTTAAAACTCTTTCCTCTGTTGCTTCACCGACCCTCCTTGCTCCCTGCAGATGCTCATTGGCAGCATGTACTTTTTCTCCCACCCTCACCAGTTACTCCCCACACCCCCTCTATTTTTATTTCAATGTACTTTTTTTATCACTTTTATGAGGGTCTGGCAGCTGCAATTTGCTACCAGGCCTCTCCTTTCTGTAAATGCATTTTGCCACTTTTTTTTTATTTACTGCACCAGGATAGGTGTCCTCTAGAAGTGATGCATGCATATGTATACATCATCATGCTAGGGCTGCCATAGCAGCATGACCCATAAATGCTTATACAGTATTGTGCTTGTTTATTTTACTTTATTTTGGCAATTTCGGAACAGTATCTGTAAATACCATGTTGTCATTTTCGCCGATGCTGAACAGGATTGGCCAAAAGCATTGGCCTCAGACTAAGGAAACAAGCATCGCCAAAGCCAATAGCTTGCCATGATTTTATAAGAAGGCGATACCGATTGGTTTTGTCAATGCTTTTTTCATTTGCATGCTTGTAGTACTGCATTTGTAATCAGAAAGAAATAAAAACTAGCACCAGAATGTCATAAAATATACCAGGACAGCATGAACGATTCATGACTGACAAAGGATACAAAGAGAAATCGGACAATGAAATTTAAGATCAAGACAGAAATGATAATAAACAAATTTT
This sequence comes from Pleurodeles waltl, assembly GCF_031143425.1. Lineage (NCBI taxonomy): Eukaryota > Metazoa > Chordata > Amphibia > Caudata > Salamandridae > Pleurodeles > Pleurodeles waltl. The sequence goes on along the minus strand of NC_090442.1, from coordinate 601,672,209 downwards.
TCCAGCTGCCTTATTGGAAGGGAACAGTTGAAATAATTTACCCTATAATATTATTAATAAATAATCTTGTATCTGACTTGTGGTTTTCACTATGACTTGGGTTAACATACACAATATCGCGTTTTTAAATTAAAAGAAGACATGCAAGTCTCTCATCTCTTAGCGTAGTACTGATTTCACTTGCAGTTCCAGTCTGAGATTTCTGCAATAATTTATTCAGATTAAAACAGCGCTTAGACCACAACAACCTCACAAGACGGCAAATACAGCCTACTCACAGTGCTTGCATCATCTCTTGGTTTCAGTGCAGTTGAAAAACACACACACACAAGATGTCAACATCAAATGTCAAGGCTTTGTGAGTCTCTGGACCTGAGCTTGCATGGTCGGTTCCAAACTATTACTAGCTGAGGGTTTAGAGGGGCACTAGCACTCAACACAAAGTTACTGGAAAGTGAAATACCCTGATTACGAGTGCTGCCAACTTTAGTACCTGAGAACCAGAGTTGAAATCCCAGCTTTGGCTCAACATTGGCTGATTGTGACCAAAACATGTAATTTCCCAGCTCCCCAAAAAACGTGAAATGTATTTGTGTAATCCCTTTCAATGTACACTGTCTTGTAGATTGTGAACACTGAATTTATTACTAACAATTTATTTTTATTATTATAAATCTGCATAGAATTTGGCTAACACAGAAAATAATGTGCGACTTGGAAAATGTGCCCACTTAAGTGGATGTCATTAATCACGAAGTGTCTTTATTAAAGGCTTATTAATATTAATTGAAGTACCTGCATTAAGAAAATGTAGCAGAGTGATATATTAATGATTTTGTATTATGTATTTGCTTTATTAACTATAGGCCTTAAGCTAGAAAGGTTCGGGCCTCATCTGCACAGCCTCATGTTAAGCTGCACTATTCAAATAACATTCGTGGGAATTTATGTCCAGAGAAATTAATTCATGTATTGTTTTTCACTGAGTTGACCAAATGTTAGTAGATGTCTTTAACTTTCTCATGAGAACTGCTTGCTAGAAGATCTTGTATTAGTAGAGAATACAATGTATAGTTTGATGCGTGAGACAGAGATGTTCCCAGGAGCTAACAATGGATGCACTGACTAGAGTACCGATGGATACAAAATGTTACCTGACGAGCCTGACGGTGGGAACAGGAGAAGAGGAGACAATCATCAACATGTGAAAGACAGTTTAGTTATATCTTAGATTGGGAAATGAATCCTTATTGGACTAACTGTAAACATACAATCCTTTCACCAATGGCAACGTGGGATGTTCTTTAGGCGATTTTAACTTAGCCCGACTGCACAGAGGAGAGGCGCGCTCATTCTATTCTGTTTAAGGAACTGAACAGTTCCTGATGATTTACTTCTATCTTTAACTTTATGTCTTAAACTTCTGATGTTGAATGCTGATCGCTTAGATATTGCTACTTATATCGTTTAGAGTCCCTATTTCTGAACCATTCCCTTTCATTGCCCATTGCTGACCAACCTGATCTCCAACTGACGAAGATAATTGCAGCTTGCTGATCCATATGAGGAGAGGTATAACAAAATGCTATTGTTCTTGTTGTAAGTTTGTCTTTTTTTTCTAGGTACCAACCGCTATTTTGATAGAGCTATAGTTAGATGTTTTTCCAAATTTATGTTGACTAAATTGGTTTGCATGAGGCCCAAACATGCTATTCTAATCAGAAGGCTAGTAAGGGAAACCTTGACAAGTTAACAGGTTGCTATTAACAAATAATTGATGTTGCTCAGTTGCTGAACATAGATGTATGCTATTTCTATTGCGCAATTGTTCTTGCTTTTAATTTGTACTATAATTCTCAAGTGTTTAGTGACAAATGCTCTCATTAAATTGAGATTCTTTAGAAGTTTTGATCAACCAGTGTTGTTCTTGTATGTGTATCAGATGATTTTGAGACTAATTTACGTGACATCAGCATTGTTAATATAGAGAAATAAACATTCTAACTTTAACATAAAGTAGTGGTTATTCATGACCTAATGTGTCATGCATGGAGTGTGCAGATTACTGACTCCTAAGAATAATTGGTGATGTTTATCGATTATGATGATATATTGACATTGAATTTTAGACTTATGGTGGAATCACTCTAAGCGTAGTCAAATAGTCCATCGAACCTCTAACGTGTACCCTTATAAATTAAAATTAGAAAACCAAATAAGGACAGACGCGCTAACAATTGTCTCTCAACCCCCATGTACTATACAAGGTTCTGTTGCTTCCTAGCTAGGTTTGCACTACATAAAATACCTGTACATAGAAACCTATCTTTTTCCCCTGGTAAACACAGGCAAATGTGACACGCCAAAATCTAATGGTGGTGCGGTCCCTAATGTGCCCAGTAATTACTGGGTGCAATAAAGTCCTCACAACTTATAATTTCTACCAGTGGCGGCTGCCAATGAAGAGGGATGGTGGGCGGGCAGGGGGATAAAAATAAAATAATGAAGAAAAAAAACACCTGTTTCCTATGGGGATAGGTTTGTCTCCTCTGTCCTTCTCCGGGAAGCACAAAGGCTCCCAGACTCCCCTCAGCCAATCACGACGCTGCTGTCACCAGCATGACAGCAGCGCCATGATTGGTGTCAGCGGCCAGGATCAGCGCTCACAGATGTAGTGGCACCCTGTGCACTTTCTCCTTGCAGCTTTGCAGTACAGCTGGGAGAAAAAATGCAAGGTGTGCATGTCTGTTTGGCCGGCCCATCACAGCCGCCCACACAGAAATGCACACTTATGGTGCACGAACCACTCCTCCCTCCAGCCCTCTCTAGTCCCACCCTAACCTGGCCCAGCTGAAAAATAAAATTATAATAATGCTTCGTTGTTATCATTTTATTTTTCCTTCCCCTTCTGCTGAAAGCAGAGGGGCGATGCTCCTCCGCCTTAGAGGAGGAGCCGCCCCAGACGTCTACCCCTACTCAAACAGAGGTTTGTTGATGGGTTGGAATGCAGAAGCCCACTTGTAATCAGGAAAACATGTGTTACATTCCATCATTGGGGTAGTTTCATGGCAGACTGAAATCACCCACAAATAGGTTGTAGTTTGACAGGGGAGTGATATGTTACTTGTATTGTTCAGTGAACAACTTGTTCTCCCCCTGAGTGGTGACAAATGATGTTTATTCAGGTGGGCTTTGGGGTGCTGGACTTGAATTCCATGAGCAAGCATTGGTAACTACTGATAGTGACGAGAATGTTTGTATTTACAGCATCCCTGTCCCTCTTATTTTCTTCATCGTGGGTGTTGAAGTAATTGGACACATTAAGTTAGTCTATGGTAGGCTGAGATGTTTCTCTGAACCAGTTTCCACTCAACACACACAGGCACTAACGTGCTGCAGAGGTGTAACAAAGGCCCCAGCACCCCCCATGTTGCGGGTGCCTGAGCTCCTGGAGGCCCCCTCAGCACGGTACCCTGGCCTAGGAGCTTCTGCGTGAGTTTGGGGGGGGGGGAGGCTCTATATACGGTGCAGGGGGGCCACCTCAACTTTTGTTACACCACGGACGTGCTGTTCACTCTCAGTATTCAGGACACCAGCTGAGACAAACAAGGCATAGGCGCACAAATACAGGTGTAATTGAAAAGAATCTCAATGAGGCTTTTGGATTTCACTCCCCTTTGGGAAGATGAATTTGTGGATGGCGAGTTAGAAAGGATTGGTATAGCCCTCACAAACATCCTTGTGGTAAGGTTCTTAGTAACCTGTCAATGAAAATCCTCATGGAGGTATTTATTCCCTCCAGGAGTGGAGAGAACAGTTCTTCTGGATGGGGCACTTTGGTTATGGCAACGGCAAAGTCCAAGATATGATTGTAGCTGAAATGAGAGAATGTGATGTGGACTAGAGGGGAACATGAAAAAGAAGGGAGATTAACAGAACAACTTCTGTATTCGTGCTGAGGGGACTGTTCCCAGTACTAGGGATCATATTAGTTAGAATGATAGAGGATATGGAGGAATGAGAGCCGCAGAGTGGATGGCTGTCACCATTTTAAAGAGAGTAAGAGACTGTGGATTGGAGCGAGGGCTTGAAGTTGTTGGTTGAGGAGAAGGAAGTGAGTGGGAAGGATCTAGGGTGGAGAGTATCCGATGGCTAACAAGTGATGTAGAGGAAGAGGGGGGTGGAGAAGAGAGGGTCAGGGGAGGGATGGTCAAGTTAAAGAGATGTAGTTCCGGATCCAAGATGGAGAACGCTTTATCTGGATTAGTCTTAACTGTGTGTGGTGTGTACTTGGGCTTAATGTGAAAGTGTAGTAAGATATTGTGATGGTTATTAGGGCACATTTGTAAGTATGAAGAGGGTGCCAGGACGAGGTATGACAGGCCTAGGATTCACCTCAGTCAAAGAAGAGGAAATTGTTTTAGGGGTGGAAGGTAGAGTAGAAGAAGAAGGTGGAAAATAAGAGCGGGTATCCGGATGAGGTGTTCAAGAACTATGTGAATTTATCAATTAACAAGTAAGAAGAGGTGTCAGGAACACCAATGTCATATTCATATTTTGGATATTTGCCTCCCTATGCTGGCTCTTGCCTCCTGGTCAGAGGTATGCGGTCATCCTTTCTGGGCTGTGCTGGACCCACTCCTCTCTTGACTGAGCTGTGGCTTCTCCTCTCTCCTCCTTTGGCTGTGCTGGACGCTGCTCCTTCAGCTGGAATCCATGGTGATGGTGCCCACTGGTTTCATGTGTCTTATCGTTAAGTATGCTGAAGTTTTTTTATGTTCTAATGGGCTCTTTCCTCTCTTCCTTGCAATTCCTGGCTGTGCCAAAGTTCTCTTCCTTCTTGACTGTGCTGGGCTGTCTCCTCAGTGGGTTGGCTTGGCTGTAATAGCCGATTGTGCTGCCTGCCCCTCCTGCGGCCGCTATCTGTGCAGGGCCCTCCCTTCTGCTGGCGGTAATACCGGGCTATGCTGGCGCTCTCATTGCGTCACTGTGCGGCGCTCTTCCGGCTCAGATGCTCGGGCAGCTTTGATGGATTGTCACGGTTTGTGGCTGACACGTACCCTGCCCTCTCCTGATTGCGCCAGGCCCACTCTTCTCTTGAAATATATACCTGCACAAGCACTAGCGTGCAGTGCTTAATTTGTAAATAAAAAGGTGCCGGTGCCCAAAGCCCTCCTCTTAAACATGCAGCTGCTGCAATTCAATGTGCGAACACAGAATACTGAGGCAGCGTAATCCTGAAGCCATCTCGGGCTCTTCAATCCATTTAGAGCCACTCCCTGCCCCTTCAGCTCACTCTTGCAGCTTTCTGCTTCTCTCATTGTGACGTTTTTTCGTTTTTCTCTTCCTCCATCTTTCCCAAACAAGTCTTTTGCTCGTAGCAAATGTTTGAGGCAGAAGACTAAGCGCCGGCCCTAAAAAATAAGTGCCGCTGCTCAGCACCGGAAACAACAAGCACAAATTAAGCACTGCCAGCATGACATCTTTCCCCTGCCCTCATTATTTGTCCTTTCCGGCCCTCCAATCAAATGAGTGCTAAGAATTAGCGCCATTGACTGACTCAGCAGTCAACAACGCTACGGTGTTAATGAACACGTTGAATAACGTGTTTTGCTAGGCTAGTGCTGGCAGTAACTTTCACCATATCAGAAGTGTATTTCCCTCACACCAATCACTCCTGTGGGGCACAGACAGTAGCCAGGTGAAATTAAATCTGATGATACATTTAGCAAATCAGGCCAGTATTTGTGCAAAAAAACATACTTATGCTCATCATTTTCTTTTCTGTGCTTTGCATTTTTTCCCAACCATGGAATATTGCATGTGGATATCTTTCGCCATTACCGAGGGCTGTATTCTTTGCTTTAAATGCATCATAATATATGCTTTAACTTGGATTCTGATCAGGTTTTTTTTTATTTGCTCAACACCATAAAGCCTTCTTGTGGAAAGTGAACGATTGCATTACCTGACAGTGTTCTTCTAATTTATATCCATTTCTGCAAGCAACCGTTCCCAACAACATTTTTGATTAGGGGATTAGAATAATGTTATTTATGAGAACAGGACTGCCAAGATTGTGAATTATGCGCGCGATGCAGCTGGCGCAGAAACGGCCTCGTGCGCCCATGGAACCTGCGGCTGCCGCTCCCCATCAATCACCCGCGAGACGGGTGACTGGCGGTCCTCCGGGCCTTGCCTTTATTGAATGCTAAGTGTTCGAGGCGCCTGTCTCCTACTCAAACCTCTCAGGGCGCACTGGCAAAGAAAGCAGGATCCGTCGACACCATTTCGCCTCCAGCGCCCCTCCTTTCGCCTCTAAATAATATAGAGTTCCAGCTAGCATCCTGTCATGAATGCTGATACATATTTGTTTTTATTAATTTAATATTTTAGAAAGCCCCGTGCTTTGCCTTTCAGTTACTTGAGAGAAACGAGGCGACATCTGAATGAGGAAGGAATGGGGATGTACGAATGCAGTCGGGGCCGGCTCAGTCCTGTGACTGAAATTCTTCCATCAAGACCCCAACTAGAAGACACTAGTAGAAGGCTAATTTAAAAAGTTCTCAGGCATTTCCTGTGCCGTATGCAGTCTACGTGGGTGTTTCCTTCAATGACTCCCCCACTTCAAAGTATTGTATCTCGGAAACAGTGCCACACACAAGCAGCTAATTACAAACGTTATTATTGGGGTAAATTAAAGACCCATATCAATGGGGGGAATGACAGAATGCATCAATTTACATAACACAGTTGTTTGCGATCAGAAGTTAAAGGTTGAGGAGCTAATATGACGCAGCACGTGTGTTTGATGAAGCACATGTTCTCATTTAGTTGGCATAACCGTGTATACAATGGCACCAGTAACAATCAACGCACTACGCCAGAAGGGACGCCCAGCTTCTTGAACAAGGATACTGTCCAAGTCACCATTAGCACTGAGATGCTGACCAGGCCAACCAAACCATAAGACTTAGAAACTAGGAAGGAAGACGTTTACTGTACGGCAGCGATTGGGGGCACACGGCGCAGAGACACAGACTCATTTATTATCAAAAGAGTTATATATTGTCTGGAGAAGAGACCATTTTAGTGTTAAGCTCTTAATACCATTTCAAATTTATAAAGTATTATGAAAGTTTACATCCTTTGAAATTTACAGTATCTTAATTTCAGCTTTCAACATATAGTGGTCATAATGACATCCTCTCCTTTTTCCACCCCTAGAAATCTCTATATTCCCTTCTTATCTCTAAGTAGAGGTCGACGTATTCGATTGCCACCCTGTCTGCTTGGAAATCTCTAACGGCGCTGTGCCAGCAGTGTTTTCTACCAAGACTGCCTGCCCCGTGGCTGACTGCTGTCTTTTCTGCTCACCTTGAGGTTAGTTCGTCATGTTGCCATTCCGTGGCATAATATCATCGTGTTATCATGTTTTAAGCTTAGCTACTCTTCATTTTTTAGCCCTCCTCATAGCATCTGTAACAAGCAATACCCTTTCAACGATGCCTGTAACATAATCGTGCCTGCTTCACAGCTCCATCTCACAAAAAATCAAAATTGTTCAATTAATTAACCTGCCACCGCCCCACATCCCCACAGACACCACATTATGGGTAGTGAGAGGTACAATTAACATGTAGCCAGCTTGTGAGACTGACCCCGCCTGGATCACTGATGGGCACCTAGCCAGTGCAGGAGCTGTAATGAGGTGTACACACCCCAGCACCTCACCCCTGGATATCTTCAGACGAGGCCAGGATCACAAACCCTTTTTTTCTTTAAACAGAGGTCGACCTATTAGATCACCTCCAACTCACTAGTCTCTAATTGTGGTGTTTCTGTGTTCTGTTTTGTAAGTTTTCTCTACACGTTCTTTATGGCCTAGCCTTCTCCTGGCCCAATATTGTATTTACTTGTGGTTTGCTACAACATATTGGTGCAGCACAGCATCAAATTGGAGGCCCCATGGAGGCACTCCGCACACTCCCACTGTGCCGCAGGGCTCTACATTACACCCAGTGCTTAATTTGAGAAGGTGGTTTCTGGTGCTCGGCACTGGCACTTATTAATTGTCAACATTGACACTTATGACAGCTGCCACATGATGGCGCTGTTTGTGTAATTTAAAGATGAGCAGAACAACAGTTGTTTATTAATTCAGTATGCATTACAAACAACTAATAGCTGTCACCCAAACCATTCTTATAGCTTTCGGGGCCTCAAACAGTCTGAATTGCCAGCCCTATAGTCGTGTGATGGTTAGTAGTTATGTAGGTATGTTATTGGTGGTGCAAGGTGCAGTGGTATCCTGAGGAGGGCCCTGGCACTTATTATCTTTTTTTTTTTACACATTAAGCACAGATTACATCCCTGTACTATAGTAGCGTATCCTGAGAAACAATATGGCAGGAATCTCATGCCACAATTAGTCCCCATTCACTGAAACTTTAGACATAGTGCTCTGCAGTACTCAAACAGCTTCAACGTCGGTGCCGAGCTATAATTTTACCACATAAGTGAATAAAGGCATTTGACAGTGTTGCAGATATGGGCGTAGGAACTATGGGGGATGTGGGGGATTTATCCCCCCAGATTTTGGAGGCAAGGAGACATGGGGGAAAAGAGTGGAGGGGACACGGGGCAAACAACCTTGACATTTAGAACGAGACAGTGATGCCGTCCCTTTTTAAACTTCATTAGTTTTTCAGTGCATTAAAAGCATGAGAACTGAAAAAGAATGAAGTTTAAACTGGGCTGCTGATTTGTTTCTGAATCAAAGCTTGCAATCCCTGTTGCTGGGACTGCTGCAGCTTCCCTGGAGGATTCTTATCTGATCTTTGAGCTGGACTCCAGTACTTCACAGGTCATTCAAAGGCCTTTCAAATGTAGAGGAGGCTTTTTTTTTAATTGCTTCCTGTGCGCCTTGCAGTATCACCCTCTGTTCAGCCCACTTGCAAGGTGTCATTTAAGGACTTGGTGGAGACATATAAACAGGGATGAATGACTCCATTAGCATAGCTTTCCCCATTGACAAATACTCTGCAGTAGTACCTTGCCACTCTCTAAACAACTCCAAAGGAGAGGTTATGCAAAATTCCTTAAAAATATAAACGAGCAACACAGTTACACTGTACTATTATATTGGTATTTTTATAGGGTGTTCCTATTCCTTGTGTGTCTCAAGATGCTGTGACATAAATATTTGACAGAATATAAATCTCAGGGTCTTTTTTTTAATTTTTTTAATTTTCTTAGTGCCTTGAAACCATTAATAACGTAAGAAACTATTTAATCAGAATCTTTAATGAAAAAAGTTATATTCTGTCATCAGGATCAATAACTGATTTTATTTAATGGCCTCGTCCTCCATGTCCATCCGCTCTTCTCCTTCCAGGTAATTGTTGCATTTAGCAAAGTCTATCATGAGTGCTATCGGTCCTGTTGCACTGTAAAGTGTATGTCGTATTTTCCTCCTGTGGAAGATGCTTTCAGAGGCTTCGGATTAATTTGTGAGCCTTTCAGCTGCATAAACACTGGTTTTGCACATCTGAAGGTTGGTACCCTTTAACTCATACCAAAATAGTCCAAACATAGGCCACAAGGCACTCACACACTTCCATCCATATATTAGAATCAGTCGAGAGCAACCTATCCTTTTCACCTCAAATTAATTCAAAAGAACAGTGAAACCACATGGCAGGACCTCAACTCTGATCACCACACATACCATACATGCAACCTTTGGGTGTTAAGCCTGTAAAATGAGGTGAAACCTTTGCCCATACAGTATTAGGATTGTAAAAATGGCAATATAATGAAGTAATACCATCACAAAAAGTGTCACAAATAATGCAACACCATTTGCTTTTTATTGCTGCATAATTTAGTCAATGCGGTCACATAATTTGGTTCTCCCTGATCTGTGTGCAATCCATTGTTCTGAGAGTAAACCTCAGTTGGTTAATTTGGAGGTGGACGAGTCAACAAATTAACAGGGAGTGCCAAGCCAGAGCCAAGCCAAGGGTCTGGCTCACAGCTTGAAGCCCGTGCATGAGTCAAGCCCTGAAAATATTTGGTATGTAAATCATACAACAAACATCACACAAAATATGAAAAAGTCTCTTCAATTTTTTTTTTTTTTTAAGATGAAGCCTTGACAATAACAGGGAGCTTTTTAGCACTCCCCCGGGAAGTGTTTGTTAAAAGTGATAGTTTTCCACCACTGATAGTCTGAACTCACATATTTGAATACGCTCTCATTGGTGATAATGAAGGAAAAATAGTTTTGGTGAAATAAAATATTTGCCTAAGATCACACATTTTGACTGGCAAACTGTGGTTAATTCAAAGTTTCTGGTTTCACTTTGCACAAATCAGCCACTAAATGGGCACGTGTTTGTTCATCCTTATGTTAAAACTTTATTTTGACCTCTTAGTGCATTTTTCTGCAGTTTTTGAAATATAGTGCAAACTCAACTCTAAGATATTGGAGTGCTATATATGAGCACCAGTTATATTATAGAAGATCACATGCATTGTTTACTGCCATGGGGAGTATAAGTGACTGGCCCAGAATCACAGGATGTTGGGCTAATGCAAGACTTGAACCTAGTTCCCCAGTTTCATATTCAGCAGCTCTGACTGTAAGGCCACATCCTGAATAGAGGGAGGGGGCAGGCAGAAGCCAATGCTCAGCTCGGTATGGGCTTGAGGTCCCATCAGGACCTCGACCTAAGCCAGAGCCAGGCTTCCAACTCAAGGCTGGCTTGAGCTTGTAGTGGCTCGCCCACCTCTAATTTCCTTACAACCATCAATGGTTTATGGTGCAAAGCCAGATTTACTTAAAAAAAAAGTTTATAGGACTTTTTGCCAAACATTTACACTTCCTCAAGGCAGGCATAAAGAATGAGTAAAGTTTTATTTTCCCTAAACTTTTGAAACTTTGTATATGTACAGCACTTTACAGAATACATAGAGTGGTCAAAATATTAAATTAGGTTAAAGCATAGTATTTGTACGGAAGGGTATGCTTACACTACAAAAACCTATGTTTGACATCAAACACACGCTCCTTTACACTAAAGTGCATGGCTGTTTGCACTAGCGCAAGGCAGACAAATGTGCAGCAGCCAGGGAGAGAGAAAACTGGAGCTATATCTCTCAGATACCATAAAGCTCCAAATGATTCCATGAATTAAATCCTGTACCAGCTCCAAAGGAGACCTTAGATTTGCTTATTGACCAAGCATCACCCACACCCATCTTGCTTGGCTTATTTTACTATACTGAATTTCTGTGAGCATCTCACAAGCCAGTGCCACTTTTCTTATTGTTTCAAGCATGTCACAACATATACTGTGTCTCATACAGCAAGCATTATGTGTTTGTATGACCCGTCTCTCACACACACTGCATCTCGCTTCTGCGAACATACTACACACACATACACTCTGCATCTGCTTTTTGAAGTCATCTCATGTACAAGGCTGTATGTATCTCTTTCACATAAGTTTTTCACATTTGTAAAACATCTATCTCCAATACACGCCACACACTGAGCATCTCATTTTTCAAGCATCTCATACATAAGGCATATTTCATGTCATGTTTATCTGCATCTTCAGCTTTTCATTTTGTGACCACTCTACACTCATGGCATCCATCTGCACTAATTCTTCCAGCAGATTTGACAGTAAAAGTTTAACGTTTTTTTGTTGTGTATTATCTTTTGTGCTGCATTGAGTCCAAGCAATACACTTCAGCTGTCTGTGGTTATAGCCTCACTCACGCTCCTGTGCAATAATAAAGCAAATGGCAGCAGAGTTATATGTTGAAAATATGATAGACCATGAACATACTATTGTTTAGTGGGAAGGCTAGCAATAATAATCATTTTTCCTGGTTCCACATTCCCCACAGCACTGCAGTTATGGTGAGGTAGGTCCTGAGGAAAATTCCCAGAGATTGCCCTTGTGGACAAATGCCGCTGTTGGGAGTCTTATGCAGATTTTAATGCAGTCCTTATTACATAATAATTTATATTATTAAAAAGGGAGACGCTGGGATTAGAAATCTTATAGTTCTTTGGCTAAAACATATACAAAGGACCATATTTAATGGAGTGGTGCTGTCTGCCAATGCTACTGAATTGCCAACTGGAGGTCTGGTCAAGGATATTTTAATAGCTTTGTTTCTAAGAGCTTTCATTCTCTGAGATGCCTCTTCTAGAGGCCTGGGGTTGAAAGTGGTGATTGGATGATGGCTACTGTAAGAAATTGGGTTTTTGATTGAGTGGGGGTAAAACCCCTTCTCAAGCAACAACCGCAATCTTAGTCAGGGTGAACCACAGAAGTCACTAAATTAACCCGTGCTTAACCCTCTGGTAGCTTGGTGCAAAAGCAGTCAGGCTTAACTCAGAGACACTACACTAAGTATTTATGCAGCACTCAAACTGTAGTGGAGTGAAGACCCCATACCAATGTAGAAAACAAAGTAAAATGCAATAAATAAAATGAGACAAAAATTACATAATCCTATCAGTAGAACTGGAAATATGCAATTATAAAGGGCTAAATAAAAATAGCACCAAGAAGCAGAAAGCTCTAACTGTGGCTATCTGGTTGGTAGACGGGACAAAATCATACATTCAGACTGCTTAAGATGGAGTGCAGGACAGATACAGGGACAAGGTTAGTCACGCTGAAAAGGTTACCGCCTCCAAGTCACGCGCCCAGAGTTCAAAGAATCAGGATTTCACCAGAGGAGCTCAACTAATGCCAGCCAGTGGTCCAGGACCTGGAGCAGGCACCTCTTTGGGATCAGGAACTAATTCCTGCAGAGGCCAGCAAGGCTCAGGCAGGTCTGGGAAGGGAAAGGCCAGTTGCAGCAGGTCAGTTTGGCAGGTCCATGAGGCCCCTGGAGCTTGTTGTGTCCCTGTAACCTATAAAAAGAGGTCAGCCACCTGATCATTATAGTCACTCTGGTAGTCCTGGGTTTTAAAGAGAGTTCAAAGAGATGGTCCTCTCTCATTCAAGCATTAAGGCAGGCCTCAAGCAGCAGGGCAGTCCTCTGAGAAACAAGACAGGTCTCAAGCATGAGGGCAGTCTTCTGAGAAACAAGGCATGCCTCAAGGAGCAAGGCAGTGCCCTGGAGTACAAGGCAGTCCTTCTGAAGTTTTCCACAGTACCAGGAGTGTACTGAACAGTTGATCTGAGGGTCCAGTATCTATAGATGGTGCCAGACTTTGAAGTGGGATAACCTTCTAGGCTTCCCCCACACCTGGTTCTGGAATGTCCTTCCTTACCCTGCCAGATTCCAAGGGTCCAAGGGATCTGGGGTGACAATAGGCTGGTGTGAAGTTATTTGTGAGTGTGCTGAGGCAGCCCCTTCTAAATGTAATTGGGCCGGGGAACAGCTCCATGCCTCCCATCCTGCCAACACCTAACCCCCTTTTGTCTTACTGTCTGGGAGGAATACACAAAGGCCAACTACATCCAATCATGTGACACAGGACACAGGCTGCAGGCACCAAATGGTTAGGACAAGAAAATGTCAACTTTCTAAAAGTGGTATTTTCAGAAGTGAGGTATAAAATCCATCTTTAACATTAAAATGGGTTTACATTATAATTCCTTAGACACCAAACCTGACCTTTCCACCTGTTCCCAATTGAAGTTATCACTTATTAAAAGTAATAAGGTAACCCAATGTTATCCTATTGGAGAGACAAGCCTTGCAGTAGTGAACAAATCATTTAAGAGGTTTTCACTACCAGGACATGTAAAACTTAAAACTACATGTAGAACTTTCTAAATACATTACACCCCACCCTATGAGCTGTTTAGGGCCTACCCTAGGGGTGACATCTGAATTAAAAATGACAGTTTAGGTCTGGCAAAATGTTCATTTTGCCAGGTTGAAATGTCATCTTAAAACTACACATGTTGGAAAGGGCTACATATGTGTATGGCACAATAAGTGCTGCTTTTAACATGTACAAAGAAGAAAGCACAATCACTTCACCACTGGTTATCAGTGGTAAAGTGCACAGGGTCCTAATGGCCAACAAAAACAGGTTTGGAAAACAGGACGAGCGAAGATAAAAAAGATTCAAAGGGACCCTGCATTGAGGGCCAATTACAACAGATAATTATTGTTGTCCCATTGCCTAAGATGCTCCTAAATTTCAATTCACTAAGCCTTCAAACAGCTCACCCCAAAAGAGTAGCAACTGTGGGCAATCAAGGTTTAGTTGAGGTAATAGAGGGATGGTGACTTCCTTATACCATGATACATTAATCATATACTTTAAAATTCAATGAGTGATTACAGCTTTGTCTTTCAAAAGACTGAGGGCTTATTGTAGAGAATGACAGCATGGATTGAAACCTCAAAAATGAGCACAGACACACACACAAGACACCATTGTTCGCTACTAAGAAATTGACCATTTGCTGCCCTCACCTCAATTAATTGTATTATCAAGTATGTTTAAGTACTCTCCAAGGCCAGAACTTGCAGCCATACTTTGAAAAAATGCTTCCTAGAGAGAGACAGCTTTTTAAACATAGGTTGAGGGCCTACAACAGGTCATCTTAGTTATTCCACTATCTTCTTTGAGGCTGAGAGAAGCTTCATTAAACTCCACCGATGGAAAACTTAGTCAAGGTCAATTATATCACAGAAAAGACTGGATAATGCCATATGCAACATAGATACAGAGATGATGGAATCATTTGACATACAAACAATAGCAAAATAATTTGTCCTCCACACTGAATTGACACGAGAAAATATTTGGTTTTTCAAACATAAGTTCAGTATTTTATTATAACTGCCTTCAGCAGAAAGAATGGTTTCTGATTAATCCAGTTGCATTTTGAGGTTTATGAATGTCGTTAAGAAAATTTTGTTTATTCTTCTTTTTTGTTTCTCCCACTCTTGTTGCTTGGTACATAAAGAAGCAAAGACCATGTTTTTCACATATTTTCTAACTGCTTTCCAGAATGTAATTAACAATAAAGCATACTTATGGACTGTGATGACATGTCCTCCTTTCATGCTATTGCATTTCAGAACTCCATGACTGTATGCTTTTATCTAAGCCTGCTGCTCTTAGACAACGAGCACCTTCTGTAGAGTCAATCAAAAGTCCCCAAGGCTGTCTCTGTCCCCCCCAGAAATTTTGTGTCTCCTACACCCCTGGTTGCAGATATCCTTGAAGTTGCTCAAATATAATATTCACTAAAGAAGAACTATTTAACATTCGTCTCGGTTTGCTAAAAGACCTGAGCATCAGACAGGGACGCGTAATGCTGTTTACCCATCGACCCATGTATCCATCATTACGTCTTTTAACACTCGCACGCTTCCGTTCCAGGTCTTTTGATATGTCATCCGTGACTGCAGATAAAGGGAAAAAACCCGAACAGAATCGAAGCGCGCCCTGCTTCTTGGAAAGCAAGGTGCTGGGCTTTATCGCTTATGCGCAGAGTAAATACTGCACCGCTTTTTTTCATCCAGTATCTTTGAAGTTCTTACTTAAGTGTTTAAAGTGTCTCTAATGGCTCTGTTTTAAATCCCTGCTGTACGTTGCATTTTCACGTGCCACTCTTAAATACATAAATGGCATGCTGTAAGAGGTTTACAGTGATTTCATGTGTAAAGGATACATAAACAAGACTATGCTTATGTATTCAAAGGTAACTTTTTGTTTTTACAAAAAAAAAAAAAAATTAACGTTTTAATGGTAGACAGTATTGGAAAAGATTTGTTTTTTCCCTGTAATTTGGAACCATACATCACTTTCATAGGCCCTGTCTTCAGGGAGCCTACAAATTGAGAGGAAGATTCGAGCCAGAGCCGGGCCAAGGGTGGGCTCTGGCTCTAAGAGCCCAAGCACAAGCCGAGCCCTGAGAATATTTGGCATGCAAATCATGCCACAGGCATCCTGTTAGAATAAAGTAAGGTGTTTTCAAAATTAAAAATAGTTTATTTCTTTAACAGGCGCAAACGTTTCATCTTAATACATCAGATTGTATCTCTGTATCGAGAATTATGTATTAAAACATTTATGTCCCTGCCCACTGTGTACCCGTTATGTGGCCTAGTTTCTTAATAGGCATGGGGCAACATTATAGTTTATTAATTCAAACACAAAAGATCCTTGTAGAGTGCACATCCTGAACTCCTCTAATCGAAGGTGCTCTGATATGTGATAATTAACAAAAGAAAGAGGCTTGGTGACAAAGTATTTGCCTAGGATCACACAATGTGGTCAAGCAGGGAAGCCAGGACTGATTGCAGAGTTTTCAGTTTCACAATATGCAATTCATCCTCTAGATCAATATCTCTTCCTGACATCAGAGTTAATGCTCTGCCTTTAATTCTTGGTTGAGGATATTAGCATGTCAGTGACAGGCGGAAACCACATTTTATTTTTGGCAGTTTCACATAGCTGCCCAGGGCACAAATCCTAAAAAAAGAAGTGGGGGGACTAACCACGTTAGGCAGTATGCAAGTGACATTATGGCGCGTGACATTACGGCGTGACATTGCACTTGGCATCACAACCCTTGACCACACAGGAAGTGTCATCCGATCTTAACACCTCAGACATATGCATAGCAGCTCTGTCACAACTACATTTGAGTGCATTATGAGATTTTAACAAGTGACATATTTTGCCAAAAAAGTAACACAACCCAGACACAAAATCTGGGCCTCAAATTATACATTTACTTTTTAAAAATTCTGCCACAAATAAATTAGCTGCAGGAAGAAATGTGGCAGTAAATCAGTTCTGCCTAATTGGTTGCAAAGTCTGCATTTTAAAATACCTTATGGGATTAGGGCACATGCTGCAGAGATCCTTGTGTGCCCAGTAAATCTCAGGGAATATTAATAATGGTAAGATAACTCGGGAGGTTAACACATTTGCTGTTGAGATCCATGCTTTGCCTAGTCTCAGTTTGAGTCAAAGTATCATTGAGGGTTAATGTGTCTTCTGGAAAGGACATCAAGTAATATGCAGATGACAGATTTTTATTTTATGTAAATATGTAATTGGGTTACTGCGTCTAACATAAAGATAATTTTGTAACCTGCAATTCACAATTTGTAATCCTTCCACTATAGCACAGGGAGCTATGAAGGACATGTGATTTCTACACCTTGTAACCCTCCCTGTATTGTGTAACACATACTGTACATTGATTTACACACATTGTTTGTCAATGTATAATGTTTACGTATGATGTAAAGTGCTTGGACACCCTGCATTGGGCTGAGTAGCAATATAAAAGAAATACAGCAAAATAGTGGTGTTTAAATTGTTATTTGTGCAAATACTGGGACAGACCAACACATCAGACATTCATACAGTGCATGCATATCTCTTACGTACATGGACTAAATAAAGCAAAAACCATGCCTCTCGTAAGTATCTGTGAAGTGATAACAAGCTGTGTGCCTTTGTGTCCTCCATTGCAGTTGGTGTGAGGCACCAGACAGCTTCCAGCCAGTATAATAAAAAAATGAGGCCTGATGGCCCCTTAATTTCAGCCTTTGTCCTGGGCCAGCAGCAATTTAAAATAAGAATGCCCTCTCCCATCCTGCATGTTGCTGCTCAGAACGAAAGCATACAGCATGCAGGCACTGCTACACTGGGACAAATTCACCATCATTTACTGGGGCCCGACTTCTTCTTGGGAGGGTGGACGACGTCTACTCTGTGAACATAGTTGGGAGGACGCCATCCACCTGTGTGTACTCCCAACTTGTGCCCTGGTACCACCTTTGTCCATGGAAACATAAGCACTTCACAACAGACACAGGTTACTTTATACTTTCTTTTATGACATGGGGTTTACAGTACGCGTCAAGGATTCAACCAGGTACTCCATGTTAGAGGGCCTGCATTTGTAGTTAATAAGCCTCATGGTCTCCTGTGAAAGCTTGGCTTGTTTTGGGTTCAAGGCTCCAATAGGACCTCGAGCTGAGCCAGTCAATATCTAACTCAGATATCACTAAAATATTTATATCTATAATCTATCGCATACGCACAGATATCATGGGTTGAGTTAGTCATGATGTTACAATCAGCAAGTTCAAGGAAAAGTTCTGCATTTCATTGGGGCGTTCTTGTGGTATCCTTGCCTGCTACATTGAAAAAACAAAACAGAAAGCTATTTTTACTGAACTAGGATTGGCTGCTTCTATAGGGAAACATTGGGTTACCCTTACATTTAATAAAGGGAACATCCGTCTTGGAAGCAGTTACAACAATAGTTTAAGAACTCTTTTTAATAGTTATTTAAAATCCACCTTAATGGTAAAATCAAATTTGCAAAAGGCACTTTTAAAAAGTTACACTTTTCCTGCCTAGGGCTTTTCTGTATGTATCCAACTGTCACCAGGCAGCTGAATAGCTCCTCTTTAGTGAACTATGAATTGCTCCCAGGACAGGGACAAAGGGCCTTGGGTGTCACGAAGAGTTGTCCTTCCCTTGACAGAATAGGATGGGGACTATGCCCAGCCCTTTGGCGCACTTCAAAGGGGCACAGGCAGGAGTAGCTCACAATTGAGCCTAACTTCCCTTTTGTTCTTCTAGTCAGGCTGGCTCCAGTCCTAGTGGAAAGGGAAGCTGCAACAGATCTGGTTTAGAGTGACCACAGAGGAGGAGCTGCTCATTTCCATGGCCACAGCTCAGGGTAGGAAGAGGAGTTCTTCACAGAGGAAGAATGGTTCTGCCATATTGCTACAATGCTATGCATGTTGGTTGGGGTGACAGGCATCTAGAACTTTCCACTCACTCCTTTACAGCCCTGCACAGGGGAGAGACAGTGAGCAAGACCCTGGACCTAGAAGGTGACAACAGTGGAAGTGGACAGCTGGAAGCAGAAGCCACTTGATGTCTTGCTAAGAGCTTGGTCTCCAGCTGATCCCCAGGACTCAATCAATCGATGTTTGTAAAGCACGGCTGCTCACCCGTGAGGGTCTCAAGGCGCTGGGGAGGAGAGCTCATCTGAAGAGCCACATCTTAGGGTTCTCCCTGAAGATGGTGAGTGACGTGCTTTGTCTGAGGTGCAGGGGGAGGTTGTTCTAGCTCTTTGCTGCAGTGTAGATGATGATGGTCCTCCGGCGGTGGTTTTGTGGATGCAAGGAATGGTGGGCAGGGCCATCTGGGTGGAGCGGAGGGATCTGGCGGGGGTTTGGAAGGAGACACGTGATTCAGGTAGGCTGGTTCAGCGTTGTGTATAACCTTGTATGTGTGGGTGAGAAGCTTGAAGGTGATTTGCTTATCAACCGGTAGTCAGTGGAGAATCCTCAGGTGTTGGGAGATGTGTTCTCAGTGAGGGAGGTCCAGAATGAGTCTGGTGGTAGCGTTCTGGATGAGTTGTAGTTTTTTGATGTTCCTGGTTGCGCTGCTGGCGAAGAGGGCATTGCCGTAGTCGAGCTTTCTAGTGACTAAGGCGTGGGTGACTGTCCTGCGACAGTCTGCTGGGATCCATATGAAGATCTTTTGAAGTTTGCGGAGTGTGAGCCAGCAGGAGGAGGCAACAGAGTTTATCTGGGGGGGTCATGGATAGGGAGGAGTCGAGGATGTGTCCTAATTTACGGGTGTGCTCAGTCGGTGCATGGGGGGCGATGAGGTATGTGGGCCACTAGGAGCTGTCCGAAGCTGAGGTGGCATTTCCGAAGATGATGAGCTCAGTCTTGTTGGAGTTGAGCTTGAGGCAGCTTTCTCTCATCCAGGTGGCGATGGCTTCCATTCCTGAGGGGAAGTTCCTTTTGGAAAATGATGAGTTGTGTGTCATCAGCATATGACATGATGTTCATACCATGGCTTCTGACGATGGCAGCGAGAGGGGCCATGTATACGTTGAACAGTGTGGGACTAAGTGAAGATCCTTGGGGGACTCTGAAGTTGACTCCTGTAGGTCTGGGAGTGTTGGGCGGGAGTCTAACCCACTGCGTCCTCCCAGAATGGATCAATTCCAGGGCTCTTCCGCAGATTCCTATGTCGTGGAGTCTGGTGAGGAGAGTGCTGTGGGAGACTGTGTTGAATGCTGCTGAGAGGTCGAGGAGTATGAGTGCTGCAGTGTGGCCACGATCTAGGAGTAATCTGATGTTGTTGCTGGCAGCCAGGAGGGCTGTCTCCGTGCTGTGGTTGCTGCAGAAGCCAGAGTAGGAGCTGTCCAGTGAGTTGTTGGCCTGAATGAAATTCCGTAGTTGAGTGTTGATTGCTTTCTCCAGTACTATGGTGGGGTAGGGTAGCAGCAAGATGGGCCAGAAATTCTTTAGTTCTGATGGGTCGGACGAAAGTTTCTTCAGGGGAGGGTGTATTTCAGCATGTTTCCAGTCCTCGGGGAAGATGTCCGTGTTGATGGAGTAGTTGATTGTGTTCCAGAGCTCGAGGCGATGGATGCGCTGGCTCTGATGGATATGTGGTGCGGGCAGGGATTCGAGGGGGCTCTGGAGTGGGTGCTATTCATGATGCTGACTGTTTCCTATGTGGTGAGTGTGGACCAGCTGTGGATGGTCTGGAAAGGTTCGGGGGGTGGTAGGTCGGTCACAGGTTGTGGTGTCAGGATTTTCCGGGAGGAAGCTGTTGTAGATAAACTGGATCTTGTGGTGGAAAAAGGAGGCAAGTTTGTCGGAGGGGTCCTGTGACAGGGGGATGCTGGTGGCTTCGGAGGGTGATCTGTGAACTCGTTGACTTAGAAGAGTTCCTTAGAGTTGTGTGTGGAGGAGTTGATGAGCTCCCGGAATGCATCCTTCCTAGTGTTCTTGATTTTTTGTCAGTGGGCGGCGGTTGCGGCTCTGAATGAGGCGAGGTCTTCGCTGGCTTTGCTGTTCCTCCATTTTTTCTCTAAAGGTCTGTGGGTACGCTTTGCTTCTTGGAGTTTGGTGGTGAACCAGCTGGCTTTCTCAGGTGCTCGTTTGGCCGATGTCAGCCGGAGAGGGGCTGGAGTGTCGGCGCATTCAGTCATCCATGCGTTGAGATTGCATGCTGCTGTGCTGGCATGATCAGAAGGCGGAGGGAGGGATTTGGTGAGCGATGAGGTGAGTTGCTCGTTGGTGATTTTGTTCCATTTCCTGTGGGGGATCCTAGAGGTGGGGGTGCTGCTGGGTGTGGTGATTGAGAAGTGTATGCAGTGGTGATTGGTCCAGTCTGGGGTGGAGATGGCCTTGATGGTGATCTGGTTGCTTGAGGTGAGAATGGGGTCCAGTGTGTGTCCTGCGATGTGTGTGGGAATGGAGACCAGGCCGAGGGTGGCGAGGTTGTTGAGTAGAGTGTTGGTGTTTGGATCAGTGCGGTCTTTGAGGTGGAAATTCAGGTCACAGAGGAGGAGGTAGTCAACTGACGCAAGGGCCTGGGGGGTAGCAATGTCTATGATGTCGTCTATGAAAGCTGGGCGGGGACTGGGTGGTCTGTACACCAGGGTGCCATGGATGGAGGAGTTGTGGTTGGAGTGGACCATGACTAGAAGGGTCTTTCCAGGGCCAAAGGTGCTGGCCCCCATATACTCTTCAAAGATCAGTTGGGGGAAGATCTGGACTTCACTGCCACCTCAAGTGCTCTGTCAAATAGCCAGGAAGCTTTCCAGCTTGGGAGTGTAGGCAGGAGGTGCTCTGCTGACCGAATGTGGCAGAGCTGTGCTAGATGCCCCCACCAGCAGGAGAAGAGTGCCAGGAGTGGAGAATACTGTCACATTGAGCCAAAACAATCAGCTCCCAGCAAAGTGCTTCCCTTAGAGGCCAGAAAGCCAATTGAACGTGCTCCTTGTGGCTAGAGCTTGCCTTGAGGAGGAATACAGGGAGTGCAGAATTATTAGGCAAGTTGTATTTTTGAGGATTAATTTTATTATTGAACAACAACCATGTTCTCAATGAACCCAAAAAACTCATTAATATCAAAGCTGAATATTTTTGGAAGTAGTTTTTAGTTTGTTTTTAGTTTTAGCTATGTTAGGGGGATATCTGTGTGTGCAGGTGACTATTACTGTGCATAATTATTAGGCAACTTAACAAAAAAAATATATATACCCATTTCAATTATTTATTATTACCAGTGAAACCAATAGAACATCTCAACATTCACAAATATACATTTCTGACATTCAAAAACAAAACAAAAACAAATCAGTGACCAATATAGCCACCTTTCTTTGCAAGGACACTCAAAAGCCTGCCATCCATGGATTCTGTCAGTGTTTTGATCTGTTCACCATCAACATTGCGTGCAGCAGCAACCACAGCCTCCCAGACACTGTTCAGAGAGGTGTACTGTTTTCCCTCCTTGTAAATCTCACATTTGATGATGGACCACAGGTTCTCAATGGGGTTCAGATCAGGTGAACAAGGAGGCCATGTCATTAGATTTCCTTCTTTTATACCCTTTCTTTCCAGCCACGCTGTGGAGTACTTGGACGCGTGTGATGGAGCATTGTCCTGCATGAAAATCATGTTTTTCTTGAAGGATGCAGACTTCTTCCTGTACCACTGCTTGAAGAAGGTGTCTTCCAGGAACTGGCAGTAGGACTGGGAGTTGAGCTTGACTCCATCCTCAACCCGAAAAGGCCCCACAAGCTCATCTTTGATGATACCAGCCCAAACCAGTACTCCACCTCCACCTTGCAGGCGTCTGAGTCGGACTGGAGCTCTCTGCCCTTTACCAATCCAGCCACGGGCCCATCCATCTGGCCCATCAAGACTCACTCTCATTTCATCAGTCCATAAAACCTTAGAAAAATCAGTCTTGAGATATTTATTGGCCCAGTCTTGACGTTTCAGCTTGTGTGTCTTGTTCAGTGGTGGTCGTCTTTCAGCCTTTCTTACCTTGGCCATGTCTCTGAGTATTGCACACCTTGTGCTTTTGGGCACTCCAGTGATGTTGCAGCTCTGAAATATGGCCAAACTGGTGGCAAGTGGCATCGTGGCAGCTGCACGCTTGACTTTTCTCAGTTCATGGGCAGTTATTTTGCGCCTTGGTTTTTCCACATGCTTCTTGCGACCCTGTTGACTATTTTGAATGAAACGCTTGATTGTTCGATGATCACGCTTCAGAAGCTTTGCAATTTTAAGAGTGCTGCATCCCTCTTCAAGATATCTCACTATTTTTGACTTTTCGGAGCCTGTCAAGTCCTTCTTTTGACCCATTTTGCCAAAGGAAAGGAAGTTGCCTAATAATTATGCACACCTGATATAGGGTGTTGATGTCATTAGACCACACCCCTTCTCATTACAGAGATGCACATCACCTAATATGCTTAATTGGTAGTAGGCTTTCGAGCCTATACAGCTTGGAGTAAGACAACATGCATAAAGAGGATGATGTGGTCAAAATACTCATTTGCCTAATAATTCTGCACTCCCTGTATAAGCCAAAGATCTTCAAAATTTGTATATCGGAGCCCGAGATATGGGCCTTATAAGATCTGAACTTTGACCCCCCCCAAATAGAAATGAATCGTGCAGGGGTCTGCACCAATGTCACTTCAAATTACCGGGCTCAGCAAGGGCCCAGGGATCAGTGCAACTTGCATTTTATATTACCTTTTTGGAAGAGTGTATTTTCTGTCCCCGGAGGTCCCAAATTCCCCAGGAGCCAAAGGAATAGAACTAGTTGGGTGTGTTGCCTGTCCCCATGCCTGTGTCCTGGGGGCAGGTTGCGCAGACTTTACTGCTTCCTGCCCGCTCCCACCACAGGCAGGAACATTTGTAAGGCTCCCTTGTGGTGGGAAAAGGAGGAGAAGCTTGCGTCCACAGCCCGGGAGAAAACAAAGAGCTGCTGGCTCACGTGTGCACACAGGCACAGGAGTATAGGGAGCCAACGGGGCTGTGAGGGCCTTGAGCCTCCACTGTAGGCCCCCCAAAGTTAGTTGAGACCGTTGGTGCCCCAGGTGAGACCGAGGCAGCAAACCAAAAGGATACCGAAAAAGAGCACACACATGGCTGCTAGAAGTAAGAAGAGCAGGGAAACACCACTCACATATTAATCATTCTCCCGACAAGAAAGCAAGCCATAATACCCTGTGTGGATTTCCTTTGCCAGCTTTCTTTGCCAGTGATGTCCCAAGGAGGGGCATGTGTACCACCAAAGTATTTGTAAAGTGTTGTGGGGGGCTGCAGAGAGTACAGCAGGCCCCCAGGAATGATTTTAAAAACGTAACCATATGTCTCCTGTGCTCTAAATCGCATGACCCCAGGAGACGTTTTCACTATTTTTTAAAGCACTTCAGAGCCGGAGCTTTTGATCTAAGGCTCTGGAGTGCAGTGATCTCTAGTGGTTTGTCCTATGACTGTATGTGGCTAGAAGGGTATTATGAGAAATTAACACATTTTTTAAAATGCTTTTCAGCATGCTTTATTTAGAATACTTTATTGACAGTGATTATTGGTGAACATACAAACATGATTATACATGATATTTGATTTCATTGGTACCACCACCTGCTCTGGCTCCTTAAGTTTGTGGAGGGAAAGCCAAAGACAGGCACCTCCATTTTGTGTTCCTGTGTGCATCTCCCCTGTGTCCTGATACAGCCCAGTGTTCAAGGATTGCAAAAAGACCTAGGTAAGGAGGCCAAAGATATTTTCTAGTTAAATAGTATTAATTGTTCAAAAAGTGTTTGTTTTACTGTGGACTCTCTGTGTTTTCAGGCAGCCTGGCCTCTTTTAAAGTGGTGTTTGTTTAAAAATCGTTTTTGCCGTGACTGTGTGAATTCCCTTGCTAGTTTGTGGCTCCCCCCCCCCCTTTTCTCCCCCCCTCTGCCCCCCTTTTTTTTCACCCCTATTCTTAGTAAAAAGACTACATACATCTTTCAGAGTGTGGTTTTAGGAGACTGTTTTTAATCTGTTTGTGTGATTTAAATTGTGCTAAAAAGCTGTCTGCCCCCCTGTATTTTTGCCTTAAAAAAGCCAGATTTTAGAGTGTGCGCCCAGAACTATTGCAGTGTTTGTCTCTTAAACAATCTCCCCCTTACCTGGAAAGTAGACTCTGCTAGCTTGGAAGTGTGGATTCAGCCTGTCTGTATCCAAGGAGATACTGAATAGAGCAGCAGTAGCCTCCCCCCAGGCCACAGGGACTGGACTTTAGTTAACTTGCTCCTTATATAGGTTCCTCGTGGTTGTTGCATATGCTGTTGTGATTGGTTTTTGGGAGATGGTGTTTCATTGGTTGCTAGCTCCAGGGATGCAGTTATGATTGGTGGATAGGGCTAGGATTCTGATTGGCTGTTGGTTCTAGGGCTGTGATTGGTGGATAGGGCTAGGCTTCTGATTGGCTGTTGGTTCTAGGGCTGTGATTGGTGGATAGGGCTAGGATTCTGATTGGCTGTTGGTTCTAGGGCTGTGATTGGTGGATAGGGCTAGGATTCTGATTGGCTGTTGGTTCTAGGGCTGTGATTGGTGGATAGGGCTAGGATTCTGATTGGCTGTTGGTTCTAGGGCTGTGATTGGTGGATAGGGCTAGGACTCTGATTGGCTGTTGGTTCTAGGGCTGTGATTGGTGGATAGGGCTGGGATTCTGATTGGCTGTAGGTTTTAGGGCTGGGGCTGTGATTGGGGGTCAGGAAATAGGGCTGTGACTGGTGAATAGGGCTGGGTCTTTCATTAGTTGGCTAAATCAGGGTTTAAAACAGGATTGGCTAGGGTTAGGACGAGCTTCCTATAGGCCGGTAGGGCTATAAAAGGCTAGGATTCAGGGCGTCTCAGCCCGGGCGTCGAGGCAAAGGGCGGAGAGGACAAGGGCAGCTGCCTGTTTGGGCCTGTTCGAGACAGGTAGGGACTAAGGACTAGGGCCAGAAATGCTGCCCAATTCATATTTCCCCAGAAATGGTTTCCACCCCAAAACATCCCTCAACATGCAAACACATTATCTGCAAAGATATCCAAATCACGCATCACAAACTGACCACAGACAGATTGCATTGCCACACCACCCAACACAATACCCTACATACAACACATATATACACATACCCCCCATAACTACTACAGTCAAACACCTTCATTCTCACAGCAAACACTACTCTGTCCCCTCCCACTAACACTACCTGCCACCACCCACACAATACAAAACTACAACATACAATTCTCTCAGTTTCAGTCTCCCAGATACACACTCTCTGCTCATACTAACCAAAAACACAATCCACTGTTCGCTCCACACAGACCGCCTGTCTTCATAACAATGCCCAAACCCTGCCTTCAAACACATCATCTACAAACACTCTTCCCCTCTCCTCACCAATTACACACAACCATACAATCCCCACATTTCACTCCACCACACATATTACCCCTTCCAGTCATCTCAACTAATACTTCTTTCCCTGACACACACCCATCACCTCTTACACACCTCATGCATTCATCTCCAAAACACATCAACACCCCAACAAACACTCAAATTCCACTTAGCAGCACTAACTCACATACAAATCCCTCACCAAAAACAACTACACCAATAGCCCCTCTCATTCTTCCACAAAAACAATACCAACCACAAACATCAGCACATCAAAGCAACACAAACTTACATTACACTCATCATCATACCCACTCCCACCCCCAGGACTACACAAAGGATACAAATTCCATCCTATCTCCACCCCTACCCCCCCACTCTTCACAAACACCTACCACAAGCACCCCATCCCAGCAACCTTCATTCACTCGCCTCTCCTCCATTGCACAATTTAGGGCCTTACATCATGATCCACATGCTCCTCCACCACCCCTAACCCATACTCCATCCACACTAAACAAACGCAAACAAAATAAAAAACATGCCACTCATAGCAACCTCGCATCCCCTTGTTTGTTACATAATAAAACTACCCTACAAAAAACACTACACTCCTCATGGCTCTCTCAGCCACCAAGTTCACCACCCACACACACAGACCCAACAAAATGCCTCCTTAACCTGCTGGAAGAGGAACACTATCTTGAAAAGCAAGACTATTGTGAGCCTCAAACAGTTATCACAACTAGCAACACTCCTGCTTCAAGCTCACATTATACTACTTAGCCTTCTTCTAAACAAAACAACACTACCACTAACACACCCTCTCTAAACTGCCAGCTCATAAATGCTCGATCACTCTCAAAAAACAAGCACCACATCTACGACCTGCTCACAGACACACAACCTGACTTACTATTCATTACGGAATCCTGGTTGGGAGATGACATGGCACCAGTGTTGCACGAAGCCCTTCCTCCGGGCTATCAAACCATCACACAAAACCGTATAGGCAAGAGAGGAGGTGGACTAGCTATTATATTCAAACAGGCAATAAACCTCAGTAAAACAGACAACATCTCCATACAAGGTTGTGAAGCCCTCCTTACCAGATGCCACCCTACTCCAACTTCATCCTGTAACTTTCTCCTCCTTTACAGACCTCCACCTAACAACTCCACTTTCCCTGATGCTTTTCTTGACACAGTCTCAAACCTTATTACACTATATTCCAATCTATGCATTCTTGGGGATCTAAACACTTGGTTTGACAAACCCAATATGCCCCATCCAAAAGCTATCACCACTGGCCTACTCGCATTGAACCTACATCAGATTGTACACAATCCCACACACATCGCTGGTCACATCCTAGATGTCATTTTTGCTAAGCCTGAACTCGTTACTATTCATAGCATCACACCAACCACCTGGTCAGACCACCACCTTATAACTTTCCAACATACAACTCCACAAATCAACACACCCCACAACCACTTACATACATACACCTACCGACCATGGAGCAAACTCAATTTGGATCACTTAGAAACACAACTAACAGCAAACACAGATCTAGATACAATCAATTCTGTACCAAAACTTTATGAGTGGCTACAGGAAGCTTTTGATGTCCTAATACCACTCAGAAAAACTAAACATGACAAAAGAAAACCAACACCTTGGAGAAACACAGAACTTAAAAAGATAAAGCAACAAATCAGAAAGTTGCAGCAGACCTGGCTCAAAACAAACAACAGTCAAGACAAACTGCAGCTACACAAACTTAACAGGATATACAAATCATCAATCAAAAAAGCTAAAAAAAGATACTACTCAGACCGAATTCTAAATGCTCAATCTACAACCAAGGAATTTTATAAAATTCTCAATGAATTTCGAAAACCCACATGCATGGAAGGAAGTCATCCCACCACTCAAGATTTCACAAACAAATTGGCAACTCACTACACAACCAAGGCAGACACATTGGACTCCTATTTAAAACAGAAGAAAACCATCAGCACCAACCCCTTTACTAAAATACCCTTTAAGAATAAACCATCCCAACCTCTACAGTCTTTCAAACAAATATCCCAGGACGAATTTATGGATTTGGTCAAAGCAAGCAGACCTTCTGGTTGCCCTTCTGACCCTTGCCCACCACAAATCTTCAAGAACATCCTGCTATCTACTTCTGCTGCCACACCTGTAAGAAGAATCATCAACAACTCTTTAACTTCAGGAACTTTTCCTACAGACCTGAAAAAGGCATATATACGACCATTATTAAAGAAAACAAACCTAGACCCGCAAGACCCCAACAACTACAGACCTATCACAAATGGACCTTTCCTGGGCAAATTGATAGAGAGAGCAGCATTCGCCCAGATGTCACAATTCATTGAAGACAATTCTATACTTTCAGACTTCCAAACTGGATTCCGCCCAGGAAGAAGCACTGAATCGGCACTCATGGCAATCTGGGACGATCTTAAAAACACAGTCGACCGAAATGGAGTTGCTGCACTACTTCTCTTGGACCTCTCAGCTGCCTTTGATACGGTTGACCATGACACCCTAACTCAAAGACTCCACGAAGCCAGCATACAAGGGATTGCTCTCAACTGGATTACTTCCTATCTCCAAAAAAGAGCGAATATCATCCACTCGCCCCCCTTCTCGTCCGAACCCTACCTCACAAAAACAGGGGTCCCCCAAGGGTCAATCACCTCACCTTTGCTTTTTAACATCTACATGATATCTTTACCAGAACTGATCAATGAGTTCCATCTCACATGCTACAACTATGCAGATGACACACAAATACTACTTCAATTAGAAGACCCCCAAAACATTGAAAAGTCACAAATCTTCAGTTGCCTCAGAGCCGTTGATCAGTGGATGACCTGGAGCCATCTCAAACTAAATACCTCCAAAACAGAAATACTCATATGTGGTGACTGGAAAAATTATGACCCTCTGTGCGTCTGGCCTGAAGATCTCGGACCACCTCCTCAATTATCCAAGGAAGTGAAAAACCTAGGAATCACCATGGATTCCAAACTAACTATGAATACCCAAGTAGACAAATTAGCACGCACAAGCTTCATCACCTTAAAGACTTTACGACGCATCTTCCCCCACCTCGGATTTCCACACAAGGTGCAAGCTACTATCTCACTTGTATTATCCAAACTGGATTATGCCAATAGCCTCTACCATGGATCATCTCTATCTGTTATGAAAAAACTACAACGTATCCAGAATTCCGCAGCCAGGCTACTACTACATATAAAGCCGCAAGACCACATCTCCCCTGCCTTGAGAGCACTACACTGGTTACCCGTTGCCAGAAGATGCACTTTCAAACTGCTTTGTATCACTGTAAAGAAATGGCTCCCTGTTGCAGTTACCCCCCACTTTTTGCCTGATACTGATGCTGACTTGACTAAGAAGAGTGCTGGGACCCTGCTAACCAGGCCCCAGCACCAGTGTTCCTTCACCTAAAATGTACCATTGTATCCACAATTGGCACACCCTGGCATTCAGATAAGTCCCTTGTAACTGGTACTTCTAGTACCAAGGGCCCTGATGCCAAGGAAGGTCTCTAAGGGCTGCAGCATGTCTTATGCCACCCTAGAGACCCCTCACTCAGCACAGACACACTGCTTACAAGCCTGTGTGTGCTAGTGAGAACAAAATGAGTAAGTCGACATGGCACTCCCCTCAGGGTGCCATGCCAGCCTCTCACTGCCTATGCAGTATAGGTAAGACACCCCTCTAGCAGGCCTTACAGCCCTAAGGCAGGGTGCACTATACCATAGGTGAGGGTACCAGTGCATGAGCATGGTACCCCTACAGTGTCTAAACAAAACCTTAGACATTGTAAGTGCAGGGCAGCCATAAGAGTATATGGTCTGGGAGTCTGTCAAACACGAACTCCACAGCACCATAATGGCTACACTGAAAACTGGGAAGTTTGGTATCAAACTTCTCAGCACAATAAATGCACACTGATGCCAGTGTACATTTTATTGCAAAACACACCCCAGAGGGCACCTTAGAGGTGCCCCCTGAAACTTAACCGACTGTCTGTGTAGGCTGACTAGTTCCAGCAGCCTGCCACACCAGAGACATGTTGCTGGCCCCATGGGGAGAGTGCCTTTGTCACTCTGAGGCCAGTAACAAAGCCTGCACTGGGTGGAGATGCTAACACCTCCCCCAGGCAGGAATTGTCACACCTGGCGGTGAGCCTCAAAGGCTCACCTCCTTTGTGCCAACCCAGCAGGACACTCCA
This sequence comes from Pleurodeles waltl, assembly GCF_031143425.1. Taxonomy (NCBI): domain Eukaryota; kingdom Metazoa; phylum Chordata; class Amphibia; order Caudata; family Salamandridae; genus Pleurodeles; species Pleurodeles waltl. Next base: position 601,641,652 of record NC_090442.1, on the reverse strand, counting down.
GCTAGTGGAGTTGCCCGCCCCCTCCGGCCAGGCCCCGCTTTTGGCGGCAAGGCCGGAGAAAATAATGAGAAAAACAAGGAGGAGTCACTGGCCAGTCAGGACAGCCCCTAAGGTGTCCTGAGCTGAGGTGACTCTGACTTTTAGAAATCCTCCATCTTGCAGATGGAGGATTCCCCCAATAGGGTTAGGATTGTGACCCCCTCCCCTTGGGAGGAGGCACAAAGAGGGTGTACCCACCCTCAGGGCTAGTAGCCATTGGCTACTAACCCCCCAGACCTAAACACGCCCTTAAATTTAGTATTTAAGGGCTACCCTGAACCCTAGAAAATTAGATTCCTGCAACTACAAGAAGAAGGACTGCCCAGCTGAAAACCCCTGCAGCGGAAGACCAGAAGACGACAACTGCCTTGGCTCCAGAAACTCACCGGCCTGTCTCCTGCCTTCCAAAGATCCTGCTCCAGCGACGCCTTCCGAAGGGACCAGCGACCTCGACATCCTCTGAGGACTGCCCCTGCTTCGAAAAGACAAGAAACTCCCGAGGACAGCGGACCTGCTCCAAGAAAGGCTGCAACTTTGTTTCCAGCAGCTTTAAAGAACCCTGCAAGCTCCCCGCAAGAAGCGTGAGACTTGTAACACTGCACCCGGCGACCCCGACTCGGCTGGTGGAGACCCGACACCTCAGGAGGGACCCCAGGACTACTCTGATACTGTGAGTACCAAAACCTGTCCCCCCTGAGCCCCCACAGCGCCGCCTGCAGAGGGAATCCCGAGGCTTCCCCTGACCGCGACTCTCTGAATCCAAAGTCCCGACGCCTGGGAGAGACCCTGCACCCGCAGCCCCCAGGACCTGAAGGACCGGACTTTCACTGGAGAAGTGACCCCCAGGAGTCCCTCTCCCTTGCCCAAGTGGAGGTTTCCCCGAGGAACCCCCCCCTTGCCTGCCTGCAGCGCTGAAGAGATCCCGAGATCTCTCATAGACTAACATTGCGAACCCGACGCTTGTTTCGACACTGCACCCGGCCGCCCCCGCGCTGCTGAGGGTGAAATTTCTGTGTGGACTTGTGTCCCCCCCGGTGCCCTACAAAACCCCCCTGGTCTGCCCTCCGAAGACGCGGGTACTTACCTGCAAGCAGACCGGAACCGGGGCACCCCCTTCTCTCCATTCTAGCCTATGTGTTTTGGGCACCACTTTGAACTCTGCACCTGACCGGCCCTGAGCTGCTGGTGTGGTGACTTTGGGGTCGCTCTGAACCCCCAACGGTGGGCTACCTTGGACCAAGAACTAAGCCCTGTAAGTGTCTTACTTACCTGGTTAACCTAACAAATACTTACCTCCCCTAGGAACTGTGAAAATTGCACTAAGTGTCCACTTTTAAAACAGCTATTTGTGAATAACTTGAAAAGTATACATGCAATTTTGATGATTTGAAGTTCCTAAAGTACTTACCTGCAATACCTTTCGAATGAGATATTACATGTAGAATTTGAACCTGTGGTTCTTAAAATAAACTAAGAAAAGATATTTTTCTATACAAAAACCTATTGGCTGGATTTGTCTCTGAGTGTGTGTACCTCATTTATTGTCTATGTGTATGTACAACAAATGCTTAACACTACTCCTTGGATAAGCCTACTGCTCGACCACACTACCACAAAATAGAGCATTAGTATTATCTCTTTTTGCCACTATCTTACCTCTAAGGGGAACCCTTGGACTCTGTGCATACTATTCCTTACTTTGAAATAGTGCATACAGAGCCAACTTCCTACATTGGTGGATCAGCGGTGGGGTACAAGACTTTGCATTTGCTGGACTACTCAGCCAATACCTGATCACACGACAAATTCCAAAATTGTCATTAGAAATTCATTTTTGCAATTTGAAATTTTTCTAAATTCTTAAAAGTCCTGCTAGGGCCTTGTGTGTTAAGTCCCTGTTTAGCATTGTCTTTTAGAGTTTAAAAGTTTGTTAAAAGTTTGAAATTAGATTCTAGAAACAGTTTTAGATTCTTTAAAAAGTCTTCCAACTCTTAGCAAAATAATGTCTGATACAGAGATGAATGTGGTGGAACTCGACACCACACCTTACCTCCATCTTAAGATGAGGGAGCTAAGGTCTCTCTGTAATATAAAGAAAATAACCATTGGCTCCAGACCTACCAAAATTCAGCTCCAGGAGCTGTTGGCAGAGTTTGAAAAAGCCAACCCCTCTGAGGATGACTTCACAGAGGAAGAAATTAGTGACTTGGAGGGCAATTCCCCCCTTCCAGTCCTAAATAGGGAGACCAGGGCCTCTCAAGCCCTGTCTCCAAAAATGATAGTCAGAAATGTTGCTTCCCTCACAGGAGGGTCCAGCATTTCTGAAATCACTGAGGATGCTCTCAGTGAGGATGACCCCCTGTTAGCCAGGATGGTCAAAAGATTGGCTTTGGAAAAGCAGCTCCTAGCCATAGAAAGGGAAAGAAAAGAGATGGGCCTAGGTCCCATCAATGGTGGCAGCAACTTAAATAGGGTCAGAGATTCTCCTGACATCCTAAAAATCCCCAAAGGGATTGTAACAAAATATGAAGATGGTGATGACATCACCAAATGGTTCACAGCTTTTGAGAGGGCTTGTGTAACCAGAAAAGTGAACAGATCTCACTGGGGTGCTCTCCTTTGGGAAATGTTCACTGGAAAGTGTAGGGATAGACTCCTCACACTCTCTGGAAAAGATGCAGAATCTTATGACCTCATGAAGGGTACCCTGATTGAGGGCTTTGGATTCTCCACTGAGGAGTATAGAATTAGATTCAGGGGGGCTCAAAAATCCTCGAGCCAGACCTGGGTTGATTTTGTAGACTACTCAGTAAAAACACTAGATGGTTGGTTAACTGGAAATGAAGTGTGTGACTATGTTGGGCTTTATAATTTGTTTATGAAAGAACACATTTTAAGTAACTGCTTCAATGAAAAGTTGCATCAGTATCTGGTAGACCTAGGTCCAATTTCTCCCCAAGAATTGGGAAAGAAGGCAGACCACTGGGTCAAGACTAGGGTAACCAAAACTTCCACTGGGGGTGACCAAAAGAAAGGGGTTACAAAAACTCCCCAGGAGAAAGTGGGTGACACTAGAAACAAAGAAAAAGAGTCCTCTGTAGGCCCCCAAAAACCAGAACAGGTGGGTGGGCCCCAAGACACAACCCAAAACAAAGGTGGGTACCAGGGTAAGAACTGGGATGCCACTAAGGCCTGGTGCCACAACTGTAAACAGTCTGGGCACCACACCAAGGACACTTCTTGTCCCAAAAACAAACCCCAGAACAAAATTCCTGGGGTAACCAGTGTAGCCATGGGAGATGACTCCTCAGATGAGGAGGTCTTCCTAGCCTTCAACTGGAAACAGGGCCCAACAGGTGAGTTGGAGATTCCAGAGGGAAGTAGACACTTCCACCACCTACTGGTGAATGGAATCCCAACCACTGCCCTGAGAGACACTTGTGCCAGTCACACTATTGTGCATGACAGGCTGGTGCTCTCAAACCAGTACATCCCAGGTGAGACTGCCAGGGTAAGAGTTAGCCTAGACAGGGTCACTAAGAGGCCTGTGGCTTTAGTGCCCATAGAAGTGGGTGGCACTCTTAGCTGGAGAAGGGTAGTAGTCAGTACAGACCTCCCCCTTGATTGTCTCCTTGGAAATGACTACCCAGAGGTTAGTCAGAGCTCAAGAGAGGAACTGGTCCAGTGCCAGTCCTCTCCCAAGGATTCTGGAAGTCCTGCCTCTGCAGTAAATGCAAGCAGGCCCCAGAAGAAGAAGAAAAGAAAACAGAGTAGGAAGGGTGGACAACCTTTAGCCAAGGTTACGGCAAGCCAAGGAGATTCTGCTCCAGTAGGGGAGAACTCCAAAAATGGCCCTGATAAAGTCCAACCTGACCCACAAGAAGTCCTGGCTAGTCAGGCAACTGTTAAACCTGAGTGGGTGGCTCCTCAGCTAACAGAAGAAAGAGTGGAAGAAGGGTGTTTACTACAAGATGTGGTAACCCCCCACTCCAATACAGCAGACAGGCAACCTGAACCCAAAGAAGCCTGTAACTTAGCCCCTTCCCTTTTAGGTGAAGAGCTAAGGGTGTGGTTCTGGGCACTGACAGCTGTCAGTGGCCTCTGCTGGGTGTTAGCCTTTATGGCTGCACTATCCTTAGCATGGTGGTCTGACCCCATGCCAAATAGCAAGTTAGGCCCCCTGACCCTATTGGTCATGGTGGGGTTACTCCAGCTCTGGGTAACCTCTCTGGGTAAGCTAGGGGTAACCCTGGCCAAGATAAGGTTAGCAGAGGTGGATACCTCTAAGACCAAGATAGAAAGAATGGGTGGAGACATTGAAGAGGCAGACAAGAGGCAATTCAGACTAGGTCCTATCACTGTGGAAGTAGGTCAGTTCCCCAAAGGGAATGACCTGAACAGAAGGATGTAAGGCAGAGTAGGCCCTGCAACTAACCAGCCTATTTCTCCTACTCTTCCTCGCCTGACAGACTAGGAAGACTCTCCCAGCTTGGGCTGAGTCTCCTGGCCTGTGGGCTGGGGGGGGCTTGTGTAAAGAAATGGCTCCCTGTTGCAGTTACCCCCCACTTTTTGCCTGATACTGATGCTGACTTGACTAAGAAGAGTGCTGGGACCCTGCTAACCAGGCCCCAGCACCAGTGTTCCTTCACCTAAAATGTACCATTGTATCCACAATTGGCACACCCTGGCATTCAGATAAGTCCCTTGTAACTGGTACTTCTAGTACCAAGGGCCCTGATGCCAAGGAAGGTCTCTAAGGGCTGCAGCATGTCTTATGCCACCCTAGAGACCCCTCACTCAGCACAGACACACTGCTTACAAGCCTGTGTGTGCTAGTGAGAACAAAATGAGTAAGTCGACATGGCACTCCCCTCAGGGTGCCATGCCAGCCTCTCACTGCCTATGCAGTATAGGTAAGACACCCCTCTAGCAGGCCTTACAGCCCTAAGGCAGGGTGCACTATACCATAGGTGAGGGTACCAGTGCATGAGCATGGTACCCCTACAGTGTCTAAACAAAACCTTAGACATTGTAAGTGCAGGGCAGCCATAAGAGTATATGGTCTGGGAGTCTGTCAAACACGAACTCCACAGCACCATAATGGCTACACTGAAAACTGGGAAGTTTGGTATCAAACTTCTCAGCACAATAAATGCACACTGATGCCAGTGTACATTTTATTGCAAAACACACCCCAGAGGGCACCTTAGAGGTGCCCCCTGAAACTTAACCGACTGTCTGTGTAGGCTGACTAGTTCCAGCAGCCTGCCACACCAGAGACATGTTGCTGGCCCCATGGGGAGAGTGCCTTTGTCACTCTGAGGCCAGTAACAAAGCCTGCACTGGGTGGAGATGCTAACACCTCCCCCAGGCAGGAATTGTCACACCTGGCGGTGAGCCTCAAAGGCTCACCTCCTTTGTGCCAACCCAGCAGGACACTCCAGCTAGTGGAGTTGCCCGCCCCCTCCGGCCAGGCCCCGCTTTTGGCGGCAAGGCCGGAGAAAATAATGAGAAAAACAAGGAGGAGTCACTGGCCAGTCAGGACAGCCCCTAAGGTGTCCTGAGCTGAGGTGACTCTGACTTTTAGAAATCCTCCATCTTGCAGATGGAGGATTCCCCCAATAGGGTTAGGATTGTGACCCCCTCCCCTTGGGAGGAGGCACAAAGAGGGTGTACCCACCCTCAGGGCTAGTAGCCATTGGCTACTAACCCCCCAGACCTAAACACGCCCTTAAATTTAGTATTTAAGGGCTACCCTGAACCCTAGAAAATTAGATTCCTGCAACTACAAGAAGAAGGACTGCCCAGCTGAAAACCCCTGCAGCGGAAGACCAGAAGACGACAACTGCCTTGGCTCCAGAAACTCACCGGCCTGTCTCCTGCCTTCCAAAGATCCTGCTCCAGCGACGCCTTCCGAAGGGACCAGCGACCTCGACATCCTCTGAGGACTGCCCCTGCTTCGAAAAGACAAGAAACTCCCGAGGACAGCGGACCTGCTCCAAGAAAGGCTGCAACTTTGTTTCCAGCAGCTTTAAAGAACCCTGCAAGCTCCCCGCAAGAAGCGTGAGACTTGTAACACTGCACCCGGCGACCCCGACTCGGCTGGTGGAGACCCGACACCTCAGGAGGGACCCCAGGACTACTCTGATACTGTGAGTACCAAAACCTGTCCCCCCTGAGCCCCCACAGCGCCGCCTGCAGAGGGAATCCCGAGGCTTCCCCTGACCGCGACTCTCTGAATCCAAAGTCCCGACGCCTGGGAGAGACCCTGCACCCGCAGCCCCCAGGACCTGAAGGACCGGACTTTCACTGGAGAAGTGACCCCCAGGAGTCCCTCTCCCTTGCCCAAGTGGAGGTTTCCCCGAGGAACCCCCCCCTTGCCTGCCTGCAGCGCTGAAGAGATCCCGAGATCTCTCATAGACTAACATTGCGAACCCGACGCTTGTTTCGACACTGCACCCGGCCGCCCCCGCGCTGCTGAGGGTGAAATTTCTGTGTGGACTTGTGTCCCCCCCGGTGCCCTACAAAACCCCCCTGGTCTGCCCTCCGAAGACGCGGGTACTTACCTGCAAGCAGACCGGAACCGGGGCACCCCCTTCTCTCCATTCTAGCCTATGTGTTTTGGGCACCACTTTGAACTCTGCACCTGACCGGCCCTGAGCTGCTGGTGTGGTGACTTTGGGGTCGCTCTGAACCCCCAACGGTGGGCTACCTTGGACCAAGAACTAAGCCCTGTAAGTGTCTTACTTACCTGGTTAACCTAACAAATACTTACCTCCCCTAGGAACTGTGAAAATTGCACTAAGTGTCCACTTTTAAAACAGCTATTTGTGAATAACTTGAAAAGTATACATGCAATTTTGATGATTTGAAGTTCCTAAAGTACTTACCTGCAATACCTTTCGAATGAGATATTACATGTAGAATTTGAACCTGTGGTTCTTAAAATAAACTAAGAAAAGATATTTTTCTATACAAAAACCTATTGGCTGGATTTGTCTCTGAGTGTGTGTACCTCATTTATTGTCTATGTGTATGTACAACAAATGCTTAACACTACTCCTTGGATAAGCCTACTGCTCGACCACACTACCACAAAATAGAGCATTAGTATTATCTCTTTTTGCCACTATCTTACCTCTAAGGGGAACCCTTGGACTCTGTGCATACTATTCCTTACTTTGAAATAGTGCATACAGAGCCAACTTCCTACAATCACCCACAAAGCTATACATGGAACAGGACCGCTTTTTATCAGAAAGAAAATTACCAAATACATCCAACAAAGAACCCTCCGCTCAAGACTGGCACCCCGCCTTAGAACACCACCATACAAGAAAAAGACTGTAGGTGGTACATCCTTCTCCATCCAAGCAGCCAAACTATGGAATTCATTACCCCCAACTATAAGAGCCACAGATAACTTTCTTGTTTTCAGAAAACTACTCAAGAGTTGGCTCTTTCCTTCATAACCACCTTTTTCAAACAACTATGAACTGCATATGCCTATGTGGATAAATATTTTTTCAGATTATATGTATATTTCTATTTATTTATAGTTTCTTTGGAAAATATGTATTGCTACTGTCATAACAATAACATACACACACACTCTTTTAAACCTGTCTGACTAAGTATTTTTTACCCATGATTCTAATTATGTATTGTATGTGCATATGTGTGTATTCGTGTGTGTATAAATATATATATATATATATATATATATATATATATATATATATATATATATATATATATATATGTATGTATGTGTATATGTTGTTTCTGTGCTTGGCATATTGTGGATCATTGCATGGCTCCTGGTTTTTTTGTGTTGTTTTACTAGATATCTATGAATTTCTGCTCTCATTTTTCATCACTCTTATGTCATGTCTCTATCAAACTATCCTCCATTCTCACTCTGACTCATCCCAAATCCCTTCGACCACTTTCATCTCCTAAATATCTCTGCCTAAGCTCTTCCCTCCACCTCCACATCTAACTCACCAAACCTCACTCTACCTCTGTGACCTCCCACACAACCCTACTAAATTCTCCTGCATTCATCTCACCCTGCTACTATGCTCTCCCTAACCCTTCAACATACTCGTCCCCCCTCCGCCCCCCTTTATTCATCCCAAGACTTTGGATTGAGTAAATGAAGGATATACTCCCAATTAACACTTTTAGATTTCTTTCCTCCTCCACTCCTCCATTACTCCAGTCAATCTAACTAACAAACTCTCATATCCGCAGCTCAAATTAACTCATAATAATACTAAAACTGTACTCATTATTAAATGATACTAATCCATCACTAATTCTTGTTGGGTTCCGGAGTAGCGTGCTACTCATCGAAAAGCGCTTCGACGCCTCGTCAGGGGTAGTAAGCGCTATATAAATACGATTACAATACAATACAATAATAATGTGATGACCCTTGCATTGGCACTTATTTTATCACAACTCTGGAGAGGGGTAAGCAGGACCTGAGGTAACAGCACACAAACATGACCTGCTAATTCCCTGAGGAAGACAGAGGTCTGATTTCCATTGCTCACTACTACATACCGGTCCTAGCATTGAAGGCTAGGCTATCTCATAATCCACTGTAATTGTTAGTTGATCACTAAGTACTAATTGAAATGCCCTCTAAAGATTATGAATAGTATTAAGTTGTGTGTCAGAAGTAAATTATGTTTTCTTTTCCAAGCAAAAGCACTGTCTGTTTCGACCCTGATATTTTAAGTATTATTGCAGGTCTCGTTGAGTTCTAAGATTGCACCCCACACCATCTTCTTGAGTAAGCCTTGGACTGCTCAACTTCACTACCCTCAGGGCCAAGTGCTAAGGGGTGTGCTTGGTGCTCAGTTTTGGGCTCAATAGTAGGATATAGCACGAGAACACCAAAGGTAAAGGATCAGATTCTTTCATTCTAAGCCCACTAATAATCTGTCCTAGGACTCCCAAAAAGCTGCCCAGAAGGTCAGTGCATAACCATAGGACAAAATATTCAATTTCTATCATACTTTATATGCATTTTGTAGCTTTTCAAGTTTCTTGATGTCATTGGATGCAACGGTTGTTGTCCGGTGGTATAAAATGCTTCATAGTAAACAAAGTGATATGAAAAGCATTGGCAAAGCCAATATGTCTTGGCTTTTTAATGTGAGTGCCAAGCTACTGGCTTTGATAATGGTTGTTTGTAAAGCATTGCTAAAAAGTGAATATTTCAAAAAGCAAGAGGATAGCAAGCATGTATCTTAATATATTATGAAACTGAACATTGAATTCAATATTTTAAACTGCATCTTTATTTTTCAAATATTTGTTAAGTAGGAAACCCTGAACAGAATTTCAAAAGCCTGCTACCTGTGATCCAGCATAAAAGTAACACAGAGGAGCAATTGAATGTGAATGAGCATAAAACAGCATAAAATCTGTCTGATTTAAAATAAACATGCTTGCCAATGCAGACTTGGAATTGGAACAATTGCTCCAGCCATTTAATGCTCTGCAGCAGTCCAGGGCCAATGACCATCTTCTGCCTCAAATATTGTCTATGTGAGTATGCAGCCTACCCCTTCCCCAGTGTCATAAATGCTGCATTTCTGTGCAGATCCTGGGCTTTCATGCAACATGTGGAACAAATGAGACAAAACATAAACTGAGAAAGTCTGCTCTTGAGTCAAGCTTTTGCCAAAATATGCCTGATGCTGCACTTTAAGAATAACCTCAGGAACCATGGATAGGGATGTGAGGGCAAAACAGCATTACAGGCGGAGTGAGAGCAACACAACACATACAGTCTGATGGAGCGCTCAAAGAAAAGGAAAAAAGTTGCTCCTGAATGTGAGCAGTGGAAGGATACAAATCATCCAGTCAGAAGGGCAGTAAAGAAGTTATGCTCTAGGGGAGAGACAAACACAAGAAGAAGGAGGCAAATGAGATTGACAAGAAAGCCAACAAATTAAATGCAATGGGCTCAACCAAAGCCCTATCTAGGTTGGTGTTGTACACAACAGGTCTTCTAGAACTGGAAGCTAAAAGCTGAACGTGTCTTCAGACGAGACTTAATGAATACATGATATAAATGGATATTCAGAGAGCAAGATCTAGTAGTAAATCTAGTTCAGGGTATGTAAGGGCTTTGAAAGGACGAAAATGCTTCTACAGATTTTGGGGCCTGAAGAGTACCAGTAAAAGTTGAGTCTCTGTTTTATCTCACTGACTCTGTAACTGAATGCAAATTTAAATACATGAGAAATGTTTTCCCTCAAACATTTCTGCTCCCAGTAATGGCATGACTTCAAGGGTGTCCCATTGAAAGTTCAAGATTGGCTCTACTTACACTTGGGGCCTGATTTAGAGTTTGGCAGAGGAGGTTACTCCATCACAAACGTGACAGCTATCCCGTCCACTATTACGATCCCATAATAGCCTATGGAGATCGTAATACAGCGGACGGGGTATGCGTCACGTTTGTGATGGAGTAACCCATCCACCAAACTCTAAATCAAGCCCTTGCTTTCCTGTCTTTTTCCTAGGCCATCGCTTAATATTTCTGTTACTGTGATTAGCTATTTGGACACCCCTTCTTGGATTACACAACTATTTGTCATTGCACCCGTTGACTCTGCCCAAGTTATATTTAATCTTCATCTTTCCCTGGCTTCTCTTCCCAAGTTTTACCCAGTTCTCTGACTAGTGTCTCCTTTAGTTCCTGTCTGTTCCTTGCAGTCTTCATTGCCATATGTAATAATCCTGTCCAATGCCTCCTTCCCCGTTCCATCCCAGTCTTGCGGTGGGTTCTGTCTGCTCCATCCACTGTGCATTTGTTGGATACATCTCCTTCGTTGCACCCAGCAGCTACGCTTTGAAGTGGCACATGAGACATTGGGTCCTACTCTTCCTAGAACACAGCGCTTCGCACGACTCAGTAGAAGGCAGCTCCCAACTCTGTATATCGGGTTAACATCTTCTTGCCAAAAACAGACCACCCTCTGCAGAAAATCACTCTGACTGTAGCCCAAATCTTACTAGCCTTTCCCGATTATCCCCTAGGCCAGCCACATCTGCCTGTGGCTAGGCCTCCTTCTAATTAAACAACAAAGAAGCATCGATATACACATCTCCATTTAATTGTTAACAGCAATTCACTTTAATTACCTTTTGCACCTACCGCATCTGATAACGAGGTACATGCATTGATTTATCCATAGCATTGATTGTAGGAACATGTGTACAACATATGTAATTGCACTTCCTCAGTAAGCGATCGCTGAATGTCGAACTGAACATTTCAGACAAACAGAACTGGGCATTAAAAGCTAAGCGCTGAGAGGTGGATGCAGCGCCCTCCGCAGAGGCGCCATGTCACGATAGGGCTGAAGTGTGAGTAGCTCAGTACACCAGGACGCAGGCAAGTGCTGCTGGGACTAACTACGGTAATTGTGCGCCGTAACTTAAATATAGCACACACATGGTGGTGTTTGGGGGCGCTAAGAGGCGCAAGAAAAGTGGTTCTGCAGTGGATGCAGCACCACTTTTCTTAAATCAGGCCCTTAGTGTTTAAGTGATGACATCCAAGTGGCAACTATTCGTGAACATTATTTTTAACTATTTTTAAAAGCACTCTTTTTGAAATAACCTCTAAAAGTGATTCAACATGTTTGGCGTGCACTAAAAATATGACAAACTCAAGACAAAAATTAAATATTTAACAGGACTCAAACTTGAGTTGGCAACAAACATTCAGGCGTCAGCTTGTTTTTTTTCTCACTTATGACCCAGTCCATGACCTTCAAATCCACCCAATGTCAATAAGTGCTTCTTCCCTCTGACACATTTCCGCACCCTTTACATTATTGACATCACTAGATAATGGGCTTCGTCTAAGGCATTGATCCAACACTATTCAATTTCATTATTAGTGGACGGCAAAGTCAGTGCAGGTCAGAGACGGACAGCTGGCTGCGAAGAGCCAAAGAGTGGATATCACTGCAAGCCAGATATCGCCTCTTGACGCCAATTTACAGTAGTCTGAGTTTGCATTATTATGAATGTTATTGACGTACTATACTATGGCGTCCTGTCAATAATTGTACAAAGGAATTTCGACCTGCACTTAATTCTTTTATCGAGACAACTTCAGGTTCCACATATTTTAGGACTGCCTTGTTTTACCATTCTAACCCAACTCCTGTGATATGTAGGGCATGTGCTTGATTGTGGCATTTGCTCCAGGTTGAATGTTTTTTTGGGTGATGTTTACATAAGGTCAGGATTTTGGCAGTCTATATTAAGGTCAGGATTTTGGCAGTCTATATTTTGAAGTCTACATTTTTGCAGTCTATGGTTTCCCAAGCCACTGGATTGGTGACTATAAAATGCCACTTATAAATCAAAAAGGTACACTGATCCACAGAACAGAACAGAAATCCACGTGGCACTTCACAGACCAGAAGCAAAAACCCTCACACATCCATTAGGATGTCATGCTTCATCATACGGTATGCTTCTGGTCAGACTGGCGCTGCAATGTCTGACGGGTCCCTCAGGGGGTCTCTTTGCCGGAGATCTTATCTAGTCGTGCGTGCTGTGATCAGAGGTCAGTAGGAGTAAATTTACACCAACAGTCAGGAAGGAAGGATTAAAATTGGCTCAAGAACCTCACAAACCTAAATTTTATTGATCGTCGAGTGTCTTGGTCAAGGTTAAAAAATGTACTGAGGAGTGGGTTGGAATTAATGTTCCACCACTCAACCAAAATATATAAAGGTGAGAAAGAAAACTTTCTTCAATCACCAAAGAAGATGAACATGTTTCATGCCTAAGGTGTCTTTACGGATCAGATGGCGTTTCATCAGGACCAAAATCAAACAACTGACTCCTACACTATGTTAAGTGCAAAAATTTATACTGGGGGTATGACAAATCTCCAGCAAAGAGCCCCACTGAGGGGCTCATCTGGCACTGCAGCGCTATCTGACGAGGAGCATACCCTATGATGAAGCATGACATCCTAATGGAAGTGTGAGGGTTTTTTGCTTCTGGTTTGCAAAGTGCCTAGTGGATTTCTGTTTTGTTCTGTGGAACAGTGTACCTTTTTGATTTATATGTTACAATGGGAGACTGTACACTGGACCAGATCAAACTCCCTGTCTCTTTTATGGTTACATAAAATGCCACTGTCTGAAACACAACTTTAATAAGGATGATGAAAAAAAGGATGATTAAAAAAGTATTTTTAGAGTTAGTGGTATGCGTGCCCTCCTCCAACAGACAGCCCTGTATCCTTATGAAAGGAGGGCCTGTGCATTGAAAGGTGTTTTGGGGCAGTTCACATTACCATGAAAACCCCAGGTTAGGTTGAGAATAGATGAGCGGGCCGCATTGCTCGTTACATGCTTACGTCTTCCTTCTCTCAAACTCTCAAAACTGTTTTTAGGCTGTAGCCCTAGGATGCGAAATCTGTGTGCCAATGGCTGAGATAGCTGCACTTTCAATGTGGAAATAGGAAGCTAGAGATTCTCAAAATGCAGGCAAAGTATGGGCATTATTGGTACAACTTAGTGGAAAGGTGGTAACTTCATCCAAGAAGTTGAAAACTTCATGCAACGCATTTGAGGACAATGAGATGCACAAATGGAAGTAGACGGTCCGAGATGTTCTGATTTCATTGTCATATTTTATTTTTAAAGCCAGGTGTTATGGCTATGCCCTCGTTGTAGCGGAGTATTGTTTACCCTTACTCTATATTTTATATCATTCTGTAACAATATTTATCTCTTGAGTGGAGACTAAAAACATATACAAAGAAAAGCAGAGTATGAACAGGAATCATGGAAAGAGATGAGCTCACCTTCCTTTCAGACTTAATGCTCTTTTCTGAAGTGAAAGCCTTGTACTATTGTGCTTGCATGGCACTTGAAAAGATGCTCAATCTTTTTAGCCTTCGCTATGTAGCTTTTTTTTCTACATAATTCAAAATAATGAGGTCATCATTTTGAATATTTTATACCTGTAAGAAACTTAAGAATCTGAGGCCGACTATAGAGACACTATGGTGTGTTCTGGTGTTGAGTAATGCTGGATGAGCCAAGGGAACATAAATGACAGGGGGTCACTTTGCCAAAGCCACCATCTTGTCTCCTCTTCCTTCCAAATCTCCTGACTTATCTTGCCTTCTGCAATGGCAGCCAGTGCCGAATTACCAAATAGACAAAGAAGGCACCGGTCTATGGGCTCCACTCCTTTTAGGCGTCCCTCAACAACTCATCAAAGTAATATTGATTTGATCTTGAAAGAAATTTACAATCAAGCTTTCTTAAATTGTTTCCAAAAGACTGAAAAAATATGAATCAACTCAAAGAAATGAAAACGTTTCATTAAAGACTCTATACAGAAAATACTGAATTAATGTAATGTCCACATTAACAACTTGAAGTACATAAACCATAGACATCAGATTCGCATACATAACAGTTTAGGCCATATGTACAAAAGCATTTTCCCATAGACACAGAAAGGGTAAAACCTTTTGATACATCTGGCCCTTTGTCTCTTAAAAGCTCACCAGTCAGCTGTCAGTTTGTAATAAAATTCGCTGCAAACTACATACAAGTAATGTTTCCTTTTGTGTAATAAATTGGTTTATTAAAATTGTTGGTGGTAAAATTAAAAACGTATTAGAAGATAATTTGTGAGAGGGCCCCAGAAATTCGATTGCCTAGGGGCCTCCACAGAGTTTAATCCAGCACTGATGGCAGCAACAGTGGCATTCACATAGGAGCCACAAAAGAGGGCTGGTATTGAAGTGTTGGCCCTCAGCTCATACCTCGAGCCGGCAGCCTATTCAACCACAGAAGATGGGTACTCAGTCAGGTGTGGCCTGCCCTTAAGATTCAGACTGGTGCGCTTCAGTTTTAAGCCCTGAAGTACATATGGATGAGTTCACATCAGCGACGCTCGTCACAGACTTTGGCGGGGTTAGCAACTCTCACTGATTCCATCCCACTCTGTGATGAGTAAGGGACTGCTGCCGCCTTTCACTAGCTCACTAGTGAGAGGAGGTGGCAGTATCAACCCTCCCACCGCTCGAGATCACCGCTGCAGCCCAGTAAGTTTTTCTTATTTTTTTATGTTTTGTGTGTGTATAGATGTATGTAAGTTATTCCATGCATGCTGTGAAAGGGTGTGTGTGTGCTTGTGAATGGAGGGTCTATGTGCGTATGCTCGTGAATGTATTGGTATGAGTGAGTGTGCATGTAGATGAGTGAGTACCAGTATGTATGTGTGTATGGCCCGCCTGCCCTACTGCTTGCTCAAATTACAGGCCGCCACTGCACTTAGTTCCATGAGGGTCCCTTCGCTGTCCATGAGTTTCCATGCTTGAGATAGTGCATACCCTCCTAGTAGAGAAGCAGCTTCCACATGCCAACCTTGACCAACGCAATGCTCTACCTAAGCCTAGTGGGTTCTAGTCAATTGGGCAAACCGTTTATGGACTTCCTCATTAACGTCTGAGTGTGGGTACACTAAAAATGGTTCCCAAATTACCGGAACTCATATGACGAGACAGGGCTGGACTCTACAGTGTAAAGTGCTATGTTTTATTGTTTCTGGCCCAAATAGGAAGCAGTATTTGTACTTCTTCGATGCAAAGGAGAAGGAGCGGTCCAAAGGCCAGCAGCTTGGCAGAGAATGGCTACAGCAAACGTGAGGCATGCCACTGTCTAGCCACTGCTGATGATGCATTTTACACAGTGGGAGTTTTCAGAAAATCATTTTCTACTGAATACAGCCTTAAAACTAAACATATATGCAAGGATAATCACCGAGGTAAGAGGGTTCGGTCTCCTACGTAATTTCACCCTGTTCTCTTTACTCTTTTGTGAATGGCGCATCAGCCCTCCCCTAGTCCATCCCCAAGCTGACTGACTCACTTCATTCACCCACTGTAGATTCCAGGCAGATTGCAGGAAGAACTTTCTCACCATGACAAGAACAAATGCTCAGTGTAGTAAATGGGCTTCCATACCTCTGGGAACCGCTCGATAAGCAATCACATGCTGCCTGCCGAGACGTTATGTGGGGATAGAAAGATGCATGGTGTGAATTTCTTACTCCTGAAGTTTTTCCTCTTACTATCGAAACCACTGCGCTTTCTGTGTTTTTCCTGGTCAAAGCTCAGCTAGTGCCAGTTAACGAAAAGGAAAGCAGGGTAGAACTACCTCCTCATTTTCAATATCATCCATCAAACCTTTGGTTTTGCAATAAGAAGAATTAAAAAGAGGATATGCCAGAAGGCCCAAAAATATGAGAAATTGGGCTAAGTGGGAGCCAACAAAACAAGGCAGCCTAGAGCAGCAAAAACAGACTCGAGTGAACAGCTCTCACATTTAGGACACTGATCTCAAAGTCTTTTATTCATTATGGTGGTCATGGAATGTAGAAAAATTCATGTGCTGTGTACATACATGGGTAACATGATCATGTACAACTCTCACTAATAGTGCCCTTTTGACCACTAAACCTGAACTTAAGTATTCTAGCAATATTTGCAATAGTCACAAACATTGGTGGCATTGCTACTTGTGGAATGGTATGGTCAGAGGAGAGGAGACATAGCCATTATATATAAAGATGATCTAAATTTCACCTAACCTGTAGCCAATTCTTTTGCAGATGCTGCACATCTGCCATTTAAAATGTCTATTAAAACCAAAACCAGTACTAAAGTCAGACTCAGTTTCTCCATCACACTTAAAGCTCTTGCAGTTATTGTGCAGGGGAATTTTAACATTTGGCTTGACTCTCCGGCGAATGCTGCTACCAAAATCCTCCTTTATTTTTGTCCGTCTCTAGCACTTACACTTCAAGTCATGCTTCCTACTCGTAAAGGAGGGCATGTTCTCAATATTGTCTCCCCCCACATATCTTAGTTGTAACTTTAGGCAAGAATTGATACCCAAGTCTTGTTATTTTAGTATTATCTTTAATTTACATCATCCTAATAGTGGACCAACTGACTGTGTAGCAACCACATCAGATCTGAAGCAGAAGCCCAACAAAATTAATAATAACAACATTCCTAATAGAATGATAATCTTACACAACGAAATCACTACTGCATTAATGCAATAACCCCTCAAGGCTGTCGTTTACACATCGTAGCAGACACTAGCTTCATGGTACTTAAAGAATATTACTAAATCCAAAAGAGCTTCTAAATCGTTGAACCGACCTTGGAGGCTAAGTTACCACATAAAACCACAAAAAGAAAATTACAACAGCTAAGACCTCCTACCTTTCTCCACACACCTCTTTGTCCTCCGGTGCGATGCGCAAAGTTTTCAACATCTTGGATGAATTTACTCTCATACCATGGAGTACCAAAAGGGCCACTCCTTCACCTAAATTTGTGGCTCTCTAGCTCGTTATTTCCACACAAGAATGCAACTTATTTACAGCTCTGTTGAGCCTCCGGAATTAACAGCATCAGTCCATCATATTCCTGAGAGACAACTACTATCATGGACTCTTTGGAATGTGAATTTCCTTCATTAACAGAGATCACCCTTTTAACTATACAGGGAGTGCAGAATTATTAGGCAAGTTGTATTTTTGAGGATTAATGTTATTATTGAACAACAACCATGTTCTCAATGAACCCAAAAAACTCATTAATATCAAAGCTGAATATTTTTGGAAGTAGTTTTTAGTTTGTTTTTAGTTTTAGCTATGTTAGGGGGATATCTGTGTGTGCAGGTGACTATTACTGTGCATAATTATTAGGCAACTTAACAAAAAAAATTATATACCCATTTCAATTATTTATTATTACCAGTGAAACCAATATAACATCTCAACATTCACAAATATACATTTCTGACATTCAAAAACAAAACAAAAACAAATCAGTGACCAATATAGCCACCTTTCTTTGCAAGGACACTCAAAAGCCTGCCATCCATGGATTCTGTCAGTGTTTTGATCTGTTCACCATCAACATTGCGTGCAGCAGCAACCACAGCCTCCCAGACACTGTTCAGAGAGGTGTACTGTTTTCCCTCCTTCTAAATCTCACATTTGATGATGGACCACAGGTTCTCAATGGGGTTCAGATCAGGTGAACAAGGAGGCCATGTCATTAGATTTCCTTCTTTTATACCCTTTCTTGCCAGCCACGCTGTGGAGTACTTGGACGCGTGTGATGGAGCATTGTCCTGCATGAAAACCATGTTTTTCTTGAAGGATGCAGACTTCTTCCTGTACCACTGCTTGAAGAAGGTGTCTTCCAGGAACTGGCAGTAGGACTGGGAGTTGAGCTTGACTCCATCCTCAACCCGAAAAGGCCCCACAAGCTCATCTTTGATGATACCAGCCCAAACCAGTACTCCACCTCCACCTTGCTGGCGTCTGAGTCGGACTGGAGCTCTCTGCCCTTTACCAATCCAGCCACGGGCCCATCCATCTGGCCCATCAAGACTCACTCTCATTTCATCAGTCCATAAAACCTTAGAAAAATCAGTCTTGAGATATTTCTTGGCCCAGACTTGACGTTTCAGCTTGTGTGTCTTGTTCAGTGGTGGTCGTCTTTCAGCCTTTCTTACCTTGGCCATGTCTCTGAGTATTGCACACCTTGTGCTTTTGGGCACTCCAGTGATGTTGCAGCTCTGAAATATGGCCAAACTGGTGGCAAGTGGCATTGTGGCAGCTGCACGCTTGACTTTTCTCAGTTCATGGGCAGTTATTTTGCGCCTTGGTTTTTCCACACGCTTCTTGCGACCCTGTTGACTATTTTGAATGAAACGCTTGATTGTTCGATGATCACGCTTCAGAAGCTTTGCAATTTTAAGAGTGCTGCATCCCTCTGCAAGATATCTCACTATTTTTGACTTTTCTGAGCCTGTCAAGTCCTTCTTTTGACCCATTTTGCCAAAGGAAAGGAAGTTGCCTAATAATTATGCACACCTGATATAGGGTGTTGATGTCATTAGACCACACCCCTTCTCATTACAGAGATGCACATCACCTAATATGCTTAATTGGTAGTAGGCTTTCGAGCCTATACAGCTTGGAGTAAGACAACATGCATAAAGAGGATGATGTGGTCAAAATACTCATTTGCCTAATAATTCTGCACTCCCTGTAGAACACAGCAAATCTATAGCCTCCTTTGTGAAATCTAGCTGCCCACTTGATCCCTGTTCTATAAGAATCTTCCATCAGGCAAGAGACTTAGGCCCTCATTACAACATTGGTGGTCCAGCTCCGCCATGCTGGTGGTAACACGCCGATGGTGTGGTGATGCTGGACCCCCAGATTACGACCACAGCAGTGAACTGGCTGCAAAGCAGCCAGTTCACCGGCTGTACCGCCAGGGCGGCCAGACCACTGGGGTGAAGGTGGACCACCTTGGCCCCGGCAGTCCACTATAGACCGCCGACGGTATTTGGAGCCTCCTGTCCACCAGGGATTCCCTGGCGGCAACACCGCCAGGAAATCCCTGGCCAAAAGGATACTGGCAACATGAATTTACATTCCTGTCGCCAGTATGTGACTCCCTCCAGCCCCCCCCACACAGCCACGGTCCCACCTCAGCCCATAGAGACCCCTCCACCCCATCCAAACATGCATACACCACACACACACATACACACACATGCAATCACGCATTCACGCACTCATACAGACACACGCATACACTGGCACACACCCCACCACTGCCACATCCATTCACGCACTCACACACGCACTATCATGCACACAAACCCCACCCCCCCTCCAATCACACAAACGCACACCCCCATGCATGCACACACCACTCATCACCCCCCTCCCCTATTGGATGGGTACTTACCTTTACACAGTGGATGTCCGGGAGGGGACGGGATCCTTGGGGCCTGCTCCGCTGGCACTGCCCCATCGCCACAACACGGCCATGCCTATTACCAACTCTTAATAGGCATGGCGGTGTTGTGATGACGTGCCGGTGCAAGCGGAGCAGCTGCCACTGCACCGCCGAATGCCAGTATGGCTGCTGGCGGCTCTCCGCCCAAATTCTGGCGGTCTTGTGGCTGGCGGGACTTCGGCGGTCTAGGTTATAGACCGCTAAAGTCATAATGAGGGCATTAGTTAGGGCAAACTCTGTGAGTTGATCAGCTCCTTTTTTAACAATGCCCGAGTACTGGTAGCACGAAAGCAAGCTAGAATAATCCGAATTCTAAAGCAGCCTTTGCTGGTTTCATCAATGCTGAGTAACTACTGTCCAACACTCTGCTACCTTATGTAGTGCAGATAGCTGAGAAAGAAGTGAACAGGCAACTCCACAATTTATTAAAGACACCTGTCTTCTAGATATGGCTCAACCTGGCTTCTGGCCTCTGCCTGGCACAGAAGCAGCTTTAGCTACCATTTTAAACAACTATGTATGAAATTACACCAGGGTGGATCAGCTGCCTTGATTCTACTGGACCTGCCTACAGACTTCAACACTTTGGCCCTCATTATGACTTCGGCGGTCTATAACCTAGACCGCCGAAGTTCCGCCAGCCACAATACCACCAGGGATGGCGATCATCCGACCACCATATTATGACTGCTGGTGGCTCTCTGCCAGAATTTGTGTGGAGAGCCGCCAGAAGCCATTCTGGCAGTCAGCGGTGCAATGGCGGCTGCCCCGCTTCCACCGCCATGTCATCATGACACTGCAACGCCTATTATGAGTTGGTAATAGGCATGGCGGTGTTGTGACGATGGGGCAGTGCCGGTGGAGCAGGCCCCAAGGATACCGTCCCCTCCCAGACATCCACTGTGTAAAGGTAAGTGCCCATCGGATAGGGGAGGGTTGGTGATGAGTGGTGCGTGCGTGCATGGGGGGGTGCATGTGTGTGATTGGAGGGGGTGGGGTTTGTGTGCGTGTATGTGTGAGATTGTGAGTGTGAGTGCGTGAATGGATGCGGGGGTGGTGGGGTGTGTGCGAGTGTAGGTGTGTATCTGTATGAGTGCGTGAATGCATGATTGCATGTGTGTGTGTGTAGTGCGTGCCTGTTTGGATGGGGTGAGGGTAGAGGGGTCCCTGAGGGGGGACCATGGCTGTGTGGGGGGAATCAGGGGAGTCGCATACTGGCGACAGGAATGTAAATTCGTGTTGCCAGTATCCTTTCCGTCAGGGATTTCCTGGTGATGTTGCAGCCAGGGAATCCCTGGCAGAAAGGAGGCTCCAAGTACTGTCGGCGGTCCGACCGCCCTGGTGGTACAGGCGGTGAACTGCCTGCTTTGCAGCCTGTTCACCGACGTGGTCATAATCTGGCGGTCCAGCACCGCCACGCCATCGGCGGAGTTACCACCAGCGTGGCGGAGCTGGACTGCCAATGTTGTAATGAGGGTCTTTGTCTCACACTGTTCTATAAAGCAAACTATATGAGACCAGTGTCTTCGGAAAAGCTTTCAGCTAGTTATCTTCTTTCCTAGAAGACAGGTCACAAACAGTTCATCAATCTAATCCCAAAACTATGTCTTGTAGAGTGCTTCTTGTGCTATGCCGATGACACACAGCTGTTTGACTTGATAGAAACTAAGATGTCTCAAAAAGAAAATGTAAGGATTGTCTTTCTCATCTTGTCCAGTGGGTGAAGAAAAATTGCCTAAAACTTAACTCAGATGACACCAGGATCATGATTTGAGGTGAGGCAAGTTATCTGTGGACTTCGAATCTGTATGCTCTATACACAGCCAAGGGTTTGTGTTTGATCAAAATCTACTAATGGAAACTCATATTCCTAGGCTATGTGTTTTTATCATATTAAAGTACTGACAAAATAGTACCAGTCTACTCTTATTTTCTGGCCTTCCAACCTTTTGTGAGCTCTGAAATTGATTTGGGCAATGGACTCTATCTTGGCCTTCTCAAAGATCTCCTTCATTGTCTGCAACTTTACAGAATGCTGTGGTTCATTTACTTCCTAAACGTCCCTGTGCAGCCCACATATCTCATCATTTTATAGAGCTGCATTGGCTGCCCGGCGACAAATATTTTCTGTTCAAAACTCTGACCCTCTGTCATAAAGCATTGGATTTCCTTACCCTATTTAGCAGACAAAGGGGGTTATTCCAACTTTGGAGGAAGTGGTAATCCGTCCCAAAAGTGACGGTAAAGTGACGGATATACCACCAGCCCTATTACGAGTCCATTATATCCTATGGAACTCGTAATACGGCTGGTGGTAAATCCGTCACATTTGGGACGGATTACCACCTCCTCCAAAGTTGGAATAACCCCCAAAATCTGGAACCGTCTTCCATAGGATCTGAGATACACCCATGATCACCAACTATTTTCAAAACTTGTTTTTTCAGAATTTAGCCTACTCTAATTTATGTTACTACCTGTTTAGTCTTTACGTCATCCATAGGATCCAGCGCCAACCTCCCTTAACTGGTATTTGCGTGGTCACAAAACCATACAATAAATACATTAGTATGTGAGAGGGTGATGTTCAGGGAAGTGATAAACAGACCCAGTGGTATAAAAACATCTGCACAGTACAAGGTTATGCAACAGTGTTAACATCACACTGGTATAGAGCAGGGATACAGTGTTGAAAAGTTTCCCAGTTTCATTGAGCACAAGTGAATCAATCGAAACACAAATCAGTGCTCTCCCGTCCAGTGAAAACTCTTAGTATTTAAAAGCCACATTGCAGGTCCTCAGGAATACACCAGTAATGTGTGAATGCCTCAGCTGATGTGTGGTTCTTAAATATAACAGATAACTGCATTACTTTAATGACATGGTTATGGATTCATCGGCTGATTTAGCATCTGTGAAAAGCACTACTTCAAAAACATACCTTAGGAAAGGATTTGTCAATGGGGTTTGTTCAATCTAAGCCAGTTATGAAAATTCACAAAATTTGCAAATCCCTGATTTAATAGCAAAAATAAATTCATATTAGTAGATTGCTTCGACAAACGTTTCCTCTAGACTTGAGGCTTATCAAGGCACAGCATTAGCAGGACAGCTTTACATGTATTGAAGGGTATTCGGTGTAGGCGTCCGGCAGACATCTTGGCCGGGCGGTGGGGATGAGGGTAGGCACCAGCAGTCCCTTGTGGGTTCCGCAGCTTATTACTCATCGTTAGACTTCGACCGAGAGTAGCAGAGAGAGCACGGGGCAGAAAAAGGAGACAGAAGGCAGGGAAGAAAGGTAGGAAACGGCGACGAGGGAAGAAACAGGGGTTAAACAGGAAGTGAAAGAATGAGGTGTAGAGAGCAAGTGCAGAGTGGAGGAAGAAAGAGCCTTTGATTTCAACAACCTCGGCATTCACCGCCATCAGCAGCCCACGCTCTCATTTGTTTATTTATACAAATGAAACACTGATCTCGTCTGAACAGCACTATCGTCCTCTGTTGCTAATCTTCTAGGCCAGAAATCTAGATTATGTGGGCGCGCACTAGAAATGCCTCTATTGCACAGGCACAAGCCCTAGATAGCTCCGCACCACATCCACAGTCTGCGGAGTTTAAAGCTGCTCTCGCAATGAGGGGTCTATGTCTCAGTCTCTCATGGCGCACATTCCAGCATCGCTCACCCGGTGGCGACCGGCAGGAGCACTCTGCTACCAAAGCTGCTGTTTCTCAAATGTGCCAGACTTAATGAGCCAAAAGAAAAGTCTCCAATTAAGGACAAAGGGCCTGATAAATCTCGGCAGACGGGATATTCCGTCACAATAGTAACGGATAGCCCATCCGCCGAAATGTAAATCCCATTGAAGATAATGTGATTTAGATTTTGGCGCATGGGATATCCTTCAACATTGTGACGGAGTAACTCGTCCAACGAGTTCTAAATCAGGCCCAGAGTCTTCGAAGCCATAAGCAGAAGTATGTTGTAGTTTCTTTCCCAAACTTTGTGGGACTCCAATGCTTCTCCAGCACATGGAACAGGCCAGGTGGAAGACCCCTAGGCTCTACAGAGTCTCTGACAGCCACACAGCCACCAACCAAGGACCACTGTCACCTACCTAGGAGCAAAGCAAAAGAATGGGATGGAAGAGCTCTGTTCCAAACCGTACCTTGTTAAATAGCTCAGTGGCTTGGTGTCCTTCGGCATCTTCTCTCCTTATTGAATCAGGAGATGGAGAGGTACTTTAATCCTTCCAAGATCTGCAAAATGACTACCATACAGTTGTATAAAAATGGCACCTATTATTTAAGGGACAAGAGACAATCCATATTGTGTTGTGCTCAATGCAAATATCCAATGTAGGTTCTCCATTCAAATCCATGCATGTATGTGGCAGTCACACAGCATGGATCTAGATGAAAGGCAGCAGATTGGTGTACAGAGCCGAAGGCAGAGATGAAATCAGTGAATGAATCTACATGTGGGTGAGAGTCGAAGTGGATGGTAGTATACCGAGAAGTAGTGTTTAAAAAGGTGGGTTTTCAGCTCTGTACTAAGCTGGAGTTAAGTTAAGGTGGTTCTGATGGATACAGGGGTGTTAACCCAGATCCTGTGTGCATAGATAGAGAAGACATGTTGTGTAGTTTTTTATTTCGTTCATTAACGTAAATGGTTGGTGGTTATGTCAAAGGTGTGTGCCCAATCCTTGCTCACTATCCATGTGATAAGATTGCTGAAGGTTAGAAAGCCTAAAAATAAATCTATTAATTTCCAGTGATCTGAGACCAGGAAAGGTGCACAGACTTAAAGTTCTCTAGGTAACAGAGTATTTATTTTCCTGACCACTTGCCATGCATTAAAATAGGCTGTTTTATAACCCTCTTCAGTAATGTGGCATCGCCATTAAATTTCTGGTTCATGGAAATGCCAGCTATGTCAGAAGCCCACCAATGGCTGCATACAAAACCATCTGACTAATGGTTGCGATATCACGCAAGACAAGGAGTAAATTGCATGTCTAGAAGGTATATAGGCTCAGGAGGTTAGAGAGGGGAGTGAGTCTATGAACCAGTTTGGATAGTGGAATGGGGTCAGGCGTTAGGCTGTTCAAAGAAGGTGACATCAGATGTCCGAGCTGCCTTGAATGATGAGAGAGAGAGATATTCTACAAGTCCTGAGTGAATCGAAAGGACGGAGTAGAGTGAACTACTGAAATCTGGAAGATCCACAAGGTAGTGTAGGAGTAGCCAGAAGGTGAAGACTGGTGGATTGTAAGTTGTGTGAGCTAGTGATTTGGTGACTGTAAGAGATACGCTGGGGCTGTGCCAACCATAGTTTTGAATGTAAGTAGCAGAAGTTTGTTTTGCACACAGTGCTTCTTGGACAGCCGGGTGGCTCGGTCTTGGAAAGTGGGGGGGTCAAATAGAGTTGGGGTTTAAAAGTTAATTACCTAACCCAGAGGGGTGAGTTTGCATTCCAATAGACTGCTTCAAGGCATTTGCAGCGCTCGAGTCTACTCACAATGTGACTCTTGATGCGCACATTGGCACGAGTGAAGTGATGGAGAAGGTGTGTTTTACAAATCTTCAGGACTTGTTACCTGGTGGCAGTTGCAGTTTGATGCTGGGATTAAAGAGTATGCCAAGTTGTCTGGCAATAGGGAATGAGCATAAGGTCTGATTGGGAGCTTGAGATGGCGAAGTAGATGATGGAAAATAATCTCGTTTTAGCGGAATAGTTAAATTCAGCATGAACACCATCCCGCTTCGGGTTTCTAACAAGCAGTTCAAGAAACAAGATAAAAGTTAGGAGAGATAGAGAGAATGAACGAAAAAAATTGAGTGTCTTCTGCGTATACGGGATAAGAAAATCAGAAAGATATGCCGATGTAACAGTGACGTGCTGTATTATCAGAAGTGGAGGGGCCAAGGACCAAGCCATGGGGACCCCTTCAGGCGAAGAGGTTGGGCAGGAAATAGAAATGATCCACATTACATCTTTGTGGTTTTATTTAACCTTCTTTAGATAGCAAGAATAACAGTCATTGCTCTGCCCTTTATGGCCTATAGGGTCTACTGGGGGCTCCCTTTGCAGTCTCATCCAGAGTTTGAGAGTCTACATGGCCAGTGACTCTCGTTCGAGTTTACAGCAATGTCTCCTGTGGGTGTGTGCGGCTGCTGTAGCAGGTTATCCTTTCGCTTCTTCGGCAGGTTCAAGATCTTTCCTGGGAAGCCCCGAACCATACTAATGAGCCACAGAGCTTAATCTCTAAATAACTATTGTTGCTTTCATAGTATTGCCTGTTAGTCATGCTCCTCTGTCATGAAGCGTGTGCGTGAAATCACGTGGTAATACCCACATAGTCTAAAATAGAATCTGTCAACATCCTGGGGAACAGGGAGAGGCCCCTTGATGGTGTGGGAGCCAGCTGGAGACGCAGATGGCCTGGTTTGGGTCTACTGCAGAGGAAGAAAAAACCTCAAGAGAGGCGAGGAAAGGTCGTGAGACTGAGGTTAATATTTCTTCTTGGTCTGCAACTTTTAATCGTACATATGTTTTTGAACAAGAAAGAAACATTCCCCAACAGAAATGCTCGCTCAACTGCCCTGAACCCTTTGTCAATGTGTGTGTGTGTTTTAACTAAAAGTGAAGGCAGAAGATGGGCAGTTCAAAATGGTCCTTCATGGCATGCCAAAACATCTAAAATATGAGCAGTCCATTTTGAGTAGCCGTGTTAAATAATATGTATGTGTTGCTGTAGATAAATGAACTAGAGAAGGAAAGCAACTACAGTGCACCATATGAATTCTCGTTGCCACAGAGTTAGCACTACATAATGCATTATCCCCATGGTCAAATAAAGGGAGGAAAATAGCATCTCTTTCACCCACCAGAAGCAAGCTTTCAATAGTAATAAGTTTTTCCTCCAAGCTAACTGTTTTCCCATTATTGGCTGGCTCTGTGCATTAGCGCCATCCTCTGTGCTCCGAGTAATATACTCTGTTCTGCTATTTGAGAGAGGATGGCTGCACAAGTCGCCAGATTCAATCAAATGCCTGCTGGGCCTACACACCAGCTCCCTGGAAGGTAATTCTAAAACCAATCATCGAGATCAGCAAACTGTGGGATTTCCACAGACCGTGTCCAGTCCCCTAGCTCTCCCCGCCTTCCATAGAGGTTAAAGCTGATGACCGCCAACTGGGCCCTTGTTCAACAGGCACTTGATAAAGTAAGTCATAGGCTTTGTCCCACATTACCTGGGATCAGGTACTGTTTACTTCTGAAAACCAAGTAACTGTAAATGACTAAAATGTTCTTGAAAAGAAAATGGAGGAAAAACAAATCAACTAAGCACACATCTCTAAATGACACTGGGGTAGCGAATATTAGCCCGTTAAATGAGACACTGCACATCCCTGCAGGGATTTCTTTCTTATTTGAGCACAAGCTCCTTTTGTCAATGATCCGAATCGCATCAAAAACATAGGCAGCGGGCCGGTAGAATGGGAACGCCCCCCACACCACACTCACCTGACGTGCCCACGGAATATTGGCTCCATGTGAAGCGTGTAGGGGGCTACACCTTCGGCCTGTCTCATTTCTCAGACTTTGGGGATGGTATTAGAGGGCATCTCTCTCCAGGCAGGACATTAATCACTAGCGTTGTTTTGACGTAGTTATTGTTGCCTAAAAAGTGCTGGACGCAAGGAACGCTGCAGCGGGTGCTTTTAAAGCCATAATGTACCTGCAAACACGGCACCCCCACCTGAAGGCAGCACCTGGCGCGATGGCACCGGTCGCACCGACCTAGAGCTGGCTCTGTGTTGGGAAATAGAAGACAACTCCTTACAATGTTTAGCTGTTTTGCTTGCAACTGCTACTGCCCCGGGGCAGAAGAACAGAGCAAGATAGTGTGTCCGCTTACCGGCAGAGGTATCCGGCAGCAGGGGGATGATGAATGGCATATAAAATGGATAAGAATTAATTAAAAATAGGCAGCAAGTTAATTCAAAACAAGCATTTGCAATGCAATGGGTCTCCCGTTTGCACAAGTTAGAGCTATTAGTGTTGTAAATTTCTAACTGGACTTTTCTTGCCACATAAATTGAAAATGTAAAGTAAAACAGTTGACATAAGCAAGTCAATTCAAACCGCTAATGCCCCCATGAGCGTAAGTGTGAAGGAGAGACACAAAAGGAAAAAGGAGTTCGCTTGCGGTCAAACATATCAGCAAACGTGCAATTATCCATGTAACAGGGTCGGTCCTCAAGGCGGTAACAAAACCACCCCAAGGGGGAACAAACGTAAAGCATTTACCAATGTCATCAAAGGATTTTTGAAGGGCAAGCCTACAAACAATACTTAAAAACTGCTCAACTACTCAACTTTTTGGAGGTAAGGACACTTTCCATACTTATTGTCTATTTTGTTCACGTACTGGGCTCCTGTCCACTAAGACATAAAAGTTCCAAGTTCACCACTAAAGACAATCTTGTAGTCTGGGGATGTTGGGCTCCTGTATGTTTATTTGATTCTTTATTCCCCATTTCCTTTATTTCAACAACCGTCACAACTGGTGGTGGTGTGCGATAGAAACCTCTGAAAAGTCATAGTACCAACTGCTTTGCTATACTAATGAAAGATTGTGCACTATAATATAACAACAACAACAGCTTCTGAGAGGACACACAAACATACACATTTGGACCAAATACATGATACTAACTGAACATAAGCATAAGCTGACATTTTGCAGCTCATTTTATAAATTATTGGGGTAATCGTGAAGTCCTACTAACATTGTTGGCTCTGAAGATAGTCTCACATACTCATGACTCAGGAAACCGAAACTTCAACGCTCCTCGAATTCTCATATGTTAATCTATAGACTCTTGGATTGATGGATATGTACAATGAAACTGATTCCAATCAAATAGAGAGTGGGTTTTCCTTAATTAATCTACGAGGCTCAGATATGAACTCTGGGTTTAATGTACAAGATTAATGTATGTTGAGTTTCTCTACTTTGGGAACCTACACTAATCATTGACTTTTATGCAAACAATATATTCACATACAAATATATTTGATTTGTTTTATATGATTTTGTGTATGCCCATTTCTCTGTTCCCTTTTCTTTTTCATCTACTTATTGGAATAAGCAGCGTTGATTGCATTGTGATTAAGTCCTTTTCTAAATAAGTGATTTCATGATTACAACTTACCCTATAGATTTGAATACCCTTGCTTCGGAGGGGTTATTGGGTTGCCCATCGTGTTTATATTGGGTATAGCCCCTTCCCAGCACTTTAGTGCACCATTCTACCTGCCAAGAAGGTGGTTTATTGCAAGGAAGTCTGAGATTGGTTGATTAATCACTTTCTAAAATGAATGGGATACAAATCTATGACTCCATCTGTCTTTCTGTTGTCCATCTGTCTGTCTGTCCCTCACACTGTTATTGTATAAACCACACAGTACATTGTCTTTATTGGTGTGTTTAAAAATATATAGTTTTAAGAACTTTTCCGAATTTGTGCCTGTGTTTTATTTCTATTAAGAGTACCTGACATGATAATCAGATTTTGGGTGCAGTAAGGTTGTGCGAGGCAGGTGAACATATCTTTCAGGAGAAAGCACAGCCTCTAATTCTACCATTAAAAAAATGTATTTGCTGCCATCTGAATAGCTATTTTAAAAACATCAGATCAGAATGTCACATTCTCTCTGGTATACTTTGTCCCTAAAGACGGTAACGTGATTGGCCGTGAATCAATAAGTGAAATGGTGTGGCTAGCTTTCCAAGCGTGGCAAGGAAAGAGAAGGGCCCAAAGATAGTCATGTCACCAATGCTCTTGCGAGACGGAGATTTCGGATATTAACAGAGATTCACTTTCTACCCTTCGGGCGCCTAATCCCCGGTTTGGAAATGCCCTCCAACCAGTAGGGTGTAAATGTTTTGGGTTATTTAAAAAAGGCAAAAATAACCACGTAATTTATCTTTACATGTGACTTACTGTTGTGATGTAACAAAGCTGAAACGTAACAAAAACTACAAGACCTGAGCTGCGCTATTAGATAAATGAGTGAGCATGGAGACTTCAGCAGACCACTGCCAATATAGGGCTTGTCGCGAGGAGCTTCCAGACTGAAGACAGGTGGAGTTTCTTTCTTTCAGAAGACCAGGTATTTTCCGGGGTACGGGCTTGCTACTGCTTTTCTTCCCCCCATGTTTCTTCCACCCTCACACTTACACACACCTTACTTTCTTTCACAGAACTCCAGGCCTCTGCCCTACTCTTCCCCTTCGACCCACACCCTACTCTCTTCAAAAATGTGAAGGTCTGACCATCTTGCTTCAGTTTCCAGACCGCGCCCCCAAGTACACCCACATCCTCGCCCCACCCCTATTCTGTGTTCAGCTGGTCATTCTTTCTGTTTTGAAATCCATGATCTGTGGGGCTGATCTGAATCTGTGAGCCCAAATCTAGGTTTTCATCCTGGATTCACATACCCTTGACCTACATATGACAACACCCTACGCCCACATATCACAACACAAGCAAGATGAGTGCAGCGCAAAGCATCACACGGCAACAGAACACAGAATGACGAGACAAAAAACAACGCACACCAAATCACAATGTAACAATATAATGCACAAATTGTGTAATGTATACATGTGCGTCTCATTTCACTGAATGATAAATTACAGTATAATTCAATATTCACAATATTGCATATAAGCACACAGGTACACACATCACCCTGATATACTGGGGAGAGACATTTACCTGCAAAATCAGGATTTTAACCCCAATTGGAGGCAAATAACATCAAAGTAAGTAATTACCAGAGAAATCAAAAATGTTCTAACTGATTTATAGTGATATAAAAAAAATGATTGCCACGCCAGACTGTGAGCAGCTTAGCTACCATCCTAACCAAGCGTCCGTTTGATCAGGACATTCATTAGCAAAACCGTGTCTACGCTACGGTATAAATTGTTCCTCACTTTTATCATAAACCCATTTCAGCTATATTGCTCGCACCATTTTGTACTTATTATCCCCACAGATCATGGACCTATTTAATAGCACTGAGCACTTCAATTTCCGAGATCTGGAAATTACCTTGAAAGGCTTTAGAACAAATGGAAGCGGATGTGATTAAAAGCAAACTCGTTTACTGATATTACCTGTGTTTCTTTCTTTCTGGAAACACTACAAGGTGTGATTAGGTTTGTGACGGTACCTAGGAGGCGTGTGCAAGGAAAGAGAAGAGGACTGTGTCCGCCATTTCCTGCACAAGGCGGCCTTACTGTGAGGCTCATCCCTCGTCCTTTGTCCTTCGCTCACTGATGCCAACAAATCACTCTCTTATTGCATCTTAACATGATCATCAGAAGCAGTAAAAATGTAATAACCCATCTGTGGCAGGCTCCGCCGATCGCACAGCCAGTTGGCATCACACAATCAACACCCATCATCGCCATTTTGGTCAAAGGGATAGCTGGCGAGGCGCACACTGTGCTGGTAATTAGATTACCCAGCCTGCCTTGGGGCAGGGGAAGAATCAATTGGCTCTGAGCAATATCCGAGCCCACAGGTGGTTGGTACGAGACGGCAGAGTTTTTTCATCTCATAAGGGCAGGCACTGGCAATCGAGCTAATCAAAAATGATTGGGACTTGGAGGTCTACTTGTAGTCATAACATTATTGTGGTTACAATTTCCACACAGAGGTCTGATTAAATAAAAGATTCGCCCACCCATGAATTGAAGGATCATATCTAGACCTTTATCCACTTTGATACTTCACTCAGGTGGAGCCACTCTAGACGAAGATGCTGATGTGGTGGGTCGGACCAGAATTCAGCGCTAGGACCTGCCCTTCCTTCCTGTCTTATGTGAAATATAGCACCAACAGGACACGTAACTCCAAAGAATAGATACGGGCCCCTAATGCCAATGTTTCCATAAATAAAACTATATATAACAGTCTTTAGAGCTATTCCAGGACATTCCGTACTGATGTAGCAGCAGGTTTGTCTGCCCATGGATGTGTGATACCTTACTATGCTGCATGCACGCTTTGAATTGTGACATTTGTGTAAAACTGAGCCCCATTTTCATGCTTTCTTTCTTTTCATCCAGGCAGATCCCACCCATATGAGGAGCAGCTCCTAGGCCATTGGCACTAGTGAAGCCCAAGTAATGGTTTTCAAGACCATCACATAGCATGAAGTGCTCTTTCATTAAGAAGTTGTATCTTTTCTTCCTATTGAACTATTGCGCACTACCAATTGTATTTGCCACTCTGGAAAGAATGAAAGGCTGGTCCGTCTGTGTCGGATTCAGACTTGTGCCTTGCGGTTCTACACAGTTCCATGTAGCAGGCGGCCATACCATTCTACTAAGGAAGATACCAAATGTTTATTAGTAGGGTGCTGTGATCAAATTAATTAATCCCTCACTATCCTTCTAAATTATTCAAACCAGGACCAGGTGGACAAAAAGGGATGTATTAATTTGATATTTTTCTAAATGGTATTACTGGACCAGGCCACAATGACAGAATTCCAGACGAACTGATGTGTGTACCTGTAAAAATATGTGCACATGTGTGTGTGTGTGTGTGAGTTGCATGAAATCCCGGACTAAAACATTCAAAGTCTACTGCAGTAAAAGACAAAAGACAAAACTATTGGTGCCTTCATGCAATGCAATTAGGAGATAAAAAATCTCATGTGTGATAATTGTGTGTACCCCGAACCTTGTAGTACAAGTACTCCAGGAGAGGTGGATGTTACATCAAATAGCCAACAGCGTAAGGTTAGAAAGAGAGTATTATTTTTCTGGATAGAGCCAAAGTTAACTCTCTGTCTAGTTTAAGGAATTAGTAACAATAGTTATTACAGACATCTGAATTGTTGAGCCAGACCTAAAAATGAGCAGTCTCAAAGAGAAAGGCTTGATCCTGCAGGGAAACAGTCAACCCTAAGAGGAAACACACATACACAAAGAGAGAGTAGATGTCCGTCAATATTGTGACAACTGATAAGAAGATGATAAGAACCCTTTGGGTGGGTAGAGTGATAAGTCAGTACCACGAAAGGTCTGAGAGCGTCACTGGCAGGAGAGCTTTCAAACTAAGATGGGTCTTTCCATGTGTTTCATGCACGCACCATTCTTAATAGAGCGGCAACAGCTACATGAAGTTTTTGAGCACTTGCCACCACATGATAGTGCTTCGAGGAGCCGCTGGTGGCCTCCTTGCTAGTGGGACACAAGGAAGCCGACTAGCGTTGCAGCAGCCCGTGACTTGGCAAAATAACACCAGGAAGACCATATGGCCTAGAGAAGAGGTGCCTGTGTCTGCTCCGCTGGTGGAAATAAATGTATAAGGATCATTTGCAAGCTAAAGCGTCCCAATGAAAGAGCATCTTCATATCCCTATATTCGGGGAAAGCAATTAGGACTCGGTGAAGCACTGCTCCTGGAAGGGTACAGAAGGGGGTTTCTTTAATGAGGGAGGGACAGTTTTTCAGAACATGCCATGTTTGTGGAAAGCCTTTGGGGACGTTATTTTCGCTGCTTGTTCCGAACTCCATGTCTACATCCCAAACTGCATTTTTTTCTGCAAGGTCAACACTGTGCGTGGCTTTAAATGAATAAATATTAGTAGTTTTAATTACTGGTAGGACTCTTTGCGTTGGTATCTCGAAGCAGTGGAAATTTCCTTCCTTGGCTTTATTTGTACACAGTATTCTCTTTCAGCCCTTCGGTCTCACCCATGAAACCTTCCTTTATTATGTCTGTGTAGAAAGGCTTCGTGTGACGCAGCTAAACTAGAAGAGACCACCGGCACCACAGTGTGTTCCTTTGGCCCGTGCTCTGGGCCACGCTGTCTGACAAGACCCGCCACCACCGAGAGGGAGCATTCAGAAACCCGCTCCCCTGAGCCAGCATCAGGCAAGGCCCAAAAATGTGTACTGCTGTAGTTTCACTCAATGGCATAGTGCAACATTTTTTTGGGGGGTCCCCCCTGCAGAATGCTATCAGGGGCCCTTTGGTCTCGCATATCTCACAGATATTCCTAATTCGTGGCCTGAAAGAGGGCCGCCTGACCCCCCACCTTTCCCGCACTACAAGGGCTGCAGGAGGCTGTGCTATGCCCCTGGGTTCAGTTTATCATGAATGCAAAGGGAAAAAAAGACAGGAGAGAAATAGCTGAGAGCCATATATATATATATATATATATATAGCAAACATAACGACCAAATGTACAACCATTTGGTATTGCGACTCGCAATTTGTGAATTTTTGCGTTTCGCAAATTGCGAGTTGCAATACAAAATGTACAACAGTGTCTTCAGCACTGTTAGTGATTTGCAATGGGTCACAAAGGGACCTGCCTCATCAATATTCATGAGCAGGTCACAATTTGAGACTACAATCACAGGGATGGTGGCCTGCTGGGGACACCAGACCACCATGTCTGTGACTGCTTTTTAAATAAAGCAATGTTTTTTGTAATGCAGCCAGTTTTCCTTAAACAAAAACTGGATGCATTACTAAAAGAAACCTGAAAAGTTTTCTTTACATTTTTTAAGAGTAGGCAGTGGTCCGTGTGACCACTACCTACTCTTAAAAAATGTTTGTATCCCCTTTCAAAAAGGGGAAGGGGTCCTTGGGAACCCATTCCCAGTTGTGAATGGGTTACCACCAACTTGAAGTTGGTGGTAACTGCAAATGTTTTGCGACGGAATTCCCAGTTGCAAAACATTCTTACATCCCCCTGCGACTCGCTATTAGGAAGGGATGCCCTTGGCATGTACCTTCCTAATAGCGAGTCGGAAACCCATTTTGCGAGTCAGTAATAGGTTACTGAGTTGCAAAATGAGGCTGGAACATGCCAAAAGTCATTTATGGCCCAAAGTGTCTTTCTTTATTGCCTATTATAGAAGATCCAAAAGCCAAATGCATATCAACTAAAATACTTTGGCGTGGAACATACATGTCTATGATGCCCGCCCATACATATGCATGCAGAATGTTTGAGTTCTGAAAGTGTATGAAAGTGCTTAATGGCAAACAATTTTACAAGAGATGTGCCAGTACATATTTCAGCTATACTGGTGCCACTGTATATGGAATGATATCCCTATATCTACCAGGATCACCCTAGTTTTCTTTAGTTTAGGAAGGTTGAAGACACACTACATAAGTACATCTTGATAAGTAAGTAGTTCCTCTCCCCTCTCGTTTCCCAGAACCCACTTAGAATCACCCTCTGGTTGTATATCTGTCCACTACCCTGTACCCTGTACAGCACTCTGTTGCCTTGTGGCTAGCTTTGCCTATACAAATGCAGCTTACAT
Source organism: Pleurodeles waltl (assembly GCF_031143425.1). Taxonomy (NCBI): domain Eukaryota; kingdom Metazoa; phylum Chordata; class Amphibia; order Caudata; family Salamandridae; genus Pleurodeles; species Pleurodeles waltl. The sequence goes on along the minus strand of NC_090442.1, from coordinate 601,606,316 downwards.
ACATACACAGATATGTATATAGAAAATGCACAACACATTTTACAAATAAGGCACCAAATTGGACTCTTGCATGTGAACTCTTTTCCTTCTTGAAGCTCTGCTCCTTCCGAACCATACTTAGTACCACAATAAAGTCCAACACCACTGCCTTCAGCCATGGGACCGGCAATGAAACTCTGCCCTGAACCACTGTGCAAGGCTGAGTCCGAGCAATCTAACTCTAATGATTGACAAGCTGTACGTCACTGCTTCATCCTAATGCATAGAAATTCTACCTGTGCAAGCCCTAGCTGTATATTCCCCAAATGTGAAGATTTCATGTACGTGCCCCTAACGTCTTGTTCTGTAGCAACGCCTCTCAGGCTACATTCGGTCTTATTATGTTAAAACAAAACAACTGTACAAAAAATCCAGTAAATATAATTACATAGCAATGACTTCTCGCCTTCCTTCCTGAGTCAACCACACACGTCTGCCCTCCAGAAGATTCGCATCTATTAAGGATTATGCTGATTAACCAATCGGAACATCTCTGCCTCCATTCAGCTTCCCTTCCCTCTTAGAGCAGAAAAAAAGATGACATTATTTCAAAAGCTAATTTAACTGCACCCAGGAGGCACGTGGACGGGGCAGCGCCGGCTCCACGCCACAGCACTGGCACAGAAATAGAGAGCGTTGTGCCCACCGATTTACTATTTAACCCAGTGCTCAATTTGTAAATAAAAACGTGCCGGTGCCCAAATCCCTCCTCCTAAACATGTGGCTGCTGTATTTAAATGTTCGAGCACGAAATATTGAAGCAGCGAAATCCTGAAGCCATCTCGGGGTTCTTCAATTCATTTAAAGCCACTCCCTGCCCCTTCAGCTCACTCTTGCAGCTTTCTGCTTTCTCACTTTTTCGTTTTTCTCTTCCTCCGTCTTTCCCATATGTGTCTTTTGCTCGCAGCAAAAGCTTGAGGCAGAAGAATAAGCGCCGGCCCTAAAAAATAAGTGCCAGTGTTCAGCACCGGAAACAATAAGTGCAAATTAAGCACTGATTTAACCACTGCAGCCACAATCACTAGTGATCAAAGGTCTCTTGGTTGGTGTGACTATGTACACCTGGTCTGCCCATGTGATGAAGCGCCCAAAACATGATGCCCCGTGCACATGATGTGCCCTTACACGGGATGTGCCTCTAAACAAGATGTACCCACACAAATAATGTGCCTACAACACAGTACGCCAATCACATGATATATCCATACACCAAATATGCCTATCTCAGCGATGGGCACATACATACGACGTGTCAACACTTACAATGTATGCCCTTACATAGGCTGTTTCCATACATAAAATGTCCCCATACATACATTTGTGTTCTTAATCACATCAAGTTCCTGCACAGAACAGGTATGTTTACACTATGTGCCCTATCATGCAAATTCACTGCATATGCCATTTGCCTGTACACACAATGACCAAAACATGCAATGTACCAAATCTCAAGAAGCGTCAAAATAAACAACATGCCCATACCCAAGAGTTACCCATTCACATCATGTGCCCAGGCCATACACCCATACGCCCCTTCACATCATGTCCACTTTCACACAATGTGTTCATCCTTCTGTTGAGCATTTATACATGAAGAGCAGCAGGGCCGGCTTTAGACCTGGATGGGGGGGGGGGGGGTGATTCCATCAGGGGGGTGCTGTGTTTAGCAATAACTTACCAAACTTGTGATTGAAAAGCACCTGCTGAAAAATTCCTTGTGGTCCAGCCTTCAGGAAGCAATTAAAATGCCAGGATAACTCTGTGATGAATGTTCTTGCTAGAGAGAGCGATGGGCGTGTTGTCTGGGGGCAGTTTTAACTGATGTAAAGCGGCGCAGAGGGTTAATGTGCCTGCTGCAAAGAACAGAACTATGTTTTATGTGGATGGCTGAGTGGATTAGTAAAGCCAGCCTTTACTAGCGCTTTAAAACAAATGAAATGTAAGTGAAAGAGGGGCTATGGAGAGATGAGGGGCACTTTGCTGGGTGGGAGTAAGGGAATCCGAGGAGGAGGTAATGAGGGGGCGCACCAAAAAGGATTGTCGCTTCAGGCGCCACCAATGGTAAAACTGGCCCTGATGAGCAGATTGAAGTACAATGCCCTTAAATAAGATTACATATATGCACATGATGTGCCTCTAACTTCATGCAACTCACGAGGTAACCATTGTCACCAGGTGCCCGAACAGGCAACAGGCAATGTACTCATACCCGATAAGAAGCTGTAAATTAAGAAAAGCCCTGTACATGATGTACTTAGACATAAGATGCAAGACTTTGCTTAGTAACGCAAGGCGCCCTTATACACATAAAATGCTTCATGTTTTCCATCTATCACAGAGGTATACAATGTACAGAAATACATTATATGACAAGCAGGGCGCATGAGAGCGGCTTAAGGGGCAGTGGACGGGGGAGGAGTGCGAACTGGTAGAGGTATTAAGTGAGGGGAAAACACAATATTTTGTAAACTAACCAACATTTTTGAAGACTTTCAAAACCAAGGGAGCGAGTGTGTGTGCGTTGTTGAATGTGTGTAGGTCAAAATTCCTGTTGAAATCCAACAGCAGCATCCCCATACCCGACTGAAAACACCTGTCCTCGAACATATATCTGAACATACATTTATTAGGGGGTGTAACACCCCAAACAGCTTATGGCCCTCTCCCCCCCCCCCCCCCCCCCCCACCCAGCTACACCCCTGTCTATGAGACCTCTTATAACAACGCGTGTCCGCTTAACTAACGACCCGCAATCTGTACTTTTTTAATTGGCCCTGTATTCCCCAGTTTGAACAACAACCGGGAAAACGGGCCATCGGGAACATTCCAGGGAGCCAGGGAGAGGTGCAAATGGAAATCTGTGGAGGAACGAGTCCAGAAAGCGGTAATGTCACTACGGTAATGTCACTAATGCAATTAATTAGCCCTAAAGTGACAGAATCCGTGCAGCTCTTCACTCGCTGCGGTATTTAAAGACGTTTCCGGACGTTATGCCTGATCCGAAATGCTGGGACAAACACTACTTGGCCCAGATGGTGTTAAGCCTTTAGGACAACAGGTGTAAGCTCCGAAAAATGAATTAGAATAGTTAAACACAAAGCAAATGTTGTTAAATGGTCGAAGTACAAATATAATAAGATTTAAGGATCCCTGAAGGTGGCATATTGTACCATACAATAAGTGAGACATCCGGAGCTCACAGATCTGAATTGGTATTTTTTTTAATTACTACGATTATTATATCAGTGTTGAAAAAAATATATTTCTATTAGCTGTCCAACCACGATTCACTTGAAAAAAGAAAACTGTTAACAAATGACACATATACAACACTGCAGCGATAAAACATCATTTGCAGCTAACTGAGGTCCTGAAAAATTAAAATCCACAAATCATCTTTACAAGCAAAAAGCAGCGAAAATTAGGAGCAGATGGTTTCTGAAAATAGCACAAACTCGGCGATTAAATCACGTTGCATAAAAATGGCAAAAGGCAGGCGTGATGGGAAGAAATTCAATTCACAAATCAAGAAACTCTCGCAGCGTTGAGACCCGCGCTTACCCACATCAGGTACCATGGGGTCGCCGGGGGTCGCAGCTGCGACCCCTGGCACTGCCTCTGCGACCCCTGGCCTCAGAGGTCGCAAAATCAGGGCCAGGAACGCAAGGGCAGCTCGTCCTTATGGACGTTGCATGGGGACCCACTTCTTTGCTTTCGATTAGTTTATTTTATTACAGTAATAGTGAATAATACATTATTCACTATTACTGTAATAAAAATGGAGTACATTTAGCTGGAATATGAACCTCCTCGGTAGCTGACCTAAGTAAAAAACACTTTTAAATGTGGGGTGTGTGCGTCCTTGCAGGTGAGAGTGTGTTTATGTGAGAGTGTATGAGAGAATGTGCTTTAAATGGGCCGGTACTCTCCGGTACTGAGTACCGGCACTTTTTTATTTTGAGAGGGAGATTACCGGCATATCTCAAGAAAAACGTAATACTTTTAATTGGAGTACCGGCACTTCTCAGAAACAAGCAGGTACTCTGATAGAGAGTACCTGCACTTCTATTTTTCCATTTAAAGCACTGTATATGTGTAAACAGTATGTGTGTGAGTGAAAGTAAAGATGGACTGTTGTGTGATGTCACTTCCGCTCCCAATGAATAGAGGATAGGACGTCACTTATCGCTTATTGGTCAGGTTTACACTCTATAAATTTGCTGTCACATATCGTCATTACTTTCAAGGATGTTGATTAATTGAAAATAATTATCACTCTGCAAGTTTCTGCGATTGTATTAATATTCCCCTTTATTAATCTTAAATTCTGCCAATATTTGCACATGTGCAAACAGTGTCAGAATTTAAGCTTGTGTGGGTCGGGAAACTTTAACTGCACCTTCCGTGCAAGAAATTAACGGACTGAAATCTTGGATGCTAGGTGGAGTTAGTTCCTAACGGTCTGCGAGGAGACAGCAATATGCGGGGTGAGGTGGGAAATCCCAGGAATGTTAATTCCGGTATTAGGCACACAGTCATAGAAGTGGTGATAATCTGTCTATTAATGAGCATGCAGAATAGTTTCCCCACGCTTATAGTTAATATACTTCTTTGGATTTCTGAGTATGTAAATGCAATTTTCATTATAATAACGCACCAATACTAGTCAATTATTGACTGAATATGTAAATAATATCATACAGGCCTTTTAATATATTTAAAACTAGAAAGTGTTTTATTTATGTCATTCATGCCCAGCATGGCATAATATATTTGAATGATGTATTTACTTGACAGGTACTTTACCTATGACATGAACAACCACATTGTACTCAACTTTGAAATAACAATACTTGACATGTAACTTATTTAGAATTCTTTATGTTTGTTATTTATTAGCCACCAGTGAAAGGAAGTTGGTATATTTACTAATGGTTCTGGATTTAAGTCACATAAATTGGGATTTAAATGTGTTTGTAATTTACGACATAGTATAGCAATGTTAGCTTTTATTGGTTTATGCCATGACACTAGGATGCATTGTTACATTGAGTAGAGTGGATGAATTTTAATCATTGTTGCTCGAGGAATTTTGGTTAATGTGTGAGAGTGTACATTTTTTATTCTTGTTTATTATGCACTTTTTTTTACCGGGTTTGGGGATTGTTTTTCATATGTATTTTATAGGCCCTGATGAAGTTCCATGCCAGGAATGAAATGCGTCGGCTGGGTTTGCATGAAATGGAATATTAATAAAGGAGAATATTAATACAATCGCAGACAAGTGCAGACTGATAACTACTTTCAATGAATCAGCGTCTTTGAATGTGATGATAAGTGACAGCAAATTTATAGAGAATGTAAACCTGACCAAAAAGTGATAAGTGAGGTGCCCCCCTCTATTCATTGGCTGTTTGAGTAAATGGTTGGTAGCAGTCACAACCAGATAACTGGGCATGCATGTCCGTCTATTAAAAGGGATCTGAATTGTCCTGTGCGGCTTATCTAGTTCACAACTGTGGCCCTGGAATTATTTTTCACTTTCGCAACCCCAGGCATTTCGGTGAATCGACGTCCATGTCAGCCGCCCCATTCGTTTCAACAGGGGGTTATTACTAACAACAGATAAGGACTGAGTGTAATTACAAGACAACGGCACTGCAGCTGCACTGACAATGTCTCTCGCAGTCAAGCATCAGGAAACACATTGAGTGGACAAGCAAGCACATTAGCCGCAAGACCCACGAAGCAGAGCGTTGATGTACTGCAGACACCGCCAACCTCTGTAATTGGTGGAGAAAGAAATGACGTAGTGCTCGAGGCCTGCTTCCTGCACGCACGGCCTCTAGTGTGCGAGGCACCTTACACTCATCCGCCAGTGCGCGGAAGTGTATGACAAGTATCTACGAACCGCATGAACGACTGAAAAAATGGTGCTCCCCTAGTGGTATCCATCATTGTTGAGAAGATTCTTTGATGTGGCCTGCATAATGTCTGATGATGACATTGTGTTTGGAAGCTTGGCTCTTATGTAGTGAAATCAGTGCTTTAAATGGGCCGGTACTGTCCGGTACTGAGTACCAGCACTTTTTTATTTTGAGAGGGAGAGTACCTGCACTTCTAAAAAAAAATGTAATACTTTTAATTGGGGAGTACCGGCACTTCTCAGAAACTTCTATATTTCCATTTAAAGCACTGAGTGTAGTGTCATACGGGTGGAAAAGCGGTGTTTATAAACAATGCACATACCTCGAGGTCTGTAACCTACAGATATGCTGGCCCTTGCTTGAGGAGCACACATCAGGAAAAGTGAGGGTTCTCTGATCACATCTTCGGAGAGACAAAGAACAGCTGTAATTTACGGTTCTATTGACTGTTTGACTTTTTAGGCCTCGCCTATCTTTTAGCTCAAATTCTCTGAGCGTTTGATGGATTTTCCACTCCTTCTGCCTTGTAAATCCAGGGTTTTGTCTTCTTGTCCTCGTGTTCCCTTGTTTGTGCACAATGTGACTGGCTAAGGAAGATACTTTGGGCGTAGGCAGTCTAAAAAATATATTGGACCATTAAATTATGGTCAAGAACTGAAGTAGCAAAAACAGGAGAGCGGGTTCTTTGGAGTTCAGGATTTGGAACACTGTGAAACAGTCCTTGCCAGCACAGCCAAACAACTTCAATCAATCAATCAGGGATTTGTAAAGCGCACTACTCACCCGTGAGGGTCTCAAGGCGCTGAGGAGGTGACTCCTGGAAAGCGAGAGGTCACTACTGGATCGGACCTGGTATATACCTGCATGTATCACTGCACCGACACACATCATAGTCAGCACACCCGGCTAGTGTAAGGCAATTCTTTTATTAATCAGTGACACTGAATTGACTCGTAATATCCTTTCCATATATTATGTGGGCTATTTTATTCTGGGTAATTCAAGGTACCTCCTCAGTATTTGGTGCCATTATCCCCCTGATGGAAGAGGTCCTCCAAACGCAGCTATAAATTATTAATGCTAAACTCATACAGTGGAAATGAAACAACACAACATTCAGCCTTGTGGCATGCATATGTAGTCAGCAGCTGAAACTGGGTCACATTCTGTTCTGAAATGTGAAATCCATCCCTGCTCATTTGGTAAAGAAAACAATGTGCGAGATAAAACCATAATGTGTCCTTATAAACTAATTACTGAAATGTCCGAGAAAGAAGATTTACACAAAAGAAGCAAAGTGTCCTCACGTCCAGCAAACATGTAAGATTCATTACTTAGCGTGCCCATAATGTTGTTTTCAGTGAGATGTTCACAGCAGTCTGCCAGTAGTCTGTGAAATCAGAGCTCACCCATAATCATCATTCACAGTCTGCTCCTACTCTGGCCAGTAAACTGATATCATGGAATGATTACAAGCAAATGTAATGAAAATATGAACAGCCGATATAGCTGTATATTTCTGCTGGTGTCCTGCAACCAATGGAATAGGTGTCCATGCTGGTGGAATGACCTGAGCAATCTGTGAACCTTCTAATAATTCATAACAAGCATTTGCAGTGCAACGGGTCTCGCGTTTGCTCATGTTAGAGCTGATTGCGTTTTAAACTCCTAACCCGACTTTTTATCTATCGTCAAAATTGCTTTTATGTACGTAATCCGAAAAAGTGAAATTAACTGTGTAAAGTGCTCGACTTCTGCCAAGTGAAATCACGCTAGGAAAATAGAGAAAAAGTAGTCCACGAGCTGGACAGAAAACAGCGAGCCTCTGATGACGCAGAAACGAAGGTTTTACATTTATTAGCGCATAAAACGTAGTGCTGCAATAATCAAGTGTGACTTTAACCGAACTAATAAAGATTGTACGGGGACAAATGTGCCCTCAGAGTAGTTCGGAAACATTTATAAGCGTGCTTTATATAACGTGATGTATTAGAATTATACTAATCTGACATAACCGTAAACGTGTGCCATGATTTGCTTGTTTGAAGTGTTTTAACTTAGCATAACTTTAGTGGAGGCTTCGGCCTAGTTGCCTTGTCTCACGGTTTAGATGCTCGTATTTTTCTAATGTGCTAATGAAACGTGTATTCTTGCTTGAAGCTGTACTTTTCCAGTGAGATCGGTTCACATGCTTATCTTTAAGGTTTCGTGCCAGCCTGGCATCTTCTTCTTTGCTCCAAGGTCAATCTGCAGGTGCAGACAATGGAAGCTCTGAAAGTGAATTAATTGGTAAAATATGTTGCAACTTACGTTCCCGACTCCAAGGATAATGTATGCCTAGGTAGAAGCTTGTAAATTGTTGTTTTTGATTGGACAATTTGAAGCCAACCTATGAACCCTCCAATGGAAGACCCTACTGGATTTGAACTGTTGTTTATTTAAACCTGGTGCACAAGAAGAAAGCAGCCATTACAGCCATTATAGGACATTACCCATTGCAGCCATTACGAACATTAGACATTGCAGACATTGCAGCCATTATGGCCCATCTTGCCGACCTCGTCATTTTGCCATCTTCTACGATGCCAATTGATGTCCGATGCCCTTTTGAATGAGACTTTGATGCTTTCTCTAATCGAGAGAAAGAGACTTTGAGTAATTCTCGCCCTAGAGACTTTAACTTTGATTCGTCCCTTTGCATAAAGTAGTAGTTTTGTCCTTTTATCTTGCCGCTGTGAGGCAATTGCCCCGTCCACCCTGCCCCTTTACCCCCGTCCCATGCTGATTGAATCCGGTACCTGAAGGACGAAGATTTTTCTTGACTGCTGATTGGATTTGGTAAATATGAAAGGATAAAATGTACAATTGCATTGTGTTTTCTTTTTAGGTAACCAACTGCTGATTTTTGATAAGAGCCCGAGTTAGGAGTTTTTCCAAATTAATGTTGCTAAATTGTTTTTGCATGAAGTCCCACATGCAGATGCTAATTTGAGGTTAGATGAGGATTCATTTGTTGCACGATGCGATTTGAGACCTTGTTATGCTGACTAATGTATGCAATTAGCCTATTACAGATTATCATTTTAGTGGTTTGCGTTGCTATCATCGAATGCATTGTTATTCAAATACTGCATAGATTGCATCTTTTTCGCCGTTATGGGCAGCTATTAATGTTCATTTACATATATCATTTGGTGTTGAGACACATTTATATCGTGCTAGCTTTGTTAATATAGGGAAATAAATTCATTAACTTTGAATAAACTGGTGTGGTTATTCATGGCCGAAAGGTCATGGTTCGCCGAAATGTTTTCTGGATTAATTGTGAAGTGTTATGTTGATCAGGGCATTGCTTATGTTCGTTATTGATTATTGATTTGATTAAATTGATTACTCTCGGGTGAAGAGAGCCCCACTTGGTCAAAAGATTCATCGACCCAAGAGCGTCCAGATACAGGTAATTTATTAGGACGGAACGCTCTATCAGTAGATGGTAGCAGAGGACGGTTTCGCCCTTTGGGACCCCGCTCGAGAGGTAACGGTTTCGCCCTTTGGGACCCCGCCCGAGGTAACGGTTACGCTCTTTGGGACCCCGCTCGAGAGGTAACGGTTTCGCCCTTTGGGACCCCGCTCGAGAGGTAACGGTTTCGCCCTTTGGGACCCCAATCGAGAGGTATATGGTGTTGAATTAGATTTTCTTGGGTAAAACAGATTGAGAGAATGATGATGCTCTAAGTCCCCCGCGACTTTCCCGGGATCTCGGAGCTTGCGAATGGAAAGAATGGAGGTGTGAAATCGGCGTTGGCGGTACTAGTGACGGTATGAGTGAAGTCAGGGTTTTGCGCTTGCACAGCTTATTGCCGCAGATTGTTTGAAAAGGTTGCGAGGATTTTAGAGAATAGCGGAGGTGCGACTCCGAGTGTGAGAGTAGGGAAGTCGTCGAACTTCATGTGCATGTGGCGCTTTGTGCAGAAAAAGGTCCACGTGGTTGTTGTTGTTGAGACGGGCCCTGCGAGGTCAAGAGACTCCGGAGTATGTTGAAAAGTGTATGAGACACTTGTTTTATGTTGTGGTCTGGTCGGTTTAATAGGTTGACCGGGCGTGGTCAACGAGTCGGTACGTGTGTTAAGGGAGTGAAAGAAAACTTCGACTTCGGGCTTTGACAAATTCTAAGTGCACTAGAATAGATCATTGACAAGTTGAGAGCAGAGTCTGCGGGTCAGGATTTGCTTGCGAAAGTGGGGACCAAGAAAGATGGAATAACTGCCGAGGCTAGTGAAAAATCCCTAAGGTCCTGAAGCGATTGTGTTACCCTTCCTGTAGTAAACCGACAGATCTGTTTTATTATTATTTGGTTGCTCGCGATACATGCCAGAAGTTGTTACGAGAGGAGCTGAGTGAAGGAGGACAAGCCGCAAGGCTTTGTCAGCCGCAGTGTGTGTGAGTGTGACGTCACTAGGAGCCGCGCTGGGATAGGTTGTTTGCAGAGAAGGGTCGCGCACGGATTGGACGCAGTCCGTGGGGCTCGATTGGAAGGGGAAAGGCAAGCGAAGAGTATTCCGGGAATTAAAGTCACTTATTGATTACAAACTTTGTGAAATAAAAGACTAAAGAAAAAATGAAATTTTTGAAAGCATTAAAGAGTGCGATGAAGGGGGAGTCTTACATTAAAGCGAGCGTAGGAGAGGAGACACCACCCGAAGGTACACCAGCTTACATTGTAATGGAGGAAAGGGGGGTAGCTCCGTGCCTTTGGCTAAAGCAATGGCACAAGCTGACAGAGAGACATGGGAGCGTAGCGTTCCCGATCCATGGGACATTCAATATAAGGATCCTAGAGAATTTGAGATTCGCGATGTACGACATGAAGGTACCTCCAAGGCCAGCACAGTTTGAGGCTCTAGCGATTTGGGAACTAATGGCTAGACAGCAACAGCAAAAGAAGTTCGAGACCAGGATAAGAAAGGTAGAAAAGACACTAGCGGACGCTAGATGGGATAATGCACAGAAAGTGTGGAGGTCAGATATATTGCAGGGGATAAAATTGTTTCCCGCAATTGCTAAGGAAGAAGAGGCGACAGGCAAGAAAGCTACCTGTAAGACAGACAGGAGGTGTTCCAAAGATAGAGAGGACGAGAAAAAGTTAAGGAGAGAAGACGAGTCAGAGGATGAGGAGTTCATCATGCAATTGCTGAACGACCGTCCACCACCTTATGCAGAAAATGAACAAGGTCCAAGTACCAGTTCTGCCCCTCCGGCACCGGTACAGAATAATGAAACTCCGAATTCAGAAACGTCATCGGGATCTAAGGACCCGAGTTTACTGTTCACCCCGCAGATACCGCAGGTTAGGAGACTATATCCAGATGTGCCTATGTTGAAAACAGCAGAAAATTATCAGCCGCAGGTCCCAAGGTACTACAGCAGTGACAACAGTACGGGAATGATTCTAGATCCAACCGTAATGGGAGTACAGAATGGTCGCAACCCAACATTGGCACAAGCTGAATCAACCCAGATTTTGATGCCTCAAAAGCAGATGCAGGGGGGAACCGCACATGCTCAGATGACGGGGAGTCAGACGGGCATGCCGGCAATGATGACCCATAGTGTGGGAATGAACATGCCTCAAAACCTGGGGAATGGACAGAACCCAGATGCGATATCCCTACCCATTACTGTAGGTCCACCGGTACCTTTGTACATTCAGCCTAACTCAGGTATGAGCGGTCAAGGATCAGTGGTGCAGAGTGGGACGGAAAGGAGGTACATAGAAAACACTCCAGAGACAACTCCGATAGCGGCTCTGCCAACTGGATCTGGGTCCTTGATGGAGTTTAGTCCCATATGTGCTCAGTCAACAGTGGTGAGGTCGAGTCCCCCACTGATGATACCGCTATCATCGAACACTGAAAAGTTGCCGCAACCATCAATGGCAGTCGATGTGAATGCTACACTGATGGGGTTGAATGCGCAACAGCTGACACAGTGGTTCAACAGCCTGAATTCCACACAAAGCTCAGCCAGTGGGAAGGGAGAAGACTATCTGAATAGGGTCAGGTTGAACATGGAAGCAGAAGAATTGGTGGAAGAGACTATGGGTTTGAATAGGTTAGAGTCCTACTCGGAAGAAGAGCTGAGGTATCTATGTCCCAGGATTACGAGAGAAGTGAACAAGGTACATAGAAGGTTGCAAGAAATAGCTGACAAAAACGGGGTTGAGATAGACAAGACAAAACACTTGAGCAGGAGCTATAGATTGGATTTCGGGACCACAGACTTTGAACACATGAGGTCAGCAGGCATGAAAACGCACCTTAGAGAATTGCTGCAGAGTGCACAAGTGTGGAGATGCTTAGACAAATGGGAGAGCAGATGGGCAAGGAAAAAGGAAAAGAAGAAAGACAGTGTCCCAGAGCACAAGGAGAAAAGACCACAGAGTAGTGATGCAATAACTATGTTACCAATGAGGGAGACAGCAGGGGGAAAATTAATACATGTACCGTGGCACAGAAGCGACATTCAGTCTTTTACGGATGATTTTCCCAAACTGAGAGAGAAACCGATTGAATGGTATCAACAGACTGATAGGTTTGTGAAGCTTGCAAAATGTCTTTGGGAAGACCTGAACACCCTCTTTGAGATTGTGGTTCCGGCAGATTTGTGGGAAGACTGCAAAAGGGCTGTAGGTTGGCCGACAAGTGAACCAGAGAGAGACAGGGATACGGGTGCACCATCACCTATGGTAATGAGCTTGTACTATAAGGTGATTGAGCACTTGAAGACGAAGGTTGCCGCGAAAAATGTGGATTGGCAGAAGATTGATCGAACTGCCCAAGAGGCTAAAGAGTCGATTCATGGTTACTATGAGAGGTTGTTGAAGGCGTTCAAGAACTACAGTGGCACGGAAACAATAGAGGCGAAGGACATGCTCCATTTTGTGTTTAGATTTGTGGAAGAGCTGAGACCAGAGATAAGTCAGATGATAAAGACGCATTTGATTTGTTGGCAGTCGAAACCGATTGATGAGGTGTTGAATTATGCGAAATACTGTAGCGACGAAATTGAAGTGAAACAGAAAAGGTTGAAAGAGAAAGTGATGGTGATGCAACTTAAAGCAGCTCAGACAGGTTTGCAAGGGTTGCAAGGGTTCCAACAGCAGATGCCGCAGCCGCAGCCGCAGCCGCAGGGAAACATGGTGTTTCAGCCACAGGCGAGAGGCAGAGGCAGAGGAGGCTTTGGGAGTAATGGTCCGGATTTGAACACTGTTGCGATTCCGAATGGTGTGCAGGCAATGAAAAGGGTGATGCCGTGTCACGTGTGCGGAATCGTCGGGCATTGGAAACGCGAGTGCCCGATGGTGATGCAGGAAGGTGCAGGTGTTGGTCAGCAAAACAATGATGTCAATGCATTCCAGACAATGAGGGGACCGAAAATGAGAGGTCCAAACCCACATTTTCAGACCATAAATCAGCTGCAAGGATTACAGCCCATGCAGTCGCAGCAGATGCAGATGCCCCGTATGCAGATGACGCAAATGCAGCCAATGCAACAGCAGTTTCCCATGGTACCTAATCAGCAAATGCAAATACCTTTGGCACCAATGAGTCAGCAGCAAGTGATGGTTCCTCCACAGGTCTCGGGTCAGGTGATGAATACAAATGGCACAGTACAACAGTTCCCATTACACAGTGAGAATGGAATAAACAATGCATGGGAGAGTGAAAGTTCAGATGAGGAGGGAAATTGTGTGCTTGCAGCATCCTTGGAAGTTGATCAAAAGGGTCCGTATGTGGAGGGAAGAGTTATGGGTCATTGTGTTTCATTCTTGGTTGACACAGGAGCCACACGCTCAACTGTTAGGAGCATTGAAGTACCAAATTTGCCACTCTCAGGGAGAACAGTTCAAGTAGTGGGAGTAGCAAACAGGCACCTGACGAACCCAATCACAGATCCAGTACAAGTCAGAATTGGTAACTATCAAGGGTTACATAATTTTGTGGTATGTGACTCAAGCCCGATATCACTGTTAGGGAGAGACCTATTGTGCAAATTGGGATGTTCGATTATGTGTTCGAACGATGGAATTAGAATTCAGACGAGCAGTGATGGGGAAGAAGAGGACAGTGTAGAAGGGGATGAGATGGAAACTGTCGATGAAGAATATCCTCTGATTACCCTTTTTCCGATGATAACTGAAGCAGATATTCCAGCTGAATTACGGGAAACAGTCGGAAAGGAAGTGTGGGATATGACAGGAAAAGAGGTGGGATTGGTGAAAGGAGTGGAACCAGTGAAAGTGACCGTAAAACCCAATGTAACCTTTCCCCAGACCCCACAATACCATATGGCACAAGACACCCTCATGAAAGTCGCCCAACTCATTGACGAGTTTGTAAAACAGGGAGTACTGAAAGAAGTGTTAAGCAGTCCATGTAATTCACCAATCATGGGACTAATAAAGCCAAGTGGAAAGGTCCGAATTGTGCAGGACTTGAGGAAAATAAACGACATCATAATTAAATGCTGCCCTGTAGTACCGAATCCAGCTGTGATAATGTTTCAAGTCCCTTGCGATGCCGAGTGGTTCTCAGTCATCGACTTGTCACAAGCATTCTTTTCGGTGCCTCTTCATGAGGACAGCCAATTTCTCTTTTGTTTCAAATTCTTAGACAGAGTTTACAGTTGGTGTCGAATTCCTCAAGGGTTTTCGGAGTCACCGTCAATTTTCAATCAGATTCTAAAGAAAGACTTGGAAGCGTTAGAATTGCCATTCGAGTCAACCCTAGTACAGTACATTGATGACTTACTGATTGCATCTAAGACAGAAAGTGACTGCACAGCCGACACCATTGCCCTATTGAACCATTTGGGAAGGAATGGACACAAGGTGTCTCCTTCAAAGTTGCAGTTCTGTCAGAAGAAAGTGAAATATTTGGGTCATCAAATAGAGAAAGGGTCACGGAGAATAATGAAGGAAAGAATAACAAGTGTACTTCAAATGAGTCCACCAAAGACGAGGAGGGAGGTGAGGAAGTTTTTGGGGATGGTGAGCTACTGTCGCCAATGGATTCCCAACTTCTCAACTCTAGCAAAGCCTTTACTGAAACTGACCCAGAAGGATGCATTGGATGAAATTGAGCTGAAAGGAGATGAGATGGACGCTTTTATTGAATTGAAAGAATGCATGTGCAGGGCTCCAGCTTTAGGTATGCCTGATTACACAAAGCCTTTCACATTGTTTTGTCATGAACGTGATGCATGTTCCTTGTCTGTCTTGACCCAAGCCCATGGTGGCATAAACAGACCAGTAGCGTATTTTTCAGCTACTTTGGATCCGGTTGCAGCAGCACTGCCAGGGTGTTTGCGCGCCGTAGCAGCAGTTGGTATCAGCCTCACTCAGAGTGAAGGAATAGTGATGGGACATCCATTAACAGTCATGGTCCCTCACTCAGTTGAGATACTTTTGACCCGCTCCCGAACGCAACACATGACTGGAGCAAGACTCACAAGGTATGAAACAAAAATTCTGGGCTCACCGAATGTGCAGCTGAAAAGGTGCACTACGTTGAATCCAGCAACCTTGCTTCCCAGTGAAAATGCTGAAATTGAGAACGCTGAAGACGTCGAGCACGACTGCCTTCAGGTGACTGAATTTTGCACAAAACCCCGACCTGATATTAGGGATACTAAGCTTGATGAAAATGACCATATTATTTTTGTTGATGGTTCATGTCTAAGAGATGGGTTGGGAATTTTGAAAGCAGGATATGCTGTATGTACTGTAACAGGTGTCTTGGAAGCGTCCTGGCTTCAAGGAGTCTATTCTGCACAAGTAGCAGAGCTTGTAGCCCTTACAAGAGCATGCCAACTGTCTACATTGATGAAGGTTACCATTTACACTGACAGTCAGTACGGGTTTGGAATTGTGCACGACTTTGGGCAACTATGGTCACAGAGAGGTTTCCTGACCTCTTCAGGGTCCCCAGTGAAAAACGGGGAGAGAATAAGGGAATTGTTACACGCCATTCAGATGCCAGCCGAAATTGCAGTGGTAAAGTGTAGTGCTCATACAAAAGGACAGGACTATGTTTCCCTGGGAAATGCATATGCGGATCAAGTCGCAAGATTTTGTGCCTTGAACTGTATATTGCTCAGGGATGAATGGAATTTGATAAGTGAGCCAGAGCTCGAACCAGCTGAAGCATTTGCCTTGAAGATCGTGGATACAATGGATGAACTAAAAGCATTACAGAATAGCGTCAGGGAGGATGAAAGAGCTTCCTGGATTAAGTCACAATGTACAAGGAGACCAGATGAGTTATGGGTTTCAAATGAAGGAAAATTTGTTTTACCAAATAGTCTCTTATCGCAGCTAGCGCGGTTCTATCATGGGCAGGCTCACCTAGGGAGAGATGCCATGATAAGATTGTTCAAAACTGATTGGTTTAACCCCAGATTCCGTCAAGTTGCAGAAGCAGTTTGCCATTGTTGTGTCATTTGTCAGCAGATGAACCCAGGAAAGGGAACGGTTGTGAACATGAGCCACATTGGCAGGGCGGGTGGCCCGTTCAGCAGAATGCAGATGGACTTTATTGAGATGCCTGTGCATGGAGGTCTGAAGTATGTGTTGGTGATTGTGTGCATTTTTAGTCACTGGATTGAAGCATACCCCACACGTAGAAATGACAGCCTTACAGTTGCAAAACTATTGTTGAGGGAGTTGATACCACGTTTCGGATTCCCGATCTCTTTAGAATCAGATAGGGGAAGTCACTTCAATAACGAGGTGATAAAGTTACTTTGCGCAGCGCTGAACATTGAGCAAAAACTGCATTGTAGCTATCGCCCTGAAGCCTCAGGACTGGTGGAACAAATGAATGGTACACTGAAATCAAGAATGGCGAAAATTTGTGCATCGACAAATTTGAAATGGCCTGACGCATTGCCTTTGGTGTTAATGTCAATGAGAAACACCCCTGACAGAAAGACTGGATTGTCCCCGCACGAAATTCTCATGGGCAGGGCCATGAGACT
The DNA here is from genome assembly GCF_031143425.1 of Pleurodeles waltl. Classification (NCBI taxonomy): domain Eukaryota; kingdom Metazoa; phylum Chordata; class Amphibia; order Caudata; family Salamandridae; genus Pleurodeles; species Pleurodeles waltl. The sequence goes on along the minus strand of NC_090442.1, from coordinate 601,589,313 downwards.
TCCTGCAGTTCCCGCAAACGCGCTTTTGAATATCACAGATGATATGGTGTTAGACTACTGCAAGGGTCTGGCTGACGTGGTTCGCTCTTTCTCTCACCAGGTGGAGGCAACCACCTTGCCACCGATCCAAGGTCCAGGACACACACTGAAAGCAGGTGACTGGGTCGTGATAAAGAAGCACGTGAGGAAGTCGTGTCTGGAACCCCGTTGGAAAGGCCCTTTCCAAGTGATCCTGACGACCACTACCGCTGTGAAGTGTGCGGGAGTTCCCAACTGGATCCACGCCAGTCACACAAAGAAAGTGTTGTGTCCCACAGATGAGGAAGTTGAAGCGCTGAAACTGCCAGTACCTGATAACAAAGTGCCGAGCGCTGAGGCAGAGCAAAACAGAACTAGAAGCGAACAGGCAGAAATAGAGGAGGGAGAAATATTCTCTGAGGACGAAGCAACCGATTCACTTGGGGAAGACCAAGGAGAAGCCTCAGACAGCGACGAAGCAGCTGAAGGTAACAAAGAGCCTGAAGCAGCTGAAGGTAACAAAGAGCCTGAAGCAGCTGAAAGTGACAAAGAGCCTGAAGAAAGTAACAGTGACAAAGGGCTCGAAAGAGGTGAAGAAGCAGGAGAGCCTGATCAGAGGAGGGCTTTCCCAGAAGCAGACGGTACAGAAAAAGAAAAGGAAAACCTGATTGACTCCCCAGAAGGAGGGGACAAGACAGAACAGAACGAAACTGTTCAAACTTCTTCAGAAGAGATCGCAGGTCCATCAAGTGGACACAGTGCAAAGAGAAGACCAAGTATATCACCAGTAAAAGTAAGGACTAGAGAAACGTTGAACGACAGTGAAGGGCCAAGAGTGAAAGAGAAAAGAAAGGAAGTGTCTGTCGTGGTACCAACATCAAGTGAAGTAAAAGACTTGGCCAAAGAGGAAAGTACCAGTGAGACAGAATCAAAGAGAGATGCAAAATTGAAAAGGAAAAGGATACCAAACAGGAGATATTCCGGTCCAGAATGGGCATATGTAGTCAATGCCGATTGGACCGACGAATTTGTATCTCTTAGCCTCGAGAACGAAGAAGAAGAGATACCAATAGAAAAGAAAAGTTTTATGGACACTATTGATTGAAAAGCTGATAAATGACATTGCTTGCTATACTCTAATGTGATACAACCAGCTGAGACATTGCTAAACCGGATGAGACATTTGCTAACTTGATAAGACTTTGATAACTTGATTGACTCTTAAACCCGATTTGAGACAACGTTGCTAACTGATAAAAGACTGAGTTATTGCCGAATTGAGACAAATGCTGCTAACCGATAAGTGACTGGGCTCCTGAAGAAAACTGTGTGAACATTGCGCTCGTTCAGCTTTGTAACAAATTGCTAAATCGTTTCTTTTATAGGTGCTTCTAGCTCTCCGATTCTATACAGATCATGACTAGGTACGCTACACAAAACAGTAGAGTGAAATATTGTAAATATGCGTGTATAGGCTTGATAACTGCATGTGTACTAATAATAATGGCAATAGTGCTTGGAATGCGTGGTAAGGGTGAGAATGAGAAAATTGATGCTTCTACTTCTGCTCCTGTTACTGTCACTGAACTAACCGCATTGAAAAGACTAGAATTAGATGAGAGACACTTGCATGATAAGAAGGAACTTTCGTATAATGTTTTCTATCGCCTACTAACAGAATATGTTGAGACTATGGATGCGAAAGATTGTTATGTGTGTACACAGATACTGACATCGGTAACGGAAGGGGTGACTTATCACCACATGCCTCTTACATATGGGATTACATGTAGTTTAGTAACTTCTAGATTTTATGGTCAAACTAACATACAGTATTTTTATTCAAATTATGATGTTACCTTTGCATATGTTCCTATAATAACGCAACTAAGCCAGATTGCTAAAGATTGGGATGCTAAAATAATGAGGGAAATTTTCGAGCCAATGCAACCTTTTGAAACAGCTCACGCTCATAGGGAGAACCTTACCTGCTCGCTCTCTGCAGTAGAAATAAGCTTTTTAGATCGCACAGATGATAGAAGGGCACAAATGAATGCGAAATTAGAAAAGGAGCTAAGTAAGAGGACTTCAGTAGATAATTATGCTTTTGCCGCAATAAAAACACAAGGAAAAATAGCTTTAGACGCTTGGCATGTAGGGAAATTTTGTATATATCGTGGTGAGTCTTATTATGATTACATTCACTCGCTCCCACGAAAATTTTAACATACGTTTATCTTTAAGGCCAAATGGACATTCATGCTGAACGGACTTGACCCCGTCATACCTGGTGTATATTACATTTGTGGGCATAATGCCTATTATCGTCTTCCAAAGGGATGGTGGGGGAGATGTTATTTGGGTATAGTGTTCCCAAAGGTTTATCAACTGGATGACCTATCGGTGATTCCAAAGACGTCTGGATCTCATCATATCCAGAAAAGAGAGACCGCAGCTGCTGTGGTAGGAGATATATTTGGAGCCATAATTCCTTCATTGGGAGTTGTGTTGAATTCCATCAAAATAAGAAAGTTGTCTACTATAGTGGATAACATGTTGACAAAGTTTTCAGGTGCTATAATCCTGATGGATGCTGAACTTGCAGCGGAAAGAGCTATGACTCTTCAAAACAGGCTTGCCCTAGACATTCTTTTAGCAAAGGATGGCGGCGTTTGCAAAATGCTTGGTGCGCGTCACTGTTGCACGTATATACCAGACAACAGTGTGAAGATTAAAACAATGCTTGCAAATCTAACAAAAGAGAGTGCAGACTTGAAGGAATTGAAAGAACCAGGAGTTTGGGAGAAGGTTGGAAAGGGAGTTGCTTCAGTGGGAAATTGGCTTGGTGGCATTTGGAATGGAATATTACTAAAAATAATACAGGGAATACTAATAGTACTAATTTGCATCTTTGGGATTTGGGGAATAAAGAGGGGAATACTAATGATCATGGAAAGAATTAAGAGAAGGAAGGAAGAGAAAATGATGAAAAGAATGGCAGAAGAATACAAGGCAAGAACAAGGGGAACTAAAAGGCAAAGAGAACTGACAGAATTTTAATGGAATAAAATTTGTGGGAATGGTTTTGTGTGATGACAAATAGTCATCAGAGGAGGGATTGATGACGCAGAAACGAAGGTTTTACATTTATTAGCGCATAAAACGTAGTGCTGCAATAATCAAGTGTGACTTTAACCGAACTAATAAAGATTGTACGGGGACAAATGTGCCCTCAGAGTAGTTCGCCAACATTTATAAGCGTGCTTTATATAACGTGATGTATTAGAATTATACTAATCTGACATAACCGTAAACGTGTGCCATGATTTGCTTGTTTGAAGTGTTTTAACTTAGCATAACTTTAGTGGAGGCTTCGGCCTAGTTGCCTTGTCTCACGGTTTAGATGCTCGTATTTTTCTAATGTGCTAATGAAACGTGTATTCTTGCTTGAAGCTGTACTTTTCCAGTGAGATCGGTTCACATGCTTATCTTTAAGGTTTCGTGCCAGCCTGGCATCTTCTTCTTTGCTCCAAGGTCAATCTGCAGGTGCAGACAATGGAAGCTCTGAAAGTGAATTAATTGGTAAAATATGTTGCAACTTACGTTCCCGACTCCAAGGATAATGTATGCCTAGGTAGAAGCTTGTAAATTGTTGTTTTTGATTGGACAATTTGAAGCCAACCTATGAACCCTCCAATGGAAGACCCTACTGGATTTGAACTGTTGTTTATTTAAACCTGGTGCACAAGAAGAAAGCAGCCATTACAGCCATTATAGGACATTACCCATTGCAGCCATTACGAACATTAGACATTGCAGACATTGCAGCCATTATGGCCCATCTTGCCGACCTCGTCATTTTGCCATCTTCTACGATGCCAATTGATGTCCGATGCCCTTTTGAATGAGACTTTGATGCTTTCTCTAATCGAGAGAAAGAGACTTTGAGTAATTCTCGCCCTAGAGACTTTAACTTTGATTCGTCTCTTTGCATAAAGTAGTAGTTTTGTCCTTTTATCTTGCCGCTGTGAGGCAATTGCCCCGTCCACCCTGCCCCTTTACCCCCGTCCCATGCTGATTGAATCCGGTACCTGAAGGACGAAGATTTTTCTTGACTGCTGATTGGATTTGGTAAATATGAAAGGATAAAATGTACAATTGCATTGTGTTTTCTTTTTAGGTAACCAACTGCTGATTTTTGATAAGAGCCCGAGTTAGGAGTTTTTCCAAATTAATGTTGCTAAATTGTTTTTGCATGAAGTCCCACATGCAGATGCTAATTTGAGGTTAGATGAGGATTCATTTGTTGCACGATGCGATTTGAGACCTTGTTATGCTGACTAATGTATGCAATTAGCCTATTACAGATTATCATTTTAGTGGTTTGCGTTGCTATCATCGAATGCATTGTTATTCAAATACTGCATAGATTGCATCTTTTTCGCTGTTATGGGCAGCTATTAATGTTCATTTACATATATCATTTGGTGTTGAGACACATTTATATCGTGCTAGCTTTGTTAATATAGGGAAATAAATTCATTAACTTTGAATAAACTGGTGTGGTTATTCATGGCCGAAAGGTCATGGTTCGCCGAAATGTTTTCTGGATTAATTGTGAAGTGTTATGTTGATCAGGGCATTGCTTATGTTCGTTATTGATTATTGATTTGATTAAATTGATTACTCTCGGGTGAAGAGAGCCCCACTTGGTCAAAAGATTCATCGACCCAAGAGCGTCCAGATACAGGTAATTTATTAGGACGGAACACTCTATCACCTCGCATGTTTTCTGTACTTGATCGATGCGCTCGAGGAGGGCTAACCACCGGAAAAGCCATGACGTATGCGTGCTCTCAACTAATGAAAGCAAGCAGATTTCACTAGGCAGGCCTACGAACCAATGAAAAACACTGATGTGACGTCGACAGGGCTCCGAGCCCTTTTCTAATACCTAAAGCGTCTCGCTGCGATACGCATGCACGAGCGCATGCAACGCAGACTCGACCCTAAAAAGGCACCTTTGAGCGCTCTTAGTCAGTGCCCGGTATCTCCTGAAGAAGGGCGGCCCCGCAGCTTTCATTTCTACATCCATGACAGCACTGATCTGGCGAGGACAAGTGCTAGGTTTGGTGTGCAAACGTCCACCTTGTGCCCTAATGGACCTGAAACCCCACGTTATTTACTTGTCTCCAGACATCGAGGATCCCCTGTGCACCGGTAATCGGGGAGGGCCGTACATTGAACTCGTGCAGGCAGGGCTCGGTCCAGGCGGTGCCCAGGACAACAGATGACACCCCTTCTCGTGATGGGTACATGACACAATACTTCATCTCCTCCGGGTGCCAGGCATTAGCTGACTGTGCCATGGAGCGGCGGGCTCAGGTCAGACATGAAATGTGTTAGCTGTTGTCCGCTTCCTCTAATATGTTTACTTTGGAGGTTCGGCCATTGTCGTGACTAGATCCTTAACATGCAATAATGAAGGCAGCATTGTGAGGCCTTGTTTACATAAAGCAATCACTTTGTAGGTATACTGCTAATGAAAGGGTCTAATTAGAACAATCATTTCAGCTAATAGGAAACCCTTCTCGGGGTAATTATTAAATAAAAAACACAGCCCGAGGGCCTCGCGTGCGGCGGGATGTCTCCAGGCCATCAACACAGCTCAGATGTGTGAGGAGGACAGCTCTGTCAGGTCACGTAAACCACACAGGAAGGAGACCCTCTCCCTGGAGGGCAGCGGGCGCAGCCCTGAGCAGCAGAGAGCCGACCTATCAGTCGGGAAAACGAGCCATACTCAATATCTGGGGCAGGAATGTCACACCCCCAGTGCTTTCTAACCACCTCCAAGATCCAGCCATCATGTACACAACAGCACATCGAGCAGCAAGCCACATACACCTACACGGGACACCGCACCACAGAGACTTCCACACTCGGCCTGAGACAGATGTCATCCCACACAGTACAAGTTAATCACATCATCAGATCACAAGGTTACCTCCCTGCCTGGTATATTCTAAGCCAGGGTATCTACCTGGACTACTTGGATGTGCAGTGAGACCCGTAATGAACATTTACTGATCACAGCCATCTTTACAGTCTCTAATCTTTGAGTGTCAGGCAATGCCTTGCAGAGTAGAGGGGCTGCTGGGCTTTCTCATCATTTGCTGGTATACGTCCAAGGCACACTTCAAAATCTGTGGTGAGAGCTCATCGGAACGCAGTACATGACCCTCTGGTCACCTGTACCACTTATGCCATCCGGGAGTAGAGATGCTCGTCTTACTGACAGGAGTGTTGGTGAATCACCTGTAACAATATCCAGCAGGTGAGGTATTGTTACTGGATCAGCTGAGGTAACGGGAACACTTGTGGAAGGAGTTTGTTTCCACGTGTCTTTGCTGTTCCCTGGTGCACACAGCATACTCACAGCAGACTTGACTGCATTCCTTGCACTGTGAGTAGGTACATGTTCAAGCAACCACTCACTGTGCATTGCGTATACTTCTTCAGAATTCTTCCCAAAGTTACTATAGGCGCACTGATGTGACTGGATGTGGTACCTAACAATCACTCCATGATGAGATCCTGTGGGGTGTGCGTCACTTCGATGATGTATCTAGTGGTACTTAGTGCAAACTTAGCTCCCAGCAACAGAGCACATTAATGCACCAATGGCAATGTATACAGTTGGGCTCTGAGGGCACTAACGTACTCAATCTCCGAAAAAATATCAGGGTTGTTATTATTTAGTACTGAATTTCGTAAAATAAAATAATGAAACCGATGACGGATAAAATGGCATGACACCCTGAAAGCAAATTTAAAAACATGACCAAAGGCTACACCAGTGCTCTCATCACACCTGGACACCTGGGTCAGTAATTGAGGGATCTGACCCGGGGCCCAGTGTTTGATAGATTGGCCAAGCTCAACCCTTCAATCCTTCAACGGGAGGCGGAGATTGCAAGTTTCAGTGCAGAACAACACTAAATAGTTAAAGTGATGAAGCAAGTACAGTTCACTCAAAAATATTCTTCATGGACAGTGACGAGCGTGCACTCTGCTGGTTTGTCTGGACTACTTGACAGCACATTCCCTTCATCCTAGGGGATGGAGACTGCTGTCCGACACGCCCTGACTGGGCTGCCACGCATGCTACCCAGAAGCGTCATCACACGCCAATTCACTCAAGGACACTGCTGACAGAATGGCTAACGTTCCTTTTCCCACATCTATACTAGAGAGAACAGAGGGGAAACAACTGTATGTGCATGTAGGACAGGCATGCACCTGAGGAGGGACTCCACCCTACAGAGTGAGGATCATCAAGGAGGTGTGTCTTCATCTCCGAGAGAGACTGCCACATGACGGCTTATGAACTGTTACATTTGAAGGAATATTATACCCGATTACAATTACTGCTGTCCCTTCCCTTGCAGGATCATTGGCAGAGGTCTCGCATAATGACACAGTAGGTTTGCCAGTTTGTCTAAATCCCCATTCTTGGAGTGAAACTGTTTTACCACTGGTCCTTCATGGCTGGGAGTTCATGCTGCCTTACTGTCAACCAGTAGCCACAGTGTGGCCCCACCACCACACCTAGTTTCTGCTCTGTGCAGTGACCCAAAGTTTGTTTCCAGCTCACTTCATTTGTCAGTTACTCAGGACTTCACACCATCTATGAGAACTACCTTAGCACTTCAACAGGTGGAACTGTGACTGTAGGTGTGGACTCCAAGTGACATCTGGTGGCACTGCGCACGGTAGCTCACTGCCTAACCCACTGCTTCCAGGCGCAGTGAATTAATTGGGCTTTATAGGGTGCTTCTGTGCCGGGTGGGGTTTTGTTACTAAGGATGGTGTATTTACCTTCTTTCATTGCTAGATGACAGGTTATCTTAGATATGTTTGATATTTCCCTCATGCAGGTTGTGTTCTCTGCCCAACTGTGTCTTTTTGACGGCTAATTCTGGTATCTTTGGACCCCCATGTTATGCCCAATGTCCAATCGCCTAAACTCGTGCATACTGTTGTAGTTGCATATTTCTATAATCTACAGAATACTGCATATTTCTATCTGTTCCTTTAATTGCTGGAAAATGGCACTTGCTAGGAATGTTCATGGTCTCCATGGATGCCAGTTCCATTTGTTGCAGATGACAGCTGTGAGCTGACCTAGCTGGCTGGCACTGTTGGTGGTGCATGTATTCGAGAAATACATTGAAGCTTATCAGAGCCTACTTCTTAGCACATACTTTAGGATGGGAATCCCAGTACAGACACACAGGGAGGCACTTACACAAGATCTTTTCTACCACAGTCACCTCCTTAGAGGACAGCAACTGAGAACTTACTGTTCACTTCTCATCTCCTCCAGACAGCACCAGCCACCTACAACTTTCCTGAGCAAGACATGAATGATCTGTTGTTTCCTTCCCCCGGCATGGTAGTTGCTAAGAACAGATTTTTACTTTCATTATATCGAAATGTAACGCCCATACTATTTTAGAAATCCTATATTTATTATATAAAGCAGACTCTGTAAATATTTGTTATTGATTGTTTAAATCAGTAACATCTCTTAACCTGTTTTAAATGATATGTTTTGTTTCTAAATTTGCCAGTATCTGTGTTAACTTACAAGTTATTTAAATTAAAAAATCCACTTAGTAAATACTTTCACTCATAAAGCCCTTGGTTCCAGGGAAGCAGGCTGTGAATACAAAGACAATATCCAGGAACTACTGTGCTGAAGTCGCCACAGATATAAGATGCTCTTCCCGGACATGGTGCAGAATGCATGGTATTTTAAAACATTCACAGATATAAGATGCTCTTCCCGGACATGGTGCAGAATGCATGGTATTTTAAAACATTCACAGATATAAGATGCTCTTCCCGGACATGGTGCAGAATGCATGGTATTTTAAAACATTCACAGATATAAGATGCTCTTCCCGGACATGGTGCAGAATGCATGGTATTTTAAAACATTCACAGATATAAGATGCTCTTCCCGGACATGGTGCAGAATGCATGGTATAAGATGCTCTTCCCGGACATGGTGCAGAATGCATGGTATAAGATGCTCTTCCCGGACATGGTGCAGAATGCATGGTATAAGATGCTCTTCCCGGACATGGTGCAGAATGCATGGTATAAGATGCTCTTCCCGGACATGGTGCAGAATGCATGGTATAAGATGCTCTTCCCGGACATGGTGCAGAATGCATGGTATAAGATGCTCTTCCCGGACATGGTGCAGAATGCATGGTATAAGATGCTCTTCCCGGACATGGTGCAGAATGCATGGTATAAGATGCTCTTCCCGGACATGGTGCAGAATGCATGGTATTTTAAAACATTATTTTCTCATAAACGCTTAACATTTGCAACATCGTATCTATTCCTTGACAGCTGCTAATTGGACAAGAGCGACCAGGGAAGACGTGCTTAGTTCTAGTCCCTTTAGATATGTTATTAAGAGCAGAGAAGCGGCCAGAGACGTCAGTTTCCTTTTTGGCTTTCCTGAGCCTACGGCCTATCGTAGGAAAGTCTAAGGGCTTATCATGCAGGGCAGCCACGAGAGGCGACTTCAAGGTCGCTTCAAGGCCACTGCAAGGCCACTACCAGGTAAAATGTCAGTGGTGACACTGCTGAATGCTTTCCTTAGAACCAAGGCCTGCCCTCTCTAACCCTTAGGAAGCATGGTACCGCTTGGCGTATCTACAATGTATAGGTGACTGGTCTCACCGAAGGACTCGTTATTTGTCAGGCAAATGCATATTAAAGGCTAGAGAGGAAAACGTATGTTGCTTACACCAGTTTTGTGTAGGTGAATCTTATGGAAGATGTTGGTAGTAAAGCTCCGATATGCACGTTACGAACTGTCCCCATATGCTGCCGTGCTGGTATTCATTTGTATAAAGCTTTTTACATTCTCGGAACATGAAATGTCATTAATTCTGATCTGATGCCACACATGCACTTTTGGACTAGCTAAGCCACGCAAACACCCACGAAAAGATCATAATAAAACCTTGCTGCCTTTTTTTGGTGGCATATTGTCATTATGGTGCATTGTGGTGCTTTTTTGTTTTTCTGACACAATATATTATCTCAGTGACATAAAGTTCTCTACCAAGAATACCAAGCCTTCTGGAAATGACAGTTTTGCATCAGCCAGTGCACACCTAAAACCACAGATGGACACTGGGGAAGTGAGCAATGCACCTACTAGTGTTTCACTTCTGAGTTCATGTGGGAGCTCAAAAATGAAACTTGTTCTTTGTTGTTTGGATAGTCCACAAGCACAAAAAAGTGTTTCATTGGTTCAGTACATTCTAAGCATTGATAAAAACTGCAGCGCACGCACATTTAGGAGCTATAGTTTTAAAGTGTATGGGTAGTAATTATGCTTCCGAGGAGATGGCGGCGCTAGGGTTCACGCACGCGACCCAACGGCTACATTCACATCTCTGCAGGAGGCCGTCAACTCACTGAGCTATCTTACCAGCTTCATTAAAACCCAACATTTTGATATTGCCGCAACTTTGTCAAAGTACCGCAATCTAGGTGAAACATGTATGTTGTAAGGGTTTGGGATAACCAAAACAGAATTCATGTTTTCACTGGTTTACTCTGAGTTTTCTGAAAAGAGATGAACATCTGAACTTTCAATGAAGGTGGTCATCTGTCAATTTCGAGGGGGGAGTAAAAGAAGGATGCTTGAAGTACATTCTTCCTCCACTTTTCCTTCTTTTACTCCATTCACCCAACGCTATATCAGTCTCTCTGCTTAGAGTGGCACGGTGGGTGAAATGACGATTTGGAATGCCACCCTGAACCACTGAGTTAGCAGTTAGGCTATTTGCAGACGTGCATCCTAGCACTTTTGGGAGTTTCTTTGCCACAAATATGCCTGGAAATCTGAGACTGGTGCAGCTTTCCAGCCCTCCTGCTGCCAATGTTTGTGATTCCAAAAAGCAGTAGATTTACATCCATTCAGGGAATACTTTGTGGGTGCAGATTTACTACCTTTTAGTAAACAGGTCACTATATACAAGTCCCTGATCTAAAAACAGATCCAAAAAGGACAAAGATAAAACCTCTTAGTGAAATCAGATTGATGAGAAAAACCAACACAAACATTGCAGACCGGAGAGTTCACCAGGCACAACAGCCAAGTCAGGAGTGCATTTATTGGGGATGTCACCCCCCCCCCAAATCACCCCCTAAAGGTACAACCTCATGTAAATGTGAAAGAAATGTAAAAGTGCATATTTTGTCCTTACAAAACTGAAAGGAAAAACGGTGACCTCCTTCTCTACCCATACTGGCCATGTTGCCTGCCGTGTAAGTCCTGTGAAGGATGGGTTTACACTGCTGTGTGCAGCGGAGGCCTGGAAACCCAGCCTGGAATCACCTTCCTCCAGGCTCTGCTGTGCCCTGCTACAAGAAAATGCTGTGGTGGTTTTTCAGGGCACCACCAATAGCATATTCCCTAAAAAAACGTCAACATTCTGAAATAAACGTTTAAAATATAAGAGCAAATGTACCCGGGGGTTTCAACCTTTTGAAAGTTTTACACATATGGTTGTAGTTTGAAGTAGGGGTTGTACCTGCCTGCATTCACCGGGCAGTTACACACCTTTCAGCTGAACGTGGCCGCTTATCAGGAGGCGGCTCTCACATGCTCATCTGATCGAGGGCATGGAGCCTGTGAGGCTTCCGCTCTCCTCAGTGGGTGCAGCTTGTTAAATACCCAATAACCAAATGTATTTACAAATAATGTATTTTTTTAAATGCACCAAAATAATAGTATAAAACCGGTTATTTCCCGAAAATGTGTTTTGCTCAAGCTTGCTTGGTGCGTTCCTTAAAACAATGTTGATAGTTGAAAGGCAACACAGAGATAATCCGTGGAGTTGTTTGCTTTAAGGACAATTGACAGCGGCGGATCAGACAAGCTCTGTAACTCATCTGTTGTTTGAGAGTATTTTACTACATCGACAGGTACTAAATCTACACGACCATTACACCGACATGATCGTTACATTGACGCGACCGTTAAACTGACATGACCGTTACATCGACATGACAATTACTTTGACCTGCCTGACCTCGCCATGGCTGACTTAGCCATCTAACTACAGTCCTGGCACGTTGAGCGCCTGAGCCAGGTGGAGGTCACTGCGAGTCAAGGTAATGATCTTGCTGATGTGATGGTTTTGTCAGTGTCGTGGCAGTCAATTTGCTAGAGCGCAGCAATATTTTTTGCACATCAAAACACCGCACACCCCTTACTACCCTTAATTGTAATTTTCAGCATGTCCCCTAAAGTGTAGACATTTTCCACAATTATGCATCTTGTGTTTGACTGAACAGTTGTTTTCCGTGCAGTAGCAGGCTATCTTTTAACCTGAAGATTATTTCTAACCACCGTCTGCCAAAGTAAATGACGTTCTATGACATGTTTTCGAAAACAACAACTGGGCCCAACAGAAGTGCCGCTACAGCAAGCCTTGCAGCTGTGTTTATAGACCAAACTTAAAGGCAGCTAGAAGCCTTTTGGCAGGGAATGTACATTTATATTATCGTTGCATTAGCCAATTCTTTTCGAAGATATTCTAAAATGTGCAACTCGGTCCTCTACTGTCTATTGGGCTCAGCAGTAATAGTTTGCCCACAATATAGATAGATGGAGAGCGCCTGTGACCATGTTGTCGCGAGAACTATACAGCAACCACACTTACTCACTATAAGTACCAAAAATCATGGTGCATAGAAAGCTGCATGCCTGGGCGCAGAAGCTCACAGAAACAAACGACAATGACCAAGCAGCGGCCAATTGTAACTGCACACTCCACATCAGGGGGACACCACCCTCAAACCATGCCCTCAGTTACAAACAGGATCCTCAAGAAGGGGTAACCAATTACAGCCACCAAAACATAGCCAACCACAGAAATGCCATAGATCCATGTCTCAGCCATGTTACAAAGGGGAAATGGGGGTAGCCACTGAAAAACACACAATGCTAGGGGTGGTGGAGTAGAATGGTCAAACTAGTAGGTCTTGTAGACTCCAATCCATTGCGCAGTACGCATATCATTAGGTCTGGCATCGTAGACTCCAATCCATTGCGCAGTACGCATATCATTAGGTCTGGCATCCTTTGTTTCACAAAATGTTCACATTATGAAATGCATACAAATGCGTACATCAGTTCACATTTTGATGCCACCCACCGCAGCATGCAGGCATGTGCCAACCCAATTAACCTATTGGGTGTCTTGTACTGTGAGGGATGGCATTTTGCCTGATCACATGTACACAACTGCCTACAAAGAGTGAATTTTAATGCGATGGCTCGCACGCCGGGGATGATGGCACAGTTCTTTATTGTTGTACAGGCAGTTATTGAACAGTGATAGGATGTGCCCCGCTGCCTCCCTCAATATGGAGTGGTCAACACATCCCGGCTCCAAATTCTACACCAACGAGGTCTTGGCATCAACTGGGGTCCTCAAACAGCACCACGAGTTCTGAAATATCAATCACACCCCAGTATTTGTGGCAGTGATATTTCCTGGACTGGGTTACAAGGGGATCAGTATGAAAGGGCCTTGTCGAGGCATGCGTTCATCATGATGGGCACAAGCTGCTTAATTACTCAGTTATCAGAGGATTAACATCACAGGGTGGCGGTCTTCGGGCACTTAAAGATACTCAACTTTACGCCAGAATATCGATAAAGAGGTGTGATTGGAAGTGGTTTGATTGTGCCTCTGGTTTCCAGGTGCAGGCACTCTCTGGGGCTGAATATCCAGTGGTGCACTAATGTGCACCAGTCTCTGCTCATTTTGCAAAAGGTGTGGAAAGAGGAGGCCTGCATATATTTATTTGGAGCAAAGAAATACGAAAAGAAAGTAATTTGTGGATTTGTATCCGAATCAGCTGAGATTCATCCTGAATAACGATTAACTGCTTGTTTCGAAATGAGGGAGCCGTGTAAGGGAGAAGTGAACAATTAGTGTAAGGAGACTTTCAAGAATTGGCCACGTTGAGAACAGGCCTAGAAGTCATGGTCATCATACGTACTAATCATCAGTGGCACTGCGCTAGCTGTTAACCATTCTAACTTACACTTTCTAGAAGTTTTTTGATGTATTTTTCTGAAAGTGCAATTATTTTTCGTTATTACCACCTATGTCCATTGGTCTACCTGTGTAAGGCAGCCGAGAGGGGAACACATTAAGGACTTCATTTAGCATTTGTCAAACATGCTGCCATACACGTGGGGCAGCGGGAGGTCTTATTACCAGCAGCACTTCCGAGGCCATCTCACTCTTCAGGTCTTCACAAAGATAGTGCATGCGCTGTCTCTTACAAGACCTTTTGTTACCTTGAAGGGGGCTTAGAGGCCAGACCATTGCTTCATTTACACTCTAATTTGCATGGTTTAAGTTTGTCAGCTTCCGTAGGCTTCTTTTCTCTTTGGATGTTTGTCCCTCCCCTGGAGCATGGCTGCATTACTTTGTCCTTCCAATGCTCACTTTTTTAGGTGCTACTTTTTTCTTTTTGTTTAGCACTTTATGAGAGTGTGTATGTGTTTCAGTTGTTTCCATGTGTGCTCTCCTCATCCATGTTCTTCCTCTGCCCTCCTGACCACCTGCAGTTGTTTGTGTGCTTGACCTCACCTGCTTCTGCCCACCCTTGGTTGTCCATCTTATTGTCCCAAGCCCATCCCGCCCACCCTCATTGTCTTTCTGCTTGTCCCCAACCCCTCCCACTGACCATCCATTGTCTGTGTGCTTGCCCCTGCCCCCTCCCTCTTTCCATTGTCCTTGTGGTAGTCCCCACCCCTCCTGCCCACTCTTACATGTGCTTGCTACAACCCTTTCCACCCACCCTCTCTTTCCTTCTACTTACACCAGCCCCTCCCGACCACCCTCCATTATCTGTGTTATTGCCTCAAGACCATCTGAGCTCCCTTTTTTGTTCATCTGCTTGCCCTCTGTTGTCTATGTGGTCCTCAAATCCCCTCTCCCCGGTCTCTCCTCCATGCTATACCCTTCTCTCTGACCTCCTTCTGTGTTGCTTTGGGAGCACATAGCAAAAAAGGAAAAGGTAAGAAAGTGCTCTAATGCGGACAGTGCTGAAAAGCAGTAGAAACAATTACAGGGAGTATGTTGGGATGTGGCCTGGTTCTGGGCAGAATGTATATTACAGCCAGGAATCATCGGGGATGATACTGTTATAGGGCACGTGAAGTGCGACTCCGGGATCTATTTCAGGGACACCATTGTCAGAATGGCCTAACCCTGTACATGGGAACTACAATTTTGTGCTGCATACTCTATGTCCTCCCAGAGGACACCAGGACATCAGTCATACCTCTGTCCATCTTCATTCATCCCACACAGGAGCCCAAACATACTAAACACAAACATGCTGCAGGACATACAGGGTACTACATACACACAAGGGGCTTGTAGGGTCCACCTTCTGGAGGACCAGAAGTATTTTACCAGGGGTGGGAATCTTCGCCCCAGCCAGAGGTACAGTAAAAAGATCCAGACCATTTTATTCAGCTGCCAGCATCTGCCAGTCTCCTCATAGCATGTCTGAGAGGCTGTAGACATTTCTACTAAGGGTTGGAGTATATGTTGGGTGCACCCCTTGGTCAATTCAGTCTAGTGTTATGCCAGGGAACGTCAAAGAAAACAAGGAGACCCCTCACTGGACTTGCTCATTGTCAAGTTCACTGAAGGAAAAACACAGGGTAGAAAGTGTGTCACACATGTAGGATGGCATAGGTCTCCTTACCATGCAAATACTTTCGTTTCTACAACCTGTACTTCAGTAGCTAGTAAATAATACAACATTAGTAAGCAATGATGTTTGGCACACAGTTGAAACCAAGTGGTTTAGACTCATTCTGGTGGCATTATTACCCTAAGCAATGGCATTCATTTTATCAACATCATAAGAATGAGAGGCTGAGTGGATCGACCGGAATCTGCACTTGTAACTTACAGATCTTGGTTATCATTGCTCTAACCCACCTAGCTTCTTACACGAAGAGCAACTGGAGACTTGGCTGTGTCATTTGGCTACTGTTTTTTTCGGTTCTTTTGTGTGTTTCAAGTGCCTTTCAAATGACATGCGGTCACTGGCAGCTGACAAGGCTTCCCTCATATAGACAAGATTATTCGGTCCCCTCCGACTCCAGCCAAGCACATGTCACCCTGGTACACACAAGTCCATCTAGCATGTATGATGGCCTTGTGTGGCCCCACATTCCGCAACAGATAACTGGCAAACGAACGACCAAAACCTTCATTTGCTGCAGTTTTAAAGGCATTTTAAAATGTGACAGGCGAATAAACTTTGAACAAAATTCTCTAGTTTTGTTGATTTGGATTATCTTTAAGGGAAAATGAAAAATTAGACTTTCACAAGAAATGTCAACTTTAACATCATCACAAAAGTGGCAATAATACCAGAAAAGTGAAAATTAAACTGAAATAAAAGTCCTTTTAATGCCCGGCCACTGGAATGTTCAGGGTGTCCGATGGCACGGAGACACTGTTGCATTGCCATTGCATATATATATAGCGCTTGCAACCCCTGACGAGGCATGGAAGAGCTTTAAGCCGGGCAGCATGCTGAACCGGAACCCAATTTATTCTATGAAAAGCTCCTGGGAAAAAGAATGCATACTTTCAGCTCAATGTAAAGCACATTTGTAAAGATTTAATGTTGTTATTGTGGCATTAATTCACCAGTCTCATTTCTCTTAGGCCCCCAAGCAACAAACCACATTAGCTGTTGAAAAAGCACTAATAATTGGATTATCAAAATTAAAGGCACAAATCAAAGACACGCTGCTTATGTATACCAGCAAGCATCAGCAGAAACACACAGCGGGTACTGCTTCTGCTCAGGAGGGGATGGTGCGTGGGTCAAATCAAGGCTAGAAATTCAGGGTTAGAAAAACCACCAGTGCTATAAGTGCATATATCGCTTCCTAGGAGTGTGATCAACGAAAAGGAATTCATTTTACAAATATATCAATGTAGGAGGCAACTTCCATAAGATCAGCAAACAACTGAGGCTGGTGAAGAGAACCCTTTCCGTCAGGTGAGGAAGCTATGAATCAGTTCATTTGGGTGGAAACATTTAGTTAATCTGGGTTGAGGATAGACTGCACCACAATGCCATGATGATTTGTTCCAAGGAGAAAAGAGATAAACAAAAGACAAAAGCTTGAAAATAAAAGGGAAAACCATGACACAGAAATAGTCCTCTTTAGTGAAACTGCAAACGTAAGACAGACAGGAAACTGAATCAGAAATTCTGGTCTGCGCCCACCAAACTCATTTAAGGGAGATCGCCACGCTGGTTTTCCGCCTGCTCGCCCTATTAAGAGTTGCCTGCTGGGCCAGTGGGCGGAAACAGCGTTTCCACCTGCCAGCCCAGTAGGGAACACGGCCTTAACATTGACCCGGTGACAATGTGGCAGTGCGTCGGGTGGAAAAGCACCTATTGCGCTACGGGCAGTGAAAAGTGAGATGGGGCTATCCATGGGGGCCTCTGCACTGCCCATGTAAAATGCATGGGCGGTGCATGGGCAAAATGCATGGGCAGTGCAGGGGTCCCCGTGGGGCCCTGGCACCCCCTTTCCACGAGCCTTTGCATGGCGAGCTTACCGCCATGAAAAGGCTGGTAGAAATGCCCAGGACAGCACCGCAAGCAGTGCTGCCCTGGCGGATTGAGACCGCTGGCACTGCGAGGCTGTTGGCTGTCGGCAAGCTGGCGGTGTCAGCGGTCCGACCATGGCGGCTCTGCCACGGTTGTAATGTGGAGGACGGACCGCTGCATTGGCGGCGGTCTGACATCTACCGCAGCCCTGGCGGTCTCATAACCGCCAGGGCCGTTATAAGGCCCTCTGTGTTTGGGATTAGACACGCGTTTTCATTTTGAGAGCTATTTCAAAGCAGGCAGGCAGGTCTGGGATTATATCATTCAAAGGGCTAAGGATAATACGAAAGAGGAATTACCAATGGGAAACCATAGAGTGTTGAGAGCGAGATCTGGACTCTCGGCGAGGACAGTGGATGGAAGACGGGAGACTGCTAGGGAACAAAAAGCACAACTGACAACCTCTTTGGATAAGAATATGGTACTAGACATTTTCGGTCCTGGTATTCCATGCTATACAATGGGTAGATAATTAGCTAAGTATGATGTGGAAAATGTTCTCTAAACTCAAAAGTTAAATTGGGCAAAAGATACCGAAACACCAAGAGTTTTCTAATTTCTGAGTTATGAAGTATGGTTCATTGATAGGTTTACGACAGTTCAAAGCTGCTAAAACAGTTCCCAATTCTATTGAGGTTCTCAACTCAGGTGAGCTGCCCAGCTCTTCTGTGAGCCCTTAGAGCTCAAGTTTGGGTGTTAAATCCACAGGCTACCCCAGCACTTCAGGGAAAATGCATATATCCCTAGCTCAATGATCTTAAATTACCTCACATTCCTGAACTGTACGGCAGAAGCCGCCTGTAGCCAAGTAGCATCAGAGACAACCCCCTGACTGCATCACTGATCCCTACCCTGAAATAATTTTCAGGTTACCTACTGGGGCACTAGTCTACATTTGAGAGCCTTCTTAAATATTTTGCCTTCAGGAAATTTGAACTGATTTATTTTAATCTGTCTGTTTGTATCCACAGCATCGTGTATCATGCCCAAATATCACTGCTGACCCTTGTGTGTGTATTTATCACTGAGTGACCTCATGTTCACAAATATTCCATTTGAAACTTGGTGCCCCTTTAAGTATTTGTTGTAGTAAATACAATACAAGCTCTACTCAAGTCAAACTTATAGTGACCAGCTCTACTCACAGTAAACTCCCACGACACAAATGGTGTGGCACAATGATTTATACTGACACAGAACCCTGTGATGTGTCCCTGAGGCCACCCGCACTACAACAGCCAGAGATGGAACATACCACAAGGAATAATCATACAATGTGGAAGACAAAATATTATACTCCAGCTTAAAGCTACAACATGATTTTTGGTCCTAAAGAGGAAATAGTCAAAATCAATGAATCAGGTTAATTGACATGATGTCTCCATGCAGAGAGCTGCTGATGTGCGCAACCACCTTCCACAGAGCAAATGCAACTGGCCCACTTAGCTAACTTTCTCCAAAGTGCCCTAATGTCGGCAGCTTCAAGTTTGCTATAAAGAAGAAAGCAAAGAACACTTTACTCAACTCTACTCAATGATGTCCCAAACAAGCAATTACTGGGTTTTCTTACACACATGGCATGTAATAATGAATGATGTATCCATGTGCCTTCTGCTCCACTCCAAGGAGAGGAATACCGTAAAACAATCACTCCTTCCCCCTTCCCGCGTTTTGGTCTCATTTCTAAATCTCCCTCACGTCCGAATACAAATGAGAAAGAAACACATTTCACAGATAAGTGGGATGCGTTAATGCATGCAGATGCTGCACATTCTGATTTTGGCCAAATTCCAACCCCTTCCACCTTGCAGGGAGTACAAGACACGTTGATACACTTTATGGTGACGCAGGCAGTTGTATTTGTTATTTTGGGTTGAACTGCACAAAGCATCTCATCCAAGTACCAGTAGCTGCAACGGAAATGTTTTTTGCGTGGATCGTGTGTGCAGGGAAAATGTAGCGCAGATTCTCAGACATAGCCCTCATTTTAGATAAAATAACAATTTTACGAGTGTAGAACGAACAAGGATAGTAGGACTCGGAAGGCGCCAGCAGGCCATTTCCCCAACACAGGTCGTACACCACCGACAAGACACTTAATTCGTTGGAAGAAGTATTTATTTAAATACTTTTGTTTAAGATCAAAATTCATTAATCAACTTAACATCATGCAAAAAACATCTTATGCAAATTACTCAATTAATCGTTTTCACTGCACATCCTAAATCTATAAAGATACGTATATATTTTACATTTTTGTAACCATACAATTTTTGACAGGATCCCTTCCTGTCCTGAACCTCCTTTGGACCACACAGGGACTGGTTGTCACCTGTATCCCTAGGGGGGGCGGCACCCCAGCTTCCTCTGTTCCTTGCCCCCATGCTCAGGGTTCCGCCCCCTCTCCAAACACCAATCAGCCAAGGGGTGTACCGGGGCGGCCGTGGGCATGAGCCCCGTGACCACCCCAGTAATCTGGGCTCCCTACCCCCAATCTGGTGTGTCCATCCGCAGGTTGAGCCCAGGACTTCAGGATCCTATCTCTGTTGTTATACCGGGGCCCCACCCTTGGGGTCCCCTCTGTTGCTTCAGGTTAATTTAGTCTCTCTTCTTCCGCCTAATCTAAGGAGAGGGTGGGTGGGTCAAGATGGAGGCCGAACGTCCGGGCCGCCGCGCCAACAAGAAGAAGGCCGAGCCTTCCGTGGGGGTGCTTTTAAGCCCCCCACTGGCTCGCGGCGGCCCAGACCGGTTCGGCCCGCACGTTGGCCAAACGTATCTCCCCAGAGGAATTTCCGCTCCCACGTCTCGCGAGGCATGAGAGTGGAAGCCTCGGCTAGCCTGCGCACCACTAGTGCGAGGTCTTGGCCCCGGCGCCCCGACCCCTAAGGGGTCGCGCTCCCCCCATGTTGGGGGGGTGCTCTTCCATAGGACTCGGAAGGCGCCAGCAGGCCATTTCCCCAACACAGGTCGTACACCACCGACAAGACACTTAATTCGTTGGAAGAAGTATTTATTTAAATACTTTTGTTTAAGATCAAAATTCATTAATCAACTTAACATCATGCAAAAAACATCTTATGCAAATTACTCAATTAATCGTTTTCACTGCACATCCTAAATCTATAAAGATACGTATATATTTTACATTTTTGTAACCATACAATTTTTGACAGGATCCCTTCCTGTCCTGAACCTCCTTTGGACCACACAGGGACTGGTTGTCGCCTGTATCCCTAGGGGGGGGGCGGCACCCCAGCTTCCTCTGTTCCTTGCCCCCATGCTCAGGGTTCCGCCCCCTCTCCAAACACCAATCAGCCAAGGGGTGTACCGGGGCGGCCGTGGGCATGAGCCCCGTGACCACCCCAGTAATCTGGGCTCACTACCCCCAATCTGGTGTGTCCATCCGCAGGTTGAGCCCAGGACTTCAGGATCCTATCTCTGTTGTTATACCGGGGCCCCACCCTTGGGGTCCCCTCTGTTGCTTCAGGTTAATTTAGTCTCTCTTCTTCCGCCACGAGGGCGACCAGGGCCCCAAAGGTCCTTCGCCCTCCCCACCAGAGAAGAGGCACCCAGCAAAGAACCGCATATCGGCTATGAATTGGTCAGTACCAAGATCAGACAAATGCACCAGGTCCCTGTGAAACATTTCGGGTCCTTTTAATTGCCTATGAGGAATGTTCCACAAACGGCCTGGACCAGGGCAGAATTCGACATTTCTGTATTGAGTCTCCTAACAGACACATTGATTGTCCTTGGCTTAATTCCTGGACCCCATTTTTTTCGTGGCACCATGTGGGACCAAGCAATGGATGCGTGTGGGAATTGTTTTGCAAGCTGCGTAATTTCCAGAAATATGGCCTCCCTGAGTGCCTTACGACCTAAGTGCACCAGATCGTTGCCCCCGATGTGAATGATGATGAGGTCCGGGGAATGGAGCCCTGCACATCTACGAGCCAGGTCCACCAACTGTTGCAGCTGTCTAATTCCTGCGCCGCCAACCCCGCACCACCTGAAAGCCACATCTAAGCTTGCCGCCGGATTCGGTTTACGGAGCTGCTGCAACCGGTATGCCGCCCGACGAACGAATGAATGCCCCAACACCCACACCACACGAGGGGCCATCTACTGAAATAAAGGAAAATTGCATGAGAAAAAGGAATAATCGCGCAGACATGCCCAAATAATCACTTCCTATAACAGTTCTGGCCTCACGTAGCGCTTATAGCAACTGGAAGACCATCTTCCAATGGCTTTCACCTCTGAGACTGCCATGCCAGCACCCGCCGCGAAGGTGGCCGCACCAATCCTGAATGAATGGGGGGAGTACCCTCCCGGGTTGACGCCTGCTGTTAATAGTGTAATCTTTAACACCTCTGCAAATTGGTAACGTGACAAGCAGGCCCCATTAGCATGTATGAATAGGGCAGTGGAGTTCACAAAGGGGCGTACCTTCAAGTAAGCAGCTAGATTGGCTACAGGGCATATTGCTGACCCATGCGCTGCCCTTAGAACAATCCTCGCTCCTTTACCTAACTGATCAGTTTTTGATTTACGCAGATGTATAGTGGTAGAGTTACTATCGACTGCTACATCACGTCACTGAAGGCCCCCTGCGTGGTCATTCGTGGAGCCACCTATCAATTCCCCTATGCGAAAAGCCCCGTAAAAGGCCACATTGAATGCCGCTGTGAATAAGTTAGCCTCAAACTGTGAGAAAGTAACCAAGGTGACTGAGCTCACCAATTTTTCCAATAACTGCGGGGTTATGGGTCGCCTGGCGTCTATTCTAGGACCGTCACCTCTAGACCACCCCACTAGCGCCTGCTTAATAACAAATGCATAGAGCCTAGAATCTTGCCCTCTTATTTTTGCAAAAAAGCGTATGGCTGACAAGTTGGCTTTTGCGCAAGATACTGGTTTACCCTGGGTCTTTAAATGCTGCAAAAAGGCACAGATTGCTTCTGATGAAAACCAATCTGGAATGTCCACAGCTGTCAAGAACCGTCTATAATGCAAGAAAGCCCTTTCATATGCCCCCCTAGCGCGTTTTGCCAATGATGACACTACTAAGGCATTTAATGCGGGACACCAATCTTCCACAGTGATGTTGGGAACTCCGTCATCCTCATCGCCGCCTGTGGGTGGAACCTCTGAAAATCCTGCATTAATGATCGAGACAAAGCATCAGCTGCATTGTTATTCACCCCTGGAACATGTTTTGCTCGGAATGTGACGTTGAGATCAAACACCTCAGTACCAAATGTTTCAGCAATCTCAGTACCCATCTGCAACTAGCTTTTTGTCTATTAATACTCTCTACGACAGCCATGTTGTCTGACCAGAATACCACAGATTTGTCTCTTAATATGTCGCCCCATACTGATACAGCGACGATGATGGGAAATAATTCCAAAAATGCAATATTTTTGGTGAGTCCTAGGCCAACCCAATCACTTGGCCAATCTGCCCTGCACCAGGCGGACCCCAGGATGGCCCCGAACCCCACGCTGCCTGCCGTGTCTGTGAATAGACCGAAGGCGGGGCTGTCTACTGTCTGGTGCGGCCAAATTACCGCCCCATTGAAGTCCTGCAGGAAAGCGTCCCATACTCTAAGATCCTCCTTCACCTCAGCTGACAGTCTGGTGTGGTGGTGCTTCTCTGTTAAACCAGCCATGGACCTAGCTATGGATCTGGAAAAGGGGCGGGCCATGGGGATGATTCTCAAGGCGAAGTTCAATTGTCCCACCAGAACCTGCAGTTGGCGAAGTGTGACTTTAGTATGGGACAGGACGGTCCGGATGGACCCTTTAAACGCATGGAGCTTATCTAAAGGAAGGCGGCACTCACCCGCCTCCGAGTCAATTTCGATGCCCAGAAAAGTGATGCAAGTGGAGGGGCCCTCAGTTTTTTCTTGCGCAATTGGGACCCCAAATTCCTTGAACATGGCAGTTAGTGACTGTAAGGCCCAAAGGCATTTTTTAGACCTAGGTGGACCTAGGACTAGAAAATCATCCAAGTAATGGATCACGTTATCATGATTGGTACGCCTGGTGAATATCCATTGTAAAGCTGAGCTGAACTGCTCAAAATAACTGCAGGACACACTGCACCCCATGGGCATACACTTGTCATAAAAATAGCCCCCATTAAACTGAAATCCCAGGAGATGGTAATCTTCAGGGTGGACTGGCAAGAGCCGGAAGGCTGCCTCAATATCTGTCTTAGCTAGCAGCGCACCGTGCCCCAGAACCCTCAGCTTTTCCAACGCCTGATCGACAGTAGCATAGCGAACTGAGCAGAGGACTGGGTCAATAGCATCATTTACTGAAGCCCCCCTGGGGGCTGACAGGTTATGAATCAACCTGAACTGACCAGGGTCTTTCTTGGGTACTACCCCTAAGGGGGAACAGACAAAGTCATTAGCGGGGGGGACTGGAAAGGCCCAGACAATCTGCCTAATGTGCATTCCTTAGCAATTTTTCTTGCAACCACTTCATGGTTCCTTACAGCAGACAGCAAATTCCTGCAGTGTTTTAGGGGGGGGACCCCGGAGGCTGGAATTCTAAATCCCTGGGAGAAACCCTCGATCAATAATCTAGCAGAAGCTTTGGCTGGGTAGATCTTCAACCAGGGGATAAGTGCTTCTAGGTCAATGGGCGAGGGCAAGGATGAACTATATATTGGGCTTACTCCCTTCTTTAACTTTTTCCCTTGATCTTTTAAGGCATTTAAACTCTGGGTGGGAAGGATGCCCGCAAAATGAACAGGAGTGCCTGAACTTGCACGTCCCGGCTGGGCGTGAACATATCTTTCTGTTGAACGCCCGACATGATCCTTTTTTGTCATTCGCGTACTGTGCTCGAAAGGGCTGCTTGGTGGGTAACTTGTTATTAACGCACTCTAACCAAACATTCACTTCTGTCTGGTCCCACCCTATCGCTGGGTCCTCCACCTTTGCCCACCTGAAGTCCCTGTCATATTCTAGCCAATTGTTTCCTCCATACGTATGGTGAGCCTTTAATATCTTGTTCGCATAGAATATCATAGTGGTCCCAGTTTCTGGCTTTTTCTCAAGCATAACTGACATAAACACATTGTAACCGAACAACCAATTTGTAATGTTCTCCTCAATTTTTTGTTTTTTCTCGCCAAATGTCGAGGACTTTGTCTCCTTTTCCTTTGTCTCTACTTCCCTTCTCTTAGCCCTAACCAGGCTAAAAATATCTACGAATTCCCCTTTCCATATTTTCTCTTTTATCTCTGGAGCCACGTGCGCAGCTAACTTCCCTGGCCTGGACAGCAGAGTGTCCACCCCTGACCCTTCAGCAGAAGCAAGTGGTTTTGTGGCACTGACGCTTTGTTCGCTGCCCTTACCATGCTCTTTTTCCACCTGCGGAGTCTGATTGAGCGAGCCCGATGCCAGGCTGACACCGGGACTGTCTGACGACACCTGCAAAGAAGGAACAACATGCACCGCCGCCAAAGCTTCAACCTGGCGCTTCAGATCTTGCACTGAACTCAGAAATGACTCGCTAGCCCATGGAGTTGTGGGGGGGGGGTGGAGGGGCAGGAGGTGCACTCAACTTAGACAGCATCTGAGATACTTCCAATAGGGCCTGGGTTGTTGGGTCTTGAGGCACTCCTGGGGGATTTTTCTCACTCCGTCCCATCACTGACGCTGTTACCCCCACCGGTGTCACCCCCTGGGTACTGCAGGATGGGTGGACGGGCAATCCCGTAGTTGGGGCTGCTAATACTGCTAAGGATCGCCGTATGTAAGCCAGCATGGAATCCACCCCTAATGACGTGCCCGGAACCTCTATCACCTCAATTGGTTGAGGCACTGGATTAACTCCTGTGACTGATGTAGATAAGGGGGGGCCCAGGGGAACTGGATCCACCGTAGGAGGTGGAGGGGGTGCCTGTATTGCACTTGCTTGTTGGACTGCTGCGAGCTGCTTTTTACTCCTACGTTTTACTGGAGGGAAGGCTGCGCACGGGGCTACATGTGCACGACGGGGGCGAGAAGGCCCCTCCTCACCCTCATCCCCCTCTGATGGGACGTCCCCCCCATCTGAGTCACCGTCATCCAATTTTGCCAAAACTAATTTTAAAAGCTGGGCCAAGTCAGGGTCAGTTCCCTTCCTTTTCCCCAACCTCACCCTAGTTGGTGCCATAATCTAACAATAAGATGGGAAAGCCCGTGAACAAGGATGCAGCGGCTGCAGTACACTTACCCAAACACAGATACCCAACAAGTGAAATCTTTTTAAAAAACAGTCCCCACGTTAAATTGCAAGTTATTCAGGTTAGTAAATATTAACCCTCCTGTAAAACCTGTAAATAAATTGTGTTAATCAACATCAGCCAAATTGAACAAACGTGCTTCGTACACTTTCAAAACACAAATGACGAAGGCTTTGATGCTAATAACATGCAATTTGCACAGCATATATAACTAATCCCAAATTAGTGTAAAGGGATCACCACTAACACGCTGCTCCCTAGGTAAATTACAATAAAATTAAATTACCTAAAAGATATTGACCCACGCCTAATAGGCTGCACCCCTGGGGCTCAAGCACCCTACGCTCGTTTTACGCGCAACAAATCGCGTTTTTTCAGCTCAAGATATTACTAAGGGCATTGGTGGTATTCAAACCCCTGTATACAGCTAACCTTGCTGCGCCCCAGGTACTTGACCCTGCCACTGAGCTAAAGCTCCTGGATACCCGATTCTGGGGGGAACCCCTAACAGGTGAGCGCGCGCACAGCCAACACTCCTCCTAAACACGGAGCCCCGTCACCGTGCGCTCACTCACCTCTTTATTCCGAAAATTGGGCCCCGGGATCTGTCGCCTGCTCCTTCAATCACTCCCCTCTGAAGCGGTTCCTGTGTGCCCCCACGACGAAGACTTGTGCAAATTGGGCCCGCGATCTGCCGCCTGCCCGTGAAGAGATGCTGCAACGTCCTCGCAAGTAGTCCGTGACCTGCCGCTCCCCCGAGATGCCAAAAACGTCCTCGAATGCCGAGAAGATGCCGAAAACGTCCTCGAATGCAGGGAAGATGGAGGCCGAACGTCCGGGCCGCCGCACCAACAAGAAGAAGGCCGAGCCTTCCGTGGGGGTGCTTTTAAGCCCCCCACTGGCTCGCGGCGGCCCAGACCGGTTCGGCCCGCACGTTGGCCAAACGTATCTCCCCAGAGGAATTTCCGCTCCCACGTCTCGCGAGGCGTGAGAGCGGAAGCCTCGGCCAGTCTGCGCACCACTAGTGCGAGGTCTTGGCCCCGGCGCCCCGACCCCTAAGGGGTCGCGCTCCCCCCATGTTGGGGGGGCGCTCTTCCATAGTAGCAAGTTGTGGAAATAGTATTCAAAGTAATGGGAGAATAACAAAGGTTTCCACAAATAAATGTCTGAGCACAATGAGGTCTGCACCGATCTAGTCAGTCATACGCACGTCCTCTTTGTTTCTCGTGGACATCTGCCCTTTCCTATGGGCTGAAGCTTGTCCTGTTGGGTGTGAGCAACAGAAATGCAAAGTAGCTAAGGCATTTAGGGCCTCATCTACAATAAACTTGCGTAGCGGTCACAATGCACCAGTTTGCTAGCGCCACACTGAGCCCCCTAACGACACCATGGTGGTGATGGCGCTCGTTATCACAGCGCTTTGCTGGACTAGCCTCAAAAAGTTTGACTTTAGTCCAGCAAAGCTCAGGGAGGCCCATTCAAAGGCGCCTAGCATCCCTGTAACGCCTGCCCTCGAGAAGGAGTTAACAGATAAGGCTAGAATGAACCATTTCTGCGGGCCTCCTAGTGAGGGTACGCCTCCCTTGCATACATTATACCTGGCGCAAGCGTAATGTGGTGCACAAGTTTACAAACTGGCGCAATGGTACCAGTGTGCCAGTTTATAAATGCGGCACGGGGTGGGGGACTGTTCTGCGTGGCCGTAGCATTAAAAAGATGCTACGGTGGCGCAATTGGCTTGTAAATTAGCCCCTTAAAGTGTGCGCTGAGTGGACATATGAAGCCATGGCAATGCTTTATTACCTGGAGGTCCAACAGTACAAAGGGCCATTTTTGAGTCTATAACATAAAAGGAGGAATTGAGAACCAAGGAAGGTCAAAAAAGCACAAGAACATACCCCATTGTCCGGCATGTAACCATGGTCAATGGAATTATGCAATTCTGTGGCAACTGTGTTTTCTGCATAATTATGGATTTACAGCACTTGCCACATAACCCACCACTTACTGCATAACTTGCAGATTAAAGACATTGTTTCTAGCACAAATGGATCATAAGTTGATACAACAAGTGTTTGGCAAAGCCAGTAGGTCTGAGTTTAATGTGCAGATGCCTGCAACGTTGGCACTGAAGAGCAAGACACAAGAGAGGGAGCTATCAGGACTGAATGGAGAGGGCTATAGTTGTAAAGTAGTCCCTCCTGCATTTCACTTGAAGAGGGAGTGGAGGAGGAAGGATACATCCAAAGAGTCAGTAGCATTAGATGAGAGATGAATGCTCCACCGGGTAGAGCCAAAAACTGATGGACAAAGTCTCAAGCCAATGGCTGAAGGAGGGGGATCGAAGAATCCAGTGGTTAACTGAGGGGCCCAAAGTCCACTCTTCATATATTGCTAGCAATAGGACAGTTTGACATCTGTGTTGTCAAAAGCTAGACCTAAATATGCACCACAGAAGGTGCCAGGCAAAGAGTGGTCTTTTGCATTGGTTAAACTATCAAGTTCCGTTGCTGAGTGAGGTATCCCTTTCTCTCAATTGCCACCAAAGAGGAGAAACCTTGTATTTATTGCATTGCATGTGAAAACCCCAAAACAATATTTCCACAGAATGCGCTGAATTAAGCCACATAAATCAACATTTCTCGTTGCATCATATAATAGCCAATCCTGCTGCATAATTTGGTCCTCCATTGTTGCATAGGTGTGGATGGATGGATCCTCAGTTATCTTGCCCAGCCAGGCAAACAGGTTTGAGGGACCACACACAACGTTCTCTTAAAAATTTATTCAAGAAGCACCCCCACTCCAGTCCTCCTGGAGACAGTTGGGTTCTCGTGCTACACCCACACGGCAGAATATGAGGTGGCATTCATGCATTTTGAGGGCTGCTTTTAGCTCCTGGTTCAACACTGTTGCACTGTCCCTCATTGAAAGACATTAACAATGCTGTAACAAACACACCATCTGCTTGGTATGAAGCTGAAGGTGTGAATACAACAATATGAACAACGCATAGCCACATGTTACAATAGGAGATTAAAGCAATTACTACCTGCGGCCACCAGGAAACCTGGGGAATGATTGCACATAGTGTCAGCCAGTAAATGGTGGATCTCAGGCTTCTTATAGGTAAAAGAGCATCTCCATTCACTACAAACAAAAGCCAGTGTCTGCATGTTGTGAAAAGGATTGCATATTATCTTTGGCAGACAAAAGTGTTTGCAGTGGCACCTGTTGTACAGCTGAGATATAGCAAGATGCGGACTTCTGGTAAATTGAGTTGACTTTGTTTGAATGGGAGTTAAATGCAAGTGCAATGTTTGGAGCAGACAGTAAATATCTGAACCAATAAAAGAATATTTCTTTTTTCTTTAATAACAGAGAATTATTAACATTCTGAACGCTGATCTGCGTGAATGGTTTCTATAACTATAGAATGAGAGCGATAAGAAAGCCAACCAATGATAAGCAATGGGCTGTCCCAAATCCCACTGGAAGGTTGAGTATGGTCGCAATATATTTTTTACAGCAGACAGCTAAAAGCAGGGGCACAACACCGCAGTGAAACCCGGGCACAGATTCATTAAAGGCCCCATGCTCCTCAATTATGATGGCATTCCATTATTTTAATAAGGTTAAGGGCCCATATCCGTTGCCTGCATTAGGCCCCAGTACATGCTTCCTATGCTGCAGGCTAAAAGCTGTCTTTATGTGAAATTTAAAAGCAGAAGAAACAAAGGGGGAGAGAAGTAAAGAGGAGGAGGGATTCCGCTCCCTCTCTTGGAGAATAAGATCGTTTTGAGTATCTGTAGAAGAGAAGACAAAGGACAATCTTGGCAAGAAGCAGAAGAGGATGCTGTGACTGGGCCAGGGGAGAAACATTTCTACAGTTTCTATAGGAACGTCTCTGTTGTTTGCAAGATCCTGCCTTGCCCAGACCTGGCCCCAGACACACAACAGGGGGTTGGAGACTGCATTGTGTGAGGACAGGCACACCTCTTTCAGGTGTGTCAGCTTCTCCCTCCCCACTCTAGCCCAAGAGACTCATCATGATAGGCAGGCTACACCCCAGCTCCCTTTGTGTCACTGTCTAGAGCAGTGGTCTCCAAACTTTTTAATGCTGCGCCCCCTCAGTTGAAAAATAAAAATCATTGCCCCCCAACAGAATTTTTCACAATTATTTTATAAAGATGGCAATGTTTAAATATGTCTAGACCTAATTAAACATTGCAGTTAAGTAGTGTTAGCTTTTTTAAAAATGCAATAATATGCTTCTACTTAAAGCAAAGGTCTGTTATCTCTATAATGCTGCTTTTGGCCAGAGTCTGGTGCCCCCCCTGGGATCACTTGAGGCCCCCCTAGGGGGGCCTGCCCCCCCCAGTTTGAAGACCTCTGGTCTAGAGGGAATTCACAAACAGCCCAACTGTCAGTCTGACCCAGATGTGGATTCCACAAGCAGGCAGAGGCACAGAATGGTTAAGCAAGAAAATGCCAACTTTCTAAAAGTGGCACTTTCAAACTGACAATCTAAAAACCAGCTTTACCAAAAGATGTATTTTTAAATTGTCAGTTCAGAGACCCCAAACTCCATATCTCTATCTGCTCTCAATTGGAAACTGCACTTAAAATATATTCTCAGGTAGTCCCCATGTTAACCTATGAGAGAGATAGGCCTTGCAACAGCAAAAAACAAATTTGGCAATATTTCACTGTCAGGACATGTAAAACACTGCAGGACATGTCCTACCTTTAACATACACTGCACTCTGTCCATGGGGCTACCTAGAGCCTGACATAGGGGTGCCTTACATATACAAAAACGGAAGGTTTGGGCCTGGCACGTGGGTACACTTTCCAAGTCGAATTGGCAGTTTAAAACTGTACACAGACACTGCAGCCGCAGGTCTGAGCCATGTTTACAGGACTACTGAAAGAAAAGGATCATGGGTTGCATATGAATTGTTTTGGAAAAAGTAGAGCTATGATATGGCCAGTACTTTTTTTTTTCCTTATGGTGGGTGGATAAAGCAACAGGAGCAATGCGGAGTTTGGAGGATATAATGCAATACGAACAGGGGTGGGAGAGTATGAAGAAACATGAACAACAGAGGTTCCTGTGGTGTGAATTTAGCCCCTGCTGTGCGGGTTCCCCCGAGCTCCAGGTAGCCCTTTTAGGACAGGAAGATTATGGCCTGAGAGCTCCTGACTGAGTCCAGGGGTTCCATCTACTGTGCAGGGAGCCCCCCTCAAGCTTTGTTACGCCACTGGGAGAGTGGTGGGTGAAATAAAGTAACACAAACAACGCCTGGGTTGTGGGAAGATAAAGCAACACAAACAATGGAGGGGTGGGGATAGATAAACCACCATGAACAATAAGCGGGTGGGTAAAACAACACAAACAGCAGGCAGGGGGTTGGGGTTAAAGCAACACAGACAATGGAAAGAGTACCTGTATCAAAGCACAACCAGCGGAACAACACAAATCAAACTGAATCAATCAGTACTTGGTCTGTGCTCCAAACCAATGAACAGGAAGTGACATCTGTAACCGCTGGGCAATGAGAGGCAGCAAATTAAAGTGACAATGAAGCCAACGAGTCCTAAGCAATGGACAGGCTCCAAGCCCCTAATAGTAAACAATACCCTCTGTAGGCCAGGTGAGACCTGAAAATCATTCTTGATTTTAGCTGCCTATTGCCTTAGGGCTTATATTTAAATTGTAATTTCATGTGTTTTGTGCAATGCCAAGATGTCACTTTTTGGCTACCTCTTTGCACACAAAGACATGCAAATATCAGATGTAAATTGAATTTATCGGGAAGCAAGCTTTTCACTCGCTCGTATTGTTCAGTTATTCCACTTAATCATTGAGCACTTTGCTGCCTAGAACATGGTGTGGAATATATAACTACAAAATCGCACACCCATTACCCTGTAGAAATCCTGCATAAATTCAATTGGGCATTACATTTGCGCTCTACAGAGGGGCTGACATTGTCGGTCATATTGAGGTACAACTACGCGCATTTGGGATACAGCATAATGTTTGTCTCATTTCCACAAAACGAGAAAGCCCACCGAGTGCAATCACGTTCATATTGTTCTTTTTTGTGCTACATACGTCAGCAGGAAGGGATTTCTGATACATAAATATACTAGATTTCCGTCTCTCCTGCGGAAACTACAGAAGCACGGCTGCATTTGTGTGTACTGCTTTGCTAGGAACATTTATAATTAGTTTTTCCCAGGGCTGTTCTGCAGACAGGAGTGCAGGGTGAGGAAATTGCTGGTATTACAACCTACAACAATCTCATCTCGAGCGCACATCACCCGGGGGCCTCTGGGAATAAAGATGGAGCCAGACAAATACTAGAGGTTGATTCACTGCAAAAACTCCGCAGGGCTGTTAATGAGTCTCAATGCTCCTCTGTGTCGCTGCATTACATGTAGGGTCTGCCTGAAGCAGCGGAGGGACATGGAGAACTTGACGCAGATGCGAGAAGCTTTAACCTGCTTCCGGGGGACAAGGATGTGTCCTCTCTCCCCACCACCCGCCAACCAGTCTTATCTTCAGCGAAAACATGGGCCCCACTGGATCACGCCAGCAGCTCCCACTCCCTGTAGTGAACTCACAGCCTTCCAAGTGCTTGAGCGGCAGACAACCCTGTGGCCATTTACCTTAAAAAAATGTCTACTTTCATAAACAAAATATTGCTATTCGTGATATATTTGTTCATTGTGTTGCCTTTCTCTCTATAAAGGCAACACACAAATCACAACAGTACATCGCTGTTACTTCACTATTATAAGTGCCACTCTCACCAGTAACAAAGATCCACTCCCACGACTGCAATACAGAATGTATGGCAGTACAATAACTCTTTTAAAATAGTGCCTCTTTCAGTCTCACCAGTATATAACATTATTCTCACAATGCATGACCGTACACCGCAGCACGCTCTCCGGTACAAGTGTCGCTCTCACGAGTATCTGAACAACGCTCTTACCACTACAAACCACAATGCACCAGTTCCTCCCAGGCTTCTCAACAGCACATATGACACTCTTCTCAGTGGAAAAGCCCACTCTCACCACTATAACACACAATGCATGACAGTACACCGCAGCACGCTCTCTGGTACAAGTGTCACTCTCATCAGTATCCGAACACCGCTCTTACCACTACAAACCACAATGCACCAGTTCATCCCAGGCTTCTCAACAGCACATATGACACTCTTCTCAGTGGAAAAGCCCACTCTCACCACTATAACACACAATGCATGACAGTACACCGCAGCACGCTCTCCGGTACAACTGTCACTCTCATCAGTATCCGAACACCGCTCTTACCACTACAAACCACAATGCACCAGTTCATCCCAGGCTTCTCAACAGCACATATGACACTCTTCTCAGTGGAAAAGCCCACTCTCACCACTATAACACACAATGCATGACAGTACACCGCAGCACGCTCTCCGGTACAAGTGTCGCTCTCACGAGTATCTGAACACCGCTCTTACCACTACAAACCACAATGCACCAGTTCATCCCGGTCTTCTCAACAGCACACATGCCACTCTTCTCAGTGGAAAAGCCCACTCTCACCACTATAACACACAATGCATGACAGTACACCGCAGCACGCTCTCCGGTACAAGTGTCGCTCTCACGAGTATCCGAACAACGCTCTTACCACTACAAACCACAATACACCAGTTCATCCCAGTCTTCTCAACAGCACATATGCCACTCTTCTCAGTGGAAAAGACCACTCACACCACTATAAAACACAATGCATGAAAGTACTCCGCAGCACGCTCTCCGGTACAAGTGTCGCTCTCACGAGTATCCGAACACCGCCCTTACCACTACAAACCACAATGCACCAGTTCATCCCGGTCTTCTCAACAGCACACATGCCACTCTTCTCAGTGGAAAAGACCACTCACACCACTATAAAACACAATGCATGAAAGTACTCCGCAGCACGCTCTCCGGTACAAGTGTCGCTCTCACCACTACAAACCACGATGCACCAGTTCATCCCAGGCTTCTCAACAGCACACATGCCACTCTTCGCAGTGGAAAAGACCACTATCACCACTATAACACACAATGCATGACAGTACATCGCAGCACGCTCTCTGGTACAACTGTCCCTCTCACCAGTATCCGAACACCGCTCTTACCACTACAAACCACGATGCACCAGTTCATCCCAGGCTTCTCAACAGCACACATGCCACTCTTCGCAGTGGAAAAGCCCACTCTCACCACTATAACACACAATGCATGACTGTACATCGCAGCACGCTCTCTGGTACAACTGTCCCTCTCACCAGTATCCGAACACCGCTCTTACCACTACAAACCACGATGCACCAGTTCCTCCCAGGCTTCTCAACAGCACATATGACACTCTTCTCAGTGGAAAAGCCCACTCTCACCACTATAACACACAATGCATGACAGTACACCGCAGCACGCTCTCTGGTACAAGTGTCACTCTCATCAGTATCCGAACACCGCTCTTACCACTACAAACCACAATGCACCAGTTCATCCCAGGCTTCTCAACAGCACATATGACACTCTTCTCAGTGGAAAAGCCCACTCTCACCACTATAACACACAATGCATGACAGTACACCGCAGCACGCTCTCCGGTACAACTGTCACTCTCATCAGTATCCGAACACCGCTCTTACCACTACAAACCACAATGCACCAGTTCATCCCAGGCTTCTCAACAGCACATATGACACTCTTCTCAGTGGAAAAGCCCACTCTCACCACTATAACACACAATGCATGACAGTACACCGCAGCACGCTCTCCGGTACAAGTGTCGCTCTCACGAGTATCTGAACACCGCTCTTACCACTACAAACCACAATGCACCAGTTCATCCCGGTCTTCTCAACAGCACACATGCCACTCTTCTCAGTGGAAAAGCCCACTCTCACCACTATAACACACAATGCATGACAGTACACCGCAGCACGCTCTCCGGTACAAGTGTCGCTCTCACGAGTATCCGAACAACGCTCTTACCACTACAAACCACAATACACCAGTTCATCCCAGTCTTCTCAACAGCACATATGCCACTCTTCTCAGTGGAAAAGACCACTCACACCACTATAAAACACAATGCATGAAAGTACTCCGCAGCACGCTCTCCGGTACAAGTGTCGCTCTCACGAGTATCCGAACACCGCCCTTACCACTACAAACCACAATGCACCAGTTCATCCCGGTCTTCTCAACAGCACACATGCCACTCTTCTCAGTGGAAAAGACCACTCACACCACTATAAAACACAGTGCATGAAAGTACTCCGCAGCACGCTCTCCGGTACAAGTGTCGCTCTCACCACTACAAACCACGATGCACCAGTTCATCCCAGGCTTCTCAACAGCACACATGCCACTCTTCGCAGTGGAAAAGACCACTATCACCACTATAACACACAATGCATGACAGTACATCGCAGCACGCTCTCTGGTACAACTGTCCCTCTCACCAGTATCCGAACACCGCTCTTACCACTACAAACCACGATGCACCAGTTCATCCCAGGCTTCTCAACAGCACACATGCCACTCTTCGCAGTGGAAAAGCCCACTCTCACCACTATAACACACAATGCATGACTGTACATCGCAGCACGCTCTCTGGTACAACTGTCCCTCTCACCAGTATCCGAACACCGCTCTTACCACTACAAACCACGATGCACCAGTTCATCCCAGGCTTCTCAACAGCACACATGCCACTCTTCGCAGTGGAAAAGCCCACTCTCACCACTATAACACACAATGCATGACTGTACATCGCAGCACGCTCTCTGGTACAAGTGTCGCTCTCACCAGTATCCGAACACCGCTCTTACCACTACAAACCACAATGCACCAGTTCATCCCAGTCTTCTCAACAGCACACATTCCACTCTTCTCAGTGGAAAAGCCCACTCTCACCACTATAACACACAATGCATGACAGTACATCGCAGCACGCTCTCTGGTACAACTGTCCCTCTCACCAGTATCCGAACACCGCTCTTACCACTACAAACCACGATGCACCAGTTCATCCCAGGCTTCTCAACAGCACACATGCCACTCTTCGCAGTGGAAAAGCCCACTCTCACCACTATAACACACAATGCATGACTGTACATCGCAGCACGCTCTCTGGTACAACTGTCCCTCTCACCAGTATCCGAACACCGCTCTTACCACTACAAACCACGATGCACCAGTTCCTCCCAGGCTTCTCAACAGCACATATGACACTCTTCTCAGTGGAAAAGCCCACTCTCACCACTATAACACACAATGCATGACAGTACACCGCAGCACGCTCTCTGGTACAAGTGTCACTCTCATCAGTATCCGAACACCGCTCTTACCACTACAAACCACAATGCACCAGTTCATCCCAGGCTTCTCAACAGCACATATGACACTCTTCTCAGTGGAAAAGCCCACTCTCACCACTATAACACACAATGCATGACAGTACACCGCAGCACGCTCTCCGGTACAACTGTCACTCTCATCAGTATCCGAACACCGCTCTTACCACTACAAACCACAATGCACCAGTTCATCCCAGGCTTCTCAACAGCACATATGACACTCTTCTCAGTGGAAAAGCCCACTCTCACCACTATAACACACAATGCATGACAGTACACCGCAGCACGCTCTCCGGTACAAGTGTCGCTCTCACGAGTATCTGAACACCGCTCTTACCACTACAAACCACAATGCACCAGTTCATCCCGGTCTTCTCAACAGCACACATGCCACTCTTCTCAGTGGAAAAGCCCACTCTCACCACTATAACACACAATGCATGACAGTACACCGCAGCACGCTCTCCGGTACAAGTGTCGCTCTCACGAGTATCCGAACAACGCTCTTACCACTACAAACCACAATACACCAGTTCATCCCAGTCTTCTCAACAGCACATATGCCACTCTTCTCAGTGGAAAAGACCACTCACACCACTATAAAACACAATGCATGAAAGTACTCCGCAGCACGCTCTCCGGTACAAGTGTCGCTCTCACGAGTATCCGAACACCGCCCTTACCACTACAAACCACAATGCACCAGTTCATCCCGGTCTTCTCAACAGCACACATGCCACTCTTCTCAGTGGAAAAGACCACTCACACCACTATAAAACACAGTGCATGAAAGTACTCCGCAGCACGCTCTCCGGTACAAGTGTCGCTCTCACCACTACAAACCACGATGCACCAGTTCATCCCAGGCTTCTCAACAGCACACATGCCACTCTTCGCAGTGGAAAAGACCACTATCACCACTATAACACACAATGCATGACAGTACATCGCAGCACGCTCTCTGGTACAACTGTCCCTCTCACCAGTATCCGAACACCGCTCTTACCACTACAAACCACGATGCACCAGTTCATCCCAGGCTTCTCAACAGCACACATGCCACTCTTCGCAGTGGAAAAGCCCACTCTCACCACTATAACACACAATGCATGACTGTACATCGCAGCACGCTCTCTGGTACAACTGTCCCTCTCACCAGTATCCGAACACCGCTCTTACCACTACAAACCACGATGCACCAGTTCATCCCAGGCTTCTCAACAGCACACATGCCACTCTTCGCAGTGGAAAAGCCCACTCTCACCACTATAACACACAATGCATGACTGTACATCGCAGCACGCTCTCTGGTACAAGTGTCGCTCTCACCAGTATCCGAACACCGCTCTTACCACTACAAACCACAATGCACCAGTTCATCCCAGTCTTCTCAACAGCACACATTCCACTCTTCTCAGTGGAAAAGCCCACTCTCACCACTATAACACACAATGCATGACTGTGCATCGCAGCACGCTCTCTGGTACAACTGTCCCTCTCACCAGTATCCGAACGCCGCCCTTACCACTACAAACCACAATGCACCAGTTCATCCCAGTCTTCTCAACAGCACACATGCCACTCTTCTCAGTGGAAAAGCCCACTCTCACCACTATAACACACAATGCATGACTGTACATCGCAGCACGCTCTCTGGTGCAAGTGTCGCTCTCACCAGTATCCGAACACCGCTCTTACCACTACAAACCACAATGCACCAGTTCAACCCGGTCTTCTCAACAGCACACATGCCACTCTTCTCAGTGGAAAAGACCACTCTCACCACTATAACACACAATGCATGACTGTACATCGCAGCACGCTCTCTGGTAGAAGTGTCACTCTCATCAGTATCCGAACACCGCTCTTACCACTACAAACCACAATGCACCAGTTCATCCCAGGCTTCTCAACAGCACACATGCCACACTTCTCAGTGGAAAAGCCCACTCTTACCACTATAACACACAGTGCATGAAAGTACTCCACAGCACGCTCTCCGGTACAAGTGTCGCTCTCACGAGTATCCGAACACCGCTCTTACCACTACAAACCACGATGCACCAGTTCATCCCAGTCTTCTCAACAGCACACATGCCACAATTCTCAGTGGAAAAGCCCACTCTCACCACTATAACACACAGTGCATGACTGTTCATTGTAGCGTTATCATCACTACAACTACCGGACTTACCTAGACAAACAGCACTCTTGCCACTACAACATTCAAATACTCCCGGTACATGACAGCATCACCAGTAGTAAACCTGTCATTTTCACAAGAATGAAAATGTCACTCATTACTACAATACACTCCGCAGGTTAGTGTATTACAGCACTGTTTTTCGTACAAAAGCTGTTCTTAATGAGTATCAAACAACCAATAAATGAATTTTCTGATAAATAGTTGTGTGCTTTCATGCGGGTATTGTGAGATGTCCGTGGGATTTCAGCAGGAATTTTTACATACACAGACAAAAACGTACACACACGCTCACTCTCTGCTTTGAAAGTCCTCAAAATATTGGTTATTTTACAAAATATTGTGTTTTCTTTCCTAGTACTCCTACAATCCGCATTCCTCCCTCTTTTCACTGCCCCTCAAGACCTCTGCTGCACCCTGCCTGTGCTATAATGTGTTTTAGCATTGTATGGCAGCCTAACTCTCCGTAAATCTGAAGCGCACACCTCCCCAATCTTAATGACCAAGCCACGCCCCTGCAAACAACACTCTCGGCACTACAAGTACCTCATATTACTTTCAATAGTGCAATGGCCATTTTTACAAGTGAAAAACACCACTCTCACCACTACAACGCACACTACAATGCTAGTACATCACCGTAGTCTCACTAGTGT
The DNA here is from genome assembly GCF_031143425.1 of Pleurodeles waltl. Taxonomy (NCBI): domain Eukaryota; kingdom Metazoa; phylum Chordata; class Amphibia; order Caudata; family Salamandridae; genus Pleurodeles; species Pleurodeles waltl. The sequence continues at coordinate 601,549,981 of NC_090442.1, read as the reverse complement.
AAATGCAGTTCACTATTCTCATCACTACAGCACACAAAGCACACCGATATTTCACTGGACTCTCAGTAACAGAAGTGGCACTCTGAACAGTACCAACACTGCTCTCGCCGCCGTGGCACACAGCGCAGATCTGTACATCGCATCACTCCCCCTAGTACAACTTCCACGCTCCTGACTACCAAACAGCACTCCTACAACTACAACACACTATCAGTACTGTGCAGTACTCTCGTTAGAGCACCTGACCCTCTCGCCAAAAGTCAAACATCACTCTCACACAGGGACTTCAACATAATGCTGCACTCACTAGTGCAAATGATACTGTCATCAGCAAGAAGACACTACTATCTCACACAATGCAAATCAAGGCCGCACTCTCACTAGTGAAACTGACACTCTCGCCAATAGTGAACATCACTCTCACACTAGCAAATCACTAGTACAATGACCGTCATTAGCACGAAGACACCACTCGCACCACCATATTGCACAATGCAGCTCAGTGCATCGTTGCACTCTCACCATTGGAATTGGCATTTTTACTCATACATCACAGCACTAATGCACAACACCTTGGTCTCCCGAGTATATGGCTTGGCTCCCATTAGCACACCACACGCTCCTCTCTCTCAAATACCTCCGGGATTCGGTTCAGACAGGAGAAGAAGCCCCTGAGCAAACCAAGTCATAACTTCGCATTGAAAATAGTAATTTATCATAATTCATCCTTAAAGTGGTGCAGAGCCGTATCAATATCTCATTTGTAATTGGCAGTTGTGCCACACTGTGAGGACATATCTGCTAACTAAAATAAAAATGTCATTGTGTGAGAAGGCAGCAGGGCCTGTGCTGAGAAATACCCAAGAGGCACTTTTGCCACGCCCCCAAATTCCCTCCTCCAGAAAAAAGATTGCTGAAGCTGGTGCATTGTCTTGGGATGTTTTCACACCCCTTAAAGGATGCTGCCAGTTCACAGCCTCTGAAAACAATCCGAGAACCCACCTTTACAGTGGTTTTCAGCTTGTTTTCCCTGCCACCATGTGATTGTGCCTCCTCACTGGCTGACTGTGCAAAGAGAGACAATACTGTGTGTCACAACGTGGCCCTGTGCGTTTGAAGCTTCGTGAGGCAGAAGAGAGATCTGAACGCTGGAGCCTTCAAGGAGATGTCAGACAGCACACCTAGCAGGGCCTGCCTCCTGTCTGCATCACGATAGCCCTTGGGGCAGACCTGCTGCTCCCTGGAATCACTAGGGGCTTTGACATTTGGTGGGCACCCACCGCAGTCTTTAGAGCCAGGGGCCACATCCGGCCTTCCTGAATTTCACATGCGGCTCCCAGCTGAATGTCTGCACTGGGCTGTTGTTTACTTCAGAAAGCAGTAACCAAAGATGTTAAACAGGCACGCTTTTACTTACAGGCTAACTGAAGTAAAAAGAAAGAAGCAAATAAGGTGTCATCTTGCAACAAACAAGTGAAAATATGATAAAGTCTCTTCAAAATTCAAAAGGTTTATTTCATGAACATGCAGAAGTGTTTCACCTTAGTACATCAGAATTTATAAGTGCATTCAGAAGAATTTTTTTTAACTGATTTTTCAAAAAATGACCTTAGAAATATTCATGCCTCCTCATACCCAGACACAAATAGCAATAGTGAACTAAGAGGCAAGTCAGTTGTCACATGAAACCATCTCAGTGGTCGGGGTTGTTATTATACATGAACAACAGTATAGTTTATTAGTGAATTTAGGCAATTCCTTAGTATCAAGCAATTTGCTCAAGTGGGGAAGCTGGGATTGATCTTAGCTTTTCTGGTTTCACATTGTGGAATTCTTTTTTCATTTTAATTCAATTATCAATTTACTTTCTTTTAACACTTGCCTCTCCAAAAGTAGCCATAGCACACGCAGGAAGGCTTACCCCAAGGTGCGATAGAGGGTTAGCAATTCAGAATCCGAGTAACACAGTATTGTCAAATCTATGACTCTTATAGAGACTAGGGGCTTAATTTAGAGGGCAGTATGGAATGAAACCCTCGAAATGACTCCATGACTCACTGACCACACCATGTATATGATTCACCTCCCCTACGCATACCTTAATGCCCCACAAAGCTCCACTCCCTCCTTGCTGGCATTAATCCCTCTGGAACACCACATGCCATATCTTGTGCCTCTGGGGAAATGTTTACGAGTACCCATGCTCTAGAGAGTGACTTTCTAAGTTTGTAAAACCCTGCTCAATCTCACTTATTTCACCCGGATTTCACCTGGAAGTGATTTAAGTGAACAATTACATTCAATTGCCGAAGAGTGAAGATCCAGCTCAGAAGCTGTACCTCATATTCACAGCAGTCGATGATAAAAACTCTGTTATTGTCCTCCTGAGGCAGGTTGGCTTGTCAGCTCTGAACTCTTTCCTCAATTTCCATGTAATTTCACCTAAGTATATTTAAGTCCTCTGCTGTCCTCCATGCAGTGGTGCTGGAACAATTTTCAGAGTGGGGGGGATGCCTTCAATGTTGCATTACGTCACAGAACTCATGGGGATGCTGAAAAATTCAAGCATCATACAAAGAACGCATCTATCAAAAGAACCACATCCTTTTAGCAAGGGAGTGGTAAGGGTAACAGTATAATATGTAGCTGGTGTTGCATTTTGTAGAACGCTCTCTCAAATGTATTACTAAAGCATGGTGTGGTAGTGCAGTGTCATTTACAGACAGCACATCATTTTTTTTTTTACCGAAATGACTGCTACATTTGCAGAGGCATACCATTTTCCTGAGAAAACTGTGGTACACAAACGATAATGTGTGAAAATTGGGTTTCAGCAAATACTTGTCACTTGAGCATCACCAAGTAAAGTGTGTTGAGTTCTGATGATCCTACTAAAATCTTTCTTTCCATCGTACTTCAGAATTACTAAAAAGTGCATCATTTGTCCTTTCCAAACTACTGATATATTTTGAAATATTTGCACAGTGCATTTATATTGTGTATTTAATTTGCGTTGTGTTGGATAAAAATGAAATCTTATGACATCCTACAGCCTTTTCTTTACCACCAGCTACATTGTCAAATAATTCCCTTTACAAAATCCGCTTGCGTTCCAGTCAGAGAAGGAAAAGTAAACATCAATTTCTGTCTATCAGAATAAGCAACAATTTACCAGAAGATATATCCTGACATTTTACCTCTGTCCACGAACACACAGCAAATCTGACAAGATAACAACAAAACGTAAAGTCATCTCTACTCCTCATTTACCTTTGGAACTCCAGCATGGTTATTTTGGGGGTGCTGCTGCATCCCCACACCCATACTTCCAGCACCAAGCCTCCATGGGGATGGGCTGATGGTGACTCTGGTACAGCACTCCTAGGCTGGGTTCCAGGGCTTTCAGCAACAGCCCACCCCTTTCTGATGCGGGGAGAAACAAACTACTGAATGAAAAGAGAACAGCACACGCCTAACATGAAGCTGGTCGGAAGAGGGATGGAGGTGACAAAATGGCGATGATGCAGAAAATTGTATTTTTTACTGCAAATGCCACACTCAGTGTTTATTGAAGATTGAGGACCGACTTCAAGGCCACAGGGCATGTTTTATATTTGTAGATTTGGTACACGCTCCTTATAGTCCACTTTTTCCTCCAAAGTTTTCAGATTTAAATTAGATTTCATATCAAATGTTGCTAAAATGTATTCATGTTGTTTCATAGATTTTGCAACCTATTGATTACTGTACTTGTGGCATAACGGGAGGAGAGGATTTTGCCACAATGTAGATAATATCCTCAATCGCTGAAACCAGCCCAGCCTCCTCCAATGCGTATCGTTGCTCTCTTTGGAGTGGCAGAGTGAGCAAAAAAAGATAGAGTGTAATGTAGCTCACAGTAAATACCAGTGGCTAAGATTATTTCAAGTTTCCAGCCAGCACTTTTTGTTGCTATCTTTGTGATGCCCGGAGTGCCATGGGTATGTCTAGAAATGGGCCCCGTAGCTCGCTGTGCTCTAGGATCCAGGCGGCACCTCATTTATAATGCCAGCATTATGGAAAACATCCTAGGGTCTGCTTATTTTTCTGTTCAGAGAGGTCGTGGCTTGGCAGCTGAGGTTCACATTTTCCTACTGAAGTGACCCGAAGCAGTTACCACCTGCTGAGATGAATGTACGCATCCCTTTTTTGCTTTACTCAGCAAGACACTCTGAGTGTGACAGATATGCCCTTGGTAGAGCATATCAAAGATATGAGATACATTGACAACGAGTGGATCAGAGTTACGACATACACAAGCAGTAGTAAACAAGCATTTGCAATGCAATAGGTATCACATTTACTGCTATTGCCATTGTAAATGCATAACTGGACATAATTGGTCAACCCTGCTGCATATTTTGGTCCTTTCTGCCACATAATTCCAGTGGCCCTGCATCTAACTATGGGGCTGGTAGGCCTACTGGAATATGTTTCTAAACAAGGCCCTTAAAACACAAACTACTCCCAGGTGCAAAATATAATTACTTGGCAGTTGGTACAGGCGACATTGCCCGCAGGGCAATGAATAAATAATTGTACTCCAAGAAAGAGTGCTTACTGGATCACTGTCCCTTTACGGCAGTCTGGGAAGTCAAACAAAACACCCATGATTTTTCACACGCTTGAGGAGGGCCATCTCACATGATAATAATGATCCTCAGTCTTGAACTGAATTATTAGTTATAAAATATTGACCACTGTACAGCATAATCAACTGTAAGCTCTCCTCGAGGTTAGTTTTATAAATACATGCACGTACAGCTCAAGTTTCACAGACTCAAACGTGTTGAGTTCATCTAGCCCGGTTTCTGCTTTGTATTCGCAGCTTGTATCACTTTATAAAAATAAAACTACAAGTCCCAGAATGCAAATCAGAAACATAACTAGCAAATCACACATCGAACTAGGGAGCTGGACATCTCTACGAATACTACTCCAAGGGCTGGTTTCCAGCTTGTATCACGTTATAAAAATAAAACCACAAGTCCCAAAATGAATACGTGTACTGCAGAGAGCATGTACTAAGCAGATCAGAGTGCATATAATGTAAAAATGTCAAAATAACTGTCAGTTAATGTTCTTCTTGGAGAGAGAATGTACTTTTGTCTAGTGGAAGCTTGGACTCATTATAAGGTAGCGCAGAGGGTTAATGTTCTTTTTGGAGAGAGAACTTATTTTTTGTCTAGTGGAAGCTTGGACTCATTATAAAGTAATGCAGAGGGTTTATGAGCCTGCTGCAAAGAACGTACGCTAGGCAAATCACAAAGTGCATTTAATGTAAAAATGTCAAAATAACGCTGGCGTTTTATGTTTTTTCTGGAAAGAGATCTTACTTTTGTATAATAATAGCTAGGAGTCCTCATAAGGTAGCATAGAGGGTTAATGTGCTTGGTGCAAAGAATGTGTACTAGGCAAATCACACAGTGCATGTAATGAACAAATGTCAAAATAACTGGTGATTTATGTTCTTTCTGGAGAGAGAACATACTTTTGTCTAGTGCAAGCTTGGAGTCACCATAAGGTAGTGCAGAGGGTTAATATGCCTGCTGCAAAGAACGTGTACTAAGCAGATCAGAGTGCATATAATGTAAAAACGATACCACCGATTGAGTTTGTACTTTGAGCGCTGTGAGTGCCATGGCAGCCACGGTGCGCAGACAAAAGAACAAAGTAGCTCGCCCACGCTGAAGTATATCGGCAATTGTGCAATTATCCCTGTAACAGGGCCTGTGTCCAAGGCAGTAACCAAACAGCCCCAAGGTGGGACAAACGTAAAGCATTTACCAATGACATCAAGTGATTTTTGAAAGGCAAGCCCACAAACTAATGAAAGTGATAGGTGTGAAGTGGGTATGGTTAAAAGCCCACAATACTTACAACAGGTCAAAGTGCTTGCACGTTCGGCCTAAAAAACAGATCACGATTACCACACTTAAAGGCAATGGGGACAAAGTGGATAATGACTGTGACTCATGGTGGCAGCAGTGGCTGAGCGTATTAGGACAATATCAGACAGCAACAGTGGCGGCAGAATGGGTCAGAGCTGCAACAAGTGGCTCCAGGTTTGCAGACATTCTCTATATTGCTTTCAACTATATATTGAAAACCTGTGAGGAAAAGATTGAGGGAGCAGATTTACTGTGTTGTCCTGGAGATGAGATTGGGCTGCAGTGGGCAAAAAAAGTCAAGCGGGAGGAAACACACGCACATACATACACTCACAGATCACATGCAGAGTCACTCACACGTATGAGCTCACTTGCGTGGACACATACACCCACCATTCACAAGCACATACACATGCACACACCCATTCACAGCACACACACACAAATACACATGCATTCACCCATACATACACACACCAAGCATTAAAAGAAAACAAGTTACTGGCTGTAGCAGTGATCTTGTGTGGTGGGAGGGAAGACTTTGAGGTTTCTGGAAGGTTGGGACTGCCCCTCCTCATATTGGCTCATTGGGCCAGCCAATGAGAGGAGGATGCAGTCCCTAACTCATTACAGAGTGAGATGGGGTCAGTGAGAGTTGCTGACTCTACCTCACTCTGTGACAAGGTGTCACTGATTGACAATCAGCCCTGGGCACTTTTGGGCTTAAAACTGAAGCGCCCAGCTCCATGTCTATCAGTGATGCTCCCCTTCAACATGAGGGGGCGGTGAACTTGCAGTGCTTTGTTGGGCTGAGGAAGTCACGCTCACAGGGCTGCGAAATCCTCAGACCGGCAATGTTCAGCACAGGCAGCCAAGAACCTGTGCATTTAGCACATGTATAGCGCCTGGCTGCCTGACCTGAACGCAAAAAGTGTCAGTCAGGTTGACCTTTGCTCAGCCTTATAGACAGTCCTCATGTCTGCAAAGAGGTGGGGGCGGGGAGCTTAGAGACAATGGCTTTCAGAGGTAAAGACGGGCGCATTTAGGTGAAGAGTTTTTAATCATGCTTTGCATCAGTTTCCATCTCTTAATATAATGTTTTTATGTTTACATTTATAACTACGTATGGAATGATATTTCAAGACATTGTTTACTTTGCTCAATCCACCATGTAGGTCTCCTAGGTACTGAAATGAGTTGGGGGAAGCACTTTGGTGGTCACAGAGACATCTTCAGTTTTCTGCAATTTTCACTAAGTATTACTTAACTAGAATTGCATATAGCTGGATGTAGCACAGCTACAAGGACTAATGTCAGGATTATGGCACTATCTAAATTTAAGATAACCACTTGTTTTTAGATGATGAATGTTGGAATACCCTTAACGATGCTGCATGCCAGGTTTTCCCATTACACACCTGAACATTATTCAATGTATTGGCCTCAGAAGTGCACCCACAAGCTCAGTTCTCCTATCAACAATAAACAGGCAATGTCAAAGACAATACGTCTGTGTTTTTTATTTTAAGTCCTTATTAAAAGATTAAAGGCCTGCTACATAGAAAAATAACTGTAAATTACAGCTTTCCATACAGAGTGCATCACTGAGATAAATATCGAAATGCACGATGATTCCATGTACTTTTGAGATGTAAAATAGTGCCTAATGTACTTCAATGCAAGCTCTTTATAGGAGGTGGAGTGATGCACCAAAAGCCAAAAGCATGGCGTCAGAGAAAAATGCTCCTCTGTGTGGAGCCAGAGCCCACTCTCTGTATATTTAAGGAATCAGTAACATTAGGTCAATGAGACAGCTGAGGTATCAGCACAGACCTTAAAAATGACAAGTGTTGACAAATCCAGTAGATTTGACCGAAGCAAAATCTATTGGTTTTGTCTTTTTTTTTTAAATGTTGCACAGCTGTTGAGCTGCTGTGCAGCGTGGCTTAAAGTAAAAATAAAATGCCACTGCCAGCATTAACTGCTGCTGTACAACATAAAAACAACAGCATGGGGTGCTGGGGGGGCAAAGAACACATCAGAGACTGGGAGAAGGGCGGAGTGGATAAAAATCAATGAAGGGTGGTGTGGTGGGGAAAGTTTCTTTTGGAGCGGGGAGAATGGGGATGAACGTGAGGGACTAAAGAGCATGCCGGTAAGGAAAAAAAAAAAAAAAGAGTGCCTGCTGGCCACTGGAAGAATACTGGCCACAGGAAGAGGACCTTAGTCCATGTTCCACAGAATGTACAAAGACTCTGAAGCCCAAGAAGCAGCCAGATGCCAGGAGGAGCAGTTGACCAATGGGAAGCAAGGAAACAAGAATGATGTGGGAGCCAAACAATGATAAGTAAAGTTACGTACTGCGTGGTCTCTAAGCCCTCCTTAAGATTTCTTTTTTTAAGGACAATAGCACATGTGGGCTGCATGCAAAACCTAAAAATGAGTACATTCCTTCAGAGAAACACCCACGTGGGTACTTATCGTTTCTCAGTATTCATTTCATGCCAATGCTGCAAAAGCACACACCCTTTTGTTGTAAACTTGACATTCGTTTGACCGAGTTCCACTTTAGGACTCTGCAGTATGACTGGCGGGTCTCTTGCTGAACCAAACTTTGCTGTGTTCACCCCTGCTGGGAGGGCAAGGGATACAGAGTTATACGCAGTAAAACCTGAAGGGACAGCGTACACAAGTTTTAAAGGTTTCTTTCACCAGTTCTGATACATAATCCGATCTGAATGTCTCTTTTTCCTACATTCAGAGGACCTTGGCTTGCCCAGGGACTCAACACCAGGTTGATAAAGGCGTCATTAATGAAATCTGAGCTAAACCCCTTTTCCCCCATAATTGAGAAGTCAGAACCCCAAGTTATGGAAGCCTGTGGGGAAAACAACATGAACAAATGTAATAACACTAAAAACTGAAATACTAAATCACACCAGTAAAGAAAAAAATGAAAAGAACCTAATGAAAGAAGGCATGTTTACATTTTCATGTACAAAAAAGCCCAGTGGGCATTGTAATAGACAGTAAGTGTTACGCGTGTAAAAATAACTCAAAATGCCCCTATCTGAAGGAAAAACACACGGATTTCCAGGAGTGGGGCCGGGCATCTCCAAGTGCCAGCGAATCATGAGTCACCGTAGCTGCAAAAGGAGAAGACATTGCAGCTTAGAAGGGGGAGAACACTGCGGGCAAGCGTGAAGGCCTTTGGCAGTCCAGAACATGTTTGTGATAAAAGCGGAGACAAGATTATTGTTTTTATTTGGAGTTTAACATTTAAACTATTTGACATATCATATGGAATTGCAGCACAAACATGTGGAACATTAGGAGGTGGTCTGTGGAGTTCAGTTGACACAAGATACAAAAGCCAAGATGAGATAGTGGGTATGGGGACGGGGGGGACATGTAACTAGGAAGTGGACTAAAAAAATGTTTTCTAAATTGCTATGTCACATGGATTAACAGCGTGATCACAGTGGGGTGAAAAAATGTGACGCTCTCACCCCGATCCCAAATCTTGCCTGAAAACGGCCTGAAGGTGAACCGACAGATTCGAAGTGAAGGAACTGTAGGATGGATTCCCCAATGGCAATATTCAAGATCTCACCGTGTATTTACTGGTACTGGGTGTAACGCTATTCTCGATTTATGAAAACAGAAAGCAAGGATTGATAATGGTCAAAGTACATTCAAGTAACTTGTGACATCTATATAGAAGGGCAGTAGGGCACATGCACATAAAAAACATTATCCAAATGTGTTGTCCACCCAAGAGACACAAACTGAAAAAGACAGAAGCGTGCCAAGTTGTTATTAGACATGTGATGCTGGTTGAAACAGTAACCCTCTCCCCCCCCCTCCAAATAAAAGACAATTTCTGGTAAAAAGTTACATCACAAACAGAATCCAAATATCACAACACCCACTTATTTCAAAAGGGAAATGAAAATTGAAACACCACAGTGACTGCCACTACTCTTTTCATTTAGTTTCACTACTATTTGTTACTGCAAGTGGTTTACAAACTTGAGGAGGCGTAATTAACTTATTAGGTATGGTGATTTAACACTCATTCCAAAAACATCCTATCTTTGTATGATTGCATCTACACTGGGTGTGTGTCTTGGGCGATCGGCTTCGACCCGTCTTTCAGAATGTTCAATGAGTCACCGCGTTTATAGGCCTCAGCCAACAACCCAGTGCTTAATTTGTGCTTGTTGTTTCCGGTGCTGAGCACCGGCACTTATTTTTGAGGACCGGTGCCTATTCTTCTGCCTCAAGCATGTGCTGCGGGCAAAAGACCCATATGGGACACATATGGGAAAGACAGAGGAAGAGAAAAACGAAAAGGCGTCACAAAGGGAGAAAGTAGAAAACTGTTAGAGTGAGCTGAAGGGACAGGAAGTGGCTTTATATGGATTGAAGGGGCCCAAGATGGCTTCAGGACTACGCTGCCTCAGTATTCCGTGTTCACACATTTATTTGCACCAGCCGCATGTTTAAGAAAAGGGCTTTGGGCACCGGCACATTTTTATATAAATTAAGCACTGCAACCACCCCACCATTCACCCAACCCAGCTGCCCTGTCGGCTGTAGGTGAGAGCCCGGGGGCACTGAGTTCTTCCTGCACATGTTGACCGGTGCTGGTTTTCAGCCTGGGGGTTTGGCCTACATTGCATTACTGCTAAGCCACAGCACGCATGGCTGCTTTTCACACTTCTGACAGAAATACTATATGTCCGTGTTTTTCTGCAGAGCTTATGGATTTCTAGAAGTTTCCAGATGGCCAACGTCTTTGACATAAGCAGCATCCTTAAAGGGTGCTGGCACCTCGCTTGAGCCTAGGGATTAGGTTAGCAAGCGGGCTCCGGGAGCCTCCCCCAAGAGCCCGAACTGCGTAACAGTCCACTGTGAGCACATTCCTCCTCCTGGGTGGTGTACTCACGCCTACATGCGATATACTCTCTCTGTTAAGGCCCCTGCGTCAGTGTAACACACAAGAAATAAACCAGAAGCCAATTAAAACACTGCCTCAGCCGACGCTCCCTCCTTTACATGAAAATCCTAGAAACACCGATTTAAAGTGTGCACGCTTACTTACCTCAGGGACCCTCCACACACTATTTAAGTGACTACAGACTGAGGAAGATGGTGTGGAAACCTGACAACGTCAATGCACACAGCTACGGTTCCCGGGTTCCAGCTATAGATGATGGTGTACAGCTGTTACACACAGAGGAGGGCCTTACATTATACACAATAGGTGGACTGTGGTTTCAGAGACCACAGAATTGCAATGGGTTTACTACTGTCTGGTAATCATAATTACCACGAAACAACTGCATCTCATCCCATTCTCAATGACTGAGTAGACCCTACCCTAACCAGCCTCTTTGCCATGTCAGGTTTAAGGATAGTCCTATTTCTATGACGGACATCCCCTGAACACCCTTCCTCCCTAGAAGACATCCCGCTTGAATAAGTAAATTTTTAAAGATGCATTACACAGGAGGGAGGTAGGGGTGCAGGCGGGGACAAGGAACACTTGATTCGGAGTATTGAAGATTACTGGTAAATTATAAGGTGATTACCTCATCATCAGATCCTCCCATTCATAATGATTGAGGATATTTTAAAAAAGCCTCGAAGGCACCAATAATATTTGCCAAACATTATATTTATTTTCTTTTTTCATAAGTCAAATATGCATACAACTACTTAATTGTAGCTTGAACACACCTGTAGCAAAATATATGGCTTCATCCTCACTTACCTCAAACTGGTAATGCAAAGCAAAAGTGTTAGGTGTGGACCAAGTGGCTGCACTATATATATCTCTCATAGAAAAACCCCAGATGATTCTGCCCGGTAGATGGAGACGGCAGGATGGCTTGCAAGTGTTCTGGGACTATATCACCAGTGGAAATATATATCTTGACCCATCTACTTAGGATAGCTGTTGTCAGGGCCGGCTCTAGGGCGGTGCGACCGGTGGCACCGCACCGGGTGCTGACTTTGGGAAGAGGCACCGTGTTTGCAAGTACATTTTAGTTTTAAAAGCCCCTGCTGCAGAGTGCTTTGCCTCCAGCAATATTCAAGCAACAATAAAAATGTCAAGGTAACTCTGGTGATTAATGTTCTGCCTGGAAAGAGATTGGAGTTTTCTCAAGTGCAAGTTTTAAAGTAGTGCAGTGGCTTAATATGCTTCCCGCAAAGAACATGTACCATGCAGACCACAAAGTGCCTATAACGCCAATAGGTCAGTGGGTCACTGCTTCTGTCACAGAGGTCCTTTTTACTTGCAATCTATAAGTTAAAATCCTAATATAGAACTGTAAACTATTAACTATTATCAAAGAACTGCTTGCATTCTGCAAGGTATAGATTAGTGCATATTATTTGTTTCCCCAGTCTTTCACTATCCCAATGTTGCAAAAAAGGTTATATTGGGTATAACCATGGTGTTACATTTTAAATTCTGAGTTTGTGCGTTTCCAGATCAAGCACTCTTAAACTATACTGCCTACCACTAATGAATGACATGTGACTCCTTTGTAGCCCTTTGTCTTATGTAACATTTCCTATACACTGATCTAGATATGTATGATTCGTTGTCTCTGTATAATGTGTGTGAGATGTAAAGTGCTCTGACACCCTACACTGGAATGAGTGGTGCTATAAAACTAATTACATGTATCTGCGAGAGATTGGTAATGGAGACTTGAGGGGCGCTGTGAAAGGGTGGTGGTGAGGGACTCCGTGGCGGGAGTGATCATTGGGGGTGCTAACAAACATTCTCGCACAGGGTGCGGACAACGCTAAGGCTATCCCTTGCTGTTGTAACCTTCCCACCACTGTTGACAGCACTGTGTGATACAAATAGAGCATTAGAAGTATTTAAATCTTTTGCTCTTTTTAAATAAATAACAAACTTTCCATGTCCAATGATGTTAGAATACAATTTTCCGAATTATTTTTGAGTACGAATAAGACAATTTTTAGTGAGAAATTAAATAGTTTTCAGATTTGTGGTCTAAGCTTAGGAAATTATCTAAATATTATCTTCTTTAGTAGAAACTTTATATAGAAATAATTATTTACCAAAAAGTCTACTTTTCCAGTTTTTTTCCCTATATTATGGCTATCAAAAAAAGCCACTTTTGCTGATAAGCACTGCACATTTGCTGTATCCAACGGTTCAAATGGCTCTCTTGTAACCCTTAAGTATGATAGCATATCCCAGCTAGCAGCTGGTGTATGAAGTACTGGTATTTGAAGCTTTTCAATAACGTGAAAACGAATGGAATTACTTTGGAAATATATCCAAATGCTCTTTGAAACACCTAGTTGCCCCCTATTGGGCCGTCTACGTGGATGGGGATAACCCCATGAAAAAGCAATTTCTTAGGAAAGTCTAATATGTGAAAGTGATCACATGACATTGCCTCAAACCCCTTTCATTGGCATTAATTATGAAATAAGTTGCAAAAGTCAACAGTTTCCTAGAAGCTTGAATGTCAATTGCGACCTTGCAAGGACAACCTATCTCCTGCTAGGCTAGCCGTTCAATTTCCACGCCACGAGATCCAGTGTTCTCAGCTGCTTCTGTGAATCTTTTCGATCCTACAGTGGTGGTGGAGGATGTAATAGGAGTTGAATATAATGTCCCCTCACCAACTGATTGAAGCACTGCAATCCATGGACGATGTGGCTAATCAGGGGCAACTACAATTACTTCCATTTGTGTGCTCCAAATCTCATGCAAGACTCTTGGTGGGAGTGGTATTAGAGAAAATACAAATAGGGTCCCTGACATCCCTGGGATTTACAATGCATTCCCACCCAAACACTCGGAGGTCTGGTTTCTGAACAAAAGTGAGGAAGAAAAGCATTGTTTGGGGGATGTAAATAAATCTAACCATGGGCTTCTGAATGTTGCCACAATGTTCTGAAAGTAATGTAAGCTTATGTGACACAAGATTGGTGACAACAGATTGCAGCTGAGTTTGTCTGCCTGAACATTCTTTCTTCCAGGAATATATGTTGCTTTCAAGGGTAGCCCAAGAAAAGATGTATCTTGCAATCCGGGCTAAAGCCTTGTTCCGCACCCTTTCTGACCTGTTCAGATAGGATTTTGCAACCTGATTGTCAATTCTGATCAACACTCAGGCATTCTCCAAGTGATGAGCAGACCTTTGCAGGGTACCCAATATAGCCATTACCTCCTTTCCATTCGAAGAGTGTGATGACTGTACTAAGGACCACCTTCCCTTTTCATCAGACCCTGCAAGGGTTGCTCCCCACCCAGGAGCTTGCATCTGATATTATCAGAGGTTCTGGATACCGGAAATATATTCCTTTCTGCAAGTTCTTTTCTTCTAACCACCACTGAAGCTGGATTCTCATTTCCCTTAATATAGGGATGAGTTTCTTGAAGCCCTGTGTATCGGCAACCAGTGATGCACTAGGTGGTGACGCTCCCAAGGAATCAATGATGTGGTTGCCGACATAAGCCCCTCGTAACCAATGTCTGGCTGTCTAACACTGCAAATGCAATATCCACGACACCTGATTCTTTGAGGACTGAATCCTGTTCTCTGCTCTCAGATGCAAGTTCATGGGTGGAGATCAACCCTTGCAGAGTCTGATGAAAAGGGAAGCTGGTCCTTAGTAGAGTCATCACACTCCTCGATTAAATAGCAAATTTAATACCATAAAATCATAACAAGTAGACAAAAGATTTACAATGGGTGCTCCAATAAACAGCGCAGTGGCAATGATTAGCGACAATAGTGAATTCAGGTGCGCTGGTGTTACTAGCAAAGAACAATTCAACAACATTGTTGACCAAGTAGCAAAATGACTTCAAAGCGAAAGGACTCAAAGTTTGAGTACATTTTAGGTACTTAGGGCCAGATGTAGCAAAGGGTTTTTCCCATTCTGTGTCAATGGGAAAATGTGTTCGTACATATGGCCCTAAGCTATTTGACAGTCAACAAGTTAGTATGTTGACATTTCGACCCCTTAAATAACTTAAAGCCATCTTCATCAGGACAAAATAGAGGAAGCATCCTCACTAACATGGAAACATCAAGCGGAAGATCTCTATAAGTAAATGGCAAATATGCACCAAGGATCATCAGTAATCAAGTCATGTGCCTTCTTCATTACAGGCTGTGGTGAGCACTTGCAGATGTCGGACAACTAAGGAGCGGTTTCCTGCCAAGAAAGCAATCTGATTGACACCATGTACTGGAGCGTCCAGTGATACCAAAGGCTTACCATTGCCAATGAGCTGTAAGTCTTGGCTCTTTGTACTGAGCTGAAATAATGAAAATCCCTCTTGCAAGCAATAATTATGTGTAAATTCAGCTCTGGCAATTTGCTTACTCTCCTTGTGAGCTTGCCAGAGTGGCATGTAGAAACTGGCGAGCTGTAACAGGTGGTGTGCACAAAGTGTGGATCGTGACACTGGTTTTATGCTTCCCAGCCTAGCACAGGAGTGGGAAGCATGTTGGACTTCGGTATGCCAGGAACGCTGCTGACCCAGCACAACCGTATGTCAATAAGCATTACAGAATGTTACTTATTTTTTCTTAATAGTAACCGATTGCAACAACCTCAATAAACCATGGTGGGTATGAGTGGGGCTGAAGATAGGAGCCAGCAGGATGCCTTTATGGGAGGAGGAGTCTTTAAAGGGATGACCAACATAGAAATAGGACTATCCTTAAACATAAACTGGTGTGTTAAAGTTATAAGGGCAAATCCTCCTCAGTCATTATGACTGGGGTGAGGACCGCTGATGAGGAGGTCATGGAGCGAGGAACATCATCTTCATACTAAAATGTGAGCTGAGTACCTTGTCCAATGATCGGGCAAGTCAAGTTGGACTGTACTCACAGAAGTATGTTTATGCAACCTATGGGCAC
Source organism: Pleurodeles waltl (assembly GCF_031143425.1). Taxonomy (NCBI): domain Eukaryota; kingdom Metazoa; phylum Chordata; class Amphibia; order Caudata; family Salamandridae; genus Pleurodeles; species Pleurodeles waltl. The sequence goes on along the minus strand of NC_090442.1, from coordinate 601,534,113 downwards.
AGGTGTGAATACTGCTGGGTCCACACAACCTTTCATCGTCTCAGGCTCACAAAATATGGGCTGCTCAGTTTGAAATGTGATCACACTATTATTTCCACCGCTTCAAAGCTGCAATGATTAGGCAGTAAGTACTTTATAAATGCTATATTATCATTAAAAGATGGTGAAGCAGGCTATAGTTAAAAATTATTACTTGAATCTTTTTGGATAAACCTGAAACATCAGTACCAACTTTCAGCAACCCAACGCTACCGCCATATCATACAGCATCAAGAGCAACAATAAATGCAAATACTTTTTGCAAATGGTTATTGTCAATGCTGTTCAGCAGTTAACCTAAGAAGCAAACGCCACAACCAATGATGTATATGTATGCATGCATGCAACTCCACACATGTGGACATATGCATGATGATGTTATGGCTGCCCAGTACTTTATGTGAGCCAGTGGTTTCCGAGGGTGGGCACCAGCACTTAATTCTTAACACTGGCACTAATGACAGTCCACCACATGGTGGTGCAGTATATCTAATTTTGAGATGAGCACAACAACAGTGTTTAATCATTCAATATACACCAAAAATTAATAATACCTGCCACCCAAGCCGTTATTATAGCTTTGGGTGGCCTAAAATAGTGTAGATTGTACACTTGTGGGAATGCAATTGTTAGTAATTATGTTGGTACTGTCATTGGCAGCACTGGCAGGGCAATGGGTGGTGCAAGCTTCAGTGGCCTCCTGAGAAGGCCCATGGCACTTATTATTTTACAAATTAAGCACTGTGGCTGCCCCAGTGTGATGAACTATGAGCAGTATGATGGCATATACACATGCTTGTGTCACCACACATGCATACAGGATGACGCAGTGTTCATTTGGGTTTTGGACCCAGCTTTATGACGTATGCGTGCGCATGCATCACAATGCATGCATGCACATGTGATGACATGGCGTCCATTTTTTGTTTTTTTAATTCAGGGTCAATATGGCAGTAATTCATCTGTGAGCAGTAGATTTAAATAAAATAAAGTTATGTGATAGTGCATTTAGAGAAAGGAGTGACTTTGAGGTTGTGCATCTGTTGGTCCTTCTAAAAATAATAAAAAAAGAAAACAGCATGTGGAGTGGTGAGTGGACAATGGAGGAGCAGGCAACATGATGGGCAGGGGTTGAGGAAGCAGTGGAGGAGCTGGAGGGTAGGAGAGCAACACGGAGAGCAAGAAAACATGCACTCCTGTGGACTGTTGAAAGTCAAATGAAAAGTAGTTCAATGTACGCAGGAGACAGATACAATGTACATCTGGGGTTGCCAAGGATTGCAGCTGTCACCCCGTGGCTTGTTCTTTGTGACACCTGCCACTACCTTTGCAACCAGTGGCCTCAGATGGGTCAAAACGAGCGGCAACAGCACAGGGGAGATTCCGTGTTCCTCACTATTTGCCCATTTTTCATTATTCTACTAGTGAATAATATTCTACTACTCACTATTAGTGTAATAAAAAAAAGGATCCCACTTATGACCTTTGGTGGCAAATGTGGTAAGTATAAATGGTTTTAAATGTATGATGTATGCATGTTTGCAGGTGAAACTTTAAGTGACAGAGAGCGTGAGTATTTGTGAGCAAAGAAGTCTGTATGTGTACACATGTGTGTGAGTGAAAGTGAGTGAGAGTCATGTGACAGATAGTGAGTTAGATTGTGTGAGATTGAGGCCCAGATGACCTATTCTTCAATGCAAGGCTATGCTGAACCAAAGTTACTGTGCTGCCATGCGTCAAAGAGGGAGAGAAAACATGCACCTTAACTAATAAGATTACCCCCTGGCTGGTGCAATTCTGGCAGCCATGGGCCAACACACATACCCTTTTCTTGTAGTGCAGGGGTGTATGCATTCTCTGAAGAATAGTTTTTGTACTGGAAGGAGTCCCTTTTTGTGCTGTACAATATAGCACACATGCAAATTTGGAAAAATAAGGAGAAATGAAAAAAATATTCTTTGTGTTACGCCTGTCTCGAGGCGGCATATGATTCTGGCGCAAATTCCTGTCTACCAATGTTTGGAGAAATGGATTTACATCAAAACCCATGGGTGGTTGCATATCACAACTGTGCATTATTTTGGGATACTATCCAAAGTAAATATCCTCAATTGTTGTTATTTTAAGGTCATGAGGCGTGCCTTCCTGAAAAAAACAAGATCAAGAGTCATATGATGTCACTTGCTGTGATGTCATTAAGGTCAAAGGGTATGTGATGTCTCTTCCAGTAACCCCAGCATTTTAGTGAATTGATGCCCATGACAGATACAAGTCATCCAATCAAAAGCATGGTGAAGAAGCTATCGCCGGAGGAAGGAACAAAGTAGATGATGAAGTAAAACCATTCCATAAGAAGCAAGTGAATGAGATTGACAAAAAAGCCAACCAAAAGCCCATTGTAAGTGTTGGCATGGTACACAATACTTCTTTCAACAACAGATGACTAAAGCTTCTATAAACAAGACCTAAAAGGCATCTGCACCAGCTTCCTTCTTGGTGTGAGAAGTGTTGATCTTCAAAAGTTGAGAACTGTTAAATGTATCCTTCAAATATATTGCTGATGGCCTCACAACAGAAAAGAAACATTCATAGTAACAAGTGCTCCAGGACCAGAAACTGTGCAGTGGTGAAAGATATGGGTATAAAAGAAAGTTCATTGCTTTATCCTAATCGGAGATTCTGCTTCCAGGAGTGAGCACTTCCCTGCAGTGTTCTACATGCGCAAGAGGAAAAGTCAATCAACTAGTGGACTTTTCCGCCGAAGAACTTTAAGAGAAGTGTGTAGAAAGTTGGGGGGGCGGTGGACCTGGGAGGTGGCCATGCATGTCCCACACAGCACGGACTGTGTATGATTTGCAAACGTTTACAGGTGATTTAATACCCAACAAACACTTTTAAAAATGTGCTCAGAGAATCAGTGGAAGTCCCTTTACATCGCGGATAAGGGATGGGATCTGCCCTAAACATTTTAGCAGTGCTGGGGCAGGTTTCAGCATAGGGAACATGTTTTCCCGGATAAATACCTTTCCTGCCCTATAAAAAGAGAACAAAATGCATATCGCACGATTACACTAACCCACACCTGGCACATCTCCTGCCAGTGGGCACTCTGTCTGGCATATGGAAGGATATCAGACAAACTAGGAAAACAATGGGACGAGAAAGCGCTGCACAACTAACAAAAAGTGCTGCACAACTAAAAATACAGTACAACACAATACAAATGGTATGTTTTTTTAAATACCCAAACATGAGTAAATCTAATCTGTTAAAGTTACAGCCCAAAGCGGCTGTGCTACCACAGTGCAGATTATCGTACACCCGCGCCCCAACCCAGGAATGAGGCCCTCTCCCTCGACGTACGTGCAACAAGTTATCAGTAACTGGAGACACGAGCCTCAGTGTGGATTTAGGGTGTAGGGCGCTCATCTTGAATGGGACAAACAGTGAGAGATGGCCCTGGGAAGGAGGAAGCAAAGTCTGTGTAGCTTGGAGAGAGCTATGACCCACAGAAAATAAAAAACAAGAAGCTGGGACCCCACCCCCTAAACATTATTGGTGAGACCTCATTGGGTGAGCTGTGGCCAATCATGGTGACCACATCTCTGGAGAATAATAGCAGGTTGGGGCAGCAATGCGGGGTGGGATAAACAAAGAAAGTTGTAGCCTGGCCTTCCTGTGAAGAAAAATACCGGAGTTAATGCAACATCTTCATAGTAGGCCAGGCAAGGGGCAGGAGGCCCAGCTAAGTGGGTTACTGGGGAATAGGTGTAACCCAAACTGAACAAGCACTGACAAAGTCCATAGGTCTGGCTTTCATTTCGAATCCCGATTCTGACTAAAATGTTAGCGATATATTGTTTTCTGTATACAATGCATTTATAAGGTAAAGGACATAAAGGTTTTTATGTGTGATGATTCAGTGTACTTTAGATATATAAAATAGTCCCTCTGGCTTACAATGCAAGCACTGTATAGGAGGTGGTAGGATACATTAAACAGCCGGTAGCATGAGGTGAGAAAGAAATATACTTCTGGACAGCCTGAGAGCTCACTCTATGTACATTTTAAAGCATTGGTAACAGCAGTTGTTGTATAGAACTATGCTGTCAAGCTAAAACTATCAAGACAGCAGATGTGGTGCAGTGATAATGCTGTGAAAACTCAGCCAAGAATAGAGAAAAAAAGTGATCTAGGCCAGAATATGGTGGAGAAATGGTCAGACGTTTCTGTCATCAAGGTCTACATATGCAATAAACCTGTATCGTTTCACAGTTCCCAACAGTAGTAATTACCTTATCTTATCATGGTAAAAAAAAAAAAAAAGTTAATCGGCAACCAATAAAGCTTTTTTATAATTACTCACGAGTACTTTTAAACTAAAAACAGATCCTAAGAGTTTCCTTTGTGATTTTTAAAAATATATAATTTTTAGAATTTATATTTTTTCACTGTAACCCACTCTGAAGAATGAAAGTAAAAATTGACGGTAGTAATAACGCTTTACTTCTGGCCTGAACACAGCTTGCCAGAAAAATAAATCTTGGTGAATAATTAAGAATTGATCGATGTGTAATTTTTTATTTATATAGCACTTTTGCATAGCACCGGACTTCGCCTTAGCCGCTTCGAAGCGCCGTGTCAGTGAAGATTATGATGGCACAAAGCAAGAAAAAAAAAAGGAAAAAATCTAGGATACAATTTAACCATCCTGGAAAGCGAAAATCAACCCACAGGCGTAGTGTGGCTGGAATTCTCTGGAATCGCACAGTGTTAGTTGAAAGTTAAGGGCCCAAGAACCTGTCTCGCCCGCCGCGCGTGCTAGAAAGCCTTCAGCTACGAGCCGAGAATAGCAACTCCTAATTATGTGAAAGGAACACTTTGGTTTGCCCCTAGCTCCGCATTTTTAATTCATTGCTTCAAAACAGCCACCTTTGCCTTATCTCTTCCAGGCCCTTAACTTTTAATTACGTCGATTGTATCGAAATGAGCGGAAATCAATTATTAATTGCTGCCTGCCGAGGTCATAGTCTTCTGTGACGTGTATTCGATTTCAAGGTCACTCTCCTGCTGGCGCCAAGGTGAGATCCTCCTGGCTACCTGTGCCAGGGTGGGAGGCAGGAGAATTTCAGGCATTCACATAAGGCAGGAGCATTTAAAAATTAAATGGCTTGGCCTCTTTACCCAGATCTTTTATTCAAGGAGCTTGGCATTATGACTGTGCATTGGTCATCGCTCCTTGTAAATCAGGAATACATGTATGATACAGGCGAGGCTCCTCCATGTGAGCGGAGGAACGTTGCCTCCCGCAGAGTGCATGTGTGTTTGGCCGGGCGTATCGTTCCGGCCAAACACAGTTGCTGGGCTGGAGAGAGCCTGCACAGGCCCCCAGTCCGCCCCGCCACCCCCCACACCACACGCCCAGCCACGCGAGCCGCGCCTGGTATGATACCTCGAATATTTTAATTTCCATATGCCACAAAAAGATGTAAACCAGAAGTAGTCCATGTAATTATTGTACTGTTAGTTCATGCACCTACCCTGATTAACAGGCAGTGGTAAAGCCAAAAGGTGTCGCCTTTGTTGTTTCTTTTGCATTCTACCTTACTAACTGGATTATAAATAATAGAGAAGGTTTATAATAATGTTTGTTTTAAATTTGATAAACAGTTAGTAGTTGTTTAAGTTGTGATTTATGTTGAATTAATATCCCATGGTTCAAAACTCGTAATTTGTACCTTTATGGCATTGTATTAGAGTACAGTAATGTGTAGTTAGTAAAGTGCCACTGCACCTGCTGCACCATTCAAATTGTTCCCCTTTTAACTGCCAGGTATCCACAATTGTGACTGCCTGTTTAGTAGTAAAATATAGCAATATTTGGTGTTTAGCGGAGCTATGACAACCTTTGGTCCTGGTGCCACTGCACCTGCTGCACCATTCAAATCATGATCCTAATGTCTGCAAGGTAACTGCACTTGTGACTGCCTGTTTAGTAGTAATATTTAGCAATATTTGGTGTATAGAGGAGCTATGACAACTTTTGGTCCTGGTGCCACTGCACCTGCTGCATCATTCAAATCATGACCCTAATGCCTGCAAGGTAACTGCACTTGTGACTGCCTGCTTAGTAGTAATATGTAGCAATATCTGGTGTTTAGAGGAGTTCTGGCAACTGACCCTAGTGCCTGCAAGATAACTGCACTTGTGACTGCCTGTTAATAAGTCACTGAGATCCAGTGTTCAGCACCAATTGGCCAAGATTTAGGTGAAGAACAAATGTAATTCATCATACAAAATAAACATCTACATATAGGCCATTTAAAACCTTTTTTGGAGGGAGGGCCCACATGCTCACTAAATTGGAGAGCTTCAATGCAGGCTCATAACAAGGGACTCAAAATAGGGTGGAGGCAAGACCCACCGCACAGTGGGTTCACTTCAGGAGGTATTCTTTGAGCTTTGAAGAAGCACAGTTCCACCCCGCCTGAGCTTTTCACAAGTTGGGAATGGGAAAACGTGGCACCTAATCCATTTCATGAGTACAGAGGGAAAATTGTGTGGAGAGGAATTTAGGTGTAGAAGAGCGCATGTAATAAGGTCCATTTGTGGAGAAGACTACAAAGAGAACAAACACATCATCAGTCAAGCCCAGTGCTAAGAACTGGTGAGATTACTTTAAAAAATCTCTAAAGAACAGGAGCGCGCTGGTGGCAGATATGCCCAGCCCTTAGCAGCACAGCAGGATGGAGAGAACAGAGAGAGTCCATGCAGGTATAGGATAGGCTTCTGAGCCCAGCTAAGGTACGCGATGCATTGCTGTTGCATCTCTGCCTTGTTTACGGAAGGATTATTCTAATTTTAACATTTAGGGCCTGCCACATCCATAAATGACAACCAGACCGCAGGACTATTGTCTCAATCCACTGGTTATAGACGTCCGATCCTGAAATCTGATCTGATCCCTGTCCAGACTGTTCCGGAGCATCAAACAATTTTCCAGATGCCTGGAGAGACCAGAGGAGGCGAAAGGGGATTCCTGGCACCATAATGAAAGCGAGTCCCTCATTGTCGTCATTGCTACCAGCGCTAAGAACAGACCAACAGCAAGACTAGAGGACATCTGGTGGCTTTCTGAATATTATTTACAATGGAAGTGGACTCCTTCCAAATGAGAAATGCGACTCCAACTTCAGAAACGCTTGCTTTTAGGAAGGCTCCACACAGACAACGCATCTCTATAGCTGATGGCTGTGGCTTCTGTAAGGAGGCAGGGGAGCGAATGTCACCCGTGTGTGCCTCATCCTCATTTACAAGTTCTCTAGTTAAAAAAAAGCAATGGTAAGCAATGGGCTGTCCCAAATCCCACTGGAAGGTTGAGTATGGCCACAATATATTTTTTACAGCAGACAGCTAAAAGCAGGGGCACAACACCGCAGTGAAACCTGGGCACCGAGTCATTAGGGGCCCCATGCTCCTCAATTATGATGGCATTCCATTATTTTAATAGAGTTAAGGGCCCATTTCCGTTGCCTGCATTAGGCCCCAGTACATGCTTCCTATGCTGCAGGCTAAAAGCTGTCTGTATGTGAAATTTAAAAGCAGAAGAAACAAAGAGGAGAGAAGTAAAGAGGAGGAGGGATTCCGCTCCCTCTCTTGGAGAATAAGATCGTTTTGAGTACCTGTAGAAGAGAAGACAAAGGACAATCTTGGCAAGAAGCAGAAGAGGATGTTGTGACTGGGCTAAGGGAGAAAACATTTCTACTGAATTCAGAAAATAAATAAACACTGACATCAGATATAGAAAACCAATACCAGGTGATACCCTCCTCCCGAGACTGCCCAATACAGGGGGGACAGGTGACTGTGAGCAGGGGCTGATTTTTACATTTGTTAACAAAAAGTGACTTCATAGAATGTGGGGAAATAATTTCTACTCTGCAGAAACGAAAATAGCTTCCAGTCAATTTGTTTGAGAAACTCCCACATGCAGTGTTTAATTTGTAACAAAATAAGTGCCTGGGCCCTCATCGGTATGACATTACACATTGCACCATCCATTGCCCCTCCAGCGCTGCCAATGACCGAACTAGCACAACTGCTAAGTATTACACTCCCGCAAGCGTGACAATTCAGTCTGTTCAAGGCCTCAAATCTATTTAAATGGCTTAGATGGCAGGTATTTTTATCATTTTTAATGTATACTGAATTAATAAACAACAGTAGTTGTGCTCATCTCTAAATTAAACAAATAGTGCCACCAAAT